>NC_057942.1:36265524-37753024 GCF_018555375.3 Anguilla rostrata | reverse complement strand
GGGGGAGTAGGTGGGGGGTGTTTTAGACAGCCGATGACAGCTGTGACTGCATCCAGAAGCCCTGGCAGGTTCTAGAAAGAGGGAATGGAGATCCCTTTATGTGTGTCTGCATATGTGTGTGTGTGTTGGGGGGGGGGGGGGGTTGATGGGGGCTTTTCCAGCCTTTTCCACAACTGTCTGGATCTTTCTCACGGAAGTCATGTGGCAGAACAGCCCCTAACTTATTACAGCCCCTAGCCAAACGTTAATATATTAATAATCAATAATACACCAGAAACTGTGCATATAAACTTTAATTTTTACAAATCAAAATCAAATCAAATCACATTTTATTTAGAGAGCACATTTCACACAAGAAGTAACTCAATGTGCCTTATGCAAGCAGTTCCGAAACAACAAAAAATAAAAACAGGAAATAAAACAACAAGTAGCAACCATTGAAACCATAAAACAAAAGAAGTAAAAATAAAGTTTTCTTGAAAACCTTTAATGTTTCATGTTGAGGCATGGAGCATTGACACTGAGTGCAGTTTCCCTGCAGTTTTATTTCTAACTTTCGGAATAATTAAACTCTTGTAATAATTACAGCATCTGACATATGCACTTTGATGGCCCACTGCATGTACAGTAAAATTTAATAGCAAAATAAGGCTAAAGGTTAGAAACACAGATTAAAAACTTGACAAAAACAGTATAGTGACAAATTTCATTCTCAGAAAAACTCATTTTAAAAGTCTAAAAGGGCGTGGAAATTCACACTTCACACGGCAGGAAAACCTCAAAATTTGCATACCTATCGTCAAGTCGTAAGATCACAGGTATGACATTAAAATGCTCTCAACGGATCATTCTAATGCTGGTGTAACAACCACTACTGGTAACGGATTTCTAGTACATTTTACATTTGAAAACCTACTCTTCAAAAGGTTAAAGCCAGAGTTCAGCTGAGAAGGGGACTTTACATTGCAACTCCAGCCGCCATTTTTATCTCATTTTAGAAATCTGAAATTGAATAACATTTACTTTTAGCTGTTCATTAAATGCATCTTTCCATAATGACACACACGGGTTACGCTATTAACATAGACCTCAGTTATACTGCTGGACATTAACTGACCCAGTCCAGGTTGGTTACCTTTGATCAGTGACACAGCATCCCGTGTGGGGGAGTGATTTCCTTAATATTATACTACGTAGTTTGCGGCCTGTCGCTTCTAAGCTTCTCGCGCTCTCGTCATGAAACGCTGACTTAACACGAAATTTCTCCTTGATAAACGGTAAACTGGATAGTTGCCTGACGCCAGAGGACGCTCTTGCAGCAGAATTCCAAGGCACGTCTGTTCTGGCCAGGGTTAGGCAATAGATTCCACATTCCACCAACGTCACTCTAGCTGATGAAATTAATTACGTTGTACCAGCGAACACAAACCGTCGCAGTCCCAGTCGGTTATTAATGTAGCGGCGACTTGAACAGGTGATATCTAGGTGATAAGGCCCAATCCAATTTAAGAACAACTATTGGTAAAGCAGTATACAATAAGGGAAGTCTGGTAATACGTGTTTTGGAAAACTAATTCAAGAGCACACCACAATTCAGAACTCTTTTTAAAACATTTTTTTTTAATTACAGTGGGCATTCCTTGGTTCAGATGTGCTGCTGTGAACTTATTTTAGGTTTTAACTGTCATAACAGCAGTTAAATAAATTGCTGTCACTTCCTGTTCATTATCAGTTTTTATTAGATGTGAAGCACCTACGGACCTGGCTTGTTACTCACACAATCACGCACATACTCACTCATGTTTAGCGGGCTGGAGATTCAACAAAAGGAGAAGCCATCAGTACTCAAGCAGCTGCAATTCGGCAATGCACGAAAGAGTCGTGTGTGCATCAATGAGACTGTGTTTCTGTCGCAATTGGGGGGAATAATGGAACTGACTAGCTAGGGCCAGTTCAAAATGCTCGCAAAATCCTTGACTAAAAAGTTTGCTTTGGTCTATAATTTTAAGGGGGCCCGCAGAGAACGCACAGGGCCCAGAATTTCATTACACCCCTGGTAACATATTATTATTTTTTATTTATTTATTACAATTATTATTGTTATTATCATCATCATCATCATCATCATGTGTTTAAGTTACTACGCTTGACCTGGGTATCGTGTGGATCCTCCGAACCGCAGAACGATGCTGCGGAAACCACGATGAGAGATCAGTCATAGGCCGTAACAACAACAGCGACGGACAGTGAGCTGGGCAATCACACTCTTTTACACTGATTCAACCGGCGGGTTGCGCGGCTGTACGGCCCTACGGTACGGACACACCAGTTGTCGTTTAGACGTCGTCCGCCTGTAGATGGCCCCTTGCGTCCTCTTATTCCGACGCTGTCCACAACGTCTACGACTCTTGAGCTTTGGAACCGAGCGGGAGAGAGTGAGTGCGTACGAAGAGGCGGGGACTGACCTTATCCTTTTCAAGGGACGGTGTGTTCCTCTCAACTGATACAGCGAATGGGACTGCGCTGGTTATTTCCACCTGTGAAAACATCTGCAACTCCGTCGAGATACCTATTGCTGGAATACGAGGGAAGACATCTCTCAGGAATCAAGGACGCGTTTATTTAGCCCATGCCCAGACGAAACGTAGCCAAGGTAAGACATTTCCATTCGCTTACAGGCGTAATCTGTGAGCCAGCACCTGTCCGCCTCACCTGTCCACTTGACAACATAAACATGCTACATGTGGCGTAATAATTTTCACGTTATATTGCTTCTAAAAGGGTTGTATACGCAGCTAATTACTTTACATTTAATTACTTGCAGACCTGGCACCGCGGTCAGTCTCCAGTTGTTCCGTGTCAGAGCAGCAACCTTCGGCGAAAATCTATCTTGCTCGTTTTATTTTAATACGCAGTTTCCCTATTTTGCCGTGTGTCATATGAAGTGCTGCGTAACCAATTATAGCAACGTTTTATCTGCATTAGCCAGTTAGATGTGGAAAAATGGTTTGAAACGCTCATTCATTTGCTCGAAAATAACCAACCTCTCTCTCTCTGCCGTTCCACCACCAATGTTTATGATTTTTTTTTTTTTTTGTTTATTGTATTTTTTTTATTTAGGCTGCATGGAACAGCAATTTGTGCTCATATCCTGGAATGTCATAAAATCCGTGCAGTAGTTCATCCTTCAACAGTCTTGCGCAGTGCTTGCTAATTTGTCTCATCGTTACCCTCAGTGCTGTAAAAATCAGATTTTGTGTGGAATTACGTAATATTGCAGGGAATTCCAGTCCCGGGATTACTCGAAGTGTAAACTAATCCGAGAACAATTTCTGCCAGCCCGATAGCCAACCTGGCCAGTTGACTCATTAGCCCATCTATTCCATCAAAATTGAACGACAGTGTTACATCGGTATAATGCTGAGTCTGCCTTTCATCGAGATTTAGATTTAACGACTATTCATATTTACGTAGCCAAAAGAAGAGAAGCTTTGCCTTAATTAGGCTACGTTTGTGTATAGCGCGATGGAAAGTTCGATCGGCTTCTGCTGTCGTTAGTTACTCGAGCAGTTTCTCGTGACCTGTTCCGCCCGATTAAATGTTCTCTTGTGCTCGTTAACGAAATATTTTTTTTAGTCTGGCTTGTTTCTAGAGAACATTAACCTACACGTTTGTACAATAACGTGTTCATCGTCGTGGTATGACAGTAAAAATACATACAGAATTGGTGAGTAACACCGTCTCGCAGGAAGAGTAAGCCTACCTATATTTGTGTTATTCACCAAAACTTCTAGACCTGAAAAAAAAAAAATATTTTGAAAGCTTAAAACCCAGCTGCTCGCATTCTTTACGACCAATAAGGGTAGAGTTACTTGATTAGTCTAATGTACAAGTTTAGCTACCCTGGTTATTTACTGTTGAATGGGTCACTTCATACAAACAGCGAGAACATGCAAATGCAATGTACAGCACTCAAGATTGCACTGCAGGGAATGTTTTCACGTGACGTCCGTGTTTTTAACTTAATTACCGTCGAAAAGCTAGGAGCTTAAAAACACATTTTTATTATTTTTGTTGGTGGAAATGTGTTTCGGAAACGTTTGCTGGAGTTTTTAAACATTAGGCCTACAGAGTACAAACTGGCCAACCTTTGTCTCACATAGCTGAATCATTTCGCTGAATGTTCGTTGAAATCAGTTGGATCAATAGAAATAAATAAATAAATAAAATGTATGGGTCGTGGGAATTTAAGTGTCCTTCAGGCTTTAATTATATAAAATGCGGAGATGCAGGTGAATTCATCAGGCGAAATGGTTAGGACTGTTTCTCCTACTCTCGCACTGGTGACTCGTGTTGAGATCAAAACTTGCTCCGCAAACTTGCTTTATTCTCCAGGAAACAATTAGGCCTCACTTTACAACAGTTGTCCGAACTCTTTCAGATCTTGTTGACAAACAAAGGTCAAGGTATTAGAGGCGGCTTATGGAAACCTTGGTAGTTTGCCTTCAATGTCTCCTGAACCACAGCACGCCACCACGGTCAAGGCCGCTGCGTATTAGCGTTTGGCTTCCACGATACAACAGCGCACCTGTCACATGGTTTTGGAGGGGCTGCGTGGGGATCGGTTCGCGCGGCTTGAGAATGGACTCCTAGTCTGGGAGCGGAGGCAGTTGCCAAGTGACGAGAAAAAAAATTGCACCTTACAGTCTGGTCGGGCAACAATTGTGTGGTGACCACGAGACCAGAATCCGGCTGCATTTTTAAATTCACAGGAGCAGTAATTCGCTGGTTTGCAAAGAAAGGCAGAAGGACCTCAAAGTTTATTAAGCAATTTCCTGGTATAGCTTCAGGAGGACGTTTGAAGGCAATGATAACAATCTCTTTCAAAACGGCGTGCGATCGAACGCGCTGATGATTTTGCACATCCCCTGGGGAAGTCGTTCGGGAGGAAATATTCCAGCCCGTTTTGTCCGTTGATACGCTGTGTATCCACTTTTATTTCTGTCTAATTACATTTAAAATGTTCTGTTTTTTTAGCTGCATAGGAAATTCCAAGACAGGTCATTTTTCATTTGTCAGGGTAGAAAGAGCAGCGATAATTGGATGTGCTCCAGGCGTCAGGCTCAAGATGTCAACCAGGGTAACATTTTGTACATCACTGCGAATGGACCCCACGCATGCGCACTGAAACTGACGAAGAAGCTGTAGGTCTAAACGTTGTGTGATACAGGTACATCATCGTGTGCCCGTGAATTCTTTCTTCTTGGCTTTAATGCCATTTTGTTACTCTGTACCTGTGCGTATGGCTGGGTGTGTTATATTCCCTTTGTTTATATATTATATTTGCTCAAATACAGACTCCCTCATTTATAATCTCTGTGACTACTTCTCAGGGTAGAGAGCTGGCTTTGTCTTTATGTGTGTCGGTTTGATTGGATCAGCAGTGGCTGTAAAATTTGTCCTCTGACATCACGCTAAATCAACAGTTCCGAGGCCAACGCTCATCTCTTCCTTGTCTCGGTTAAAGTTATTTGAATTTTTTCCCCTGTCCGTGTACTGATATGAGGCACCCGTCATGTTCCACCATGAGACGAACTTATCAAACCACTTTTATCCTGCCCGCTGTTCAGGTGTTAAAATCGAGAGATATTTTGAGGTGAGGTATATTTAGGATGTTCCCTTGCCTGAGGTTTGGAGATTGGGGGATTGGCGGTGAAGGAGGAAGAGGAGGAGGAGGAGGAGGGAGAAGATAGCGTTGTTCTCCCTCTGAGTCGTTCAGATGTTTTTTTGTCTGGAGGACGTGGTTCGGAGGCACACGTCTGAAACATCAGCACTTTCTGTTAGCGGCAGTTTTTCCTGCTGCCATAGACCAAAGATGCACTGCATTGTCAAAAAACCCCCCTCCCCCAGCAACTGTCAGCCCCTCCCCGTCTTCTCTTACACTTCCAAGAGGAAGCAACGCTGGCAAGAGCTGCAATCAAAGTGCCTCAGTTCAGCAGAAAACAAGCATTCTGTTCTTTTTCTTTGGAACATTGGAAAAAAGAATCATGGGACTGCCATAACCACCCAACCCCCCCCCCACACACACACTTCATATTCATAACCCACCCCTCTGTACTTCAGCACGGGTCACAGAATGTGGCTGGCTTGGCCCCGCCTCCAGCTGCTCCTTCATCACCGTCTCCACGGTGACGTGCCAAATTCCTCCCAGTCTCAGCCCGGTGGGCACGCTGCCACCCTCCCTCCTTTTGCTTGCTTTGCTGGTCCGGTCCGAGGGGGGGGGGGGGAGGCCCGTTAGCCTGCCCATGTGAAATATCTTCCCTGGACCCCCTACCAGCTGGCACCCACCCAGGGAATATTCGGCTGAGGCCTGAACCAGCTGAAGACAGATTTATCAGTCCTGTCCCTAAACGAGTCTGCTGCTCACTTCCTTTATTTGAGCGAGATCACTTTGGGACAGAGTGACCGGGCGTATGTTATATATGAATTTCACAAAAATACATATTTCAAATAGATGTATCTGAAATGCTGAGTAGGAGCTGTTTATTTTGTTCATTCATTCATTTATTTATTCCTGAAGATCTTTCTGAAGAGTGACCAGAAGTTCCAACTTTCCTTTCCACTTAACAAGACTACGTGGTCCATCCCGTGAAATAGGGGCTTGATCGAAGCAGCTCTGACCCCCACAGGCCTGATATGGAGCTGTAAAGCCATGGGCGGAAACTCTGACGACCTTTCAACAGAGACATCAGATGTCAAGTGAAGATGCTAAGGCAGCCCTTTTGTGATAGGCCTGAAGCGCTCACCGAATCGCTGTATGTAAACCACTTAAACCCCCCCCCCCTTCGTTTTTGACCATGCAAATCATTGGTGCATTAACTTCCTCGTATGCCTGGTTTTTTTTTTTTTTTTTTTTTTTTTTGGTTGTCATTTTGTTTTTGTTTTTCTTGACAAGTTCTAATCTGGCTCCCTGTCCGGTCATTCATAACTGAAGAACTGAAAAGGCTGGGCCAAAACTCTAATTGATAAAACCTTAATGCTCAATGGTAAATGGAAAATAGAAACTAAGAAGTTTTTTGTTGTTGTTGTTGTTTTTTTTGTTTGCTGTTCCTAAGAAGCTAATATTCAGCAGATATGAGGTTTATGCATGACACTGATTAAATAATTTCGGGATAGAATTTTGTTTGTTAATTTTTTTTTTGGCCTGTCCCCGCCATTGGAACCGCCTACATTTTTCTCTAACAGCCATTAGCAACTAATTTAGACTGAAGAAACCAGGCGGGGTGTGCTACCTGCATAATAAACTGCTTTAATAGGTGGAGTTTTTCAGTGTCAGGCACGTCAAGCCAATGAGAAGAGCCTGTGTGACAACAACAAGAAGGTTCTGGAATGTTGTGGAGATGGCTGAAGAGGAAGACTGTGAAAGGTGTGTGTGTGTGTGTGTGATTGTGCGCATGTGTGTGTGTGTGTTTTGAGGGAAAGGTTCTGGAAAGTACAAGTAGGCTGTGACAAGGACAAAGGATTTGCCTTTCGTTTTGCCACAGGCGCGGAGAGACCGCAGTACTGGGCGTACATTGTGGGAACAGCAACAGATGCAAATGTTTGCCAACATCAAAAAAAAAAAGAAAAAATAGGAGAGAGGGCCAGAATCACACGACCAGAGGGGCAGAACGGCCCTCTTGTGCATCCGATATCAGCCGTGCTCAAGTGTCAGCAATGATTATGCAACACAGGGCGGAGTTGAACATCTTAGCCAACGACGACGCCTCCTTATAAAGCACATTTACTGACAGGCGACAAATTAAAGGAAAAACCAACATAAAGTGTCTTAGTAGGGTGTTGGACCACAACAAGCTGCCAAAACAGCTTCAATGTGCCTTGGGATAGATTCTATAAGTCTCTGTAACACTACTGGAGGGATGGAACACCATTCTTCCAAAATATATTTCCCCATTTGGTGTTTTGATGGTGTTGGAGAGTGCCATCAAACACGTGAGTCCGAAATCTCCCATAGGTGTTCAGCTGGGTTGAGATCTGTTGAATATGAAGGCCGTAGCATACGATGGTGAAGGTGATCACTCAGAATAACTTTGCATTGATCTGCAGTGACCTTTCCATGCCAGGATAATAATAATACTGATATTAATAAGAATACGGTTGCTTTTTTCTATATTTTTATTTTTAGCATTACTAGTACTGTGATGCAAAGGTAGTGTATTGGTGAATCGAATGCAAAGACTACCTCATGAATGCAGATTCATACCTGTGTTCCTGCGGAAGCAGACATTGTGCTTTTTGAAGCTTTGGTTTCAAGGTTATAATTTAAACAGAGCCCCAAGAACACTGCTGTATAGTTGCGGGAATGCGGCAGTGTGTGATATTCAAGCAAAGACAACAATAGGTTAGGCCTAAAGAAGGACAGCGCCCGTGACGTTAATTAGCGGTTGTGGAATTGCATAATTACTTCGGTTACTGCGTAACCGCGGTGTTTCGTTCCGCGGCTAACCCCATCTGTGTCGGGTGCGTTGGAATGTCTGAGACTTGGCCTGGTTTGAACGCCTTCTGTGTCGTTATTTTAAGAATTTCTGAGTGTTGTTTTTCAACTGAAATTCGCCAGCTCAGCTTGTTCTGTACAATATTTTTCCTTCCTGGATGTATCACCCGGCTCTATATCTCGTGCCACAGGAATGTTATGTATTATACCGCTAGGTTTTCAATAGCAAATATTGCACGTGATGACTACGATGAAAAAAACATCTGTATTAATGATAAGATTGATCACGACAACAGTAATAGTGATGTGAATAATATTGTCATCATCGTTATAATTACCAAGTAATTGTCATCAAAACATCCATTAACACTACAGCCTGTGGACAGTGACTAAGTGGGGGGAGGGGGGCTGTTCTGGGGATCTGAGTTGGTGGGGAGGGGTTTGTGGGTCAGAGAGACAGTGATTGGACGGAAGGAAGTGCAGGCTTTCCGCTGGCTTTCCCAGAATGCTGAGCTGTTTATTCAGGCAGAGAGAGAGACCTCCTTGAATCCCTGCCTTTGAATGGGAGGTGAAGACTCAGCCATCACCCTTGGCAACTGTTGTTTATTTGTTTTTCATTAGTTTTTATCTTCAGTTTGAGTTGTTTATCCTGCCGTTCAAACAGAGGGGTCCTGCTGGTACCACAAACTGGAGGGGGTTTGAGGAAGAGACGCCATCAAGTGGCGCCATATGTCCACGCGCACACACAGACACAAACACACATATACACACACAGACACAAACACACATATACACACACAGACTCAAACACACACATACACACAGAGACACAAACACACATATACACACACAGACACAAACACACATATACACACAGACACAAACACACATATACACACACAGACACAAACACACATATACACACAGAGACACAAACACACATATACACACACAGACACAAACACACATATACACAAACAGACACAAACACACATATACACACACAGACACAAACACACATATACACACACAGACACAAACACACATACACACACAGACTCAAACACACATATACACAAACAGACTCAAACACACATGTACACACACACAGGCTCAAACACACATATACACACACAGACACAAACACACGTACACAAACAGACACAAACACACATATACACACACAGACTCAAACACACATATACACAAACACACATATACACACACAGACTCAAACACACATATACACAAACAGACTCAAACACACATGTATGCACACACAGGCTCAAACACTCATATGGCATACCCACACACAGACACGAACAAACATATATACACGCACGCACATGCACAGACACACGCACGCACACACACACCCAACTCCACCCTATTCCCCCACATAATTAGCGAGATAACTATCCAATGCCAGACCTGGTGGTGTGGGCAGGCGAGGCACGGATCATTACCGGACCCTGCTAATCTGCTTGATGGCCTGGGAGATTTTGGGATCTGGGGTCATCCCAGTGGCATACCCTGACCTGACCCCCACCCCCCCAGTGAGGTGTACATGTGTCATGTGGCTGAGAGAGAGAGAGAGAGAGAGAGAGAGAGAGAGAAAGAGGGGAAGTAGAAGTGGAGAGAGAGAGAGAGAGAGAGAGGGGAAGTGGAGGTAGAGGTGGTAAAAGAACAAACGTGGGAGAGGGATAATAGGCAGCCAGACTGCGGCCTGCCCCGGAGGGGGTTTAGCTGGGGAGACCTGAATGGGGACTTGGACACTTTGTGTCTCTTACTGACTCGTATTGAGCTCACAAGCGACTCGTATTGTAGCGGAAGCTGCAGTTTGGTGTCGGGCCTGTTTTAACATTGTGGGCGAGGGGCTCTTCTGTTCACACTCCAGCCGGAGTATCAGTCCCTGATCTCTGTCAGCTGATGAGTTTTGGCCAATCAGAAGCGACGGTGAAGAGGGAGACTCAAACGTGTGGCAGTGCGTTTGTTGTTCTGCATTGTCCACACCCTCCCTCCCCCACCCTAGTGACATTCAATTCTTATCAAGTGATCAAGTTTAGAGAGCGTGATGTTTGTGGGAGTGTTGTTTTGCTTCGTCGTCAGTGTACACAGTCTAGGAACGGCACCAAGGAAAATTCCACATGAATCCCAGACCTGGAAAAATCTCTCTCTCTCTCTCTCTCTCTGTTCTCTGTCTCTCCTCTTATTGTTCCCTCTCCCCCTTTTCCTCGTCTCTCCATCACCTTATTTCTGTGCTTGTGTCTTTAACATCCCTCTGTTCCTCATTCTCTTTTTGTTTGTCATTCCTCTCTCTCTTTCTCTCTCTCTCTCTCTGTCTCTTTTCCTCTCTGTCCCTCGTCCCTCATAAGGCAGTGGGGCTGGTGTGAAACTGACTCCCAAGAGAATTTCGAGACCTTTCCAGAACCCTCCCTCCCTCTCTCTCCCTCCCTCCCTCTCCGTATCTTTCCCTCCCTATCTGTACACAGCCCTTCTCCTTCCTGCCACCCTTAATTGACCTCTACTTGAACACGTTTCCAGTTTTGTTTGTTATAATGACGGAGACGTGGATGTTTTTTTTTTTTTTTGTCATTTGTTATCCAGTATTGGGAGCGCAAGCCGTGTGGTCTCTAACATGGCAGTGTTGCTGGCTCACAGTGCTATGCCGACACGAATGGCCTTTCAGGCTACAGGTGTATTACGGGCCGCGTAGCTGAAAGCGATAGTCTTTCAGTAGCAGTTCAGTGCCCCCCTGTTCGTTTTTATATTCTCCTCAAAAGGGTGCCGTTATACCAGAGCGGGCTCTGAAGTGCTTGTTGCGTAACAGGGTGCTGAGTGGCAGTTTGACCCAGGGGTGAGGTTCGGGTGCACGCTGCAACCCATGCGAAGGGAACTTGTCACTCCGGGTGAAAAGGGGAAATGCGTGAAGCTCTGTCGAAGCTGACCTGCTTCCACGGAAATTAATCAGCCTCTTCTTGTTTTTTTAACGTTTTATATGTATATATTTTTGGAATGTATTTAATGGGTTTAATGGCATTAGGCTGTCTGCTGGGTTTTGCCCAGTATCAGCTTCAGAAAATGGAAGAGGAACCGCAATCAACACCAGGCCTCTGAAATGGAGTCTGTCCCCTCTGGGTTTGAGAAAATAAACACCATTTGCAAACTTCCATGGCACGCTTTCAAAAATGTTTGGACTGCTCTCTCAACAGACGGTGTGCACAATCACTGAATGAAAAGTCAGTTTACCATAATGTTCATGCTTCAGCACAGTTTAGTTGGTGCTTCTTGTTTCTTAGAATTCTTGGCCACATCCTTGGACAGAGACATACACTATGTCATAATCTACCGATTTCAAAATGTTTCTGGTTTTCAAAACTGACTTGGCCTGCCCCAGACTTCTGACCAATCAGCAAAGCCAGACAAGGTGTGTGTGTGTCTGTACAAACGTGCTTGTGTGTGTATGTAAGCGTGGAGCAGCTACCCTCCTCACAGACCCACTCAGAAGAGATTGGGCTGAGATAGCTTTTCAGCCTCTCCTTGTTGGGATCAGAGGTCAGTGAAGTCAGTGAATAATGGAGTTGTTTGGGGAGGGGGGGGGAGAGAGAGGGTTCCTAGGCCCCACCTAACCTCACTCAACCCGCTGAGCGGCGCGCTCCATAAAGCCTCAGCCTGTGCCACGTGGTCAGACTCCGCCCTCCCCCCCCCCCCCCCGAGCTCCTGTCGGTGCGGGAGGTGTCATCGCGCCGGGTCAGGTGGCCGAGGCCGCTCGGATTCGCGGCGACGTGGCGGCTGGCGCAGGTCCGCGCGGCGTTCGCACGCTCCGGGTGGCGCTGTTTCAGAACAAAAAAAAACAAAACAAAGAAACAACAAAAAAAACACAAAGCGAAACACCTGAGCGCAGCGGCTGTTCCTCCCGTTTCGCCCCGCGGATCGCTTCCCCCCGCCCGGCCAGCTCTCATCCCACGCCTTCGCTGCTTTTCCGACGCCCTGAGCGCCTTTCATCGGCGGTAACTGAAGCTGTTCCTGGAGATTTACCGTCCCGCAGGTTTTCATTTCGGCCCTAGTTTGGCATTGCCTGCAGCTCAGAAAAAGATCTCTTCCTGTTGAATGCGGTGTGCTTCGTTAGGGTTGGAGTGAACACCCACAGGAGTGTAGATCTCCAGGGGCAGGGTCGGTTCCCGCCGCTTTTGATGGACGCGTTCAGCCGGGGGCGGGCCGGGGGGCTAACGAGGGGCCTTTTTAATTTGAATGCGCTGGAGAGCTTTTCAGCTGAGCTTTGCCTAAATGGTATTTTTGTTGTGTCTGGTCCGGGGGGGGAAACGCAGCCAGAGGCGGAATAGAGCAGACGGTCAGAGCTGGCACGGACAGACGGACCCGTGTTTGAACTCTGCGTGTGAGCAGCTGCTCTATGTGCAGAGAAATGCCTTCGCAAAAAGTGTTAACCCTTTTAGGTGCAGGATCACAAGTACGTGATTGGACCGAACATTCTAACGTTGGTGTGACAATCGCTGCTGGTGTTCTAGAACACCGATTTAGAATTTTTGAAATGAAAAAAAAATACATCCAGCTCTTATACCTTGGGGCTTTTCACTGTAGCTTGAATAAAGTATGGTAGCGGAAACCACTTTTTTGTAAGGATGTTTTCTTTTTCTTTTTGATTTCCTGCAAACTGGGTGTCATCACTGTAGCCATTGTGCTACAAATAGAGGAGACAGAGAACTAACATCTGAACTTCTCACTTAAACTGAGCTTCTTCCCCGAGTCTGTTTGTCATGATTAACCAGCCTGCTGGTCTTAGACAGACGGTCTCCCCTCTCAGCAACCCGTCTCCATGGAATTCATTTTGAATTAGCGTTACAGTACCTCTACACATCCGTAAGAACATGAGAGTATTTGTTGACGAAAACAGCCCATTTGCTACAGCTGTAGGCTTGTTATTTTCCCTACTGTGCAAGTGATTTGGTTAATTAAAAAAGAAGTGATTAAAACTAAGGTCTTCTGAGCTCAGTTCTGAGATACTTGTGTGTGGCTCTAGGTCATCGTGCAACAGACTCTCAGGAGAACATGTGACCTGCCTGAGTCTTTCCTGCCTTTTTCCTCTGACAAAAACAAGTCTGGAGGGACTTGAATTTGTATGTTAACTTTTTTCCGTTTGGCGAATTGTCTAGTCATTTGTTTCCGATTGCCTGGAACAGGAAGGCAGGCTGGGCTGAGATGGTTCTGCCTGTAAAAGCTAACGCCCAGTTCCTCTGCAGCTCCTCGTTGTATTGTGTCAGATAAATGTGGTGTTCGCCATAGTGTGTGGACTCCCTCCAAACTGGCTAATGTTCAAGAATATGCTTATAGTAAATGTAATTTACAAGAATCAGCCGTGTGTTTATAGCAACTTAGGCTGTCAACAGCCCTGTCTGTTCACACTGGTGCTTTTTGATCACATTTCTCTGTGAATGTATGGTATCTGCTTGTAAAGATTTATTTTATTTTATTATTTTATTTTATTTCCAAGTTTATTTTTTGCCCTGATAGTCCGGTTGTTTTGCTTTGCTAATCCCGATCAATGTCAACATTTACCAGACATCTCATATGCGCACACGCACACACTCGTCTCCGCAGTAGCAGTATATGAGGCCTCATTATAGGCCTATTGGACTCCCTGGTACACTCTCTACATGGGGTAAATGTCACCTTGGTCCCAAGTTTTATGAGCTGTCACTCAGTCAGTGGTTTATCACGCACAGCTGACCTCTGGGAGCCTGTGTGCGATTCAGGGCGTAGTTAACGGCAACCAACACGCTCTGATAACTTCAGTCTGATTTATGACAGGAAATGCTGTCTTTTTTTCTCTGTACAGATCTGTAGCATTATGAGGGGCCAGAGCATTAAAATAACAGGTCCAGGTCTTTACAAACACGCACGCACACACACACACACACACATGCACACATGCACGGGTGCACACACAGGCACACACACACCCACCCACACATACATGCACTCACATGCACGCACACACACACACACACGCGCACATGCATGTGCACACACACATGCACACATTGGCTGAGAGAGGAACGCGGTCTCTATAAAGCCGACTGTTGTAACTGTGAGAAAGTGAAGGAGTGTGCTGTGGGGACCAGTTGAATCCACAGCTGTAATATGGGTGTTAAGCACATTTGTCTGACTTTGATTCCAACATGAGAGAGTTTAGAGAATCTTATCCCTGCTGCGTTTGATCTCTCTGTTTCCTGTGCGTTCTCTCTCTCGCTGTGTTCCCCTCTCCGTACTGCGCCCTCTCGTCCAAAATCAAGTTCTGACCATAATGACCACCCCAGTCCTGTTTCAGATGCTGAACACCCCAGTGCTGTCTGTGGCTGTAATACTGACCACCCCCATGCTGTCTGTTGCTCCTAAACTGACCACCCCCATGTTGTCTGTTGCCCGGACTCCAACCGGCTTATGTATCATTAGCAGTTGTGTTACCAAGTGAATGAGGACTTCAGTTGGCAGGCTGTCATTAACCAATAGCAACCCCCCCATGTGCCAGAAAGCTGCAGTCTGAACCAGGGAACCTCAAATTCCAGTCCAGGATTTGTGGTGTTTTTGGCGTTCCGGGTCAAGAGTTTCTGATTCGTGTGCTGAGGCAGTTAGCTAGGGGAGACATGCTCTGGTCTAATCACGTGAAGATTCAATCAGGGCTGCAGGTTCCTGTGAGTACTGTACAGTAGCGAAGCAGCGCTGTAACCGTTGTGTTTTCCTCTCTCCTCAGGCTCTTCAGAGAAATCACATGACACCGGGATCACATGACCAGGCAGTGGATGACCGACACAGCTTTTCAGTAAGCCAAGGTATGCTGCGGCTGAGCTGACCTGTTCTCCTGCATCTCCTCTTGCATCTGCAGCCATGCAGCTATGCAGCTCCATCAACAAGTTTTTCACTCCCTTTTTCAATAACTGTATTACACTGTACTGGCCATACACAATACTACAGGAGAGCCAGTGACTATTTTACACCCTACAGGCCACACGTGGTACTGCCAGAGAGCCAGTGACAGCTATGCCCTGTCGGTGCAGAGTTGTATGTTGCTGTGGAAAGCTACTGTCACTTTGTGCCTTGCGTCCATTTCTGGAAATGTTTGAACCCTGATTTTGCCCCACAGATGTCGTCAGCCACTGAAAATGGAGTCGCAGGCTCCCGGAACACAAGCAGAGAGAAAACTTACAAGAAGGTAGAGTGGGTTTTTCCGTATAGAAATGCAGTGTACAGGTATGCTGTCAGGGTATACATGGCATGTAGGCATATATACAGAATGTGGGCATATACCATGGATATATACAGCATGCACACACATACCATTGATATATGTACAGAGTGTGTAAAATGTTTTCCATAGAGATATCAAGAGCATGCACATGTACAATAGAGATATATACACTATATGCACATGTAGCATAGAGGTATATGGAGAATGCATAGAAATACCATAGATATAAACAGCGTCCGCGCCATAGAGATATTTGAATATGCCGAGGGCACGTTTGTGGCTGCTGCTGTATTGAGGATTTTTGCTGCCGTTGCTGAGTGCTCATCTGTGCTGTTTCGGATTTGGATGCGATGAGGGTTCGGGTGATCACTGTGTTCTCCCAGAGCGGTGATGCTGCTTCCAGGTGCAATGTCTGCCCATTCAGCTGTGTTCAAAGAATAATATATATATATATATATATATATATATATATATATATCTTTTTGTGTGAGTGTATGTGTGTGTGTGTGTGTGCGCGCGCGCTTGCGTGCGTGTGGATGCGTGCAAAGAGAGAGTGCAATGGAGAGGGACAAGGTAACAGGGAGAAAATACTCTAAGTTCTCCAGTTTCATTCTGGTCCTATGTAGGCTCGCTGTAGCAGCAGTGGGGGTTTATAATTAAATTTAAACCTGGAGCCCTGTGTGCCAGTTACTGATTTCCCCGGTTTTAAAGAGGACAAAATGCTGAGCCACGGAACACGGCGGCCGCCAGCTCCTTGTTTGCGTGGTTAAGAATAGCCGGTGAACGTGGAGAGCTATTTTTGGGTGTGGCGAAAGCAGCGAACGCGTATTTGACTACTGTCAAATACAGATGAGGCGACGGGGAGGGTTAGTGTACCTGTGGGGCCACTTCATCTTTTCTCTTAACTGGCTTGTCACTTTAGTGTCTTTTTACCGATGGGAAACGGGCGACCTATTAGTTTTAAACTACACAAAGTTTTTTTTGTTTTGTTTTTTTTTTTTTTTTTTTTTTTTTAATAAAAAATTTAAGTAAAGAATTTAACTAGCGAGGCAACGAAACAGCAGCAAGTTTCTGGTGTTCTCTGTTTGCTGAAGCAACTTTATCACAGGCTAAATCTCTCAGTGTACTTTAACAGTAAATTCTCAAGGTGGAAATATTTAGCCAGGTAACTGCTGCATGGTAACTAGCACATATGGCAATTTACACTACACTTTTTGGAAAGTTCAGTTTTCAAGTCGGGACTCTTTTGGGTTCAGGGTAACCATGAGGATAATGATAGCAGCTACGCTACAGACTGATTTGCTTACAAAAAAAAAGGAAATCTCACAAGCTCGTTTTCTGATTCCGATTTTGGCTTATGGTTTTTCAGACCACATCGTCAGCTCTGAAAGGGGCGATCCAGTTGGGGATCGGGTACACGGTGGGGAACCTGTCCTCCAAACCGGACAGAGATGTCCTCATGCAGGACTTCTACGTGGTGGAAAGTGTGTTTTTACCCAGGTAAGTTCCCAGGGAATGCCGGGAAAGTTCAGGAATTCTGGGAAGGGCGGGGCGTGTTTGCACTGCGGTTTAGTCGTTAAGGAGCTGGGAATCTTTCGCGACAGACTGTCGCAGGTTAAAATCTCAGGTGAGGTGTAGTCATGTGCCTTTCTAGGCGACAGCTTGCGTGCGTATCCGGATTTACAAATGGTTATGTAAGCTGTGAGGTGTGCATGTTCCCCTGGTTGAGCACATCTGCTAAGCAAATACCTCACATCACATGAGGCAGGCAAAGCCAGGTGGTTTGATTGTTTCCGTAGCAACACAGGTGTTTGTGGCCGTTGTTTTTTTTTTTTCTTTCCACGGGAAGTCTGGTATTTGTTGAGTCCGTGCACTTGTGGTGTTCCAAGTACAAATTAACACCGCTTAAAGTTTTGTCACTTGTTATCCCTCGAAACTACGTCAGTGTGTTTCTTAAATATTTTCCCACAAAGGACTTGGCCATATTGTTGTGGATATATTTTCAAATTGCTGAGTGGTGTTCAGCCATTCAGTATAACAACAGAGATCATCTGTGAATTATGGTTATTGGGTGGTAATACCGGTTACATTTGACTAATGGCTAATAATGTGAGTGGTGTACACTTAAGTGCATTATACACTTACGCCTGTTTGAAAGAAAGCATTAACATGACGCTTCACAGACACGCTTCCCCAGAGCAGTTTACACTGCTTACATTTTATACAGCCGAGCAGTTGCTGTAGCAATGCAGGTTAAGCTCTTCGGAAAATACACTGGCACTGTCCTTCTTTGGAGTCAGACTCGCAGCCTCTGAGTTACAAGCTCAGTTCTCTTAGTGCACTACCTCCCCCACACCACCACCGCACGCTTTTTAAAATTTGATTTGGTCAAATATGGAATGTGTTCTCCCACTGCCCGGGCTTTTTGTTTTTGGGAGAGGAGGGAGTGTGGGGTGGAAATTACTCTCGGTTAGTCGCTGAAATGACAGGCATTCAGGGGCCGTGTGAAAATGCCACAGGACCAGAGCGGTTTCTGCGTTGTTTGTCACGTGCTATGCTGCGTTGCTGGAGGGAGACAAGGCCTCTTGTCGCTGTGTTACACTTGTTGTTGTGTCTCATGCACGTAATTTTACCGAGCCAGACTACGGATCACAGCTTACGCACTGTGTGCGTGTGCGTGCATGTGTGTGTGTGTGTGTATGAGCGTGTGTGAGCACACACTCGCACATGTGTTGCCGCCAGAGTGCAAGAAGTACTAACATTCTCACACTGAGACATGAAATCGCCATCTCTATAGTGACATAAGCAGGGAAAATGCTGACATGACCCCCCCGATACCAGGTGTAACGGTCAGACCTGCTGAGTGGCACATTACTGGCCACAGGGGGGACGGTGGGGCGGGGGGGGGGGGGGCGCAGAGACTAATTTGTGCCAACCGTTTGGGGCACATCAGGGCTTGGCTGGGAGCCAACGGTTTGCTGGTGGCAACGAAAGGGCAAAGTAAACACTGTGAAGATTAAATAAATAAGCGGACAAGCACAGGAAAAATTGCGCTTGGACTTTGGCGTGACTGCTTGATTTAAAGTGTCAGACTTTGGCGGTTTAATTAGGGCTTTCGCCCAGAGAGAGCCGCTGTGGACGCTGTGGGAACAAACTACGTGAGCTGTCAGCACAAGCCCCAGTGAGCCCCCCCCCCCCCCCCCCCCCGCCTTTTGAAACCTTCTTTTCTTTTGCTGCTCTATCTTGAATCATAGAGGCTAGCATGTGGAACCCCAAGGTAACTTCTCGAACTTTGAAACCGAACATGTCAGGGGTTCGCTCTCATCGCAGACGGAGAAAATGCTCATCATATCTGCTCATGAAACATAGCGGAAGTCGCTCGGCAGTAGACGTTTTTTTTCACGTTTTTTTCAATTCCAAGCGCGGATCCGGGACCTGCGATAGCGGGAATAGTTTCCTCCGATTGCAGCCGTCACAACAAAGCAGTTTTCCAGCCCTTGTCCGAATGGAACATGTACGATTTTTGTTCTTTAATCACGGCTGGGAATTCTAGTTCTCTAAATACACAATATGTTTTCAAGTGTTTTTTTTTTTTTTCATTTTATGGTGTAATTAGTGCAGCATTTTATTCTGTCTCCTGTGAGCGGTGCGAGTGGTAATTTTGTTACTGTTAGGAGTGGCAAACTGTGAGCCACTTGTGGATAGTTTCTGAGAAAGATGATCGGGGTGCCAGAGTTAGCCTTATTTTTCTGGCAAACAAAGGGCCCTGTACAGTGTTACAGAGTTGTTTACGAAGTCCCTTTGTCCGCCTCTTGTGAAACGAGTATCCAGCGGAAAAAATGACACGACAATCTGCACAAAAGGAGATTTTTCTATGAATAAAGGGTTTTGTTTGTGAAAGCCTGGTATTTTATGACAGGTCAGTAATGGTGTTTGACAGGTCATAGGAATTGACGTGATCTGTGACTATCACATGATGCGACATGTAGTCCCTTAGCCATCCTTCTGTCAGTAATGAAGAGGGCAAACTTTCGATATAGAGCAAATAAGGACTCATTCTGGGCTTTTGTTTTTCTTGCGAACCCAAGATTGCCCAATCACATTTCGTGTTGGTGTGACCCCTGGGAAATTACTGTTGTGTTAACCAATCAGCCTGCCTCATCACGTTTTTGCGCCAATGGCTTCATCCGCATTACCAGCTCAAGCGGGTGTGGGTACATAGATATGCTAACGGTACACGGGCCTGGCTCCAAGGCTGTTGAAATTGGGTTAGTTGAAATAAAAAATGCCGGTAGTCCAGTTTTTTTCAGGTCACTCCTCAACACGCTATGATGTCACGCACACAATGCGCTGCTGTGTCCATTTCTGTAACACGATAGGACGCATTCTTCAGAGTAAACAAATCTCTGCCGTCCGTACAGGGGCTACTCTATATACTGCAATGAGATTAAAGGTTCCCATGGTTACATACATTAGGTTACTAAGTGGAGTGTTGTATTGTGGTACAGAAATTTGAACCACAATACAACTGGACACAGTTTGGCTGAGAATGGACTGGTAATATGAGTTTTTTTTCATCCCGACTGTTTGTCTCATCACTGAAACCTCCTATATAAAATATAAATACTTGGTAGAGTGTTTTCAGATTCTATCAGCATCTAAAGAGCTAAGTGCTTGCAGTGGCAATTCACCCAAAAATATAATAAAGCTATGTTATCACTTACTTGGAGTACTATCTATCCATCCATATAGTTTCACAAGTTTTCACAAGTTTGCTAGACATCTGCTACAGCTCACCCTGATACAATGAACCACAACAGAGCAACAGGCTCTCAAAGCACCAAAAAAGTAAACAAATAAATTAAACTATCCGGATGGATCGATAGCACTCTGCGTAAGTGGAAATATAGTTTCATTTCATTTTGCGTTTAACTGCAGCTTTAATCGATGCAGGTCTGGGGTCCCTGAAGTGATGACAACATTAACAGCTACATTTATGCCCCCCCAGGACTGTTTCCTCTGTTCTCTGTTTGGATTTGTTTTTTTACATTTGTATTTGATTTGACTTTTTTTTTCTTTTTTTTTTTACCCATAACTCAGTGAGGGGAGTAACCTGACCCCGGCCCACCACTTCCCGGACTTCCGCTTCAAGACCTACGCCCCGCTGGCGTTCCGATACTTCCGGGAACTTTTCGGGATCAAGCCCGATGACTACCTGGTGAGCGCTGAGTTCTCAAGGCGCTCTCTTTTACTGATGCGAGCACTGTGATGCATCTGCACCTGGTGCCAGAGGCTGGTGGGAGTGTCTTCTTTATCCTTCTGTCCAATCAGAGAGTGCGGAGGTGAGAGGTGGGGGGTTCCTGGTGCTAAAGACAGACTCAAACAGTTCACGGTCCGTTCAGCTCGGATGTATGTCAGTGCTCAAGGCCCACGTGGAAGAGTAAAACTCTTTTATATTTCAACAGAAGGCAATAGAGATGTAGAGAGGAAGGGTTGAGGTTGGGTGTGTGTGTTTGTGTGTCCACACATTAAACCTCCACCCTCTGAGCTGTACAGCGTGGATTTTATTTCTCCCTCTTCCTCCTCTCTCTTTCTTTTCTCTCTCTCTCTCTCTCTCTCTCTCTCTCTGGTGAAATGGAATCCACTGTAATTACCTGTGGGACCAGCAGAGCTCATTAATTTGTGATGGGGGGGTTTAGCAGGGTGACACTCTTGGGCCAGAATTTTCTGTTGTGTTTCAAGTGCAGGTCAAGTGCTTCCTCTGCTTGTAGAGCGACTCGGTATGGAGGTACAATCATGGAGTTTGGGGTGTGATTCCCAAATCCTCTCCTTCAGACCCCCATCTCTGTGTTCCTAGCGCTGAAAGTTCTGTCACCCTACCACAGAAGCGGAAACATTCGAATTTGTCTCGACTTATGAATATTCATGAATGGGGTGTGGCCAAGTACAGTACAGTGACAGTTGATCTTCTGTACTGTAATTTAGCAACGGAAACTCCTGTTACCGACTGGAACATTACACCACATCGACCCTCCGGTAGTTAAGAGGCACAGAGGGTTGCAGGTTCGCAGGAGTATCTTGTGTGTGTGTATACAGTCTTTGTGGTGTGGCCTGCACGCTAGATTCACACAGACAGCTCTCCTATAGTTAATCTCCCGGGGGGCCTACTGGCTTCTCTGGGTCTCCTTTACCACTGGCCTCTTTAATTAGGCTTTTCCCTCACCCTCACATTATGTATTTATTTATTTATTAATTTATTTATTTATTTATTGTAGCTGTCTGCTCTCTCTTTCTCTCACTCTTTCTCTCTGTGTTTCTGTCACTCTCTGTCAAGTTCAAGTTTATATATGCTTTATTTGCAGGATGAGAGACTTTTCATAGTCAATATACATACATGACATTAACAATGTCTCCCCCCCCACAAAAAAAAGAAAAACACACTCCCTCTCTCTTCCCTTTCTAAATTTCTCCTCTGCTTTGCTTTGCAAGTCAAAGTTTGTAAAAAAAAAAAAGAAAACTCCC
The DNA here is from genome assembly GCF_018555375.3 of Anguilla rostrata. Classification (NCBI taxonomy): domain Eukaryota; kingdom Metazoa; phylum Chordata; class Actinopteri; order Anguilliformes; family Anguillidae; genus Anguilla; species Anguilla rostrata. The sequence continues at coordinate 37,730,744 of NC_057942.1, read as the reverse complement.
TTTCCTTTTATGGTCGTGAGGCCTGACTTTGCTAATGGGCGCCAGGCTGTGCCCGGTGTCGGATCGGCATTGGGGAAGACAAACGGCTGCCCGGGGCGTGCTGATTGGACCGATATCGCCACGGCGATAAAGCCGGCGGCGGCCTGGGCGCGCTTCGTTAATGTTTAATGGGAGCAGCTGTCGTACCGCGCAGACGGCGGCTGTACATCGCTCTCATGGCTCTGACAGACAGAACATGGCCGCTTGTCTTCCGCGCGTGTGCCTGGAGGTGTGCGTGTGTGTGTGTGGAGGCATGTGTGTGTGGTGGTGTGCCTGTGCGTGGAAGTGTGTGTGTATGTGGAGGCGTGTGTGTGTGTGGAGGCATGTGTGTGTGGAAGTGTGTATGTGTGTGGAGGTGTGTGCGTGTGTGTGGAGGTGTGCTTCTGAGCGTGTGTGTGGAGGTGTGCTTCTGTGTTTGTGTGTGGAGGTGTGTGTGTGTGTGTGTGTGGAGGTGTGCTTCCGCACGCGTTTGTTTGTGTCACGCAAAGGCTGTAACAAAGAAACCCAACCAACCTGTCAGTCAGCCGTGCCACAGGCCACATCACATGGCTCTATTTTTAGTAAAAGGATTCATTATTCAGCGACCTTTGTCACCTGACATGGAATGCAAAATCGTGTTTGTTGGAAAGTTTGGGTTGGGAATTCATTTCCGTTTTTGCTCATTCAGGTTAATTCAGGAATTGGAAAAAAAGGCCATTATGTTCATTATGTACATTTTCTTGAATTTACTGAATTAAATTGAAACTTACCCAAAGACAAGAAGGCACATCACGTCTCTGAGAAATCCTCTGTTTTAACTCTTTGTTCTAAGACTTCAGAGGGCTGACAGCTGTCAGATCCGGTGGGCGTGGCACATGTTTATAATGACAGGGAGCACAGGGGATGTGACTAGAAACCAGAAAAATATCATTACCATAATAACCTCCCAATTTTGTTTCCTGCAGTACTCTATATGCAAGGAGCCCCTGATCGAGCTGTCGAACCCGGGGGCCAGTGGTTCCCTGTTCTACCTGACCAGCGATGACGAGTTCATCGTTAAGACCGTGCAGCACAAAGAGGCTGAGTTTCTGCAGAAGCTGCTTCCGGGTTATTATATGGTGAGTCTCTGTCCCGTGTTAGTGCCTGGGGCATTTAACAGATGCACTGTGATGCAGGCAAGCATTCAGTGCACACACACACACACACACACATATGTGTATGCTCGTGCTCATGCACATGAACACGCAGGCACACACGCACACATGCACGCATGCACACAAGTGCACACGCATGCACAAAACACACACGCACAGACACATGTACACACACACACCCACGCAGTCCAAGCTTTTTCTCTCTCTTTTTTTGGTTTAAAGGTATGAGATCACAAAGCCATAGAACAGTAACTTAGAGTTCTAGAACACTGACATAGAATTTTGAAAAAAAAAAAAACATTCTAAAAACAACCTGCTCTTCAAAGCGTTCAAAACAAACCTGCTGCTCTTTTAGCGAGTTCTCCCGCCTTTTTCCCTCCGGAAACAGAACCTGAACCAGAACCCCAGGACGCTCCTGCCCAAGTTCTACGGGCTGTACTGCGTGCAGTCGGGCGGGATGAACATCCGCCTGGTGGTGATGAACAACGTGCTGCCGCGCCCGATAAGGATGCACTACAAGTACGACCTGAAGGGCTCCACCTACAAGCGCCGCGCCTCGCGGAAAGAGCGGGAAAAGAGCTGCCCCACCTACAAGGACCTGGACTTCCAGGACATGCACGAGGAGGGCCTGCACTTCGACACCGAGACCTACAACGCCCTGATGAAGACGCTGCAGCGGGACTGCCGGGTGAGCTGGCCTCTTACCGTAACGTCTGGTGTACAGGGTCCAGAAGCCGTGAAGTTCATTACCGTAATGTTCAGTATATAGGAAGGCGGCTTGTTACCACCTATGGGTCAGCGTTTCATTATCATAATGTTCAGTATGTGAGCTCCACTGGGTGAGTGGTTCATTACTGTAATGCCGGTTGTGTAAGTTAGAACCAGAGAGTGACACATGACCGCACGTGTCCAGCTGAAATGGGCTGGTCATCCCTGTCCAATCACGAGACAGGCACAGCGTGAGGAACGTTCTCAAAATCTTTGCTCTTCCTGGTCAGCTTTTTCACCTTTCTGTGTCCTGCAAAAAGGGGCTGTTGCAGGACAAAGAGTGAAAAAGAGGGGTTGTTCGTTTTTCTTTCACGTGGTCTGGCTCTGAAGCGCAGAGCACGTCCGCTTCGGCGGTGAACGGTGAAGCAAGGCGGGGTTTACCCGGCTTCGCCCCCCTGCTTCAGAGCACGCGTCACATGACAGCTCTCAGAGTGCCGAGTGTCGTTTTAAAAAAAAACGTTCCCGGCTGTCAGCGGACGTGAAGAATGCGGTCTAAACCGTGGGGCTTTTAGTGCCCCGGAATGTTCCGGTCCGTCTCTGAGCCGAAGACGAGCGGCGGGCAGGATCGCGTGTGTTTGCGTTCTTTTGCTGCTCGTGTCAGGATGACACGTTGAGTCACGCTGTTTGACACGTTGTACAAATTATTGATATCCTTACCACCCACGAAAGAATCCCTGCGGCAATGTTCTTACGCGATGTCGATATTTCACTTTTAAAAGCTGTTTTGGGTCTACAGTGCTAGGGTTTTTTTCCGTCATATTGGAGCTAAAAAAAGAAAAGAAACAAAACAATGTCAGGAATTCATGAGGAAGAAAGGGAGGGTCCTTGTAGGAACTTAGCTAATGATGTTGCGCAACGTTTAAGTGATGTGTCATTCTGAAGTTTTAAAAAGAACGGAATGACAGAAAAGAGAGACAATGAGCTGTTTAATTACTAGCTGCGAGTGTCTGTCTCTGTCGGGGGGGGGGGTGGGGGGGGTGCGGGGCAAATTGGAGACTGGCTGGCGTGCAACTGCAGACATGTTGGGTAACAGGAATGAAGAGCTCTTTTCTTGTCTGGAGACATTCTTCTCAGTTGTTCCCAGGTCATTCTCTTGAGCCTTTAGCAGGGCACATATACACACACACACACACGCAAACACGTGCGCACACACTCACACGCACACTCACACACATACACACCACACTCACATACTTGCAGGAAAGACACTCACACATGTTCTCACACTCTCGAACACTACTATTCATGTGAGGCCAATTACACCTACTGAACGACCGGCGGCGGGGGAAGGGGGTGGGTTTGGAGGAATTTGGTGTGAGGGGGTTGGGGCTCTCTCAGAAGTGGCCGATCTTTTTCTCAGAATCCCAGAATGTCTCCTCCTGGATGGATTTAACTTTTTAGCTTTTTTTCAGTTTCTTTTCCCCTTGTATGGCAGTGGCTAATGTAATCCCCCTCTGACAGAAGTCACAAGTTCGGGGTTCACGGAAAGCACATGCCCTCGTGCTGGACGGGACCGGGGCGGGGGGGGGGGGGGGTTCGACGGTGGGAACCGTCCTCGCTGGGTAGCGTTCATCAGGGTAACTCCCTTGCAGGGTTGGATGAGGCTGGAGCCTTCTGCCTCACGTACTGTATGAACAGGGGACAGAGGCTCATTCACTCACTGTTCTACAGTCATTTGTATGTACTGTAATGTTCATTTTGCTGTTATATTCGTGTCCCCATTGCTTTTTCTCGCTGTTGTGAGTACAGCCCATCTGTAATAACTATGTGGATGTCTTTTCCGTTGGTAAATTATAGAGTGAGGGCTTGAGAGCTCATTAGCTAATTGCTTTCCAAATTTGCATTAGCAACACTTGAATGTGTTTCTGCAGAAACACACATGCACCACCACACATACACAGCACGCACGCACGCACACACACACACACACACACACACACGTGTGCATGCACATGCATCTCAGTGAACTTTGGACTGCTCTGTTCTTGCTGTGTCCAGTTCTCCCTCCACACCCCCCCCCCCCCGCCCCCCCTCTCTCTCGAACAGGAACTGCTCACATGACAGAAATTTCTCTCTCTCTTTTTTCCTGAATAAGCCGCATCCCCCTCTGGGACAGTACCTGCTGTAGCCTGCTCCCAATTGCCTGCTCCCTCCCAGAAAGAGGAGTGGTGAAGTATGTGTGCCTGTGTGTGTGTGTGTGTGTGTGTGTGCGCGCGTGTGTGTGAGTGAGTTTGTATGTCTGCATGTGTGTGTGGGTGTGTATGTGTGTATGAGTGAGTGCAAGGGGGTGTTAGGTATGTGGGTCAGGCAGAGAAATCTGCAGTGCACACTAGTCATGTGACATGGCGAAGGGTCTGCAGGTATTAATAATGCAGGTACAAATAGTGTGTGTACACGTGTGTGCGTTCGCACGTGTGTATGTGTGTGTGTGTGTGTGTGTGTGTGTGTGTGTGGGTGGGTGGGGGTATGTTTGGATGGTCCTAAGATAGGACATTTTAGCCACCCGACTCCAAGCCATCAATCCCTTTAAACCTGTATTCTTTGAAAGCAGTGCAAAGATAAACTTTTCAGGTGCGTGATGCGGTTTTGTAACCGAGAAGGTTGCAGGTTCAATTCCCGGGTGAGGCACAGCAGCTGTAAGGAACAGGCGTGTTATCCTCAGCGGCCTCAGCGAGTACCCAGGCGAGTTTACGGATGGCTGGTAAAAATACAAGCCGTGCGCCGAGCAAGGGCGCTAACAATTAGCTAAATAAATAAATAAATAACCGAACGTGCTAATAAAAGCATGCAAGCCGGTCATGGAAACCGGCGGCTTCTGGCGACCTCGCTGAGCGACGCGTTACTCCGTGCCCCGCGGGACGGGCCGCGCTGCCTTGAGCTGGAACCTGGTCACGGTCCGTTTGGTTCCCCCGACACGTAGTGCTCGGGGATGAACTCCCCTCTCCCGTTAGTGTTTAAGAAAGTGCTGACGCTGGACAGTTAAGCGTGGCTGCCCCGACTAGGATCAAGATTTTACAGCCTCCCTCTCTTTCCCTCTCTCTCCCTCTCTCTCTCTCTCTCTCTCTCTATTTCCTGACATCGTTGATATCGCTGCGTGATGGTGTCAGTACAGAAGGTCAGATTCTAAAGGACAATTTTCAGTTGGAAAAATATCATTTTTTATTTCTTTTTTGAATCGTTCCATCTTTCAGGAGTTCTGTGGGTCAGTGTGGGTCAGTTCTTTCCCACGCAGTTGTGTTTTATTTTCATTTTTTCATAAGTCCAATCTTAACCACATGACCACTGATACTAAGTTTGCAGTGGAATAAACTACAGGCTTGTTCAATACGGCATGATTTGTATGCAGTTTTGTCTCGACGATGAGAGCGCAGATATTACTGATGTTAGTACAAACAGGGTTTTATGGCACTTTATATCAGAGTGTCACATTATTGATTTTTGCAGTGGATTTAAAGTTTTACATTTTAACTCTGAAGTCATATGAGAACCATAAATAGTTTGGTGGTCTCCCTCTGGTGTTCAGTGGGCAAACAGCATGTCTATGGCTGACAATGTCTCATCACTAAAACACTTTGTTGTACAGAGAAATTTCCTGTGCATCACTACTTGCATCTCCATTGTAGTCTCATTAAAAACAAGAATCATTTAACAACAGTTATATTATATTATATTATAAGTGTGAAAGTGAAGTAGTTGGCAAATTCCATGTTTTGGCTGGAAAAGAAGTCCTGCATGTGGCTGTAATAAGCTGTTGGCAGGTGCCCCCCCCCCCGTAAACCTGCTCATTTGTCATGTGACATTCACGCATATAAGGTTGTCATGAGGGAGCTCCTCTCAACGAGTCCAAAGTACAGGAGAAGTAGTAGGAGGACGCCTCAAAGACAAAGGCACAGGCCTTTTGCAAAACATAATCAGTTAGCCTGCCTCAGCTTTGAAATACCTCTCCTAAAGATAAGGTGTCTTGTCCAATGAGATTTCCCTGAGCCGCCTTGCTGTAAGGCCTCATTATGTAACTCCTGGATAGGCAGTGAGTGGTATGCTGACCCTGGTATAATAAAATAGGGATGACATGAACATGATGTCACCTTACTCATGGATATTCCATGGGAGCCCATCGTGACTGTGTTAGCCATTGATGCTCAACTTCTGGATAATTTCAGGCAGGTATGCCTGACCTCTGGTTTATACAGCTACCTGTGAGGGGAATCATCATTTTCTTATCCAGGGTAGCCCACGGAGTGTTCCTGAGCTCAGGATAATCACCTTTCTGATACGCTACCTGTTAACAGCAGCCCTTCCAGACGAACACCGCCCCTGCATTCCTGCCCTTAACTGGAAACGGCTCGGCCCTGCCTGTCCGCGTCCAATCGCGGTATCTCAGTGGCTTCGGGGGCCCGGAGCTGGTGGATTGGGCAGGCTTTGGGGCGGATAACGCGCAGGTGGTAAAGATACCGTATCCGATAGCCTGAAAGGCAGCAAGAGCCCTTCTCCACAGAACACCACCCCGCCTCGCGGGGGAGCGAAAACATAAGCGGTTATGTAACAGGACGGGGGTTTGGAACAATAAGGACCTGTCGTCGTGGCCTCTGTCCTGTCACGCAGTTCCACATACAGGGAAAGAGAAGAAACACTTTCAGGCTGAGAAAGCCAGTTACTGAAGAGAGCAGCTGGCCCCTTGCTGTAAATGCCTTCGCTTGATTTTTACTTGCCGCAGCGTTTCAGTGCTGTCACAAGGCCTGTTGAAATGGAATTTCATTCTCATGTGGTGGGAATAGATAGATCATTGCCTTGTGCCTTGTTTCGGTTGGGCAGTTGTGTACATGTGTGTAAATGTGTGTGCATGTGTGTGAACATGTAGGCCTGTTTTCTTACTGAGTGTCTCACACAACACACTCAGCAAGAAAACTGAAACACACGCAAACACACGCAGTCACATATACACTGTGTAGTGTGAGTGTGTTTGTATCTGCGTGTGTGTGTGTGTGTGTGTGTGCATGTGTGTGACTGTGTTTATAACTCGTGTGTGCATGAGTGGTTGGCACATTAAACCCCACATGCAGGATGCAACCTCACGTGAGAGGCAGAGTCTGGGAGTGGCAGCAGAAGGGGCGGAGCCAAGCTTGGCACTTTATTTATTCAGAAGATGGACATTTTCGTGGGACAAACATTTCTGGGAAGAGAGGGAATGCAAATCAGATAAGGGGGAAAGGCGAGGCCCAGGCTTTAATACACAGAACAAGCCTCTGTGTCTGTCTGCTATCTGTGAGCACAGGCAAGAGCGTGCATCTGCAGGAGAGACACGGTTGTGTCGTGCACTAGCATTACACTCAGAGAGTGTGCCGTAAAGTCTTTCACACTTCCACCGTTTATTCTTCTCTGGTAAATGCTCGTTTCATTAATAAATTGAGTTTGGCTGCACTAATGACGCTTTATCCCCTTGTGGTGAGTCGCTGATTCTATATACCTCTCCCCCCCGTGTTTTCGTAAGTTGTGTGCTGTATGCCACGTTCGCTCAAGACGCTCACCCAGTCTTCATTTTGAACGGTCTGTCTTTGTAGGGAGTGTCCTGTACACACAGATTCGTCACGCACAGCGGCTACGCCTACGGGCGCTTGAGGTTTCCGTGACGATGTGGGGGGGAACTTTCCGGAGCGGGGAACATCCAAATGTTTTTGAGCCTGGCCCGTGACTCTGACTCAGTGACTCTAGATCAGGGAACAGCGGCTCACGGTCCTCGAGGGCCGAGAACTGCCGGTTTTCCACCCTCCCTTTGCCTGGGAGTCAGGCGTGAAGACAGTCTGGCCAATCAGTAGCACTAATTACCCGGGAGAAAAGAAAACCAGGGCTGGATTTGGATTCAAGGTCCAGAGTTGGTGATCCCTGCTCTAGATGCTTCCGTTGCATGTGAGCGGGTATGCAGCTCTGTCTCTGGCGTGGTGGCAGTCCTACCGCTGACATTGAAGCTGTCATTGTTCTCATTTTATCATTCCATTCATGTGGTTCCCTTGTGAAGCCTTGTGAACGCAAACCAAACTCACACCAAGAAACTTAAGAGACAGTGACATGAAACAAACACAGATTCTTATCTAGATTATGTTGTTAGCGCATTCAGGTGTCAGGGAGGGTGCGCCATTAAGGGCATTCCTGTCGCGTGTTGCGTTGTTCCCAAGGTAACCATAGGCCGCTTTTCACTGGTAATAACCATAACTGTATGGGTGCTGTTCGCTCCTGACCTTGTAAAAGTTTTTCGTGACATGAGAAGAACTTGAACTTGGGCAGGAACGTCCTGGGGTCGTGGTTCTGGTTCTGGTTCTGCACCGGAGGGAAAGAGAGGGGGAATTTGTGAAAAGAGCGTGCTTGTTTTTTCAAAGAGAGAGAGAGAGAGAGAGAGAGAGAGAGAGAGGGAAAGCTCGGACGGCACTGTGCGCAGGCTGTGACTCATCAGCAACCGCTACGCGTGTGATCAGACAGAGAGGCTCTAAGGACCCCATAATGGAGGAATGTGTGTGTACCTATATGTGTGTGTGTGTGTGTGTGTGTGTGCGAGTGTGTATTGTTTGTGTGTTAGTGTGCGTGACATTGTGAGTATGTACATTATGTGTTTGAGTGCATTATGTGTATGTGTGAATCTGTGTTTTGTGTGTGTGTGTGCGTGAGTCTGTAGTTTCAGTGTGTGTGTGTGTGTGTGTGCAAATTTGTGAGTGTGAGTGTGTGTGTGTGTGTGTGTGTGTGTGTGCGTGAGAGAGAGAGTCTCTGTTATGAGTGTGTATATGTGTTTGAGTATCAGTGGCTTTGTCACGTCTTTGTGTGTTCAGGAGACTGGCTGGCCTAAGTAGGACGGGAGGCTATGTTTACATTATGGCCCCGGCATGGTAATGCAGCCGGACCACAGGAACACAAATAATGTCACAGAGCCTGCCATTGTGGGGACGTGTTTACACACACACACACACACACACACACACGACAGGTGTGTTGTTAAGAGACGGGACTCTGTGCAGCCTCTGGCCACAGTCTGTCATATGTGTCACACATCCTGCACCACTGTGAGAAGAGCTTGCTTAAACACGAAAATATCATTTCGCATAAATGAGGCCTAACCCACGGGTGTTAATCTTAAGCCTGAAGGCGCTGCCGCCCTCTCAAGGTTTGTCGTGGAACTGCAGCTCAAGTAGCAGCTGAGACGTTTTGAATTTCTTCAGAAAATGTCATTTGTTTTTTCGAACACAGGGTGTGATTGAACACACGTAGTTCAAATAAAAGGTTGCAACACTCACTTGTTAGAAAACGTGTGTTCACTTTAATATTGAAGAGCTGAAATACCAAGTATCAAGTGGCACTGACTGGCTGCCTGCTTATTGGAGCACTTAAGTGAAGCTTCAGTTTCAGCTGTGCTTCGGAACAAGCTTTCTCATGTGTGATTGAACACAGAAACGCACAGTCGTGTACACGCTCACGCACGCAGGGCAGGGTTCATTTGCCAGTCAAATATTGACGGAAGGAGGAAGTCTGTTTTCACTTGCCTTCTCTTTTATGACCTTGAGAGCCAGTCTTAGAACTTCCTGTTTCTCTGGTTCGTGTAACATAATTTAATGAATGAAACAAAACAAAAAAAACCCTCAAGCACGGTAGCATTCGGTGTGAAAGGAGTCGCTGCTGTCGCACCTCAGGCTGAATGCTGACAGATGTTCCCCGCCCTGCCCCGATTTGAGAGATAAACACCTGCGCTGATGTGATAAACATCAAGAGTCGGAATGTTCGCCGTGCGGCGGTATATCTAAGCCGCCAGGCGAGCGCGGTTTCCCCCGGCGACGCTAATTCGGAACGCAGCCGGCGTTTCGGCGCTAGCTGAAGACGCGACGCGCGGTCGCGTCCTTGACCCCATTTTGGCGGGCTGCAGGCTTCCTGCCGCGTCGGGCGCCGCCCCCCCCCGAGCGCTGTCTCCATTCAAATATACTGTGGCAAGAGGCCGGGAGGGGAGGGGAGGGGAGGGGTGGGGAGAGGGGGGTTAGGGGAGGGGATGTGTGCTGTAGGTCGGTGCTGACGCAGGTAACTGAGCAGGTGACAAAGTCTTTTTCACCACATCCTTCTCAACGTAATAACATTGCCACTACATGGCAGTAACATTGTGAGGACCTCTTTTTTTCTTTTTTTAAAAAAATCTTAGCTGAGACAGCACAGAAAAGGGGTGATGGTGCGAACACGAACCCCCATCCACACGGAGAGAGTAGCATACGGCCTGAGAGTTTTGTCCCCTGCATGGACTGCACCATGTGGCCCCCCGAAAAGCTGCTTGAGATTTTCTCCCGCATGGATTTGCCAGTTTCATAAAAGCCTTTTTTTAAAATATTAACATTCCTCTAAGGAGGAACTTGTCTCTGGCGTGAAGGTCACACCTTTCCCAAAAGAGCACTGCTATCACTGTTATGATTTTATTTTTATCGGTCTTTTAGCCGGCTGGATATTTGCAGTACGCACACAGCAAGTGTGTGTTCAACTGACGGAGGGCTTCATAAAGGCTTGATAGCGTGCTAACTGAACAGTTCCTCTAAAACCAAAACAAACACACGCGCGCAGACGCGCTCTTGAGCGACTGCACCTTCACGAACGCAGTGTGACCGAGTCGACCGCGCGGTTCTTTATCAGGCTTTATTTATTTCAGTGGAAAAAAAATAAAATAAAACCGACAGTCTGGAAACGGCAGCCTCTGGTCACAGCGCCCAATCAGCAGGGATGGAAGACTGGTTCAGGTGTAGCGGGAGATCACAGGTAATAAAGGTGTGTTTCTCTCCTGTCCAGGTGCTGAAGGTGTGTTTCTCTCCTGTCCAGGTGCTGGAGAGCTTCAAGATCATGGACTACAGCCTGCTGCTGGGGGTGCACGTGCTGGACCAGAGCCACCGGGAGGAGGAGGCCTCTCAGGGGGGCGGAGACGGGCGTCGGCCGGTGGGCCAGAAGGTGCTCTACTCCACCGCCATGGAGTCCATTCAGGGGGACGGCCGGGCGGGCGAGGTCACCACCACCGACGACACGTGAGTCTGGCTCCGGCCCCCGTCACGTGACGCAGTCGACGTAACGTCCGGTACAGATGTGCGTGTGCACGTACCCTTACACCTGTTACTAGAGTCAAGCACAGGCGCAGGTGTAGCACAGCACAGCACAGCACAGCACATCAGCGATACATTTCTTCAGCACTTTTCTTGCAGGTGCACAAAGTGCTTTGTAGACTTTTTTTTATTCAACAGTGAAACTAAGGCACAAACAGATGTTCATACACAGCTCAGCATATTCCCGTACTATGCAATGGAGCGTATCAGCTGTGTGTACTTCCGGGTATAAGATCTAATAGCTTTAGGAGCTGTGCATTCTCACACTCAAGTGTTCTCAAACACCCGAGGGAGTGTTGCCTGCTCTGGTCTAGTGCAGTAAAGCCATGAGCATTCTCCTTCTCGCTTTTTTTATGTTTCTTTGTTTATTTCTTTCTTCACAGAATGGGAGGAATTCCCGCTAGAACGCACAAGGACGAGAAGCTGCTCATATTTCTGGGGATTATCGATATCCTGCAGTCGTACAGGTAATGGGGAGTGTAACATTGACTGCTATTTACAGGCATTTTACAAGCAACCAAAACTGTGTTTTAGAGGCTTGGAACATTCAGGGCCTTCATATCGATAAAAAAAAAAAAAAATCTTGTCTTTATTCAAGGTAGATTGTTCTAACTTGGCTATTGTTTTTAAAAAAAATTAAGTCAGATCTTGCTCATGAGATTTTACAAATGGTTGAAGCCAAAAACAGGATGTTCAGCCAATCAAAACCATCGAGGCTCATCACTGTACCTGAAGTCTCGGGTGTGTTAAGATCTGTGTCCGTCGCGGTCTTGTTGTGGTCTCTGCTTCTAATGCGTATTCTGGTAAGCTGTTTGGTGCATGAACTTCCTGTGACCACCACCTAGAATCAGCACTGACCGTACATCTACAGTGCTTTGGGTCAAAGACATAATTTTTCTTGAGTTGGCCCTCTACTCTGGAATTTTAGATTTGTAATCGTAAACGGTAAATGGACTGCATTTATATAGCGCTTTTATCCAAAGCGCTTTACAATTGATGCCTCGCATTCACCAGAGCAGTTGGGGGTTAGGTGTCTTGCTCAGGGACACTTTGACACGCCCAGGGCGGGGGATCGAACCGGCAACCCTTCGAGTGCCAGACAACCGCTCTTACCTCCTGAGCTATGTGGTGTAAACTGAATTGTTTGATTGCAAACCAAGATGGAGGGCCCTGCATGTAATTTCCAGCTGCGCCCCATGACATTGCTCATCCTGAGCGTGTATGATTTCTAATCCACTTCATTAATCCCTTTTAAAAATGTAAAATCAGATCCCCCTAGGAGTCTTCTTTTATCTTAGCCTGAAGAGATTGGGCATCATAAGCCTTTTTATGGAGCTCTCTTTGTAGCTGATACAGGTTAAAGCTGCACAATGCTTTTTTTTTTTTTTTTTGTAGCGTGCGGAAAACAATAGCAGCTTTCTAGGAAGCCCAAATTAGTCTTTAGCGCTGTGGTTTCCGCTGCTGGGGAGTTTCAATAGAGAGATGCGATAAAAAGTCTGTTCTGATCTGAGTAGTGGAGGAAGGAAGCGGTTGCTAAGATCTCGCTAAAATCACACGACAGACAGTTCATGTGACTAAGTTTAAGATGTTTTCTGTTCTTCAGATTGTTTGTGTTAACCCACGCTGTCGTGAATTATTAACGGGAACCGGACCGGAGGCAAGCCGAGTTGCGTCATTTTCGGCAGAATATTAACTCTGGTTATTGTTGTCAACGGGAAAAAGTGATTTAAGGTTTTGTGTTTTGTGATATGGGTCTCATTGGAAGGTGTCTCAGAGGGTGTGTGGGGGGAACTTATCGGGAGTATTTGAGCTCTTAAAAGGTTTTTTTTTTTCAAATCTAATCTCTGGGGGAAATTTTGCACTGAAGTTAGGAAGTTTTGTTTCATGCATGGAGTCATCACTGCCCGGGTTAAATTTCAGGATTTTGTTGTTGTGAAATCAGAGACCTAGACTTGAGAAGCTTGTTGCAGCGATGCATTCAGTCTAGGTCTGGGGTCTTAACGTCCCGTCCTGGAGGGACTGGCTGTGCTGGATTCTGCGATTGCCTTTCAGCCAATGCTCGATTTAGGCCTCAGAAACAGGGTGTGCAGAGTCTTCAGCCATGAAACAATGACCTAAATTAAGAACTTGAGTGCAGGAATGCATCAAAAGTCACCAAAACATCCCTGGCCCTCTGGGACTAGGGCTGCCTACCACAGATCTAGACCATAGACAACAGTGGGGCCAGAATAGGCCGATTGGCCTGTTAACATAATTATGCTTTCATAATTACGCCAAACAAATCTTTTGCCTTTTAAGGTTCATGAAGAAGTTGGAACACTCCTGGAAAGCGCTCGTATACGATGGCGTAAGTTATTATTGATTTTTTCCAATCTCCTCCAATATTATGAAATTTAGACAGTATTTTATAGCGAGAAAACATTTTGCTTGACTGTCATATCGAATTGAAAACGGCGTTTAATGTTTGCGTTTCAGGACTCCGTGTCCGTCCACCGGCCTGGTTTCTATGCCAACAGATTCCTGAAATTCATGAGCACAAGGGTGTTCCGGAAGATTCAGAGTAAGACCCTCCGCTGGTTTGCTGACCCAATAAAAGCAAAATGTTTCTGTCCCTCATGATGATAATTCAAGCAACGACGTGACGAAGGATGTGGTCAGTCAATGTTTTGACCGCAGTTCTAAAAAAATGATGACCCACTTCCCTCAACCCGCAGATTGAATTGTAATATGTTAGTGGAAATATGAGGACCCACAAGTTGTTCTCATAAAATATAAGTCAATGTGTGGTCTAGTACTTGGCCAAGATTTATTACGGGGTTAAGCCTTGGTATTAAAATGGCGGCCTGGTAGTTCTTTTAAAGGTTGTTTGGGAGGGCTACCGTAGTTCCCCTCAGTGATGAGGGAAACATTATTCTGTAATGGGGGGTGGGTGGGTGGGGTGGGGGGGGGGGGCAGGGTCCCGTGTACGAATGTCTCCCGCTGCACTTTGCTCTGATCCCACGGAGATGAAGTTACTGTACCTGGGGGGCATCGTTAGACACGTAATGTTTTGTACGTCCCTGGCTCATTTTCAGTTCCCTTAGCCCTCAAGCATGCATTTCAGATACAGAGAGTTCAGCTCTCTCTCTTTCACTCTCTCTCTCAATCTGAAATTCAAATTCAAAGTGCTTTATGGTTAAATTTTCATTTGTATTGGCAAAGCACAGCAAGGAACATGTGAAACATCAGGTGACAAAGAATAATAACAGAATAATGCAATAATATATATACATATTCACGTACATACATGCACATAAACACGAGCATATTACATATTAACAATAATAACCGTCAAGGTAACAACAGTGTGTTGGTTCTAAGCGTGTGTGTGTGTGTGTGTGTGATTGTGTGCCTGTATGTATGCATGCCTGTCACTGTCTCTCTCTCTTCCTTTGTTATTTCAAAGCAATTCAGAAAATTCTCAACCTTTCATGTTTTCTCTAGTTCTCAGTCAGTTTTCGATTTCAGTTTCTTCTGAAACCTGCGTGACAGACTTTTAGCTGGGTTTATCGAAATGAAAAATATTCACACATTTCCTTTCTACTTTCTCACTTTCTGTCTTTCTTTCGGTCTCTCTCTCTCTCTCTCTCTCTCTGTTGGACAGCAATCCGGTTCTCTCCGTCCCGGAGGACCCGGAACTCCATCCCAGCGCTGAAGTTTTCCTCGCAGGAGATCCTGTCTCAGACCGAGGACCGGAACGACGACAGGAAGGACCGCCTCGCGGGAGCCCGGAGCCTGGCCAGCCTGGATGGACGAGGTAAACCCTGACTACATTTCCCATGGTGCACTGCTGCTTTCCCCACACAGAATACAGGACTGCTCTAATTCTGTCGCCTGAGCAGTCCAGGAGTTCCATTGTGTCTGTTTATTTTTTGTGTATTTTATAATAATGGATTGGCTAAAGTATCCACACACCGTGCTTCTAATTTTGTGGTGGATTGAAAGGAAACAAGTGAAACCTACAAATGCGTTCATACAATAATGTCTACCTTCCCTGCAAAAAAAAAAAAAGATTTGCATTATTAGCTCTTTCTGTGTGTGTGTATGCACGCGCATGTGTGTGTATTTGCATGCGTGTGTGTGCGTGTGTATTTGTGCTTGGGGGTGCACAGCATTTGCATGGGCGAGTGCACGGGTGGATTTGCGTGTGTGTATTCAGCAGGGCCGCTGGCAGTATCTGAACAGGGTGTGGCCGAAGGGTGAATAGGGTGAGATGAGGAGAGGACTGAAGGAGAAGACTTTTCAGTGTGTGTTCATATTTACACCATTTACCAAAACAGAACTGATACCGCTGAATGCTGTGCTCGTGTGTGTGTGTGTGTGTGCGTGTGTGTGTGAGAGAGAGACTTATTGATGTGCCCTAAAGCTATGGAGAAATTCGGTAAAAGGTGCCTCGGCGTCTGCACTGCACTACGTTTAAATCCAAAAACAGGAAGTGTCCAATTCGCTACCCACACCGGAAGTGACTGTGCGTGCACCACCACCCGTGCACTTAGCGAAGCACCAGAACTCAACTTCTCTCGAATTCTGTGGTGGGAAGATTTGACTGTCACGTTCTCAGTCGGGCCGACTGCAGTTCGTTAACTTGTGTCATTCCACGTCGCACTGTGTCCTGGTTCTGGTAGCCTGCTCTACAGCTTCACAGTATGTGTTTATTAAATATGGATATATGTATACACGCGCACAACCCGAGGCGTAGCTAGGATAAATATTTAATTCTGATTGATGTTGACTAAGTTTGTATATCATGTATTTATGTGTGTGTGTGTGTGTGTGTGTGTATACATATATACATATTTAATAAATACGTATTGCGAGAATATAACAAAGTTGTGTGCTTTTAATTCGGAAACATTATTCATCGTTAGTTTTCTGGGAAGTTTGGAAAGACAGTTGCATTAGCTTATTGCGCAAAGGATTCTGGGAGATGTCTGCACCCTGGCAGAATGTTCTGCTCCGCGCGGCCCCGCGCGGCTTCCCTCAGACCCGCCGCGGTGCCCGGCGTGGTGCTCGGGCTCTCGTGGCAAAGCGTCGGCAGGGATTGCCTCGCCCTCTAATACCCGTCGGCAAACTGCGGCAATTTGGCTGTCGGACGTGCCGTTGCCGGGGGGGGGGGACGGGAACGTGGCAGAAATCTGCGATTCGGGAATGCTTTTTCAGACTCCCTGAGTGAGTGACTGATTTATCTGAGCTGGTAATTAAAATGCAATCTCACATGTGCCTGAGGACATTTTTGAAAAAAAAGGATCAGAGATCCCGGACGTGAGTGTTTCCTGAAGGCGGGCTTATGACAGTGCAGATTGGAGGGCTGTTGACTTGTCGTCCTGCAGTGTGTGAGCGAGATTGTTCTCACACAGCTGGTTTCTGGCCCCTTCTGTGTGAATCTGCGGGGTTTAAAAATGACAGTTGAGAGAAGCTCACAGACCGTAGATGATAAAGTACGAAGGCAAGTCAGGTGGCAGTGTGGGGTAACTTTTAAGGAACTTGGGCTTGTAACTCGGAGGCTGCCGGTTCAAATCCCAGGTGGAGCCCTCTTACCCTTCAGCAACATACTTAACCTGGACTCCTTCAGTAGAAATCCAGCTGTATGAATGGATGGTGTTTGAAATAAAGGAACCTGCTGGTTGTTTACCTGTAAATCTCTGGTGAGTGATGGCCATTTTGTTTTACCTGTGACAGCATTCGGCTCACACCTGCGGCCAGACCTGGTCCTGCCCGCTTCACCCTTGCGCGAGGCCGCTTCCATGGCAACCACAATCTCCACTTCCTCCCTGTTTACCAATGACCAGTACCTGGAGCCGTACTCTGACAGGTAACACTGACACCTGGCCACTCCTATAAGCACTCACTGCAAATTCATCAAGTGACACCTGGCCACTCCCATAAGCCCTGTCGATTCGTTCATCAGGTGACCCCGCCCACCTGTTGCATGCACCTGTGAAACATACCTGGTTGTCATGGTAACACTCTCTGCTATTCCACCTACAGTTAAGCCACAATATTTCCATTGACATTCCATACCCCCTAACAGTCATATACACGCTTTTCCAGTTTATATATTTGATTTCATAAAGGAAGGCCCAGAGGCCTGGAGCAGGTTCACACTTGCCCCCCCACCCCCCCTTCCCCCACATACCTGTGCTGAAAGGTGACCCCTGTGGTCACACCTTAAACCCACTCCTGCCTCCAGCGCTACACCCTGTCTTTATCTTGGATTGTCTGCACTGACAGGCTCGCTAAATATTTAAGCGGGGCCCACAATTCCTTTGTCCTGCGTATAATGACCAGGAGAGGGGGGCGGGGGGTTGCACACTGAGTCCCCTAGGCAGGGCGTGGAGGCGTGTGACCAAAACAATGCAGGCAGGGGCTCCCCGTCACCACAATGACAAAACTACACACACCAATGGGTTCTGTTACAGACCACCTTCCAGATCAGTGCATCTGTGAAGCACAACTTAGATAGCAGCAGTGAGGGGTGGTTTCCAGGTGGTGGGGGGGTTGTGAACCACACAAAAGCAGAGATACACTTCCTGTTACCTCAATTTACCCAGCAGGCCTTTTCTTGAGAGAGCTGGCCAGAATGTCTGCAGGGAAATGTGTTGCATTTTAGTTTGCACATCGGCCAGTCGCAATACAAAAAACAAAGACAAAGTAATACATATAAGCGGAAGTTATTACAAATTATTTATTTATTTATTTATTTATTATTCTTCTAATGTAAGTCTTTTGTGAAAACTGACTGTGACCAATTGTGCATTATGAGTACATTATTACATATGTAAAAATGTGGCTACAAGCCATTAGATAAGCAGTTACAATGAACTTCCTTACAGTCCCAAACTTGGGCATTTGAAGCAACCCGCTTCTATAATTCTCACTTGTGTAATTTTTTAATGGCTCAAAGATTGAGGTTAAACTGCACTTCGTGTAAACTTCTTTCTCAGGCCTGCTCATTTCCTGCCCATCTCATGCCTAATGGCTGTCATATGACTAAATAAGGTCATATTCATACCTGAAGGTAGATCTGGTGTTTCCTCTCCCCTCCCCTCTCTCAATTTCTCTATGTCCATCTCTCCATTTTCTCTCTCTCTCTCTCTCTATCAACATCTCTCTCCCTCGTCACCCCCCCCCCCTTCTCTCTCTCTCTCAGAGTTCATTTAGGCTCCAGTTCCACTTTCACCCTGGAGGACAGCGCCATCTGCCTGACGTCTGAGCAAAGCACGCTGGATATGGACAGAGACGACGACTCCGTGCTGGACGTCTACTTGGTACGCCTTCCGCCCCGCCGGTAGTCTCTGTCCCAGACACGCTCTCTCTCCCTCTCACTCTCACTCTCTCCAGCCAGTTTGTCGGATCGATTTCCCGTAAGCTGATTGGCTGTGGTCAGTCTTGTGTTACAGGCCACACGGTTGACTTGGCTGCTTACAGTTGTGAGGTCCCACCCGTTCCAGCCATTTTTTTAGAATGTGTGACATACTCAGTGTCTTTTTAATTTCACCACCACCACCCTGCCCCTTTGCCATTGCTGTACATTCATGAGGGAACCTGATTAGACTTCCCCCCTGCTGTCTGAGACACTGTAGGCTCCAAACCGTGTGCATTGGGCACATTGGGCCTCATTCCCGAAACATGCGTACGATCACATTTAATTGTAAACTGTGTTTAGGAACGTTTCCAAGAACATCTTGGTATTTTTTTCTCATCTGTATTTGTTAATGGCTGTTTCCTTTTGATAATCACATGAACTGGATTGCGTCTAAAATTTACAAGCGGTCAGCATTTATCATCTCATAAACCTGGGATACGCACAAAAACAAAGGTCTGCACATGTGTCATGAATCCTGTACTGGTTTTTTGTAGGAACATTTTTTAAGAACAAATGTTAGAATAATTTAAGAAGAGATTTGTGAATGAGGCCCATTCACTCCACATTGCTACAGCCCCTGTACATTCTACATCATTACGTACCTGCATCGTTCTGATGGCAGGCCACCCTATGAATTAATATTCAGATTTTGTGTTCAAAACTGTGACATCATCACTGACACTGGTCTCCTCTGCTGTGTTCCAGTAAAAGGGGCGGGGCAATACATCAGCATCTTCTCCACCAGCACTCTCCTGTCAATCATCCGACAATCACCGCGCTACACCGGACGAGCGGAGGATCGCTTTTACGCAGTCGCGGGTGCCAGCCTTCGACCTCGGACCTTCGACCTCTGACCTCCAAACTTGTCTGACTGTCAGGAGCGTTCCTCCCTCGCCGTCCTCCGCCCCCTGCTGCGATCTTCTGTTGCCAATTCGCTCATGGTCGAGCTGAATGCAAACCTCAGATCTGAATAAGAGCTCCAGTCTCTCCAAAGGAAATCACAGCACAGCTACGTGCCATTTCATGGTGT
Source organism: Anguilla rostrata (assembly GCF_018555375.3). Taxonomy (NCBI): domain Eukaryota; kingdom Metazoa; phylum Chordata; class Actinopteri; order Anguilliformes; family Anguillidae; genus Anguilla; species Anguilla rostrata. The sequence continues at coordinate 37,711,265 of NC_057942.1, read as the reverse complement.
CCCTACGCTTGCTGGTACATAGTGCTGCTTCTCAAGAGCATGGCAGCTGGAGGCTGTAGCTTTTTTTTGTTGAATTTTACCTGTTATTTACATTTAAGAAGCATATATATATATATATATATATATATATATATACATATATCAATAGATACAAATATAGAATATATATTTCTTTGACTGAATGTTCTCTGTCCTTCCTGCTGACCAGAACAGATTCCTGCAATCCAAAGTTATCGCACCTGGCTTTGTCATGGCTTGCATTTAAAAAGAAGAATTACAAATGTTTACAGCGATCGCTTTTTTGTTTTTAGCTATGCCGAAGTTATGCGCCATTCCGTTGGTCCAGATCTGCTCTGAATGATGGTGCACACGGACGTCGAAATTTCAGGTCACCCTAGTCACTCCTAAGCCACCTGGGACAGCAGCTATGGCACAATTAACAAAATGGCAGAGTGGTGGCTTTTGGGAGCGAGGCTTGGACAGGCGTGTTTGTGCCCTGTATGGACACCTTAAACACGCCGCCTCTTTTCCGTAGCAGCCAGAAAAGGCAAAGAAACTTCTTCAAAAATCACGATCAACCCTGCTTCGCCTGATCCTCATTGCCTTTGCAATCAGATGTGAACATTATACATTAAACACTACCCTCTGGTGGCAGATTTTGAGTACAGCAGGCATGGGAAAGAGAAAGACTATACTCGTGGTCCAAAAATTGGCACTTCTTATGAGCGTATCAAATAATAAATGTATGTGATAAATATGTACGGTCATACTCTGACTCAGGTGAGTTTTCCAGACCTAAATATGTTTTGATTGGTGAATATGCACATTTTTTTACTTACACACATAGCCTACTGTATGTTATGTGCTATGTGTGTAGGTATGTGGATGGAATCACAAATAGAGAAAGTTGAACAGTGATGTTCAGATGCACATAGGAAATGTTTTTGAGGATGAATGAGTTGATCTCAGGATACCCTTCATACACAATAACGTGTATTTCACAGTGGAATGTTGCAAAGTGTTGGGCAGTCCAGTGTTTTTGGACACCACGCAGAAGCTAGCCAATGATTCCATACAATATCGACATATCTTAACTTCATGATTGCACCTTTTGCTGGTTTTTGAGACCATAATTTATTGAATCATTGATAAACACACGGTTTGCTGAAGAATATTTTAATCTCTGAATGTAAAAAAAAGTTGTATTTATAGAAAAAATGCTACTGTATGTAAAATAGTAAAAAAACACATGCTGAATGTTGGTGGTCTCAGTTCTTTATGTGAGGTATTACAATGCTTCCTGTTTTTTTTCTTTTCTTTTTTCAAGAAATCATTGTCAGACGTACTTTGTCACCAGAATTGGGTAATCTACTCTGAAAGCGTACAAACTTGTACAAACTACAAATTACTTCACACTGAAAGTAGTTGAACTACAGCCAAGTTACCCTAAAGAGGAATGTAGCTTGCAGCACTGCAATAACTCAAAGAATGTAGTTCACACCACTTTCTAAAAAAATTATCAATAAAAAAGATCATGTTCCCCAGACATGACACACGTGTGAGCAAAGCCTTCTTTTTCCACACAAGGAAAACCAGCATTGCATGACAGTTGCCAGTTGACTGAGGAGTGGATTGCTTCTCACCAATCCGGATTACAGGGAAAGAGAAAGAGGAGGTGGTATTTGGTCACGGTTGGTTTTAGCCTCGTATCTGCTCATCATCACAAAATGCAAAGAATTGCATTTCAAGCACCGTGATGCCAGCACTGTGTGTAATACTGCCTTTAACACTTACAGCCAAGCTGGAGTTTGTAGAGAAAGACGTACATCAATCATAATCCTGTTGAATAGATCCATCCATCCATCCATCCATCCATTATCTATACCTGCTTATCCTGAGCAGGGTCGCGGGGGGTGCTGGAGCCAATCCCAGCGTGCATTGGGTGAGAAGCAGGAATACACCCTGGACAGGTTGCCAGTCCATTCTCTTGAATAGATCTGGTGATAATATTAGTAAAGAATCTTTGAACACACCAGACAGGTCAACTGAGCTCCACATTCCTAACACTGAAAATTCTCTCACCAAGTCACTGAACCCAAAACAATCCTGAAAAAAAAAACAATAAATGCATCTTGTGAACATTCCAGTTAAGGATATGATCAAGTTCAAGGTCTGTGCTGTAATAAGCAACCGATAGGTAGCCTCGCGAGCCAGTCTCTTCTTTCACTTTGTTCAACCGATAAGCAACCCACGTCAGGAAAACGTGTTGTTCGCACTCCACCACACTAGATGGCGGTAAAGACCCATACGTCTAGAATAAACTGCGTAAACACCCACCCAAGAGGAAGTCCATTGCGCACTACAAACTTCAGTGCAGGTCTGTGATACGAACGAACATGTCAAGGTTGACAACTAAGGGAAAATGCATTTATCATTTTCTTCGTAACCTGAGACTTACACGGAAATGTGAAGCTATTCATGCCAGCTCTACGACGGGCAGGTTTAAATCGCATGACGTAAGTATACGAAAATATCAAAGCATTTAGCTTGCTTTCTGGATAAGTGAAATGGCATCGTGAGCTAACATACCTAGGAGGCTAACCAACTGTTACCTAATGTTATCCTGAATGAAAATGCATTAATCGTGGCTGGATAATTAGTGAACTAGTCTCATGAAGATGCTATTGTACCAGTCAGTCGTGAGCTACAGTTCTCGTAGTACAGCATTTCGTAGAAAATGTATATTTCTGAGCTGTGTGACGTAGCATATTACTAGCATAACAAATGCCATGCCTATTTTCTATCTGCGTAACATTAACCTAGAACCACATGGGGGCCTGGAAGTATATGTCCACCGTTTCTTCACGAAATGGACAGTCAAAATCAGTATGCTCACCCAGAATCCTGGAACAGCTTAAGGTAAAGCTGTGTATTTGTAGAATACTTAGATAACGATTAGGTGGACACTACACGCCGAGTACACACACTTCCCAGGGGATGGGCTATAACAGGCAGTTGACAGCGTGTTATTAAGGGATTGCAAACCAGCGGTGTCCGTAGCGTTTCCTTCTAGTGGAAGGCTTGACGCATTCAACGTAACGTTATTTCGCTATGTTTATTTGTAATACCCCATGTTCTCAGTTGCTCTACACAGGACAAGAGGTGCAGTCACTACGAAGAAATCTCCATGTTACAACTGCTACACTTGCTGAACAAGTATCCCAGAAGAGGTGATGTATGCGATGTTTTCGTCTATTGGAAATTATTCAGAACAATCGTGTTTAACGTTGTAGTTCCGTTTGTAGTCGAGTCATTCCAACCATGCTTTGGACAATGTTTGTTAGCATACTGCTTCCCTACCAACCTCCAGGTTATTTAGCGGTCATTTAGCGAGCTGCGTTGCATATTAGCACGACATAACTTGTCTTGCAAATGGTGATGTAGACTATTAGGAGAGTCAAGCTTGAGAAATGAACCTAAGCTTGATTACCAACTACAGAATATCGTAAAGGTTTCTGGTTGGTCTTAGTGATGAGTAAAGAGCCTTATAGCCATCGAGTTTATAATAATAAGACGATAATTGGGTGAAAATTATAAGGTTCTACACATATTGCTGTGGACTAACCAGATGATCAACTCCGTATTACTAATATAGTACCAGAAAGCCCATTTACCTACCAAAGCAACCTGTCGGAACACAGAAGGAACAAGAGTTCTAGTTTGGCGAATATCTATGCCAGTCTCCTGTAGTTAAAGAAAGTGGAAAACTGAAGGAAAGCGAGTCAATCCTCTGGTTAGTCTATAGTACCAGTATCTGTGCAGGATCTTACTAATGTTAGAGCAAACTCAGTAGTCTTGGGGTTAATAAAAGCACGGTTTAGTCTGAGGTGTATCGCAGCTGGTCTCTGTCCGGTGTCTTGATCTTGGCCCCTGCTTCACTTCAGTGCCACTGACCTCATGTCATTAATTTGACAGTGAGATGTCAGAGGCAGTCTACGAGAAACTAGTCGATGAAACGCTGGAAGCACTGGCAGACTATTTTGAGGATCTGATGGATCTGTCCCCTACGCCTTCAGACTATGACGTGACCTATTCTGTAAGTAAATGTCCTTTTTGATGTTGCTTATAATGAGCACAACCACTATTTAGTTACATGTCCACTAGGGGCCGCTGTTGACCTAGTGTAGATCCTGATCACATGTACAGTGTAGCCACATTGCTATTTCACCTTCGAAGGGTTCTAGACAGAATTGGCCTTTACAACAGATAATTTATTATCTCAATGACTTTCAGATTTTACTATAACTAAACAGGGCAGGATTGTAAGCAAATGTTATATCATTCCCGTGCATGTTTCAACACTGGGCAGCTGCAGCAGGAAAATAAATATTATTATTAATTATTATAAATTAGAAATTGAATACAGGAATTGAGTAATTTCAAGAGCTTTTTTCTGAAAGCAGGATTAAATAGTTAGAGAACATGTCTCAGAATAATGTTAAATAAATCAAGTGTATTTAGTCACTTACTTCATGAACAGTGAAAACATATCACAGCTGCATTCAGCAGATGACAATTAATGCATTACTTTTTTAACAGGTTTGTGTATGCTTGTCGTTGGAAACTTTGGTTCCAAGCCTCGTGGAGGTCTGAGAAAATAATCAGGGTCAATGCAATTCATCAGTGACACGCTCCGGGTTGTAAACACCTGATCAATAGGGCGCTGTCATTGGTTGGCAGAGGGGGGGGGATACTCTATGTGTTTGTTAAAATGCATCGATTAAATATTGCCAGTGTATCACATGCTTATGGTACATTTAAAAAGAAAGAAAAAGTGTATGTTTAAACCAATGAACTGAAATTCGATAAATATAATAATTATAACAGTGCTTAGAAAAGCCTAATAGCCTAAGTGATATAATTATAATAATCGTAAGTATCATTATACAACTTCATTTTATCTAAAAATGGCCCTTTCTCTGGAAGCACTGGTAGCTTTTTTGTCATTGGTCAGGGAAGGAAATGTTCGTAAAAAGTGAAAACTTAACTGAAGTTTAGCCTGCTTCTGGTAGTTTTTTTTTTTTTTTTGCTTCTGTTCTTCTTGAATGCTCCGGTTCTGACCACACTGCCGATCAGTGAATACACGCAGCGTGGAGCGCACTACCACTGCGGCAGTGGCGAGAGCCATTTTTACGCCTTTCAGATTAAAACAAAGGCAGGAAAGAGAGAACGCGTAAATAAGTAAATACATGAGTTAGCGCGTGTAGCCGGTCCAAGCTGTGACCGAGCGGAATGTTCTCCGAGATCGATTACAGCGTGGCGGCCAACGGCTTTTTTCCGAGGTCGGGTTTTTAACATTCATTTCATCCCCATTTCGGCATCGATTTCCGTCCCAATTCTGTGCTGGTAATTAGGGCCGCCCAGCTGACGGCGGACCCAGACCCCAGCATCTGCCTGCCGCGGATCTTCCCCCCTCCCCCCATAACTGACCCCTAATTCCGGTGTTAATTATTAAACGCGAGTTTCAGCAAACGGGACCCAAAAATAGCTATTAGTTTTCTGGATCGCTAAAGTGGGTTGCGCACCCCCAACTAACTCTGAAAGAGACTCCCAAGCAAGTTCAACAGACATCAGCTGTCAGTCACTGGCATAGAGCACAACAAAATGGAACTAGTTTGCAAGGAAAATTAGGTTTTCCTCACCAGTGTGTCGGTGAAGTAGCATAGCGGTGGGTAAATGCAATCAAACATGCACGAGGGGCTGTTGAGCTCGCCGAGGCTTATTTTTGTTCCCCTTTCACGCTCAGAGTTGCAAGCGAGCGGCGTGGGCGTGAAAGCGGAGGCAATTGGCATACGCCCCGCCCACGTCCGTCTCCGGCGGGCCCTGCTTCTCTCCAAAACCGCCTGACAGGGCTGCAAAAGATGAGCACAGCTCCCACAAGGTCACCGCGCTTCCCGGGACATTGAAGCGGAGTCGCGCGGGAGCCCTGTGACGCGTCCCGCACGCCCGGGGCCAGATCCGAACGCGCCGTCGGCCATACCAATGAGCCCAGCACCATGGCTTGGCACTTTTAGCGGACTCCGCGTGCATACCAAGCGAGCGGAGATGATGAATCGGTCAGATGTCTGAGATACAGTGGGGGGGTGGGGGGGGGGGGTGGGGAATGTGCGTAAGTCCCAGCGCCCCAGCCGGTGACATTTCCGTCACCGTCGCAGGCTGCGTGATGGACAGCGCTCACCTCAGACTGCGGGCCGTTTAGAGCGGGCTCTGGGCCGGAGGCAGAATGATTGACGGCTGCCTTCAGGATGACGGACGGCCCGACCGGTCTCCGCCTCGTCGCGACGGCGTCGGTGCTCCACAGCACGGCTGCCCAACCCTCTTCCTGGCCGTCTGCCGTCCTGCAGGTTGTCTCTTCCTTTGGCGGCCATCTTTGGCGGCCATCTTGCTCCTCCTCTCGGGCTTAGAGGAGTGGTAACCAACCGTGCTCCTGGCGATCCACCGTCCTGTAGGTTTTTCATTTCAACCCTAATTTGGCACACCTAACTCTACTAATTAGCAGCTCAACGAGATCTCTAGCTGTTGAGTGAGGTGTGCTTTGTTAGGGTTGGAGTGAAACCCTACAGGACGGTAGATCTCCAGGAACAGGGTTGGTTACCACTGCCTTAGAGCAAAGAGTCTTGAGTGCAGCAGACCCAAGTGTCACAAGAGAGGGTGAAAGAAAAAGCCTTTGGGGACCATCAGGCCCAAGCTGATTGGTGGGCAGGTTATTCACACTGTCAGCTTTGTGTCCAGTCACCAGTCAGATTAGTGTCATGTGGTTGACTGGACAGTGGCATGAGGAGCTTTGGGGGGGGAGGGGAGGGTTTGGTTCTGGCTTTGAGATTTCCTCTGGGATGAAGGGGCCGGTGAGATCCATAACGGTAGCGGCAGACGGGACTCTCAGCCAGTGGCCCGGGGAGCGGGGGGCATGATTAATGGCGCTGCGGTTTTTTAAAAATCGCTCAGCGGGACAGGTGCTGTCCAGGTTGGAAGATGCTCCCGGCTCAGCAGATGACCTTTACTCCTGCCTGCCCACTGGCAGAGAGAGTCACCTGATACAGGCTGATATATGAAATACGTTCATGAGAAAGTAACCGTAATTGAGATGTAATTAATTAGCATTTTTCAATCATTGAAAATTCTTTAAAATGTTGATCCCAGAAAGTATGATTCGCTGAAATAGTTATAAACCATCATCTGGACTCGAAACCATTTCAACAGGACAACTGAAAACTGAATATTTTGAGCAGAGCTGCTTAATTTTTGTTTTGAATTTAAGAGGTGTAATTTATGTCATTATCCTTATTGCTCCTCCTGCAGAATTGTCCTCAAGCATCATGTTGTTTTTGCACTTGTTCGGAACATTATCCCGTAGACCTGACCTTAGATGGGGCGGCGGCATCTAAGATCAGGTCTACGGGACGCGTAACAGATACCATGGGCTGGCAGTGAGGCACTGCGGTTGATGAACTGCAGTTGGACCCCAAATTCTTTCAGGTTGAAGTCCCAGGTGGAGAGGAGGACTGCTGTGCCATTTTAGTGAGGTACCTGAAGTTCACTAAGGATACCCAGCTCTGCACGTAGATGCTTTATGACAGCAGGAGCTAGCTAAGCCGCCCTGTTTAAGTGCATGCCATTAAAAATGTGCTGTTATGCAATCGCGTGGCGATGTTTGTCTCTAAACCACTTATGCAGCTGGTTTTGTTTATTTGTGCATTTATTTTTAGCTGAGCAATTTGTCAAGGGGCACTGCAAGTGGTGACCCAGCTGGGAGTTGAACCCGTGACCCTTCGTTTACAAAGGTCCCCTTCGCCGAACAGATTGTGCGCAGCAGTTCAGTCCTGGTGTTTTTTTTCTTTTCTTTTCTTTTTTTAATCTAATCCGCTTTAACGGGGAAGTGGATGGTAATTAATGGTTTAATGGCTCCGTTCGCAGGGTGGAGGGACGGCCATGGGAGATGAGGGAAGTTGGAAATGTAAATCGCGAGGGGGGGGGGGACAAAAGAGAAATGAATTTAGCGGGAGTTACTGGAAGCACAGTTTTCAGGTTATTTATCGTTGAGGGAAACCGAAACAGATTCAAGGGGCCGAACGGCAGCCGGCGTTCTCCCCACCCAAAAAGCCGAGCAGGCGACGTGCTCTGCGTAGCTCCCCTCCAGCTCGGCGACCCCAGGGACTGGGCCCCGTCGCGCCGTTAACGTTGTTACGCAGAATAAAATCAGAAATTATGGGCTGGGAGGGGCAACCGCTAGGCTAACCTAAACTCCTCTTCAGGTAGTGAGCCCGTGTCGTTGCGCACGCCGTAGCGATCATTTATTCAGATATAAGAGTGAGAATATTTTTTTTTTGCTACAGCAGTAGAGTGGATATTATCGGTTTGCTTTTTAAAAGGTTTCATCAATTGAACTTGAGTCATCGCAGTATCTGGTATTGGGGTGTTTGTGAGCAATGCTGCGCAATAATGAGAAGATTGTTACATTTTTTTAAACATGCTTTCTACTGTTTATGAGCAGATGTGAATTATGAGGTAGAACAGGAGCTGAGTGAGCTTCTATGCTCTATACTTATTCAAGATACAAGGAGAAAAAAACAACAACAAAAAAGATGATTATTTGTTTATCATTTTGACTGTTATTGGATGGGATGTTTGGAATCTCGTTCTTGTGTTACCCGCCCAGCACTGTAAATGGCTCATCGTGTGTGTGTGTGTGTGTGTGTGTGTGTGTGTGTGTGTGTCTCTTCCCTTTCGGCAGAGCGGAGTGCTGACGGTGAAAGTGGGCGGAGACCATGGCACTTACGTCATCAACAAACAGACGCCAAACCGGCAGATTTGGCTCTCCTCCCCTACGAGGTATGTGGAGGGTGTCCCGCCCACTAGATGGGTGGATGAATGGAATTTTATTTTTAAATGAGGGCCTCATCTGAAGTAGCGTCCTCTCACCCTTCGTTTCTCAATTCATCAATCCGATGTCACTCCCGATTGACTTGGCCACGTTTCCGCCATATCGAGTTCACCTGTCCTTGCTCTGCACATCAGGTGAAAGAAGGAAGATCGTGAGCTGGGATGTCAACCTAACAAGCCTGATGGGCTGCAGCATCTGCTGGTTTTTGGTGTGTGTGCATGCGCCGGAGTGCTTCATTTAAGTAATAAAAGAGTCCATGCATCTTGTTTTTAGTTTTTTTTTAATTGGATGCTCACTGAAAGGAAGTCACAAAAACCTACAGATGCTCTGGCCCTCCAGGACTGCAGTTTGAGACCCCTGATCTTATGTTTTTGGACAGTGCTCACGTCTGCATCAATTTTACGTCAAACCGTTTCGACTCTGCCTTATTTCTGAATTATTTGCTTGTTATTCATTTCTATAGTACAGCAAATGTAAGTTTTCTTTAGCCAGTTTAAAGGCTCACCTGACCCTGTTTTCTTCCTGCAGTGGGCCAAAGCGCTACGACTGGACGGGCGAACGTTGGATATACTCACACGACGGCAACTGCCTCCACGAGCTGCTCTCTCGGGAGTTCTCCGCCATTTTTAACTCCGACATGGACCTGTCAAACTTGATTCATTCCTAATTGGAAGGACGCAGAAATATTTTTTTTTTTTTGCATTGTTATTCTTCCATATAAATATGAGCTCGCTGACGATGTCAGTGAATGGTAAGCCATTCAAAAACGATGTGAAAGCTGAGCAGTCAGTTTCTGTAAGTGTTTTAACAGCTGTATGAGTACTACGGCTGAAGCAAGCTAAAAGATTAATGTCCCGTGGCTAATTAACGTATGTAATCGATCCAGATACCAACAATATTACACGGACCATTAGGTTCTTCATTCAGCGGAGTCTCGTGATGGTTTATGTACAAAATAAAGGCGTTAATCATTTTGTGGTGTAGGGTTTCCGATTACGTTTTCAGTCATTGTTGACTTGTAACAATGGGGGGTGTATTCATCGTATGTTTCAAAAAGTATCCAATTAAGCTGCAGTAAAGAAGCAGTGATTTACAACTTGTGTTGCACCAAGAATGCTCATATTTGTTGATTTGCAGGACGTGGTGTTTTCGATGCTTTTCTAGGTTTAACCAATGGAGCCAGTGCCACCGTATTTATCTCGGTTCTTCAGACAGCGTGCGCCATATTAACACAAAATTCACAACTCCACAGATTAATTGCAAATATATTTTATTTCCTAAGTTTATCCTGGTTTCATCCTCGGTGTGTGTTTTACATGCATTTTAAATGTAGCAAATTGTTATTTTCGGTTTTATTTAAACTTTTATGAATGGCTTTGTGGTGGAAATATTGAAATATAAAATCATTCATGAAACTATGCCCTTCTTGTCAAACCCTTGTACATACTTGAAATTAAAATAAAAACCATAGTCCAAAAACCCCGTGATTTACATTTAATGTGGGTGAGCATAACCGTTATTTACGACAAGGCTTGCAGGTCACTGCAATAATGAGCTCTTTAATCACATTTTCCAGTGTGATGCGTGTTTTATTGCGTATTAGTCTGTTCATTAGTCCTAATGACAAGACAACGTTAACGGCCTATGAGGCTTTCAGTTCACACAGGTTCCGTTAAACTGGAACATATTAGCCAACGGCTAACTTCCATACACGGTGTAGGTAACTGTAGGCTACTAAATACGAAAAATGCGTGGTAATGTCATGGAGTGGTCCAAGCGCTTGATTGTAGACTATTCTTATATCTTAGCACTCATGCCCACTGGTACAGTATACTGAAATGAAATTAAACCACTTTTTCAAGAATGAGTTTAGTTTCTATGGGAACGTGTGGACTTGACACTGGATAGGCTACCACCAACAACACCCTGCTTGCTTACCTTACCTTTAAGCCAAGCAACAGGATATTATTGTGGAACTCTGAAAAGAGGAACATTATTGAAGCCGGTGGAACCGGCTTTTCTTCGATTTTGGCCAAACAGGGTCAATGATACCCTATGCGAAGATACTGAAAGTAATTGAAGTGGAACATTACTAATCATTAGACATCAGGGTATTTTCATTGCATAGTCTTGAACAAGCAATTGCGCCTAGCCAAACCCATTCGAAGGCTAATTAAAAAAAAAGAATCGGCAGCAATATTTTTAGGTTATTTCAAACAGTTGCCTTCGTTGCTGTGAGGAAAATTATATGGCTATGCCATTCAATTCTTTGAAAATTTGCAGACTAAACACTCTGACCTGCCGGAAAAAATAATCCCACGGCTGCGCGGTCACGAGCAATAGGACACCTGTGCTCACCTGTTGATTCAGAGACACGCCCATATACCTGATACAGGAAATTTGGCAGTGTCGAAAATCTGGTTTCACTCCGGTCTCCTTGGTTTGGGATTGTAAGGAGACTTTTTCATCATAGGGGAATAGGTAACCTACGCAAAAACTCAACGGTAAGTTAACTTGTTTGCGCGTTCGTCAGGGGTCGGAACGTTAACGGCATATCCGGATTTGTGTTTGTTTTTGATGTGTTGCTTAGATCAGCCATGCCAAACGGATCAAGGGAGCAAGTTCAACAAACTACATTTTCGATGATTTTAAAAGTTGTTAATATTTAGAATGTAATTATGCTACACCTGTCTGCAGATAAGATTAAACTCCTAATTCGGGAAAGTAGGAAATCGCCAGAATATTCACCATCTAGCCATAGATGTTTTGCGGTCACTGGACATCCGGTTATCCATCGTTTTTGTTTCTCAGTGACTTGTTATTGACTTGCTAATCCTTCTAGGAAAACGCGCACGGAATTTTTGTGGGGCTAAGCTTTGAAGTCACTTATCCAGAAAAACAAATAAACGCAATTGAGGTCTTCTAACAGGTTCCCAGTTTCTAAAAGGCTCCCAGCTTCAAAAGATATCTTGTGGATTAAAATAGAACGCATTTCACCTAAAAGATACTGTGAATGGCGGTTTTTTTAGCCTACTGTAGCACATGGAGGGAAAACAAAGTACTCGAAAAATATAAGCCTACTACAGATAGGAAACAAATATTATTAATACACGCTATAATTATAACCAGGCTGTTATTATCTTACCAAATAAAAATGAGCATATTCCCCAGCACGGAATACCAAACGGCGGTCGTGGTCTTGCGGATGGGGTTGAGGGGAATGAGGGCCCCGTATTGACAGACGGATACGCGGCTGTATGAGGTAACATATTTAGGGCGGCATTCCTTTCACTTTCGAAATGGCGTAAATTACAGATTTAACGCACAGTATTAATTTGTAGGGCTCGAGTATGTCTCGTGTTATCATTTGCACAATCGTCTCCACAATCCAACAACGTTGATCATCACTGATGACATCAGGGGGTATACTACGAAGGACGCTTAACACACCGAGGGGGTTATTTTCCTTAGCTGGCTTCACAAAACCTAACAACCGCAGTCAGGCTTAACCGGTATCACGAAGCTGGTTATCAACTTCCTAAGTGAACACTGGCTTTGTTAATGAAGCTCTGTACGTGGCTGTGTATGCAAAAATGACAATAAAGCCGTAGTCTACACCATGGACCGTACACGAGCACGCCAAGGACTGATATGGACGGACAGGAAGAACATAAAACAGTCTTGTCAAAAATTATGTTGCCGCCAACAAAGCCAAAATTTGCTAATAGCGTACATTTGTTAGTTAATATACTTTATTTACTTTACCCTATCACTGCTAAAGAATAGATATACGCTCTCACATACAGGTTATTTCTAATGTGATAACCTAACCCTTACGATTGATACATTATATTAAAAATATTTCCTGAAGCAATCACACCACAGTGTATAAAAAAAACTGAGTAATCGTGGGACTTAAGACATTGTTCCATAATTAATGGGAAGTAGATATGGACGCGTAGGGTTCGATAAACTCGCATATGTGTTGTACTCCCACCGTTGATGATAATGTATATATTTTAGTCCTATAGTATATCCACAGAGAATGCCAGAGGATTAATTCGATCTTTAAATAATCTCCGCCCTGAGAAAACACCCCCGAGTTCTACGTGACACTACAGGAATGGGGACGCCCTTCTCCAAGTTGATTTGTCAAAGGGCGGTGCTTTTAAATGTTTCAATCTGATAACCAGAACATCACCTGCCCCGGACGAGGTTACCTGTGCAGTGTAAATTACCATGGCAATATATACCCCGAGGTTACCTCTGGTATGGTCGTGGACCTGCATTCAAATACAATACATCGATCGCACTGTGAAAATATTGTATCTGAATGTTGATAAACCTGTGGGTAGAAATTATAATTATTTGGCTAACAAGCTTGTTTTGTCCACGCTTGTTTGCATTTGTTGGGGCAGTCGTGCATTGTTTTAGCCTCATTGTGTCTTCCCCCTAATGAGGTTAGCGGATATCTGTATCTATAATTCAGTTGAACAGGTCCTGTACTTTTTGTATTGTGACAAATGAAGCTGGTTTCATTTATTGGCAGGAGTCCAAAATAAAACCACAGGCAAACCGCTTTCACTAGGCTACACGAGGCCTGCAGATGGGACCGTCAGTTGGTCGTCTGAAGCGCATGAAAGCCGCTCTAATTGAGCGAATGTCTATGTTACACCGACTGTAAGCGCAGTATTGGGAGCTGTTCTTTGATTAGAAGTAACAGTAATGAGCGAGGTCTGTGTCAATCAGTGTGCCATCAATTCAGCAGCCATTTGATCCTCGTATTTGGCTTTGTTTTCTTACAGTTATAGAGTCAAGGACAAATTGTTCAAGGGAATGTCTTTAACCTGTGTTGTTTCTAAAACCATGGCCTGAAAAGCACTGTGGTCTCCAGGCCAGTTGGGAAGTGCTCTGTGGTAACTTGCTGGTAAATGTCGCTATACAAAAACAGAGAAATTGATCGATTGGTTTTCTGATTCCAGCCCCAGGTTTGAACGCGCGAACGCTAGTCAGCGCAGATTTATGCACTCAATCCGAGAGGTTCCACAGGGTTTAACGGGGGGTTGGCCTGCACACGTAACAAAAGATATGATTTCCCCTCGCAGCTAAAGACCAAGGTCTAATCGCACTTTATTGCTTCACTGCCGGGCGACGTCACGTTCTGTAGGGGACGTTCACGTGCTGAACTCGTCTGTGCCAAACCCGCTACAAGCGCGGAAAGGAGATCGTGCTGCAGTCCCGTCTCGTCGTCCAGGTTGTTGTTACTGATTGGTGGTGATCGAGCACCCAGCAGGGGGCACACAGACCTATTGATAAGCTCTCGTTTTTTTTCTCTCTCTCTGCAACAAGGAGTCCAGCACAGGCCTATTTATAGAACAAGGTCTCCCCAGAAGCGTTTCTGCTTTTGGTCGGAGCATTGGAGAGAGCAGCACAGACCCGGAGGTTGTGAGAGAGACTCTGGCATCTTGACTTATCTTTGTGGGGATGATGGAGGCCGTGTTTACTGTTGACATATCGATCTCGTCGCGATAAGGTAAACAAAGCGGCACTGTCATCCCAGAAAGCACACAGACGGTGGATTACGAAGCCGTTCTTTTCAGATAACATCGCTTGCTGAGGAAAGAAACGTTTACACCGCTTTTCAGAATGCAGCGAATGCACTGTCAAAATGAAAAGCCATTAATCTGTGCAGTTCCTCACGAACGGAGTAATTTGTCTTAATTTCTGCACCCACATAGCATATCTGAGCCTAGCTGTCACCTGCGAGACAAAACCATTTTAATCTTGGAAAAAGGACAGCCTGGCTTTCTGTTTTCGCCTTTAAACGGAACGCAGCCTCAATCTTTTGAAATGAAGATGTATTGTGAGAGACAACAGAATGCCCCTGACTTCCTGCTTTTGTTAAAGATCTAAAACGGAACTTGTTCAGCCCGTTTAAAAAGGTCTGCCCTTGTTACTGGCCTGCTTTAATTGGAGACGCACGCATGCGCAGATGTACATCCTGCTTGAATAGCTTGTTACTGTTGGGCGTTATCAAAGCAGGGGAACTGACCTTGTTTAACGTAGACATACAAGCCGTTTTGTATTTTTGGGAATATGTTGTTATGAAATAGGAAGTGAAACAGGGACACAGCACCGAGTTTTCATCATTTTATTAAACAAACGTTGGTCTGAAAGGATTAAGTATTAAAACATTAATTATGAATGTCATTAAAATATTAATCATTGCTTAATTGTGTAGAGCTGTGTATTGTCATTTTAATTTGTCGTCCTGATTTCTCTGGCTGGCAGGGATTTGGCACGGGCCTGCACTGTTCATTTCCCCCAAATAAACCTGCATATTAATTATGGATATGACAAAGTTATTGAAATTAATGAAAATTTTAGCAGACAGGAAAATTGCATTTGTTGGAACTGAAAGTCAGCATAATCCGCCCCTATATCTGATTGGCAGAACAGTCCCTCCTGTTCCTACCCACTTTCCTGGGTTGTTGAATGAGCAGGTTGAATGTGGAACAGGCATATTTGGTCATTGGGGATTCTTAGTATTCCATATTTTGGGGAAATCAATCACACTTTAATTTAAGCGCATCCTTTTTTGTTTTTTTTGCAGTGAATTCTCATTTCGTGAAATTAGGTTCCTCGGCAGGTGGAGAATTCTCCAGTGATGTGATAAAACTCTTGGGATTGGGTCAAGACCTTTTAGTGCCTGTGACCTCTGAAAATGCATAGAAGTAACTAGGGGATTGATTAAAGGGTCTTACTAGAATCAGACATTTGGGATTTATGGCAGGTTGCTCTGACCAAGTTGTGGCTCTGTTATATAGCTGGATGTACACACACACACACACACACACACACACACCCTTGTTTTGGTGCCTTGTACTGACTCCACATCTCCAGCCTTGCTGTGCTCACTTCTCCAGATTCTGTTCTCTCCTCTCTCTCCCCTGCCCTTCTGGACTTGCCGGTTCTGGAGGTATTACCCCAGAGATCTGTGTACAGTTAAGGCAATGGCCCGGGAGTGCTGGGCAGGGGGGGGTGGGGGTGGGGGTGGGGGGGAGTTTGGGATCGATCGGTCAGGCAGCTGTGGCTGCATTATGCAAACCTCCCTGCCCTGTTTAGTGGTTACACTGAGACTAAGAGCAGCGTCAGCAACACAGCGGCCCGAACACCGCAGGCCTTAAAGTGCTGGGTCATGTAAAGGTGCTCTGGCCTGGTTCCGAATAGACACTCTCAGGTGTGATAGAGACACTCCTGTGAACATCAAAATACTCTGCGGTACGAAACACACCTCAGCACAGTGGAGTTCACCTGTACACACAAACACATGCACATGCAAACATGCCCATACACAAACAAATACATACAGACATATGCACACACACATACACGCATGTGTAAGCACACACACATGCAAAAAGGCCTACACTTGTGAAAATACCTACACACCACACATACATATATGATATATGCAAACATTACTGCACACACACTCACATACACACACACAGACACAAACACACTTACACATACTGTATGTGTTTGTATTCCCCACATTCAGTTGTGTGAGTGTGTATGTTTGTGTGTGTGTGTGTGTATGCTTGTGGGAATTTGCAGTGTCAAACTAATTGCTAATTTATGATGGACTGAAAAACATAAATTTCCAGGTGAAGTTGATTAAAATCCTTACAGCCAAATATTGATGGTTTAGGGGAATCTCTGGGGTATTAGTGGAGAACAGCCTGATTTATACAGACACACACACACACACACACACACACACACAGTGGTCCTATTTCTCTTGACAGAGTAAACGGGGTCTGAAAAAATCTGGTGCCTATATAAACCTCTCTATGAGGGGAAAAACTCAAAGCTTTTCTTAAAAAGTATTTATTACTTTTGGAATGTTGTTTTCCTCATTCCTGGCCTTTTGTAATTAAAGTGTGCAACTATGTACATGAGTACTTGTGTACATACACACACATTTATGTTGTGTGTGCATTTCTGTACAAATGTGACATTTAGTTTTAGTGTAATATGCCTTGTATTTTATGTACTTGTATCATGTCTAAGCCAACCCTGTTGATCTGTTACTGGTGGGATGCCAAACTACCTTCTCCTGTTCTGTTCTATTATTTTCCTCTGTTAAGGCCACTCCCCAGGCTTTTAAGAGGTCTTTTTCCCTTGGTTTACTTGCAGTTCTGCATTTTTTGAGACTTTAGCTTTTGTAACTATATACAGTGTGTGTAGCACTGGGCACCGCTGATCATAAAACATAAAATTTAGTGCAATACCGTTTTGTTAAGTTGATGGATCGGTTGCCCTGTCACATGGGAGTCTGCATAAGATGATCATGCTCAGACCATAAAACGTATTTTTTCCGCACCGATTATAATTATATCACAGTCTGTGTGAATGCTACCGCTCCTGGGACCGACAGTCCATTCCACCCTGGCATTTTGCAGACTTTTATCTCGAGCGATTTATACAACTTTAGCATTTTTACATAGTATCCATTACATTACAGGCATTTAGCAGACACTCTTATCCAGAGCGACTTACACAATTTTTTACATAGCATTTACATGGCATCCATTTATACAGCTGGATATATATACTGAAGCAATTCAGGTTAAGTACCTTGCTCAAGGGTACAATGGCAGTATCCTATCCAGGAATCGAACCTATGACGTTTCGGTTACAAGCCCAGATCCTTACCCACTGTGCTACACTGCCGCCCTACGCAACTGGATGCAACTGGATATATGCCGAAGCTATTCTGGTTAAATACCTTGCTCGAGGAAATTGTACCCATGAATGAATCCCACAACCTTTAACCATTATCCCTCCGACAGGGCAGCCACGTGCAACAAGCAAAATCAGCAGATTGGTTTCAGTGACTTGGTCAAGGTTATGATTCTAATGCACTGTCGCCAGCTCCATTCTTTGTGCCAGGTCAGGCGTGTTTGTGGTCGACAGGTTACTGTGAAAACAGTCTCATCAGAAATGACTCCGGAACCTTCTGTGACCTTCGCTCAAGGTCATGCCTGCCGCTGCGCAATTAAGATGTAAATTAATGCGCGGTTCAATGCTTAAAATCTCATTTGTATTTGCGTGCATGACTATTGATGTCGTGTAGCATGTTTAAAAAAAAAAAAAAAAAATCCAGGATTACTGCACTTGATGAATGTCGGGTTATTTTTATCCACGCATTGAGAATATTCCGACAAAAGATTAGCGGTTTATGTATATAGATACCCGACAGAGAACTTATCAGAACGGATCGTGGCTCATAGCCAAAAGAGGGAGATCAAGGCCTTTTTTCTGTGTGTGAATTTTATATTTACAATAAAGAAATTGACCAATTTTCATAATTTTTGTCACGTAGGCTACCAATGGGAACAACCATGAATGCATAGATCAGTCGATGACTGAAGATATTATCGTCATTGCATTTTACATCGCACTCGTGATATATATATATTTTTACTTCTGTTGGTTTTATTATATAAAGTTATTTCAGAGGGGTGGTTAAACCAGTTGATAACATTTGAAGAATCACTTCAGCCTCTGATCTCTTGCCTCGTAAAACTGTCTGGTCAAGAGATGGACGCAGGCTGGCTGCATTGTTTGCATATCTAATGCTCACACCTTGTTTTACCTTTGGGGAAACCTGATATTTGTTTGAAAGTAAATGTTAATGAATTCATTCCAAAAGCCCTGACTTTGCAGATGTGGCTGGCTGTCCAGCAGATTTAGTGAGGGATGCATTCTGACAGGCACGTCTGACAGAAGCAACCCCTTAAAACCCGGGACAGGAACCGTAATCCCGGTCTATGGTTATTTCAAAGTCTGTGACTATTGGGCTGCTGGAGAACTTTCACCCAGGATGCGGACGTGCAAGAAAACTTCAAAGACAAATATGGCAGAAATAACCAAAGACTTATAATGGCATTGACAGACATCCAAAATAAAGTGGTTAAAACAAAGCTTTTTCAGTTGATAATTGTCATTGGGGCTTTATTAGACTATCAGGACAGGCTAATTTGTTCAAACGTGCAAACACGCCAGACTCCAAGCCTGCGTGTATCGTAGACCAGGCCCCTGGAACACAAACTCCGGCCCTGGGGGGTTTTTTTGTGGGTGGCGTCCTTTCAAATCAGCAGCCAGTGTGGGCCTTGGAAACGAGGTTTTGTGGAGCCTGTGGCCCAATCAATGGCTGTAACTGAGCGCTCAAGTGCTGAATCACGTTGAACACCTGCAGCGGTAGCGACGCCCTGCGCTCTGTCCGTGTGTCCGCCTTTGATTAAAGCCCTTATCTGCATACTGATCTGCACATAAAAGCTGGCAGACAGTCCACCGCCTTCTGTGGCCAGAGTGGTGCTTTGCGACTGGCCGATCCATGTGAGTTTGCACTCACAAAATAAACGAATGCATAAAAAGCGTCTAAAATAGGAATACCATAAAGAGACGCATGAGCTCTCATGTTCCTATGGAGAGACGACCGCACAGTGCACCCGTGGTTGTGCGCATGGACTGTGTTGGGTGTATTAGAGCATGAACACATGTACATTTAGGGAATTGTGCTTTCTACTTTTTTTTTTTTTTACAGATGAGAAAATTGCGCAGGCCAGATGCACAGCTGCCTGACGGCCAGGTTAAATCCGCGCATCAGTTTATCGGCGCATATTTTTAACGTGTGTCAAAGCTTGGCAGTCGTGTTCCCTCTTGGAGTTGATTCATGAGCCAAACAAAATTGATCTGGTTCATCATACGATTCATTACCTGGTAGCATGTCACTTGCCCCCCCCCCACCCCCCCCGCCCCACACACACACCCTACAGTTTGGTGTACTTTGCACAAAATCATTTTCAGTAATAAGAACCTTAAAAAAAAAAAAAAGTAATTTAATTGCAAAAGTGTACCGCTTGTCACGTGACATGCACAGACAATATTATCTTGCATCCATTTTGATACAATTGCACATTAGGCAGTTGGCTGCAGATGGCACAACTTTTAAAGCACTGCTGTTGGATTTTAAAACGATGTTCTCTGCAGACCTGTGTCAGATGTATGTGGAATTATCATGTACTGCACATGGGGAAAAATGGATAAACTTTCATGCTGCTCCCTGAGAACGTAGCTACAATCGCATTAAACGAGAATGTCGCTCTGGTTATAAATTGCATGTGTCAGAACTCTTAAAAATGTCCGTAGTCTGTTGGAATTGTGCCAGTGTCTGAAGGATTAAAGTATTTAAAATAATGATTTGACCCGGCATTGCCTGACCCTGCCTTTTCTTCTCTGGAGCCCACGAGCCGTCTCTGCGCTAGAAGTGAGGCTTTATCTGCCTCCCGCCGTTTTAATGATGGACGCGCGAAGATGAAGCGCTTTATTTATTAAGGGTGGAGGTAATACTGCTGTGAATGCTCCCATTAACACCACTTTATTTCAGCCTCTGCCAGCTTTGTATGATTTCCGTTTAATTCTAGCCTACGTGTGATCACTGATGCGTGTTTTTTATGGTTAGTCTTTTTTGTGCTTTTGCAGTTCTGCGTAATGACTGTAACGCACCGGCTCTCAATTAGTTGTGAAGTTGTAATGTTTCGCTTGTCTTATCGCAAAAGCAAATGTCACGTTTTCATAACACCATTAAAAAATGACCTTAAGCAATACTTGATGCTCTTAAGTGGATCAAAGAGCGGACTGCACAGAATGGCCTAAACTAAGAGCAAGACTGTTGGAACCAGGAAACAATGGCGTAAAATTCCCCTAAACCGAAGCGGCGGTTGATTCCCTCAGGCGAATTGAACGGTACGACCCGGCTGTGAGAATGTCCCCCTGTACAGGTGTACCGAATGCCCTAGTTCCCTGAGCATGTTCACCGTTAAAAATAAATCAAAATGTCCCATGCAGTGTTTTCATGCAGCCATGTGAAAATAGAAATGGTTTGATTGTGTGTGTGTGTATATATATAGGCTCTCTGATCGTTGGCGCGTGCCCACCCCATGCACCTGACCACCTATTTCCTGCTGGACGCTCCAGTGAGATCTCAGGTGCAGGAAACCGTTCAGAATGTAATCTATTCCGTGCGAGCTGCCAGCGCGTAATTTTATCGCCAAAGCTTGCCATTGGTTGGAAGACTGAATGTTGTTCTTACAAGCAAATGTTTGTGTGTTTATGTGTGTGTATGTGTATATATATATATGTGTGTGAGAGAGTGTTTTATGGGACAAAAAGGGATTTTTTTTATTAGTATAATAGTACTGATGCTTGAGAGGGTCACCGTTTTGGGTGTACCCTTTAACCTGCCTCTCCTGAACTCAAACAGATTTTTCTTAAAGATACAGGTATTATGTTCATATTTATTTATATTTTACGGGTTGGAAAGAATGATTTTTGAGGGTAGGAATGCTTTTTTAGGGTAAAAATGCTTGCTCTGGGATCCAGGACTAAGCTGTGGTTAAGGATTATAGTGCATGTGGGGAATCTGCGTTATCTGGTGCGGCTTAGTGTCACAATTATCCCCGTGGAGCTCTTTCATTAGTGTAATGTTTAAAGGTTCTTTAGAATTATGTAAGAATGACGCTTGTGAGATTCTCATTCGGATTCTGCTTTTTCCCCCTTTTACTTTTTTCTTTTTGTCCAACAAAACGTTTGTCCTTGTTGCAGTTGTTGTCATTGGCAGGAGAGAAGAAGGGGGCAAAAAAAATTAAATTAAAATATCTGCCGCGCGACGGCAACCGGCCATGGAAGGTGAAACCGGGGAGCTTTGCCGGTCGTGCTCGGCGCAGTAGTCGTATTTTCGCGTCGGCGCGATAGGCTCGCCCCCGTTGTGGCAAGACGGCGCGAAAAAGGAGGAAAATGAAGTACAAGAAATATTTCACCATAATGCAGGCGGCCCTTGGGATCGCCCCGCTCAACAAGCGCGAGTTCCTTCCGCCCCCCCGCCGCTTCTGGAAATCTGCAGAGTAAGTGTGCCCCGGGGGTCAGTGCTTTCGGGAGGGGGGGTGGAGGGGTGGAATCAGTGGCAGGGTGTGAAAGATTGGGTCAGTGTTTTGGGGGGAAAGGAGAGGGAGAAGACTGGATCATCAGGACTTCAGAAAAGTGGAGGTACAGGGACCATTGCTCATTGGGCTGTGAATAAGGAGTGGATGGAAAGATTTGGTCAGTGTTAGCGAAGTGGAGGGAGAGAGGTCAGTGTTTTTGGGAATGACGAAGAACAGAGGGACATTATTTTTCGGACAGTAGTTGGAACAGCTGTGTATCGGGGGGGGGGGGGGGTGTCTCTGTTTTAAAAACAAGGAGAATGACACAAAGGATCTGTGATTTTGGGGAATAAAGAGGGAGAAATCGGGATCATGTTTTGGGAAAGATGGAATGAGGGTTTAGAAAATACAGGAGCAGACAGGATGAGTAGGGAGAACTGATGAGGTTTGGGTTTGGGGGAAAAGAGGAACAGGACTAGAATAGAGTGGAAAATGGGGGTATTTCTGGAAATTGATGGAACAAAAACATGAAACTATTTTTTCCCCAATGAACACAAATATCTTCATTTTAACATATCAATGCGTTATGTAAATAAATAAATCTTCCAAGTCTATTTCATTCAGTAAGTGTTTTTACAAGTTGAAAAAGTTATAAGTTGATCGCTATTTGTATTTTTTAATGCCATACACCTTTTTTATTTTTTTAATAAATGTTTATAATTAACGGAAGCAATGTGTGGTTGAAGAATCTGTTGTAAACCAATATATGCATGTTTGGAACATTCTATAGCTTCTTTGGAGGGTCCCATACTTCCTGCAGTAGGGTAAAAATCTGAAGAGTCACATAGGTTGGGATTTTTTCCCCACCATCTCGTGAGAAAACAAAGGTACTGCTGTTCATTTAGGGGAGCCACTTACCCATGTCACTGTGAGGTTACTTGGTTGTGACCAAAAAATACCCAACATTTTTGTTGGCAGATGGAGAAAACAAACGGCTCTATCTCATAATGCAGTCTTGTAAAATGAAATGCTGTAAAACTAGAGTTCTGATTATTTCTGTGTAGATTCACAGTCGATAGGCACCATTTCTGTCCTGTCACATACATTGTATCGCGGATTGCTTGAGAGCAACTACATTTTATATCAATATAAAATAGCTCCACCTTTTTCTGCGATTAGATTATTTTCTGTACTCACAAAACCTCAATAAGCTCCATCCGTTTTGAGTTTGAAGGATTTATCTGAATTGAAACGAATCGCAAAGATATTTTTCCGCCAGACTGCTCAGACATAGATTAGATGAGGATTATTTTGAAAACAAATTTGCTTGCTACACACAAGAAATGAGGATTAAGTGAAGTTTTTTTTTAACCTTCTGTAGCGAGTAGTATTATCTATATATAGCATTTACAGACGGTGCTTTTCAAAAACAGTTACGTAAATATGAATAGCTCTGGGGCAAATATTCTAATAACATTTTTTGCTTTTGTAAAAAAACATAGACCTTTGCTTTTGTTATTAAAACATAAACTTGAAATTGTTTCCGGGTAAATTATTTTGAAGTCTAATTCTCTCAATCCTGTTGTTTTTGTTTATTGGATGCTAATATATTTAGCAAAAAAAAAAAAAATTATATGTGCTCAAGAAAATAAAAAAATGTTTACTTGGGCCCCTAGAGAGACAATATCAGCAAAAAATAGAAGCAAAACCCATGACCCCAAGGGGGTCAGTTCACTGTACACAATAATGTAATTGCATGAAAGTATTAAAGATGCTTCGTATACATGTCTTTCATATGATGTGTGTATACTCTATAATTTATGATCTGTTGAAACAATCTGCTGTTGTGTCTCTGCAAAATATTAGTTTTACACTAAGAAAATTTTTTTGTTGCATAAATGATAAAATGACACCAGCTGTGACCCAAAAGCAATGCTTTACTGTCTTAAGAGGAATGAAGACCAAATAGAATTATAGTGTTTAAACTGGAATGGAATTGGCCTGGTTACACAGGGAGTTGATGTAAATCTTTGTGAGCCAAGGTCAATGGTGCCGCCCTTGAGATGGAATAAGGTTCTGAACCGGGTGACCCAAGAGGTCATGGGTTCAGATCCCAAAGGAGATCTGAACCCATCAAATCCCTTGAAACCTTGAGACGCACCTTTCAGCATGTCCCCCCCCCCCAGCAATTTGTCTTCCAGGATGGAAGCTGCCCCCCAGCACAGAATTCAGTAAATCCAAATGAATCAATACTGTAAAATGGATGGGATTAAAAATCCATGTGGGCCAGTTTGTGTGTTTGCCCATATTTCTGTCTCTGTTTAGTGTGTGTGTGTGCGTGTCTGTATATGTTGTACACGCTTGTTTGTGCTTCGCCATGTGTATTTTTTTCTGTGGGCCGAGCAGGGATACCAGGTCTGAGGAATTCCACAGTTCTTTAAAGCCAGTTCCTTTCTAATTCAGTATTCACCAACAAAATATTTAACCTCCGTTGTGTAACCATGAAAGTAACTTTTTAAACACAGCATGATGATATTTTTATGATTATTTATAGCCAGTAGTGGGCAATGGGTGAGAAGATGAGATGCATTTTGACATCAGCACTGTTTTCCCCTTCCCTGCAGTAAAGGTTGCAGAGGGCATATGCGCCCATGCAGCAGAAGTGCAGCACATGCAGAACGCGCAGTGCGCATGCAGGGCTCAGAGTGAGGTCTCCCCTCCGTGAGCCGCAGCAGATGCTCCCGGACACACCCTGTCTGTTTATCCGGTCCTCTCATTTGCTTTGTGTGGCCATGCATGCATGCATATGCATGTGCGTGTGCGTGTGAGTGTGTGCGTGTGTGTGGGTGGACGTGTGTGCGCATTTTTGTGTGTATGCTTGCGTGCATGAGTGCATGCATGCTTATGCATGTGCGTGTGTGCAGGCGCATGCACATCTTACTGCGTGCATGCGTTAATGTGTATCTACATGTCTTTTTGTGTTGAAAAGCTTTCGTGAAATGGTGTGTTTCTGAGAGCTTATTTGCATGTGTGTGAGTGTGTGTGTGTCTCCATGCATTTCATCTCTCCATGCATGTGTGTGTGTGTCTGTTTACGTGTGTGCATGACTGTGTGTGCTCGCGTGGGTGTGAGCGTGTTTGTTTGCATATGTGTGTTTGATTATGAGCATGCGTGTGTGTATATGTGCGTGCGTGTGTGTATATGTGTGTTCGTGTGTGTGTGTGTACGTGCGCGTGTGTATGTGTGCGTGTGTGTACGTGTGTGTGTACATGCGCGTGTGTGTATAGGTGCATGCACGTGTGTGTGTACATGTGTATATGTGCGTGCGCGTGTGTGTGTGTACTTGTGTGTGTATATGTGTACGTGTGCGTGTGTGTGTATGTGCGTGTGTGTATATGTGCGTGCGTGAGCGTGTGTGTGTAAGTGTGTGTGTATATGTGTACGTGCGCGTGTGTGTGTATGTGCGCATTCGTGCGCGTGTGTACGTGTGTGTATATGTGTACGTGCGCGTGTGTGTATGTGCGCGTGCATGCGCGTGTGTGTGTATATGTGTGTGCGTGCGCGTGTGTGTATGTGTGTGTATTGTGTGCGTGTGGTAGTGTGTCTGTGTGTTGCGTGCGGTTATGGGTGTGTGCGTGTGTGATATTGTGTGATGTGCGCGGTGTGTGTGTACGTGGCCTGTGTGTACTTGTGTGTATGTGCCGTGCGTGTTGTGTGTGTGGCGTCGTGTGTGTGTATATGTGACTTGTGTGTGTGGTGCCGTGTGTTTTACTTTGTGTGTTGCGGGGCGCGTGTCCGGAGGACGGCAGGGGGGAGGGGGATTGGCTGCCGGTTCCTGGGCTGCACCTGTTGTCTTTGTCAGCGCGTGAGCAGGGAGCGGAGCTCCAGTACAGAGGTCCCGCCGCCGCCGTCACGGCAACAGCAGCACCGCTCTCTCTTCTGCCCGAACGAGGGAACCCGCTCCTCTCTTCTCCTCCTCCTCCTCCTCCACCTCCACCTCCTCCTCCGCTCCGGTCTGTCCCACCTCCTCTCGCAACCCGTCACCATGAGGCTGGGAGTCTACTCCTTCATTTCGGATATTCTGAGCACCCCAAGCAGCATCTGCTTCTGCTGGGCAGAGGGAAAGGTACTCCAGGATGGCAACTTCGCCGAGGAAGAGCTGCTGTGTACACACACGTGTGTGTGTGTGTGTGTGTGTGTGTGTGTGTGTGTGTCTATGTGTGTGTGTGTGTGTGTGTGTGTGTCTATGTGTCTATGTGTGTGTGTGTGTGTGTGTGTGTGTGTGTGGTGATGTGCATACGCTTGGTTATTTCGCTCGTCTCTTTAGTGTGTCAGCGTGTTTTTATGTGTAAATGATTTTGCCTGTCACTTTGCATATGGTGTCCTCTGCAGCGTGTGTGTGTGTGTGTGTGTGTGCGCGCATGCATGTGTGAGTGTGTGCATTTTAGAGGGCAGACGTGAGGTATCCTTACTCTGTGTTTTTGCAGGAAGCTTCACTTTGCGTCAGCCGTGTGTGTGTGTGTGAAGGTGTGTGTGTTTATGTCCTTTCTCACAGTGTACAGACAGGTAATGAGAATAAGGGGGTGGGGGGCACACAAAGTCTGGGCAGAGGAGGCTTTAGTGTTAAGTTACTCGCAAGGATTTCAAACTATTTATGGTTTCTTAAAAATGAAAGGAGGGCAGTTTGTTTTTCCTACGAGGGAGGTGGGGAGTCTCGTAGCCGATGTGGTCGGGGGGGGTGCGGGGTGTTTAAGGTGTGTGGGTGGCTCAATAACATGTGATTAGTCTGGATTCAAGCTGCTAGGTGTGACTTTTTTTTTTTAAACATTTTTTAATAAAGGGGGTGCGGGGCAGAGTGTGTGTTAAGTTTACCCGGCTGGGCGTTCCAGTGTGATTGATGGATCTTTCCGGAGAGGTGTTATGGATGCCTCGAGGTTTCAGCAGCGGGTGTGTGTGTGTGTGTGGGGGAGGGCGGGGGGGGGCGGGGGGTGAGGAGGGGACGTGTGTCCGGTGATTTGTTTGCAGCTCGGCGCCGTTACCGTATGCTTTTGACCTTAGTGGCGAAACGTGGTCTTGGACGAGCGCTAATTCAATCCGGCCAGCTAGGCCGTAACCATAGCGTGTGTTTTCATTGCTGAGTGGCCATTCTGTGCATAATTTATCCAGTTTTAATAAAAAATCACAATAAAAGAAGCCCGGTGAATAATACATACGCTGCGGCGACGCCCTGACTCGTAGCCCTGGCGTAATTGAAACGCTTTTATTTTGTTTTCCTCGCTCCGGTTCACGTCGGCGCCGTAAAAGTCTCTCCGTTCCGGCGGCCGCGTTAAAGTGATATTGACGTGCGGCGCGAGAAAAGGGGAGGGGAAGAGAGAGAGAGGCGGGATTGAAGGGTGGGGTGGGGTGGAGGGGGGTGGGGGTGTCTCTTTAGTTTCTCCGTCATCGGTTCTTAAGGGGGATCTTTAACGCCAGCCGCCGGCGGGGGCCGCCCGGGTGTGAAAATAGCCGCGCTGCCGTTGTGTTTTTATTGTTTTGTTTTTTTTTTTCTTCCCCCGGCTTGGCTGAAGGGGGGGAGAAGAGGACATATATCTCTTTCCAATCAGGGCAATCTGGCCCCGTGGCAGAGGGGCCCTGCTTCCCCAAGACAAATGTCCTGGTATTGACGGAACAATTTGAGCGCACAGATCTACAGGACCTTCCAGGTTTACGAAGCATTAAGACCCCCCCCCCCTCCCCTCCCCTCCCCTCCATCCCACAACCACTGTCCCAGTTAAAGTGAACCCATATCCACTGTGACTGGCTGCTCCTGGGGAGGTCTCTGTTCTGGAGTCTCCCTGCCAGTAGCCTGGCACAACTCAGCCAAAAGGCCGGGTTCGAACGTCAGCACAGGTTTGTGTTTCTCATATATACCTGCTCATACAGGTCACATCGCCTGTTTACGCCTCACCCCAACCCCAAACCTGGGTTGTGAACCTGCAACCTCCTCCAGTTGCTGTGCCACACTGCTGCCGCTATAGGAAAGCACCGTTCATGCGTCACACAGGTTGTGTGCAACTCCGTAGCCCTGCGAGAGGAGGAGGTCGATCACAAGCTGTTATCATGAGTTATGAGCTGTAATAATGACTTGTGTGCTCTTGAAGTAGCATGGGCACACATTATCTAATAGACCCCTTACACTTACCGCTGTTACATTAATTGGCTATAGAGAGTTACTTGTGCTTTAGTACTTATCTTTTTTTTTTGGTTGACCTAATTTAATTAACCCCTTTGACCACACTTACGAACTTCCTTTTGTAAGTCGCTCTGGGTAAAAGTTTCTGCTTAACGAGTGACTAAATCTAATGTGTTGTCATAGCACCCTATCTTCTTGTCAGTCATGGATCAGTATGACAGTGAGAAAAGGCAACTACCTAGCTCTGTTTGGCTCCCCCATTGAAAGCGTTTTTATTTTATTTAGTTTTTTTCTTTCAACACTGACATTTCCACAAGGTGAGCTGTAGATGTTTCCGGAAAGGTGCACTACGCGCTCGTGCACACGCCTGCCCCTGAAGACACGCCAGCCCTTAAACGTGACGGTCGTTTAACGGCGATAAAGTGTGCGGAGGGGCACTTTAAAACTTTAATTGTTAACCTTTTACTGTTTCCCCTCGCTTTAGTGAAAATTTGATGAGCGTATAAATTATGCATGCTCCAGTAATGAGATTTGCCCAGATTCCATTTGGCTGCACGATTAATAGAGGAGACTCTTAAGTGAGCTCCATAGCAAGTAGGCCAGCTGTTTGTGTTGGAATTAACCCTTGGAAGAATAGGTTTTCTTGGGGGAATTTTCTTTTAAAAAATTCCAAGTCAGTGTTCTAGAACTAGAGGTTGTTACATCAGCATTAGAATGTTCAGTTACGAATGTTCCAATCACATATTTGTGATCTTACACAACATGGGTTAAGCACTGTACTGTGTACTGCCGTGCCCCCCCGTGCTACACCCTCTCTCTTCCCCTGTCTCTCTCCCCCCCTCTCTCTTTCTCTCTCTCTATCTATCACTCTCTTTGTTCAGTGCACTGATGCTTTATTGGCAGAACAACCGGAGCGGTGGAGCCAAAGCAATACAACACAGAACATATTCATTATGAAATTTAAATATCTGTGACAGATTATATATATCTCCATACAATTTCTCTCCCCCTCACTCTCATCTCACCCCCACCCCCTCTCTCTCCCTCTCTCCCTCTCTCTCCCTCTCTCTCTCTGTTTATTTATGAATCCCCTTTGCTGCTGTTGCTGTACTTCCTGTGGCGTTTGATGTCAGGGTTGTGTGATGTGGCGACGCCGTGGTCGTCAAGGTTTCTCTGCGTGCTGGGCCGAGAGGTGGAGTGGGTGAGGGGGTGGGGGCATGGTTTGGGGCTGTCGGTCTGGCGCTGGGGCAGGAGAGGTGGAGGAGTGGAGGGGGTGGGGGCATGGTTTGGGGCTGTTGGTCTGGCGCTGGGGCAGGAGAGGTGGAGGAGTGGAGGGGGTGGGGGCAGATTTGGGGCTGTTGGTCTGCCGCTGCGGCAGGAGGGGTGGAGGTGGTGGTGGAGGGGTTAAGGCGGTGGGGGCATGGTTTGTTCACAGCCAGCCTGCAGGGCCTTCAGCCTGGGCAAATCTGCTGTTCTCTGGAGGGGATGATTCCAATAGGGCAAGTGTGTCTGTGTCTGTTCCTGTGTGTGTCTACATGTCTGCTTAAATATAATGAAATTTAGGAGTCTGGGAAGCTCTATTATTCTGAAAAAAAAACAAAACACTTAATCAGTGACTTCTGGAACAATGTGGATGTTGTTAACACAAGGAGAAAAATTTTGATAATCTCACAGTGGACACGTATACTTAATATCGAACTTTAAAAAATTCTGTTTACGTTTTCAGTTAGAATAAAATAGCTAGGCAGGCAAAAATATTTTAAGTTACTTATTGATTTATTCATTCATTCAAGTTGCATGGGACCATTGCTGCTGTTTAGGTCACAAGTTCTTATTTTTTATTCATAACTGATTGCATTTGTGGAACAGCGAAGTGGATGGCGGCTCACCTCACCCAACAGTGTGCCCGGTGCCCACCTGGGTGGCGGCCATTTTGAGGCAGAATGCTCACCGTGCATGAGCCGAGGTGGAGAAGAGGGGAGGGGGACAGATTCATTTATTTAGCCAATTAGGGTGATCAGATGGGCGGGTTTATTTAGCCAGCTAAACTGTGGCGTGAACAGATGAGCAGATTTAGGAAGCCTGAGGGAGAGCTTGATGAGGTCACAGAGGAAGCTCCGCCCCCCCTTGCTTTTTTTGTTTGTTTTGTTTGACTGGTGCCGTTTGGTCTTCACCTCTCAGTACGTAAGGCTGAGCCACAGACACCCTGTGTCATCGTAGGCCTGTTCAATCTGGTGAAGAAAGAGGGCAAACAGGGCATATGGAAGCGCGGTGGTTCGCTGGGGGGAAGTAAGGTGGTTGCTGGGGGTGGGGGTGGGGGGGGTGAACATCTGCCAGTTGTGTAACCTGAGCTGAGCTGTGGGGGGCCGTGCACACGAATACCTCCCTCCCCTGTTTCTGCAGCTCAGACACTTAAAAGAAATAAATGACATATATATATTGCGCTTGCTCAATTTTTGGAATTTGGTCAACTGCTAGACAGGGACGAGAGGGTCAGCTACCCCCCTCTTCCTGCTCTCCTCCCTCTCTCCTCTTGCACTCCCTCCTGCCAGTCTCTACCGTCCTGTCCTTTTTCTGTATCCTCTCAATCTGTCTTCCCTCTTTCTCCTCTGTGTATTTCTCCATTTCCCTGGTCTCTCTACCTCCACTGCCCCTCCCTCCTTCCAAACCCACCCCCACTCGTACCCCCCCCCTTGAATAGATCAGGTAAAACAGTTCCACAGCCATAAAGCCCCATAAAAACATCAACTCATAACATCAGATGCACAATCTCTGCTCTGCGTGACTCTCTCCACCCCCCCCCGTCACCCACCCCTGTCTCTCCTTGGCTCTCTTTCTCTCTCTCTCTCCCTCTCCCTCTCTGTCCCTCTCTCTTCTCTCTTCCTCCGTGTCTGCCTGTCGTGCAGAAGTGTTAATTAACTGTGGGCAGATGGTGCTGGCTGTGAGAAGGTCTTCACTTCAAACGCACAACTGCAGCAAGGCAGCGCACGGGGACACAACCTCTCTCTCTCTCTCTTCCTCTTCTCCTCCCTCTCCCTCCCTCCCTCCCTCCTCACTCTCACGGAAAGATATTGCACGCGCAGCATCTTTCACAGGAAACACTTGAATAATTACGCGGGACAATAATGATAAATTCATAAATGACAGTTTTCTGTTTTTTATTTTCTCAGCAGACCGTCACCCTCATCCAGAGTGAGCTGTGTATCTTTTTTGTTTGCATACACTGTCTTGTACACATTTATGCAGCTAGATATTTACTCAGGCAGTTCAGCCTTTGTGCTTTACTCAAGACAGCATTGGCATTTGGCCCTGCCTGGAATTTGAAGGGGTAACCTCCTGGTCACAAGACCTGCTTGTTAACCATTGCTGAATAATTCCTCAGTCTGGAAACCTGACCCCTACCCCTGGGATTTCAAGTAGTAACTCAGTTACAGGATCTGCTTGTTGAGCACTGCTCAATGGTTACTCAAGCAGGAGATTTGGCCCCGACCTGGGATTTGAACTGGTAACCGCCTGGTCACACGACTTGCTGACTGCTGGATAGTTGCTCAGGCAAGATGCTCGTTTAATGACGGTAACGTGGAATGTCTGTCATCCTACTGGTGCTGCAGACTGCAGGGCCTGCTTGTTTCTTTTTGTCTGATTGGTCTGATTGGTTTAGGTGTGAGTTAAGGTTACTATTAAGTCTGTTTCAGTGATTTTAATTTGTGGCATTTACAAAATTGCTTTCACAAAACACATTGCCATTTTGGTGGGGTTCAGACATGTAAATTGAATCTGACACATGACAAAAAATATAGAAACACTCATCAGTCCTGGCTCCAGTTGTTCTGGAAACAGAGATACATTTAGAGAGTGAACATAAGGGAAGCTTTCTTCCACTGTGGCCTCAGCCAGGTACCAGGGTGTGTGTGTAAAGTCAGCCAACTCTCCTCAGAAAAAACAATCATGATCGCTGCCGTCTGGCAGCCTGGGGTCAGTAAGATGGGCTCTAAATCCCCATAAAAAGGAAAATGGCGGATCCTGTGGAGTGAAACTGTCAAATGAGGGCTGCCTGTCTTTCTCCTTCTCATTTACACGCACCTTTGCAATTCCACAGTGTCACATACCTTTTGTGTGTGTGTGTGTGTGTGTGTGTGCGTGTGTGTATGTGTGTGATGGTTGTGTTCTTAAGCTATAGCGTGGTCACGGAGGCAGAGCATGCTCATCACGAATCTTTGTAGACTGCGCAAGAGTAGTAGAAAGATGCTATCACAACCAGTAAGACCTCTATAGAGTGATTGGTTTTTTTTTGGGGGGGGGGGGGGGGTTGCTTCAATATTCATGCACTGCGGCTGCAGGGTGCACTGCAACAGGGAGGAAGTTTGCTGCTCTCAGCATGTCGTCCCCCCTGCCCCCCCTCCCCCCCCGCCACATCACCGTGTCCCCTGTGCTCCTGAGCTTGCACTTTTAACCTTGTACCCCCCCCCCCTTCCAGACCTTTACTGGGCCTTCACATTCCTCTCTCTTTCTGTTTCATCTTTTTTTTTCCTTCTTTTTTTAAACGGGATTTGGCCAACTCCAAATGCCACCCATGCCATGAATGTTTAATGAGCTTCAGCAATTTATGGCCTTCTAATGCCAAGTAGGCTGCCTTTTTTTTTTTTTTGGGAGATTTGTGGGGGCGAGATCCTGCCCTGAATATCATCCCAGCGCTTCAGCGTCTTCGTAATGAAAACTGTGGAAAGGGGGGGTCGGGAGAAACAAGCCGCACGCGTCGTTACTTTGCGAGGATCGTTACTCATCTCCGCGGCAACCTGGACCCCGGCAGGGGGGGGCAGCGCTTGGCGGACTCTGCGTCCTGGGTGCGCCCGTGGCAGTTGGACCCATGTTTTTACCGACGGATCCCTAATAAAACGCCCGACTGGCGCGGAAGGGCTTCGGGGCAGGGGCCGGGACACCCCGCGTCTCTAACGGGGCGATGGATTTCGGTTTGAGCCTCTGCTCGGGGGGGCCGACCCAGCGGCCTGCTTCACGGGCAAACGGGCTCGACGTTTTACCGCCAAACTGTGACCCTGCGCTTTGTCTAAATGCGCCTTTTTTTCTTTCCTTCTTCCCGCAGTTTTTTGTTGATGGTCCCTTAGGAATCTGCTATTGAGCTGTGGGGAGAGGGGGCACCCATAGGATCTTACAGTGGTGTATTTTGGAAATTGCTTATTAGCGAGCCAATGCATACGACTTGCACACCGCACCACCCGCCCCAACTGCTGCCAGTTTTGTATGTGCGGCGGAAGTCTGTCTGAGGGTGTACACCTCTGTCCTGATGTCAGGTGTGGGGTGGTCTGGTTCGGGGGCAGGTGTAGGGGCCAGAGAGGCGATACAGCAGGCTGTTCGAGTCCTGGGAGCTTGGCGGGACAGAGTTCTCTCTGCGGTCACATGTCTGACCCCTCTTCCCCCCCCCCCCCATGGGCCTCTGTTTTTCGGTGTCACATCTGACACGAGCAGCTCCCACGACCCGTTCCATTCTGTCGGTCTGAGTGATGACTGGACCTGACAGTGTGTACCTCACACACACACACACATATATATATGTACTCATGTTTGCATTCACTAGCATAAATGCAGACACTACCTGCCTTTGTTGTCAGTGAACTTGTTTTCATTTCATTTGTGTGTGTGTGTGTGTGAGAGAGAGCGAGAGAGAATGAGTCTATGTGTATGTGTGAGAGAGGAAATGTGTGTGTGTGTGTGTGTGTGTGTGTGCACATGCCCCATGGTCAAATAGCTTGGGCTCAGGTTTCTCAGTGTTGTCAGTGACACTCCAGCATTTGCGCAAAACTCGATGTGACAGTAAAGGCTAGGGGATGGTGGGATATGCCCAGGCTGTCAGTCAATGCTCTGGGGAAACATCTCTCTCTCTCAGTCTCTGGCTCTCTTTTTCTCCATCGCTCTCTGTGTGATTGTGTGTGTGATATTGGCGTTCTGGGTGACTGTTGGCATCTCGCTAGGCGCTAGGCCTGGACAGCGTGTGTGTGTGTGTGTCTGTGTGTGTATGTATGTATGTGTGTGTGTGTGTGATGTTCACTGTACACCACATGGAATGTGTGATATTGGCATTCTGGGTGACTGTTGGCATCTCGCTAGGCGCTAGGCCTGGACAGCGCGTGTGTGCGTAAGCGTATGTGTGACTGCCCGCTCTGTAGGCTACGTGGAATTTGGATACTCGTTCTCTGTGTGACTTCAGGCACCTGCGTCTCTTGGCTTGGAGCACATGTGTGCGCTGACATGTGCGTGTGCGAGCGTGTGCGCTGACACGTGCGTGTGCGTGTGCGAGCATGTGCACTGACATGTGCGTGTGTGTGCGTGTGCGAGCATGTTCGTGTGCGCTGACACGTGCGTGTGCGTGTGCGAGCATGTGTGTGTGCGCTGATGTTGTGTGCGTGTGCGGCTGTGTGTTCAGCGTGTGCCTCACTGGTGTGTGATGCGCAATCGGGGACTGCCAGTCCGTAGGGCGCCTGAGGTGTGGGTAATGCTGCTGGATTGGGCCGCGCACGTGCTTAATCTAACCGCACAGGAAATGGGTCACATCAGTTTGAACCCGACCGTTTGTCAAAGCTGACATGTCAATCAATCTGATCTTTAGCGCTTGTGTGTGTGTGTGTGTGTGTGTGTGTGTGTGTGTGTGTTGAATCAGGTTAAGTGTAGCGCAGTTGTGATTTAGAGCAGTAATTTAATAGTGGGAGCAAATTGTAGTCGCTGCCATTAATGAAGCGTGTAATTGCAGCAAGGTTGTGCTGTTCACTGGGGGGTTATGGGTAATTAACACGCTGCTTTCTGGGTCACCATTGATTTTTCAGAGCCTACAGGGAATACAGTCTTTGGTTTCCTGGTGGCTAGGTGGTTGGGTTGCAGGGTTGCTGGGTAGCCAGGTTAAGCCACATTATTGTTGTTCCAATTCCGACTGCATTAGTGTGTGACTGGGTTATGTATTACACGCGCACAGATTTTAATAGGAGTCGCTTTTGGGACTAGGGTGGGGCAGTGCGGAAAAGTTAAGAATATGTTGTTCAATTCCGCTGCTTATGTGCCAGTAGTCCCAGGCAACATATTATTAATGAGCGCTTTTGAACAGGGAAGAGGGGAAAAGCAAAAAAAAAAAAACACAGTAAAATTAAAGATATAGTTAACGATTATTTCCAGTGTTGCTAATTATGGAACAGCAAGTCTCTTCTGACTTATTGGAAAAAGGATGACTGTATACCCCGATACTGAGCATTAGTCAAATTACATTTAAACTACTGCATCATCAAATCATAATTCATTATCCATCTTTCAACATATGAACATGCTGCTTGGGGGGGGGGGGGGGGGGGTTCAGCTAGCAGTCACATGATTGCCAGACTGCCTCAGGGACTGTGGGATTCTTTTTTTTTAATGACAGCGCCTTATTTCGACGCCAGAGGACACCACGCCCAGAAGTACATGTAGGATAATTTGGCTTTACTGAAGCAAAAATAGGCGGGGCAGCCGGTCACTCACTGATTAGAACCAATCGTTGCATTCTGCTCTGGACAGCCCAAGCCTGTTTCATTGGTTCAGACAACTGAGTGACAGCTGCACCCATTACAGCCTGACGAGCAGTTGTCACGCGCTGCTCGCGTTTCTTCCAGGCATTCATCTATTTTATTTTTTTTGTTTGTTTAGTTTTAGCTGTCCGTCTTGCTCACCCGAGCGTGGGGAATGAGCCCTCTCTTCACACGAGGTCGCCCAGAGAAGGGTTGGGGTCACGGACGAGTGTGCGGACTGCTGGGAGGAGGGGGGGGTGAGGGGGGCGTTGCCTCGTTAAGCCATCAGGATTGATTTGACGGGCTTTCCGTGATTGACTAACAAGGCCCTGGATGGCTGGTCTTCAGAGTGGCCAGAATAAATGCCCCCGTGCAGCCATCCATCATGTTGCTTCCCCCCCCGAAATGGATTTCTGAGGGGGGGGGGGTGAAGTTGTCTGTGACAAGGCCACATTCTGATGTCTATGGTGCCAAAGGGCAGCAAACATCCATCAAGGGCCCCACAGCCCCACTCCACCCCACCCCCACCCCCACCCCACCCTGCCTCGTGTGATGTTTAAATCTCTCTCTGGCTGTAAATCGTCCTCACAGGGCTTGGTAAGATGGAAAAATAACACCCTTGATCAAATCCGATTGCTTCGGTGATTACTTCGGTGTGCGGCATCTGTCTTATGCTGCTTTTTGAATTTATTATTGGTAGATTTATATTTTTTAAAATTGTAATTCTGCTTCTCTGATTGGCTGAGACCATAGCGTTAGTTAATAATAACACAGCTGAAGATGCATATTTATCCGATCTGCCGACCCTTTTAATTTCCCTGAGAAATCACGTGGGCCGAAACGTTCCGTTTCAATTAGCGCACAGTTTCCCCTTCGCGAAGCTGTTTTTGCGCTATAACCTTTGCCGTTAATGGCGGCCTCGTTTACGTTCAACGGAAACCGATTTATCACACGTGGCATTCTGAACGTAACTGCCATGCTGCGGCTTTTTCTTTTACGACCAGCAAAATGAAGCGAGCCTCTGCTTTGTTTGTTGCTCAGAGATACAGATGCGGAGGTTCGGTTCTCTTCACCGCTGTTGTCTCCGCATTCACCTCATGACAGAACTGTGCCAGACGGGACTGTACTAAAGCCAGATCTCTGCCGTAAATTAGTTAAAAGAAGAGAACGAGGAAGCAAAAATGTAATATAAAGAGGGGTGACTTGGGGGGGGATTACGACCTTGTTAGCTGTGCTACGGCTCCGTGTGGCTTATTGCTGTTTGTCCTTGACTGCCAGCTCCCAGGGTGGAAGTTTTTGATTAAATCTGTCCTTGACAGCTCCTTCCTCCCTGTGATTGGAGCTTGGTCAGATGTCATGTCGGCCTTCTCTTTAAGTAACTCTTTTCAAACCTTTTCCTCTCTGTTCATGAGGCTCGGTACTTAACCTGTGGCCTTTGTTTTTAAGGATAAAAAAAACTGACGCCTCATTGGACACCATGAAGAAACGTAGACACCTCTGGCAGCACAGACACAATGGCAGGCTCTAGTTTGGCTTTACGGTATCAGCCAACAATGACCAGACACCAGTGATTCCAATTGCTTTTTAAAATTTTTTTAACCTCCTTGCTTCCCTTACTTGCGCGTATTCCAGACATCAATTCCACATATTTTATGACCAGTTTGGCCTTCCATACTAGGAACACGGATGCCAGGAAAGGAAGCAAGAAAGGATAAAATAAGCGATTGGAATGCACCCCAGGTTTAAGTGGGTTTTCGTTGGCCGGGATTCCTCACCATTACATTGGTTTCACCCAGTGGCACACCAGGCTGTCCCACAGGTTTGCAGTTGTCACCAGTGTTGATACCATCTCTCTCCTGTAGTACTGTGTGGCCTGTAGGGCATAAAATGGTCACTGGCTCTCCTGTAGTATTGTGTGTGGTCTATAGAGTGTAAAACAGTCCCTGGTTTGTGGTGACTACCAGAAAAGTGCACACTCTTCATGCATTGAATTCCGGTCATTATGATTTGAACCAATCATAATATTCTTCTTTAGGAAGTAGTATGTTCTGATTGGTCACGTGTAGGAGCTCCATCCACTATGTCATTTGTACAGTCTGAGTCTCCTATCATTACATTACATTACATTATTACATTATAGGCATTTAGCTGACGCTCTTATCCAGAGCGACTTACAACAGTGTAACCAAACTCAGGATCAAGTCCACTTAAGTCCATTGAATAAAATACAGATAAAAAGCCTTTACTATAGTAGCATACAGTGAGGAGAAACAAGATAGTCTGAACCAAAAATTTTTTTTTTTTTTTTTTTTTTTTTTTTTTTTTTTTTAATAGTTATGGGAGAGGGTTTAGGGAAGAGGAGAGAGGTATACAGAGAAGAGGTGCGTCTTGAGTTTCCGTTTGAAGGTGCTCAGACACTCTGCTGTTCTGACCTCCACTGGAAGATCGTTCCACCATCGTGGGGCCAGAACTGCAAAGAGTCGAGACCTTGTTGCTGCTCGTGTAGGGGGAGGAATCAGCCGCCCTGTAGTAGCCGATCGGAGCGATCTGGCCGGCTTGTAGGGTCTGATCATCTTCTGCAGATAACCAGGAGCTGACCCTTGACTGCTTGGAAAGCAAGCACCAGTGTCTTAAACCGGATGCGAGCTTGCACTGGTAGCCAGTGGAGGGAGATGAGGAGGGAGTGACGTGGGAGTCACGAGGAGGTTGTAAACCAGACGTGCTGCTGCATTCTGGATGAGCTGAAGGGGTCTGGTGGCTGATGCTGGGAGGCCAGCCAGGAGGGAGTTGCAGTAGTCCAGACGTGACAGTATCATGGCCTGGACCAGGAGCTGTGTGGAATAATTGGTGAGGAGTGGTCTTATTCTGCGGATATTGTACAGGATGAACCTGCACGACCGGGTGGTTGCCGCGATATTCTCAGAGAGTGCCAGCCTGTTGTCCAGCACAACTCCAAGATTTCGGGCACTCTGCGAAGGGTGTAGGGGAGTGACTCCTAAAGAAATGGGCAGATGAGAAGTGGGAGAGGTAAGAGAAGGAATATGGAGAAGTTCCGTTTTGCTTGTGTTGAGCTTGAGCTGGTGTTTGGTCATCCAGCTCTGGATGTCACTCAGGCAGGCGGATATGCGATCGGAGACCTGAGTGTCTGTGGGAGAGAAAGAGTAGAAAAGTTGAATATCATCTGCATAGAGATGATATGACATGCCATGGGCGGCAATAACAGGGCCAAGGGACCTAGTATACAGAGAAAAGAGGAGGGGACCAAGGACAGAGCCCTGAGGGACCCCAGTTGTGAGGGGACGAGGAGCTGATACTGCACCGGCCCAGGCAACCTGGAAGGAGCGGCCGGAGAGATAGGACGCAATCCAGTTGAGGGCTGGTCCGCAAATTCCCAATTCTGTCAGGGAAGACAGAAGTGTAGGATGGTCAACGCCCAATGATGGCCCAATGATCATTACCCAATGATGTGGCTGGATGTTTATATTTAGACTAAAAAACAGGTTTACCTTATTTTTGCATTTTTGTTCGAAAGCCTTTGGGGCGAAGAGGCTTTCCCAGATCACAACAGCCTGCCATACCAACAACCCTTCAGTTTTCAACCCTTCCCAAACCTTTAGAGACCTTAAGAATTTTTTTAAAAACCACACGTCCCCATTTAGAGCCACAATTCGAATTCAGTCCCACAACACATTACGTACCTTCCTCC
This sequence comes from Anguilla rostrata, assembly GCF_018555375.3. Taxonomy (NCBI): domain Eukaryota; kingdom Metazoa; phylum Chordata; class Actinopteri; order Anguilliformes; family Anguillidae; genus Anguilla; species Anguilla rostrata. The sequence continues at coordinate 37,671,910 of NC_057942.1, read as the reverse complement.
CCCGGCTGCGATTCTGTGAATCAGTGTCTGCGGGCTAGTCGTGCTAGTCGTGCTAATCGTGCTAACGGGCTGTCTCCTTGTAGGGACCAGTACGCCACAGACTTGCTCTTCGGCAGCTGTTCCCGGGACAGCTTTTACTGGAACAGGGAACCGCGCTACCTGTACCTGTACGAACCCCGACGAGTCTCGGTTCCCAATTTCGCTCAGCGCCACCGGCAGGTATTTTCATTTTTCGTTCTTTTGCCTTGTTTACCTTGTTTGTGAATATATTTATATCATTTATTCTGTTTTTTTTTTTTTGGATTGTTGAGGTGTGTTTTTTCCACTTAAGGGAGCTCTATGAGCGAAACCAAAGACCAAGGAAATAGTTTAGCTGGCCCCACCAATCGTTTGTACAAGTGGCCTATGCTGACCAATAGCCCTGTGGGTGTTTGATAAACCCAGCCTAATACCTTCCCTGGGAGTTCATTTTGAATTATAATTTTTTTTCTCATTAATTTATATCTGCTTTTGAGAGAACTGCCCATGCTACGTATAATTCTACATACCCTGCCTGGTTTAACACTAAGGTCTTGGCAGCAGGCCAACACAAGCATAGGTATACACATCCATACTAAGTACCAGTTTTCATTTAATTGTTTTCGGTGTTGGTTTCTTTTCATTTGATTTTGTTTCCATTTACTTACGCTTCTGTTCAAGGAGGTAGGCCTATACGTTCTCATAAGGATTCATCTCAACATTTCCCATTATGGTCAGAGTAGCCAGTTAGTGTAAATATGCGCATAAATAAGTTATATGGAGAATAATACAAGGTAGTCCTTTCAGTTCTATTACTACAGTTAATTCCAGTGCAGTTGTTTCATTGAAGTTTGATAAGCATTTTACACGCTGAAGCTGAGAAAACTGTAACAAAATTTCTCTTCATTTAAAAAAAATAATTTCTGTTTTATCCATAATATAAGTGTGGCAGTTAAAAGAGTCTTAAATGTTTTCTGCAGGTTTTTCTGTATCCATGTGAACAATATAATTTTTCCTGTATTTATGTTTTGCGTTTCCCCTCTCTAATTTGCTGTGGGCTGTTTGACGTCAAAGACCTAAAATAGCCCAGCACATGTTGTTGTCAATGATCTTCTCTCTTGACTATATTTAATTAAAACAGTCTGGTTTTGAAAAGCTATTTCAGTCATGACTTTACAGGAAAATCTGGACACCCACACACCTCAGACTGTTCTGAAAGTAATTACAAAGACAACTTGTTTTATTTTTTAAATTCTTTTATGTTTTCTTTTAATGGCCAATCGAAGAAGTGGGTTATGTTGGTCACAATCACTTTGCGGTGGTGATGATAATGAATGATAAAAATATGCACTAAAATAACTGCTCAGTAACACTTTAAAATAAGGTCACATGAAATGGCATTAACTAATGTAGTTGTTAACATGAATTAATGATGTACATATACATTAATTAAGCATGAATTTACCTTTTCATTAGTTAGTACTTAACAAATACATTAACTAATGTAGTAGTTACATGATTATTTATACATTAGCAAAACATAGAATAAACATATAATTAGTTAACCATTAACAAATGCATTAACTATTTTAACTCCAATATGAATTGGCATTAACTAATCTAGTGGTTAACATGAATTAATGATGTGCAAATACTTTAACAAAGCTGTACAGATGAACTTTTCAGTAGTTAGTATAATCACATTAGCTGATGCCAATTAATGTGACCTTACTGTCAAGTGTTACCTAACTCCTGTTTCTGGTGGTAGAGCCACCACTGACTGTGATTCAATGACAATTACAAATGTGTTTGTAGTTCGCCTCTTCCGAGCCACATTTCTAATTCAACTCAGCAAATGAATTGAAAATTAATTCGCTAATTTAAAAGAAAAAAAAAGACTTCATGCGATTGACGGCAACAACGTTGTGGGGCCTCTCTCGCCCCCTGCTGGTCATGTATGTATTTTTCGTCTGCACCCTGACACTGTGGAGCGACCTCCCCTCGACGTGCGTGTTCTTAAATCTACCCATTTTATATTTCTCTCAGTTTGACCTAATTCACAGTTTACAGTGTCTCTCCCTGAACCCTCATCACATCTCTCTCTTATGTTTGAATGCGATGTATTGTGGTTCATTGCAATTATTTTTACCACACTGCTCATAACTGAACAGAATTTTTTTCATTGAAAGTTCTTCATTATTCATGATCATCACCGCAAAGTGATTGAGACCTGCCGAACTCAACTATTTGATTAACCATTCAAATAAATCATAAAACATGTAAACATAAACGTAGGCTGTATATAAATAAACATGTCTTAAAAATAAAAATAAAAAAGTAATTGAAAATATTTTAAAATTAGTTTTCACAATTTTGTCGGCTGTCTTTTTTAATCTATCAGGAGATAAACAGATGTTAGAATATCTGACGTTAAATGTGCAGAATTCTTTTGGTGATTTAAATTTTTTCTCTAGAGCTAAATACAGGGGTTTTCTTCAAGAAGTTGCCATCTTCGTGTCTCTCGAAGGAGACAGAATAAAAGCAGTGTCATCGGCGCAAAATTGACCAAGAACGCAGGACACATCTGTTTCCTTATGAATTATCCGTTCGGATTATTTTCTCGTCTTACTTCACTTGTTTATAAAATGCGCTAAACGTCTCGGAGTACCGCCCACGGGACGTCGCCTCATTTTCCGAGAAACTCAATTAGTCATCACTAATCCTTGGAGCACCCAATGTTCATTTTACGTTAATGAGCCTAAGTATGATCAGCTTAATCTCTTGGGCCGACACGCGCGCATCTGTCAACGATCTGAAAAAGACTCTAATTAAAAAGGAGGCTGAAGACACTAGTGAACGCTCTACGGGCTCGTGCTTGCGTAGCGCGGATAGTCCGTTGCGTCGAGTTAAGGCCACAAGTTAGTAGACCCGACAGTTCCCCTCCCCATCACGATAAATTCCAATAAAAGGCTATTTAACGTTTCAATCCTTAGGTGAGACATGAGGTGATCATGGCAGACAAGATAAATAATAGTTTTACACAGGGTTGGCATAAAAAGACCCAGATTTTCTGGAACAAAATGCAGTAAGAAATGGCGTGATGAGAGGAGAGAGAGAGAAAACCAACATTTGTTGGCATATCATGTGAGATTTGCCTGCAGGAATAAATGCCATAAAGTATTACATTTGATCTGGTATGTTTGGGGAATTTTTTCCCCCTGAAGGCAAGGGTTTTGCTTGTTTTTATGATGCCCAGATGACGATCTTGTATGTGGTAGTTTACCAGTGCATTGTAACTGTAGGAGAGCAGCTACTAGCGCTCATGAAGTGTGTTCGGTTTAGCTGCGTTCAACCCTTGAAATCACACAGGATGCAGCTGTCTAACTTGCACATAGCATTTCTTGGTATTTCCTTAATTTGCCCGTTCTTCCTATTTGGAATGCCCGGGCGGAACCGTGGGCCCAAGCTTCCGGAACACGCGCGGGGCAGACCCACGGCTTCTTTCCCGCGGAGCCTGCGCTGAGCTGCTGCAGTCTAGAGCAGCCGGGGCTGCAGGGGCTTGATCTGACCAGAGGAGTTACTGGAGATCGATGAGTTCAGGGGTAGTCGCCCTGCCAACTGAAACCCCTCCCTCATTGGGAATTCGTACAGGGCCCCTCTGCAGCTGCACATCAGCTGGGCTACAGCTGGCTACTGGTAGCAGGACCCCTACAGGGAATCCGAGGCCTGTATCCATAAAGCATCAGGAGTGCTAGTCTTGGATCAGGTTGGCTTGTTGGCGTGCAATGGACGAGGTTAGGACATTGACAGGGGAAATCTAATCCAAGATCAGTGCTCCTGCTCAGATGCTTTATGAATACACACACCCTGATCTAGGGTTAGTTTGACATTTTACCTCAAAATGGATAAGGCTGCGATATTGACTGGGAAAACCTGATCCTAGATCAGTGGTCCTACTCTGAGACACTGGGGATACGGGCTCAGAAGTACCTATCTTGTGATTCCCCATCTGGTACATGCTGGGCACAACTGCTGTTTCTCTCCACCACAGTGAGGGATGTGACACTTTTGGGATGCGGTTGGGGAATTCGGGAGATCTACAGCCCTGACTGATGCCTCCATACAGATGGAACCCCCCCCACCCAACCTCCTCATTTATCTCCGCGTAGCTCACAGCTATTCTCCCTGCGTTGCCTGGGAGATGTGGTGTGGGGTGGGGCGAGGCTGCACCCTCTTCCCCTCTCCTCCTCTCCTGTCAGCAGTAACGGAAACCGTTAGCAACCCTGTACCAAAGGGGGTACTGCTTTAATTTTTTTTACCGCGAGTTGATGGGAAATAATTGCACACCTGGACGTTGGGCCGGTGCCAGCACAGACTACTGAAGGGCCGTCCTGGGTCATTCTCTGGGAATTAATGAAGGGAGGGTGAGAATCATTATAGCCGAATCTTACAGCTATCATTTTAACGGGCATAATTAATCAAAACTTAATTTAAATTTAAAGTTTTGTGGGAATAAATTGTTTGAATGTTAAAGCTGGGGCAATCCTGTTACCTGACCAAATTTTTTTTTTTTTTCCCTGGGTGAATTTTTTTTCTCTCTCTCTGGGCTTCAGAAAATGTAGCCCTCCCCATCACTGTTTTTAAGTTCTTATGATCCTTTGCCAGATTGGCAGAGAGAATGAGTGATTTGCAGTACGAAGGGGCCAATCGTAGCTATGCCGCGATACTCAAGAATTTACACAGGCAGGATTGATTTGGCATGTCAGCTGCAAGCGGGGAGATGAATCCAGAAAGCATACACAGGAAATGATGTAACAGTCGCACACGCACACGGTTCACAACATACACGTGCCCGGGACAGGAAGTCGCTGTCCTGTTCTCGGCTGCAGGGATCAAATCGATGCTGCAGTCAATCTCCACTCCCAGTGTCCTGCGTTTAAACTCCATTATGCAGACTGGAAGGGTGTTAGCTTAATGCCTTTTATAACACACTGTATCAGACAGGAGAGTTTACAGACATGATTTCATTGGCAAATTAAATTTCCCAAGGGCCAATTTACACTATATATTACAATTATTTTTTTAAATAAATGACCCTTATGAAGAGAGAGCCCCTAGAGAAAGACACTCCCTGCATGATGTCAGGGTTATATTTAGTAGTGGTCTCTAAAGGACATAAAGCAATCAAAACAAATATGAAATCAAATAGCCTATAGGTGTCCCTATGAATATATTATAATTATTACACCATATGGGGGTTCTTTCCTTACACAGACAATGGTGGAAAAATGCATTTTTAATATATATTCAAAAAATGCAATAATGGATAATGGAATGAAGAGCCTGTTACTATTTATATGTAATTTTATTTAATGTATGATGAGTGTGCTGTCACTCCCAGGTCTGTGAAAAGGGGTGGGGTGGGGGGTGTGACCTCACAGTTGTAGCCTACGGGGTTGGGTAGGTTGGCAAGTGGCAACCCCCTGAAAGATGCCATTCCTTAGTACATTTATTTTTGGCATTTTTTAGTCCTCATGGAAACCAGGTATCCTAATGCATGGTGTTGTAATGTAATGTAATGCAATGTACAGTGTTGTGATAAGAGGGATTTGGGTGTGTCACAGGGGCACACATCAAGAGATCTGGCTCTCTTTGACAGCTGATAGCAGGAGAGAACGTTCAACATTAAAGCCAAACGCCAGTGCCCCCCCAGAGATATTTAGAATCTTAAAATAAGTATTTCCTCTTTAGTCGGCAGAAAGCGCACTACTGACTTGTACACAGTCCAAATCGCAAGAGACGCGGATAACCCGTTGTTTACACAGATGTGTGCGAAACGGCAATACCATGGAAGCGCAGACCACAAAAACCCTTAGGCCGGAGAAGAAGCCTTTCTGTACGCAGTATTGTGCTTTGATGTGTCCCCCTAGTGTTCCTATGAAGTATTGCTCTGGATTAGTCTCTCGTAGTCTTATACGCTTTATTTAATGGTCGCTCGACCAGTTGCTCGCTTAAATGGTTTGAGGTCATCTGCTTTGCATAATTCCAGCGCGAGGACAGTGGCCTATGTTTTTTTTTTTAATGCAGGATTATTCATCTTATTTTTGGCACAGGACTTGCTTGCACTTTTTTAAAAAAACCTATGATTTATTCATTCGCAAACTGACGGCTGCTTTGATCTGTCCCTCTTAGTGTCAATACGTATTTCAGGCAATGCCAGGTGCCTTCATTTAAAATATTCTTCTTAGCCCTGGACTGGATGAGTACATTTCGCACAACTCCAGCTGAAATTGCCAGCGTTATTTAAAAATCTTTGGCTCATATTGAGAAATAGCCAATGGGATTGTGAAGGTTTTCTATTTTTATGCACAGTTTAACACGCTGAAATGAGTTATATGGCACCCACAGGACAAGGGGATTCGCCAGAAGTGCATGCGAATCGCACGTAACGGCTTTCGAAATGATTTTTTTTTTTTGTAACTGTCAGCTCAGCAGTGCACTTGAGAGCGCGAGGGCCCACCTTCTGTCTCTTCGTTGCTGGCACTCTCCCTCCTCTCCCACACCTCTCACCTTATGTCCAGGATTGCTGACGCGTCGCCGCGGAGCCAAAAAGCCCCCCCCCCGCCCCCCTCTCCAGATGAAAACGGCGTGCAGCAGGCCGAAATGCTGATGGCTGCCAGATATCTGGAGCGCGTCGCCCCTTTTCATCCTCCGGGAGATTTTCCGCCCTCTGTTTGTTTTTTTCCCCGCCCTTAATTAACGTGTTCGACAAATTGACGAAACGAAAATTCCCGCCAAAACGCCTACAGGGGAAACAAAGAAACGCAGCTAACTGTGCTAAATTTACACGCGTTAATCAATGCGCCTCTGTTGGTGGTTGCATGCAGGCCTTTGGTCTACTGTTAGTGCTGCAGGCCTATGTGAAGGCCAGCCTATATTTTTGCGCCGGCTCCCTGTCAGTTCAATCGCTTTTTCCATGGGCCAAATTACCCCTGGAACATTGTGCATGGGTAGCCTACACGCTAAAACAAATTCCTTTGCATGATGCTGAACCTCTCTGGTTTTGTTCTGTGAGTGTTGGGTGATTGAGAATTTTTGGGCTGGGTTCGTCCCAGATGCTGTCTGGGGTATACGCACTGAATATGGTTGCTGATTCATTCATTTATTTTTTCCAAACAATTCCTGCTTTCGCCTGAGTCTGATATTGGCTTTGGAAGAGCTACCTACCAGAGTATCAACCGCTTTTGAGAATAGGCCCACAAGCCCAAAACCCCAAACATGATTTAAAAAAGAATGGAAAAAAGCAAGTGAGTGAAGGAAAAGAGGATTTCTTTAGCTGGCCCATGGCATACTGTATAGGGATGCTTCCTATAAGGGACACTGGTTTTGCGTTTACTCAGGAGGGCTATGGTTCTGCCCAACCGACAGTTCCCCTCAGCCCAAACAGCTCATAGGGACTGACTGTCACCACTCTCCCTCAGTCAACATGGCTCCCCTCTACATACACATAATTATGCTGTTTGAGATGGATATCAGGCAGTTGAACGTTTGCTTCCTACACATTCGCCCACCCAGAGATATGGCTACTGTGTGTACTCATCAACCCCTCACACACACACACACACACACACTGCTAAATGATCATGGCTATTCCTGATGTGTTTGGCTAGTGTGTGAGCGGTATTTAGCAGTTTTGGCCAGTGTGTGAGGGGGGCAGTGGCAGGAAGGGTGGGGGTGGGGGTATTGGACCATCTGACCTACATAGGGCTTATAAACGTCATGAGCAACAGATGCATACACACACACACACACACACACACACACGCACATGCATACACACAAACAGGCGCATGCGCACAGACAATCGCGTCGGCGTATCTCTCGAGCGTTAGAACTACAAAGCCTGATTTTTGTTGGAGATTAGTGACAGATACACATTTAGAGGATGTCATTATTTAGCCTGCCTCTCTCGGCTTAGCTGACCTTAAGTGGTTAAGACACAAAAGAATTGTAAGCATGCTAGGCTAGCTAGATGAACTTTGACTTTCCAGCTTCCTAGCTGAAGTTCAAGCCTTTTGTTTAGTTTAAATTCATTGGTGTGCAGTTTGTTAATGAATGATGATTTTCCACTCCTGGAATTGGGCGCAGCGAGGTATTGGAGAAGTTAGCATCACTTAGTACTTTCCATTTGGAGAATTACGTGCAGCATTGCAAAATAAAAATAAAAATAGAGAAATCGTCGCGATTTCTTAAAACCTGTTTGCAACGCACATTCTGTTAAAGAAAACATGACCCATATTAAACACCGTGAACTGTGCGCCACCATGCAATGCAGTTTGGGGACACGGGTGAACATGATAAACAGACCAATTTGTCTCTACACCAAAGCTGGTCTCTGTACTCGCAAGTGTTTCTGTATGAAGCGCTACAATGAAACCATTTTATGTATACACACAAACCGCAATTGTTTGCTTTGGAACTTTGGGACAACAGTTAAAAATCGATGTCACCACGGCGGAGGAAGCCATCGTGTTCAAAGGGGGAGCGGGGCAAAATACGAAACGTGAAATTGTTCATTGGTTAATTTTACAAGGGTGGACATACGTCGAGGACTTCACACTGAGTACACTAATACCTTTGATGTAAGGTGAAAGAAACTGGGAACGTTAAGGGGTCATTATTTTTGCACAATTGAGATGACACCTCCCTCCTCGCCATGGTACATTCTGAAAGTAGGTTGTTCTTGGTCGAAATGTGTAGCCTACTCTGTAAGAATGTTTCGGCTCCCCTCGACTTCACTGGGATTGTTGCTTAAGAAGTCTATGTGGGTAGCGAGGTCCAGATCCTTCATTATAACATTTGCCGGACCGACGACAAGAGTCATGATCTGTTTCCGAGGTTAAAGACCGCAAAGAAGTCTTATTCTCCCCGTAGTTGTAGTTATCTGCAGGTTGTTTTACGGTTAAGATCTGTTCTTTTTTTTATTTGACCACGTTGTAAGTGTAGGATGCCGGTGAAAGGGGGACGAGTGGCTTACCCGAGCAAAAAGGAGCAAGTCGTAAGTAACTTTGAAATAATTTGACTTTAATGGTTTATCCTAAATTGCAGGCAAATTGCCACCCAGTGGTGCCACCGTAACTCATTTTATTGGCTTGGACTCGCGCAGGGGCTTCGGCTCAAACGTAATTTTGGGCAGAGGCATTGCCGAGAGCTTATTAAGTTTGCCTGAAGTTTGTCACGGGGCTCTCTGTGGAATGTGAACTTCACCTGTTGTTTTTCTCCTAGTTCTGACTTTTAAAAACTGAAAATGTCTATCCAGTCTTACTGGCTACTTCAGTGTTTTCTTAAATTGTGTAATTGTTTATACTTGATGTGCTGAAATTTGTCACCTAACGGTAATAGTGGGCAGATGATCATAAATGAAACGTTATGACGCAGGACAGTCTTTGGTATCCAGAAAACATTTCATACTTTGTTTATTGTATTCCGTAGTAACACATAATTACACTTAATTTTTAACGTATATTAAAACTGGCCTTTGAACTCTGAATAGCAAGATGGTTGAGTATTTGCTCGTCTTTGAACAACCTGAAATTAGTGTGCGTATATCTTCTGAGTTTCACTGTAAGTAGGCAGCATGAATAAATGCACATTTGGCCATTGGCGAACTGTATGGAAATTGGGCGATTTTTTAACGTGACTAATGCGATCCTTTCGTCTTGAGTCACCAAGTGCGTTGTCCACGTAGCTTCCGAACGACTGCTGCGAAGTTTCACCGATTTACAGTGCAGGGCAATTCTTAAGTTTTGAGCTCAAGGGGTTTCTGTGTAAAAATAACATTCCGCTCCCAAAACCGCGGTTGCTGCTATGGCGTCCCAGTTATCGTGCCTTTTATAGGACATTTCCATTTGAGCAAAATGATGGGTTGTGTGGTAGCCTACGCGGCTCTTCCCAGATGAACGCTGCGTTCTTCCGCGCAGGAATTTTCTTTACTATTTTAAGAACGGACGGCGCGCGCTGCGCCTGCCTTAAGAGTGCTTTCGTGCCGTGTGTGCACAGCGGGCGCAATCGATGGCCAGGAAATGTTTTCGTGTGTTATTATTACACTACCTGTTGGATTTCAGGCACATGAAAAAAGCCCGTGCTGTGTTTCTCCTCCGACTGCAGTGGTGGACTCTAGATGGTAGCCACCTGTGGATGGGAGGGGGTGGTTGGGGCATCACGACCTTGTTTTAACACAAGCTCTGGATATCGTTGCCAAAGACGGGAAACTTGTACGGCTGTTTTGACTGCGCTCTTCAGTGAAGTTGGCAGAGCCTGCATTTTAGCTGGTATTTCCTAATACTTTTCTTCTGATGGCTGGCGGATGTTGATGGGCGCTTCTTGTGTGGGGCGGCATGGCCTTGGTCTCTTCCCTTCTCCTGGCACTCTTCCCCAGTGTTGCTGTCCCATTGCAGTGCCATGGTTGTCCCATTGTGTTCCCATTTCTTTCCCATTGTGGTCTCTATACGTTCCTGTTGTGGTCTCACTGCAGTCTCTATACGGTCCTGATGTGGTCATACTGTGGTTTCTATACGGTCCTGTTGTGGTCCTATTGCGGTCCCTATACGGTCCTGTTGTGGTCCTATTGCAGTCCCTATACGGCCCTGTTGTGGTCCCACTGAGGTCTCTATACGGTCCTCTTGTGGTCCCATTGTGGTTTCTATACGGTCCTCTTGTGGTCGCATTACCATGATGTGGTCCTGATGAGGTCGACGCAGGCACCTGCCCCCAGGTCTGTCCTCTTGTGCAGTCATTATCTGTCCAGCTGGTCACAGCAGGGGTCTGATTTGGAAGGGGATTATTTATGCCCAAGGCCGGGTTGGAGCATCGGATCAGCTCAGAGCTGGGCGGGGGGGACGGGTGAGCTTACCCCCCTAACCTGAGAGAACCCCACCACAGCCCCCACCGCACCCCACCAGCTCCTGGATCATCACCGCTTCACCCCTCCTCATTGGCTGTCGGATCCTCCGACCCACCACTGGCATCGCCCCTGCAATAGCATGACTTTATCTCTTCATTTAATCTGGGGACTGCAAAACCGTGATCAAAACCATGTCTGTTTTAGTACACGTAGCATTATTGTAGTTCAAGTGCGGTTTGTCTTGTAGTCCAAGTGTGCTTTGCAGATGGAAAATAAAGGTTATTAGAACACATTTAAGTCATAACACTGTAAGAAATTGAGAGCAAACAAGTACATATTTATTATAGTGTCTCTTAAATGGGAGCTAATTTTCCAGTGTGTGTTCAGTTCTGTAAGGTACTTTGAATGCAGAAGTAGGTTTCATCAATTCTTTTGGAAAAGGAAGTGAACAGTTTTGCTTCTGTAATTTGTGTGTTCAAGTATGGGCGTGAATTTAAATTGAGCATTTGCATTTACACAAACGGTCGGGAAAATCAAGCAAGGTGTGAGAATCAGGTGCTACCACCTTTCCCTCCTTTGGGGTTCTCAAAAAACATTTTGCTCACTCACTAAAATGGTAATATTGTTTTTTTATTCATAGCAAACTTCTTTGGACTGACGTGAATTAGGCTATTCTTAAAAATGTATTTGTTGTTTGATATTTGTGCTTTGCCTTGGTGCCTAGTGGTTAGAGTGCTGGACTGTAGACCTGGAGGGGTTGCAGGGTTGAATCCAGTGTGGTGGGTGTTCATCAGGCATAATTTTTTTCTTGTTACCCTGCCTCCCTCTTTTATATGCCCGCTTATTTGGGGAACGGTTTTAACGGCACACGTTGCACCTGCTCAGGGAGAACCCTGGGGCTGTTGTACTTTGCACTGTACTCTTTAAAGATCTCAGGTGGCCATGTTCAGTAAAGCATGTCAGAGCAGGAGCGTGGATCTGGGGCCAGGCTTGCCCTGTTCCGATCCCAACCTTACCCATTATAAGCTTCTGGCTGAAACTGATCTGAGGTCAGCTCGCTTACTCTTGAGACGCTTCATGAGGACGGGCCCAGAGCTTCAACCTTTCCTGCAGGAGAGTAATGGAGGGAGAGAGGGAGAGAGAGAGTAAGAAAAAAAGGGCACAACACGAGCACGGTACGGAAAGCGCCTTGCCGCTCGTCCCCGTAGACCCCCGGCAGCGAGGAGCACTGGCGGGACAGGCGGTAATCCCCCAGAAGGCCGCGGGAAGCACGGCTCTGCCAGCGCTAATCTCCCGGGGGGCCTGCTGGCTGCTCCGGCTCTCCTTTACCACATACCTCTTTAATTAGGCTCTTCTCTCACCCTCACATTATGTATTTATTTGTTTATTTTTCTCTATTTATTATAGCTATTTGCTCTCTCTCTCTCTCTCTCTCTCTCTCACACACAGACTCCCCCTGTGTGTGTGTGTGTGTGCGTGTGTGTGTGTCCACATGTAGGTGTGGTGTGTGTGCATGTGTGGTTAATTGGAATGTGGTTGCAGACAAATTTGCAAGCTTTGCAGAAAAGTGCAGTGAGGAAAGAGAAGAGAGAACATGGAAACAGGGGAGGGGGGAGGAGGTGGGTATGGAATGGGCAGGTAAGGAGGGGGGGAGGCTTGCATGTATTGCAGATGCAAGTGTGTTATCCTGGGACATGGGAGCCCCCCACCACCCCCCCACCTTACTGTACCCCCCCTCTCCTGAGGTGTGGTTCATGAAGCTGGATATATAATGTGTGATCTCCATTCAAGGTTTGTTGGCTGGTTTTGGGGTGGATGGTGGGGCCAATTTTCTCTGGTTACCACTTTGATGCCAATGAACCACTCCTTCACACGTACGCTCATGCACACGCGCACATGCACACATATACACGGGCACACACACGGACACAAACATGCACACGCACACACATACACGCGCGCACACACACACGCAGGGTGCAGGGTGGGTGTGGATCTCCAGATTAGGTGCCTGTCCCATGACCAGTGGGTGTCAGCCCGATGGTGCAAGGTTGACCCACTTTTCTGGGTTGCCAACCAACACACGTGCGTGCATACACGCACGCGCACACACACACACACACACACTGGTCTCTGGGTGATTTTAATGGCCGGCTACCCCGTGCCCCCTCTGCCCCCTCCCAATAAGCTTGGCATGCCTTTCGCCTTATCGCTGCTCTCAAGTGCTAACTCCTCTCCACCCCACCCTCCTTAATTTAGATTCCTGCCTGGTACATTACTCACTCGCTGGCACCACTAGCAATGGCAGCCCCCCCTATCAGAAATACTCTGCCCCCCTGCCCCCCCCCCATGCCAGCTCAAAGATTTATATGCTAGGGTGTACACAGCTTAATAGGTCTTTTGTATCCTTAGTTTACAAGAGGTCTTCAGACAGTGACATAAATGTGTGTGTGTGTGTGTGTGTGAGAGAGAGAGAGCGAGACAGTTGACACATATGACAAATCTGTGGTAACTCGCAACATTCTCTGCAGTCTTGCTGTCTGGTGTCGCTGCAACGTCAGAGAAACATTGACAGAACGGTGTGTGCTTGCCCCGACAATGTCACGGTCCCCGCAAGCATTATCTTGTGTTTACAAAACTTTCGTTCGTCGTGTCAAGAGTTTAAACTCCGGCCAAGAACAGTTTTACTGTATCAATACACACTTCAGGCACGAAACAAGTTTGCCCAACATTTCAGTTGATGTCCATGACATTTGATTAAATTTACAATATGTGCCCCTTTAAAGACCTACAGCTGAAACATTCTGAAACATCATTTTTACAAAAAAGGACATTTGCTACAGTTGATGTCCATGACATTTGATTAAATTTACAATATGTGCCCCTTTAAAGACCTACAGCTGAAACATTCTGAAACATCATTTTTACAAAAAAGGACATGGGCTACATTTGCTACAAGGTTACTGAAAGTCTTATTTTCAAATTGTTTATCTTTTTTTTGATGTACCTTGGTAGAGATTTGATGCAGCCCCAGAATGATATATTTTTCTGTGTGCTGAGCGTGTCATTTGCACATACAGTTTCCGCATGAAGCGGTGTGGTTTTTTTGTTGTTGTTGTTTAGTTACCTCTTTCAGGAGAGAGCAGCAATGGATCAGCTGTATTTTCTCCTGACAATGGGATTCGCTGCTATTTCTGTGTCTGTGGCACGGAACACGGGAGAGCTGAGGCTTCCGCACGGATGCTGCTGCCATGGTGATTGCGTAACCGTAACAACGTGCCCTGAACTCCGAGCCCTAGAAAAAAGAAGAAAAAAAAAGCAGAGCATTAAGGTTAATCTGAATGAACTGTGACTTGTGTTCGTGCGTAAAGGTCACTTTTTTGCGGTAATTGTTTCAGTTGAAGGTCATATTAGCCGTTTTTTTTTCATTATATTTGGTGGAGTTAATAATGTACAGTCTCCCGGCTTGCTCTGCTCAGGCCAGAATGGCCCGAGGGGAGAATGTTTCTTGGCAGGGTTCATTTTAGAAGAGGCCCCCTCTGCCGCTGGGCCCGGGGGTGGTGGTGGTTGGTCGCGGACTTCCGGCCTTCGTGGGCTCAGGCTGTGCTGCCTGTTCGGCAGGTGGAACATTCTGGTGCATTTTTGAACAGTGCTTGTACTGTTCAGGAAGTTCAGTGGGAATAGTACTGGTCCGTTTCGCAACACCGCTCCGGAGGTGTTTAATGGAGAGCCAAGGGGCCAGGAATGTTGGCGGCGTTTCACTGGTGACGCTGCAACACATTGCAACAAGGTAGAACGCACTATGAGCTCTGGGCCGTAGTGTAAAGGGGTTTGATTGTGTTGCCCTCCTGGTTGCCATGGCTGCAGCGGTTTTAAAGCATTAGTGATTGAGCTCCACCGTGCACTTGAGGCCTCCTCTGAAGGTGACTGAGGGGGCGGGGCTTATCCAGGAAACTGCAGGAAGTGGGCGGTTTTCAGAGTGCTTCCTTCCTTTTTCTGGCGTTTTCCTCATGGCCACACCCTGGGAGAGTTCCTGGGGGGGGTTTGGTGGGAGGGGAGGGACAATCCAGAGACGCGGCCGCAGAGCATAAATGTAGATCAGGATGTCAGAGGAACTCTGAGGCTGTGACCCTCTGTAGATGGCCCCTCCCTGCAACCCACCCTCCCCACCCCCCTCCCCAATTCTCCTTAAAGTGTGCTTTGCGGTCGGGTGGGCCAGGAGGGTTTGAGGGGCTTTATCCAGTTGAGATGAGAGGGGTGTGGAACAGCTACCCCGAGATTAGCTCGCCGCGCTTTCCACACGACGGGCAGAAAGAAGATGGCCTCTTTCGCCCCGAGCTCTGTGCATTTCCGCTGGCCTGAGAGGAAATTGTTTGTTTTCCCAAGAGTCCCGTCGTTTCAGGAAGTGGTTTGGAAGCACACGCACGACGCAGCAACATTTGCCATTTCTGTAAACAGTGGCGCTTTTTGGAAAAATTCCAGAGATGCAGATGTTAGGAAGGAAGGGGTGTTTATAGAGCAATGTGTGGCATTTTGTCCTCCTTGGGGGTGGGAATACCTAATATGCTTCACCATGCAAAATGTATATGTATATGTGTATATGTGTAGCAAGCTTGATTTAGCATATTGAAATATGAGGGCAATGTTGTGGTATAGTGGTGAGGGTTTGGTCCTGTAGGACGGAGACTAGGAGGCTGTTGGATGAAGGCAGTTGGATGCCCTGTGTGAGGACTTCAGCTTATCAGTTAAATAATGTAGTATAAGGAAATGACCTTTTCAGACCAAATCCATTTGAAAATATAACCCTGGGAAAAGGTTAAAAGGTTTGGTCAGATGTTTGTCCCTGATACGGCGAACTGAACACTTCTCAAGTCCCTGGGGGTCAACCCCCCCTGTTCATTTGAAAGGTTAACTGAGGATGTCGTCCTCACCTCCATGATTGCATTCAGGACTTGGACTTCATCTTTTGGACAAAGGTGGGGGGTGGGTGTTTGACTTTTTGAAAAATGACTCTTATTGAACTGTCCCCTTGGTGGAGTGGAAATCTACTGGCTGCCGCTGTGGTGTTTACCTGTAGCTGGGGCGCGGGAGCACAAACAGCGGCAAACATTGTATTCGTCCCGACAATTACAGAGGGACTTCCTGCGAGGGTTTGGCGGGGAACAATGGCCGGACGCTGCGGCAGCTGATGGGGGCGGCCGATAGCGAGGGGAGGAAGTCGAAGTCGGTTCTCCAGGCAGCAGGGGTCAGAGGTCAAGTCGGTCATTTTTCTGTTGCAGCCTCCTGAACACGTACGGTACAGCTGTACCACACAGCACTGGGAAGCACAGGGGGAAATTAGCTTAAAGTACATATAGCTCACTCAGATAGCAGGTAGTATTTCTTTATATTTATATTATTATTATTTTTTTTTATGTAAGGGGTTGTCAATACAAGGGACCATTTGGCATGTAGTAGAGGCTGAGACCCTAAGTGTTTTGGTCCAGGGTTAATGCAGTGGTGAATGCTCTCTAGTCTGTAGGCAAATGAGGAGGCTAACTGGGCTGAATAGCCTGTTCTCCTCATTATGTATTCTTATGTTCTGGATGGGCTGAATGGCTCATTCTCCTCATTATGCATTCTTATGTTCTTATGTTCTGGATGGACTGAATGGCCTCTTCTGCTCATTATGTATTCTTATCTGTATGATGGGATACAAAGCTTGTTTCTCCCAAAAGAAGAAAAAAAAACAATATTGGAATATATGCACCATGCTCTGTAGATTTTTATATTTTTATATGATGTTGATATAAGGCAATTATTGTATGTTCTTGGGATGTTACAGTGCGGACAAATATATAGAGACACAAAAAGTAAAAGCGGTAATACAAAGCGAGGATCAGTGACTAAAATAAATATCAGATTTGGTCCAGGCCCGTGTCTGACAACTGCTGGCGTGATCACCACTGTCCTAGTACAGTTTGGCTTGACTTCCTCTCTTTGCAGATTACATAATAAGTTATTTTTTTACTGGAACTTCTTATTTTAGGCTGGCTAGCGTTCAGCTCTTGTGCTTTGTGTGAAACACCCCTCTCCATTTAATTTTGTACAAAGACACTAACCAAAATGGGGAATTTGTTTTGTTTCTTGTAGCCTGTTGTGTATGGTATGACAGCTGTACTGTGGAATTTATCTGACTTTGGGAATCCTCTTATAGGACAGCCACTATAATGGGAGCAAGCAAATTGAGAGGAAAAAAAAAAAACTACAGGAATACAATGTGTCATTTAACAAATACTTTGTGAGGACTCACAATTAGTCCTCACAAGGGAACGTTGAGACGAGTGGCTGAATGAATCATGGAGCAGCCTGGGCTGGGGGGTGGGGGGGCGGGGGTGAGGAATTGGTCGTGTGAATTAAAACATTGTTTGCGTAAGGGCTGGGGAGGCGATGCTGAAAAGCACACATTGTTTTCGGCACATTTCCTTGGGCTGGAGGGGCACTGAACCCACCACAATAAAACCCTTTGTGTGTGTGTGCGTGCGTGCGTGTGTGTGTGCGTGTGTGAGTGAGTGAGAGAGAGAGAGAGAGAATAAATAATGGATGGTTAAATCATCGCAAAAATATGTATACATTTTTGTGTCTGTGAGCCTGCGTGTATGTGTATGCACATAAACGTGCACACCTGTACATTCAAATATAAATACGTATTTATCTCATTTGTAACCTGTTCTTTGTCTTTTCTCCGCATCTGTAAAGACCAGTTATATATACAGACCTGCCTGCTGTACCCCACTGTCCCCAGGCAGTCCCCATAAGATGGTGTCTAATCGGAACCTGTGCACGTAGGCCACAGTGGTCCGGAAATAAGCCTTGCTCAAGTTTTTACTGCACGCTGAAACCTGCAGGTGCAAAGGTATGGAGGGGGGGATGCCTCCCCAGGCCTGCTGTTGGTGAAAGAATAGTGAGAAATATTTAATCCCCCCCCCCACATACACCCACATTCATGTTCCCTGGTTTCAGGGGGAATTCTGGGCTGCTTGTAATTGAACAGCCTCTGTCATTTAAAATGTGACATCCTTTGAGTGCCTGTGCAGTTTCAATATATATGCACCGGTCCGTGACCACAGATGGTTTAAGGGGTGCCTGTACCGAAACCAGACGGATTAAGGGGTGTCTCTACCATAACCACAGTCAGTTTACAGGGATGGTTCTCAGTACTTTTAAGGAACAGGAGAAAATGGAGGGCCTCGGACGCAGGAATGAAGGTGACGATGGTGCTCTGTGATGACACGTTAAAGGAAGGGTTCCCAACAGGCTGTTCTTTGCTGGGGGTGGTGCCCAAGTTCAATTAAGTTCCTCACGAGGGACCTCTTATCAGCAGGCTTAAGTACTTTTAAAAACGCTGCCCTGGAGGGCTTGGTGGGGCCGACATTAATGGAAAATCCATTTGGTTATCTTGTTTCCTCAACAGTTTGTTTTTGAAGATGCTGTTTATTGTGCAGATTTGCTGATGGCTTACTCACCATAGAAAGCCCTGTTTCTTTTTCCTTTTTTTCCCATTTTTTTGTGTTGCCTGCTTTGGTTGTTTACCGTAGCCTGGTTGTTTTGAATGTTCAGCTAATAGCTTAAAATCCCATGGGGAAATTGGTTCCTGTAAAGGAACTGTGGTCACTGGTCATTTATTGGCCTCATCCCAGGTCACCTGTGTTTACGTGTTCTCCTGTGCACCTGTGTGTGCTAAGAGGAGGAGGAGGAGAAAGAGAAAGAAGTGCAAGCTACCATCTCTGTTGTAGTGTTTTCTGCATACTGAAAGTTTAGAACCGCCTTCTCTCTTTAAGAATTGAATGATGCCGCTGTCACTCATTTTCCTTCCACTTCAGAGTTATTTCATTGGAGAAAGAGTGTCTTCCTGAAGCAGGTATACTTGCTCTCTGCCGGAGACGAGGGAGGCTCAGGTAACAGGTCGTATTACCTTTCAGCCAGGTGAGGGAGGGCTCTGATTGGCTGTGGCCGTGGGAGGGTGGGCTGTGCCTACAGCCCTCAGGTTGCAGTTGCTTTTCTTTTTTTTTGCCCCCTGCAGTGCATTGTGGGAGAACTTCAGGCAGTCTTTGATCTTGCTTATCTCTCTCCCGTTCGGTCTGAAAACGGTGCGCACACCAGAGTCTTGGAAGTTGGATGGTGCAGAGCGATGGCGAGGTTTGGCATTTCTGTTCGCTGGGGCTAGAGCCAGGGGTGTGGTTGCCGTTCTGAGGCCTTGTTTGTCGGAGAAGCTTTTTAGAATTTCCCCCACCCCCCGCTTTGCCGTTTCCCTCAGGACTCCTGCACGACTCCGGCAGGTAGAGGGGGTGACCTCAAAATGGCTGTCAGATTCCAGGATCAGGTAAGACTCGGGTGTGAGAAAACAAAAGCCTGCTGGTCAGCATGCTATCGGTCCTCTCGTTTCTGTCAGGTGTTGCTGATGTACTTGTGTTTTTTTTTTTTTTAATCTGGTTTTTGGTTGCCAAGTGACATTGTGAAGGTTATCGGCATGCGCTGATATTTAAAAAATGCAAGCAAACCGCATGGCTAGGGCAGGTTTTGTAGTGTCCACTGTGTCAACGAGCTGTGATGGAAATGCTTTTGCGCTTTGCTTTGTCTCGGATTGCTGTGCGGCGCTGGGGTTTTGCTAGCGTGGCGCGTGACCTGAGGGTTGCAGGTTTAAATCATAGGTGGGGTGCCAGAGATGTAAAAAAAGCTGCACCGAAAGCTGATTTAAACGGGAGGTACACTCTGTAACGACAAGCAGCCCCACACACTGAAGCCGTACATGTATTTGAATGAGGATATTTGTTGTGATTGAGGGTGCCGCTCCAGCTCCCCAGCGTCCGTTTGCGTTTCTGTCGTCTCCCAGTCCTGAGGAGGTCAGGGTTACTTCGCCCTGTGAGTGACACAGACCTCTGGCCCAAACTGAGCGCTGCCTCACACAGCTCCGGCCCAAACTGAGCGCCGCCTTTGATCTCTCTCCTTAACGCTGTAATTTAGTCGTCTTAATTGTTTGGTTTTTACTCGTCAGCTTTTGCGGCGCTAATTTTAGCATGTTGTGTTTTTTTTCCCCACACACTCGAGAGAGCTGGCTTCAAAGCTTCGAGTACCCGGCTCATTAGAGCGAAAACAATGTACCAGAGTAAATATGAAACTTGCAATATAAAAGGCATCAAGAACTAATTTTGTCCCTGTGTGTGTGTGTGTGTGTGTGTCTATGTGCGTGTGCAGATCAGTTGAGTTTTTGTAGATAAGGTAATAAGGCCAAATGAGGAACGTGGTGCAGTGTGGTGATTTTGGGCCCTGATTCCTATGTGATAATGCTAAGCTTTGTTTTTTTAGGCTAAAATGGAAATGGCCCAGTTGATTTATCACTGAGTACCATACTTTTGTCATTCCCAACAAACTCTTAAGGTGCCTTTCTAAAGTAATTTACCTAAATAATGTGACTTCCTTCTCCCCCCGGTAGGCACTGATATTGCGGGGACTGTGAATGGTTCACGGAGGTTCACTGAAACAGTCCATTAATAGTGCTTATGATGGTATTGTGCACAGGGTGTGTTGAAAACACGCTTATCATTAACATCTGAATGCCTGTCTTTGTGATGTTGCTGTTTTCACTGACATCAGTGTTTATTTTCTGTAAATGAGGGTCGGGCAGATCTCAGGGCCCGAGCGCGGCGCAGAGGACAGGTGATAGATGTTGTGCTTATCTCGCATGTTCTCTGGCGTGGGATTGGCTCTGAGGGTCAGAAAGTATCTCTGATCCCTGACTCAGTGCCGCGATTGTGTCTTCGGGGGGGGGGGGGTAGATAGAGGGGGGGGAGGGGTTTCTTTTGATCAGATTTTGGCCTCGACTCTTGATAGACTGAGGAATGTGCATGTTTGTGGTTTCATGTTTTTTATTTTCTGTAAACTGGACGTTATCTCTTCCTGTAGATATGAGGGTGAGGCAAAACCAGCTGATTAAACACATTGAGTTTGATTTGTTTTTCCTTCATGTTTTTTTTTTCTTTTTTTTTTTTTTGCGCATAAAATGTGATTTGAGGTATAAACAGTAACTTTGGCCAAAATGCTTTTGGCCAAAAGTTAAAAAGGAATGGAAAATTAGGAATGCGTATGCGTGTGTGTGTTTTTGTTAGGTGCATGTGTGTGTGTTTGTTCGGTGCATGCCTGTGTGTTTGTTAGGTATGTGTGTGTGTGTTTGTTCGGTACGTGCTTGTGTGTTTGTTTAGGTGCGTGCATTTGTGTTTGTTAGGTATGTGTGTGTGTTCTTGTTTGGTGCATGTGTGTGTGTTTGTTAGGTATGTGTGTGTGTTTTTGTTTGGTACGTGTGTGTGTTTGTTAGGTATGTGTGTGTGTTTTTGTTTGGTGCATGTGTGTGTGTTTGTTAGGTATGTGTGTGTGTTTTTGTTTGGTACGTGTGTGTGTGTTTGTTAGGTATGTGTGTGTGTTTTTGTTTGGTGCATGTGTGTGTGTTTGTTTGGTACGTGTGTGTGTGTTTGTTAGGTATGTGTGTGTGTTTTCGTTAGGTGTGTGTGTGTTTTTGTTAGGTACGTGCTTGTGTGTTTGTTTAGGTGCGTGCATTTGTGTTTGTTATGTATGTGTGTGTGTTTTCGTTTGGTGCGTGTGTGTGTGTTAGGTGTGTGTGTGTGTGTGTTTTGTTTGGTGCGTGTGTGTGTGTGTTTGTTAGGTATGTGTGTGTATGTTTTTGTTTGGTGCGTGTGTGTTTGTTAGGTAT
Organism: Anguilla rostrata; assembly: GCF_018555375.3. Taxonomy (NCBI): domain Eukaryota; kingdom Metazoa; phylum Chordata; class Actinopteri; order Anguilliformes; family Anguillidae; genus Anguilla; species Anguilla rostrata. The sequence goes on along the minus strand of NC_057942.1, from coordinate 37,650,245 downwards.
GTGTGTGTGTGTTTTTGTTTGGTGCATGTGTGTGTGTGTTTGTTAGGTATGTGTGTGTGTATGTTTTTGTTTGGTGCGTGTGTGTTTGTTAGGTATGTGTGTGTGTGTGTGTTTGTTAGGTATGTGTGTGTGTGTGTTTGTTAGGTATGTGTGTGTGTGTTTTTGTTTGGTGCGTGTGTGTGTGTGTTTGTTAGGTATGTGTGTGTGTGTGTGTTTGTTAGGTATGTGTGTGTGTGTGTGTTTGTTAGGTATGTGTGTGTGTGTGTTTGTTAGGTATGTGTGTGTGTGTTTTTGTTTGGTGCGTGTGCGTGTGTGTGTTTGTTAGGTATGTGTGTGTGTGTGTTTGTTAGGTATGTGTGTGTGTGTTTTGTTAGGTATGTGTGTGTGTTTTGTTGGTTGTGTGTGTGTGTGTGTGTGTTTGTTAGGTATGTGTGTGTGTGTTTTGTTTGGTGCGTGTGTGTTTGTTAGGTATGTGTGTGTGTGTGTTTGTTAGGTATGTGTGTGTGTGTTTGTTAGGTATGTGTGTGTGTTTTTGTTTGGTGTGTGTGTGTGTGTGTGTGTGTTTGTTAGGTATGTGTGTGTGTTTTTGTTTGGTGCGTGTGTGTTTGTTAGGTATGTGTGTGTGTGTGTTTGTTAGGTATGTGTGTGTGTGTTTGTTAGGTATGTGTGTGTGTTTTTGTTTGGTGTGTGTGTGTGTGTGTGTTAGGTATGTGTGTGTGTGTGTTTGTTTGGTGCGTGCGTGTGTGTTTGTTAGGTGTGTGTGTGTGTGTGTTTGTTAGGTATGTGTGTGTGTGTGTTTTTGTTTGGTGTGTGTGTGTTTGTTAGGTATGTGTGTGTGTGTTTTTGTTTGGTGTGTGTGTGTTTGTTAGGTATGTGTGTGTGTGTGTTTGTTAGGTGCGTGTGTGTTTGTTAGGTATGTGCGTGTGTGTGTTTGTTAGGTGTGTGTGTTTGTACTCGCCCGTGTTCGATGCTTATCTGGCTCTCTTGAGGACGGGAACTCTTGATGCGCTGAAATGCGATCTCCTCAGCCTGGCGCACTGCGCGGACGGGGGCCGCGATCTTGTTACGCCGGCGAAACGGCAGACTCTGCCGCGAGCCCAAACAACGCAGGGATGCGCTAAAAATAACGTCCTGCCTCGGGCCGCCCCGTCCCGTCCCGTCTCCAGCTCCGCTTTCGGGACCTCCAGCTGGCTCTTCCAGTGAAGAGCTGCACGCTTTTTCTTCCTGCCCCGCCTTCCCTGCTGCGTAGTGTGCCAATGGTAGAGCCGGGCTTGCAGCTCCGAGGTTGCAGTCTCAAATCCCAGCCGGGGCACTGCCGTCGTACCCTTGAGCAATGTACGTAGCCTGAGTATACTCGAGTATAACCCTGTATGTGCGTGTGGCGTTCACTCACAAACAGGGCAACGGGGATTAAAATGCAGATTAGAAATCCTAAAATCCTAAAATGCAGATTAGATATGCACCAGGTGCTGAAATGGTTTTGGAGGGTAGGTTGGGGTGGTTGCCATGGAGACAGCTTGTCAGCCCCGAGGTCCTAGGTCACGTTAGGGAGAGAGAAACCCTCCTGTACCTGTCTCTCTTCACCTGCTAGACAGCACTAATCCTTTTAGCCATTACTGCTGTGTGACCCCTCCTGACTTCAACCTGGCAGTTGCCCTCTTTTAAAGGTGCCCTTGACCTGTCTGTGCTGCTGTTGTACAAGCAGTTCACTTTTTCTGTTGTTGTGTCTCAACTTTAAAACATGGACCTGACTGACCAGCCAACTGACGCATGGACCTTATTGGCCAGCCAACCGACACACAGACCTGATTGGCTGGCCAACTGACACACAAACCTGATTAGCCAGCCCACTGAGACACGGACCTGATTGGCCAGCCCACCGACACACGGACCTGATTGGCCAACCCACTGACACACAGACCTGATTGGCCAGCCAACTGACACGCGGACCTGATGAGCCAACCCCCGCTTTGCTGATAATCGCAAGCCCAAATCCACGGAGACTTGTGTGTGTGCATGTCGAAGCCGGCTTATTGCTTTGGGGCCCAGAGAGTGTGCAGGCAGTTTTCTAATAGAAAGAGCCCAGATTGTTTTCCATGCTGTAATTGTCTGTGGACTGTAAGTGCGGGCACTGTTGACTCATCCTTCGATGAGATTGATTTCTCAGTAAAGGTCACATTTCTGATAGAGAGCTCCCTGGGCAGAATAGCTTCTGGTATTCTTTCAAGATTAAACTGCGCTTTTAATGAATCTCATCTACCACATTACAGTACGTTCTATTTGCTGGGCTAAATAGCTTTTATAATTGTATCGTTTGTTTTTTTTTTTCCCTGATAGCTTGAACCTATCGGTGGCATGTTGGTCATGTTGCGTAACTGCTCAATAAGGCAATTGGACAGTTGGTCTGGGTGAGACTTGGATAATTTGCCTTATTGTTGCCTGGAGATGGAGGGGTGGTGTTATAAGGGTAGCCCGGCTTGCATGGTGAGTGTCAGCCACCCCGATCCAAAGAAGCTGTTTCCTTCAGCGCAGAGGAATCAATACAACACAGCTCAACACAACATGGCTACAGATACGACTATTTATTTATGAGGGGCAAAGGATGCTTTTAAATATTTCAGATTGAAGGGAAGATTAACTTTGCTGGGATGGGGATCATTTCTGGCTTGGCTGTGAGCAGCAAACTGTCTGTTCCTCAGCAGTAAAAGGTCTGTTCTTCAGCAGTAAATGGTCTGTTCTTCAGCAGTAAATGGTCTGTTCTTTAGCAGTAAATGGTCTGCTTTTCTCCAGTAAATAGTCTGTTCTTTGGTGGAAAATGGACTGTTCATTGGCAGTAATCAGCCGGTGGTAAATGGTCTGTTTGGCAGTTAATAGTCTGTTCTTCAGCCGTTTGAAGTGACCGAGAGCTTCTCTCGCCCAAGGCCACCAATCAAGATGGAGACCCTGAGGTCAAACGCATCACAAGCATCTCTGTATGGGTCAGTGCCCCCGAAAGATTTATAATCAGATGTGTTTTTGCTCCCCCTCAACATGGAAGGGATCTCTTCACTGCAGCTGATTTCTGAGTAGCAGATCACTTGTTTCAGGGCTCAAGATGTCAATCAAGTGACCGCAGGTAAGAAACAGTACAGCGGATAATACGAGTCCTGCCAGAGATGATTGATATTGTTCTGAAAGTACTGTATCTGAAAGTGTGTTCTCCGGTTCAGGGTTAAGTGGTATTTAAATCTGAATAATGAGTTCCATCTTGTGTATGGGAAGAATGTTGAGATGATATCTTTTTTAATGGTGGTTTAAGGAGGTGGAGAGTGTCCAAGTATCACATTTTTTTCGGAGTGTTCTTGGACTCTAAAGACAGTGATTTTGTGTGTGTGTGTGTGTGCATGCGGTGTGTGTGTGTGTGTGTGTGTGTGTGCATACGTGTGTGTGTGTCTGCGTGTGTCTGTGTGTGTGTGTGTGTGTGCCTGTCTGTGTGTGTGTGTGTGAGAGAGATGGAAACAGGCTCTGACAAGCTGTACTGCAGGCCTGTCTTACAGTGAGGACCACCTGCAGACATGCAGAGCCAGCTCACATGATCCTGAGAGAGAGAGCGAGGCTGGTGAAACATTTGATCTAATTTTCTTCTTTCTCTCATCCCCCAATCTTTCCCTCTATAGTTCTCTCTCTCTCTCACTCTCACTCTCACACAGACACAGCCACACTGTCTAATTTCTTTTCAAATCTCTGGCCATCTTATGCCCTGGAGAAACTGTGTGTGCTTGGGGGGGAGGGGGGACGGGGATGTAGAGAGGGGTCAAAGGGGAAGTGCAATGTTTGTGTGCTGTACCAACACCTTGCAAGGTGGTAGGCACACGTGGGGCGTTTTTGATCCTTGACCCCTGACCCCTGACCCCTGGTGTTCTTAGGCTGGACTTCAAGGTGATTTTAAGGGCCCCTTTTGGTGAAAGCTTGATAATGTCCATGACTGGAACACAAACTTTTGCTGGTAAACCGGGTTCTGGTGCACAGCTGTTACAGTGTGTCTGGTCGTTTTGCCCTTGTGGTTTGTGGGATTTGTTTCCTGTGCACCGCTGGACGTATTTCAGTTGGTTTGGGGGACCTGTTCCTCTTAAGTCTTCTTCCAGGACGCTGTCCTGTACAACAAAAGTACGTTTTTGAGGGTGGCATCCTTTAAAAATTAACTTTGGAATGTTTTCGGTGTGCGATGAGCCTTGTGGTCGTTCGGGAGCTTTATAGAGACAAACCATGCATGGGTAATTGGTGCTTTCATCCTTCCTAAGAGGCTTCTGTCTTCAGACAAACAGCCAAGGAAATATCCCCGCTTTCCCGGCCGTGTGTGGAAGCGCAATCTTCCTGCTCGTTTTAAAATAAAAAGACATCAGAACGGCAGTTGGTTTTTAACCAAGTGTATCATCAGGTCAGGCTTTTTTTGGGACTCATTAATTTTTAACTTTTTTTTTTTTTTTTTTTTTTAAAGTACCAGCAATCTCTGAATTGTCCTGTCTGTCCTAGTACACACCTGGTTATGAACTCCACCAGGATATGCTTTTGGAAGAGTTAATGATAAAATCAACACTGCCTTTTGTATTATGCCATATGACATTATAAACTCTAAATAGTCATTTCTAACAGTAGTCTAACAGTTTTTGATACTTCATTTATTTGTAGTTATATTTTCATGTCATGCAGACTAAGACGCAGGTTATGGAACCAAACTCCATGGCAACACAGTGAGCCTAAATGTCCCATTGAACGTAAGGCTCTCAGTCCATCATCCGGAATAAAACCGAATGTGACATTTTCAGCACGGCCATGTAATGGTTAAGCAGCCGAATTTGGCTAATTGCAAAATGATCCGAACTTGCCATACATTGCCAGTTATGCCGTTTGACGGTAATTACCACCGTTATACACTTTCAAACACCTATTTTTAGCTAAGTGGCACCTGTTTCTGTGTCATTAGGGAGAAAAACTGTAGACCTAGTTGCTATTCAGTGTTACATTCGGTGTGAGGCTTTTTTACGTGCGCTGGAGAGGAATTTTCGCGGTGTACACACCGCGGCGTCGGTTAAAAATAGGAGTTTCTCACACTCTCGGACTGCTGCTGAGAGACCGAGCATTCGCTGCAGTTCTCCGCGGGCGGAAGAACAGTGCGTTTGTCTGCTGTGGTGACGTGCACGCGATGACGTGGGGGCGAACCGGCCTTTTAATCCCAGAGTATTTTTTCTCCCATTCAGATTTCTGTTTTTAAAAATCCACCCGCGGAGAGCGTGTTGGGGTCATTTAACCCTTTTACGGTGGGAGATCACAAATATGTTATCAGAACGTATTTAACCGAACATTCCAGTGCTGACGTAACAATCACTACTGGTGACTGAAAGCAATGTTCTAGAAGAGTGAATTAGAATTTTGAAAAACATTCCAAAAGACCTGTTCTTGAAAGGGGTAAAAGAGCATGTTAGTGGTTATGTAAAACCAAATTAAAACTGCCAGAAGTATGGATCGTTGGTTGAGCTTCAGTTAGCTGGGGGGACGGGGGACGGGGCACATGCATGATGAGAAGTCACGTGGAGCACAAACTGTAATTAAGCGGCAGCTCTGAATCGGATCAAGTCGGATTCTGGTGGCTTTATCACTGATTAATTTCGATCCTATACAAAGCCATGTTGTACAGGACATTCGCGTCCTCTGACTTAATTGTGATGCGGCCTATTAGCCGGTCATTCATTTGTCATCTATTTTGCCCATTAATATTTTACAGTTCTTTTATAACCGAACGAAATGAATTGCTGTACTTTTCAGCTACAGAAGGGGGTGGAGGATTAGCTTGTGTAATTCAAGCTGTGATCTACAGTCACCGTGCAGTTCTTCTTAATGGGTCCTTTCCCTGTTCAGATTTACATCCTTACGGTTCGCTTTTCCTGCGGGAAGAAACTAAATACAAACTAAATACGAACAATGCAAAGTATTGTCAAGTGCTGCGAATTAGAAAGAGAGTATTTATGATTTTTAATGTTTCTAATAAAAAAGTTAAATAAAAAGTAAATAGAGCTGGAGAAGAACTTTGTTCTGGCAGGCTAATGTTAGACGGTAAAGATCATGGATGAGTAAACCGTTTTTTTAAAACCCTTTTTGTATGATTTATTTTGAGGCCGTGAATATCGACAGAGGGCTTTGTTTCCCGAATGTAGGCCAGCGGTGTATTAGCGTTACGTAAGAGCGGGGCGGCGGGCCGTTGGGACGGACGGAAACCTCGCCAGGTCGTCGTGGTGGGGGGTGGGTGGGTGCGGGGGGTGGGGGTTGGCGGGAGCGACGCGGAGCGCCCTCAGACCAGCCTCCCGCCGGCGACATGAAGACGGCGCTGCGCAGGAGATGGGTCCGCGCCGGCAAGCCGCTCAGGATCCCGCTCGGCTCTGTGAGTTATTTTTAGCGCTACGCTCCGCTGGCTCGCTCTAATCCCCCCCCTACCCCACCACCCCCTGGAAAAACAACAGCGCTTAACGAGATCGGAGCGCGAGCGGTTCGGGTGGGCGGGGGGGGAGACATGAGCGCGGACTGCCTCCCCTTCGGTCGCTGCGCTCGGCGGTTCCGGCGGGCGCCACGGCGACGGCGGCGGCGGCGGGGGCGACGGGCGCTGGGGCTCGGAGGGGCGCGGCTCGGGACGCGGGGGGACTCGGAGGAGTGGAGGGGCAGCTTCCTGGTGCTCTACTCCCGCAGCGGGAATGCGTCATGCCTGCTGAAACTGGTGGGTGAACTCGGTCACCCGGGGGATAAGGGAGGATCTGGTGTTTCGGGCGGGAGCTCGCCCCGTCGGTCCCCCCGTTCGGCTCGGATTAACCTTCTCACCACGCCGCTCCGTTTCTGTGGTGTGGTGCGGGGCGGTGCGGGGCGGGGCGGCCTCTGGTTCCTCTGTTTTTGTTGTGAAAAGTTTGTGTGGTTCGGTGATGGCTGTTCTCCTGCTGTCTGCAGAGCTAATCCGGAGGAAACAGCGACTCTGAGCTCTGAATATTCTTTTACAGAAGGCGGCTGTGGGCTGCGTTTCGTTACTGAAAAATTAAGATAAGAATTTTGAGAAAAATCAACTCCCATTCTTAGAGTAATTCAGTAATTAGTTGTTTTCATACAGTTTTGCTCCCTGTAGAATAGATGTCTGTCTTTGGTGTGTGTTGCTGCTTTTTAAAGAGTGTCGTGTAGTTGTGGAAGATGTTTTTCATGGCGGCTGGCTTGTCGATCCCCTGGAAGAGTGTCGTGTTGATTCTGGCATGCCCAGGGGCATTCTTGTGTTGTTTGTTTTTTGCTTGTCGCTGCTTTTTTTTTTTAACTACATGGCTTTGCCGAAAACGCCAGCTCACTGTGTTACGCAGGTGTGTGTGTGTGTATGCGTGTGTCAGTAATTTTGAACATTGAAATAATTGCCAGTTTTCGATTCCTTTGACAACTTGACTGCAAGTGTTTTCTAATCACCCAGATAGAGAAAATATTTTGATCCATATGATACATATTCATTAAATGGTTATAGAATAGCAGATTATTAACAGGTACATTTGATTCTCGTGCCTGGAGGTGTGAGAGAATGCAGATTCCGTCACTGTGAGTCATTTCTTTGGTTCTACAGTGAGCCATAGAGCCCAGCATTTTATTGCTTTAATATTTGATTTTGGGAGCAAGAACATTTCAGTGTCAACAACACTACTGAAGGGCGTTCGTGTGTGAACGTGAATCTGTGGACCCGTGCACACTCACACGTACGCGTGCGTGTGTGATGTGCTTGTGTGAGACAACTAAGTTGTATGTGTAAAGTTCCTTTAGCTGCCTTTTTTTGGTGTATGAAGAGGTTTATTTTGGTCTAATTTAAAGTGTGTGTGTGTGTGTGGCTGTCTACAAGAGAGAACAGGAAAGAGAGTGATGTATACTTACATGGTTGTTCTATAAACTGATAAAGTATAGCAGGGTTTTTGGGGCAGTGTTTGTTTTTGGGTAGCAGAGTAAACAGGCCTGTCAGCAGTAGACTTTCCAAAATAAACCCGAGCACCTGGGAGACGGACCAGCGGTAACGGTCCCCATGGTAACGGCCGGGACCAGGCCCGGCGTAGGGAGAGAGGACCGTCTGACAGGAAGGTTCTCTGGGCACGACGGGCTGCGGGTGGCGTGGGCGTGTACCTGGGGAGGGAGGCGGTTGGGTTGCCGTGGCGATGCTGACCTCACGCTGGCTCGTCCTCCTTATGTAGGAGGACGGGGAGAGAAGTGGCGCTGCTGGAGGGTGTATTTTGGGTCAGCCCTCCTGGGGCCCTCGGATCGCGGCTGTGCCGGAGGAGTCTTAAGTACAGATAGCGGTTAGTGCCCGCCACGGGAGCCAGTGGGCCTGCGGGTCCGCTCTGGAGGACGACAGGGGCAAAAATCCTTAAAAAACACCCCCACCGGGACCTAGCCTGACCTGTCAGAGGAACACAGTAAGCAGGAGGGCGTTCGCTGTGCCAGTATTACTGCTTAACAGCCTTTTGCACTTTTTATTGCTGTTGTTGTTGCGCTTAACTTACTGTATAGTCGTGTGTTGCTCTCTTAGCTGTGGTTCACTGCACCTGTGGAAGTGAAGCTGGACTTTTAATGTTTTGTTTGCTGTTGTCGGCTGTGTGTTTTATCTGGTGTTTGGGGAAAAGTGAGCGATTGCTGTACAGTAGAGTGTGACAGAAAATGTTTTTTTTTTTTTAAGTTGCGAAGCAGGGTGAAGTACTTGCGAGTGTGGAGAGTCTGAGGCGAGCTCTTTACACACCTGGGGGCAGAGAGTGTTTGCGCACGCAGACGAGCAGCCCGGCTCATTCAGACAGTGTACATAAGGGGGTTTAGCGCTGCCGCTTTCCCTGTGCAGGATATTTGGTTAGCATGGCGGGGTCAGGCGGACAGGCAGGTGATCTTGTACAAAAGACCCAATGATCTTGCTCAAACTCAGGGACACTGTGCTGTGGGATGTTATTTTATTTTTCACTGTCATGTGCATGTCCTTCCCTCCTCCCCGTTACACCATTCACAGTCTTGCATCTCTCTCTCTCTCATCTCTCCCTCTCTCTCCATTTCTACCTCTCCCTCTCCCGCTTTCTCATCTTTTCCTTTTCTCCCTTGTGCCCTCTTTCTTGCACTCGCTCCCCCTCTGTTTCTCACTTTTTCTCCAGCTCTCTCTCTCTGTCTCTCACTCTCTCCATCCTGTGCCTCTCATTATTCTCCTGAGTTCTTCAACCAGGACAGCGACCTTGCCTGACCCCCCCCTCCCCACCGTCCCCCCTTTACCAAATAAAAAAACAAAACAAAGCAAAGAACCCAATTGGCTGTGGATTAGATGGGATGGATGGGCCTGGCATCACTATCAACCCCTCATTAACACAGCGACTGGGTCCTCTTATAATGTCCTACCAGCCAAATCAGGGCCTGCTAAACCTCGAGAGAGAGAGAGAGAGAGAGAGAGAGAGAAGGAGAGAGAAAGGGAGGGAGAGGAGAGGAGATGGAGAGGGACTGATGGAGGGAGAGTACTGGAAATGAGACTGAATGAGGAGAAAAGGAGAGAGAGGTACCTGAGAGGGTGGAGAGGGGCAGAAAAGAAAGTGGGAGAGAAGGATAAAATGAGAAGTGAAAAATCGTGTGAGATATAAACACTCAGCAGTGACTGGGTGACTAGCTGTGTAGCAGCCATGGTAACAGCTGTAGCCCCACTGCATCTAATTCTCAGTAATCTTCTCAGTCTTTTTCTGAAGATTCTGTAGACCCAACACCTTATTACTGTTGTGTCCTCTCAACGTGTTTGAAGTTGTCCGCTGTGTTCTATCCATCATATGGCACTTTTAGATTTATGCTCTAATGGTACACAGCATTCATCTTTAAAGTGTGCTCTGTGGCTGCTTTTGTCACATTGTATATAAACACACATCTTGGCCATTCCCTTGTTTAGGTAGCATGTCAGTTTAAATCGAAGTGTGGGAAGTTTAGAACCCTCCCTCCCCCAACCTTGTCGTTTAAAAGCGTAATCGCATCTTTTTTGGTGTGTAACTGTTCAGCAGTCTTCTGAGTTTTGCCCGCCCCTGCTTTGTACAGCACATTTATCACTGCTGGGATTAATGAGACATTTTTTAGCAAATACAAATGAATTACATCAGGCAGCTCAGGTTTTTTTATTTTTTTTTTATTTTTTTTTATAAAAGGTTTTTGCCCATAATGCAACTCCTGCCTTCATTAAACAGAATATGAGTTTACAATGAAATGCACCAGTAGGATTTTCTATCAAGTGTCCCATTAGCTTGAGTTCGTTTTACCAAATCACTTGCTGTGGAGGAACAAGGGCTCATTGTTGACGGAGTTGAGGTCAGATGTTCTCTTGTAACCGGTCCTGAGTTAATCGTTGAACTATCGATCCCGGGGGCGTGTGTTCCCCTCCTCCGTGGAAACAGTGGGATTGCGGCCACTTCCCTCTCCGGGGATCCCAAAGCCTCCTGTCTCACGGCCTCCAGAAGGGGTTTAACCGCAGCACTAACATGGGCGGGCTGTTTAAACAGTCGCCTGCTAACAGCTGTACAGAAACCTTGTGGTAGTGTGCTCCAGGAACAGGACAGAGAGAGAGATACAGAGAGAGTGTGTGTGTATGTGTGAGAGAGGAGAGAGACAGAGGGAGAGACAGAGAGACGGAGAGAGAGAGAGTGTGTGTGTGTGTGAGAGAGGAGAGAGACAGAGAGAGACAGAGAGAGAGAGAGTGAGAGAGGAGGGAGACAGAGGGAGAGAAAGAGAGAGAGAGGGAGAGAAAGAGAGAGAGAGAGTTTCTCTAGAGTTTCAGCACAGACGTGTTCTAAGACCAGAGCAGCTTGTGTAAACATTAAAAAAAAAACGCTGTGACTCATGTGTGGTGATGAGATGTTTCTCGTCCCCTCCCCCCCCCCGTTTGGAGTTGACTCTTCTCTGTTTTCGCCTGCGTGTGGTCGTCGGATCGATCGGGCCTGTGTGTGTGAAAGTTGCCTCATGAAAACAACCTTTTTTCTTATGAAAATATTACTCATGAACACATCTGTGATCAGCGGTCATTGTTTTTCTGGAAGGGCTGTTAGGACAGGTGGAGTCTTGGTTTATGTGATACGGCAGGCGTGCTGGACACCGTCCTCAATAACAGGATGAAAGTCATTGTTATGATTACCTTGCCCCCCCTCCCCCCATGCTGCTATGCCCAGAAAAGCACATACACTCCCTACTGTTAATTATTCATTATTAATACCTGTGTCCTGTTTTATGGTGCAGTAGAAGTTAGGAATACTAGGATTTAATGTGTTATAGTAGTTAATAATACCAATATTTCTTGTCTTGCTTGTTTGTAATACCCATGTCTTGCAGTATTAATCAGAAATACTAGGATTTTCTGACTTGTAAGTCTGCAATACCTATGTTTCTCGTTATAAGTCAGTAACATCTAATGTCTTTTAAGATGGTGATACCAGGATTTCCTTTGTTACAGCGTATATTTAAATGAGCCCCTCTGTTGTATAGCTCAGTAGTACTTGGGTTACAGTGCAGTAACACTCATACTTTGTCACTGCTCAGTAATACCAGTGCTTGTACCTCCATATAAATATATACCTAATAAGTTATTAGCCAGTAATAACCATATATTTTTATTACTGTGTGGTTACTGAATTCGTATTACTGAGCTGTAATGGTTGGATATCTTTTTTCATGAATGTGTCACACCTGCATATCTCGAGTGTTTGTGATGATGACTCTTCTGTTATTACTGCGTAGTACCTTATTCCCGTGTTACAGTTGTGTAATGCACATGCAACTCTCTTGTCCCCACAGAACTCAGGAATGGAGGAGATGGTGTGGGAGCAGTACACTGTGACCCTACAGCGGGTGAGTCTCCCGTCTGTCTGCGTCCTGATTGGCTCCTTTGTTAACCACTCGCATCAGCTCCCTGATTGGTTTGCTCATAAACCTGTTTATAAAAATATATATATTTAGAAATGGTAGATATGTTTATGCTGTGTGAGATGGTACGTAGTCTCTTAAAATAGATTTGGTGGGTTGAACTAGGGTTGCAAATTTCCAGTAAATTCTTGAAACTTTCTGGTATTTCTCGGAAACCATCTCGGAAAAATTCTCAGACAATTTTCCCATGGAAAGTTTCCACTCCTGAATATTCCCCAAACTTTGCAACCCTAGTGCGGTGAGGTGTGTGGTGTCAGCTTTCAAGCCACCTGTCTGAATTAAGCAAAAAAAAAAAAAAAATGGAAAGGATTGCCGACTCTCCCACTCTACTTAGAAAAAACAGCTTTGGTTTGCATAACGAATAGCTCTTTAGATTTGTCACTGATGGGTTGCTGCTTGCTATGCTCTACCTGTGCCCTTGCTGGATATCACATTTTAACTGTGACAACTGGACATGCGGGTGCCTTGTCGAGTAAAAATGAAAAATTGCTGCTTTTCCCCGGCAGGCCCTGATTAGATCAGTGGAAGTTCTCTGTGATCTGCGATTGCGTTTATTCATATTTGATGGATAAACATGAGATCTCTGACAGGAGTTTACATATAGCCCTGGTGAGCGATGTTTGCAAGTGTGTAACCAACTACGGCTACAAACATTAGCCACGGCTACTTTGCGGTTGTTATTGATTAACCAAGCGCTAGCGAGGCGATGGATAGCTAATGATACACGTTTTAAATGGTGTAAAGGCGCATTTATAATGCGCATATTCAGTAACAATGTCGTCCTTAACTATGAACCGCGATTAAGTCAGAGAGCGTTACCTTTTTTCTCCACACTGTCTGGTGAGCTCACCAAAGCCTTCTCCTTACGCAAATCGCAATTATGGGCTTAATCATTACCGGTCTCCTGGGTGCGCTAGGCCGGTGCGAGCTGCGGGCTGGAAGGTTGAAATTGGGCAGGGACGTCGTCTGCACGCGGAGCCACTTTGAAGCAGAGAGCCACCGCCTCTCCACTGGCTAAGATTAAACACTAACCGCTCCCCCCCAGAACGATGCAGACTGGCAGGCTGTGCCACACTCTCTCTGTTCCACTTCATTTATTTATTGCCTTTTTTTTGACGTTCGCTATCAGTTTACCGGCGGTGAGAAAGCAGGCTATCTGCGACGGCGTGCTTTAACTGTCTGTCACTCTTCACACCCAACTCCGAGCCTGCACACTCACTGTCTGCTGTGGAAGGTTTACTAAATGATCCATGGCACACTGGGTTGATAGAATGCTAAAATTGTGATATTTATTTTATTTTATTGTTTACCTCCTTTTCTTTCCCCTATTTGGAATACCTAATACTCTGTGAATAAATGTATTTATAGAATGTCTATCAATGTGCTCTCTTCTTAAGCTCAGCATTTTGAGCGCTGGTCGTTTTAAAAAAAAAAGTTGCTTTCTCCCTGGAGCGTGCCAAAGAACATTTAAATGTCATTTATTCAAAATAAATTATTTAAAATAAATCCGGTTAAGCACAGGAAATATCTTCTGTGAATGGAATTCGTAATTTAACGTTAATCGCTCAGTGGAACAGCGGAGGTCACACGTTACACGCTATTACACGTTACACGCTTACCCCATTTACATGGGTAATTTCCAGCGTCAGAATGAAAACCTGGGAGGCCAGGTGGTAGGACTCATTAGAGAGTCAGAGACATGAATTAAAGGCATAATTTATGTCCCTGACTCTTCGGATAGTCAGCGACATAAATTAAACACTTAAGTGCCAAAGCACGGCTGAAGTCAGCAGAAGCCGCCGCCCCTCGGACAGTTTGAGGTCCCTGCTCCGGGGACGTCTGCTGGGCGCATTAATAATGCAAGGGGAGGAGAGAGCGCGGGGCCACGTCTCCGTGGAAACAGCAAGAAGAGCCGCGCGCGCGGGCCGTCTGACAGCGGGCGTCAGGCGGGACGGGGACGGCGAAGGGACGCGGCGCTCGGCGAGTGGCGATTGGCCGGCCTGGTCTCCTCCCTCCCCGTCTCCTGTGTGTGTGCGTGACCTCCGCGTCGCTCTGTCCTCCCGCACTCTCTCTGTCTGTCTGTCTGTCTGTCTGTCGGTCTGTCTGTCTCTTGCTCTCTCTCTCTCCCTCCCCGCCGCTGGCAAAATACCACCCAGATTCTGCTCTGTTTTTCTGTTAGACACTCCCTCTTCCCCACTATCTCACAATTTTCAAAGAATTTTGCTCAGTCACCTTTTAAAGTTAGGGAGTCATTGGTTCAAATGAGCTTTTTCCTGTTTACACGTTTAATTCCCTGCAGAAAATGGCAGCGCAGAAATGTATTAGGGCAGTGTGCGCGTAATGTAAAATGAAAAGTGTTTGATTTATTGAAACATTAATTATGACCCACTAACGCTGGAGTTTGCATCTTCAGCAGAACAAGGGGGCATAGGTGGACATTATTCAAAAAGCCGTGCTCTAAATAATCCTGCCCTTACATAAAGGAAGTATTTTCTTTAAATGGAGAGTGTTCCAGAACTGTTTAGAACAGCTTTCCAGCTCGGAAAGTGTCAGAGCCCTTTAGGGGGGTTTACACAGTGCTGGATACTCTCTAGTCTGTATGTAAATTAAGAGAGTGGAGGGGCTTGAATATCCTGTTCTCATTATGTGTTCTTATGGTTCTTGTTCACTGGCGGCATACACACTTAGACCTCGGAGTCGTGGGGAAATCCACACGGGTTTAAACCGCAAATCGCAGGAAGCCTCGACGACCGCGTTTGTGCTGACTGTGCGCTTATCAGACGAACATGAAAGGAAGGAACTAAGGACGAGGGGGGGGGGGCGAGTTTACCGAAAGTGAACCTTGCCCCGCTGTCATTACGTCCCCCACCCTCCGCCCATCCCACGGGCTGTAAAGGGCCTGAGTGACCGTCTGTGGCTGGGCCTCGATCTGGACGAGGATACCATGGCAACCAGGTTCCACGCCTACCGGTTGGCTGGGCACACGCACCCGAGTTGCGTTACCCAATCAAATCAAGGTTTGCAGGTGTGCTTCTGTCTGCTATGGGTGGCTGGGACTAGGATTTGTCACGCTGAGAGAGAGAGACCAAGAGAGAGGGGGGGAAAAAACCCAGCTTAAAGGCTTACATTGTGTTTTGGTTTATTGGTACTTTGATGTTTTAGTTTGCCTGTGATGGATGGGCAAACCTGTCCAGGGTGCATTCCTGTCTCTCGCCCACTGCATGCTGGGATAGGTTCCAGCCCACCTGCAAGCCAGACTAGGAATAAGCGGCTTAGAAAATTGATGGATGTTTTGGGGTTTTAAAAAAAAAACAGAATACTGTGAGGGTGTATGGTGAAGTTTTGGTTGGTTGAAACAGTTCTCTCGCTCTTGAATAATAAAAATTCCAGTGAAAACTGGATTTATGGAATCTCCCTGTGTTCATCTATTCTGTCCCTCCCAGGGGTGTCACATGGCCTGTGATACTATGAATCATCTCATTAAATACCCAGTAAATGTCTCCCTTTTCGTTGGTCTCAATTTGGAAAGAGATTCACTCTGGTTTAGCCAGACATGAGAGGGCTTGTTTGCGCTGATCTCAGAGGGTGTGGCAGTTTCTGTCTCAAGGAATTCTGGGATTGGAGGTGGATCCAGCTGACCCTGCGGTCATTGTGAAAGGGTGGAGATCTCACTCTCGTTCTCCCTCAGTCTCTCTCTCTCTCCTGCACACTCTTCATCCCTTTTTTTCTCTTGACCTGTGTGCAGTGTGGTTTGGCATCATCATCACAGACAGATGTATTGCAGGTGCGGAGGATAGGATTGTTATCTTTCTCTTTTGGACTCTTTCCTTCTCTTTCCCTCTCTTTCTCTCCATCCTGCAATTTTTTAAGAATTCCACTCAGCCCCTTGTAAAAAAAAAAAAAAAAAAGGCATTGGTTTAAAATTATCTTTTTCCTGTTTGCATTTTTAAAATTCCCTGTGAAAAATATTTGTGAAATGTATAATGATGTGAATATTGTATTTGATTGTATTGAATATTGTGTTTGATTTCTCTGTCTCTCTCTCTCTCTCTCTCTCTCTCTCATCCTGTGTCTGAAGGACTCAAAGATGGGCTTTGGGATTGCCGTGTCGGGGGGGCGGGACAACCCCAACGTAGAAAACGGAGAGACGTCAATCATCGTATCGGACGTGTTGGCGGGAGGACCGGCTGACGGACTGCTCTTGTGCGTAAAACTCGCCGTCGCTCTTTCATTTGGAATACATTTTCCTCCTCTCTCTCACTTGTGGTATACTTCCTGTCAGTTTTCACACTTCCTGTGTACTTCCGGTCGGTCTCCTGCATTTCCGGTTGCTGTCTGTGTTCATGCATTCATGTACACTTCCTGTGAGTCTCACAAACTTCCTGTCAGTCTATTCCACTTCCTGTATACTTCCTGTCAATCTCTCCCTCTTCATGTTCAATGTCTGTTAGACCCCTCTCACTTACTTAATAAATTAGAACTGCTTACTACAAATCGACTACCTGACAGACATGTAAAAGCAACTCTAAAGTTGGACTGATAAGTCTGTCACCAAGGTGGAGTTTCTGTTTTGCAGTTTTTCCGAAGTCCCTACAGCACGCAGCGAGGTGCTGCAGCTTGGATCACCGTTTTCCTGTGTAATACTCTGATTCAATTTATCCTTATTGTCAGAAAAGCCAGCAGGATTTAAGTCTGGCCAGCCGTGTGGCACATAACCCATTTACTCTGTAAGCAGTCCCTTCCTCGCCTCTGCGAGCTGTTGGAGCTGTTAGGATGCCTGTCCCCCTGTGGGACAGGAGGAGCGGGTGGCTAATATCTGTCTCGATTTGTTGCCTCTCCTATGCAGCGAGAACGACCGCGTCGTGCTGGTCAACGCCATCCCCATGGACAACGTGCCTCACTCCTTCGCCGTTCAGCAGCTGAGGAAATGCGGGAAAGTGGCCAAGATTGTGAGTACGGCCTTGCGTATTAACCGTTCGAAGAGTTTTTTTTCAAAATTCAAAAGTCAGTGTTCTAGAACTCCGTTGCTTTCAATTACAGCACCAGTCCTGATTGTGACATCAGCATTAGAATGTTCAGTTAAATACATTCTGATTACATATTTGTGATCTCACACCTTAAAGGGTTATAGGTAGGGCTACGGGGCCTGTTCTTACCCTTATGTATTCTTATGTTTTTGGCTGGACCGCAACAGCAGGGCTAGCCCTACAAACTCAAATGCCTGTGACTGACTGAGTGAGTGACTGAGTGAGTGATGAAGTTACACCATTGGTCGGGCGAGTTATGAAGTCACACCATTGGTCGGCTGGATCACGTGTGTTAGGCCCAGCCATATACTAGGTTTTAACCTGGTCTTGTTATGTTCTAGATGGGCTGAACAGTCCGTTCTTACCATTAAGTTTTACGCTCATCTAGAACATGACAGCCTGTTTTTAGCATTATGAAATCTCACATTCTTATGTTGAGAGATTCTCAAGTTGGGCTTGACAGTCCACTTCCATGATTACGCCTTCTTGTGTTTTAATGTTGTCCTGCCGCACTGCTGCCCTGCAGACAGTGAAACGGCCGCGGAAGGTTCCGGTCCAATCCCTGAAGCGATCGGCGTCGCAGGACGAGGAGGATCAGGTGACCAGCGAGTACGACGACTATGACCGGCGGAGCGTGCACAGCAGTGTGCACAGCAGCGGTCACCACGGCGACCCCGGCTGGCACGGGGGGAACGGGGGCGTGGGCTACCCCCGGGAGCGGAGCCGGGACCGCAGCGTGGAGAAGAGCGGCTACCTGAACCCCCACGACTACGACCGCGGGCGGGGCCACAGCCGGGGGCGGAGCCGGGACCGCGACATCAGCCCCGAGGCGGACTACCGGCGACGGGACGGCAGCCGGGGGCGGACCCTGGACCGCGAGCCCAGCCCCGAGCGCCAACACCGCGGCGGCGGGCGCAGCCGGGGGCGGAGCACCGAGCGCGACCTCAGCCCCGCCCGCGGCAGCTACGGCCGAGAGCCCAGCTACGAGCGGCGGCGGTACGAGCCCCGCCCCCCCGAGCCCCGCCCGGAGCCCCGCCCGGAGCCCCGCCCCGAGGAGAGGGTGATGAGGAGCCTCAGCAGGGACCGCCTGCAGGACCGCTCGCCCTCCCCCGACCGCCGAGCCCGCGACCGTAACCATGACCACGAGCCGCTGGAGAAACCCGTCAACGTCCTGCTGGTGAAGAACAGACCTAATGAAGGTGAGACGTGCAGCTGGAGCGCCTATTTACAACTGTTATTTACTCTGTTACACAGCGTCATTTACAGAAAATATACACACAGTGTTACACATTTATAGCCGGTTTGGTTACAGTGTTACTCTGTCACTTATTTCAGGTGTAGTTACAGTTCTGCACTGTGAGCGGCTGATTGGCTAGATGATCCACAAATCGTTGGACTGTCCGAGTGCATAGGACTCTGGACGAGCCTGTCTGCAGGGCTTCTGGATTTCATTGGTGGATTTAATTAAGGCGTTACTGCAGTAGCTTGATTGGATTAGCCCTGGTGGTCAGGAACCTTAAAGCTGTTTGGCAGACCAATCCTAGAAGGGCTATCGCGGGGCAGGGAGGTTGTGTGTGGAAGAGACCGCTCACTCTAATGAGGCCTTGATTGGCTGAACCCTGGGGTGGAGGGCCCAGAGGAGGGGCCTCTGGCTGTTCCCAGGTCAGGTCGATTGATTCCTGAAATGAAATGAATCCTGGGATGGGAAGTGATAGGGTCAAGACCTGACCTCCATGTGACTTGGAAACTTGGTAGAATAATCTCTGCTTCTCTCTCTCTTCATTCCCCCTTTTCTTTCTCGTCATGGCTTTCTCTGTCTTCTCCCCCCCCCTCTCTCTCTCTCACTGATCTGTTTGTTGTGTTTCCAGAGTACGGTCTTCGCCTGGGCAGCCAGATCTTCATCAAAGAGATGACGAGCACCGGCCTGGCTGCCAAGGACGGGAACCTGCAGGAAGGAGACATCATCCTGAAGGTAGAGAGAGCCGCCCTGTGACTGCCTCTGCTGAGCTGTCACTGAGGGTTAGACAGAGACACCAACACACACGCACACACACATACACACACACACTCACACAGACACACATGCGCATGCACATACACACACACACACGCACATGCACATGCACATACAGACACTCACATACATGCGCACACACACGCATGCACATACACACACACACACACACTCGTGTGCACATACACACACACACATGCACGCACACACACTCACATGCACGCATACACACATACACACACACACACATGCACACACATAGACACACACACATACACACACACACACACATGCACACACACACACTCACACAGACACACACACACACACACACACACAGACACACATACACACACACACACATGCACATACACACACACTCACATGCATGCGAACACACACGCACACACACACACATATGCAAATACACACACACACACCACACTTGCACGCGCACACACACACACACACACACACACACACTTGCACGCGCACACACCACACACACCCCACACACACATGCACACACACGCACACACACACACACATGCAAATACACACACACACACACAAGCACATGCACATGCACATACACACACTCACATGCATGCGAACACACACACACTCTCACTCTCTCATAATCTTAAACAATTAAATGAATAAACATTAGATGCAATAGTGGTAACTGTAACAGTGGAAGAAGATAAAGATTTTAAACAAAACTTATGCAAATGATTAGTGGTGGAATTTTTGACTGCGGTTGTTTGCTGTGGAGTCAGCCTCGGGCGTCATCTCCCTGCAGATTAACGGGACGGTGACGGAGAACCTGTCTCTGAGCGACGCGGGGAAGCTGATCGAGAAGTCGCGGGGGAAGCTGCAGCTGGTCGTGCAGAGGGACCGCCGGCAGATCCTGATCCGCATCCCGCCTCTGGCCGACAGCGACTCGGAGCCCGACGGTGAGTGAGTGGGGGGGGGGGAGGGGTGTGGGTTCGAACCCAGGAGTGGAGCGCTTTCTTTTGATACCCCACTCACCCCACCGCCAGGAATGCTTTATGCAGCTCCAGCTGGGCCTGGAAGGAGCAGAGAATGCGCTGTGAGACATTGCCAATGTGTGTTACTCACCCTTTCATCCTCATCAAGCGGACATAGTGTTTCACAGATTTGTTTTCATCTGTATTCATAACAGAATTCTATATGTACATGATTGTATGTGTTGCTAACATGTTTTTGTCAAAATTTCTTAGGGATCTGCAGTAGTATACGTATTGTGTATTGTACATATGTTTGGAATACATATGTGATCCAGGTCTGCTGGGATTATGAGGGAATGGCCCTAGAGGAGCTGATGTCATTAACTATGGGCCAGTTGCATTATGGGAAGTCGTCTGGAAGTTTATATATCGCCTTGCACAGCATAAAGATAAAAATAGTCATCTAGCATTCAGGCGGTACAAATATAAGCTGAGTTATATTGAGATCCTTGGTTCATGTTTCCGGTTAGCAACTGGGCAACCCAACCAGTTCTGAGCACGGTCTACTCACACCAGAGTACAGAATGCAACACAGATTACAACCCGTTCTGCTTGTCTAACTTCGGAATATAACCGCAAGCAGGGAATACGGGTTCACCTTGATTCAGTTCTGTTTCAGTCCTGGAAGTTAACCTGACGTGACGAAACAGTCACAATTTCAGGACCCAACCAAAAATCCCTATTTTTCTGTTCTTTCTTCACAGATAAAATGTCATACTTTTAGCTGAAGGACCTCCAAGACACAACATTACAGTTTGGTTGCCTTTTAATCTGCTAAAAGGCCATGCCATCGCAGTTGTAAAGTTTTCACAATTTTGCACTTCTCTTTTTTGCTAACTTTAATTTTTAATATTTTCCAAAAATTAATAAAACTATTTGAACCACTATTTATTTGGTATTGTGTGCTTTTTTGGAATTGAAATTGAGTTGATGATGATGATAATAATAATAATAATATTAACAATTCCGATGTAACAAATTGATATATTGTCAGGAAATGAAACCGATCATAATCACATTATTAACCTCACTTCTTGTACATGTGCAGATGCGCATGTTTCCTCTATTAGATATTTTGTATTTTTACATATCCTGATTTGGCAGCACATGGATGAAATGTTTTTAAAAAAATCATTTGAACAAATGAACCATTTTAGCAGCTGAAATACCCCCTACCCCAGTGCAAAGGAAATGACAAATGTTACAGGTAAATAATGCCTATGTGTAGTTCTGTCTTCAGTCAGAACAGGGTCAGGGTGGCTAAGCAACGGGTAAGCCGTTTTCATTTTCTCTCTGGTAACATGGTGTACGAGGGTTACAGGCTAAACTGCTACTTTATTTCTGTTTTTTTATGTTTTGGTGATACGCAGGGGAAGGTTTAACCGTAACAGCTGAGTGACTAACAGCAGACTTGGGTGTTTCATCGCGGGGGGAGCATGTGTGGTGAAAGGTGGCTCAGAGCGCTAGAACTTGCAGACCAGGAAAAGGCTGCCCCATATGTTTTAGTGTTTGCCACACTCCAGTAAGCCGGGCTCTGATTGGCTGTCCCTGATGGGTGGGGGGAGGGACCTGAGCCGGAGGGCTTGCCCGTCCCTGTCCGAGATCTGGGTTTACTGTTGACCCACTTCCACACACGTTCCACCCCAGATCCTGAGCATGACTGCACAGAAGCTGGCTTTTTATCTTTTGGCAGAGCTCCTGCCAATAAACAATCCCCACTGTCCACCTTCTCCTAATGCAGCCCTTGATTTGTTGAAAGGTCATCTCGCCAGCATAATCTTTCCTGAAACAGATCTCCGGGCTTGCTTGCCCAGTTTGTGTGTG
Source organism: Anguilla rostrata (assembly GCF_018555375.3). Lineage (NCBI taxonomy): Eukaryota > Metazoa > Chordata > Actinopteri > Anguilliformes > Anguillidae > Anguilla > Anguilla rostrata. The sequence goes on along the minus strand of NC_057942.1, from coordinate 37,628,397 downwards.
ATTTTATGTGCACACACTCACTCTCGCGCACACACACACACACACAAACGCCCGCGCACACACACACACACACACTCTATCTCTCTCTGTCTCTGTCTCACACACACACACACGCACACACATGCACACAGTATTTTGTCCCCTGGGTGGGCCCAGCCCGTAGGAAGCAGGCTGTAATTTCATGCTCTCCCTGCTGATGTGATCTGTTATTTGTCTGTGATTTTCCCCCCCAAGATGCTCTCTGAGCTCCCTGCCTGTGTTCTCCTCCTCCCTCCTCATCGTCTCCCTGCCCTTTGCTCTCATTAATGCAGGAGCCGTTTCTCTCTCTCCTGTAAAGCAGTCACGTGGGAGCTTTTAACCTTATAAAGGAACTCAAGTCGAGTCTGAGAAAAAGACTTAATTAAAAGTAGAATGAGTTTGCACTTTTTTGAAACCTGCTCTTTTATCTTTTAACTTCTGCCTGTTTGTTCATAGCACCCCAGTTTGTGGGAGCGCTCGTTTGTAAACCCCACCCCCCCCCCACCCCCCTCGCTCACGGATAAAATAGAGGGTGTCTCTGCAGCTTTGGGGTTCACCCAAACCCCAGACGGAAGCATGTCGCCTCTCGAACTCGTGGCCGCCAACTTCACTTAACACTGGAGCCGAGAGCGCGTACAGTACTGGTGCTGCCCTGCATATTAAATCACAGTAACTTCAGCTTTAGCTTCATGGTGGGGAGCAGGCTTGGAGGGAAGCCATTTTAAGACTGTGTGGTAACCCTAATAATGTGTGTGTGTTGCTGCGGCTTAATGTTGCATCTAGACTTTTAAAAATTAACTCTAACCTTCAGAACTGTCCTGGGGAAATGGCCATTTTTGTCTGTCTGTCTGTCCGTCCATCTGTCCATCTGTCTTGTCTGTCTGTCCGTTAGTCCTAAATGGCTCACAAATTCAGGCCAGGTTTGATCGCAATTTGGTTTACAAAAATAATTGAATTCAGTCATTCAGAATGATGTGATTGTGTATTGAGTCTTGGTGTGTATGTGTGTGTGTGTGTGCGCGCGTGTGTTTCAAGGCTTGGTTTACCAGGACAGTTTTTGTTTTTTTTTTCGCTGCACTGTCTCTACTCTCGCACCTGGGTCCTTACAGGGTTTCTTATGGTGCTTCCTGTTCCCCAAAGTTGTCCACCTCTGTGCCTGTTGAATATTGGAATTATTCGGTTCTGCCTCTTTGGAATTTGCAGGTGGTGGGGGTCACAGAAAAAAAAGAAAAATAAGTCAATCATTAAACTCATTACACAGGCAGGGAAATTCGAGGAAACTCAATGATCTGCTGATTCGCTGTTTCCTTCTTTACTTTAAACTTGATATTTTGATCGTTCCAAAGAGGCAGAATTCCACTTCCCTCTGACACAGCAAAGCCCTGCTTTGTCTGCTTTTTTTGGGGACTTTAACAATCCTGTTTGAATCGGGAGGAGGGTTAAAACGGAAGGAGAGAGAGAGTCTGAAAGCGGGCCTTTTTTTGACGGTGTCCCCTTCTCTCTCTCTGGTTTTCAGACATTTCGGAGATCGAGTCGTACCACTCGTACTCCCCCCCTGAGGACCGGCGGTCCCACCACTCCGATCTCTCCTCGCACTCGTCCAACGAGAGAATACGGGACAAGCCCAGGTAACCGGACCCCTCCCGCTCATCCGCGGTCCGTGGGGAGGGGACGATCCGTTTCGGGATTTCATGCTGACCTGTTCCCTTGACTTAACCGGTTAATCCGATCATTTTTTTGATCTCTCACTTTTCATGAAGGCTGAGCCTTACAAGTGTAGTGCGATTGGTGAAAATGTTTTACGGTGGTCCGGCAGTTTGGAAAGTCGACCTGGAATAAGGGTTTGGAAGAAAAATCGTTAAGAGCGTTTGAACCCTTTAGAAAGGGTCAGTTCTGTTTGCTCATTAAGCTTGCTGTGAACTTTGAAAGTCTGATAACCCCCTGCTGTTGTCAGCCACAGATTACTTTTGCTCACCATCGAGGAACATTAATCTTGGACTGCGATGACTTTTTTCACCGGCGATTAATAACGTGCGGTTGTAGGTGGCGGTGTGTGTGTGTTGTGCGTAGTTGAAGAGCTGGGGTTGGACGCTGGCCAACGTTCCGGTGTTGAGACCGTGAGGCTTACGGGAGCGGAACACCGCGAGAGCGAGCGTTCCGCTCCTGGTTCCGGAACGTTTTCCTCAATGGAACGCTGCGTCTCTCTGTGGAATTCTCTCTAGGGACGACCCGGCGAGTGGGCTGGCCAAGATGGCCGCCGTGCCGCCCGCCTTCAGAGCCCCTGACGACCACCTCCCGGGCCAGGACGAGAGGGAGGAGCCACGGGTAGAGGAGCCACCAGGTACCCACAATACCCCTGTGCTCTGTAGGTCTGTGAGATCACACGTTATGCATGCTTAAAAACAGATGCGCATGTGCATATGCGAGCAGTTTATGTGTGAATAAAATGAGTGTGTGGGCTTATCAGCTGGATGTATGTGCGTATACGTGGGGTTAATGTGTGTACAAAGTGAGTATATTGGCTTTTAAGCAGAGAGTTTGCGCATGCACGTGGGGTTAATGTGTGCATGAACAGAATATATGAGCTTTTAAGCGGGATGTATCTGCGTATACATGGGGGTAATATGTGTATAAACGGAGTATATTGGCTTTTCGGCAGGATGTGTGTGCGTATACATGGGGTTCATGTGTGTATAAACTGGGAGCATGTGCTTATAAGCAGGATGCATGTGCTTATAAATGGGGTGCACACGTTGAGTGTCCTTATCGTCCCCCAATGTGTCCGTTTTGTTCTCACAGCCGCCGTTAACACCACCCCAAAAATCCTGCTGCGTCCCAGCCCTGAGGACGAGGAGATATACGGGTGAGATCCTTTTATTTATTTATTTTTTCTTTTTTTGTGTGTGTGCTGGTACTCTGTACGGGACTCTGTGTCCTGAGCCAGTCAGTGATGGAGGAACTGCGGGCAGATTCTGACGCTGCAGGTAACAGGATGTTCTGATGAATCGGATGAGGGGTCGTTTCAATTCAGCTGCAAATCCCTCTTGTTTGCCCTCTCCCTCTCTTCCTCCTTTTTCATCTCCTAGGCTTTCTCCCTTTTTCTGTATCTCTCAATTTTGTATTTTGCCCTGTCCCTCTCTCTTCCTCCTTCTTTCCTTCTCCTCTTTTACTACCCTTCTTCATCTCTCTCCTTTCTTCATGTTCCCTTCTCTCCCCTCACTTTGTGCCTTTCCCTTAGTTTTGAGCATGACCTTGCCTCGCTCGTGTTTGTGAGGTTATCTGTGTGTGTCTGTGTAGTGTGTGGAGCAGTGTGTGTGTGTGTGGGGGGTGTGTTGTGTGTGTGTGTGGGGTTAGAGGGTGTGTGTGTGTAGGTTGGGTAGGTTGTGTGTGTGTGTGTGTAGGGTTAGTGTGTGTGTGTGTGTGTGTGTGTGTGTGGTGTGTGTGGTGCAGGGGTTAGTGTGTGTGTGTGTAGGGGGTTAGGTGTGTGTGTGTGGTGTGTGTGTAGGGTGGTTAGGGTGTGTGTGTGTGTGTAGGGTTAGGTGTGTGTGTGTGTGTGTGTGTGTGGGGTTAGGTGTGTGTGTGTGTGTGTGTGTAGGGGTTAGGTGTGTGTGTGTGTGGTGTGTAGGGGTAGGTGTGTGTGTGTGTGTGGGGTTAGGTGTGTGTGTGTGTGTGGTTAGGTGTGTGTGTGTGTGTGTGTGTGTGTAGGGGTTAGAGTGTGTGTGTGTGTGTGTGTAGGGGGTTAGTGTGTGTGTGTGTGTGTGTAGGGGGTTAGTGTGTGTGTGCATGTGTATGGTGTGAGAGTGTGTGTGTGTGTGTGTGTAGGGGGTTAGGGTGTGTGTGTGTGTGTGTGTGTGTGTAGGGGGTTAGAGTGTGTGTGTGTGTGTGTGTGTTAGGGGTTAGAGTGTGTGTGTGTGTGTGTGTAGGGGTTGAGTGTGTGTGTGTGTGTGTGTAGGGGGTTAGAGTGTGTGTGTGTGTGTGTGTGTGTGTGTGTAGCTGAATCACAGTGCTTGTACAGCTCAGCAGCTTCACCCATGGGCTGCCTTGCTCATCACTTCCAGCTCAGGTCGTCCATATTCATGAAGCCTTCTCTGCTGCTGTCCGTCAGGAGAGTTTATTTTTATTTACGACCCCCGCCCCTTCCCTTACCCCCCCCCCCCCCTCACTGTGTATCTTGACATTGCTTCTGCTGACAGAAAAGCTTTGCTTTAATGCCTGGATATGGGCTCCTTCCCAGCTTTAGACAGGAAATGACCTCATAGATCAGATGCGCTCGAATGGGTGGTGAAGTACAGTCACTGTCAGGCTGTACCGCAACGGCTGCTACATGCTTTTTACACCACTTTCATTCATTAATTTACACTAATCCTCTCTTATTTACAGCAAAATAAACCAAAAGTAGTGAGCATTATATTACTTAAAAAACATTTTCATATGACAATTATCAATTACGTTTTTCCCAGCTAGGCGACGTCAGAGTGCTTTCTCTGTGATACACCTGAGCTGACGCGGGCCTGAGAGCTCAAACTTTGCCTCGCCGGTCTTACCTGCGCCATTTTGTTTCCCGTCGGTGTTTGAGCTCGTCCCGTCACTTCTCCATTTACAGCCAAGCTCAGCGGGTCCACCGCCCGCCGAATCACGCTGAGCCAGAGAGGAACGGGCGCGGGGCAAACGCCGGGAATTTGGATCCGTCTGGCGTCAAGGAGAAATTATTTTCTGATCCGATTACTGAGAATACCTGCATCTCTTTTTCCCCCTCCTTTTTCTCTCAAATTTAGTTTTGGATTAAAATATGCTTTATTGTCATCTCCACGCGTAGGTAGAGTTGTTACGGAAGTGATCATTATTATAAGCCTTGTTTACGTGCGAGACTCACATGTACCTGTGCATCACTGTGGCCTTTTAAAACCTCTGCCTGTTCAAAACTTGCACGATTTGACTTGCAACACGTTTAACTATTGTCCGTTGCTGCCGTCCAGACTCTGAAGTTTGTGTCCAGTCAAATAAAGAGTTTTCATGTAACCCCTCTTATTAAAAAGGAACTGTGCTGAACTGGATAGTATTCATCACAGATTATAAACACCTTTCTGCAGTGGTCTTGTCACCATCTGCACTCAGACTGCAGTAGAGACTGCAGGCTCTTTTGGGAGATGACGGTTTCATTTTGAGCGGGGGTGTTGAAGGCTCCCTGGTTGCCGTGGAGACGGGAGGCCGCTCCCCCCGGTGTCTGACGGCCCCGCCCTCTCGCCTCTCTCTGCAGGCCCAGCACGGTGATGGTCAGCTTCCAGAAGGGCGAGAGCGTGGGCCTGCGGCTGGCCGGGGGGAACGACGTGGGCATCTTCATCGCCGGCGTGCAGGAGGGCAGCCCCGCCGAGGAGGAGGGGCTTCGCACCGGGGACCAGATCATGAAGGTCGAGCGCCGCCGTGATCTTAGACTCATGCGCTACTGTTCACTCACTCACTTTCACTCATTAACTCGCTCATTCATTCACCCCTCACTCACTCTCTTTCAATCATTCACTCACTCACTCACACTCATTAACTCGCTCATTCATTCATTCATTCACCCCTCACTCACTCTCTTTCACTCATTCACTCACTCACTTACACCCATTAACTCGCTCATTCATTCATTCACCCCTCACTCACTCTGTTTCACTCATTCATTCACTCACTCACTTTCACTCATTAACTCACTCATTCATTCATTCACCCCTCACTCACTCTGTTTCACTCATTCATTCACTCACTCACTTACACTCATTAACTCGCTCATTCATTCATTCATTCACCCCTCACTTGCTTCCATTCATTCGCTCTCTTACTTGTTATTGGGTGAACCACTTTTTATGTTCCTCCAGTGAAAGAAAGCATCTCTTGTGATTGTATTACTGTGGGCCTGAAAGTACAGATCTGAATCATGTAGTCATGCCCAGGTTTTTAAGAACCGCCTTGGCTGAGACAGAGCAGAGAAGATCAAGCCATCTAGATTCAAAGCCAAGAAAAGTTTATCTCTTGGAGATCTGGGGCCCTACTACCAATATCTCAGTCTTGTCTGAGTTCAGTAAGAGGACATTTTGAGTCATCCATGCCTGTAGAAAACACTACCCCAGCAACACAGTGGCCTTACTTTATTTCCCCTGTGCGTTACATCCAGGGCTTGACATTAAGACCCACCACCCGCCAAATGCGGGTAGAATTCAGCCGTGGAGCGTAGCTCCATCACTCTTACCAGCCACTTTGGCGGGTGACCTTTTGGTTGCAACTGAAGGCATCTGAAGTAATCAAGTTAATTTGCGGTGGTACTACATGATACTACAACTCCCATGAGCACTGGGTGCGCACTGTGTGCTCATCCCACTGACCCATCCAGTGTGCTCTCTCGTGTCGTGTCTCCTCAGTCGAGCTGGGAGTATAATTGATTAGGAGGAGAACTCGGCTGAAATCGAACTGCTGCCAGACATGGCGCTGCATACAAACTGTGTGTACCCATTGCGGCTTTGAAGTTTTCACCTCCTGACAGCCACTGTCCTTCAGAAGGTCTCCAATCTGTGGCTCCTGTAATGAAAGCTGATTGGCTGAGGGGAGCCAGAACTTCCTGTTGAAATTTCACTCTTTTGAAACCATGGAGGTGGAGGAGTTCATGCGGAGGGTGGGTGTGCTGTATGGGACATGATTGTTAAAGTTTGCCATTCAGTAGGTCACCAGACTTTGCCCCAGGGTGTTGTATTTACTGACTGTAATAATGGGATATTATAAATAATTTTCTTAACTTTAAAATAACTCTTCTAGGGTGTATGTCTGTCCAAATGCTTTCAATATGCAATACCTTTTTATTTTTTATAAATAAAAAATAATTTGTTGACCTTTAAAAAAATAATGGTTACCTTGTGGCATGCATGCAGACATTACATGCTAGCCAAATATCTCTGTTCAGCAGTTTGAGTTACTTGCTCTCCTTTTCTTGCGTGGCCCCCTAGTGGTAGAGCAAAATTCTCATGTTGGTCTGGACAGGACGGGCACTGTTGCTCATATAACTGGGGTTTGCACTTATGATCTCTTGTCTTCTAAACTGCCCTCGATTAGAGCATCTGCTAAACTAATGCAATGCAACACGTGTCTGTTTCCAGGTGAACAACGTGGACTTCCGGGGCATCGTGCGAGAGGAGGCGGTGCTGTTCCTGCTGGAGATCCCCAAAGGCGAGGAGGTCACTATTCTGGCACAGAGCAAGTCTGATGGTGAGGAACCACTAATGGGTGGAAAGGATTTAGAGTTATACAGAGATACAGTAAACACAGAGCGTTTAGCTGCTTTAAGGCACTTCTGAGGCAGAGTTTCAGTGTGTTTGCTGATTTAAGGCACTTCTGAGGCAGAGTTTCAGGGTGTTTTCCGCAGAGTTTGAGTGTTTTGGATAAAGCAGGAAATTCCCTCCCTATGCCATTGTTTGCTGAGAGGGAGGGGTTCAGTTTTCTGAATAGTATAGTATTTAATTTATTACACTGTTTGTGTGTGTGTGCGGTGTGTGCGTGCACGTGTGTGTGTGTGTGCGGTGTGTGTGTGTGTGTGCAGTGTGTGCGTGCACGTGTGTGTGTGTGCGGTGTGTGTGTGTGTGCGTGCACGTGTGTGTGTGTATGTATGTGTGGCTGATTACTTAGTCAGATCCTGTAAAGTAGGCAGCTGGGGTCAGACGGTTATTCAACTTGGAACCTGCCCAAATCCAACGTCCCTCTCAGCCTGGAGACACACTGGACAGGCAGCGTACACACACACACACACACACACACACACACACACACACAAAGACACACACTTGTTTCATCTTTTACTTTCAAACCAGGTTATGGGATTCAGCTGTGTAAACGTCTTTAATTAATTAATTATGTGCTGAATAACAGCAAACAACAGAAAACCTTGTTTGTTTTCAAGGGCGACCTCTCTGGGTCGCCGTCCAAGTTTCTGTCTAATTAGCTGCTGCGGCTAACATTAGCAGGCTAACTTTCACTGAACAATTGTTTCACTCTATTTGGCTGTATCAACATTGACTAGATAGTTAGCTAATATCACGTGTAAAATTCCGTCAGTATGATTGGCTGTGACGCGGTTTGTTAAAACAGTTCTCAAACATTACGTGTGAAGAGGGAAATATAGCTGGCGTGTGAAAGTTTAAAATAGCGTGTAAAGATAGTTGAACCGTCAGGCCGGTGTAGATTTATCCTCTTGGGCGTGTGCGCTTGGGGAGACGCTGCGTGGTGAACTCGTTTGTCTCTGTCTGGCCCCGTTTCAGTGTACAAGGACATCCTGACGTCAGGGCGGGGCGACTCGTTCTTCATCCGCACCCACTTCGAGTACGACAAGGAGACGCCCCAGAGCCTGGCCTTCACCCGGGGGGAGATCTTCAAGGTGGTGGACACCCTGTACGACGGCAAGCTGGGCAGCTGGCTGGCCGTGCGCGTGGGCAAGGACAACCAGCTCCTGGAGAAGGGCATCATCCCCAACAAGAGCAGGTCGGCCTGGGGAGCGAGGCTCTGTGCAGGGGAGGAGGGACACGTGATCTTGGGGGGCGGGGCAGAGAGGCTCGGGGGGGAGGGGTTTTGGCATTCTGGGCCGGGGGGGGGATTTGTTTTTTGGGAAGGAATTTCGGAGCCAGTGGTGTACTATTAGAGCAATAAAGACCATTGTTTCATAACCGGCTTTACCACTTTTGGCTCGGCACCAGAAAAATCCCTCACGAATTCTTGGAAGCTCAAATGAGCGATCTCAGCAGTCAGCACCAGCAGTGGCAGCAGCAGGCAGATCTGGAGCCCTGCCCTTCAGTTGTATTCGGCCTCTCCTGGCACCGTAGGGCAGTGAGTAATCAACTCCGGAGGGTTTTGAGCGGAGACTGCGGGCGGTGTTAACCACGTCCGCGTTTAAATCCGAGCAGCGAGGAAAGGTTCCGGAAGGTCTTTCGTTGTTCCGGGTGCCGTGACTGCGAGCGATGCGAGCGGTACCAAATCGATCGCGCGGGAAGGTGGAGATTTCGGCTGCGGTGCTCGGCTCCTGACGCTAGCCTGCTGCGGCTAAGACGTTGGGGAGTGCTTGTAAAGTGTCTCTGTAAAGTGTCTTGGTGACAGTTCTCTATAAAAAGGGCTATGCATACTGAACTGAACTGAATTGAATTGAATTGTTACGGGCTCTAAGCCCAGCCCGTTGACTCAAGGTGAGCTCTCTGTGCAGATGTTCTCAAACAGGAGAAGTTTGATTCTCAGCCAGGGGACACTTCCAAACCCTTTCTGGAAGCTGAGGGGAATTTCAGCACTGAGAGCAGATTAATACTTCATTGTATTAAATCCGGGCACGCCACAACAACCTCACCATTTGCGTAACAAATCTGGGTTTTCCCGTTCCCTAGTGAATGTGAAAAACAGGAGAGGAAAATGTCTCCCTATTTCCTTCTCTGCCCATCCGTACAGGCATCCCTCTATCTGTAAATGTCTCTCTCACTCTCTCTCTCTCTCTCTCTCTCTCAGGGCGGATCAGATGGCCAACGTCCAGAACTCCCACAAGGGCACGGGGAACGACCGGGCAGATTTTTGGCGGCTACGCGGACAGAGAGCGGCGAAGAAGAAGGACCTTCGGAAGGAGCTGATCTCCGCCCCCGTCAGCACCCGTTTCCCCGCCTACGAGAGGGTGGTCCTACGAGAGGGTAGGACACGCTGCTCAACCAATGAGGGAATGGGATGCCCAATACCCAACCAATGATAGAGTTGTCTCCACACCTCCCAACCAGTGTGAGAGTAGACTCCATACCTAATTGATTCTAAAATATGTTACCCATGTTTCAACCAATCAGAGTCCTCAGAGTCCTAGTTTACAGGTTTACAAGTCTGTGGCCAAAACAGCAGGTTGACTGTTTCCTCACCCGTGGATGGGCGGGTTTCAGAAATCAGATGACACTCGTTTCCTTCCCAGGCTGTTTGCACTGTGAGAGAGGGAGGGAGGGAGGGAGGAAGGGGTGTGAGTGAAGGGTTAGGATGGGTCTTGGAAGGTGTGACAGCCTCTGTTAGCCTCGTTTCTCTCTCTCTCTCCCTTGTAGCTGGCTTCAGGAGGCCTGTGGTTCTGTTCGGACCCATCGCAGACGCAGCCAATGAGAAGCTGGCTGCAGATCTCCCTGAGGAGTTTGTGATAGCCAGTGAGTACGGAACCCTCTGTATCCATGTGCGTTGACGGGGGGGTCACAGGCTCAAATCTAGTTTGCACTCAGGAGGAAGCTGCTTTGTCACAGCTGTTCTAGAAAAGATCCTTCTGCAGCATACATTTGTTTTAGAGAGTTGTAGCACAGGTGAGTTATGGACTGTGTAAGAGTTAAGGGTTCGTTTGTAGCACTGTTGCAGTACGGGCTATAATTTGAGGTGATGATGTCACTGCAGTGAGTCAGGCAGTTGGATTGTGGGTATCATTTTGGCTAAGTGTCACATTGCACAACTCATCTTCCCTATGTACTTTTTGCAATCTCCATCTTTCTCTTTCTGTCTCCCTCCCTCTTTCACTCTCAATTTTCTGTCTCTCGTTCTCCCACTCTCTCACACTGTCTCCCTTTCAAATTCAAATTCCAAAATTCACTCACCCCCTATTGCTCCCTCTCGTTCACTCTCTGTCCCTCTTTTCTTTCTCTTCCTTGTCGCTCTTCCTGTCTCTTCTCGTCACTACTTCAATTGGTCTCTCCCCAACTTTTGGCTTTCTCTCTTTTCCTCTCTCCTGTATTTCTGTCATTCTGTCCACTTCCTCCCTCCCTCCCTCACAGAGACGGAGCCCAAAGATGCTGGATCAGAGAAGTCCTCGGGTGTGGTCCGGCTCAACACCATCCGGCAGATAATAGAGCAGGTAAATGCACCGCCCGTTCCCGCCCACCCCAAACCCTCGTCAGCTCTTTAAAATGAACAGAACCGTTACCAGCTCGCTCTGGGTATTTGGGCAGGGGGGCGGGACATGTGCGGGGTCAGAGCACCCCTCGGTTGGGCCAGATGCCCGTGTGTGGGCATGGGGGGGGCGGTCCTCACCTGGCTCAGGGGCGGAGGTGACCTCCACACCTCCGACGTCCTGCCCTAGGGGGGTCCCCGCTTCCATCTGTCTCTTTCACGCCTCGAAAATCAGGCCGTTCAAAAAAAATAACAATACAAAATGGCGGCCGTTGGCAGCAGTCAAATAAACCTTTGCCCCACCCCTGTCTTCCCCCCCCCCCCTCCAAAACGGAAACCAGGACAAGCACGCGCTGCTGGACGTGACGCCCAAGGCGGTGGACACGCTGAACTACACGCAGTGGTACCCCATCGTCATCTTCTTCAACCCTGACAGCAAGCAGGGCGTGAAGACCATGCGCCAGAGGGTCCTGCCGGCGTCCAACCGCAGCTCCCGCAAGCTCTACGACCAGGCGGTCAAACTGAGGAAGACCTGCTCGCACCTCTTCACTGGTCAGTACTGCCCCCACCCCCCACCTCACCACCTCACCTTACACGCACACACACACACACAGGGGTCATTTATTACTCTCATCCCTTAATTAGTCATGAGTGTATCACGATATGTCCTTCTTCTCATTATCTGTCATGATCTGGAGGTAAATATCATGATATCAAATATCATGTCATGATATAGATTGATAGTTTGCCATGATTAAAGCCCTGAAGACTTGAATTGAAACTTAACTGCCTTTAAATCGGTTGCGTCTGGTTTTTATCTCCTGGGCACCTTTCCCTTCTCCGTGTCTCGCTCTCTCCCTCTTTCTCTTGCATCCCTTCCCTTTCTCTCTCTCTCTCTCTCGCTCTTGCTCTCTGTAGCGAGCATCGATCTGAACTCGGCCAATGACGCGTGGTACGGCAGTGTGAAGGAGCTCGTCAGGGAGCAGCAGGCCCAGGCGGTCTGGGTGTCGGAAGGGAAGGTAATCCCACAACGCGGAACGCCGCGGAAACGGAACCGGAATGTCGTGACCCTCCTCCCAGGCTCATTCCGCGTTCACTCTCTACGACCGCGTCCCCCCCCCCCCCCACTGTTAAAGCTCCAGGCTTCGGTTCTTACAGAAGCGCATCTCACACCGTTCCAGTAATGCATGTCCCTCATCTTTCACAGCTTTGTTCACATCTTTCTGATTCTTGTTTTATCTTGTGTTAGATGTTCTGGGGTTCCACTCCCCCACCCCAGTTCTGTTCTGCAGGGTTGGGTGTCAATTCCATTTCAGTTTGAGAGGTTCAGGAAATTAACTGAAACACAGCTAACTAATTTGGGGGGAAACTCCTCATAGAAACCCTGTTTTTTCTATTCCTGAATTAGAATTGTCAGTTAATTTCCTGAATTGCCTGTAATTGATTGTAAATGGAATTGAGCCCAACTCTGATTTCTGTGCATGGTTTGCTTCTTTCTTTCTGGGCATGCTCTGTTGGAGATCTTTGGTTGGCGGTGGTCTACAGCTTGGTTCCTCTCTGTCTCTGTTCTGCTCCTCTCTGTACCAAGATCCATCATGTGTCTCTTTTAGCTGAGCTCGACTGAGGCAGACCTCGATCTCCACGACGACCGCATGTCCTACCTGTCGGCCATGAGCGCCGACTACCTGAGCATGGACAGCCGGTTGGCCAGCGACTACGACGACACGGCGGACGAGGGCGGGGCCTGTACCGACAACGAGCTCGACGAGACCGCTGAGGAGCTGCACGTGTCCGCCATCAGCCGCTCCTCTGAGCCTGTCCTGGCGGAGGAGGTGAGCCGTCCACCAGGGGGCGCTGTACCGGACGCGCACACAAGTGCACACTCACTGGACGTGCGTGTACTCCATTCACGTCCATTCATTGAAACCACATATATTTTTGTGTGCATACAAGTGAAAGAAATGCACGTGTACTTCATAAAACACACCCAAATACACTCAGACCACAGAAATACAAGCACACAGTCATGCGCATACACACATACGCGTACACACACAGGTAGATACACACACACACTTCACTCAAATACAGGACACTGCAAATTATAAGCACTAGTATGCTAGTATCTATAACAGTGCAGATAAAGTAAGTTAAATTAATGGTTCCTGCATCAGAAAACTTGGTTTGGAAAAATGGGACATTTTAGCCTTGCTTTAGTCCTGCTGAAATCTAGAAGCAGTACTGCTCTGCCCTCTACAGTTTTACTGGGGTACTACAGTCAACAAACAACTTGATCCATGAGGAAGACAACTACATTTATAACTGAGGAACTGTCCTTTTTATGTTTAGTGCCATTGTATTATATTTTAATACAAACTGGACAGGGGTTGGAAATGAGCCTTGGCTAAATTCCATAGATACAGCATGTGTGTTTCTTGTTTTTTAACTTGGAACAATATTACATTGCACTGTCCTCAATAAATAAATAATTAATTTTTTTTAAAGATATTGGTTAAAAATGAGCATATATCATTTTATATTTTTAACTACAATAAGCAGGAGGGCAACTACTTATCTGCAGGAAATTGGCACATGTTTCGTTGCCTTAATCTTGGTCTTCTGTTCGGCAAAACCACCCTGTATAAGGAAGAGGCAAACCGCGTGCCATTATGAAACCGCATGTATTGAGACCAGTGTTCTGGAACGCTCTCAGAACTGCAGTTGCATGCTGGGTGTTTATTTAATTAGCATGGCTCCTCCCCCGGTGTCCTGCAGCTCTTGAGAAGACCCAGCCCGGATCACAGGGCGAGAATCAGGAATGTGGGGAGCAGGGAGGGGCCCCCTGAACCGAGCCCGCCCCCCTCTTTCGTCCCTGATCCTCCCAAGGTAAAACCCGCGAAATTCCCCCCCTAAACTCACCACTGGCCACGTCCCAGCACCGGCCCAACGAGCGGGGCTGCAGTCGGTTCCGTTTTAGTTTGGTCAGAGCAGGAAATTAATTGAAATCAATTGAGCGATGTAAAGAAAAATGCTTATGAGACATTATTGCCATTTTTAAAATATTTTCTGGTTCAACGAAACTGGTACAACATGGTCTGGGAGTAGAGGTCATAAAGCCACAGTGAAGTTTGCTTTAAGCAGATGGAGTTAGCAGAGTGCCTATGGATGTGTTAATAACCATACGTCAACACAGGCTGTGCCCCCCCTCCACGTCCCGCCCAATTTGCAAGTACGCCCACCCCCTCGCCACCCGCCCCCCCCCGGCAAAACTAACACTGCACCCTCCACCCCTCCACTTCTTTTACAAGAACGGTGTGAAGTGGAGATTCCGAGATTCCCACCGAGATTCCGATTCTTCCCAGAGCAGCTCAGTGAGCCACGGTGGTATTTTCTGGAACTGTAGAATTCCTGTGATGTCATAGCTTTTGTAACGCTGTGACATGTTCCTGGGCCGGCCAGTCCATTTGTCCCTCATTAGGACCCTTGAACTCTGATTACAGGATGAATTGCCAAGTGCCGTGTGTCACACCTGCGTCAAATGCTTATTTGAAATCCAATTAACTTATTGGAAATACATGATAAATTTTAACCTACCAGTCCCTGAGAATTTTAAGTTAAATATGTTAGTAACCAAAATGTACAATCTTTTCAAAGAAGAGACTTGTTCTGAATACTGGAGACATTTGAGAAATTTCACTAGTGTCCAAGTCCAAAATGTTTCAAGTAGTTATTTGACCCGGGTCTGTTGTGCAATGGGGTGTGTGTTTGTGCAGATGCTTGGCCCTGGTTTGTGGTAGTGCAGAAGAGATCCTGGGTGTAGAAGCACAAATATTACACCATGCTAAACTTTACTCAGAGCGAAGTGTCTGCTCCTCACCCAGGTTCTCCTCTCCAGTACTCCTGTTAAGTGCTGCTGTGATCCTGGTTGTTGTGGTACAGCTTTATTCCAGGGTGTAGTGGCTGCAAATTTATGATTCTGGGTGTAGTAGTTTACATTTTGCTCTCTGGCTCCTCAGTGAGGTACTGTAAAGTTGTGGTGCTGGATGTAGTTGTGTTAAGTTTTGGGGGGGAGGGGTAGAACTTTGTCCCAAAGAGTGGGACTTAAAGGCATGTGCAGTTGTATAAAGTTTGGGTTCCTCAATTTAGTAATTTCAGTAACTGTATAATATACTAGTAACTAGTATAATATTTGGGTTTCTCAGTTTAGTAATGTACAGTACCTGAGTGTATCAGTGTAAAGTTAGGGTTCCTCAGGTTAGTGATGCACGGTAACTGTGTACTCGTATATAATTTTGGTTCTTGTGGAAAGTGTAAAGTTTAGGGGCTGCTGGCTGTGGTTAGGGGGGGAGAGAGGAGGGTGTAGCTCTGACCCTTGGGTGTGGCCCCGGAGCTGAAGGTGGCGCTGTGTGCTTGCAGGTGAAGTCAGGGTCCCGGGACGAGGCGTTTCGGGTAGGGGCGCAGTACGACCACAGCAGAGGCTACGACTCCCACTCCAGCAGTCCCACCAGCAGTTCCCACCCCCGCAGCCAGGACTCGTACGGCAGCAAACCCCTGCCCCCCCCCGTCGCCCTCAAACCCAGCTACGTGTCCCGCCCCAGGGCCGCCCCTGACACGCCCCCCCCGGAGCAGAGGGCACCGCCAGAGGAGAGTCCGGACGAACCCTCGCAGAAGTCCTTCCTGGGGAAGATCAAGGCTTTCGAGAGAATGGACTACTTCGCCCGAGCCCAGAGGATGCTGGAGCTGCAGGAGGCCCAGAACGCCAGGGTGTGTGTGTGTGTGTGTGTGTGTGTGTATGGACATGCATTTGGGTGTGTGTGTGTGTGTGTGTGTGTGTGTGTATGGACATGCATTTGGGTGTGTGTGTGTGTGTGTGTGTGTGTATGGACATGCATTTGGGTGTGTGTGTGTGTGTGTGTGTATGGACATGCATTTGGGTGTGTGTGTGTGTGTGTGTGTGTGTGTGTGTGTATGGACATGCATTTGGGTGTGTGTGTGTGTGTGATGACTGTTGTTAAAGCAGTTGTGTTGTCTTATGACATCCTGTTTAGGTCTGTGAAATTGCTCAGAAGCATCCAGACATTTACGCCGTCCCTGTGAAACTACAAAAGCCTGACCTCAACCGACCACAGCCAATAGGGTAAGGCCAAATATCTGACTACAGCCAATAGGGAAAGGGCAAACTTCTGACCAGTAGACCATGACAAGGCCATTTGACTCTACTCATAACTTCTCTTTTCTTCTCCACCCATTACTGTCTCTGCCTCCACCTGATTCTCCTTCTGCCTAACTAACTTGCATTTGAAAGTAGATAAGAGTACTAAATTAACGTTATGTCAGTGTAACTCAAACCCAGCCCTTCATCTTTCATCCGCCCAGTTCTGCTGCAGTTCTCTATGCAGTGACCCGTTACCCAGGCTAACTGTCATAGCTCTATGCTTAGCCCTAGTGCTTCAGTTCTCTATGCAGTGACCCGTTACCCAGGCTAACTGTCGTAGCTCTGTGTTCAGCTCCAGCTCGCGGCCCGAGCCCCAGACCCCGCCTTCCAAGATGGCGTACTCGGAGAGCCGGCCGTATTACCACAGTGAGGAAGAGGAGGAGGAGTACCGGCGGCAGCTGATGGACCAGACCAAGCGGGGCTACTACGCCAACCCACAGAAATATCAGGACACTGAGCTGTAGCGGGTGGGCGGGGGAGAGAACCTGGCCACGCCCGGATCTGCGCCATCAACACCATTCCGCAGGGCCCAGCACCTGCACCTTATCTTATCTGCTGCTGACCGGGAAGCCTTCCTTAAGTTCCACTCGCCCGTTTCGCTTCAAAGAAGTTCCAACTTATCTGTCCTTATGGATGGGAATCTCAATCAGTGTTTTTTTTTTTCTTTTTTCTCTCTCTCTTTGTGTTTGGTCGTCTCTGTCCGTGTGCGTGCGTCTGTTCGTTTCTTGATCAGGAACCACTGTTTTTTCTTGCCTATGCAAAAATAATTTCAGTTTCTCCGGAGCGACTGAAACCCATGTTGCCATGGATCCTCTTTGTCTTATTCTGAACCGTTGGATATTCTGTGCGTCCAAAACTTTTTTTTTCCCCCCCTCTTTGTTACGTTCCTTTTTTTTAAATAAAAAGAACTTAAATAACAAGCAATCTCAAGAACTATTTTGAAAGGTCACTTGTAGTCACACATTGTGTTTATTATTATTATTGTTATTATTATTTTCTTTGCATTCCTGCCTTTGTGAACATGTTCGTATATATATGTATACACATGTGTATATGTATATGTATACACACTGTAAAATACACTGGAAATTTGTTACTTTTTTTGAAGTGCCTTTTTCTTTATGAACAACACTGATATGTGATGCACCGGAGGGCTTGTGCACAGTACTGTATGGAGCTCACAAGCTTACAGGACTCCCGGGAACAGACTACACCAAAACCTTAAAAAAAACTCCGCACCTACCTGTCCTTACCGCCCGTAGTGCGCCAGATCGGGCGGTCCCGCCCCCACCCCACAGCTGTGGTTTCTGAGCGGAAGGGGTGGGGCCACCAGGCCTGAGACCGGGTGTGGTTGATCCTGTGTACGTGTATTCTCATCGCCATCTTTGTATTAGCTTCCACACATTCTGAATGTTTATAACGTGTGCTGGATTGTACATTTTTTCTTCTTCTTTTTATTTTATTTTTTTAAACTGTTATCAGTGTGTATGGATTACATTTCTTAAACATATTTTTATTTTTTTGGACACCACGGCTTCCCACTTGGTTGTGGAGATCACAGCGAGCGACTGGATTCCAGGGGGTCCCTCAGGGGTCCTTTCCACAGCCGACCAACAGTGGATCCCCTGGAGTTTTCACTTTACAACACCAAATAAAAATAAAATATCTTTAATGTATCGGTGCCGGCAGTTCTGCGTCATCTTTTCATTGTTTGATTGGTGGAAGAGTGAGACACCTCCCCCCCACTGTGACTCTCACCAGCAATAAGCAAGTTAGGTAGTGGAGGGATGGACACAACTTATTTAATATGCTGTTATTTTTCTCTCACCACATCTGGACCCAAATTCAGCATTTATGTAATAACCTGAAATAATGCCTGAGATGGAATTTTCCACCTCCCTCCACCCAGTGTGAATTGATTGATTTTCTTGTGGTGTCATATTCCTGCTGCAGAATTCCATACGCTGGGTAGGCTTTGAGCCACAGTGCATACGGGCCATACCAGTGACTACATTAGTGTTTTCCATTTTCCCATTCCGTTTTAATCCAAATAAATGTGTTTAAAACATACTTAAAACTGGAGACAAAGCCGATGGGGAATTCAGGGTGGTGTGATAAATTCCATTTCAGTTTACTCAATTCAGGAAATGAACTGTAAATTCAATCTGCAAATTGAAAATGTGCATAATGTTCTATGAGGATTTTTTTTTTTTAAGAATTAAAAGAATTTCCATTAATTTCCTGATTCAATTTTGCCTACTTTTGAGTCCCAAAATTGCAGGAGGGCTGTAAATCTCTCCCACATAACCCCCCCCCCCCCCCACACAGATCTTTCTGGTCACACAATCTCTTGCATTCCCTACCAGATTGATTCCCCGGGTCGTGGCTAAAAGAGAATTGAGTTCTCGTTGACCTGGATAAATAAGGATTTTAAAAATGTGCCTCGAATATCCCTCCTGTGCTGCGATCGAGGAAATGGATGCCCACGGGCGTCAGCGGCGGGCACTGTGCCAAGGGCTTAGGAGTTTGCATTGTGGCCAGTGCCGACTAATTTAGTATACGGATTAACATGAGGTATCTGGATATAAATTCTACCAGAGGGGGGAAAAGGTTGTAAAATGTGACCACAGACCTTGTAAAGTGCTTACATACGGTATGAAGGCTTGAGTTTTCTTTTACAAATATAACCCCCTTCCCCCACAATTAGCAGGTCATATTAAGAGATGACTGGCCCATTGAAACACATTAATATGATTAAGAAAGAAAACCTTCAATTAACTGTTCTGAAAACTGAAAAGCTGTCATTAAAGTAAAAACAGGAAAATAAGTCCTGACCTTTAAACTGATATAAATGCAAGATGTTGCATCTCGTTCTGCAAAAATACATTTTCTATCTGTTCATAATTTGTCTGTTTACATGGTGAAACTGAGTGTCCTTAGTGTGAAGGGTGATGTTCTCAGTGGAATGAATGCATTTGCTTTTGTCCTGTTTCAGCTCTGTTGAAATTCACTGAATTCCAGCTCTGAAATGAATGTTCCATGAAGCATTGCAAAAGCAAACAAGCAGCAGCCCCTGTATTAAACTTTTTATTCTATTAGGGGGCTAGCACCCAGGGCTTATACTGTAGCCTACAAATATTCTTTCACGGATTTTCCTATAATAATAATAATTATTATTATTGTTGTTATTATTATAACGTACTGTACGGATTGTTATTATATATTTTTATATATGGCCAAAGGCTCCCAAACTGTGCTGGAGACCCTGTTTTTGGTGGTTTACTTTCTAAACATTGCCAGACGGGTCTTGGAAATGAAACTACAACGTGTCGTCATTTCCGGTTGTAACTCGAATTGAAGGCGCGCTTTGCTGTTTCTTCAACGGGTTCTTTCGAAAATAAAAATAAATTCTCTTAATTTCTGTTGTCCATTTTAACTATACGAGGAATTGGTCTCCGAATACTTCTGTGTTGCGGATTCTTGTGTGCTACGACGAATTTATTCACATGAGGAAGGTCCACAAAGAAGCTAATAAGCAATTGTTTGGAATAGGTTTACCCAATCCGACCCAACTCTAAACGTAAGTTGGCAAATTATCACGTTTCTCTCCCCCTGCACTCCCACATGGCTCCCTGAAATATATTCCGAGTGTATGTGTTTTGCTACATCTTCTCCGTCAAAAGTAGTAATTTTATTTTTAAGAAATGTAGATTGCATGCTAGCCTGGCGGAGAGGATTTTAGAATTTCGTGCTCAGCTCGCATCGGGGCCGACCGGGCTCTCCTCTATCGTTTTGGTTCCTCTTGAGATTTCTTCCCACAGGGGGAGCTTTTTTTTAACCTCACTTGTTGGATTTCTTTGGTTTTAGTCTGAGTTTTCCCATCCCTCGTTTTCTGTAAACGCGTCTTTGCTAATTGTTAACAGACAATGTAAAAAAGTTAGTAAAAAAAAAAAGGTTAGTAAAAAGTTAGTTAGTAAAGTTAGTTAGTAAAAAGTAGACACGTTTAATGTCTGTTGAATGATGGGTTACTCTCTTAAAGTTGCATTACGTGAGAAATAGTTGTGTGTGTCATTAATTAATGTCCCGTATCCACACACCATGCTTTTAAAACAGATTAGCTAATGCTTTCAGTTTCCATGTAAAAATGAATATAGTCTATATTGAAATTTAGAAATTAGGCTGGTAGGTGGAATCTGTGAAGTTGTGGACCCTTGCTCAAACCAAATCATTTGCCACAGTTATTGGGAACAAGCCAAACGTGCACTGTGTTATAATACGGGGTAAATGTTTTTTTGAAAAAATGGTTAAATTAATTGAACAAGAGTAGCAAAAACCAGTACAGACCAGGGTGGCGGCCCCAGGACTGAGTTGGGTTAGCTCTGAGTATAGACCAACCGGTGCAGGTTTCAGTAGCTTAATACACTCCATTTTTATTTTTCAAAATAATTAAAGACGCATTAAATTTCATCCTTGACCATTCAAACTACTTACATAGTGCTTTCAACAAAGTTTAATTTTTCTGTATGGTCCCTTTTATGAAGATGGAGCAAAGCCGATTGGTCTTTTGTCTATTAAATAATTGTGTCCATGTTATTCCCCCAATTAAACGTATCGTATTTAAAATAAAAATGAAGAACACAAAACAACATGCTCAGATTTAAAAGAGTTCCGTTTTATGTTGACACGATTTGCAGATCGGTAAACCGCCTCGGTGAAGTATCCTGGCAGACACTAACCTATCCTAACATGCTCTGAAAATAAAGAGACACCTGTAGCCTAGGCTAAGCGCTCATAAAAGCGGGCCATTTACCAGGCGATTTCCATAATGCGGCAGATCCCACAACCTTTGAAAGTTTCTTTTTTGTTGACCCAAAATGTTGTAAATGAACCAACACTCGGTACAGAAGTATCCAGAATAAATCCATTCTAACAGAAGGAGAAAACCATAGGATTCCAAGGGGAGAGAAAATAATGAATCAAAACTTCAACAGATTTAAAACTCAAACTCAGCCACTTCAGAGACATGAAGGAAAATAATGGGATTGATACCAAAAACAAGGACGGGGACTCGGTTCATTTAAATTATAAATAATAAAAAAAACAGAAATAACGCCGAAAAAGAGGAATTAAAATGAAGGAGCGCCTTCGGCCGCGGATCCGCGTTTGTTTTTTCTTCTATGTTATTTTGCGGCGTGCGCCTCTCCGATGTCTCTCCCAGTAGTTCTTCCTGGATCTTGCTGTCCAGTCGCGGGGGTTTCGCTGGCCTCACATTTGGCTGACCCGGCATACAGAAGCCGTCCTCGCTGCATCTCTACCGGCGCTTCTCGCATGCCTGGATCTCAGTCGCAGTTGTTCCCAGCGCTGCTGCCCGGCCGCCCGCTGCTGTCTCTCGGATTGCTGCAGCTGGTTCTCGGTTGTTCCATGGTGGCGCTCTCTTTCGGGGCTTTGTCACTTAGCAGCTCGCCTCCCATTCGGAATTCGTGTCCGTTTTGGGCTGGGTCTTCAGTAAGTACACTTCAGTTCTGTCACCACTATACAGAGAAATCCGATAATATGTAATGCTCCATTTATTTATTCTATCCCGTATGGTTTTCTGGCGATCATTCGTCTAAATCCCTCCATGCTGTCTGACGATCAGCCTGAGTGCTAGCTAACTAGCTAACCACGCTTAGCCTAATTGATTTCCTTAATTAATATATTGTAGATACTGCAAAGAGAAGCAAGTATATTTGTTAATGTTAGCTCTAGCTTTGTGATTTTTATGTTTAGCATTGACGTAAATTGGCGTTTCAACCATTTGCGATTGAAACAATGTACCGTTAGCCAACTGCCTAACTAGATATCTCGCTAACAACAAAGAGGCAGTGTATATTGTGAACATCAACAGGTAGAACGGTATAGTTAGCAAGGCCTAACTTATTAAAACCGCTAGAGAAAAACGGTTAATCAAAGATAAGGTTTAGAAAACGTCCGTGTTCACCGTGATACCACACAGCCTTTCGTTATCTAGCTCAGATCTAGACATTAGGCTAAGTCAATAACTGTGGGTGTTCAGTATTTGGAAACATGCATGGTCGTGTTTCAGTGAATAAATCCAGCCATTACGACAGACTGTCAGTACGAGTTTCCTAAAGTTATATTTAACAGTGTCTGTCCCGGCGGAAATGTAGTCCTGTGCGATCTGCAGCAATAAGAAAATGGAACTATTGCAAAGGGGTTTTGTAACGAGGATGGCCTAATCAAATTTTCCCTAAACTTTTACATGTACGAATATTCTAGTGTCTTAACATACAATACGAGTTTACTCTTCGAAGTTTCTTGAATAATTTGTAAAATACTCATATTTATATCTGGTGATATTTGCAAATTAAACCCTATTAATCGTGCAGATGTGTTTAGATACAAATGCATGTGCATGATTACTTTGGAGGAACTCCAAATACCAAGTAACAAACAGCACACAGAAATGCGTAACTGCGGACATGTTTTTATCTTGGCAGGATCGGAGCAAATGCATTAAAGTATTTGTCCTCAGCGCAGTCCTGGACGAGGTGCTCTCGTTTCTGGTACAACAGCTGTAATTTATCATGAGTGGTTGGGCCTGGCTGGATTTCTTGTTGACTTTTGGGCTCGCCAGGGCCACGCACGAGGACAGACAGTACATTAAGATGCATTAATGGCTTTGTAAACGTTAGCTTTTTAAACTTGTTTTTGTATGTTCCTTCGATCACAACCTCACTCCAAGTAGGAATGCAGCTTGAAGATAACATTCACAAGAATCGAAACAGTCCTAAAATGTTTCAGTTTATTGTTAACCTTGATAAAAATGATGATGGAAGACCATTGGAAGGAAAATGATAAAAGGGAGTTGCAGTGTCTGCAGTTTTTTTTGTGTGGTTTCCTTTTCGTTTTCATCAGGAGCCAAATTAGGCCTTGGAAACGGGGAGTGTGACGTCCTTCAACCATTTGCTTAAATTTGGCACTTAAGTGCCAAAACAAACTCCTAAGAGGTACAGTGTTTGCTCATTTTCGGTGTAACAAAAACGAGCACCCAATTAGGTAAAGAGACAGTATTCAATCAACATTAGTCCTTAACTTTGAGATGCAAGCGTTACACATTTTCTTGACAAACTAAGGGAGTTGGTTTGAGTGACCACCAAACTTGCCAAACTGAATCTGCGAAGAGACCCAAGTTTGATATCCAGAAGTAGGCACTTGACTAAATCTGTTTATATAAAGTAACATAAGCAAGAGAATATTTGAAGCTATGCCTTGTAAATCAACCCTTTCAAAGCAGTTGCCACTGTTGCATTATTGTAGTTCTTTTACTCTGACAAATTATCATGCGCCCTGTATGTTTAAAAAAAAAAAAACAAAGAAACAAAAAAAAACCCCTGAAACGCTCTGTTCCTGCCGTTCCGGCTGGCAGCTTTGTTTTTCTCTGGCTTTTCTCTGTGCTTTTCCATCAGCATTGTTTCCTCTGGAGGTCTGCTTTAGTGCAGCTAAACAGAGGCAGGGATCCAGTCAACATTTGGCCTTAACTTTGACTAACAATTAAAAGAACGTTTTTTTTCTTCCCCCCTCTCCTTTCACAAACATATTTTAGCAATCGTTAACTCGCCATGCCGAGTTTGTGCAGAATCTGACGTTTGCTTGTGTTTAAAAGTTAAGGACCAGAGTTGATTGCATTCCGCCCAATGAGTGCACTGCAGTCAGAAGTGTGTGGAAAGTGCTGTTTGAATACAGGCCTGAGGTTCTGGCTTTTTGGCTTGCATTTCCTCCCCCTTTACTCAAACTGTAAATCACTGCAGCCTGGACTCTCCTCCCGTTCAAGCTGGTTTTTCCTTCCAGATGTTTTCATAGCCATTCGGGATAATTGAAAACATACATTCTAGTGCTTTCACAAATTTAACCGAATGCAGTGTTGGTGGTTCATTACCGTTCACGCTGTCCTTCAATTCGAACGACAGGTCCTTGCTGTCATGTGACCTGGTGACCTCACTTTCAGCATTCTTTATTCCAGTATGAGTCCCAAAGTTTGCCAGTTGATCAGTCAACTGGTCAGCCACCTGACAGATGAGTCGGTTGATTGGTTGTTTACTTTCATGTGAACAGGTGTTGATCATTTATGATGCCACTATTCCGTTCTATTTGATCAGTCAATCAGTGGGCCTACCAAGCAATCGGTCAATCTGTCTACCAGTGAAGAAAATAGTCTTTTCTATGGGAATTGTGGCATGGATAGTAGATCTCCAGGAACAGGATTGGGCAGCCCTGGCCTGGCCTGGGAACGCCCCCGGGGCTGTTAAATTTTGGAACGCGTTATTGGGTGCGCCGTTTGCCACTAAAACTCTCAGCCTGGCACAATTTTTTCCCCCTACTGGCAATTTCATCTTCATTAGTTTAATATTCATACGCAGATGGAGTAAGTAAATTACAGGTAGGAAAACTACACAGGGAGTTTATGACCATCTTGGAAAGGAGCCATTTGGGATCTAGATATAAAGACATAAAGCTGCAGTTTCTAAATTTCAGTACTGCTTGGACTACTGCTCGTGCCCCAGAGCACGGTACTTATCCATCGTTTCCTGAGTCTTGATATCCAGCTGTGTAAAGTATTTGACATATTTGTCATGAAGCTGCTGAGAAAAGATTACCCCAAGCCGTCTAGAGTAGTGTGTTCTGTCCCAGTGCATTTCTGGCATTGCATTCTGAAAATAGCGAGTAAGATCCTCATAGACGTTACTCTGAAGAAGTTGAAGAAGCATACGTTATTGGTTGATCCCTTGAGGGCTGTCCTCATGATATTTTTATTTTATTTTCTCAGTGCATGTTTTTGGGTGGGTGTTTCCTGTGGACAGAGAGAGAGAGGGGTGGACTCAGGGCTTGATAGCAGGCCTTGCTTAACCGGCCCGGGGGATTGATGGTCCTCTCATCAAGCCGTGTTTGCAGACACCGCAGCCACAGCGGGATACTGAGCAACAGAGAAACAGACCAGAAGCACGGGGAGTTGAGGACATGAGAGAGGAGGAGTCTGTACAGGCATTCTCCTTCTCTTACCTCCACCGGCTCTCCTCCTTGCAATTACTCCTCTCTTCTCTCACTCAGTCTCCTTATCTCCCTTGCTTCTCTCCCTCCCTCTCTCCCTCTCCTTTCCTCACTGTCCATCTCTCTCTTTCACTCTGTCTCTCCCTCTCTGTCTGTTATCTCCATCTCTCCCTCCTCTGTCTCTCCCTCTTGTCTGTTCTATTCCACAGTCGCCTCCTTGTTAACGCATCGGCGACCATTGCGTGATCTGTCTGTCACGCGCGCATGTTTGTGATCGCACGTGGCGGAGGTCGTGAGGAGGTGTTGCAGCGGGTGGTGGAGTGGCGGGTGGTGGGGTGGTGGTGGTGATGGCGTGATGTTGGAGGGTGGTGGTGGGAGTGGCGGTGTTGGTGGTGGTGGTGGTGGTGATGTCAGCGGTGATGGTGGTGGTGGAGGGGGTAGTGGTGGGAGTGGCGGTGATGGTGGTGGTGGAGAGGGTGGTGGTGGTGATGTCAGCGGTGATGGTGGTGGTGGAGGGGGTGGTGGTGGGAGTGGCGGTGATGGTGGTGGGGAGGGGGTGGTGGTGGTGGTGGCGGTGATGGTGGTGGTGGAGAGGGTGATGGTGGGGGTGGCGGTGATGTCAGCGGCGGTGGGGGTGATGGTGGGGGTGGCGGTGATGGTGGTGGTGGAGGGGGTGGTGGTGGGAGTGGCAGTGATGACGGTGGTAGCGGTGATGGTGGTGATGGTAGTGATGATGGTGGGAGTGGCGGTGATGGTGGTGATGGCAGCGGCGGTGGGGGTGCTCTTATCAGCTTGCCTGTGCCATAGCTGTGTTTGACAGCTTTCTGTGCGCAGGGGTGCGGTATCTGAGAAATGTCAGATACGCCAGCGCGTTTCACGGCAACAAAGAGGCGGGATTAAGCGGTTTGCGCTGCGCCCGGCGGAAAAGGCAGCGGCGTTCCCTCCCCGGCGGGCGGCGGGGGATTTCCGCTTTTGTCTCTTAGATTGCACTTATCCCTTTTTGTCATTGTGCCGGTGCAGTGACCGGGGTAATGGGACTGTAAATCCCCTGTTTGTGCGGGGGCTGTATCTGCCCTGTTCTGTGTGTGTGTGCGTGCGTGCGAATGTGTGTGTGTGTGTGTGTGCGCGTGCGTGCGAATGTGTGTGTGTGTGTGTGCGCGTGCGTGCGAATGTGTGTGTGTGCGTGTGTGTGTGTGTCTGAGTGTATGTATATGTGCCTCTAACAATGCTGTTTTTACAGGTTATCCTCTCTGGAATCATTGGTCTTACAACATGGCGGAGACCCATGCTACTTTTGGTAGGTGGTTTACATTTATAAATACATTTTCATGCTCACTCTCTCTCTCTCTGTCACGCACACACTCACACACGCACACACACATATATACACACACACTGGACTATACAGAGGTTATTTGTGATTGGCAGTTAATAGCTTCATTGATTTTTCACAGTGGGCTGTGTGTGTTGTATTCTACACCTAAACCTGTGAACTTCCTCTTGTTAGTTCAACGGACCAAGTTCCCGGGTCAGGGGGGTTGGGGACAGAGAGAGAGAGAGAGAGAGAGAGAGAGACGTTAAATACAGTAGAAGCTTTGGCAGCATGGATATACTGTCTTTTTTTGTGAACAGTTCATTCACGTGCCCCCACACACGCGCGTGCACACACACACACACACACACACACACACACACACACACACACAGTGAGAGTGAGAGAGCCGACTGGAGCCGGATTTATCCCTGGCGTTTCTGTGGCTTCAGGCACACATGATGAATGGACACTTTAAAGATAGAGTCTGGGGGGGTGGGGGGAGGGGGGGCGTCTAGGGAGGCAGACCTGCACTGTGAATTTGGATAAATAGATACCAGGAATGTTGTGTGTGTTTGTGCGTAGGAGACGGACAGAGTGAGATTGAGAGTGAGAGGTGTATTAACTTTTCGCATCATCGAGGGATGATTCCTGACACTAGAAGTCTGTTTAGTGTGAAATGAAGTGGAGTTCTGGATTCTCCTGAGGACTGAGGGGAGGAACAGAGACTCAATGCACCAACTGCCAAAGATAAAGAGGTGTAGGTATACTGGAGTATAGAGCAGTGTGAGAGTATACAGGAGTGTAACATTCTACAGTAGTATACAGAAGTGTGGAAGTATGCAGGAGTTTACAGAAGTGTGGGGATATGCAGGAGTATACAGAAGTGTGGGAGTATGCAGGAGTGTGAGGGTATACAGGAGTATACAGCAATGTGGATGTATATAGGAGTGTGAGAGTACAGGAGTATACAGCAGTGTGGATGTAGGCTATATAGGAGTGTGGGAGCGTACAGAAGTGTGACAGTATCATGTTAGTCAGTGTTGAGTCAACCCCCACATGCTCACTCACATGCTCACTCATCCATTTAAATATAGAGCTTTACTGGCACAAGAAACTAGATCTGTTGCCAAAGCATTGAAAGCCAGTACATTAACATGCGATGAACACACAAACATCCTGTCTTTATGTACTCCTCTAACTTTTCCTCTCTCGTTATTATTCTCTTTGTCTAGCTGTGCCTATCCTTTTTTCTCTCCGTCTATCCAGGTGCCCCTATCCTCCTTTCTTTTTCCATTTCCAGCTTTCCTTTTCCCCTTCCTCACTCTCTAGGTCTCTCTCTCTCTTTCTCTCTCGGTTTTCAGCTGTACCAACTTCCTCCCTCTCTCTCTCCCTCTCTCGCAGCAAATCTGTTCATTCTGTTGTCGGTGGTCTGTGTCCTGCTCAACTTGGCCTAACCCCCCCCCTCTCTCTTTTGCAGGTGAATCTGTTCGTCCTGTTGTCGGTGGTCTGTGTCCTGCTCAACCTGGCCGGGTTCATCCTGTGCTGCCAAGGTGCTCAGCTGGTGGCCAACATGTCCTACTGCCAGCTGGTAAGAGGAGGACGCCTCTGCACCCCTAGCAAAACAAACACACCCCAAACCCATGGCAGTGCACTGTATCAACATTCTGAATCCTGCACCTTACCAAAAACAGGAAAACGCCACCGCCCCCTGCCAAAAAGTCTGGAAACCACCACAGTGCAGCCTAACAACACACTTCCTCTGACCTTCCCAAAGTGCCCTTTGACCTTTCAGCCTTGCAGTCTATCGCTGAGCCTGTGTCTTTATATTTCCATCTGTTACAGAGCTGGTTTGTACATAGATATTATTCATTCACTCAGGGTCCAGGCTTGGGGACTGTTGTAGGCCCCATGGATCTCCAGGGTCCAGAGTTGGGGGCTCTTATAGACCCCATGACTCTCCTGGGTCCAGAGTTGGGGACTCTAGTTGACCCCATGGTTCTCCAGGGTCCAGAGTCTTGGTGTGTGTGTGAGTGTGGAAGTGAGTGTGTGTGTGTGTATGTGTATGTGTGTGTGTGTGTGTGTGTGGTTAAGTTATGTTGGCCATGGCTGGAGAGAATGTGTGAAATTCCTCGGTGAGGGCCTGTGCTCTGGACAGGAAGTGCCATGGGAAGTGCCTTTAGAATGACCCAGGATAGCGGCGGAAAATCTGATTTCCCTGCCCCCCCTTTCCACCCCTCCACCCAGTGACAGGTGTCTGTAAGCGGGGGGGGGAGGGGGGGCGCAGTCTGTCTGTGATTGTGCCCGTCTGCAGGGCGCCAAGCTCCAGCAAACAGGAAGTGAACCCTGCTGACGGAGGACAGGATTCCAGATTGTTCTATTTTTACCAGACTGCCACCGTGCCACAATCCCTCCCTACAGAGACAATCCTCAAAAAAACAATAGCTCTGGATCTCTCTCAGGCCTGTACGCACACGCACACACATGCACACACGCGCACACACACTCTTATGTGCACATGCGCGCACAGAGGTTTTGTTTTGGCTCAGACCTGTTTTTTTCCAGGACTCTGTCCTGCTGGTCTTAATCAGCGGAAAATAATTCATCATTTTGGAAAGGTCATGATGTTCCTCGCACATCTGCGCACACACACACACACACACACACACACACACACCCTGCCTTCAGCTCCAGAGAGCACGCGCCATGCCCTGCAAAAGAGACAAAGAGCCACACATCCATGGAGACAAACAGATTTCTGATGAAATCCTGGTGATTTCATCCTTCTTCTGGCTGCTTGACGTTTTAACAATTGAGTCGAACTGTGGCACGTAAGGATTTAAGCAAAAACAAAAACCAGAAAAATTAGAAAATTGAAGTGCACCGTTTAAGGTGCTGGGATCGTCGGGTTTGGAGGCCGACCTGTGGGAACGTGTGTTCCTGTTCTGGGATGCCAGAGTGAGTGCTGGGGAGCAGGGGGTTGGCTGGCCGTCGAGCGCTTTATGGCAACCCCGCTGTGCCTGGTTTTGGCGCTGGTCTCTCTTTCCCCAGAGTGAGTAATGGGCCTTCATGGCTGTGCAGTGACGGGGGAAATTCCCCCCCCTCTCACCCCCTGGTGGGGGCAAGGTTATACAAGCTTGCGAAAAGGGATTGAGGTGTGCGTGTGCGTGCGCGTGTGTGTGTGTGTGTGTGAAAGAGAGAGAGAGAGCGAGCGTGTGTGTGTGTGTGTGTGAGAGTGAGAGAGAGAGGCAGCAGGCAGGGTTGGCCTGAGAACTTGCAGGTTGCCAGGTTCAGATAGAATCCTCCCTTCCCAAGGGTGTGATAAGGAGGGAGGTTATTTATAATCTTAACATTCTTGACATTTCTGCACGTCTGTTTTCCGCCAAGCAATTACCACACGGTGGGGGTGGGGGGGGGGGGGGTAATGCTCTAGCAGGGGATCTGATGCCAATTAAACGAGGGTGCAATGGCAGACAGGAAATGTCTGTTCTTGTGATAAACTGAATGACTGTGAGTGACTGAATGATTATGAGTGACTGAATGACTGTGAGGGACTGAATGATCTGCCGTATTTCTGTGTGTTTTCTAGATGTGGATGTTAACTGAATGGTGTGGGGTGTTTGTGTGTTTTGTTGATGTGGATAAGGACAGAGAGTAACTGAATGGTGTGGGGTGTTTGTGTGTTTTGTTGATGTGGATAAGGACAGAGAGTAACTGAATGGTGTGGGATGTTTGTGTGTTTTGTTGATGTGGATAAGGACAGAGAGTAACTGAATGGTGTGGGATGTTTGTGTGTTTTCTAGATGTGGATAAGGACAGAGAGTAACTGAATGGTGTTGGGTGTTTGTGTGTTTTGTTGATGTGGATAAGGACAGAGAGTAACTGAATGGTGTGGGGTGTTTGTGTGTTTTGTTGATGTGGATAAGGACAGAGAGTAACTGAATGGTGTTGGCTGTTTGTGTGTTTTGTTGATGTGGATAAGGACAGAGAGTAACTGAATGGTGTGTGTTTTGTTAATGTGGATAAGGACAGAGAGTAACTGAATGGTGTGGGGTGTTTGTGTGTTTTGTTGATGTGGATAAGGACAGAGAGTAACTGAATGGTGTTGGGTGTTTGTGTGTTTTGTTGATGTGGATAAGGACAGAGAGTAACTGAATGGTGTGGGGTGTTTGTGTGTTTTGTTGATGTGGGTAAGGACAGAGAGTAACTGAATGGTGTGGGGTGTTTGTGTGTTTTGTTGATGTGGATAAGGACAGAGAGTAACTGAATGGTGTGGGGTGTTTGTGTGTTTTGTTGATGTGGATAAGGACAGAGAGTAACTGAATGGTGTGGGGTGTTTGTGTGTTTTGTTGATGTGGATAAGGACAGAGAGTAACTGAATGGTGTGGGGTGTTTGTGTGTTTTGTGTTGATGTGGGTTAAGGGACAGAGAGTAACTGAATGGTGTGGGGTGTTTGTGTGTTTTGTTGATGTGGATAAGGACAGAGAGTAACTGAATGGTGTGGGTGTTTGTGTGTTTTGTTGATGTGGATAAGGACAGAGAGTAACTGAATGGTGTTGGGTGTTTGTGTGTTTTGTTGATGTGGATAAGGACAGAGAGTAACTGAATGGTGTGGGGTGTTTGTGTGTTTTTCTGTTGCAGAGCGAAATCGGGGACGTCTGTCACTGCTGTGCCGACAGCCCCAACAGCAAGTGCCCTGAGGAGAAGCTGCTCAAGCTCTACCCTGGAAACTCCTGCAACACCATGAGGGTCCTGCTCAAGGTGTGTGTGCGCGTGCGTGTGCGTAGGTGTGCACGTGTGTGTGTGAGTGTGTTTTCAGTCCTTTTACCCCCATTTTTGATGGCCTGATTGTGCCTTCGTCTAGTTGTTCTGCCTGTCTCAGAAAAGGAGAATCTCTACATGTTTTGACAAAGCCATCCAAATAGTTGCATTATATTAAGTTAATGGTTTTATGTGATAATAAATGTCACCACACCCTTTTAGTGGTGTATGGAACAAAAACTTTCACATATTACACATTTCTGTCATGCGTTCATCTGCCAGTCTGCATGGACCAATCACAGCATTGCAGTACAGTACAGAAGCTCTGCCTGCACCAATCACAGCCTTGCAAGAAAGTGCCAACCAATCCCTTTCTGTGTTGTTTTTCCAGAAGGTTCTGTTTGCACTGTGTGCCCTGAACGCTTTGACCACGGCCGTCTGTCTGGTGGCCGCTGTGTTGAGGTACCTGCAGATCTTCGCGGCGCGGCGACCGTGCACAGTAAGAACCAATCAGAAACCAGAACCCTGACACCTCCTCCAATCCCGTCAGTCCTTAAGCCACTGAACCGGCTGAGGGCTGAATCCACAACTGTCTTGTTATCTTGTTGTCTTGCATCCTGTAATCCTATGGACTTGTTGTGAGTGATTGAGTGAAGCTTAAATAAGTGTAAATGACTGCTTGAATGCAGTCTAGAAAGTCTTGAGATGTTAAACAATTTTCTGTCATAGCCTTCAGTTTAAATTCATCTTGTGTGTTCACTTCTGTGATTGCTTCATATTAATGTACTGTGAAAAGTATGACTCCTCAGTTTGAGAGAGAAGATATATGTTTTTGTGTTTTAACATTTTTACCTTTTTTTTTTATTTTTTTACAGGAAGAGCCCCGCCCCATCGCAGAGGAAGGGGAGGAGCCGGCCCACATACCTGATCCAGACGAGTTTGTCCCTCCAGCCCCTCCCCCCTCCTACTTCTCCACCTTCTACTCTTACACCCCTCGCCTGGCCCGCAGGTACCCCTGTACCCCTCAAATTTCCAACACATGCAGACACTCTCCTTCTCTCTCTTACACCTGCACCCTTAAACTACCACACAGGTACTCCTCCACCTGCTTGTGTGTGCCCCTGTACCCCTCAAATTCCCCATATGTACCAACACATACTTCCTCAAAACTGGTCCTCAGTTATGGGATCCTAACATCCTGATAGGTTCTCCTTCATGAAGAAGTGGGAGAAAGGTGGAGCGTACAGTAACTTACATTTACAGTAAGGAGAGTCTGTCGCGGGTAAACCCTGCCCCCCCCCCCCCGGGTGTCTCAGGTGTTTCAGTCACACCGCGTTGGCCTTCAGTGTGACTTTTGACCTTTGCGACGTTGCGGGGAGAGAGGTTGCGATCCTGGATCCTGTTCCTGGCCCTCAAGGCACAGGATGGAGCGCCTGGGTTACCCATGAGCACTGGGGGGCCCCTCTGCTTGAAGGCACGCAAGCAATGAGACGTTAAATTTGGGGGTCGTGCTGTAAAGGGATAGCATCCACGTCCCTGTGGCTGCCCCCCCCCCATGGTAACTTGGTAGAAGATTCTGTGCCTAGGCCGGCTTCCTCTCCTATAGGCACTCTAAGGCTTATCCTTGATTTAGCCATTGATAAAGCAGCAAGTGAAGTTACAAGCAATCAGCAATGGTGTGTTTTTAATAAGCCAATATGTGCTGGAAACCTCTCAGTAGATGTTGCCCAAACCCTGTACTTGGATCAGTGTTTTAATGTGTGGGTTAACAAAGATTCACCTAGAGTCTTTGTTTTACATGATTGGGTGAATTTGGAAGGGTGTTTGGTGTAACCTCCGTAGATATCTTGAGGTCTGGGTCTTTGTCTGGCGGGATGTTTGGTCAATCCCCGGTAGATATCTTGAACTCTGGGTCTTCATTTGGCAGCATGTTTGTTGGAGCCCCTGTAGATACCTTGAGCTCTGGGTCTTCATTTGGCAGGATGTTTGGTGAACAACCCCCTGTAGATATCTTGAGCTCTGGGTCTTAATTTGGCAGGATGTTTGGTGACAGCGTGATTCCTCTGCCTCACATATATGGTGCCAGAATCAAAGGGGTGGAGGTGTTCTGTCCCCTGGACCCTCCCCCGCCCTACGAGGCCATCGTGGGACAGCCTGAGGACGCCTCCGCCCAGGTAACCGTCTCCACCCGTAGCCTTCTGAGAAACGGCCACCGGCAGTTCGGTTTTAGCCGGTTAGCGGCTATTGTCTGCGGGT
This sequence comes from Anguilla rostrata, assembly GCF_018555375.3. NCBI lineage: Eukaryota > Metazoa > Chordata > Actinopteri > Anguilliformes > Anguillidae > Anguilla > Anguilla rostrata. The sequence goes on along the minus strand of NC_057942.1, from coordinate 37,594,891 downwards.
GTGAGAATGAAACGCAGCCCTTTTCGTGTTTTTGACAAAGACGCGGCCCCTGTCATGTGACTCCACCTTTAACATAAAGCGATCTGTGTCTGTGCTTCTGTCTGTCTGTCTGTCCGTCTCAGGAGACGGAGGTGCTTGCTACTGACCTGGCAGAGGGCTTGAGTGACAGCTCGGAGACAGGACCTCTATGTGAAGGTGGGTATTGTGACATCACACCAACAGCGTTCTGATATGAGACTGTGAGCGTTCCCGTCTTGTTGCGTTGCAGTTCAATAACAACATTATTACATTTTTAATGAAATATTACATTATTTATCACCCCATTGTCCAGGATGGCTCTGCATTAGGTTATAATTTTGTGCGTTGGCGTACACCGGCTTTTTTTCCGGAACATTCGCTCCTGCGGCGGTTCGCGTGACGTGCTTCAGGCCGAGTACGGCGGCAGTTTTCGGGATCTGGAATCCGAGCTCGGGAGAACTCGCTCCTGCCTGTCCCGCGCTGGCCGCCGCGAGGCTCAGACTCAGACGCGCGACGGATTTGCATTTTCGGCGGGTGTGACGGGCGGCCGAGCGTTCGGGGTGTGGCTCGGGAGCGGAGGATCAGTCGGCTCAGCTCGCGAGGGGCCCGACGCCACTTGTCGACCCGTCACTTGCCCCCCCACCCCCGGGTGGAAAGCTAGCATTACAGTTTTTTTCCCTGAGATTTGACATTTAAAACCGCCTTTGTTTGCAGCCTCTCAGGTGAAACGTGGAGCCTGCTGCTCGAGTGTAGCCGCCACGTCAGCCTCCATTTTAGTTTCGGTTTGCTTCGTTTCATTCAGGCGGGTGTGTGTGTAAGAGTGTGTGTGTGTGTGTGTGTGTGTGTTGTGTGAGTGTGTGTGTGTGTGTGTGTGTGTGTGTGTGTGTGTGTGTTTGTCTTCCTGTCAGGTGCTCAGAGCTCAAACGTCCCGTTTCTGTTTCAGACGGGGCCCCGCAGGACCCCGCCACGCCCCCCGTTCAGGTCCGGGGGCAGACGGCGCCGGTACCGCCCAGCAGGAGGTCCCAGAAACAGCAGCTCCGCCGGTCCATTAGTGACCCGGTTCTGCTGGACCTGGCTGCTAAAGGTACTGCTGTTGTTGGGGGGGAAAAAAGGCAGAGCAATTAGGAGCCCTGTTGGGGTTGGTTGGTGGTTGATGGTTTGGGGGTTGGTGTTTGAGTGTTTGGGGTTGGGTGTTTGAGGGTTGGGGGGGTTGGTGTTTGAGGGTTGGGTGTTTGAGAGTTGGTTGGGTTGAGGTTGGTGTGGTTGGTTGAGTGTTGGGGTGTTTGGGGTTGGTGATAACTGGCCTAAGGCCTGTGTTTGGGGTAAGGGCGGAGGAGCCGGGGGGGGGGGGGGGGGTGGGCGTGGTGGTGGTCTGTGCTCGTCTGACGCCTGTGCTCTCCCACGGTAAATCTCCCCCCTCCGTCTGTCAGCATACACATGATCTGTGTGTATATATAGAGCGCCGGGCCGGTGGGTGGGGGGGGTGTCGGGGGGGTCACCGAGGCCTGGTGTCCATGGGGACAGGAGCAGATGCGTGCGCATGCACACGCAGGCAGTAACGAACATGCATGCGCAGCCACTCGCACATGCCTGCGCAGCTGTAGATACACACACACACACACACACCCCTCAATCGCTCTCTCTTCCTCCTCCTCCTCTTCCTCCCAGTGCTGAGCTGCGAGGCTGCCACGCAGACGGAGGCGGGGCCGGTGACGGTGACGCTGCGGAGGGGGAGGGGCCAGCGCCGGCCCCGCCCCCAGTCCATGGTGGACTACCAGAGCTACCAGGCCACCAAGCAGCTGGTGGCGGAGTTCCTGGAGCAGTCGCCCTGCAGCCTGACGCCCGAGGTGCAGGAGCTGGTGAACAGCATCAAGACCGTCCTGCGCTCCGACGAGCAGCACATGGACGAGGCCGTGCGCAGCGCCAGCTTCATCGAGCAGGTGAGGAAGAGGAGGAAGAGGAGGAGGAGGAGGAGGCCCTTTTTTAGCGCTGCCGCACTGATCGATTGGCTGATTCTGCCTCTTGTTTTTAAAGGTTTCTAATTTATGAAGCTTCCTGTTCACGTTAAGCGTCCATAGGGGTGTAATGGAACATCCATGCATCAATGCGTCACAATGCTAACGCTGTAATGCAATGCCTGTTAAACACATTGGTCACATTCACAAGGCAGCTAGTTGTATCACATCGTATTGTGATTAATTGTTATTATTGTTACATATTTTAACAAATTAAGAGAAATCGTATCACATCGTATCATTAATCAGAGTATGAATATTGTACTGTATTGTGATCAAGTTGTATCATTGCACCCCTAATCATATATATAACTCTATGGTGTTCTGCACTGGTAACTCTGTTCTCTTTGTGTCGTTGGTCTGCACAGGTGATCACTGGCTCGCCGGCCTCTCCAGAGCAGCTGATGCAGCCGCCTGCGCATAAATGCGCGCAGCCGGTCCTGTCTGCGCAGACGCTGCCCCTGTCTGCGCAGACGCTGCCCCTGTCTGCGCAGATGCTGCCCCTGTCTGCGCAGACGCTGCCCCTGCGGAAGCGTCCGGGCATGCTGCACCTGCGCAGCTGCGGGGACCTGAGCACCTTCACCAGGCAGGAAGTGCAGCCTGCTCTGCGTCGGGCGGGGTCGCAGGGGGGCGCCCGGGGGGAGCCGGACCGCCCCCACAGCCTGATCGGCGTCTGCAGAGAGACGGTGCTCTGAGGACGAACCCCCCGCCCCCCCGCACGGACACTGCTCACTTAAGGCAATCGTGAACAGAGATGCGCCCCCTGGTGGTGATCCCGAGGAACTAATTGCGCCACCTGGTGGTAGAAGCTCCAGGCATGAAGAGCTTTAGGCCGCTGAAGATAAGCAGCTTCTAGAAGACCCCAGCCTTTGATCAGGCTGGGCGTGTGTGTGTGTGTGTGTGTGTGTGTGTGTGTGTGTGGGTGTTGTAAGGGTGACTGTCTTGACATATACATGTCATATTATAATGATGAAAGAAAATCAAGACAAAAAACTGAAAAAACCCAAAATTGAGTTCTGGAGCCTTAGGTTTTGCCAATTTAACTGAATTATGATTATTATTATTGCTATGTTTAAGCATCTCAAATGATTTTTTTTTTTTTTAAATTTTATTTTCTGAAAGTTTTCAGAAAATAATTTTTTATTCATCTGGTGATCCGCAAGGGGCTCGTAAACACATTTATTAAGCAGCAGTGAGCAGAAACACCCCCCCCCCCCATGTGATTAATATCATTTTTTTTTTTTATTACAAATTTGGAATAGAGATGATTGCTTTAAAAGTCCAGCAAGGACAAAAAAGAAATCGCCACTTTAATGAGATTCCTGCTTAATGCCTTTTTTTGTTAGTCCTGTTGGCCCTGTGGGTCAGATCCTTTTCTTTATAAATATGCACTGTAAATAAGATTAAGCCCATGCATCTCATAGGGGTGGAGAGAGGAGGCGGCTAACTTCATCTCCTCACCAGCTGAACCAACTGTTTTTCATATATAATATAAAGTTTTCTTCTTCCTTTCTTAGATGTGGTGTGATAAGCCATATAGATTTATTTTATGTATTTCTGAACAGTCAGTAAAGGGGGAGGGGCGTGTTAAAAGTGTAGTGGGGGTAACTAGTGGAGTGTCCTTTCTTTTGGGGGTATGATTGGGATTATGGGTCAGGGCCAAAAAAAATGTTTGCAACCTGTCAGTCAACGTTTTGTCTTTTGGCTCTATTTAAATTCGAGTTTTTTTTTTTTGTCCCCCACAAACACAATTTGGCGGCATCGGCGATCGAGAAAACGAGCTCGCCAAGCGCAAGTTTGTGAAGAAAAATATTTGTTTGCGTTTATTTGTCAGTCAGAGTTAAGGACGTGTTGATTGACTCCAGGCCTGAGTCTCCCGTGTGCAGATGAGGTGGTTAACGGGGTTTCCCCCTCAGCCCCGCAGGGGTGTTCTCAGGCTCACAAAATGTACTAAATGGTTCAATTTTCTAACCTGATTTTTATTTGAATTTCCCCCCCAGCCCTCTGTCTCTTCTCTGAAAAGGTAGTTGGGGAAATTTCGCACAGCTCGTTTTATGTTTCAAAAAAAATCAATGGAGATTAAAAGAAAAAAAAGAAATAAAATAAAAAAATATATAAAACATTTTCAACCCTATTAAAGAAGTGGTTTCTGTCTGTACTTTTTGTCCAGTTTGTGAAAGTTGAGCTTTGGAAGCAATATTTCATCATAAGGCTTGACCCAGATTGGACTGGACTGTAGAATTAGAGTAGTACTGAAGGCATTATAATCTGTAGTGTTTATTTTTTATGATCCCCTTATCAGGTGACCAGTGGCTTTCAAAGGGCTGAGTCTATGTGTTTGAAAAATGCTTAAGAATTAAGAATGGCTGAACATACACAAAAATTTGTGTGAACATGTCCATATGTGCTTATTTTAGAGCTTCTCTCCTGGCGTAAATGCATTAATATGAATGTTACTTAGTTGCATGTGAAAGTGGTTAGCTTTAAAAAGGGTCGTATATTTAATTGGCTTCACAATGGATTAGAAGGCTGTTTGGAGTCACGGTGAGCTCCTGGTACGATGCCGGTTCTTGTGACCACTTCTGTGACATCATCGTTTGGTGCAGTGCCAGGTACCTGATGAAATCCGGAGGGATCCGGACAGATGGTGCTGAATATTAGCCTGGGTGGTGTGCCGTTTTGGCTGGGTGTTGATGTTTGTTTATTTCTTGGCGTGCCAGACCGTCTTCGTTATGGCAACTTGTGTAGCTTAGCATTTCAGCAAACCAATTGCCTCCACTGCACGGATCAGCAGTTTAGCGTGCCCCTTGCCTGAATGGCAGAGGTTAGCATTTTAGCATGCCTCTTGCCTGAATGGCATAGGTTGGAATTTTAGTGTGCTGCTTGACCATTAGCATTTTAGTCTATTATCATATTAGCGTGCCTCTTGACCTGTCCAGCGTGGAGTGGTGTTTTAGTGTGCCAGTCGCCTTATACACCTGATTGTTGGCCGAAGGGCTTGGGGTCTGGTAGTCTGACAGACTGCCCTACCTGCTCAGGATACTGCTCTGAATGTAGCTCAGTTTTAGTGTGTCAGTATCAGCTGTGCATGTAAACCGGACCTACAGGTGCATGTGATCGATAAATTAGTATATGTAGCTGCTCTATATAAGTTGCTCTAATCCGATGATACTGTGACGATACGGATTTGGAAACACCTGTGTAATTACCTTGGCATTCAAGATAAATTCACTTTAACATTTTAATTGAAACAAACAAGATAACCACCCCAACGACCCCCATTCTCATGGCTGAGAATAAATGAAGTTAGAGGCCAGTCTTTCTGCAGTTTATTGTTGTAAATACTGTTACAAACATTCCAGCCCTGGTACAGGAATGTAGCTCAATAGTTGTAACACAGAAAAGCTAGCAAATAAATAAACATTGCCATTGCTTTACAGAAAGTTTTTTTTTCTCCCTTTTTCTTTTTTAAGACGTTGACAAACATAGTTAAGATTAAGTACATTCAAAACAAGTGCAGTATAAACACTAGAGTTTGCCATATTCATAGCCACCACATACTCAAGTGTTGTGTGTGTGTGTGTGTGTATATATTTCTTTTTTTACAAGGGACAACTTTGTTGCATTACAATACCCTATGATCCTCTGGAAATGGGCGGGATCCTCTATTGTACCCCTGTACTGACCAATAGTATACCTTGGAGTCTAGCCGTTCACTAAATATGTACATTGTCACATAGCCCATCGTCTTATTAATTTTAACACGGCCCCTTGCACCAACTCGTGCTTGGGAGTCCTTCCCAGTCCGGGTTCATCCACGTTCGTATACTCTACCAATCTGGATTCATCAATGTCCGTTTACATTGCCAATCCGGATTCAACACACAAGAAGTACTACATACTACTATATATATATATAGATATTTTTTTCAGCTGGTTTTGGTTTTAACGTGAAGTAAATCGTAATCACACTTCGTACAAAGCATGAACGGTAAAGCCTACGGATGGCACGTCAAACGCCATGCTGAACGAAACCGATCGCGGTGGTCGTCGTTATTCTCATTTCACATTTAATTTCTAAAATAAAAAAATTAAATAAAAATACAGCAATCGACAGTAAGGCCAGTATGATCCTCGAGGGATGAAGTCGACGCTCGGAAGCGAGCTATCGGTGATTTGAGGATGGACGTTTTCCGTACGCGGAATGCGCGGTGTTCCAGCCAGCGATGAACAGCAGACAAAAGTCTGTAACTGTACGTCAGTCCCGAAGGCCTAGTTCAAGACCTTAGAAATGCCAGCACAGTTACCTCTGTAAACATTAGATCTGATCATTTATTTGGGTGGGTGGGTGGGGGGGGGAGTGGGTAGAAGTGGGAGGTGGATGGGGAGGGGGGAGGGATGGGGGTCAAGAAACAGGTGTATAGCTATGAAGGGACTTTTAATTGTTAGTTTTTGTCCAGCTGTAACATGCCTAAACCCCTTATCCCAGTATTCATCCATTTTTTTTATCTTACTTGTCCAAATTATTTATTCTAACAAATTGGTCCACAGCCGGCTAATCTGTTATGCTGTGCATGGTGAATGACGTGGACTTGGCTGTGTGTTGACTCTTAGCAAGTTAGCAGCAAGGTCTTGTGTCACTTGTGTTATCAGTCCATTGTAATGAAGATTAGTAGGGGGAGCAAACAGGAAGGATTGTGAAGCCAATCAACAGCAAGGTCCAATTAGGTTGACCAATTAAATTCACCCCCACCCCCCTCCAGTCTATAGAGCATCAGTGATTAAAGCAGAGCAGAGTGTGGGAAGCATTCTGGACTGGGATTGGTGAACTAGACTTGAACCAGATATGCACAGCTCCAGACTGAAAAAAATTCTAATTTACATGGTGGGAAAAATATCTGATACTTTCATGTTACTAACCAAAAACATACAATCCTACTGCATGAATGAATACTTTTTTTTAAAAGATATTGGATAAAATAGATGTTTTTAAAATGTCAGCAATCTGCAGGAGTTGTCCTGGCCTCTAAAATGTTTTTCAAATAAACAAAAACTAGTTTTACCCAGGTTTAGTAAATTCCGGAAAGGGATCATGGAGTAATGTATGGTACATTTATAGCTAGTGCTTACATTCCAGTCATGCAGTAGGGTGTGCATCCACATTACACTGTACTGCAGCTGTGACCCTATATCTCTGGAGAACGGTCACAGCACGATGTACAGCTTCACGCTTCGTCTGTTAGTTTGTTTTGAGCTTCTTCGTTGCTTTGGTCTGAGATTCCCCTTCCCCCTCCCCCTCCAAAAAACTAAATAAATTCACATGAAATCCCCTCCCGCCATTTTTCAAGTTTTCGGGGGAAAAAGGTTCTATTTTCAAGTATTAAAAAGTGGTCAAAACGTGAATGCCCTGAGGAGAAAATGAAAAATTGCAGTATCACCCTTTCATAAATATCGAATATTCAATAAAACTAAGAAAGAAAAAAAAACAGAGGAATGTTATATCTTACATTTTAAAAATATATATTGCACTTAAAGAAAAACTAAATAAAAAAACTAAACTCCCTATCAGTAAGACTTCTCTGCAGGACTGTGCTTTAGGAAAGATGCTACAAAGGTCAGATTTAATTCATTTTTTCCCCAACTTTCAAATTTGTTGCCGAGTCCAAACATAGTTACCGCAAAATGGTAAATTTTTACTTTTCATTTTCGATGCTCTTCCAGAACGCTACCGCGATACGGATGCTTCTTTTATCCGTCCAGGGCTCTCTACAGGCTTGTTCCCACACTGGAGAGAGAGGAGCTGGCAACAGCCTATCACCAGCAGACAGACAGACAGACAGATACCGCTTTGAGTCAGAGCCACTGGTGCTGGGTAAAACCTGACTGACATCAGAGAAAATACTATTTTCCTGCATCACGAGTATACAGAATTATCTGTGATTTAAAAAAAAAAAAAGAATCCTGTGAATGTTAATTATGAACCTCAGCTGGAGAAACCAGCCTGTGGAGTATTTAAAATAGGCCTGCTCTGTTTAACTATTTTGTGGAAAAGTCCCCCCCCCCCCCCAAAAAAAAGTGAATTTCCTTGGAACATTTTCAGATGTATAATTTTAATCTTGGTCCAGTTTTATGTTGTTTCCCTCTGTGTGGGGTGAGGGGTGTTTGGGGGGGGGGGGGCAGAAAGACATGTATCTTAAGGAATGCTTGTTAAATGAAAATGTGAAAGAGTGGGATGGGGGGGGGGGTGGAATCTCAGGTGAGCAGACTCGCCCCACACTCCCCCCCCCTTACCCACTGGAACCCGACAGAGGAGGAATGTTCTGTAAATCAGTACAAAGGCCATCAAGAGGCCTCTACGTACCAGAGAAGCGCACACGGTTTGTGTGTGTGTGTGTGTGTGTGTTTGTGTGTGTGTTTTCATGTTAAACATCATACATAAATCAAATATGAGAGACCAAAATCCAAACAAACCAGCAGCCAGTGGATTCCAAATAAAAAATTAAAGGGAAGGAAATGATAAGGACGCAAGCTCCTTCGGTATGACACAAACACGCACACACACACACACACACACACACACAGGGTGGGGAAGGAGTGGTGAGCAGCATACATAAATGTACTAATGCACAGGAGAGATTGAGGGGAGGGAGGGTAACACTAGTGGTGGGGGGGGGGGGGCTCAGGGGGTCAAAGGTCACTGGGTTTTTCCAGTCAGTCTCAGATGTAAACTGGCTGCTCCTGGGCTGTCAGTAAGCGGTACATGGCAGCAGGCATCGTCTTCATATGAATCTGCAGGAAGAGAGAAAATGCAATTTACACACACACACACACACAATATCAGGAATATCTACTGCACATAATCTGCTCCCTTCTCAAACAGAATCACAGCGTTTTGCCTGGAACTGTTGAGGGGATCACTGTTTGCTGAAAGCTTCCGCGCTTGGGAATACCTAACACGTTTTCCGTCTGAACTCAGCTGCTTTGTTTTGCTTTTCCAGCCAACCAGCTAGGTGTGAGAATAACATACAGGGTGAAAGAATGCTAATAAAAAACTGTTGTGTACAAACATGCGTGTCATGATTATTAAGTGTGCACCACTTCCATGTGGTTGTGTGGGAGGAGATGGGTAAATAAAAAGATATTGAAAATAATTTAAAGTAAAGAAAACTGTGGATGGACAAAAAGGGGAGTGGTCTCAGGCAGAGGAGGAGGAGCCTGGAGGACGGCGAGTACCCACCTCTCCTACAGCATTGGACAGGATGTGCACAATCTTCTCGTGGGGCGTGGCCACCACGCTCTGCCCGTTGATCTCGATGATGCGGTGGCCGACGCGCACCCCCCCTCGCTCGGCGATGCCCCCCCTCATAAGGCTGCAGATCTGAAAATGGACAACGGACCCGACATCGCCCCGGTTACCACGTGCCAAAAGCACCCTGGCCAAGAGATACAGCATGCATTCCATCACCACAGTCCTGAAATGGAGAATACATGACTATATGCAGTCTTATGTACCTTGCAGTTTGCCACTGAAACACTCTCATCATAAATTTCTTTCAAGACACTTCTATTCAATTATTTCACTGTGGTTGTTCAATTAAAATTATTTCCTATCCGTGTGAGTCAAGCAACGACCTTTAGAAAATCTTAGACAAAAGACTATAGTCATATATTTTTCTGTTTTCCACTGAAACAGATTTTTAATCTTAATTTCTCCAAATACATTTATGTTCATTCATTTCACCACAGGTGTCAAATGAGCAAAGGTTTTCTATCCATCGGAATAAAAAAGGGCATTAAAATTTTCTTTTTAACTTTTTATACATAAGACCTGCTGCTTTCCATGGGAAAACATTTTTCATCATAAATTTCTTACAAGACATTACTATTCAATTATTTCATCCTGGTTGTTCAATTAAAATGATTTCCTATCCACCTGAATCCAAAAAGGATTTTTACATTTTTATTTTTTTTTTTGCATTTATTTCACTTTTTAAACACAAGACTATAGTCTTATGTATTTTGCTGTTTTTGATTGAAGCACATTTTTCATTTTAAATTTCTGTCATGTATTTTACCATGGTTGTTAAATGAACATGATTTCCTATCTGTCTGAATTTAAAAATTTTAGTTTTTTTCTTCTTCACTTTTTGCACATAAGCCTATAGTCTGGTGCCAATTTCCATTTGCATTATAAATTTCATAAAACACATTTCTATTCATTAATTTCACAATGGTTGTTCAAATAACATGATTTTCTATCCACCTGAATCCAAAAAAGATATTTTTAAAGATGTTTGTATATATTTCACTTTTTAGACATAAGACTATAGTCTTATGTATTTTGCTGTTTTTGACTGAATCATATTTTTCACCTTAAATTTCTTCAAATACATTTCTGTTCATTTATTTCACCATGGTCGTTAAATGAACATAATTTCCTATGCATCAAAATCTTTGATATGGCATTAAATTTTTTTTAAACAATTTTTCACTCTGGACATTAGACTGAAAAATTCAAATAATTAAAAATGAAAGCAATCCTTGCACTCACCTTTTTTCAAGGTCTGAAACATAACCCTAACCTTTGTTTTAGCTCGAACACTTCCCCTATTCCAAAACTAACCCAAAGTCAAACCCTCAATTCCCTAATAAGACCTAGAAGTCATTTTAAATATGGAATGGAATGATAGATAATTGAAATATCATAAATAAAACAAAATAAATGCATGGATGCATGTTTGAACAAATTTTTTTATGAAATATGTATTTCAGTCAAAAAGTATCTAAATCTAAATCCATACGGCTACAGTATTCAGCTGAAAAAAAATTTGATCAAACACTACCTTTTGCACTGACCATTAACAAAAAGCTCCTAAATATAAAACTAATCTTGCCTCAACCCTAACATTTCCCATATTCATAACCCTAACAGTAAAGCTTGCTGCCGAAGCAGACTGTTTATCACTATGGTTATTGCTTGGTTACAACATCCGACCCAGAGAATATGAACCTGTCCAGTGCCTGTTTATCACCATGGTTACTGCATAATTATAGCCTGCTGCCCAGAGAGACTGAATATGAGCAGTATCTCTTCATTGCCACGGTTACCACATTTTCACATTTCATTTTCCCTTCATCTAACAAGGTAAATAAATGCCTTTTACAGCAATGGCCTGACAGAATCATCCCTGTGAGGTGAGGAATGCAAAGAATTGGCCAATCAGATCCATGCAGGATGATGATGATGTAGCCAGATGTAGGAAGGGTGGTTTATTTTTGTTGGAGTTTTAGCACAAGATTCAGAAACCAATCTTGAGCACCTCTATATATTTTCTGCACTGAAACACCTAGTTGGTAAACTAGGGGTTATGCTCCCAAGCTTGTAACTGGATCTCATTAAAGCTGGTTCCTTTTGCTGTTGTTCAGAGAAGATGCCTTAAAAAAAAAAAACCCTATTAGGCAGACTCCACCCTTATTCACAGCATCACCGGAACAATACCCACAATGCCGTTCTGCACGCTGAAGCCCAGCTGATATCTGAGGTCGGGCCTCCGGATGAGGACGGTGGTCACCGGGGGGCACCTCACGATGTTGAGCTTTATCCGGGACTGGGTCTTCAATCCCTACAGGGGCGGAGGAGAAGATGCATCAAACGCCCCCATCATAACTTACACGCAGCGACTTAATGTTCGGCCATTGAATTGGAACCTATAGGATAACATATTAGCATCATATTATACAGGATAATTCTATTATTACATAATGACTCTGACTATAAATACTAATATATTAAGTATTTACAGTTATAATTATGATAATAATAACAGTAATAATTAATATAATTATAATTGTAATCACAAGTATGTTTTTATTAAAAATAATAGTAAGTATAATGACGTGTATAACCATGTACACAGTAATTCCTGATAGTTTAACAAGACTATCAGGTAAGGATACCAGGCTGTGGATTAGGTGACACTCTGGGGGCGGGGCAGAATGGGGCGGGCCAGGGCGGGGCACCTTGATGATGCTCTGGCAGGTAGACAGAGGCAGGCCCACCAGGCTGGTCCCGTTGATGGACATGATCTGGTCTCCGATGTTGAGGCGGCCGGACTTCTCCGCAGGGCCGGCGTGCATCATGTTGGCGATGATGACGGTGGGCAGGATGGAGCCCCACCCAGACTCGACGATGACCACGCCCAGAATCTCCCCCTTCTGCTTCTCTATGTACACCTGGTGAGGACACAGAGGAGCACTGAAACACACACCCTGTTCCGCTCTGCTCTTGCTTCTAAAGGTCCCCAGCTGTCAAAGGAACATGGGAAGTCCCAGAGCTGAGTATCTGATTGGTTTATAGTTTCTTTGGTAATATAGAGCTGACTATCTGGTTGGTTTATAGTTTCCTTGGCAATGCAGAGCTGAATATCATATTGGTTTATTTGTTTATTTGGTAATACAGAGCTGAGTATCTAATTTGTTCATAGTTTACTTGGTAATAATGAGCTGAGTATCTGGTTGGTTTATAGTTTCTTTGGTAATACAGAGCTGACTATCTGGTTGGTTTATGGTGTCTGGGGGAGCAGGACTCACATCTTTGCAGTTCTCGGACTTGGAGAAGTGGATGAGGTCATCGTTGTACATGTCCTGGGTGTTGAGGAGGTCGCTGTACTCCTTCTGGCTCAGGTCCTCGGGGTTGATCCCATTGGCCCGCAGGAACTCCTGGTAGGCCACGCTGAAGGCCTGGCCAATCGACTGTGCGATCAGCTGAGCCTGGGGGCGGGGCCATGTGATAGAGGGAGGAGGGAGGGAGAAGCGGTAGAGGAAAAGGAGCAGAAAGAAAGAAGAGAGAAAAGGGCAAGAGAAGAGAGAAGAAGCAGGACAAAGAAAGAAATAAGTTCTTTTGTTTTTTTCACATTAATTAACATATGTACATAACATTTACAAACGCACTTCCATTTTATTGTGAATTCTTTTTTCCCACATAAATTAACACATGTGAAAAAACACTTCCATTTTACTCTGAAGAGTTTATTCAAATAAATTAACACAAATATGTGCAAAAACACTTGTGTGTGCCTACACGTGCACAGCTTGTGAACTTTCCTCTGAAAAATCACGTGCTTTTACCTTCCTGTAATTAATTCACAAGTGCGTCTTAAATCGACAGACGTCTCAGAAGATCGCTGTACTGGAGCTTCTCCACAGCTTTCAGAGAGCGCTCAGTACTCTTCTTCCCTGCTTTAAAACCGCTTTGCATGCAGGGACGGCTGCAGGTAGGCAGGAGGCTCTGCTGGGACTCCTCTGCTTTTCTCGGGACGTCTGCGCTTTCAACGGAACGGAAAAGCGCGCGGCGTCTTTTCGCCGCTATCGATCAAACCCCACGCTTCAGGGACGCTTTACTGTCGTCACGGCGAGAGCTACGGGCGGCTGTCGGCAGCAGTGCATTGTGGGATAAGAGGGAGACGCAGAGACGGAGGCAGGGAGACTGACTCTTACAGAAAGAAAAAAAAACATCAAGAAGGACCACCTGTCATGAAACATGACAGTTTCGTATGGGGGGCGGAACTGAGGGAGACAGAGGGAGGCAGAGAGAAAGAGAGAGAGGCAGGAGAGACACAGTGAACGGAGGGATGGGCATACAAGGATGGAAAAAGGAGAGGAAGGAAATAAATTAGAAAGAAAGAGAGAGAGGGGAGAGACATATAGAGAGACAGAAGGGAAAAGGGAGGGATATGAAATGGAGAGTGGGAGACGGAGTGAGGAGGAAGGTAAAGACAGAGCGAGAGAGAAGTTGAGATGGAAAAGAAGGAAAGAGCGATTGCGAAGGGAGGGAGGGAGAGATGGAGGGAGGGAGGGGGGAGGAAGAAGGAGGATGGAGACTCACATCCTCGGACTCAAAGACGTGGCAGATCATCTTGTACTGGCGCTTCTCCTCCTGGGCGGGGTCCAGGGCGTCCACGTTCTCCTGCGAGTTGGAGCGGGCCATCCTCCTCCGGGCCATCAGCACCACGATGTTCCCAATGTCCGCGATGTAGGAGATGGTCCTCAGCGGGTGGTCCATCATGGTCTCCTGCCAGGAGAGAGGGAGGGAGGGACAGGGGGCGGAGTCAGGGACAGGGGGTGTGGTCAGGGTGAGGTCAGCAGGAATGGAGTACTGTCCTGATTGTACATATCTGAAATATGCATTTGCAATTACGATCTCCATATGTAGTAAATATCTATGTAGTAAGTATCAAAGTCATCTGGGTGTGAAAATATGATCCACAATTTCCTGCTGCTATAATTAACAATCAAAATGGAGTATGGAGTGATTCATTTTTGAATTAAAAAAAAAAACTACTACAAAAAGCTCACATATGAGTAATATTTGGTGTAGCTTTTAAACATACTAAGTAAGATGCATAATTGGAGCTTGAATTACATTTTAATTTATCATCTAAAAATAAAAAAGGATAGGAGTATCAAGCACAACACACAACACACATAACAAGTATGTTAATAATCCACATATAATCATATGACATGATGAATGTTTTTTTACAGCCAAATCAAGGCCCCCCTCCATCTTTTTTCTTCAGAGGAGAACTCTTACTGTGATTCAGTCTTTTTTCACAGAATGACAGCACGTCTTCAGGTTCAGTGAAACACACTGCTCCTCTGTCTGAGCGATAATGAGCTGTGTGTGTCTTTAAGCTGTGTGTACGACAGCGCTGCTTCAGGGCGAAGATGAGCCTCTCTTCGCTCCTCCCTGTGTTTCACCTTGTTAAAGAACCTCCCGCTGTGACAGAGGAATCTTCTCAGTTTTTAAGTCCAAACTTTTGGCGGGGAAAAAAAATCTGATCTTATCGGGCCACACGCTGCGATGGCAACTTTGTTCGGGAGGGTTTGTGACGGGGAGAGACGGGAGACTGTGATGTGAACATCAGCACCGTTTAGTTCACCGGCACCAGAACCCACTCTCAAAGGACAGCGTGGAAAAACAGAGCAGTGTGCGTGTGTGCCTGAGTGTGTGTGTGCGTGTGTGTGTGTGTGAGTGTGCGTGTGCGTGTGAGTGTGAGTGTGTGTGTGTGTGTGCGTGTGTGTAAGTGCACATAAGTCCTCAGTATCTATATGTTTGCTCTCAGCACTTGTGTTCAGCATGCTTCATTCAACAACTATCTGTATAATATGTGTGTGTACAGTACCTGTATATATATAATACTTGTATGTTCAGTACCTGTGCATGTTCCGTATTTGTATGTCCGGTACCTGTGTGTGTTCAGTACCTGTGCATTCTGTAGTTGTATGTCCAGCACCTGTATGTTTTCAGTACCTGTGTGTGTTCAGTACCTGTGTGTCAGCGTTCAGCACTCTGATTCGCTGGGTGGAGATGAACAGGTCCACCTCGGTCATGGGCTGGGCCTCTCCCTCAGGAGCCTGGGAACACAGAACGGAGCATGCCGTCAATCAAACCATGAAGGGGTGGAGCCAACGAGCTGACCGCAGACACAGCTCAGAGGTCAGGGGGGTCAGGTGGTCAGAGCCTCAGACGTCCAGGTGAGGACCGGCGAGGCAGTGACATCACTGGTCACACGACAGGTGTGTGCTTTTAACGAGAAGAGGACGAGGGCGTGCCTCCAACAAAAACCATTTTAGCCAAATACTCAGGAGGGTATTTGGCCCCTGAATGAGTCTGATTCAGGAGTCAGAGCACAGAGGCGACCCGCGTGTGAACAGTGAGCCGCCGCCCCCGCGCGGTTCAACCGCGATCGTGGTGACGGACGCGGTTCAGCCAGGCCAGCCGGGGGAGGGGTTAGTACCGCTTCTGAGGCCAGGGGCAGTCTGCCCTGGCATTTCTGTCCTTAAGAAGGACAACAGCCAGAGCCAGACAGAGAGGAGAAGAAAAAGGGGGGGAGATGGAGAAAGAGAGGAGAGACAAAAGGAGAGAAAGAGAGGGAGGGAGAAATCGAGAGAGGAGAGAGCGTTTGAGAAGGGAGAGATAAAGTGGGAGTGAGAATGGAGACAGAGAGTGAGAGGGAGGGGGGGCATTGTTTTTTTAAAATAAAAGTGGCAAACTGAAACCAGGAGTGAAGCACAATATAAACACAGAGAGCGAGAGCGGCAGGAAGGAGGAAGCTTCTGGAAGGGCGGAGCACACCAACAACACAAAGCATCACGTCTGCCACGCCATTTTCTGCATCCAGCAATGCCCCCTCGCATCCCCCGCCCCCCCAAAACACAAACCGCCTGCACCCTGGAGACCCCGTCACATTCACAGCCAAAACCCTTCTCCCCCTCCTCCCCACGTCAGCACTCTTCTTTTCTATTCTCTTCTTTTTTTCTTACACAAGCTGTAGAATGTGGGACATGAAGCGAGGAATGAAACAGGAAAAGATACGGGCAGAGAAAAAAAAATGGAAATGGTTGACCGTAAAAACAACATAAGTGCTTCTTGTTGATGCTGGATTCAGAAAATGTAATAAAACCAAAGGAAGCAGAGAGAGGGAGCGAGCGAGAGGGAGAGAGGGAGCGAGAGAGAGAGCGAGCGAGCGCGGAGCAGCAAAAAAACACAAAGGGAGAAGTACAAAAGCAACAGGCAAAAAACATCAAACCGGGAGGCAGGCAGTACTGCACCTTCTTCCTGTTTTTGGCTAATTTCTGGGCCGTCTGCTTAGCATGGAACAAATAAGAGACAGGAGATTGGTTAGAGTAGCACAGGGAACAGGGCTCAGGGCTAAGGTGGGGCCGGGGTGGGGCCCGGTGTGGCTGGGCAGGGGCAGGGTGGAGCAGGGTGGATTTGGGCGTGGTTGGAGTGGGGGTTTGAGCTGAGCCAGAGGGGTAGAAATTTTAGGGTGTAGGGAAGTTTAGGGCATTAATACAATTGCTTTGGCCTTTTTTAATGGGAACTATGGTCCCATTAGTAAAGATTTGTGCACTGTGACTGTGTGTGTTTATGCAGTAGGTGATGGTGTTTGCGCGTATACGCGGACATTTGGTTCTGGGAGTTTGGGGCATCACAGTCCGCAGCCCTGAGTTTGGAACCCTCCAGAAAAGGGGGAAGCAGGATGTCTTCAGTACAGGGCCTTGCCCCCCCCCCCCCCAACTCCTCCTCCCCACTGAAAAGGTCGGGATCTTGTCTCAGAGACAGCCTTTTCCTGCAGTCGCCATGGACACCACCATCTCTGCACGCGCAAACCCCCTCCGCACCTCCAGCATGCCTCAGTAGACTCATTTAGTAGCTGCATTTACCGACATTTACCAAACCTTCATTGCCAGCTCAATAATATAACCCCCCCAACCTGGCACCTTCTCATTTCAATTACTGGCTTCAGATCAGATTGGCACAAGTCTCCAACAACGCAGCAAAAAGCAGAGAGAGTTCACAATTTGCAAGCTTTTTACTTCAGTCTTTGTTTTGTTCCCATTTTGTCCACCAGGGGGCCCACGTGCTTTTTGAAAACAAAAAAAAAATTATTTAAATAAAATAAAATTAATTTCGGCTTTCCGTTTTGATGAGTGAGTCAAGGTTTGTTTAATTATCTGCTGGAGCAAGTTTCATTCTGGTGGAAATACAAAGAAATGTTCTAATCAGACACAGAAAAATTATTTCAGCTGTTGCCAATAGATTGACGTCCCTGAATACAAAATGATTCCACAACAGAATGATTCTATTAAATACATTTTTTTTGCCATAATTATGTTTCTCATTGGACCTGTTAAATCACTAACCACCCTATGAAGAGTATTACAGTTTGCAGTATATACTGTAAAAATATTTATTGTGCTTTACAAATTTTTTCAAGTTATAATTTACAAGTAATTTATTTTCAATGTATATATGAAAAGAAAGAAGTAAAATTTCAGCAGCACAATGTTGGATTTGAATCTTTTTTGCCTGGTGTCTCAATGCCAACTACATAAAATGAATAGAAATGCAATAACAAAATTAACAAAATTGTGTATGGCCCTTACAGCATATGTGACCATGTGACTAAAAATACAATAAAACAAACAAATCAACAAACAGCAATTTTGGAAGTTTGGCTGCATTTTTTACTCAGGATAAAAAATGCTGAGTCACAGGCTGTGGACTGGAGGTATGACAACGAATGCACCAGGAAAATGACAGGAAGAACCTGGGTCATGTGACAGGAAGTGAGGGGGTGAGGAAAGCAGGAAAATTCTCACAATTTGTGTGATCTACGTGTAGCCAGAATTCTGAAGAAATAAGTTGCGTTTAACATATCTCCAGCAAATGCTGAGCACAGTTTTTCTGACCGTGCTGTTTTAATGGAGAAATGTATTCCATATTTATCAAATAATGAATCACAAGTGGAGACTGAACACTGATTATACATTTTTAATAGCTTCTCATTACACCCTAGAAACCCAGAAACTGTTATTAATTATTTGCTTGCATGCTGTCCAAGCTAATCTAGAGTGACTCATTCACTTTAATAAATGATACATATACTGCTTTAATTATCCATTAATAAGACTGGCCCCTTGCTGAAGCCCTTCAGGTTAAGAGTCTTGATCAAGAGCACTACAACGATATCCTGCACTCTGGGATTCAAACCCTCAACCTCCAGTTAACAAATCATGTTTTCCAAATTTACTGAATCTGAAAGACAAGCATCCAGATTCCCTCAGTCAGGGGTAACCAATAATTACACTGAGCTTTTGACAAGCTTGACTCTAGATTAAAACTGTATAATATTTTAGAAAAATCATACATTTTATTTAATTGCTTCTTATTAAAAAAAAAGAAGAAATTCTCACAATTGCTGGTTTATATTTCATAATTTCAGTTTTTTTCTTTATCTGAACAAATGTTAAATGACTACTGTCAGAGCTTTTGGGTAATAATTTTCTCATATTGGTAGTGCAGTTAAAGACTTTAGTGCACTTTTCATTCAGCAGATCCGAATCATAATCTGTGGGTCCACAAAGGAAAAAAAACAAGAGACACGCAAAAAACAGTGACTGTTCACAGTGACAACAGGACCATTCAGAGTAGCATGACAGCACGTTCTAGAAATGTGACCAGATGAGGTCATATTCATATTCATATGCGAGATATGACTGCTTTATGAGTCCTAAATCCTAATAAACATAGTAATAAGCTAATCTAAATGCTAGTAACTATAGTACTCTATTATTGTCTACTAGCTATCAGCAGTGTAGCGTAGGGTAGGCTATGTCGCAAAAACAGCGGAGGGCATCCCTCTCCCCAGCGACTTTCTCCAACTGCAACTCCTCCTGGGGGACCCCGAGGTGAACCCAGGCCAGCCGGAGGACATAATCTCTCCAGCGTGTCCTCGGCCTGCCCCCGGGGCTCCTCCCCGGGGCTCCTCCCCGGGGCTCCTCCCTGGGGCAGACCCACACACTGAACCAGCTCGACTCAAAGCCAAGAACGCGAGCACAGCTCTCACTCCGAGTACACGGGGGACCGAATGGCTCGCAGCTGCGGCCCCGGCATCCCATAATCCCGCAGCACCTCCCACGGGATACCCCGAGGACCCCCGTCATCTCCAAACCCACAAACACATGCAGGCTGGATAAGCAAATTAACTCGCCCCCTCAAATATCCGCGAGAGGGAAAAAAGCCGGTCTGCTGTTCAGCAGCCTGGACGAAACCCACATTGTTCCTCCTGAATCTGAGGTTTGCCTGTCCTTGTACCCTCCTTTCCAGCACACATGGCATTGACTTTCCCAGGGAGGCTGAGGAGTGTGATTCCCCGATAACTGGAACACACGCATGCATGCAGTGCATCATGATGAAAGCCTCAGGCCGCCAACTTCACACAGGCCCTCCCCATACCCAGATGGCCCTGATGAATTACTGCATAATTACACAAGGCTGGGTGTTCTCTTCCTTGCTGTGCGTATTTGTACCTTTATGCAAAACTTATACAGGAAACAGAAACTCTCAGGAAACAGGAATAGGACCATGTTCATTTCAATTTAAAAAGTCCAGATTAAACTCATCACGCAACACGATCTTTAAGATGTGTTGTGGCAAAAGTAGAGGGTAGAGAGGGCTGTCTTGTCATACAGCATATTTGACCATCCTCTATGGAGATCTGCGTGTAGGTGGGGGTGGGGCAGTACGTCTAAAAGGAAGAGGAAGTGGAAGTGGACCACAGAAGACAAGTGTTGACGGGAAACAGGAAGTTGGCCCCGCCCAGGGGCGTGTCCTCACCTTGATCCGGCTCACGGCTTCCTGAGCCTGCATCATGCGCACGTTCTTGGACGGGGTTTTGTCCGACAGAAGCTGGGTGGAGCCCAGGTAGTTGGCGGCGAATATGATGCCATCGATGAGGTCCTCTGGGTCGCAAGGTCCAGGAACTGTAGCACACCAGGGTGCAATTTCAGAAGCAAACCAGCAGGGGTGACAGAGAGCAAGAAGCAAAATAAACTTGGTCAGAGATGATTCAGGAGTGGACAAGGTCTCAGTTCTGAGTCTGGATTTCACAACAGCGTATGCCCTTAATTATTTAAGTAACCCAGTCATTTTTTATTGATAAAATGTATTGAGAAGGTCATAAATGACAGCTTAAGACTCCTAAATAAGGCATGTGTTACTATGGCCTTTGTGTGAATTCAAAAAAAAAATGTTAATTAAAAAGTACAGTGTTCATTTTTGTGATTTAGTGAATTACCTTAAAACAATCTAACAAACGAAAAAACAAGAAGAAAGTATATCATTTTATTGAGAAGCTCAAGCACAGGCTGCATGGTTTACTAAGGTGATCACCAAGATGGAGGCCATTTTATGGACATGGCAAGCTGCAGAGATCAAAGGAGATATCATATTTCAGGAGATTTATACCACCTACTGAGAACTAATGGCTTTCTGCTGGTGTGATGAAGGGCATCTTGTAGTGTGTGTGTGTGTATGGGTGTATCTTTTGCATGTTTATTTCTCATTTGTGAAAGGTCAAAAGCACAGCCTCACCCTGCAGGAGGGGCTTGGGGGTGCGTGTGAAAATGGCCCATGCTGTTCGGGGGGGGAGGGGCTTTGGTTTGCGATGGCGGGAGGGGGAGGGGTGTGTGTGTGCCCCCCCCCCCATATCCCGTAATGTCACCTCCAGCCCAGAGGTCAGGGATCAGCGGTCACGCTGGCGGACAGAACAGCCCTGCTGAGAATCTATTATCGCCAAACCCGCACCCGAGGCCACGCGGCGAGGGGGGGGGGCGGAGGGGGGGGCTACAGGACCCACTAGTCCTGGGAATGACATTTATGCACCCTGATACCTGGATGTAGGTCAGCAGCTCGAGGGAAGGTCCTTTTCACATATACCTCATGTTGGGCCATTTCCTCTCACACACAGGTATAATAATAATAATAATAATAATAATAATAATAATAATAAACCCAGTTTCTCTCACGCTCTTAGAGAGGGGCCTGCATGTGCTGCTGCTATGAGTCTCAGAGGGAGTTCTGATCCTTTATTTTAGAGGGCAAACAGTGCAGAGGGCGAACAGTCCAGAATGTGCCCGTTATGGAGCGATAATATTTCACAGCTGAACCCCCCCCCCCCCCCCACCCCCTTCACTCCGACTAATCCGCCCCATCGAGTAAAAACTCACCTTCAACATAGGTCGGGAAGGAGGCCAAACTCCTCCTGGGCTGGAAGATAAACCAGAGACCAGTTACTCACACACATATACACACACGCACACACGCACATGCACACATACAAACACACGCACACGAAAACAGACAAGCATGCAAAAACACACACATACACATGCAAACATACATTTACACACTCATACGTGTGCACACATGCACATACACACACACACACACACACACACACACACACACAAAGCTCAAGGTAGATGCTAGGCTTTAATTAGTCTGTCATCAGTTCATTAATTGGGGGGTTAGCAGAAGGCCTGATCGCCAGTGAAACAGGAAACAGGCTCTGAGGTGTTCACATGGATTATAGAAGTCCTTGAATAATTCACAACACAGGCATGGCTCTGCTGCAGGGACAGGTGGAAGCAGTAACATCTACTCCACTGCACCAGCTCAATTACACAGCATTAACCCCCAATTCACTGCATTAACCATAGATCCACTGCATTAACCCCTTATTCACTGCATTAACCTCAGATTCACTGCATTAACCTCTAATTCACTGCATTAACCCCCTAATTCACTGCATTAATCCTTAATTCACTGGATTTACACCTATTCAACTGTGCTAGCCTATGTTTCCTTGAGCTAGCCGGTGTTTCTGTGAGCTAGTCTGTGCTTCTCTGTGCTAGCCGGTGTTTCTGTGTGCTATCCTGTGTTTCTCTGTGCTAGCCTGTGCTTCTCTGTGCTAGCCTGTGTTTCTCTGTGCTAGCCTGTGCTAGCCCTCCTGTCCGGTCCATGCTCACCTCCTTGCTGGCTGGGGAAGGGGACTCAAAGCTGTCACTGCTCTCATGCAGGGTTGGGTGTTGCCCGGAAGACTCCGCCCCCTGTGGAGAGGTGGAGCCTGAGCCAGGAGACTGAGAGAGAGAGAGAGAGAGAGAGAGAGGAGGGAGGTGAGAAAAGGCAATTGTAAGTAAGACACAGGGTTCACAAATCTGGTAAAACAGAGATCCAGGGGTACAGAGAGCCACGGAGTCTACCGGAGAAAGAAGCTCATTCTGAGGGCAGAACTGGCCATAGTGATCCTACACACTGTAGACACTGACCACATCATAACTACGCATTAACACATCACTGAACACGGGCCACAACCTGAACACGGCAATTCCATCGCCGATATGAAGGTAACAAGCAGTGATCTCAAACTCCAGACCTGGATGCTCGCAGTGTCTGTGGGCAGTTTTTCGGAACTTAAACTCTTTTTTAAAGTCGCTGACTGGCGTAACAGGATGGTTTCCAAGGCCTTAAGCTCTGATCGAACAGAAACCAAAATAGAAACCCGTAGGCACCACAGCCTACCAGGATTGGAGCTAGAGAAGACCCGTGGGTTAGAGGAAGATCGGAGGTCTTCATCAAATTCCTGACCAGATCGATGATGACTCATGCTTGTTGCTGACCAGGAGGGAGAAATGGGCGGAAGATGGACTGAGCAAACCCCCCCCCCCCCGTCCCCCCCCAGCTGAAACTAGAGCTGAAGGTGTGGATATCTATCTCAATGCTTACGTATAGCTAGGCAACCAGACACCAAAACCAGCGTTTGGGGAGGGGGGGGGGGCTAAGGTGTGCTGAGTGGAGCACCCTTGTTCCATCGGCATGGTAATGGCCCTCTTGTTTTTTTTGCCAAAGGAGAGATGAAAGTTTCTCTTTTCTTCAGTTTTTTTTCATAACATCATTTGTTCACACTGATGATTTTTGAAGGTGGCTGATGATTTGAAGGTGAAAGACCAGCAGGTCCTGGCCACACCTGATCTACAAGATACCCACTCAGCCTCATCAAGACAAACACCAACCTGATCTACCATAGAAATGCGCACCCAACACGCACATAAATTCATTAATAAAAAATAAAATAAAAAAAAAACAGAGAACAGCCAGCTCTGATTAAGTAACATTCTGCTATTCTAAAAATAGAACTTTATTCAGACACCAGTGTATTTGGCGGTCAGATTTCATTATGTAATGGGAATAAACAAACAAATGAACAAAAACTATAGTGAAAACATACCATGAAAAATTCTCCACAATTCTCAGATTCTCTAAGTCTCTGACAGACTACTGACATTGCAAAAAGCAAGACACAATAGTGAATATCCCCCCAAAAAACCCCATTAGGCTGAATAGTTCCAGTTAGCAACAAGCTTATTATTACATCATAATAGGAAAAGTTCTGCTCCGAACCTCGTCTCCATGGCAACGGTCGACCTGTGACATCCAGAAGTTCTCCATGGTGCTCTGTGGAATGTTCCGGCAGATGAACTGACAGTGAAGGAGTCCCTGCCTTTAACCGAAGAGCAGCGTACTCTTCCTCCTGCAGCTCAAGTCCAGACGCAGGCTGGATCACCCCAACAACAGCCCGTCTACCGTGACAATGCGTGCATACGAAATTCACAATGGCAGCAGGTACAGGGATTCTGTTACCACTGACCTGTTAACCTGTTACAGCTAGGACAACACTCATCAGAGTTAACCAGTTACAGCCAGAACAACACTCCTCAGAGTAAACCAGTTACAGCCAGAACAACACTCCTCAGAGTTAACCAGTTACAGCCAGAACAACACTCCTCAAGTAAATCCAGTTACGCCAGAACACATCCTCAGAGTTAACCAGTTACAGCCAAACAACACTCCTCAGAGTTAACCAGTTAGCAGCCAGAACAACACTCCTCAGAGTTAACCAGTTACAGCCAGAACAACCTCCTCAGAGTTACCAGTTACAGCCAGAACAACATCTCAGAAGTTAACCAGTAACAGCCAGAACAACACTCCTCAGAGTAAACCAGTTACAGCCAACACACTCCTCAGAGTAAACCAGTTACAGCCAGAACAACACTCCTCAGAGTTAACCAGTTACAGCCAGAACAACACTCCTCAGAGTAAACCAGTTACAGCCAGAACAACACTCCTCAGAGTAAACCAGTTACAGCCAGAACAACACTCCTCAGAGTTAACCAGTTACAGCCAGAACAACACTCCTCAGAGTAAACCAGTTACAGCCAGAACAACACTCCTCAGAGTTAACCAGTTACAGCCAGAACAACACTCCTCAGAGTAAACCAATTACAGCCAGAACAATACTATTCTGAGTTAACAAATTATAGCCAGAACAACACCCCTTGGAGCTAACGTGTCAGATTCAGAGAATACCCCTGGACCGTCCTCTTTGTGTTTATGTACATCTACACATGTTCCGTTATTCACTTCATCCCCAATCCCATCATCACGCACTGATCTAATCTCCTTCGGCCTGTCAGAATCATCTCGTTCTCAGGCCCTTAAACCAGAGCACAGCGCGTTTGGGGCTGTGCTGAGCCCCAGTCGCGCTCCTCGGTACAAATCGAGGGAATCAGGGAGGTGTTGCATTTTTCCAGGCTGGAGAAAAGTCGCCTGCGTGTTGAAGAGCACACCGGCTCCCTCCGCTGGCGACACCGGAGCCCTGCTCAATTATTAACGCTCAGCCTTTACCGCTAAATTAATCATACAGCAGCGCAGGGAGGGAGGCCACATACAGAACCTTCAGATATCACCAGGAGTGTGTGCGTGTGTGTGTGCATGTGCGCGTGTGTGCGTGTATGTGTTTTTGTGTGTGCCTGTGTGCGTGTGTGTGTGTGCGCACATGTGGATGTGTGTGTGCGTGTGTGTGTGTGTGTGCGTGCATGTGTGTATGTGTGTGCATGTGCGTGTGTGTGCGTGTATGTGCGTGTGTGTGTTTTTGTGTGTGCCTGTGTGTGTGTGTGTGTGTGTGTGCGCGCATGTGTGTATGTGTGTGTGTGCGTGTGTGTGTGCGCACGTATGTGTTTGTGTGTGTGTGTGTGTGTGTGTGTTTTGTGGGCATGTGTGTGTGTGTGTGTGTGCGCGCATGTGTGTGTGTGTGTGTGCGTGTGTGTGTGCGTGCACGCATGTGTGTGTGTGTGTGTGATATCACAGGGCGAAAGGCCACAGTGCTCTGCAGGTAAGGGAACATTTCGCCCTGCAGGACACGGTGTTCTGTCCTTCTGCGCGGGGTTATCTGGACCTATCTGCCCCATCTTAAGGCCCAAAGGAGTCCATTTAATCGCCAAAATCATTTCAGAGGAGCGGAAATCACCCAAAGCCCCGTAATCCTAACAAACATGGCCAACAGCGCACACCTTCCACAACCAAACAGCCTGAAGTGGATCTCCATAATAGAAGGATTTTCCTTTTTCCTTCACTAAAGAAAAGAATAAAGGAAGCAAAGAATCTGAAGGAGACATTCTAAAGGAGAGAATCTGCGGATTGCACAGACCTTTTTCAGACTCATTCAGGTCTTTGGAAACCAAGGACAAGTATCCAGTGTTTGTATGAGGATAAAGGAAAATCATGCCTGCACAAGCTGTGGCTTATTGCCCGAGAAATCAAACCTTCTTTTCCGCTGTCCAGTGCAGTCAGAAAGTCCAGATCACTCCAACACTTGTAGAAATTTCACACACATAAGTGTGTGGGCAGCATTTCTCCACTCAAATTCATGCACACCTTGCCTTGTGTCCCTTAGTTCTATGACACATTGCCCCTTACACCAGGAAACACTGGCTATGGCGTCCAGTTCTGGATGAACCATTTCTAAGCAATAAAACGCATTGAAAACAGGTCATGAAATACTTGACGGTGATGCTATGGTTTGGCCGATTTGAGGGTAAATGCACCTGACGCTGATGATCTCTGTGCGAGATTAGCTGCGTGAGCCTTTAACGAGGAGGAGAGCAGGTATTGATTTCCTTTCCATACACTTAACGTTCATGTATAATGCATGCATGCATGTACATATGCCTTGTACTCAAACACTGACTGGAAACTGGACCCAAGAAACAGGGACTGAACCCACACCAGATTCAGATGCCATTTACACAGAACCAGAATGCGGGTTAGCATCCTCCTCGCCCACAGCATTGGCCCAATTATTGTGAAAATGTTGATGAAAATATCATAGTTGAAGAAGCATGGCATTCTGGGTAAATTTTGAACAGAAAAGTAAAGGGAGTGCAGCACTGTGGGTAAATATTGCATAGAGAAGCTGCAAAAGCATGGGATTTTGGGTAAATGGTGTGTGAAGATGTTGAAGGAGAGTGGTGTTATGGGTTGATATTGTGTGGAGATAGTGCTTGCAGAAGCATTGTTAAAAATCATAGACAAATTTCTTCTCAGTGCATGCAATCTTGAAGGAGTAATTTCCGTTTTGAAATGACATTAATCATTCAAATTATTCAAAAAATTCTGCATGATAACCACTATCCTGATTGCGCACAGATTTCATGATAATAACCCATCACATCCACGGCAAAACACCCTACAGGCATTTTCCACACGGTCACAAAGCCAGAATCTTACGCCCTGTACCACTCTGTGCTCTGGATTTAAAGTGAACTGCCATACTGCAAACTGTCACTCAAAGCACTGGCGGTTCTCTTGCTTACAAAAGAAAAACAGAATATGGATTCTTGCTCGCGCGCAGCGACACGAGCCTGCCAGCGCCTGAGTGCAGGCGTTAAATGAAAAACATGGCAGCGGAATTAATCGGAGACAAACAGAGGTAATTAATTAAATATCCGAACGAAGACAAAGAGGGAGAAGGGGCTGACAGCGCCGCCAGCTCGCCGTGGCGCCGGGAGCGAGCGACGTACGCGACGCGACCGGTCCCCCGAGACGGACACGGCTCACGGCTGTCTTCCCCTGTCAATCACGGGCTCCTCTACGGGCTGCGAGTTCTCTCCCCGCCCGTTTCAAATAAGAGACGGCGTACACCGGGATTACACGGAAATGTACTTGCTTACATCACTATCTAGTCATGCATATTTTAGAGACGTCCGCAATACTATACACCAAGCAGTGAAGCACTCACTGAATTTAAATGCTATAGCCGTATCAAGGGCCGTATACAATACGTTATTTATTTCTCTATTTTCTGTCATGCATCTTTCCCCTCAGTATTTATCTATGGTTCACCCTGCCACCAAAGTTTGTGTTCACAATGACATGTACAAATATTAAAAAACATTTATAAAAGATGTTAGCAATAAAGACACAAATACATAAATACGAAAGAGAGACCCGTTGTGGGTATTGCTGTTTCTGTGTGAATTTACATTTCTTCAACGTAACGTTCATATAATCAATCTTGCAGCTCCCAACAGAAGGGCAGCTCCTCCAAAAACATATCCCCGTCACCCCACCCTCCCCTTAACTGCTGTGGAGGCTACCTTATAATCAAACACTTCCACTTGCAGTCTGCCATCATTAGCACAGGAAACCTGCTGGATCTGCAGAAAAATCTGGAGTCAATAAATTAATTTCATTCGGGTTAAAAAAAGGAATATAGTACATCTCGGCAAACAGGACTGAAGATTCCCTGCTGTTGCCAGGGTTACTGCAGTACATATCCATATGCGTTAAGGGGTTACATATTTTAAGTAGATACAGTGTTGGGGTGAGCTTGTCGTTCGCTGAGATTCGCATGGAAAACGTACATTCTAAAATTGTTGGATGTTTCTTATAATTACCTCTGCCACCACTAGGTGGAGCAGAGGGTTATGTGATCACTGTTTGTGCGAGCGTGCGTGAGTGTGTGTGTGTGTACATATGCGTGTGCGTGTCCGTGTGCGTATGCGTTTACGTGTGTGTCTCTTTTATCTTCGTCTGCAAAACAATAAAAAAAAATCTTATGGGGGAAGAGAACTTGGCGAGATGACTGGTCTAAAGGACACAGAAGAAGTTATTACACTTCAAAGTTGCTATGACAACCCCGGAAGGACTGGAGAGCAATGGATAATGCAGAATATCACTTAATTTCCTCCTGTTCTCATTTCACACACACACTCACACTCACACACACACACACACTCACACACATACACACAACACACGCACACGCAAACATGCACACACACACACACACATGCACACTCACACACACACACGCACGCACACACACACACACAGGTTGTTGTGAGATGACCTCGCACAATGTTAACGTAGCCTAAACTACCTCAAAAGATCCTTGAAAAGCAACCTGCACCGAAAATCAATCAACTGATAGCACAATCAAATAAAAGAGCAGCGGTCAATCGAACGCGTCTGCGATGTGCTCCTGGCGAACCGAGCGTCGCTGATTGTGAGACCGAGCGTGTCTGCGGGGGCCACCGTTATCCCATCACCCAATCGGCTTCCAGAGAGACGCCGAAGCTCCTGACGCGCGCGCCTATGGCAACGCCGCCGGTTCGAGACGTCGAGGGCGCCAGACGGCTCGTATTTTTAGCCGATCGGGGAGAACGTCGCGTCTCGCAAAGTCGAGGAGCGTGCGACGCCTGTGTCATGCGCGGGCGCGGGGGTCTGAGCATGGGGGGGTGGGGGGGGGGGGGAGGTCCGAACCAGAATGGCGGGACGCGCCCGCGATCACGGGGCCTCCATATCGGGCTCGAGGCGTCCCCGTCTCCCCTGTTAACACTCAGGCTTAATTTATCCTGCTGGTGTTAGCCGTGCCGCCGCCGTCGCACCCCCCACCCCCTCCCCTTCCCTTCCCTTCCCTTCCCTTCCCTCTACAGTCTAATCCGGGCCTCCGGAATCTTCCGGAAGACAGCCCTGGATTCGCACGCTGCCTGAGCACTCTGGAAGGTGTCAGAACCCAGGACGGGGGGAGGGGGGAGACTGTTGCTCCCGTCGATACGTCCCGCTCGGAGCTTAAAACACTGACGCACGGAGTCCCCCCCGAGCCTGCAGACACGCTTCAGACACAGCCAAGGATATACGAATATGAAACTCAAACAATCATATTTAAATCTCTCCATGGGAGAAGCTCAGCGCGCGGAATGACATCCTGTCTGTCTGGCGCTGCGAAACACTGAGCTGGTGCACTCCCATGATTCTCTGTGCCCGTCGGACCACAGCGACATAAAAGTTTTCATGCGATTTCGCATCGTATCAAAGTCGATGAGAGTCGGATCGCATCGAGCCACAAAGTGAGGTCACAGTCACGATTAGTCACAGCCACTGTCACAGTCACAGTCACAGTCAGAGAAAGAGAGGAAATCACTGAAACACAACCACAGACCATGCAGATGGTACACTAGTCTCCTCTGCCTTCTTTTTCTTGCTTTACCTCTCCTTTCTTTCTTTCTCCCTGTCTTATCTTCTTTATCTCTTTCTGTCACTCCCGTTATTCCTCCCTCCCTCTCCCTTTCTGCTTTTCCCTCCTTCTCTCTCAGACATCTCTCCCTCCATCTCCTTTTCTCACTCCCACCCTCTCTCATCACATCTCTCACTCCTCTCTTCTCCTGCACTTCTCTTTCTCCATCTCTCTCTCTCTCTCTTTATGTCCCTCTCATTTCTCTCTCTACTTTTCTTTGTCTCTGTCTACATCTACCTCTCTCTCTTTCTCTCCACCTCCTCTCCCTCTCTCTAGGTTCTGAGAGAACAGCTCCATTAGCACACTGCGTGTGTGCGTGCGCATGTATATAAGTGTGTGTGTGTGTGTGTGTGTCTGGGCGCACTATTTTCAGAATACAAAAGAGCCCAGCAGGCTCTATCTATGCAAACCCGCTCCGTTACAAGCCTACTCCATTTTCAGACCCAATACATCTCATCCACACGCAGAGTGGAGTGATCTCCCACAATGCCCTGCTTCCCTCAGGCCAAATTCTCTCAATGCCCCCCTATAACCCCCCCCCCCCCACCCGCCCTCCACCCGCCCTCCACTCCAGCATTAACAGCGATAATAGACGCTGGAATCTAGGATGTGACTTTTCCTGTTTAATCAAAAAAAATTGTGATTTCCATATCCCTAAATGTCTGGGGCGCACTAGCATTTGTATTTTACTTGGATTCACTGAACATTCACTCCCACATACGGCTCATCCAAGTCCCTCTGGCTCTAGCTGAGACAGCATAGTCCGATTAAGCAGGAAAATCGGGAAAAATATCACGTCCCCTGTGACTTTACAGAGGAGATTAGGTGCAGGTCATGCTTTCCAGCACAGATAATGATTGCGAGTGTGCAAGTTTTTTCCACTACCGAGACCATCGGTCTTTTTAGCACCAGACGCACTCCGCTGGCCTTCTGCTCTCCGTCTCTTTTATCTGGGTTTAAAAAAAAAATCTCACAAGGCGGTCATGGGGGTGGGTGGTCCCTGCCATGGCAACCAATCAGTCTAATTAAACCCATTAGAATTCCTTGATCTTCCAGTGATATTTGAAGTCAGACATAATTGGGACTTGTCTCAGTACGGCGGTTCTAATATTAACACATTTCCACACAGAAGAACCCAGGGTCCTCTTTCACGAAGCAGGGTTACCGAGTTAGCTGGACAACTGCACTGAGTAAAACCCGGGACCCTCCCAAATCTGGAACACGGACTGAAGTAAAAAGAGCTTTTCCAGGTTTTACCAGCTAACTCACTAGTCCTGCTTCCAGAAACAACCCCCCAGCTCTAAACACAACAAGGATGCCGTACTCACGTCTGCCCCTAGTGGCGGCTGCAGGTCGCAGTCCCCGGTGGGGCTGAGGTCCTGCCTCATCACCCAGATGGGCTCGGTGGGCTCGTCCGGCGTGTACGGCGAGCGCACCGTCCGCGTCTTCACCTCCTCGATGGCCTCCTTGATGTCCTTGATGGCCAGGGAGATGGCGTCCCTCTTCTCCCGGCTGTGCCTCTGCAGGGGCTCCTCCTCCTGGGGGGGCTGCTTGGCCGCCTCCTCCTCCTCCGGCGCCTCCTCCACCTCCTGGCGCACCTCTCGCGCCTCCTCCTCCTCCTCCTCCTGCTGATGCTCCTCCTCCTCCTCCTGCCCGTGGGGCCCGGCGGCGTCCGCGTCCCCGTCCCCCGGCTGGCCCTCGGACTCGGGCCAGTCCCCGGCGGCCCGGTCCAGGCTCTGGGAGCTCAGGCTCTCCTTCACCTCGGCCACGATCTGGTCGATGTCCTCCTCCTGCTCGCAGCTGTCCATGCGGGGGTACGGGGCGAACTCCGCCTCCTTCTCGGGGCTGTCCGACTCCCCGTCCGAGCGCTCGTCGTAGTGGTGGAGCCGGGAGCCCACCGCCTCCTGCTGGCGGTAGCTGTCCCGCTCGAAGAGGCGAAACCCGGCCCTCCTCTGCTGGGCCGTCTCCCCCTCGCCCTCCCCCGGCCCCTCCCCTTCGCCGTCGGGCTGGGGGCCGTCCCCGATCTCCTCGTACACGTGCTCCTGCGCGCCGTAGTCGGCGTAGGGTTCGGCGTAGGGCTCGTCCTCGGGGTCCGCCCCCTCCACCGCCTCGCCCCTCCCGCCGGCCCCGCCCATCCGGTACAGCTGCTGGGTGTAGACGTAGCTGGAGTAGGTGGGGTTCAGGGCCTCCGCATCCTGGGTGAGGGGCCTGTCCACGTTTGGGAGGGGTTCCTGGGGCAGCGGCGGAGGCTGGGGAGGGTACTGGGGCTGTGGGTGAGGGTGGGCTTGTGGGCGTGGCTGGGGGCGGGGCTGAGGGTGGGGCTGGGGGGAGCCCCCGTGCTGCTCTGCCTCGGCGCTCTCGGTGTACTCCTCGGCCTCCGGCCTGTAGGGGGTGCTGTACACGCTCTCGTCCTCGCCGTCGGGCTCCATGACGACGTCCCCCTCCGCCCGGTCCGTGTGGTTGTGGAAGCCGCTCTCCGTGCTGGCGGAGCGGGCCAGCGCGGAGTCCCCGCCCTCCTCGTCCTCCTCCAGGTCCTCCCGCTGAGTGGGCGGGGCCTGCGTAGGAGCCGGGGTCTGCGGAGGCGGGGCCTGGGGCTGAGGCTCCGGCCTCTCCGCCTCCCTCTGCTGCATCTGTCTCTGCCGCTGCTGCTGCCGCTGCTGCTGGGCCCTCAGTCGCGCTTCGTTATCGCCCTGCCGACGGTACCGGGTCACGCCCGGGCGTGGCAGGGGCTGCTGCTGCTGCTGCTCCACCTCAGTTTCTTCCACGGACCGCCGCTGGCCACGGGAGCGGCTCCCGGCCCCGCCCGAGGCATCGTGCCGGCGGTACCGGGCGGCGGCGGGGGAGGGCTGGTTGCCGTGGTGATGGTTCTGCCGCTCGCCGTTCTCCGGCGCCGCCCCGTGGCCGCTCTGCCCGCGGGGTCGCCCCCCGCCGTTGTCGTGCCGACGCCGGTGCTGGGGCCGAGGCTCCTCCCCCGCCTCGGGACGCTCCAGGTCCGCCTCCACGGCCTCGTTAAGCTCCGCCCTGCCGCCGACCGCCTCCTCCCCCAGCTCCGCCTCCTCGTGGTTCATGGCTGGCTCAGGCACGTGGGGTTCGGGGGTCTACAGGAAGCACATCGTTCGGCTGCAGCTACGGGGTCAGGCGGCACAAGGCACGGGCTGTGGGTGGGGGGGGGGGGTTGGGGAGGGGGCACAGATCACAAACAGAACACTGAGGCATCAGATTACATTGTTCACATTTTAAGAAAAGTTAAAAGATAAAGAAACATTTGTTGTTTCCATTGTTTAAATTTTTCATATCTTTCCATTTAAATAAATCATGTTTTATTTGAATCATACCAATCTAATATTATAATATATATATATATATTGCCCCACACAGTATTGATGACTATTTAAATGAATAACTTATGAAAGAAGAGATTGGCTAATTCTTCCTTTTTTTAAAGATGACATAATATCACGAAGTTCCAAAATGCAGCAGAATTGTCATGTTCAAATAAACACGTAAAGAAGTTAATTTACAAAACGCAGGAAATTAAATGACTCATAAATATTATGAGTAGATTAGTTGCTGTCAATTTTAAGTACTGTCAGTTTTAAGTACCCAAATCTTTGCAGCAGTTACAGAATTCATAAACGGAGAACACACAGTCCAGTTTCTGGCTTTTAAGTGTAAATATTGTTGGGGGGTGGGGGGGGGTGGGGGGTTGGATTATGGCGGATAGCCTAAGGCCTCAGCCACACCCTGACACTGGAGACTAACTCCATTACCTTGAACAGGGATGACCGCAGTTAACGAGATTATATTAATCGCAGAGCGCGTTAGCCTGCTCGAGCGGATGAGGGCCTCTCAGACCGGATTACCGGTTAATCCCCGCCCTGGTGAAACAGAACACGCCGGGTTTGGCACCCGCTGCCCCAGCTTAGCCGGGACCCCTCCTGCACCGCCGCGCGTTTCTGAACCCCTTTTCGGCTCGTTTTGGGTCCCATTTCATACCCCTGCCCTGCTTCTGGGACAGGCTCATAGCAGAGCTCTTTTATAGCACCACAGGCTTTTTTTTATTGCGCTAAAACAGAGGTTTCCCAAACTGGCCCCTGGGGAGCCCTGAGGATGCTCTGAGAGAGGGCCCCGGGGTCCCGGGATAAATCTGTTTACCTTCTTCCATAATGTTTCCTTTACTTTTTCATTTTACATTAAGTACATAGTTTAGGGGGGTGGCACGGGGGTGTGGTGGGTAGCACCGCCACCTCACGGCAAGCAGGTCCTTTCCGTGCGTACGTGTGAGTCTCCTCCGGATACCCCGCTTTCCCCCCGAAAGATACGCGTAGCTTAATGGGAGAGTCCAAACTGGCCACAGGTACGAGTGTGTGAGCGACTGGCGTGTGTGCTCTGCAATTGATTGGTGACCTATCTGGGGTGCATTCCTCCCTCTTTTTCAATGCATGCTGGGATAGGCTCCAGCCCCCTCCCCCCCCCGAAAACGGCGTAGATCGCTCGTCCCCAGCAGCGTGGTATCACAGCAGAGCCTCGATCTCGCTCTCTACCCGCCGAAAAAAAAAGAAAAGGCCACAGCATTTGGAAATGAAGAGGAACGGCAGAAATGACATTACACATTCATCCAGCATCGTGCTGCACGGGGCTCTATTTAATTCACAATGAAACCTGGGAATCAAAGTGGCCCGGGGCCACCCCGCATTCTCATTAAACCGAAGGGAGTCGGAATCCGCAGGCGTGCGTATGACTCGCTAGTTGCCAGCGTGACGGGGTTCGCTGCGGCCAGTTTGAGTCATTAGGCAGCGACTCATTCTGCACAGAAATGTCAGAGCCAGGGAAGGTCAGCACTCCTGCAGCCAGTTCCCCCAGAACACACACACACGCACACGCACACACACGCAGGCACGCACACAGGCACACACGCACACGCACACACACACACACACGCAGGCACGCACACACACACACACACACGCGCACACACACACGCGCACACACGCACACACACACACACGCACACACACACATGCACGCAGGCACACACACACGCACACACACACACACACACACACACATGCACGTTTCCCCTGTTCACATCTAAGCCTGATCCATTATGAGCTAAAACAAAAAAAAAACCTCATCGTAGATGGACACTCCTACCCCGAGATGCCGTACGAACGTGGACCCAGCTCTGTAACATGGGCCTTCAAACACACCTACAGGCAACCCCCCACACCCCCCCCCCCCCGAATTCCCTCCCAGAATTCCGCAGTACAGCCACGCTCCGCTCTGCAAATGCTGCCGTGAAACAGGCCTGAATGCAGGATGAATATTTCATGACTGTAAACACGTCCATGGGGCACTACGCTTCGCAATCTCAGCCAATCACAGCAGCACGGGCGGTGCTGTGCTCTCAGCTGCCGGGGGGAAGGGGGGGGGGTCCCCTGGTAGGTTTAAGGGGTCTCTGGCGAACCACGGGCAGGGAGGAGGCACACGGCACAGTTTGGCACAGCTCGACACCAAAACGCCATGACTCGTGAAACTGTGGCTTGGTGAAATCCCTCTACGCACAGGGATTTACATCAGTTGCATTTTTAATCCTTTTTAAGGCAGCTATGTTAAATTCAGAACCTCACTGAATTGAGAGATACGGTAGGAAATTATGCACAGACATTCAAATGAAGTATTTCACTCAATAATGCAGCAGCAAAAGCCTGCTATACTGTTGTAACTACCACAGAGTTCTGGGGGCCGATCTAGTTCTTCAAAGCACCTGGCCAAGCTGCCACGCTGAATTATGGGACGGAGGGACAGAGTAGGCCTAAAGTCAGGTGACTCTTTGCTTTGTAATCCCCGGAAGAGACGGACATAAAGGTAGCCATTCAGGAGAGCTGTTCCAGGCGCCACGGCGATATCCGTCCACACACTGGTACGCCAGGGGACAGGAAGGAGGGTAAAATGGCTGTCAAGGACGAACGGGCATTTCCTGTGAGCCTTCATGGCTTGATCGGGAAGTCAATAGGCTGAGAGCACAGAGGAAAAAATACTGATGCGGAACAATTACCATGAAAACGCCTCAGACCTCTGTATAACTGCAATGATGGAACTGTACAATTCCCCTGTAGAGACTATACTTCTAATCTCTAATTGGAAATACAATGAAATCCTGGACTAAGAACATTAAATCTCCGGTGGAAATTGCCACTGAATCGCCAACGCTGAGATTCCTCCTTCGGTGCAATAATGGTGTAATCAAATATCAGCACAGCTTGAAGAAGCAGCGCATTTTTTTTCTCACGCCATTGACTCGGCTTATTGACAAACAATTGCCTTCTTCTTTAAAATTCACCAGCCTTAGCCTTTAAGACCCAGAGGGATTTCAGGTGCGATGAGAACCATGGCTGCAACAACCGGAGCTTACTGTCAAACAGCACCTGTACAAGAGGGGTGGGGGGAGAGAGGAGGTGAGAGCAAAAGAGGGTGGAAGAGGAAAGAGAGGGGGAGGAGAGAGATTCCCCTGCACCAAAAAGCCTTCTGCTTTGATCTTCTTCACACCACTGACACCCCCCACAACGGATGACCCAGAGGTAGGGGATTGGCCCAGACGAGGTGGGGGCAGGGATTTTAGGGGGATGGACGCAGGGGTTGTGAGAACCTCACACCGTTCTCTAACTACAGCCGTCCCGATGGGTCCTCAGCTCTAACTCCCACACAACCCCTTCCCAAGGATTAGAACTGTAACGGGCAAGAAGTAGTGCTTTATGGGGTAACTATAAACAATGATAACTGCATTACATATCATTAATAATACATTTATGATGGTCATTCAACAAAATGCTTCGTAATAATATTATTAGGAAGGAGTCCATCGGGTGAGATTACGTCAGCGGCATGCCAAATTGGAAACTACCCTGTTACCACGGCGACATTACTGAATAAAACTTAGACCACAGAACCAATTAATTAGAGCGTAGAAACCCTAACCTTCTTCTCTTTAGCCCATGTATTAACACGTAATAAGTCTGAAGCCATTAACAATATATCTTCCATGACATTATGAATGCTTTATAAACTGCTACTAGCTGTGTGATACTCCAGTGTTACCAGCCAGCTGTACAGTCAATTACACATATGAGTTATGCAAGCTGCAGTGATGATGATGATGATAATAATAATAATAATAATAATAATAATAATAATAATAATATGGTGGTATATGAGAAAAATATGGTTGGAGAAAAATAACAATGTGCTTCAAATCAAAGCTGAAGCACTAAAAATAGGGGTTTTTCAGAACAAGTGAATCAGTAATGACGGATTGCAGGGAGGAGAACGTGGGGGAAACACAGCACCGCTGGAGCAGCGTGGAGCTGAATATTTTAGAGGGTGATATAATAATTCTATTTCTGAAGCTAAATTATGCTCCGAGTGGGAGCTCATTACCACCAAGTATTTTTCCGGAAATAAAGACCAGAACC
This sequence comes from Anguilla rostrata, assembly GCF_018555375.3. Lineage (NCBI taxonomy): Eukaryota > Metazoa > Chordata > Actinopteri > Anguilliformes > Anguillidae > Anguilla > Anguilla rostrata. Next base: position 37,557,622 of record NC_057942.1, on the reverse strand, counting down.
AAAGACCACATTAACACAGGTGACCGGAACAAGCAGCATTACATTTACATTTGATTAAGTCATTTATGAGACTTTCTTATTCAGAGTGACTTACTCAACCTCCCTTCCTTTACATAGAATACATTTATACAGCTGGATATTTTTTAATTTTGAATCAATTCAAGTTAACTAAGCACCTTGGTCAAGAGTACAACAGCTGTGCCCAACCTGGGAATTGAACCTGCAGCCTTCCCTGGTTGAAATATCTGTTTCCTGTGATTCTGAATTTTCTGTGTTTCTGTGTGAGTTCGTGTGATGTGTACAAACTTGGTTGAGTGTGTTTGTGTGAATATGTACTGGATCTTTGTGCGTGTGTGTGTATGTGTGCAGTAAAAGCTGTGTATTTGCGTTTACCTGTCACTGCGTATTTCTGGGTGAATGTGTCAGTTAATCAGTGTATACATGTGAATGCATATGTGTGTGCATACAGATGAGGAATTAATGAGAGGCATGTGGGTAATTTATTTATCTCCCAGCAGGGGGCGCTGTGAGTGAGCGGTGGGACTCCAGCAGAGAACAGCTCAGCCAGCGGGAGGCCAGGTGAGGCTGTCACACAGTGACCCCCTCCCTCTCTGCCCCCCCACACCCCCACAGCTCAGAGGGGTGCCTGACTGTTCCGTTCCCGTAAATAAAACTATCCCGTCGCTGCGGCGATGGGCCGCCGACACGCTCCGGTTAATTAGCAGCTCCTGGCTGAGCCGTGGGGCTTGGGATGATGCAACCAACCCAAGCTCCGCCCCCCTGTGTGAGAAATGGGATTGGCAGGTCTGACCCCACCCCCTCACTGCACGCCGAGCCTCCATCGTCCAATGAAGACTCTGAATCGGAAATATTTTTCTTGGTTCCTCTATCTATTTATTTATTTATTTATTTATTTAGGAAGTGTTCATGTAGGCCTTCATGTTCACTGCTTGCCAACTGAGTTACTAAAGTAACTTTGCTATGCTATTCCATGAGCATCACCTGACAATGAATGAGCTCGTTTTGAAACACTCGACTCTTTTAAATGGCTGCAGTCTCCTGAAAGAATGGTTGCTTTCACCACAAACTGCATTGCATTCTGGGATCATGTTAAGTAGAGAAAAGTAGACTAGTCTGGAACAATCTCACAGAGGAGAGCTCTATGTCCCTCCAGCTCGAGCTCACAGAGGACCACTGTTCATCAACCAGCCAATCAATTGAACATGCTCTACTTGGCAGCCAATCAGGCACCTGTACTGGTGGGACATCCAATCAGGTAGTGGCTGATCTGTGAATGCTGGGCTTGGCTGGACCCACTTGCTCAGCCAAAATTCAGCTCACATCCAGCTGCATAAATCAAAGGTATGAAAAACCCTAAGCAGTCAAAGGCAGTCTAGACAGGCATGTCTGCTCAGCAAATAAACTGGGTAGTCCTAAATAACACTGATACTAGGGTCATTTCTCATTGGCTGAGAAGGGGATGATGTCACTCAGACTGTGAGCTGGGTTAGGGCCGCAGAGCAGGGACGCTCAAATCGGGGCCTCGCGGTCAGCAGTGCTGCTGCTTTTCCGTTCCGCACGACAGATCCATAGTCTATTAACGTCCCTGATTGGCCGGAGATTGCATTTCACCCGGTGCGTCCGGTTTAAATCAGCCCCTGATTGGAGGGAATGAAAACCAGCGGCATTACTGCCGGCCCTGATGGCCAGTATTGAGTGTGCCCGCTGTAGAGCCATCATGGCCGAATTCCGCTGATTACATGGCGCAGACAGGCCTTTTAAACTAGAGAGAACCATGTGGAAAAAACCAAGCACACCACTAAGGAAATGTATGGAGGCTGTGAACACTGCTGTCACAACCCTGCATTATAAGCATTCTGGTGAAAATGGCGTCCACAGACCATCGGACAGTGTTATTATTCACGTGAATATTTTGGCAACACGGTGACACAGTGGTTAGCAGTGTTGCCTTGGTGCCGGTGTGGAGTTAGCATGTTCTCTCCGTGTTCTCTTTATTTTCCTCCAGGTATTCAGGTTTTATTCCAACATTCCCAAAAAAAGACGCATAGCTCAGGGACTATGGATTGCAGCTCGTCATTGTAAATGAGAATATGTTCTCAGTTGACCATCCTGGTCTCATTTTTAAAATAATTTCAAATAAAGGTTTCATAAGCACCTTACAAAAAGAAAAAGCTTCTTTTTTTCCCCCAACCTAAAGGAGCAATGTAAAAGGCACAGAAAGGTGTTTCAGGAAAGACTGGCTGGACATGGATGAAGATGAGGATGAGGATGGGTGAGGATCGCTGTGGAGGGGAGGACAGGAGAGCACACAAGCGGCGGTAGAAAGTGTTCCCTGATGAGATTTACCCACAATCCCCCTGGGGCCATTTCTGTGCTCACCCTCGTTTCACCTTGCATCTCCATGGTTACAGGGAAACATAAACAGACTTTGCACATACATCAAGCACAAACACGGTCTCCCGCTCCCTCACATACACAGCCACCCACACACACACACACACACACAGACCGGCTATCTAAGGCGTATGTTAAGGTGCACTGACTGATCACAGGGATTCCAGTCATGGCACAAGCCAATCTGCCCGTATGCAAATCGAATTTGACCAGCGATTTTCTGCGCACGGATTGGATTATAAAAGCCCTCCACTACAGCCCTAATTACCTTCCCTGAAATAATGAAAATGAAATAACAATTAGGCAGCAGGGTCAAGGGCATTGTGCCTGGTCTATGGATATGAAGTATCATCCTCTCATCTGTTGATTTTAATAGGCATGCCGAACGCAGGGTTCATAGCAGCCTGTTGGATTACCCAACACAGGCACATCAATATTCATGAGGCTTTGCACACGGCCAGGGCCGCCCAATCATCCGCCTCCCTGCTGGGACCAAAGGGCAGCGAGTCATCCATATCCATGGCAACCACTGAACCAATGCAATCGGAACCTGAAGTGATTTCCCCCCCTCCCCCAACAAAAACAAAAACAAGTGCTGTTACTCTATTCAGACAATATTGTCAATGAAAACTACAATTATTAAAAGGTGAAGGTTAAACAAAGACTTAATATAATCTGTTATGGTTATTTAAACAAATAACAGATTATATTACAACTGCCAATCAGGGCGATCACACCAGGAGGGATATCGAGTGTAATGCTAAATATTCTATTCACTTTCAGCATTTTACTCATCTTAGGAAATTTAAATGACACTTAGAACAGTGGTGCTAGATAGCTATCTGCCTATATCAGAGAATTAAAAAAATATTTACTGGGGGGAAATGAATAAATGATGTTGCAATCCCAAATAAGGACCACTGATTCGACGGCTACTTATTTTTGTTTAATTCCCTGCAGTGTAGATTTTATAGCGAATGCTGCAGGGCAGGGGTGTTAAACCCTCCTGGTGGATCACTGTGTATGCTGGGCCTGATTAAAGTATATTAAATGGGTGCTTAAATTATTTCTAAATTTCTTCATTAAATTTACCTCACACAGGTAGCCTATTACAGGTACTTTAATGCAGGTTTGGCTTAGTGATTTAGTTTTAGTGCACAGAGGCCCACAGTGGCAGCAATTATGACGCCACTTATTTCAACTGTCAGTCTATAATATAATCAGACGGAAAACGTGACGTCTTTCCTAAGGAATGATTTGCCATTTTGGGACATCACAGGAAAGGTGGGGTTTGGGGGGGAGAAATTACCTGGGGGTTTGCTTCACGCTCCTGAGAGGCATGATGGGTAATTTCCTCCAGCGAGCGGAAGCGATTATCCTCACTGCCCCGCGTAATTAGTCCAAGCCAGCGCAGAAGTCGCGGAGAGCGCTGACTAATCTGCTCCCAGCTCCCAATTCCGTAATTGGAATTTTGCTTCCCAACACCATTCCAAACTAAAGCCCCTCACATGGCTCCACCGCAGACACGGAACATCCAAACCTGGTTTATTTGGTGGGTGGGGAGGTGGGTGGGGGTTTAAACTTTATTTTATTTTTAAAAAATTTTTTAACAGCCTTTGAAAGTGAAGAGCTGTTGGGCTACGCAGCTTCAAGGACGGGCACGGACAGGCCTGGCCTTTATCAGAGCCGAGCCTTTACAGGGGGGGATAAAACGCTGTCGATTTAAACCTAAATGGCGGGCGGATTGACTAGCTGTCAAGCGAAACCGGGGAAAGACGCGATTAAGATCTGAGGAGGGATAAAACCCCGGACACATCGCTGTCCTCTGAGCTTAAGAGTCACCTTCCTCTCCAAGGGTAACAGGAAACTGAATAAATAAACAAACCAGGCGATCGGTTGAAGTGACCAGTTGGACACACAGTATCAGCCTTACCCACACACTGAGCGTGTGCGGTTTGTACGATCGGGGGGGGGGGTGGGGGTGGGGGGGGGACAAACAAAACAAAAGCACTGGTTTAGATTTCCAATACTTGGGCACTGAAGGTTTGTGAGAGCCAAAAATAGCTCGTATGACGTTAGCTAATGTGTGTGATGAACGGGAAATGTCCCCTGTGGCCTTGCAGGACGTCGCATTGGCAACGGCGAGCATGATGCAACGGGAGACTCCACCCAATAAGGATGAGGAACAGAAAGAGAGAGAGAGATAAACAGAGAGGGAATTAGGGGAAAAGAGAGATAATAACGACCAAAGACAGAATACGGGAGATAGCGAAAGAAAGAGAAGAAGAGAGCGCGAGAGTGTGAGAGAGAGAGAGAGCGAGTGAGAGAAGGAGAGATAAGCGGTACAAAGAAAATTCTTGTTCCAAATGTGAAAGGACACTTGTACGTTGTCCGGGGTGATGGTATATGAACAGCCAGGCCCTTCCGGCACATTCCCTCCACTGCACCCGCTAGCGCACAGCCCCGCCGCGGCGCACTCATCAGGGTTTGTCCTGAGGCCTGCGGCACGAGGAAGCACAGCGGCCCTCGCTCTCAGCGCTCTCTTCTCCAGAACATTCTGCGCTTCGATCTGCCGATCACAGACAGCATCGACAAAAAATTAAAACACATTGTCAATCTGTCAAACATTTTTCATTTTGTGACAAATACGGCAAAAGCTGTCAAAGTCACTCCAGCTACCGAGACATGGTCTCCACCTCATGGGCTGAAGCTTGTGATGTGATTGGATAACAAAAATGTGGGAGGAGCATCAACAGCCCACCCAGGAAGGGGAAACCTGAAGGAAGACAGAGAGGAAGTCTTGGAAAGCTGGTGCAGTTGGTGTGTGTCAGCAAGGGGTTCACAGGAGGCTTTGAGCAGATCACCAGGATGAAAGAGGGCGGGGCGGCACACACAGCTGGAGATAACGAGAGACCGCGGACAGTAACAAAAAGAATCCAGCAGGGGGCGTAGGCCGAGCTCTCCCCCTCTGCAAACAGACTGCCTCCACCAGGTTAAAACAAGCAGCTTTCTCCCAGCCACACCATCACCCAGCTCAGCGTGTTTCCCCCTGACACTCATGGGTGGAAATCCATTATTATTCCATTCTACGCCCACAGAACGCAGCCACAGGAAATATTTGTTTGTTGTTTCGTTCAGTCTGGCTTGGACACACATGCCTGAGCTCAATCAAAATTTACCCCTCAACTTTGATTTACAAATGAATTACAAAAGACCTTTTTTCCCCTTCACAAACACCGCTTGAAAAGATGATTATGGATAATTGCCAAAAAAATGTGTTTTAAATTATGAGTTGATGAATTATAAATGATAAATGCTGATTGCAGTATCCAGGCCACGGAATATATATACGGGAACATCATGAAGGAATCATAGAGGGTGAACTTTCGATGACACACAAGCCGTGTCAGGTACAATCTCTCAGAAACCCAATCCCGGGAGGGGGGGTGGTTCCGTACTGGGCCCAGACGTCTACTCCACCTGACAGTCCCTGCTCGTCTCCCGCAGCGGTAATGGCACCTAACCCCGCTCAGCAGCCGAGACGCCACCAGCAGGCAGGCCCACAATGCACTGCGGCATCCCTTCAGGAGTGCTCTTATTAAAGAGGACAATGGATGTCACATCCAACAGACAGGGCTCCGTGAAACAATGCATCAGCCTCACGGTCAAAAGAGAGGGAAAATGAGTGGCTGTGAATGTACTAGGGCTCAACTGTCATCTGTATTAACCGTCGCGCGCGACATTAGCAGCTCCTGATGTTGGTACTTTGGGTTTAATCACAGCCTGTACGCACAAGATATTGAAAAATGTCCGAAGGCCCATTGAACCGAGGACCAAGGAGATGAAAGCAATGTGAGTCACGCTTCCAAAAAAACAAAACAAAAAAAAAAAACACATGTTGTAGCCCAGTGTAGCTGTACTTCCAAAGCTTGCATCCGGTCTGAAACACTCACTGAACACCTGAACTGAACACAGCCTTACTTTGGCTGCGAGGAGGATCAGTGTCCACCAGGTGTCTGCAACCTTCATCCTCAATGCCATCACCTTCATCATCATCATTATTGTAATGATGCATCAGCAATGTTTGCTCTGCTGCCCCTGCTTCCCACAGCCAATCAGAGAGCGGGGAAGTGGAGTATCCCAGAGTACACCACAATGCACTGCATCTCAAAAGCGGACTGAAATTGCCTCCAGCACCAGGAGGGTCCGATATTCAGTATCTCAGATTTTTGCAATTCCGCAAAAAAGTGACCATGAAATGGCCTCGGAGGTACCTGCTCGACAAAAAAGAACTACAAAAAAAACAGCCATTGCAGAAAACAGGAATTCCTCTTTTCTTTACACGGCTCAGAAATGCAGTGAAGAATAAGATAAATTAAACTTCTTATGTTATTCTGAATTAAAATTCTTTGCCTACTTCAGCAGGGAGGGAGCGCTGGAGCAGAGCCGGTGTGATTTCTCAGAAAGGGGTGCTGGAGCAGACGGAGGGTTTAGAGCAGAGGTAATGGAAATGGACCAATGAGCGCAAGACTTTAGGAGGGGTTAGGCGGGAAGAGGGCGGGAAATCGTGAGAATGGTTCCAGCACAGCAATGGTAGATGGGAAGTTCTACAATGAAGTAGAGGGAAGGTTCTAGAATGGAGCAGGCAAAGGTTCTTGACTGAGGCCTGCAAAGGTTCTAGAGTGATGCGAGCAAAGTTTCTAAAATGGAGCAGAAAGGGAGGTTGACTGGGCAAAGCTCCTAGAACGGACGAATGACGAAGGAGCGTGATGAAGGCAAGGTGATGTAAGCGAGGTGCAATTGATGAAGGTGGTAGAATGGAGGGAGAGCACAGTCACGGGATCTGCGGCGGGGCAGAGGAAGGGTGGAGCGGTCGGAGGTCAGCGGGCAGAGCGGGCGAGATGGCACCGAAGCGGATCAGGGCAGGGGCTCAGCTGACAGATGGACCCAGCAGTCCGTCTCAGGCGCTCGTGCCAAGGCTGACGGACAGAACCATCTGTCACGCCCGCGAGTGAAGACCAGACAGACAGCAGAAAAGGTGTGCGTGTGTGTGTGCATGTGTGTGTGCGTGTGTGTGTGTGCGTGTGTGTGCGTGTGTGCATGTGTGTGTGCGTGTGCGTGTGCGCGTGTGTGTGCGTGTGCGTGTGTCCATGTGCCTGTGAGGCTGAAAGAATGTATTCGTGTGTGAGTGAGCTTATGTGTGTGTCTACATAATGCACGTGTATGACGAGCCTGTGTGTATGGGCATGCTTGAGTTTGTGTGTGTATGTGTGTGCGTGTGTTGTTGAGTGTATGTGGTTCTGTGCCTGAGACTGTGTTGGGATTGGTGTGTGTGTAGTGTGTGTGTGTGTGAGTGTTCTTGCCTGAGACTGTGTTGGGTTGTGTGTGTGTGTGTGTGTGTGTGTGTGTGTATGTTTATGTGCCTGAGACTGTGTTGGGGTGTGTGCAAATGTGTGTGTGTGTGTGTGTGTGTGTGTGTGTGTGTATGTTTATGTGCCTGAGACTGTATAGGGACGTAGGGAACGGGACACCTCCCCGTTCCCTTGGCACCGATCATCCATCGGGCCATTACCTCCCTGGCTGCTCCTCTCCTCTTAAACCACTGGGGAGGTGAAGGCCAGGACTCCTGGCTCAGAGAGAGATAGAGAGAGAGAGAAAGAGTGTGTGTACGCTTTGGCAATATCTACACATGTATTTCATGCCAATAAAGCATTTTGAATTTGAATTTGAGAGTGAGGGAGGGAGAGAGAAAGAGAGGGAGAGAGAGAGAGTGAGGGAGAAGGAGAGAGAGACAGAGAGACAGAGAGAGAGAGAAAGAGAGAGAGAGAGCGATTCCTCTAGAGACCCTCCTCTACCTGCATCACACTGCAGCTTCACAGGGCCCAGCGCCAACTGCCATAACGACCAGCTGGCTGGAGGATTCACAGTCACCGCAGTCTGGCCTGGTCCATGGGGAACCAGAACCTACACTTACCATCTTAAAATCTAAAACAACCGCCCCACCCACGAGATACTAAGAGCGATGATTGGCCTTCTGAATTTGGGTACACCTCTCGCTAAGGTGGGGATAGGTTTCGTCACCAGGAGGTTTGAGGTTCCAGTCCCGGGTGGGGTATTTGGAAAGCGCTGTTTCAGCATGGGACCAACTCTGCTAACCTCATTTGTTTCAGTAAAAACAGACAAGAACTTGCGGGAGAAAGGAAGTTGGAAGATGTACACGAAAAGAAAAATTACTCTTTCCACTGACATTCTCACCAATGAAATGAAACACTGCATCTGTTATACAGATTTCAGTTGTAACAGCAGTATTCCTGCAGTATTGGAAAACATATAATTCCCGATGTGAATATGTGCCAGGTTGCATTTTAAAAAGAGGTGGGTCAAAGAAAATGCATTAATTTGTTCAGTGGGTATTGGGCAGAGAAAGGATGGGAACTACCGTGCCAAAACGTAATCAAAAACAGGTCCCAGAGGGTTTTTAACAATTTATGGCCCTGCTTGCATTTTCCCCACCTAGTGGTGAAGCACAGGCACTGCCGTCACAGTGGGGGAGCCGCTTGCTCAAACAGTGGATGAGGTGCGATTCAATTTCCAAGGTCACCCAGGCAGCAGCCAGTCAAAAACCCAGCCAAGATTTTCCCTGGATAAGCAAATGAAAGCCAATTATAATGATATGAAAGCCAGTGGTAACCGAACTGACAGTTGTGCTGGCACATCGGGGCGGAGAGACAGAGAGTTCTCACCTACCAGGCTCATTTACGTCCCAGCACTCCCTGGGTGAACTGCCCGACTCCACCAGCGGCAGGCTTGGGTTCGAGCTGTGAGGGTTTTTTTTTTTTTTTTTGGATGTCCTTGGGCACTCCCCCACCCGGTGTGAGCGTGCTCAGCTCTGATTGGCTGTGGACTTCCGTCTGATTGGGCGGGAGGGGCAGGCAGCCGAAGGAGTCAGCCTCTGATCAGACGGGCTATATTCTGCACAGGGGAGTAGAGAAGAAGGAAGGAAGGGAGGGAGGGAGGGAGGGAGAGGAATACGTCATGGAAAAGGAAAGAAGGAGGAGATAGAGAAGATGAGGGAGAAGGAAAGGAAGGAGAAGAAGGGGAAGAGAGGAGAAAAGGGAAGAAGATGGAAGGGTGAAAAAAGACAAGGGCAAGGTGAGGGAAAGTGAAGGAGAGAGAGATGCAGGGAGGAAAGGGAGGGAAGGAGAGAGGAGATGGTTAGAGTACAGCCACAGTCCATGGGAAACAACACTGCATATCCACAGTCTTTACCACACCTGGCAAAACTACACCAAACCTCACTATGGAAATTCATTGAAGAAAATTCTGGAGAAGACATTCGTTAAAGCTAAACAATAAAACATCGCAATACAATTCAATAAAGATAATAAGAGTGCATTTAAATTAATATGATATTTAAATCACTGTAAGTCTTCTCTGCATATTGTATAAAACTGGATAATTAGAAACGAGATCGACATTCACCGGCAGTTACAGAAAGGAAAACTAACGAGGACAGCTAATTATGTTATTTAATGCAATTTTCCTCTTTGTGGAGGTCACAAAGAAAGACAACTGACATTTTCATTCTTAAAATAAATAAATGGTAAAAGGGAAGAAAGTGACTTATCTCATGAATATTATTTTATCTGATCACATAGCCATATCTATCAAAGTTGAGATCCCCAAACAACTGGAAATTTCTAACATTAATGTATTCACATACTGCATAGTACGCCACCCTTAATTTTAAAGACTGCCGAAAATATATCTTACGTCTGGTTGCCTTAATACATTTTGAGTGCAAGACTATAATTCGTCATCCATTTCTTTCAAAATCTTTTTCAGCATTCCACGGAAAGTCCGTAATTTCGCCGACATATGACAATACGAATAAATCCATCTTCTCATTTTCTGCTCGTACTCTACGAAAAGCTAGAACCACACAGTTTGTTAAACAAGGACTAGTCCACCTGTTCCAGTCGACAGAAGCCTCTGAAATCAAATCCTGGCAGAGCAGCACAGCAGTACACATCATTCCAAATGCCTTTATTTTCTTTGACTTCAGCGCTCAATTGGCAGACAAAATAGTGCACCACAGTTTGACTGACAATACTGTTCATTTTTTAACGCGCCGTTTTGTGAGTCCCGCTTACATAATTTGCAAGAAGAAAAACAATGCCTCTATGCATCGGTCCATAAGCAAACTAATACACTATGCTTTCGATTAAAGCGCACAATTCAGAAAAAAAAACATTCAGGCCCGTGCCAGAAAACATTGACTACGTGCCAAAAAACAAAAACAAAAACTGCTTCATCGTCAAACTTATTTTTTCGCCGTCCAATTTAGTTTACTACTACATTATTTTATCAAAACTGACATGATATTTAATACGCGGTTAATAAAGCACTTCTCGTCAAAACATGGAGATACGCATGGAATAAAACCGTCTCTGGCAGCTAAATTTATCCGCCTGGTTTGTGACTGGCATATTAATGTTAATAAAATCCATATAATAAGTTTTTTTTTCTTTCTTATAAACTGTGTACTTGTGCCAGTGTGTGATGTTAATTGTTCTGTGAGTTCGGTGGATAGTTTTATAAGTAATACATAATGACACAGACCATTAAAAAGCATTTGATGAATCTGGATGCAATTCATATAGCCTAGCCTATAAATTGAACATGGCGTAAAGGCAAGCGTCCTCGTGCCGGTTTATGTGGAACAGGCAGCCGCGGATAGAGACATTGTGCACGCGTCACCATAAAACGCTTACAAGGGGACATCTGGAATGATGATGAGCAGACCAGAAGCTGAATACCCAGTTGCGCAGCAAACATATGCGTAATCTTGTCATGTAAGCTGCGCAAATCACTCCGGATAAGCAAATAGACCACGTTGAGCAAAACAGTAAAAACGCAAATCATTAGCCTTCGTAAATCCAACAGCAAGTTATGGGTCTGGACCTGTCTTAACTCAAAGGTGCACGCGGCCTTGGAAAGAGGTCAACACACGAGGGAACATGGCTTTGGCAAGCCCCCAGCGACAGCAGGTGCGTGACATGTGCTGAACGCGCCACGATTCCTTTAATGTGGGGCGCGGTTTCTTCGGGTTTTGTCCTGGAATAACAGTGGCACTTAAATCCGCGCCATATATTTTTAGTCTAGTTAATTGTACAGCTACTGTATTGTTGGAGGGCCCACGCGTAAGAATTTCACTCACTTTTACAGTTTTGTAAATTGTAAAATGACAATGAACATGGGAAAGCGCATCTCTTGGGTCCTCTACATTCTGCACCTCACCCTGGAAGATAACCGCTCCCCCTCCCCCCAGGAAGTATGTGGGGGACAGTGAGGGTAAAACTGCTCTTTATTTCCCCCCAGTCTCTTCAAACCATCAGGCTGTAGCACTATGACACTATGAGCACTATGGCAATGCGGAATGTTCCAGGGTTCTCGAGAAGAACAGAGAGTTTGTTCAGATTCACATACTTGGGGTCTCTGGTGAGCTTCGGTATGTCATGTCTCCCGCACTCAGCTTGAGCCAGAACACATTTGTTTGCGCACATTTAGAGGACCTTGGCTCAGAGCATGGAGTAGGGGAAAGATTATCATACTTTACATAAATGTATAGATATTTTCACAATAATCCCAGGTTACAAACACACACGCACACGCACAAAAGTTCATAGTTATGTTATCAATTTAAATGATAATATAACCATCATATTTGCCGCCATGTGTCTAGCAAAATTAGGAGTTTCAACAGAACACAGAAATGATCTTTGTAAACCACTGCAATGCCGTACTTGCCGTTAAATGTAAGTGTTTCCAGGAAAAGCCCCACAAAATGTCATTTATCTCAGTGGGAAGCTAACGAATAGGCTTGCTGGTGGTTGCAATTCAATGTCGTTTCTGATGTGCCACGCCTCCAAGCTTGTTAAGATACATTTTCTTTATTTGTGAAAACCCAGGGCGGATCTTTCAAGTGGATCCGTTTACCATTTCATTCCTTAATTCTAAAAAAAGGCACTCGTCAAGATAAACACGCCTCGTTTACACAGGGAAGCTAATTGGATCACATCGGCGGCGTGAAGCCTACAGATGCAAAATTAACGAGACGCATTTCAAGAGCTTGTGCCTTTCACTTTTTGTTTTTGGATTTTAATTATTTTATGTTTCGGGAATCACAGGCGTGAGAGACTGATCTGTGGAAGATGAGCATTCTCTTTCATAATAATACCCTGTGGTGAGTCAGAAATCCACCATTTTGGGTCGTTTTCACAATCTCAGTCAGTCAGTCAGTCAGACAGACAGACAGACAGTCAGTGAATCAGTCAGTCAGTTGCATGAGTGGTCCAAAAGGAAATTCATTTTCTGCTGTCGATTGTGCGGTATAAAAACAACACAATCGGTAGCAGCATCCATTTTTGTGGTTTATAACACACACCCAAGTGTGTGTGAGTGCCTTTTCATGCAAAGAGTGGCAGCGTCAATAAAGTGCTATACTATACTTATTTGTTTGTTTGTTTGTTCATTTATAGGCTTAAAACATATGCATAGCCATCACCCCTGTATATACACAAACGCAACACAGGAAGAGTATATTTCGCTGTGTGTGACAGTTGCTGTCTGGTCGGTGTTGTTTATTTCCCGCCTTCTCCATTAGGGTCCCAGCTCTTTACGAAGTGGGGACCGGAGAGGGGGGTCCGCGAAGCCGCGAGAGAAAACCGATCGTGGCCCCCAGGCGCGCGGCGGATCGATAACTCAGCGGCCGCCTCAAATGGCCGCTCGCCACATTAAACCAGACGTCCCTGCTTTTCTGGGGAGTAAACGCCGTCGTAAATATTAAAGTCCCACGTCGTAAAACAAATAAAAAAACAAAAGACGCAAAGCGAGCGAGGCAAACCAGGCGCACACCATAAACATTACGAGGGGGGGGGGGGACAATACAGGGGGAAATATTATAAACGAAAGTGTGCGGAACCTCGCCGTCGGCCCGACAGCCGTTTCTAAACAGCCACACGGCGATTGGGAACGATCTTTTAAAAAAAAGCAATAAACAGCTCTGTCCCTGGTGAGAAGACAATCCCCAGCCTTACTAGTGACGGACCGGAAGGTTCCACTCATAACTGCCTAAGGCAAGAAGTGGGACCTGCATCGTAGATGGATGGGTGTGGCTATGGCCACGGAACTATGTGTAAGGGGGGTTTTGGGGAGCACGGGGGACTGCATTGAGATGATGTACCGTTTGGTCTAAAAGTGCACAGTAAACTGACTGTTTTTATCTGCATATCATTGTTGGATTATTCATTACAAACCCCCCCTCCTTAGACTGCAAAACCAGTACCCCACCTCAGACTGCAGTCCCAGGTGATATTCCAGGGAAGCAACGTGACCGTATGAATCAGCAGTAGAGTGGAAATATTTGCAGAATGCCTTCCTTCGACTGGAGAAGATGGGCGAGGGGGAGGGGGGGGGGCTTCTGCCTGACAGAAAAGTAATGAACTACAGAGAAGAGACCTGTAAGTGGGTGGGTAGATGAGTGAGAGTGAGTGAGGAGAGAGAGGGAGATAAAGGCCAGTGAATTTCTTCTCAACTGACTCAAATCTGCTTAGTTTTTTTTTTGCTGCTTCTGAGTCACGGAAGAGCCTTCACACCACTGGCAGATTCTCTCTCTCTCTCTTTCCCTCTCTCTCTCTCTCTGTCTCTGTCTCTCCTGAAAAACTGACTGCATGATGCGTGCCACACACAACCCGACACCTTTTCTCAGGTCTTCCTGGTAAACCCAAATCTGACGGGACGCAGTGCCTGCCTCGTGCTTCTGAACAGACTGACCTCAGGTCCGTAACAGGAGGCAGAACGTTTTACCACATCAACGGTCACGGGAACGCGAGCGCGACACAAAATGTCCGCGGACAACCGAGCGGGGGTGCTCCGTTACACAGAGTCCTGATTGGAGGAACGTGATGTCATCGTTTAAAGACGCTTCCGGAACTGTCACAGAGGTGTCAGCCCCACAGGTGGCGGTGCAGTGGCGTTCAGAGAGGCGAGTGTAGCACATAACTGCCAGTTAAAGGCTGTGACGTCACCCCCTTGAGAACCACCAGGGACACAGTTATCTTAGAACCTTGGTCTTTAGCTCTTTATGGTATATTTCCATGTGTGGAGCAACCAGCTGGGGCTAATGTTCAATACACACTGTTCCAGCAGGACACAAAGGTTCGACCCTACAAACTGCTAGCTATGCCGCCCAGACATTCTCCCGTAAAATGCTACGTTTCTTGTGCACAGTAAATATGAAGCTTTTGATTTAAAAGCCTGTCCATCAGCCGCCAAATGAGAGTGGCGACCGTGCCATGACAGTCACCACTCCACAACTATCCAACTCATCGATAAGCTATCTTTTAGTTCAGCCCTGGATAGTTCTGCAATTTACATTGAAATGCCACGAGAGCTTGGAAAGATATGGATCTTGCAGATTAGTGTTCAGAAAGGTCAGCCAGGGCTCCTCTGGAAAGCACAGACAGGTCGTTATCAGGGAGCGCATCCATCACGGGCACAGCGGCATGAATGTCATCCCGCGTTCGCGGGTAAGGACGAGAGGCTGGCATTTTAATACGCTCCCAACGATCCCGCCCGCGAAATCACCGTGGAAACCTTCTTCCAGCCAAAACAGCGAATACGAGTGTACTTTCAGAAGGCGGAGGAGGAAGTGCTGGGAGCAGGCCGTCTCCCTCTCACGAGCTTCCAGAATAAAATGTGTCTGGCTCGTGAATCCAAACACAAAGGCCTGTCGGAGGTCTGTTCTTCAGTGAAGCACGCAGGAGGAGATCAGGCCGTTTCCCCCCCCGCAGACAGAAAAATGGCGACGATTCTCCGCGACGGTCCGTTTCACTGGGCTCTGACACGCAGGGCACCCTGGGAAATTGGGCACGCGGAGTCCGCAATCAGACGCGTCACATTACGGGCGCGAGACGGACAAACGCAGGGCTGGGAATTTTGGCTGTAGTAATGACCACGCCCCCACAGCTACTCCTACCAATCACCTGACTGTTCACCACCAACCCAGCCAAATTCACTCAGCTCCTGTACAGTGCATGACTTCGCCCATTCATTTCCTATTCTGCATCTGTGTGTGTGTGTGTGTGTGTCTGTCTGTCTGTCTGTCTGTGTTTGTGTGTGTGTCTTCCTCTTGACTCACCTTTCCGCACACCTGCTAAGGACTTGTGAAGGATCTGGAAACATTTCCTCAAAGACTGTCTTAAGCCCTCTACGTAAGAGACAGTCATTCAGAGGATCTTTAACCAGCCCGTTATGTCTGAATTAGTCTCACTAGCTTTGCCCTTGACAGCCGCAGAAAGGTTGTCAGCCGTTGTATTTCATAAAAAAAGGTCTTTTCACGCTTCAAACTAAAATTTTCCATGCTACCAACACCCAACCTTTAATTCAGCAAAAAATCATATGATAAAAATAAAAAATAGCATTGAGTCGGGCCTCAAGGAAAGCAAAACAAGGTGCTTCAAAAAAGAGGCGAGCAACCTGTATTACATATGAAATACAATACGTGCATTTGGAATATGTGAAATATCTGAAACATGAATTTTCATGTGTTTGTAGTGCATTTCTTTCTGAAATGCTGCCCACCCCTGCAGTCTCGGGACCTGTCCATCACAAGGGACGCTGACAGGGGGAGAGGCCTGGTCCTTTCACCGAGCCGGCGCAGATGAGCCGATGAGCCCCGCCCCCCCCGGGGAGCGACGGGCCAATCAGGGGCAGCGAGCACGCGAGAGGGCCAGAGACAGTGTTCCACACACTTGGTAACCACGGCGCCCGCAGACACAAAACTCATTTCACCCTGTCTGTTCCTTCAGAGTAAAGATTTTAAACACCACTCCCTGTCAGGCACTGCCTCTTAGAGAATCTCTCTCTCACACACACACACACACACACACACACAGAAGGGGTGACAGTGCACTTAGTATGTCCCCCCCCAGCTGCTAGCCCTTTTCTGTGAAGATTCTAAGATTCTCCTCAGGGCCAGTAGCACATTAATCTGGTCTTCCTTTCTGTTGAAAACACCAAGTCAGTCTACTTCAGGTTCAGATTTATTTTTAAAAATGTACATATTTCTTTAATCTGTAGGAGATTGGACAGGTGTAGCTCGTGCTCACAAGATGGCAGATGAAACAGCAGCATCCAGCATCCAACCCCCCCCACCCACCTCCACCCCACCACCCCCAACCAAAAAATAAATAAAATGGGGGGTTCGTGTTACAGCCTCATATCTTCAACATGCAAGGAAAGCCCCCCCCCCCCCGAGAGAGGAGCATGTTCCAGGTGTTGTGACCTTTCAGGGTGTTTACCAATTATCACAGCGTGCAGCCGAGGCCCAGCCTTTCCACAAGAATGCCCTGCTCACTGCACTGAGTTAAACACGGTCCCGCAGTCGCCCTCTGCTCATCGCACCGTGCGAAACGCGGTCCCGCGGTCCCACAGTCCCCCCCCCCGCAGAACCCCCCCGTTTCTGCATGAGCAGAGCTGCTCCCCACTCGAAAATAATCACACCGCCTCACCTGGGTAGCAAACGTTTGCCATAATACTCACACACACACAGGAGCAACACGAGGCGCAATGAACACTGCTTGCAGTGCCAATAACTCAATGGGGCTCAACACAGATGAGCACAAAATTGAAATTAAATGGAAATAAGAGTCTGCTGTGTCGAGAAATGACATTACAGCTCCAAGAAGCACCGAGTGCTTGAGTGAGGCAATGCTGAGAAATTCAACATGCAATATTTTTGAGTACAGCGCGTGCGATTTTCTGCTTTTACTTGCTGTGGGATGTAGTGTGTGTGTGTGCGTGCATTTGTGTGCATGTGTGTGTTCAGTGGGGTGTGGTTTAGAGTGTGCGATGTAGTGTGTGTGTGTGTGTGCGTGCGTTTGTGTGCACGTGTGTGTTGAGTTGGGTGAGATTTAGAGTGTATGCGTGTGTTGCATGGGGCGTGGTTTAGTGTGTGTGTGTGTGTGTGTGCATTGTGTGATGTGTGGTGGTGTGATGTATGTTGTGTTAGTGTTCGAGGTGCGATGTGTGTGGTGCGTCTTGTGGGGTGTTGAGTTGGGTGAGATTTAGAGTGTATGCGTGTGTTGCATGGGGCGTGGTTTAGAGTGTGTGTGTGTGTGTGTGTGTGTGTGCACATTCGCCAGCAGAACCTGATACAGCATCAGCACAGCCTGAACGGCAGACTTGAGCCCGGTTACAGTCACAGCACGGGCCAGAACAGAGCTAAGAAAACAAACAGGAGTCCACACAGACGCACGGACCTGCTGACAGACAGACGGTCAGTCTCACGGCACAGACTACAGACAAACGAGACTCTTCCGTACGTTATAGCATGGACCTCAATGAGCATGTGCGAGGAGGAACGGGACACAGCAGGTTTGTCCAATGAAAAGGGCGCATTATTTATTAGTTTGTCCAATGAAGATGCTGCGTCATCAGTTTCTCCAATGAAGTGGGAGCATTATTTATCAGTTTGCCCAACGACGAGGCTACATTATTTATCGTTTTGTCCAATGAGGAGGCTGCATTATTTATCGTTTGGCCCAATGAGGAGGGAGCATTATTTATTGGTGTGTCCAATGAGGAGGGAGCACTATTTATTGGTTTGTCCAATAAGGACTGTGCATTATTAATGGTGACATAAATTGTAAAAGGCATGGATCGTCCCAAGGCATTTGAAGGAAATGCTTCGACGGCCCTGTCTGCTGAATTCTGGGACACTGGAAAATGAACAAGCTTCAGAGGTTCTCATTTGCAATGCGCCTCCATTTTGGCTCTACTGAAAGAAACTAGCCAGTGGGTGCCCTGTGGGTATGTATGCAACTCTCTGTGGATATAATTGTATATGTGCGTGTGTGTGTGTGCATGCGTGTGAGTCTGAATGCAAATGTGTCTGAGGATGTGTGTGTGTGTGTGTGTGTGTCAGACTTGGGTCAAATACATATCTGAAACACTTTGAATCTTTAGATGTCAGTGAAATTTGAAAACAGCAGATCCCTGCAATACGTTAACCAAAATGTACAATGATGTGAAAGAATTTAGTTTTTTTTTTACATTGGTCTGAAAAAGATGGTTCCCCTCCAAAGGGGTGACAGAGATAATAAAAACACCATATTACGATTAGGAAATTATTGGGAAAATACAAGGAGAATCTGTCCGGTATTAAAACATCACAGGGCTGTCATCCGTTCCGAAGGAGAAGCTGCAAGTGGGTCTATAAAAAAAAACAGTCAATTAAGGAGCAGGTGGTGTGGAAAGGAATGGCTGTGGCCCGGGCATGATAATGGCTTCGCTTTACTCGGTGATTTCAAGAGAAACCCGAGATATTAATATTCTGTCAGCTTCGCTTTCTCAGGGGTAATAAAATCCCCTAATTGTATGAATATTCAGTGGATTACCATTCATTAAAAATGACTTTCGACACACAGAAATGTGACCCATATCCCAAGTTTGTTTTGCCACTCCACTTCTTGAAATTTTAATTAACAATTCTGAAAAGGCAACTTATTTTTTCACGTTTTTTTTTTTCTTCCTTCTTTTTTGGGGCTGTCGTTAATCTGGATTCAGCGGTTTAATGCCGTCGTTAAAAAGAAGGCCTAATTCTGTTAGGCTGCTGAAAGTGTACAATACAAACTGAAAGGCAAAGCCAAAGTCTATTACCAGCTAGGAGTCTTATGACTAGCCTTCAGCAAATGAAGCCTCAACCAGCAAATAAATAAATGAAGATAATAAATAAAAACAGGATTTCTTTGAAAGCCACTTGTGAAAGACCTGCACAGCAGTAGTATATTTTTCTGTCGAGGCCCCTCAGTTCATACTTTACCTTTACCTTCACCTGCTACCTGACCACCGAGTGTGAGATAACACTGTTTGAATAAGGCGTTTGGTTTGATAAGACGCGTGTTTCGTTCAGGGCCGTCTGCACTGAAATGCACACAATGTGGGCGTGTGCGTCCGTATGCACTTGAACGGACGCGAGTGTGTCAGGGAATCTGCAACTGCAGACCGCCAAGCTAAACGCACACCTGGGATCAGAGATGTCCAATTAACCAGACACCTCCTTCAGAAGCTAGGCAACAAGGACGGGGGGGGGGGGGGGGGGAACGAAGATCAGCCGTGTTCCAGGAGGAGCAGCCGTGCGTTACTCCGAGCGCCGAAGAGCGACCCGTCTGACAGCTCCTCATCGTCATGCCTCCACCCCCGTCCCCCTTCCCCCTCCCCCCTCCCCAACCTCCTCCCACCAGCCCCCCGAACCCCCTCCCCCAGCCTATATCAGAACCCAAAGTCATCTGCAAGGACTTCCCCTCTCTCTCTCTCCACTCACTCTCTCACTCTCTCTCCTCCAGTCTGTAATAAAGCACACACAACCTCTGCCAGTCCATTTCCCTCTTACCTGACTAAAGGTGAGCTGCACCGGGCTGTCCCAGATAGTGATGTACAACATGTAGGCCAAAAGAAACCCCCAGGTGATCATAAACCTGCCATCTTCAGATCAAGGGCACCTTGGCCATTCCCGTTAGCTTTGAAGAGTAGCCCGCCTACTGCGGGAATCCGTCAGAGTAACCGATAGCCTCTCAAAAATGGAATAAAATAACTTAAGAAAACCCTAGACAAAACAAAATAATTGGTATCCTCAGTTGTGATTAAAAACTTACCAAGAACTCAGTGAAAAGGGGTGTAGTAGAGTAGCAGAGTAACAGGAAAAGCCAAATTAGGAGATTTAGAGAGATAACAGATAACAAAAGTAAAAAAAAAAAAACAGAATATCGGACACTGTTTGTTCTTCAGTGTCTCTCAGTGTTTATCTGACTGGCTGGAGTTTCAGTGCTGCGATATGAAGGAGACACGATCGGACAGAGGTGGATTCTGGGAAAACAAAACCGAACGATCTTATCCAGCGTGTCAAGCCCTTTCAGCATACCAGATGCCGGCTTCCTTCATCGAACCCATCTCATTCAAACAAGCGAATACGTGTGTGTGTGTGTGTGTGTGTGTGTGTTTTTATTTGCTGTTCTGGTAAACACTGTGTTCGGGACACAGTCATGAAACGTCCTCTCCCAGAATAGAGTAGAAAAAGTACAAAAACAAGGTCATTAAACCCCCTGAAACAAATGCCCTCCCTCCACTCCATCGGGCTAAATCTGTTCGCTTTTAGAATGTATTTACCTTTAGTTTACCAGGTAAAACCCACTGGGACAAAATGTCTCCTGTTTTTAGTGGTGTCCTGACCAGGATCAGTGACACACCTGGCCGTTTAATTTTCAGCACTGGGGTGCAGGTTATTCCTTACCCAAAAATAATACACTGCAATAAACTGTCAAAATATAGAGTGTAGTATGGAGTTATCATTATATGTTGAAGAACTACACTTCACCATCTTGACAGTTTATTGCAGTCTGCATGAACTATAGATATTGCTTTTACAGTCATGTATTTTTAAAACAATATACAGAAATATCTGAAAGCAGTAAAAATTGTAAATCTCCGCATATTTTGTGTTGAAAACATTTGGATAATAAATTTTCAATACACTTTCAAAATATTTGCGCATACATTTTTTTTAGGGTATGACATCACTTCCTGTCCCACTTGCTTTCCTCTTTAATGTATTTGCTTCCTCTGAAGCTCTTTGCCAAGAGACTGCTGTATTTACACAGGTGTGGTGAAAAACACACACACACACACACACACACACACACACAGACTCATGCACACACACACACACACACGCGCGCGCGCACACACAGCAGGTGGTGGCCTGCAGTGCACAGCCAGCAGGCTGCTCTCAGTAATGGACACTTAGGCAGAGGGGGATATAAAACCCTTTCTGAGGGATACAGGCCAGCTTTTATAATGGGGCAGCGGCTCCACTCCCCAGACTCTCTCCTCTGGCTTTCCTTACAGCTCATTAACCTGGTAAATTACCAGGACATAAGTGCCACCATAAGTATAAGTTTAAACCGTATTAATCAGAAGGCAGGTGCACTGCACGACCCCCCACCCCCACCCCCAAGCTAGGTGTTAGCATTTTACTTTCAACATCTGTGACTCTTTCTGTCAATATGAAACTAAAATCTAGAACGGTTTAGGAAGACAATAAATTGGACCACACTGATACAGAAAAAAATACCATGGCCTGGGAGAAAAGGGTTGGCAACACTGGCCTAGCAGCCCTGACCTCCTCTCAGGAAGCGAATTGTGGATTTTTAGCAACATGATAGGCATCCTGCACACACTGCCTGTGATCATAGGAAACAATACAAAATGTAAAACATAATATAATCTCCTCCTTGGATAATTAATATGGCAGTACTGGTTGCAATCAACTACTTCTGCGATACAACAGAAATCATACCGAGGGGTAATAGTAGGGCCAGCTTAAACACCGCTAAGGCTAATTTAAAATGAACTGCAGGCAATGAAAACCAAACCATTAAACAAGAGAACCCCGCAGTCAATCAGAGATGTTAACAACTCACTGACTCTCAAGCAAAGAAAAACAACAAACGTTGCAGTCAGCCCACCTGAGGTCTTGCAAAACTGACCGTAGTGCTTCCAGCGCCTGATTGGGTCTGCTGGTGAGCCACTCCCCACCGACAGTCACCAGACCAGGTCCCTGTAAAACGACTGAACTCTCCGCAGTGGACTGGGCTGTCAAAAGCATTTCTGCAGGGTACGCTTTATGACATCATTAGGCCCAGGAGATTAGGTTTGGAAATGTCAAAAGTGGCAGCCTCTCATAACGTTAAATTAGAGGACATTTCCCCCTCCATCTCTCTCTCTCTCTCTCTCTCCTCCCCGCTCTCTGTCTCTCTCCTCTCTCTCTGAACAAATACAGAATAGGAAAGTCTACAGTGTGACCGAGCAAGCCCATAATAACTATCCGTCGGCTTGAAACATGACAAGCTGAAGGGGTGGGAGGCGGATCTTAAGATGACCTATCGACACAGACGATCAGACAGCAGTGGCATTTTACAACGGAGAGGGAGTCCAGGGCGCTCTCTCGTTCCTCCTAATTGTTTCCCTGGTTCAGCTCGACAGGAGCCCTCGTCCAGTACTACACGCATACACACAACTTCCACCATTTGACGTCAGCAGACGGGTTGTTGACGACGAACACAACGGAATGTTACAGCGCTCGGAATTCCACTAGGCAGAAAATAAGCGGCTTCGCCCATTAAAATTCAGCGCCGGGGCGACAGTAAAATGCAATCTGCTCATTTACAAATATTACCGCAGATCGCAGGATTATATCTCTGATGAGACGGTGCACATTAAAGAGCGATTCCATTTCCCGGCGGCCAATCAGAACTCCCGCAGAACGTCGAGCAGGTGGGTTGGCACGTAGCCAGGCAATTCCTCGGTAACATGCGAAATGTTTCAATCCAGCCTTGAAACCCTGAATCCAATAAAGCAGGCAAGGCAATAAATCAGCAGGAGAATTCAGTAGGTAGACGCGCAGGGCAACTTAGCCTAAAATTACGACGGTTCTCTCACCGAACTCAAAGTCTGGGACACGCACGTCATAACGAAACACGCAGCATCGACCGATGACGTTATTAATCAAAACGGACCGGTTCTGACACAGACATTCGGTAAATTACGGCACCCGCTCAACCAGGCAAACACTGCAGACGGCCTTTGACTCCAGAGCTCTTAATGGTACGATTAAATCAAAAAAAGGGCGCTGGATGCATTAAAACGTTTCCCGGGACGCCGGCCCACCCGCGACCCGCTCCTTTAATGCGGTTTCCTCCTTCCACAGACAGAGCCGTGCAGCCGCAGTACGGAGCGAGCGGATCTCCATCGCTCCAGGAAATGCGATCAAACCGCACAGAAGCACAGAACTAATGTAAAACAGGAGAGCTCTGAAGGGCTACCGTGTCAATCCCTGACAGGGAGGAATACAAAAATCCATACGATTATCATTTCTCCAGTCCTGTCTGTGAAGGGGAGAGGGGGCTCCCAACCATTTAACCCCCACAGCCCTACTCAAAGCCAGCACCGGATAAAAAATTTTTATTAGCCGTGCTAAGAAATGCAAAGGTTTCAGCAGGTGTGAGGAGATCACTGAGTTAATGGGGTAGCTCGTTAAATCGCGTTATTATTTCATAAATGTAAGGAAGTTGAACTCTAGTCTCCAAAGCCCCTAAATTTCCTGGCATCCAACCAAACAGAAAATGTTCTTGTTTGCTGTGGATGGCAAGGTAGTAAATTATTAAAGTCAGATTCTCAAACAGCCTTTCTCCATTTTAGCTAAGGTAAGGATAAAGAATAAATAGTAAGGGATTTGAAGGAGAATCTTCGCTGATTTTGTTGCCTGTCCAAAAAAAAAATGTATTTAAAAGCCATGCATATATTGTGTAGGCAGAACTGAATGTTGTCTGACCTTGGTCAACCTCTGATACTACTGTGGGAAGGAGAGCGTCAACTCATCAAAGATCCACAGCACGTTTTTTTTATTTTTTTGTTAAGATGAAGCAGAAAGATTGAAATGTTCAATGAATCACTGAAATACTACACTGAATTTGACTTAGCATTTTGACCTAGTGGGGCCTGGCAGCTCGTAAGGGACTCTACACCACTGACTACACAACTGTGTAACTGTTTTTCTGTTTTTTTTATACCTTCAAAAAATAAAAATAAAAACTCAGTGAGGACAGATCATAATTTGGATGATTTTCTGGGTTTAATAAATTGTGCAGATGAATAGGAAACTTAAACTTTTTGCATTCCATTACATTTAGCAGACACTCTTATTAACAGCCATTGCATCAGTGCATATATACAGGCTTTAGATAAACAGTACAGATGCCAAGTCACCTCTGCAACACAACAGATAGTGGGTCAAAACTGATAGTAGCCGTCATAGATAGTCTAACAACGTAAAGTTAGATGCCACTGCAGGTGCCAGAAGGAAATTGAGAATGCAATATTATTAGGAAGCAAATAGGTTACAGAATATATTTTTAGATTTTGCATACGCACCAGTAAACTCATGCGGAATGTTGAGCATTCAGGGGGGAAAAAAGTCTGTGGGAAAAGATGGGCAGTAATTCTGCTGCCCTGATTATTAAATTTTATATTAAATCATTCACTCTGCCCAAAAAACTGTCAGAGCAACTGCCAGAACTGTCAAATTAGCTGAAGGCAGCTGATAAATAAATATATTTCTGTTGTCACCTGAGAACAGCAAAAAAAAAAAATAAAACAGAAAACCAGCACTACAGCTCAAATTAATGCAATATTAGAAATCATCAGGGAGAACAAAATTTTTTTTAAAGCCATTGTGACTTTCCCCTGAAGATGACTTTAATATTCAGTGTCTCTCCTGAGTGCTTTTTTAACATCACTGGGGGGAGTGAATTTTAAAAAATGAGAAACTTATGCAAACATGGGAGAGGGGCGGAGAGTGTCGGGGCGGGGCCAGCGGGTAACCGAGAACGTGACTATTAAAAAATGATCCTCCACCTCCAGCCAGCTGGCTTACCGGCAAACGCAATTAATCATTCCAGGCAATTAAGAGAGCGAGCGAGAGGGAGAGTGAGAGAGCAAGGGAGGAGATGAAGAGACATGAAGGGAGGGAGGAGGGAGAGGAGAGAGAAAGGATGAGACAAAGGGAGCGCGAGAGCGATAACAAGAGAGAACAAGAAGTGCTACACGGCAAAAAATACCTGATATGCTCTATCAGAACAGCACGGATGGCTGGGCTGGGCTGGGGGGTTGGGTGGGGGGGGGGGACCTTGTCTCAGGTCACGAAAAAATAACGAAACGTCGCCCCGTTTTAATCGTTGCCGTCATTTTAGTTTTCCAAAAAAGTCCTCCGGTTTCACCAGCACGGGCTGTCGGCCAGGAGCAGTCCTCTCCTTCCAATATCGGGCGAATTGGCAAAACACGACACTGCCCTCGCATAAAACAGCCTTTTTGGCAAGATAGCGATTGGTGCTGCGTTACCGATCATTACAACACTAACTGTAATATAACAAGGCCCCAGGGCACCGCCAAGACTGCTCTCATTTACATAATATGTACACACACATGTATCAGGGGGTTGGAGTTAATTGACCAATCAGATGGATTTATCAAACGATACCTCTGATTGGCCAAGCTCTATATTTTGACCACACATTTTTTCAAACCTACCCACAGTATACATAAACTGTATAAGTGAGATATTTTTAAGGCTAACTAGATTGTTGGGGCCACAAGGATTAAAAAAGGGAAACCAGAATAGTTAACCTTTCTCCCTCAACACTGGTCACAAACTAAGTGGATTTGATTTCTGTGAAAGGGAGGTAGGTCCCTTGATTGTTTTAGCCTGGTACAGGAATCCGATGTAACAATGATTTTGTGTTTTGGTCTGAAGCCACAGATTAACCTGGATTATTCAACCATTCAGAAATCAGTTGAATAAATTAAACAACAACAAAACAAAATGTTAAAAAAAAAAAAAGACTGAAGAGCCCTGCCAAGGACTCCATTTTTAAAAGAGAAGTCAGTCCTAATGGGATTTTTTAAAACCAAGTAAATAAAGGACAACCAACATAATAAAAACCTGTAGGGAGCTTTAACAAAAATCGAGGTATTCTGTCTCTTCTACAACCTCTTTGTTGGCCGATTTGCCCTCTGCCAGGTCATGGGGGGGGGGGGGCTTAAATTGTGATGTTTTATCGGGCGTGACCGGTCTTGAGGCGGGGGGGACGGGGGGACGGCGGGTAGTGCGGGCTGTCAGGGCCCTTTCTGAGGGGGGGGGGGGGAGGGAGGGGGGTCAGAACCCTGCTCATTCAGGAGAGGTGCAGGATAGCAACAAACGGGTCACACCTCACGGCTTCACGGTCCCCAATGTGGGTGGAGATCGCCGTGTCCTGTCAATCACCGATTTCCAGAATGCATCACTGATTTAATTGGGCCTAGCCAACATGGCTGCCTTTGCCCCCTATTCTTAACAGGCATGCTAACAGGGTGGCTCTTTATCGGTGGTAGCGCAGTAGGCTTTTGGGACACATTTTCATTGTGTCTGAATTAGGGCTATTGCCCTTTTTTAAACGGCTTTTTGAACACACCCTTTTTTCTAAACTTTTATGTTGTGGTTATATCTGCAGTGGCGTACACCATTCCTGCAGTCTGGAGGCCATGCCACAGCAAGATCTAACCTCACACCAAAACGCTGCCTCCTGTACACCAATAAACTCAGATGAACTTAAAGAATATAGGTTCCCCTGATCTTTGCAGTGTTTTTCTCCGTTAGGAGTGCACAAGTCGATTCTGCGAGTGTGCCCTCCAGCTGCAAGAACAGATTAAACGGCGAGTGCTTCTACACAGAAAATTATTGAGTAAAAATCTTGCCGTTCCGAAAGAAATGTCATGCGGAATGACACGTGCGCTCAGGCGGAAAGGGCCGGGCTCGGCAAACACCTGGGAACCAAGACCCGCCAAACGAGGGCCAGAGGAAGCCATCGACAAGTGAAGGGAGGGACGGGTCAAGGCAATGGCCAGAAAAGGAAAAATCACAATAACTGCGAAACAAATGTTTTTAAGGTAAAATTTTTTAACACAATTCAATAAAAGTGATGTTTCCAGTTCCCTTATCTGCAGTGTTTGCGAGATGGCTAGGCAGTAGGCGCAGGTTTCCAAGAGACGGGAGGTGGGGGGAGGGAGGAGGGGGGGGGGCACTAAATTGCTTCCGTCAAACACCCCCGCGCAAACAACCTGTGGTCCGGGATCAGGAGAGGGGAGATTTGTTTTCTCCCGACAGGAGCCCTCTCTCGCTCACGGGCTGCCGAATCGCGAGTCCTATCGATCCCCTCTCTGCCCACTCCGCCTCACGCATGCCAACTGCACCGGGCACAAAAAAAACGCACGTGTTTACTAAACCATTTTTGGTCTCTGTGCAGACCAGGCTCAGCAAAAAAAAAAAAAAAAAACAGCTCAGGGTGAAGTCGACTCCTGATAGAGTACAGTTAACTCTGATACAGCACATTTTTTTCTTCCTGCGGGGTAGGGGGTGCAAAGCAGAATAGGACGGATTTTCTTTTTAAGCTCCTGTACAATGTGTTGCGGGGGAGGGGGGGGGGGCTGGCCTGAACTCGCAGCACCCCTGTTTGTGCAAATGCAAATTTAACCCATTCAAGCGTATGATCACAAATATGCGATTAGAATGTTCTTAACTGAACATTCTAATGCTAATGTAACAATCGTTACTGGTGGATGAAAGCAATGGAGTTCTAGAACCCTGACTTTCTGAAAAAGCATTCCAAAAACCCTCTTCAAAGGGATAAAAGTGAAGGCCATGTTTACTCAGTATAAAACACTTTGACTAATCACAATAATGTACGAGACAAAACAGCGATATGAACAGGAAGTAGGCTGGCGAAGGTTAGCAGGCAGGGTCAATAAAACATGCTTTGGCTTCTCCTTTCTCCTTTGAGAGAAGAGGATGTCATTAGCATTTTCTCCTGAAATGCTTTTTTTAACTTCCTCCACCTGCAACTGCTGCATCATTTTATTATGCATGTGCATGCACACACATGCAAACATGCAACCAAGCACAGGACCAATCCAAAAACCCCACCCAACCATTGTGGAGGCAGACCCCTGAAGCCTAGCCACGCAGCCCCCCTCCACTCCACTCCGTACTGGCACCGGGGGGCGGGGGGTCACAGACCCTAATTTCAGTGTGAAATTACTCATTGCTGCAGCCATGTTCCTGTCAGCGGCTGGAAATAACACCTCCCAAAAATAACAGCAGGCTCCGCGGCACCTGTGCGCACTGGCTAATCCCCGTTTCGCTCATAAAATGAGGGAAGACTCCGAGCGTTACACCTGCCCTGCCTGCCTCCCTCTCTCTCTGCAGGGAGTTCCACAGTAAATAAGGGCCCACAAAAAGTGTCACTGGGGTGTCAGGTTCTGCTCTTTAGTCTGTCTTTTTTTAAGAAAACCCACCACGGACGGGGGGGATACTGGTAATATCGTCATGATGCTGCTCACTTAGACTGTAATCGCCTCGACCCCGCCATTAAGGTTAGTGGCTCCTTACACAGGCAAAAAAAAGAGAAAGGTAACTTTGACTAATTAAGTGCCACCAGATCTGGGAAAAAAAATTGAACGAGAAAACTGGCACAATGATCAAAATATAAAACGCTATCAACAAAAAAAAACCTGCTGCAACTCAAAACTTATTCATGAGCTTGTGTGCTTTATAACCATATGCACAAGACGAATGCGTACCCATCAGAGTTTGGAACACCCTTTTGAACAAGCACCCCGCCCCCCATGGCAGTTGTTGTTGCGGGAGGTGGGGGGTGAGGGGTTGGGAGTTCAAATCCACGCCAGGCTGACACAGGCTGAGGTCCAGAAATGGGAAATCGATTGTATCGCGCTCGGATTCCTCTAATTCAATGCAGAGCACGTTCCAAGGGTTTTATACGTCACCCACGGCCACGCCCACTGCACCCTTCTCCCAAATAGAGTTTCCTCCCATGTTTCCCCAGTTAGTTTCACCAAGCAGACAACTCTGCACAGATACAGATCTCCTTTGTAGAATTTTCGTCTTTCCCCAGCCTTGATTTTCACACCCCCCTTCCCCCCACCCCACAAACCCCCAAACCCCCACCCTGCCCCGCCACTTGACAATGTTATATTTACACAACCCTGCTGCAGATCTCATTTTCTACTGCTTTTCAATTCCGCAGCCGCTGCCAAAGGCATTTTGTGTGCAGCTGGGAGAACCTTGGACAGCCTTCATTACGGGACGGGAACGCTGCACCATAACTTTTTATTTTATTTTTTTTTTTTTTTTACATGGCTGGCTGGCTGGCTGCTTTGTAAAACCACAACCCAAGAGTCATTAATAAATCTTTTCATACCTTTTGAAAAAGAAAGCAGACAAATGCTCAGCCGTCCTTTGTGTTAATGGTGTGCAGGAACACCGCAGAATACATGTCCTATCAGGAACACTGCACAAGAGATGCCCTATCAGGAACACTGCACAAGAGATGCCCTATCAGGAACACTGCACAAGAGATGCCCTATCAGGAACACTGCACAAGAGATGCCCTATCAGCAGCACTGCACAAGAGATGCCCTATCAGGAACACTGCACAAGAGATGCCCTATCAGGAACACTGCACAAGAGATGCCCTATCAGGAACACTGCACAAGAGATGCCCTATCAGCAGCACTGCACAAGAGATGCCCTATCAGCAACACTGCACAAGAGATGCCCTATCAGGAACACTGCACAAGAGATGCCCCATCAGGAACACGGCGCAAGAGATGCCCTATCAGGAACACTGCACAAGAGATGCCCTATCAGGAGCACTGCACAAGAGATGCCCTATCAGGAACACGGCACAAGAGATGCCCTATCAGGAACACTGCACAAGAGATGCCCTATCAGGAACACGGCGCAAGAGATGAGCCATCAGAAACACCAAGCATCAGTAGAACAAAAACAAATTCACGCTGCAAAAGCTATTTAGTGAAGAACATTTCCTAAAATAAAAAACTGAACCTTATATACTACATTGTTACTATTACAATACAATACTGTGTGTGTGTGTGTGTGTGTGTGTGTAATGACTGGATAGAGGTCTAGTCTATGACAATGCTATAATAAAAAATAAAAAAAACTATTGATAATCCTGAAACAATAAAAAGAAGTCATAAAGAACATTAATCTAATATAATATAGTCTTCTAATTAAAAGTGTGCAAATGCAAAACAAAACCGTTTTCTTTTTCTCACTTCGCCACTGATGCCATTGTGTTCCTGGCATAAACACACCAACTACGATTTAATAGCTAAAACTGGGCAGTGTTACTCATTTAGCCTTTCAGTTTTTCTGAGCTATGACAACGTTATTCCAATAAAGAAACTCCCACCCACCGCGTCTTACATAAAATGCAATGACACAAATTTTTTTAGCGAGGGATTATTGGGGTGACATGACCACGACCGAACACCAGTTAGCCCGTTTATCCAGGGGTTGAACATGGAGCACTGCAGGCGAAGCGACCTGCGCGCGCCTGAGACCGAAAACCATAGACCTAAAACACATCGCGGGGGCTTAGCGATGCCGGGTGATAAACTGTCACCATGACAACAACCACCCATTCCAAATGCAGCCTTTAGTTATGTCCCAATCGCGTGATCCCTTTGGGTCCCACTTTGGGGCCCCAACACACATCCCCACCCCCATACACACATACACAAACAAGTTAGGCGATGTCTCTTCTCCAAACCACAGACAAGCGTTAGTACATTGTAGCCTAAAAGACGCACACATTTTTCGTTGGCCAGCACCATATGCCTAATCACGGAACTTGTAAATTAGAACAGGTAATGCACGTAGGAACAAAATGACAAAAACAAGTAATGATGCCATCTTTGGTAAGGATATATTCGCTGTACTGTCATAGTGGCACAGCTCTGGTAACATAAATTGCTGAAGGCTATTGTTATCTGAAAGCCTTGGTTCGCTGTGCCATAACATTCCATAAATTTATCAATACCGTCTCCATCATAAGCGAAAACTACACATAGCGAGCATCGACTCCTATGATCGACTGTAATGCTGATAAAACAACGCTCGTTCACCTATCTGCATCAAGTAAATCACGCCGCAAAGCATGTTTTACCTTCTTCTAGACCCCGCCACCTGTTCAGCGCTGTATCCGAGGTCTTACTGTACTGCGCCAAACCCAGACAGTGTAAACATATATATCACCAGCGCGCCGCGATGAGAACTGCCGGAGCTAATTCAATAAAGGCTTTACGGTTCTCATACTCTGAACATAGGCACACACGCACGTTTCGGGACAAAAAACTGCGCTCTTGTGTGTATAATCAATACAAAACACGCAATACCAGTACCGCTACTGTCTACCTGGTACGATCACATCTTTAATCTGGGCGTGGGGGAGGTGCAGCGTTGCAGAGGGAGAAATCCCCAGACTGAACTCACATAACAAGCCAAAATTTTCACGGAGATGACCTGCGTTGCTGATAACAAATTAGATTAGTCATCGCGGATACAGCCTACCTGAAACGTCCTAATCCAGGCTTTCCACATCTGTGACCAAGTGCCAGTAAGCTCTTTTCTTACACCTGCACACCTTCGGGCGTACCACAAGCTTCTATTGGGACAAGTATGTGGCATGAAGATTTGATGGAGATGCTAACAGCGTAGATGCTTACAGCGCTAGCGTAGCCTACGCCACGGCCGCCATTCAACGGCGCATATAGCCTACTGTAGTGCACTATTATTTGGCAAAAACACAGGACGCGGTCCCCGTGGATCGCAGAGGCAGCTGCAACTGCAGCAACAACAGCTATCCTTCCCTCCCCAAACAAGCGCATCCCAATGAATGGTCACTTGTTACGGAGACAGGCTGCACATTTTCACACCGTTCCAACCCAGAAAGAAAAAAAAGAAGAAAGAAAATCGTCTGATCGGTTTCTTGCGGTTTATCGCATCCCGTGCAGCCAATTCATTTCGCTTCCTCACACACTCGTTTAGCATACCAAGTTCTCGAGTCCGTGTTTGGCTTTTGCCAAAAACTAGACTGACACTAGCCTACTATGATACTTATATTATAAGATTATAATTATAATAATAAAAAAATTCCAGTTCCACACAAAATAATCTCGTTCATGGTAATCATAAACCATATTTATGTGTTAGTGTGGAGACTAACTCCGCCCTATCTGAACTCCGTGGATAGGCTAGTTGATACATCCTGCCCGTAAATGAATTGTTCTAACCTGAACAGCCTGCTTCGTGATACCACTCGTACAACAGAGGATTCAATCCACTTTCTCATCTTTAGTGCGTAGTTATTACATGTGGAAGATACGGTGGGCGTAAGCGATTTCTCCGCTTTTCCATATAGCCAGGGACCACCCGGACAGTCCTTTGTTTTCATGCATGGTTTTGTAGCCTACTCCGGGTCATCTGGCTCGTTCGTGTTTACAAACTAAGCAACTAAAACCAATACGGCGACTACCCGTGGGCGACAGAAGAGGTTTGTATCCTAGGGTCCCCCCCTCCCCAATTTGTTGCAAAACGCAGCAGAAGCCAGTAGCTACAGACGAAACGGATCTTCATCCGCAAGCACGATTTCGCAGCGGCGCTCTTCATTTAAGCGAAGCGATGGTCCGTCGTCTCCTTCGGCAACGGAATTTCAAACCAAATATTTTCTTACCTTTGTCATCAGCCCGTGATTCTAGCCACAACCATCAAGTCCCGTTCAACCAGAGCGACTCCACCATCTTCCCGATTCTCCGGCAGCTGTCGGTCTGTGGAGCACCCGGCCCCTCCCTCTCCACCGTGACATCAGAACGGATTACAAACAATGCGAAAAGCATCCCTAAAAGCGCTAATAAATGTATCCAGTAATAGCACCAATGGTACCTATGCAACCAATTCTGAAATAAAATCAGTGTATTTAAAAAAACTTAACTTAAAATTAATTTTGTTGTTTCTCGTTACACATTAGGTCTATCCATGTGTTCCATATCCCCCCCCCCCCCAAAAAAAAAAAACACACTTAAGGCTCTCTGCCTCTCACGTCGTCCAAAAAGAGGAACAGCTCTGGGGAAATGATCAGTGCTCTTTTTACACTAAATTTGGCTAACAAAGCGAAGTGAAATACAAAGTATTGCGCAAACTGAATGCAAGAAAGAACACGACTAAGGCATTTCGCACGAGGCGCTACACTAGACATTATGATCTTTTAAAACTAAAGACGGCAAAAGCCGTCGTAGTGCTTGTCCTCAAATTTTTGGGACTGCTGACATTATAGAGGGAACTAATGAAAACCTCCAAAGGTTTCTCCTCAATTTCTTAAAATCAATTCATAAAATTGCCTGTTCGTGTTAGGGTGAAACCTATAGATAATTGAACTACATGCATATTAAATGTATCATTTAAATAAATAAAAAATGCAATTAGTGGCAACAAATGAACGATAACATGATGCCATCAAATAATATTCCTTAATATTTACCTTGGGAATGTGCACGAGCTTAGAAAAGACTCAACAAGCAGGGGAACCATGGGGACCTCTACTGAATACTAATGGGATGGCATTTCCGTTATTAATGCCACCGCTTCATTGTTACCATCTTTTCATCTTTATATATGCATACATACCTACCGTTTCGCGAGTATTTTTTATAATTATACAATTTGCGGTTTCCGTGTGGTTCCATAACATTATAAGTGCGACATTCGAATAAGACAAGCAAAGTGAAACTAATATATCCAGGAAAGAAACCGAAAATCAAAACTTCTTAATGAGATTCTTAAGGAATAATTTGGGAAAGAGTCTGGCCGAGGTGAACGACAGAGTGAGAAATAGAGAGGGAGCGAGGGACGGAGGGAGATACAGATAAACTACAGAGACATACAGAGCAGAGGGAGAAAGCAAAGGGGAGTTGCACAGTAAAATGTCCCCCGTTAATTCAACTCCAACAGAGTACAAATGAGTCCAATAGGACCCATATGTACTCAGGAAGAGCTGATTTAACACTGAACATTTTTACCGTGTGAGAGGGCGCTTGGGATAACTACCAGTAAGAAACGTACACACACAAGACAGAGAACACACACGATTACTTAATCAGAGCTTTATTTTACTTGTTAGGCAGCTGGTATTTGACAAACTGTAAAGGTGAAAACGGTCTTAAAATTTATTACTCTATAAATAAATACATCATTAATTACAGATGAGATGTTGTGGATAAAACACAAAAAACTGCTGTATCTTCACACTAGATCTGAATAAATAAAAAAAATAAAAATACAACGTAATGTCTACGAGGAAAGACCCCACCAAAGCTACATATTTTAAAAGCTCGTTTGAACCTTCATAAAAAAGTTCTCTGCATAGATTTACAGTTCGTATCGTATTCTAGGACAGTGTGTATTCTACATCTATGGTATGCGCGAAGGCATCCTCGCTCCTCGATGGTATTTGATGGGACACGCTTGAATTAATTCAACAATGTTCAAAGCATTTCTGTTTGCACCTGGAAAACAACCCAATACTGGAAAAATAAATAAAAATGACTTCGTTCTATGATTAAAGACCACCTCTTCACAAAAAAAAAAAAAATGTATGTGCACATGTATGCATGTGTGTGTGTGCGTACATATGTATGTATGTAGGTATATATATGATTCACAAAAATAATCAAATAAAGTGGTTTTAATTATCTCTCCTATATGTTCTAAACAAAGCATCTTATTGTTTTATGTGGAAGCACATGAAACACTAGCGACAGCACAGTGAGCTAGCTGCATTCAAATGAACGGACTAGATAAGACTGCGTCTGAATTGGGCCCTTCTGCCAGACCGTCTCGCCTGCGAATGCCTCTTCCTGAAGGTCAACACTGAGAGCCGGACTGAGTCAGCACCCAGGACCCTGAACACAGTTTCCCAGAGGCCTTTGCTGGAGTCTTGATCTGTATTTAACATCGCCCTATTTTTTAATTGGCCGATAATTCCTTTGTGAAAGAAATGTTTTTGTGTTGTTTGGGGGGTGGGGTGCATTTGTACTGTATAAACATACAAGTACAAAAAAGGTTAATCATATATATATATTTTTTTTTTTCCTAAGAATCAGCTCTATAAACTTTGACTACAGCTGTCCTGGAAAAAAAAGAGTAGTTCTACATCTAGAACAGTTACTTGAATGGCTAATTAATCATATTCAATTAAGCGGAATACAAATCTGTCCTGGTAATTTGTTTAATGGGCACAAACGAGGAAGAAATAAAAGTGGTGGCAGAACACATTCAGGAAGAGCGCAGAGTCAACAGAGGATGCTGCAGTGATGGGACAGGCCTGTGAAAACGATCATCCAAAAACGGAAATCATCATTCAAGTAACAGTTAATCAAACCCTGCTTCGACAAGAAACGGATGAGT
Source organism: Anguilla rostrata (assembly GCF_018555375.3). Taxonomy (NCBI): domain Eukaryota; kingdom Metazoa; phylum Chordata; class Actinopteri; order Anguilliformes; family Anguillidae; genus Anguilla; species Anguilla rostrata. The sequence continues at coordinate 37,522,212 of NC_057942.1, read as the reverse complement.
CGCCGTAACCAGGGCAGCCAAACGCAAGCTGCCCCATAACCAGGGCAGCCAAACGCAAGCTGCCCCATAACCAGGGCAGCCAAACGCAAGCTGCCCCATAACCAGGGCTGGGAAATGGAAGTTGCCCCATAACCAGGGCTGGGAAACGCAAATTGCCCAACACAGCGGCCCTTGTAACCAGGGCGGGGAAACACAAGCTGCCCGACACAGCGGCAGCTTCACAGCGCTCAACGCCAGCGCTCCTGTGCGCTCCTGACAGCGGGTGCAAACGCGCCCTCTCGACTGTGCTTAGTGTTACGGACGCTAGCGAACGCCTGTGCCGAGGGCTGGCGGGCCTATGCCACTGGTCACGTGGCCTCCCTGCGTAAGACGTGTACGACAGCACCCTTCACTCCTAGTACCGCCTGTATCCCGTTTCTTTGAGTTACGCGTCAGTTTGAGCCTTAATGTTCATCTGGTCAGTGAGCGCTGGTCTCATTACAATCACACAGCACAGTGAAAGAGACAGAAATGTCCGTAGGGATGAAAAGAAGAGAACGAGTGTGAGAAGAGAAGTGGAGAAGCATCAAGCCGGCCTCAGAGGCCCCCCCCCCCCAAACAGAGATCACCACAGGTGGGGAGATGGAAGAGGAAAGAGAGGCCTCTCCACCATTTTAGAATGGGTCACATGACCAGACAGGACAGCACTGTGTGCGCGTGATACTTTACGCAATATGTCGTGTCCTGAGAAAGGTCATAAGGTCATTTTTTCCTGTGGCGTTTTACATTTCAGTGACTTCAAAAATATGTGCCAGCCACCCCTTCCACCCCCCTCCACCCCCCTTCCACCCCCCACCCCCGTTCAAAGTGACACGCGTTTGATTACACACTTAAGAAACAAATCAAAGCTTAATGTCCTGAAACCCGCTTATGAGACAACTCAAAAAGGCCTGCACGCTAGGATAATGTACCATATGGTACTGCTAAACTGCCCCACTCATACTGATTAATCTTCATTACACAGAGTCACTTAGAATGCTAACGAACATACACAGTGTCGGTAGTGTACAGTCACCGCAGACATCGCCGAGAACTGCCAACTCAACAAGCTCCTAAACGCAGGAAGGGCTTGCTTTAGTTCAAGTTAAAACATTTTAGTCTTATTATATACAGATACAGAAAAAAAAATAAACGTCTTAACACATTAGTGGGTGTGGCTGCCATTTCAAGAGTACCTACACGAGCACAGCAACCTCAAGGCCCTGCTTCCTCCTCATTTGTTCATAAAATGGCTGCCCCTCATCTTCAATAAATAGTCATCCAGCTATGTACACGGTGGCGCCTAACATCGGCGAGCCTCGGTGCGACGGAGTGCAAGGTCCCCTGCGGCTCAAACGCACACGCTGACCTCACGACTGCAAATTCGCTTCAGAGCGAGACGAGAAGAGAGACAGTAACAGATGCATGTTCCTTTAAGTGACACCCCCCCCCACCCCTCTTCCCTCAGGCTCAGCTCAGAGCAAAATGCGACCCAAGGTGTCTGTTCTGGGCTCCTAATCAAGAAAACAAAGCATTTAAATATAAATTGCCTTGGCAGGAGACGGGCCCCTCCCTCGAGGCTGTCGGGGTTCGAGCCACTGTGGCCCTGCGACTGGACGAGCGTGGGCTCGGGTCCAGGATCCCTCTCGGGCGGGACACCGACGCTGCTGCCGAAACCGATCAGTGAGAACCGCGAAATGGAGGCCGTCACCAAAGCTCTAAAGCCACGCCCTTCCCTCCTTCCTTTGCCTGTCAAGCACCGAGAGGTAGAAGCACTAATAGAGCACTGACAGGTAGAAGCACTGACAGGAAGAATCACTGACAGGCAGAAGCACTAATAGAATCACTGACAGGTAGAAGCACTAACAGAGCACTGACAGGTGGAAGCCCTGACAGGAAGAATCACTGACAGGTAGAAGCACTAGCAGAATCACTGACAGGTAGAAGCACTGACAGGTGGAAGCACTAATAGAGTGAAACTAGAGCAAATCCAGGTCTGACTCTGTCAGGAGCATCAGTTTGACCAGAAACAACCACCGCTAGGCTAACTCCCCACAGGTTTCACATAGAGACCTGAGAAAACCACCACTATGATGAATAAGAACGCCCCAAACTGATAATACGATACTGTAACAAGAATGAGCACAACGTAGCTTAGCACTTTCTTTTTCTTTTTGAAAGCCAATGCTGGTGATAATCAGCATTACTACAGTAAGACCGCGGAGTGAAATCGGAAAGTAGGCCCTAACGTACACAAGATTCCTATTCCTATTTTTGTTTCCCCAAGGCATGGAACTTTAGCCTAACGCACGGAGAGGGTGTTCCCCGAGCCAGAGGAACAGGGGAACGAAAAGACCTGCTGGAGTAAAATTCACCTGTGATGTGTGTGTGTGTGTGTGTGTGTATGAATAAAGCAGTTAAATACAAGTGCACAGCCAGCAGTGGGGGTAGAAGCTTGGCACTGATAAGTGTGCCACTTGACTGGAAATCGGAAACAAAAGAGTCAAAGGAGATCTGAAGCTCCTAATTTCCCCTTCAAAATGGACCCCCTCCCTACTGGTGAGATGAGATGCCTGGGGGGGGTGGTTTAAATAAATACAGGAAATAAAAAATGACCGTGAAGTACAGACTGTGCTTAAATGTCAAGCTCTTTTCATGAGGTCTTATTACTCCAATCAGTCACACACACTTCCCAAAATCGCCCCTCCCCCTTGGACACCCCGACCCCACCCGCTGCCGCCAAATCAGCAGAGCTTTTACTAGTGTTTTAATTACTTTCCTAACACATTTCATCGCTAAAAGAGTGTGCTTTTAGTCCTCTTACTGTCTTTTAACGGAACACCTGGACGTCGAGCGCTGCTTGCTCGCGGAAACGCCCAAGTTGGCCCTAAAGGATCGAACACGGCAGCTAGGATTTTTACCCTTGTCCTACGGAAGAGGAGAAAGGCTCTCGTTTCCTCCATTTCATGTCACAGGAGGACAAAAAAAAACACTTTGGCAAAAGTTAAAATCACAACGCTAAATAAGTTGTTGTGGTTCATCCGTGTTTTAAGTTTCTGTTTCGATAAGGCCTCATGGCCTGTAATGGATTGTGCTCACTTGTATTTTCATACATTTGTTGGTTTCTAGGTGGTGGTAAGTATCTTTTTCCCCTCCAAACAAACAAAAACAAAAAGTCCATTATTGTGAGACTGACTTTACGAAGACTAAAAAGCTGGTTTCGACCAAGAAGAAATTCGAAGCATGTAGACATACATTTATTTACATGAACACAGAGCTACAGACTCTAGAGTTAAGCAGGACACCTTTTCAGAAAGGCTTTTCGGACGATGCCCGAAGCTGATTGGTTAACACTCGAGGGGGCCCGCAGCCCAGTTAGCGTTAGCGCCGTTCATCTATCACGCAGCGGCTGCGTTTTATGGAAGACTTCAAAAGGAGGAAAAGGGGGGAAAAAAAACCCCCAAAACGAACAGCGAAAGATTTAAAAGCATACTGAAGAACAGACTGAAAATAGGCGGAGAGAAAGCGGGTAAAACTGCTCTTCACAGACAGCGAGAGAGAGAGAGAGAGAGAGAAAAACCTGAGGTATTGAAGTACCTTGTAAAAAGGCCAACTGCCTTTCTCGAGAGGAGAGGGGAAGGGATGTTCCATCGCGGAGGGGAATTTGGCCCCGGCAGACCATCGCTGGCCAATGACAATGGAGGGGTGGGACAGGAGCATTACGGACCTGGCCAATCACAGAGTCTGGCTGTAGGGTTGGGGGGTGGAAGGGTGGGGGGGCAATAAGGACCTGACCTATCAGGGATCCAGCTGCTCACTTTGCAGGCGGGAAAAAACGCCGCTCGTCACTGACCTACCAGGGGTAAGAGTCCAGTCACTTCCTGTTTCCTGCTTCCTGTGTGGAGAAGCTGGATGGGGGGGGGGGTGGAGCGTTTGTTGCGTTACTGACCTATCACGGAGTCCAGCCACTTCCTGTAGGCGGTGGCGAAGCGGCTCTGCTCGGGGGAGCGGCAGCCGCTCAGGGTTTTGGCGACAAAGCTGTACTCGGAGTGCAGGGCCGGGGGGCCGGGCTGGAGGGGGCCCCTCTTCAGCCGCTTGCTGTCCTGTGTGTAGCCCCCGGCCCCGGCCCCGCCCACGCCCCCGACCCCGGCCCCAGCCCCGCCCCCCGACGACGGCCCGTCCACGTCCATCGCCTGGGCGCTCTTGGCCCCGCCCTCCCCGGCTCCTGACCCCGCCCCCGCAGGGCGGAGGGGGGAACGGCCGGGAGACTCGTCGCCGCGGCAACCGCCGGTTTGGGAAAGCTCCGACCGCCAGTGGTGCCAGAGGAAGAAGACGTGTCGTCTGTCACGGGAGGAAAAAAAAAACAACAAAAATTACATTTAGAAAAAAAAAAGGGGGGGCGGAGTCAAAATGTCACCGTGGTAACCTCACTCATGACAACCCCACAGAAATCACAACTTCCACCCCAGGTTTGCCCCTTTTCTGAACTGTGACAGAGGGGAGATTAAAAAACTGCAGGGGGGAGTTCAAATTGCTATAGATCAATGGAAGGATGAAAAAGCAACAGAAAGCCCTGAGCTGGCCTCTGTCCTCGCCCGTCCCAGAGCTGACTCACCGGTGACACCACAGCGTCTCGTGTCCCGGGTACGACTCTATCAGGTCGGTGCAGAGCTCGATCTCCTCCTCGAACAGCTTCTGCACGTCGGCCCTCTGCCGGTCCTCGGCGGCGGTCCCGTTGCCGGTCCCGTTGCCGTTGGGCGCGGCGACCTCGCCGTTGGGCTGGTGGGCGCGGCGCGGGTCGGCGGAGGGGCGGGGCGACGCCCAGTCCGCCGCCTGGCTCAGCTCCCCCACCAGGGCCTTGAGCAGGAACTGGCGGTAGTGGAAGCCGCTGTGGTCCGACACGTGCATGGACACCCAGAGCTTCATGGAGGAGAGCTCGTCATGCAGCACCTGCGGGGGGGGGGGGGATCCCGCGTTTACACCTCAAACAACTCCATGCGTCGGTATACACACTCTACAGTGCATGTGTGTGTGTGTGTATGTATGAGTGAGCATGCGTGTGTGTGTGTGTGTGTATACACGTGTATTATGTGTGTGTGGGATCATGCATGTACATAAATATACATGTGTTTGTGTGTGAGAGCATGTGTGTATGAGCATGTGCATGTGTATATTATGTTACATTTATTTGGCAGACGCTTTTATCGAAAGTGACGGCATGAAACTAACGGTTGATGTGTGTTGTTTTGTGTAGTGTGTATATGAGAGTGTGTGTGTGTGTGTGTGTGTGTGTGTGTGTGTGTGTGAGTGTGTGTATGTGAGAGCGTGTGTGTGCCTCTGTACATGTGTGTGCATTCAGCAGCGGTACCTTCAGGTTGCCCTGGGCCATGTTCTGCAGGACCCATATGCGGTGGGACCAGGCGTTGTAGTTGCTGGGGTAACGGCCAGCGGCCTCGCCCAGATACGCACCTATTGTGCATGTCCTTGATTCGCTCGCCCGGGCGTGGGTAATGAACCAGCTGCCCACCTTCTGTTTAAACTATGTCACAACTGCAGTGCAGCGCTGGAGGACAGACGCCGTTATCATGGTTAGGACTGCAGGGCATTCCATTGTTTACATGTGGCAATCATTAAATATTTCCAAAAGGAATATTTAAATTTTAACATCAGGACCACAGCACATTGTCTTGTGCAGTACTTATTTATTTATTCAGTCATTTCAACTCGCAAAACAAGCAGCAAGTTTATCGGGTGGGTTTCACGGTGGGACTTTGAATTCTCCACAGGAGGAACAGAACCTGTCCACGCCAGAGCGTTAACAAAAGCAGCAAACCAGGGTGTGAAGACACGGAGCGTTAAACGGGGCAAATGAAAGAGAACGGTTTAAAAACAACACAATAAAACTGGAGATGATGATGGTGATGACTGCAGTTCCAGCAGGAGACAGGAGGGGGCAGTAACGCGGACAAAGCGTTTTAAAAAAACGGCTTCAGGGCACGGAAAGGAGGGAAGAAGATAAATATAAATAACAACATGAATGAATAAGTTATGAAAAGGGGTTTTCATGAATAACCAATGAGCAGTTAACAGAGAAAAAGAAAAAAAAAATGCTGAGTGGCAAGTCTGCCTACCCAGCTCAGCTCAGCATCCCCCCCCCCTCGAACCCCCCTGCTCCTGAGAAGGGAAACTAAAGCCTGTTTAAAAAACAATTACTTCAGCCAACAGAGCAGGATTCACAAACAGGCCGGCAACACCATGCCCACGCCAGAGAGAGAGCGAGAGGGAGGGAAAACGAGAGAGAGAGAGAGAGAGAGAGAGAGAGACAGACAAAGAGAGCGAGAGAGAGAGAGTGAGAGAGAGAGAGCGAGAGAGAGACAGACAGAGAGAGAGAGCGAGAGAGAGACAGAGAGAGAGCAAGAGGGAAGGAAAACGAGAGAGTGAGAGAGAGAGACAGACAGAGAGAGAGAGCGAGGGAGAGAAGGAGACAGAAAGAGACAGAGATCCACGTCACCCACTTCAACCGAAAATGGAACGACGCCACCCTCGAACATCCTCTGAAGGGCGAAAGAGGGAGAGGAGAAAAAAAAAAACTCCCCCAACTCCACTCCACCTAGTTAATCTTCAAATCACCCAACTTCATTTCATCATGAATATTTCAGGCGCACTTCCAGCCGGCCTGAATGTAAATGCCAGCGCACTGGCACACAAAGCCGTGGCGGAGAGCACTTTAGAGAGCGTTTACAGCAGCAGCTGAGCTGAAGGCTCTGTTTCACCCGCCCGTACAGGACAGCCCGCAGCCAGGAGGCAGCGGCAACACGGCGCTGCTCTTCCGCATTTAAATCACGTTTCTGGGTGCGTTAGGGCTTTCCGACAAGCGGGTGAAAAATGACCTAGAAGCGGCAGGAAACGGTGAAAGGGTGACAACCTCAAACATCTCTCTTTCGCACTCACACTCACGCACACGCACACGCACACACAGAGACACACCTGTGGATCCACGTCTCCGGGCTTTTGGGAAACTTGGTGAGGGCAAGCTTTCCCAAATACAAATCCCTCTCTGGGTTCAGCACTCCGCATTGGACCAGCTCTTTCCTAACGGGAGACACGAAGAGAGGAAACTACAGTTTATTCCCACACTTCAGACAGAAGACACCAGTTTATCCCACACTTTGAGAAACAGTCAGACAGGAGGCCGCAATTTATCCCACACATCCCAAACAGACAGACAGAAGGACCAACTGCATCACTCCCAAACAGAAACAGACAGGCAGGCAGGCAGGCAGACAGAGATCAGACAGACATACAGGCAGAGAGACAGCACGGACAGCAGGCAGACAGACATACAGGCAGGCAGACAGACATACAGGCAGACAGACAGACAGACAGACAGACAGGCAGGTCCAAGCAGAGCTCTACAGCCAGGTCACTATCTGCCCTACAGAGACCCCGCTGCAGTCTCATGTTTTGGTCCAGGGACCCAGTGTCAGACTGTGGGAATACGACCCCCATCAACGGCCGGCATACACGTGCACCATGGTAACCGGAAAACACTCGATACTTGTTTGTACAAAACAGGCACTGCCTGCATCAAAGGGAACAGCGTTACATCAGCTAGACCCGAACCAGAAACACCACAACACTCAGCCAGGCACTTCCTCTACTTAACACCCAAGCCTGCTTTAAACACAAGTAACTTTCACAGCCCACAGTAATGACTGATGATCTACGGACTAGAGGAACAGGACCATAAAAGATGGCTATTAAACAAAGCCCTCCAGGAAAATGTGAAACCGAACGAAAGGGGAAGTCACGTTTTCTCCCGGAACACCACCTTTAATACACGTGAAACGGCGCTCAGGTGGAGGAGCAGGAGCAGGTTTATAATACCGCACCGCTACGCAGACGACGCAAGAGCGTCGGGAAAAGGGGGGGGGAAGTGGAATTATATTTAGCTTCCGTTTATTAGACCAAAGAGAAAATGTGCAGTGACAATCTGACGACGCTCTACGTGCGGCGTGCGGACGCAGATCGAGCCGCGGCGGCGCGCTAAAGATAGCATCAAAGATGCCCGCCTGTCGTAAGCAGGGGGGGGGAAAAAGCCTTCTCACGAAGAGCAAGACAAAAGCGATCGTGTCTCATCACCCATTTCGGCAAGGTGTTAAGATATCGGAGAAATAAAACCCTAAAATACACACGTGCCTACACGTGTATGTGCGAGCACGCAACGCAAACTACACGCCGTTAGCTATACCGTTAGCTTTTTGGCAGGCTTTGTGGATAGCCGTGTCGTACCTAATGAACTGTGACTGCGGCACGTGTAACTGTGTGTAACTGTTAGCGCCCGAGGCGGACGTAGCCGCAGTTTCGCGCCGATGTCAGGAAGCCATTTTGTTTTACAGTCGCGTGTGTGTGTGTGGAACAGCCTGCCAGGACGAGCGGCAGAGGGAGGAACCCCAGGGGAATTCGAGCCCAGACTTGATGCAGTGCGGGGGACTCTTTAGAGTACAGGTAACTGATGAGCCTGGATGGGCTGAATGTTCAGTTTTTGTCACTATGTGTACACTGTGTGCGCTCAGCTTTAACACTGCACTACTGTCCTTCGCGTCTAGATCTTCCATTGACGATAGCCCCGTAAGAATTCTCACATTTCCCCAAATTTCCACACGGCCTTTTGGACGTTTGCTACAGTTCCGAAAATTGTTAGAACATTCATACAGTTCCCATGTGGTAATTACTGCTTTCAATCAAATACCTCTTTTATGCAAAACTTAAATGATTCCGGTAACGTTTTCCAGAAGCAGAACGCTTCCCTCCAGTGTGAATGGTTCTGTCTCGTACCTGACGTTCCAAGCGGTGGTGAAGTCCGGGTTCAAGAGGAGCAGAGTGCAGGTGATATCCACCAGAGCTGAGAGACGGAGAGAGGCATTAACACAGACTGATTAACATCCCATTTCATCTACCGCATCTCAGCATTTACCAACACGGAAAATGGCTGAACATATATCATAAAGGATTCGGTTACAACCCTGTGTTGAAGGGAACTATAATTCTTCATCTTTGTGGGCAAAGTTCTCTGTGATTCTAATAGGATCTGAGATCCCTTCTCTGTAAAGTTTGTCCACTTGGGCTGGACTCCAATCAGATTCACGCACAGCACAGAAACCCTCTTTAAATGCTAGATTTCGTTCCCCTCCTCCCCCCTCAGTCCCACCATCATCGCTGAGAATTAGAGACAACCGGATGACTGTGAGATGACCCACTTTCACACGCTGCTATTAAACCACCGTCACAGAAACGGAAAAAGGAACGGGCGCGTGGACGGTGACGAGCAGGAAGAGACGGGCGCCGTGGCGGAAGACGAGGAACAAGGGCCTAAATCCCAGAAGCCCTTGGGGGGGGGGGGGCCTGAGGACTGAAGCGGGGCTAACTCATCCAGTTCCCCAGGAGAGCCGTACAGGAACATAACAGCCCATAAAGCGCCGCTCTGCCTCCCCGGTCATCTCGTCCCGTCCCTCGTTCCCTGGCAGCCGTCCCGCCCCGGGCTGCACCTCCTCAGACTGGAGTTATAAAAACACAGAGCGGCGGCTTCCTGTACGGCAGTAACGCGACACGAAAAGCACCGAGGGGCAGCGCCAGCGCGGTGATATTTAGCCTGGCTTTGCTTCCCCAAGTCACAGGACACGGCCCTTTTACTTTAAAATCAGAGCCCGTGGCACCGCTGTAGTACGACTTGGAAGGGTGGAACGCTGACAGGTTCCCGCCCTTTTACACTGTCCACCAGTAGAATCGCGCGTCCTCACCCCATCGACCAATAGAATCGCACTGGGTCATTCTCAGTGTCAAACACACTGCGGAAAAGGAAATAACAGGGCCGTTTATGATCGTGGCCATTGGCTGACAGCAAGGATGCTAGAAAGCAGCGTCGCCACGGAGACGTTGCTGGGACGTCTCCACATGGACCAGACGGAGCACAGTTGAGTGCTCTGCACTCTGAGCTCAAACCCTCGTCTTCTCCTGACACAGGTGCGTGCTCTTTTTGGTGGCTGTGGATTTCAGCTGATCGCTGTGACCTCTGTGGCGACCTCTTCTGTCTGAAACGAGCATCTGCTCACACACACACACACACACACCCACGCTGCCGCCGCCCCAGCCCCCCGCTCAGTGGCAAGCATACACTTCAGACAGCAGAAACCAGCACTGCAACAACACAACGCCACAGTATAATCTCCTGCCCATGGCAGGTCCTTGCCCTTAAAATGACAGGCTAGAGTTTACACCCGTTGGACGCAGCTCTCTCCCAACAGCGGACGAGCGGCTCGAGGACGGGCGATGCGCGCAGGAGGGAACCGCCACAGAACACAGTCTGTCGTCCGTCAAAAACCCGCCTCGCTCCTCTCCTCCACAGTCCAGCCCTCCTCCGTCTATTTCTGTCTCTGCAACCACCCCCCCTCTCCTCACACCGCCCCACCCCACCCATCCATCCACGTCTCTCTTGATCTGTCCCATTTCAGTCTGTTTGTTCAGATGTAATTTTATACCCTCCAGAGCGCAGGATTAATAAGGAAAGCGGTCTCTCTCTCTCTCTCACCCTCCCTGTCCAGCCACTGCTTGCGCTGGCGGTAGAGCAGAAGCTTGTTGTGGACGTAGGGCAGCAGGAACTTCACGCACCAGCTCTCCACCCCGAGGCTGTTCTCCACCAGGACGATGGGGCTGCGGTTGTACCGGGCCTCCGGGCAGGGGATCAGCCCGATCTCGTCACTGCAGGACACACACACACACACACACACACACACACAGCGGGCACGGTTACGTTCGAGAACACGTCCGGTGGACCCTCTCACCCGGGGGCCACTCGCACAGGTTACGCCAGGCGGGGTGACCTTGCTCAAGTGTACCCCACCTGAGAATTAAACCCGCAACTTCAGTCACAAGTCACAACTTCAGTCCCTGCACTGCACATTATGCGCCACAGAAAATCGAGCAGGACTGTCCGATGGCTACTGCAGCTGCTAGCCCTAACACTTCCCCCCCTCCCCATTTAAGTAAGGCACCAAGCAAGATAGAGAACGGCACTCTTTGTGCTTCTGACATTCAAAAAAAACAAAACAAACTGAAGACATGTATAAATACCAGTGAACCACGAGACAGCACGCCTGGCTTGCTCTTGTGGTGAAAACGACACCAACTCACACCTCTGGCAAGCAGAGGAGACCGCCAGAACTGGTTTGTGTTCATTCTGCACTCGCATAAAGTCTCATTTATTTCTCCTTGACCTCTTTGGCAGAACTGAGCACCAACAACACAAAAAGACTTTTGAGGTGCAACACTGACTCTGCAACAACCACAAGACCTCCAGGGTTAAAACTGACAGAACAAACTGAAAAGAGGGTAATAACTCATTGTGGATATATGCTGTCTCTTTGATGTCACAACGCAAAAAAATAAATAAATAAAAATTGAGACTGAAAACACAGTCCCTTTCCAGAGTATAAGCAATCCCGCAAAAGGATTTCATAAGTGGGTAGGGCAGTACAGCAGGACCACCTCGGTCCCAAATTAATTATTGAACCAGACCGGCGCGTGGCTACTGCGTTATTCTGGCGCACTTGAACAGCGTTTAATGGATCGCAAGTAACAGGGGACAAGGCGGTCTGCCCGTTTCAACAAACATACAATGCCCTTATTCTCTATACCCTGGAGTACTCATCTAGACTTTCTCTTGCATCAAGGCGCAAAACACGTCTGCAACCTGAGATTAATTGAAGAATAGCAATGGCTGCGATCACCACAGTAGAACGCTGTCAAACTAGCTCGTCCAGAAGGGGGCTTGGCTAGAAAAAAATGTAGACTGCAGAAGACACTCATCAATAACGTTATAATTTTACTGATCCAGGGTATTCTGACCAAAGATCAACACAAGAAACTAGTTTATATCCGAATACTAAAAGCAGAAATGGGTGTAATTACCAATTCTAGTCGCAGTTAGCTTTGCCAACTAGCAAACGTTAGCTACCCATCCATGACAGAACAACCAAAGCTACACTTACCATTAAGAGTAATAATATTAAACATTCCAAACAGGACAGGACAGTCATTCTGTATCGCAACAAAAGTCAGCTAACCGGCTTACATCAATAAGCAAGTGCTCGACTAGCTGGTATTTTGAGTCCAACTAAAGAAGCAGCTAGTCATCTACTTCAGATCCCTTTGGGAAGCAAAATTAGTTTAGCGGCTTATAAGCACACAGGACGCGGACACTCCAGGCTACGGAGCTCACGGTAGCTAACCCGCTCACTAACGTTTAACGTTTTCCTCCAATGCCGGCAAAATTTTAATTTTTATTACATAGGTAAAGACTGAGCGGGCTGCTAAAAATCAAGCAAGCAGCCTATTCATCTTGCAAAAAGTTGTTTTAACTTTCGATTGATGCGTCCCTATAAAGATGTCTTCGCTAACGTTAGCATTAGCAAGCTATCGTTGATTTGATGTGCTCCGGCTTGTAACCAGCAAGCCCAGGTACCTATAACTCCAAAGCACCACTTATTTGGGTGATGTTCTCAATAAACATGCGTATTTGTCGGTTTAGACTGATACTTACATGTTGGGGTTTTTCTTGAACGCGTTGTTGATGTCTTTCACAACTCTCTGAACCAAGACGTCCACCTCCTCCTCCGATTCTGCCATTTTTCAGAGCGCCAATGACGTGACAACGGTGCATCACATCTGCATCCGGGTAATGTCGAGGAACCGTAACCCCGCCCATTAAAGTGAGCAAGCAGTTCTCCACCAATCAACACACTGGAGGTTGGAGGCCCGTCAAGAGGAAGGAGCCTGTTCTGGCAGAGGGCTGTTTACCCACGAGAAAGAACAGCATTACGTTCAGATCTAGCTCCGAACTGGAATAGTTAATATTGCACGTATGGATTAAATGTTGAATTAATCTGATAAAACTAATAATAGTAGCATATTTATGCATTTATTGATTGATCTTTTGATTGATTATTTCTCATTATTGTGATGGTTATATCTTTGAATTGAGAGAGAGACAGATGAAAATGAATCTCATTCACACGTGCACATTTCCACTGGGCCATTAAATAAGGGGTGGAGGGGGTGTTAATAATTATAATAAACATAACAATAAAAATATTGTTATACATTTTGTGGAAATTTTCCGTATAGACTTCTCTTTTTCCCAAAAAAATATCCGTGACACCCATTTTTATTCGGCTAGGCCTATATTAATCAGCATGTAACCGCTAACATTACATTTAAAACGGACAGGATAAAGTGAACGGCCTTGTGTATCCTCACCATAGTAACAGTCGGGTTCCAGCAACCTAGTGCAGGTTTTAAGTGTCGCAGTTGTCAGGGCCAACGAGCAAGATGATCAGTAGCGTTATTTAGGCTACGCAACTTCGGCTGAATAGATAAAAGAAACCTTTTATGCTTTTATAAAACTAGCATTTCAAATCCGCCATTCGCTCCGTCCATAGTTCACAAAGAGGTTTGGGTAAGTGGAGACAAGGAAAGCCAAGATCTGGAACTAAAAGAAGGTGGAGTAGGCTAGTCTAAATTAATTGCATTAAATAACGGATTAATTCACAAGCTTCCTACATGCCTTACGGAAATGCTACACTTGTTTCGGACTGGTAAGCATTTGCACTACATTTGTATAGGCTACACACAATTGTCGACATGTATTCGTCCTCTCAGTAAGCAAGAGCAATTCCCTCTGTCAAATTCACTTACATTCGCATTCTATTTGTAATTCATTCAAAAAGGCACAAATACAGAGAAGCCGAGCCGAAAGATTATGACTTCAGTGCGTTGCCGGAGGGAAAAAAATCATTACACAAGTCTACCTACAGACATTTTGGAACCAGTGGTAATACCGTGAGTCGGCTATATTGTCTTCCTTTCAAACAGATACAGAGAATAAGTAATTCACGTAGCAGCGCTGCGTGTGTGTGTGTGTGTGTATGTTTTTGTAGCGATTTAATTTTGGTTTATTGTCCAAAGTGGAACAGGAGTAATTATAAGCACATATTCATATCAAAAGGTAATTATATATTATTGTCACCGGTGGATGCGAATCATCCAGAATCCCCTGGGGCAGTGTATGGCATAATCAGCCAATTTTCAAGAGTAAGGAACACGGACAGTCTCTGACTGCAGATTTGGACCACTACGACGGGAGAGCAGTTGTCACAGTGCCTTCTGAAAAAACAGCAAGAGGTCGAGGGCACCCGCATGTCGATGTTGCGGGCGGATCTTTTCCACTCCGCTGTCTTGGACAGGTAGGCACATAATGTCCCGACCTGGACAATACCGCGTAACTACGCGATCACGAAATGGAGAGTAGCTTCAGGCTATGCCTCTGTCTTAGTTCCCGTGTGAACACAATGTGTCTTTGTCGTTTTTGTCTTTATAATAACAATAATAATAATAATAATTATTGTAACAATTATAATAATAATGATGATAACTGCAATAATAACAACAATAATAATACGACTACTGATAATAATAATTATAATTTTATTTTATTGTTATGATTTTTTATTGTTATACTTCCAAAGGGATTCTACATAAGTTCAGAATCAATCACATTTACATAACGTAATGCACATGGAGATATGACAGTAGTTGCAAGGCCCGCATGACAGAGAAAAGACTGACTAAGACTAAAGGGATTAGGGATGAGGCTATTTTTCAAGATCTGTCTCTCACAGAGAGCTAGCCTCATGCTAACCCATTATCCCTGACCGTCTGCAGGGAGACGAATCATCTGAAAGCAGGCCACAATGCCGTCTTGCCGCGTCACCAGCTGGGACATAACCGAATGTAAGGCATGTTCTTTTTAACCTCTGGACAGGCTTAGCGCAGATGTCAGCGCCTGCAGTTTATTAAACCGCTGTTATCGCAAAAGAGTGTTATCTCTCTCTCTCTCTCTCTCTCTCTCTCAAAGACACACATACAGACAGCGGCAGCACTGAATCGAATGTAAACTGATGGTCTTATCTAATGTCAGCATGTTATGTTTTTTTGGATTAATGCCACGCACTGTAATGATGATTGTCAGGTGAATGGCTCATCCCTCTGGTCTGTCCTGAATATGAGCTGGTCTGTTATAGATTAAAGACCACAAAGAGAGAGAGAAATGTCTCATGAACATGCAGGCCACACATTAGAGAAAAAAAACGCATCTGATACTGACAAGTAGGCCTGCAGTTCTCTGTCCCTACCTCAGAGACTGGTACCCCGGGCTTATGACCTCCCCCCCCTCAGTTCATGTTGACCATAGAGTGCCTGTGGTGTGAAATTACAGCTGGCCAATCATTTTCCCCTGACCTTGTGTGCCAGGGGCTGAAGCCAGAAATGGCCCGTCGCTTCAATTATAGCCGGAATCCCACAGAGCCGCCCCACAGTAGTAATGGGCCTGCAGAGTTCACTCCTCCGACCCCAGGACAGAGAGAGAGAGAGAGAGAGGGAGAGAGAGAGGGAGAGGGGGGAGAGAGAGAGAGAGAGAGAGAGAGAGAGAGGGAGAGACATATTGCACATACTGTAAACACATACTGTACTGTATTTTAATTTAGAGTATTCTATAAGAGCTGATTTTTCAGTGAGCATTATGCTTTGACTATCATTTTCCAAATTTTTCATTTTCTGTGATTTGCACAAACTCATTTTTTTTAATGAGTATTGCCCCCATAAATATGCAAATATAAATGATTCATATGCAGCCTTTGTGAGTCACTGTACATAAAGGTGCTTAGGGAATTAATAAATACAACCTACAGCAACATTTCTTTGTGCAAAACATTCTTGCCTTGTTCAGGTGGCTCAGAAAAGTTATTGGTTTTCAAAATGGGTCTGACGTTGTAAGGCAACAGTGACAAAGTGCCTAACATTAGTGGGACTGTGCAGTTATTTTAATAATGTAATTTTTCCTAGAAATTACATATGATGGGTTCTCTGAGTGGGTGATTTTTCAATGTATGTCCAGGTGGGGGCGCTGCTGAGTTACTGAACACTGTCAAACTCAGTCCTCCGTTTCTAAACCACTTTGGCCAGGAGGAGATGGTCCAGCGCTCATTTTAGTTTTATAAAGTGGCTTGATTGGTACAAATTAAATATTAATTATTAATGAATGGCTGAGCATTGTTCAGCGCCCACACAGACTTAAAATGATTCGATTTTTCATTCATAGTTTAAACAAACGGTCGCAAAACAGACAAGTACTTGTTCTATTATTACATCTGCTCTATTTAGTCATATGCCCATGTTTATTTTAAATGCATTACCACTGCATGATGTACTTGTGAGAATGTACTTTATAATTCCTAGACATTGTGTAGCCTATGTGCTGCTGTAGACGAAGTTATTTAAAGTTCTATGTTATTCCATTCTGCAATCATCTGAAACCAAGTAGATTAAGTGAATAGCTGAGGTCAGTTGTGGAGACTGGCCCCAAACTTTAAGTACAGCACTTTAATTTAATTTGAGATTCTGTTAAGAGAAGCAGGCTTGGAAGCAGAATATTGCAGAATCAGACCCAAAGTGTACACCTATGAGCAATGCCCTAAACATCAACAGCTACACAGTTAGGTAAACGGTCACACTGCAAGTTATATAGGATGTGAATAATAAGAAACAACAACAACAAATAATAATAAATCGAATATAGGGTCTACGCTATGGTTGATGAGAAGGGAAAACAGGCCAGGCCATTTTTGGATGTAGGCCCTATTGTTTATTTTTTGCTCACAGACATTACGAGTTTCTTCATGAAAAGCACTGGCTTTTCTGAAGCGGCCTTAAAACCGTGGTTGCATAACATGGAGCGGCCGTGTGGAAAAAGTGAGGTGCTTTTTTCCCCCGCTGGATTTTCAGGAGCCTGTATGCGCTGCGCCGGCAGTGCGCGCGAGGCAAGCTAACCGTTTCCTGCCACAAACACCGTCTGGGTGCAGCCAGACGTCGCGGACGCTGGCAGCGCATTTTACAGCCACCTCGCATTAACCGCGTTGACCGCCGGCGTTTCACATCGTCGGTCCCAGCCCACAGCCCCCGTCTCCCCTCCTGACCTACCGGAAAAGAGCTTTGAGAGCGATAGTGAGAACACCGCCAACCTGTCCGTGCATCGCCGGTGGTTATTCGTGGCCCACCCGCTTCCACTGAGCATGCAGCGGGAAGCGTTTTGGGGTCTCTGAACAGTTTTGATTCGGTTTCCGTAGCGATTCCTTGAAGGACACTCACTCGCAGGACATATGTAAAATCGATTGCTGGAACCTTTTCCATGGTACTGATGTTCACAGCACCATCAAAATCAATCAAACTGTACGTTCAAGTATTTTGACGAAAAGTCTTTTTTTTTATAATCCCAAAGGTTGTCAGAGAGGGCAAGTGACCACATGAATGAACCGAATTACCTACATTTCCCCCTGTGGTTGTGTTCCTATGGTTACCTCCCCTTTCCTGGCCTATTAGTCTGTCATTTCCAGGGATGCCTCTGACACTGTTAGGTAATGCATATGCTTTTTAAAAAACTTTATTATAACCCAGCCCGGACTGAATGACCTACAATTTGTGTGTAGATTTTAGCAAGGAATGCTAAAATCAACCAACTCTCACAACTGGTGCACCACGGGTAAGAACTGGGGCTCATTATATTTTTGAAGTCTGTGAACTTTGTGAAGTTCCAGAATCACAGTTTTAAACTGGGGGCCCTCCAGACTCATAAGGGGCTCCATGAAGAACATGAAAGAGGTTCTGAGAAAAGAAGAAAAAATCAGTGGAAATCATATTAATCACTGTTACAGTATTTAGCCCCACTTGTCCCTGAAATCTCTGATGGTATCATATCACAAAGAGGTTAAGTTAAGTCTGTTTGTTTACGTATGTGTACTTCTGCAGTGTGTATCGTACAGTCCCAAGTTCTGCCCTGGGCTAAGACTAAAAAAAAAAAAACATTCCCAAGGGAGTTTGTTTTTACTGGGTATGTCTTTCATTTCAGTGACTTGAAGACCACATATGTGCAGGATTACCTGCCCCCTTACACTCACGACAAACAGGAAGCTGTAAGTTACAAAATCAAGCACATCATAATTATGAGAGCTTCTCATTATTTACAGAACATAGAAAAGTGCAGAATTAGCTGTGCAAATATATTATTTGGATACTTGCATGATTGCTTATTGAATATGGTCATGATGTATTATGCCACAATATACAGTATATATACATACAAATGTACAAAAGTTTAACTTGTAAAAAAATATCTTTGATGCAAATTGGATCCTATATCTTGATTCTGCCTATGAACGCTGGTATTTTATAGCCAACAGAGTTGACCAAAAATAGAGAGAGATGTGTGTATACGTTCTACGCAAATATATTTGGCGGGTCTGTTTTAGTAAGTGTGAATGGAGGACTCTGAAGGTAAAATATCAACTGTGTGTGCTGTCTGGCTTAGAACCATAGCCAACTGGCTGCTATTTTGGTGGGATGTTGAAACTAGAGAGGCAAATGGGCGTTTCAGGCAGATCCCTTCATCACTTCTGTTTGAATGATAAGGTTTGTTTTAGAGGACTGAGAATTTGCCTGGCAACACAGTATGTTGATATTCAGAACGCGTGAGTAATATTCGGAAGCAAGTCACGCAATGCAAGTGAGCTTTTTTCTTTTGTTAAATATCTATCCTTATTTTTTCCAATTATTAATTTCTTGCTGTTGTTGTCGTCGTTGTTGATTTTTTTTTTTCCAGAAGGTGACACCTGACCAACCGGAGGATTCCAGCCAGTTCAGGAAGCGGATTTCCCAGTTCACCGACGCGGCGGACTACCGTCGGTTGGGCCGGAACACTTGGCAAGACGAAAGGGTGGAATGCAGAACTGAAGCGCTCAAACCCACTGATCCTATGGGCCTGTAGATTTAACCGCCTCACTAGCACCCCCCGGTGGATCAGCGCACACCTGCAGGGAGGAGTGGAACTCTGACATCCAAACCATGGATGTATCAACCCAGAGGATTTGTGGTTGCAGTGGGTATTTTATCATTTACACTCTCCCAATCTTGTTTGGACTCATGCCATAAAGAATGCTATTATTCCACATGCAATAGTCTAATTTATTGTGCAAGATTTTTTCAGCGTACTGGTCCGACACACACCTGGATAAATGGAGCCTCCTGGTCCTGAGGAACGTTCTCCATCCTGGTTTCACAGGAGGCTCAGACAATGATTCTCCCAGAGAAACCAAATCTACATTCAAAGAAAAGTTTAGCAAAAACCTCTGTGATATACGGACTGCAAGTAGCTTCATGGTACTGCCCCAGAGAGAGCTGAAATTCAACACCGCATCTTATTAGTCTTTTCCTGAAATTTCACACATTTTTTTTTCTCTCAAAGTCATGACTCTAATCACAGGTGCATTGCGGGCAGACATTAATAAGTAACCATCAAAAGGCCAGACAATCCATCATGCATGGGAATCCAAACCGTCAGCAGAGCAGAGAGAGAATGAGCTCACAGAGAGGCGTCCAGGTGCAGCGAATCTGAGACCAGGAGGAAGAGCTCTGCCTTGTTAATCTTGTGCCTCAGAAAAAAACCTCACTGTTATGATGTGGGTCTTTCAGATAATTTGCTCTGGCGCTGGAAAGCCTGGCGCTGGATCTCTGCACTCTATAGGCCCGAGTCTGGGCACACACAGACTTACTCCTGTCAAGCGGGGGAAAAAAACTACACACACTGAACAAATACCGGGATTCCTTTTTTTAAAACATGGTCACAGCTTTAAGTCTGCTTTAGATGAAAGTAAGTCCGATGCCTAAGAATGTTTTAAAAAAAAACATTCTAGTGTTACGGTGGGAATGTTCAAAAACCCTCCTTGCATTATAATGGTTCAAAAAAGAGTCAGCGATACCAGGGCAATTTCAACCGTCTTTCCGAGTGACATAATTTTAGCGAGCCTGTTCTTGGGATACATTTTTTTTTTAAATGTCAGCACATAGGACATGACGGCACATCTGTCCACAGCAGCTACGCACAGCTCTCAGGGCCTATTACTCTCCTATGAAAAATGACAGGCTCCTTTCTGAAACTCTGGAAGCTATTAGTAGCGTTCAGCATCATATATCTTATTTCTTTCCCATGGCCAACACTTTGTTCCATGTTTTTAGCCCTTAGTAACTGTGTAGTCCACCAGCACAGGAACTGCACTGCTCAGCAGTTTGACTGCAGAGTGACAAAAAGTACAATAAATTGTTGTATCACCCAAGGAGTGGTGATGGTCATTAGGAATATTTTCCATGTAGTTTTTGCCGTTTAAAAGCTAAAACAACAAACATTGATCACCATGTTGCAACAATGATACAACAAGAGAGACAAGACTCAACTTGTGCGTGTGTGTGTGTGTGAGAGAAAGTATGTGGAAAGGTGTCTTTGAGATGGTCTCCAAATGGGTTCATAGAAGGTTTGTGACAAAAACCAAGGAGTTAGTTGGATTAGGCTGGATTATGCCAATGGTATCCGTCAGAAGAAGAACATTCTGGAAGATAAAACCAAACACTTAATTGATATCCGCAAAATGAAACTGAATGAAACGTAAAGACTTCAAAGCACCTTAATGATTTGCAGTGTGGTAACACAAGGGGGAGGACATCCAGCGACGCCCCCCCCCCCCCAACACCAACGGCCTGCCACTCCAGTGCAGTGAAGACCACGCCCTTCAAAAGCGCACGGAGCGAAACAGCTGTGCCGCCGCCGCCGCCACCGACAGCCTCCCGCCGCTAGCGAAACGGAGACAGGAGGAACAGAAGGAGAAGTGAGACGGCGGGCCGCTGCTGTTTAAGCCATTATGTGATGTGTGGCGGAGCTCCGGGGGAACCGGCAGGGCTGTGCACACGCGATTCGGGGGCCCAGAGGAACGGCAGAACGGCCTGTGACTGGACCCGCTCTCGCTTTGGGAAGCGATCCCCCAGCCTAACATCTCCGTATCAGTGGAGCTCGGAAAGACAATAAATCATCCCTCTGTCTTTCTCTCTCTCTCGCTCGCTCACTCTCTCCCCCTCCAGATCACTTTTTCCTCTCTTTTTCCACATGAAACTGTCAGATAAGTATACATTTTTTCTCAGAAGCATTATTCCCTGTCTTCACACTCACTCAGAAACAGGAGAAGCCCCGTAGGAAACCTGTGGAGTGATCTTACAGTCGTCCAAAAAGTTGAGTGTCCCGTTTAACCTCTTCCACACACGTACACACGCATACACACACACTCACATTCAAACACAGAACACAAATGCAGGCACACACAATGCAAAACCAAACGCATCCAAATAACATACGATGCAACACCCACACACACAGACAGAAATACAAAGATACACTTAACCACCCGCCATCCTTAGATACCTGTGCGCGCACACACACACACACACAAGCTGTGAAAAGTGTTTCAGCAGCACTGTCTGTGAGAAATGCACTGCTGAACCAGCTGTCAGCAGAGGGGCAAAGGACAGAAATCTCACCCTGTTCCTCTCCCTAAATCCCACAGAAAGTGGGTCTGCACTTTCCCCAAGTGTAGACCATGAGCAGACCCCCTGCCCACACACACACACACACACACACACACACACACACATGTCTGCATTACACACAATACTAAAGTCACATTACTCAGCTAACTGCGGTATAGCCAGCAAACTCGTGCGAGAAACGCCAAAAGTCTGGAGTCGTGTGTGAGCCCAGAAGGAGGTCAAATTTTATGCAGAATTCCGGTTTAAAGGGGGAAAAAAGGGACACTGAATTTTTTTCCAAATAGTTTTCGAAATAATGTTCGGAATAATTCAGCACAGAATATATTAACAGAAGAGACAAAGCTTTTCTTTAAAAGGAAGAGAGAAGGTGGGGCTGGAGAAGACTTTAATGACCAAGGGAAGAGCGTTGCGTTTTTATCCAGTGTTCTGTAAAGTGGATGGAGAGACTGAGAACACTAACCCCAAACTACGCTTTTAAAAGAGGATCACCCCCCCCCCCCCCAAAAAAAACACACCAGGTTCTCTTACTTTGTTTTTACACACTCCAAAAAACAAAGCCACTGCAGTATCTGTGTCATAATGCGAGGGTAGCTTTTAAAGCAGTACAGCTCGGGCACTAATAGCATGTCCACGTCAAATGGGAGATTTGCTCAGTTATACTTATTCTGAGGCAGCAACAGTCGCGCTGCGGAGTACACCATCACAAAGACACGCCCGCTGGCCATGTGACGGCACGTGGCCTCCGCGGTAAAGCGCAGCCAGGATTACAGCGCATTAGAGACGATACTGTTAAAAACTCAGAACCCGGCGCCGCCTTGTAATTTCACACAAAGGAAAAATCCCATTTAAAATTACAGCACGGCACACAAGAAACACAAAGACAGAGCAGTGGGAGGGGTGGAGGGAAGCCCAAAGAGAATCCAGAAGATTCTCTGACAGACTCAAGACAGAAGCGAGCTCTATGAGAGATCGTTGTGACATACTGATGCTGCCTATTTGCGTACCCCTGGAGTGAGTTGGCAGTTAGGAGTTATGCTGATGTTCCAGTGGGGGGGAAGGTTTTAGAGAGCGCACGAAGAAGAGCCGCATTGTGCTTCTACTTCTGTGCAACACTAATAAACATCGAGTTACAGATTGGCTCGTAGGTTGTTTTTTTAAAAATAGTTCTACTGAAACACAAGCAGGACTGGCCGTTCCAAGCTGCATTTGGAGCAGCAACAGAGTGATAATTTTCAGGTCCTCTGTTCTGAAGGCACAGCGGGGAGGAGGAGGAGGGTCCTCATTATGACTCACTGAGTGTCAGTTAAACCAAAAACCGACGGCAGCACCACCCCACACGGCGCCAATGCAGTTTCCTGCACACACACACACACACACACACACACAGATGCTACAACCCACAGGGAGAGAGACAAACAGAGATGCCAGAAATATACCCATGCAGGGAATCAAATGGAAATGACATCACAGTGCGTGTGCTGCCACGGAAACCCTGCTGAAGCCCCCCCCCCGGTCACAGTGACCCAGAGAGGGAGATGACTAATGGGTGTGAAAGATGCAGTGGTGTGAGCGGTGGAGGAGGCAAAGGAGACTGATTTTACCAGGATTAACACCACGTGTAAAAGGCCCTGACCTCATCCTCTCATCCTCTCTATCCTTTCTTGTCATCTTTTTCCTTCTTTCCCTCCTTCTCCACTCCTCCGCCGGTCCTTCGTTTTGTCGCGTGCACTCCGGTGGTTTGGTTTGTTGGGCTCAAACAGCTGCTGGCCTTAATGTGGCTGTCAGGTCCTTCTTTACCATAACTGTCCCTAATACTAGTTAAAGTGCACTGTTACAGCAGAGCTAGGAAGAGTGTAACTACAGTTTACGCATAACCTGATGGTTACAGTTATAAAATCCATATCACAACATTTGGCCTAATTGGCTATAGCATCACCCAATTAGGGAGGGATATCAGGCGGTGGAATGTCCTTGTTTCATGGTATAACACTGCACCCCCCCCCCCCCAGACCATGAGAAAATAGGCATGCAATCTCTTTTTAAAGTCATATCTTATAGTGTGTACCCCTCAGTATCCAAGAATCACCAGAGACCCTCTCTGTGTGTCTGTTTCCAGTGTACGTTTCTGTTTCTCCGACAGTTTGTTTCAATTTTGTTGCATTTTGCGTTGTTTGCATTTGTTTGACGCAGGGATTCCGACGTTGCTGGAAACTGACAGGGCTGAACAAAAGAGGTCTTTCATTTCATTGGCTGGGCTGTGGGCCAATAAGTGCCCCTGAGCAAGGTCCCAATCACAGAGGAAGCAGATAAACAAACACCGCGACAACAGCAACAAACCACAACAGCAACTGGGCCGTCTGAGTAGCTACTTTCTGTGGGTAACCACAGCAACCAGTGAAGGAAGGCTTGAAACTCGCCGCCCGCTCTTCACTGTGTGTAAAACCGTGCTGAAATGAATCATATAGAGAAGTGAGCCGTATGGCGTACTGTCCTTAACCATGGTGTACAGGCACGTGCCCTACTGACCTACGCATTGCCGACCCATGCTTGAATATAGTGCCATGCAAAGTCACGCTAGAATGACTCATTTTGTACTGAACCATGCAGAAGAGACATAGGACATAGACTCTGCGTCCTTGTGCTAAACGTTCTGTTGTGCTTCACACATTCACCGTTCCACCATCAATTCTGCTCTCTCTTATTGTCCCAATAGGCATTTCAAGTTTCAGCAAGAAGTGCCGAAGGGAAGGAGAAACGGGACGTTTTAAAATATGACAAAATAATTGTTCCTTTTTTTTGGGGTGGGGCGGGGGTGGTTAATTTCAAGATTACAAAACCGTTGCCTGACACAGTTGCCAGACTAAGAACTGATTTAATTGTTTAAAACACTTAAAACCCTTCAATAACACATGCTCCTTAGGAACTGACTATATTATGTAGTATAGTATACAGTATATGGATTTGTAAATAAGACAATGCATAAAGAAAGTGTGTCTTTTGAATGTGAGACCTATTACAGTTCATATGTTAATTATCTAAAAAAAATATATATTTTTTGAACCATATATACCATGAACCATACCAAGCTACAAACACCCTCCAGCCCTGACAAAAAACAGGTTGTAGTCATTCACAGTGCATTGTGGGATTGACTGTGCTGGGGGCTCTCACTGAGCATGTGCAGAGAAAAGCTCAGAGGTACAGTACTTCCAGCAGGATCACAGTGTACAGCTGCCACATCTGAAAGACATTCGGTATTAAGTCACAACTGCTGCAGTTGCACCAATATGTGCTGCATATGTGTATGTATACTGAGAAACAGCTGTGTAACCAACACGTATGATTGTCATACTTATTTTACAACACAGTCATATGTAATGTCAATAATGCTGCATTTAAATGATTAAAAAATATAAATGTTGAAAGATATCACAAACCCTACTGTCTCTCTCTTTCTCAACTCAATATGCTTTATTGGCATGACATACATACAGTAAATATAGCAAATTCCGGAGCATCATATACAAACGGTCTCTCTCTCTCCCACCACATCAGAGTGAATTTTAGTTATAATAAACAGACATAACGGACAGCTCGGAGGCTTTCAGATACATGGGGTGCATTGAAGAGGTACTGAGTTCTGTCCAGGGAGACGTTTTTTAAAATTTGTTTGCATGTCTCTACATGTATTTATTTACATTTTCATTTAGTTTGTCTTAGGTAAGATGACCTATTTACTGCAATGGTGGTTGTTTTTGGCTTTATTTGTGCATTTTCCTTTGGTTTTCTAGCAATGGTTTCGGTTTCTTTTTTCTGATTTCATTTTATATGATTTTATTTTATTCTACTTTATTTTGTTTTTCTGGGTGTGTGAGACTGGATAACTTAGTAAAGCTTGTGTAGGTCTCACTTTCTTTAAAAAAAAAAAATCTGTGCAATAAAGGAGACCTAGTAAAACCTCTCTCTCTCTCTTAGAAACTCTCTCATATCTTTTCAAAATTTTAACACTGCTTAAGAACCCTGACAAATCTTATCTGAGTACAAAAATCCTCTATACTCTCTCATATGACATTCATGACATAACAGTTCTATAAACCCTTGCTAATTTCCTCCGAATGTACTGCAAAACATCCTTATTGACTCTTCATAAGCCCACTCATACCTTGGCAGGTCCTTCAGTCCATCTTGTGAACCGCAGCTCCTGCAAGGTCTTACGTCAGGGCAAGAAAAGGCAAAAACGGTAAACAAGTCCAGTGGGTCTGAACATAATGGGAAGGGAACATTTCGGACCGTTAGGCAGGAGTCAGCACTTTAATGGGATATGTCTGTCCAGCAAAGCCAGTGGTACAGGAAGTGAGCATGCCTCGCCACTTCCTGTGGTTTGGTTGCCATAGTGCTGTAGAGTAATGGAAAGTGACTGATACAGTTTACATGGTAGCAAAAGGACATTTATTAACATTTCCTACTCAGACAGGCTCAAACGCTAGACTTGGCCTGGAGCTGCTTAGATGGTGAGCCTGACGCTAAGCTGCTAAACCTCCTGCAGCTGTGTTCCAGTCATGAACCTCATACACACACACACACACACATCATGCTCATACTCATGCACACCACAGTCATACACACCCACACAGATGCACTACACTCATACACACACACACACACACACACTCACAGAGAAAGAGAACCATTGGTTTTATGGTCCCCTGAGGCCAGCAAAAGCTCTGTGATCACAGCGGAGTCTATACCACAGACAGTGCAGGCATTACATCACTTCCATACTATGAGTCTACACATGGATCAGTGAGCCTCACTGTCAGCAGTCCTCCGCACCCCTATCACACTTCAAAGCTCTAAAACGGGCATGGGTGTGCCGTGCACTTGGAGAATCCATCAACGACACATTTGGGGGGCGGGGTGGGGGCACAGTGTGTGTAGGGCAACAAGTCCTGCAGGGCTACTCAGACCCTGGTCCTGTAGGGCAACAGGGCCTCACAGGGCTACTCAATCCCTAGTCCTGTAGGGCAACAAGTCCTGCAGGGCTACTCAAACCCTGGTCCTGTAGGGCTATAGGGCTACTCAGACCCTGGTCCTGTAGGACTATAGGCCTCGCAGAACTACTGAAACCCTGGTCCTGTAGGGCTATAGGGCTACTCAAACCCTGGTACTGTAGGGCTATAGGGCCTCACAGGGCTACTCAAAACCTGGTCCTGTAGGACTATTGGGCCCCACAGGGCTACTCAAACCCTGGTCCTCTAGGGCACAGTACCTGTGAAGCTATTCGACTGTCCTTCCTGTCCTAGAGCCTCCATGCCTCTTAGCCTCAGGTCTGGAACGTGCCATACCGCTGTTCCCCTAACCCTAACCCCTTCAAGCCCTGCTGGTGTTTTCCGCGCTGGTGTCACTGATCTGCCTCACTCTGAGGGAGGCTGAGGCGGTTGGAAAGATGGAAAGGCCGCCACACAGGGGAGATAATGAGGTCCCAGCTCATATAAACTCTGCCCCCAAGGAGGCGTGGCCACCTTGGGGCAGGATCCCCATTGGCCGGAAGCATCTATGCTGAGTTTGTTATGCCGGAGGGGGCTGGGGGCCCGGAGGGGGTAAGGCAGCAGGATTGAGGGGTCATTAGACCTGACCTTTCAAGCTCATCACATCAAAGCTGCCTGTGGCTCTTGGCCAGAGAGGGGCCCCTGCAGCACAGTTTGCATTCTGAGCTCAGCGCAGAAACACAAGGACAGCCGTCGCCTTTAAATCCGTCCCTCCTCCCGTCCCGGGGAAGCACACGCAGTCCCAGGAAAATACAGGCGCTGCGTTTCACCTTGGCAGTGACCTCTGACCTTGAGAGTGACCTTAGCAGGATGTGCATAGCTGCCCCCTCAGTGCCCCTCCCCCTCAGGTCAGGCTTCCCCAATATTCTCTCAGTACTGGGGGGGGGTGTAGAACCCACACCCCTCCTACACCAAGTACAGCTGCAGACACAGAATGAGAAACAGTTTTGAGAGGGAGTGTCTTCTTCACCAGGAGGCGCCTTAATTACCCAAACTCTGGCTTGGTGGCTGCAGCTTTAACAGGCTCATTAAAGGACCATAGCCACGAACGCCATCATTAAGACTGACTCACTCACAATCTTTCAGCCACACCTTCCCCCTTTCAGGCTGAGGAACAGCTCCATTACAATTCAGTCAATTTACCAAATGAAATCAGCTTGTGAATTTACAAATATGGCCACAAAAATTCACTGATTGAATTTTAAATTCATCTCCCAAATTTGCTGAACTGAAGTGGAATTGAGCCTCCCCCCTCCACTAAACTCTGAGTCCTGTACAGCTGAATCGCTGGAATGACACAGGGTGGAAATGGTGGGCCGAGTTCCACCAGGCACTCAAACACAGAATGGGACGTCCTCACTGTGCCACTACACTGGACAGCTGCCCCCAAAGGTGGGAGGGTGGGGGGTGAAGAACCAAATGCAGACCCCACCCCCCAGACATTTCCTAGAAATCAGAACAGTTTCCAGGGAGACGCTCATGCTGAGGCTGTGAACAGAGACAGCATAACTCTTTCCATCTAAGGTAATGTTTTCAGAGACTATCTGAGCCCATCTTTAAAAAAATAAAAAAAGAACAAAGACTCAAACCAAAAACAAAGAGCATCTCCATCTCTGCAGCTAAAGGAGAGAGAGACAGACACAGAGAGAGTGAGAGTGAGAGAGAGAGAGGGAGAGAGAGAGAGAGAGAAAGTGAGAGATTGAGAGAGAGAGAGAGAGAGAGAGACAGAGGGAGAGAGAGAAAGAGAGAGAGAGAGAGAAAGTGAGAGATTGAGAGAGAGAGAGAGAGAGAGAGAGAGAGAGAGATTGAGAGAGAGAGAGAGAGAGAGAAAGTGAGAGATTGAGAGAGAGAGAGAGGAACAGCACTCAGAGTCTACGGTCTGGAAGGCCGCTTCAAGAATAAATATTTACACCGGGACAAGAAAATGGGCTTTACACTTTTCAGAGGAAGAAACCAGGAAGCACTGTGTTTGGCGGGAACCAGTACTCGCCTCGATCGGCATAACCAGGTTAAAGCCGTCACCGAAGCATTTCAGTCAGCCACAGAATCTTGTGTTCTAATCCTACAGGACCTTTCCACAGCCAGATGCCTCTCTGATGGGCCTTCTTCTCTCTTCATCTGAGTACACAGACCTATGTTTGATTTCAACTTTGAGGAAGACATTTTGCTAGGCCACCTAGACTCACACAGTCAAGTCTCGCAAGCACACTAGCAATGAATTGCTAGAGCCTACATTGGTGGTGACATGTCTCCCTGCCTCTCCCTAAACATACGCGTCTGTCTGAATGAGACAAAATACCAAACTGAAAAGGAGCACAAAACATTATTTTTTTTCCCGTTGTTTTCTTTCTCCCCCAGCATTTTTCTCCATTTTAGGCATTTTTTTTTTAAAGCTTTGGTGTGCTTGACTAGCTGAATGATGGCCGCGGCGGAGAGCCGGCAGCCTTGAGTGCTCGTTTTATCTCAAGTGCGCTACTTCCCAAACAAGACGTCGCGATGTTTTTTTCTTCTCCGCCCGGGCCACTTGATGAACACGCTGAGCCCACCTTTCAGCAACCCTAATCCCCTCCGTCCCCGGTGACCAAGACGCTCGCTCTGCACCAATAAAACAAGACTGTTTTTTTATGCTGTTCCATGACCTCATTCACTGCTTCTCACACAGATAGACTGGGGGGGTATGGCAACAAAGTGTTTAATCCCACACATGCACACATGCACACACACACACGCAAACTCGTACTGCAAACTCACACACACACTTTACACACACTGCACACAGTCTCCCTCTCAGACACATTCATACTGCACACAGGCTCACACAACACGTACTGCACACTCACAACTACACACACCATCCTTCTCACAAACACACACCACACACACTTTCTCTCACAAACACACAGGGACACACTCACACTTGCACTCCCCCAGATGCACACAGTGCTGGACACAGTGCTACACAGTGTTTGCACATAATTTATGAAATAAATGCAAAAATAAATAAGCAGAGGTAAATTAATGGATGAAAATAACCAGGCCAATGGCATCATTTATTCCTGGGGAAGTACCAACGGCTCAGCGGGCAAGTCATCGGAAACATGGTTCCAGTTTAAAAACCAGAATGAGCCATTACTTGGGTAATAACTCGACTGCCCTAGCTTTAATGCTGACACAGTTGTACTGCATATTACGCACATTTAAAAGCTGTATTAGAGCAATAACCATGTTATTCACACTATTGTGGTATTTTTATTGTTTTACCTTTTTTTTTTTTGCACGGCTTGTTATGGAAACGATCTCTGTGTATTCAGAATCCGTATCATTTATGGTTTATGGTTTGGTTAGCATAGTTAACTTGCATTTATGATGTCACATGTACACAGACCAGTCTGGGAATGTTGTTCGCCAGGTCTGGCAATGATGATCATATTGCTCAGGAGAATTCACGTGTGTTCTCTTGCTTTGCATGAGGACATCTGCTAAATGCATGCAATATGATGTAATGCAACAAAATCTAATTCAGACACTATGTACAGACATGGTATGCATGTATCAATATCAAAGGTGACATGCATCAGGCTAAAAATTGTGCATTACTCAATGTTTAATAAGAAATTCAGATCATGCAGAAAACGAGGGGGGGGGGGGGGTGTTTAAATGGCTACATGACATGTTGATTTATAGCTACACGCCAGTTCCAATAACCACCGCTGCCCACACATTCTCCTCAGCTGGAGTTTGCAGGATCAAGTCCGTGGCAAGGCGCTGTAAATATCACATAGTACAAATGGACAATATGTCAAATCCAAACTGTGTACATTGGTCTGGGAGAGGAAGACTGCCAAGAGCATAAATATAAATAATATTCGTACCCTCCTGGACTTTGCAAGAACACATATCACTGCCTGCAGTCTTAGGCTACGCTGACAAAACACGTTGTGTTTAAAATACTAATCCTGGAGCAATGACTAACCGAGAAATACTGTTGTTGTCATGTTCCGGTGTTCCTGTCTGCGTTTTCCCTGTTGGGCCGCCAGATGGCGGCACTTCTGTTTTGTGTCCTGTTCCCCCCTGTTAATTGTTTTATTGTCTGTCTCGTTATTCTATCATTGTTCTCACCTGTGTCTTGTTATCCCCTCCTTTTGGTTTGATTGCTTTTTGAGTTCACCTGTGTCTTGTTACCCCTGTCTATTTAAGTTCTCTGTTCCCTTGACTCGGGTGCTGGTTCCTTGTGTTTGTTACCTGACATACATGTTCCTGCCTGCTTGTGTTTGTTTCCAATCCTGTTGCAAACTGTATTTACCTGCCTGCGTTTGTTCTGCCTTGTGTTTGTTCCCGACTGGTGTTTGTTTCATGACTTATATGTACCTGCCTGTATTTTGTTCCTGACTGTTTTGTTTGACCTTCCTTTGTGCTCTGCCTTCCCGTGTTCTGCCCTGCTTGTGTTTGTTTCATGACTTATATGTACCTGCCTGTATTTTGTTCCTGACTGTTTTGTTTGACCTTCCTTTGTGCTCTGCCTGCCTGTGTTCTGCCCTGACCGTGTTCTGCCCTGCCTGTAATTGTGAGTCCCTCTTGTTTTCTGCTTTTAGTTATTTTTTGAGTTTGTGGTTTTGCCCATTGTGGCCTTGTTTGTTCCCTGTTTGTTTACCCGTTAGTAAAGTCTTTGTTAATTTTCCCCTTTTTGAGTTTCGTGTTTTTTTCCCACTCTGCGCCTGGGTCCCAGCACCCGAACCGTCACAGAAGGAACCAGCCAGTGTGGGACCCAGCAGAGTTTTTTTTTTTTTTTTTTTTTTTTTTTTTTTGTTTAGTTTAACATGCCATCGGGGTGGTGGGAGCTTGAGCCTCCCAGTGCCCGGGGCGGGCGGTCGCGGAGGCGCCGTGGTCGGGCTGCCTCCCGGTCGGCCAGACCTCCAGCTGCTCAGCAGGCGGATCCTGACCCTTTTGAGGGATCTCGGCTTGCCATTTTTCCGGGGTCCGGCCCGCGGGGGTCCCGCCGGTCCCGTCCGGCTGCCCAGCCGGGTTCCCTACAGCTGTGGTCCGTGTTCCTGTCGCCTGCTCCACCCCAAGTCCCAGAGGGGCCTTCACGGCCTGCTCTACCCCGAGTGCCAGAGGGACCTTCACGGCCTGCTCTGCCCCGAGTGCCGGAGGGACCTTCACGGCCTGCTCTGCCCCGAGTGCCGGAGGGACCTTCACGGCCTGCTCTGCCCCGAGTGCCGGAGGGACCTTCACGGCCTGCTCTGCCCCGAGTGCCGGAGGACCTTCACGGCCTGCTCTGCCCCGAGTGCCGGAGGGACCTTCACGGCCTGCTCTGCCCCGAGTGCCGGAGGGACCTTCACGGCCTGCTCTGCCCCAAGTCCCGGAGGGGCCTTCATGGCCTGCTCTGCCCCGAGTGCCGGAGGGACCTTCACGGCCTGCTCTGCCCCGAGTGCCGGAGGGACCTTCACGGCCTGCTCTGCCCCGAGTGCCGGAGGGACCTTCACGGCCTGCTCTGCCCCGAGTGCCGGAGGGACCTTCACGGCCTGCTCTGCCCCAAGTCCCGGAGCGGCCATCACGGCCTGCTCTGCCCCAAGTCCCGAAGCGGCCTTCACGGCCACCTGGAGCCCCGGAGAGGCTCCCAGATCCGCCTCGAGCCCCGGAGAGGCTCCCAGATCCGCCTCGAGCCCCGGAGAGGCTCCCAGAGCCGCCTCGAGCCCCGGAGAGGCCCCCAGAGCCGCCTCGAGCCCCGGAGAGGCCCCCAGAGCCGCCTCGAGCCCCGGAGAGGCCCCCAGAGCCGCCTCGAGCCCCGGAGAGGCCCCCAGAGCCGCCTCGAGCCCCGGAGAGGCCCCCAGAGCCGCCTCGAGCCCCGGAGAGGCCCCCAGAGCCGCCTCGAGCCCCGGAGAGGCCCCCAGAGCCGCCTCCAGCCCCGGAGAGGCCCCCAGAGCCGCCTCCAGCCCCGGAGAGGTCCCCAGAGCCGCCTCCAGCCCCGGAGGCCTCGCCTGCTCTGACCCTTCCGCGGAGGCCGCCTGCTACACCCAAGTTTCGGGCTGTACTTGTGCCTCGAGCCCCGGGGGGGCCTCCGGAGCCGCCTCAAGCCCCAGGGGAGCCTCCGCAGCCGCCTCGAGTCCCGGGGGGGCCTCCGGAGCCGTCCAGAGCTCCGGAGAGGCCTCCAGAGCCGTCCCGAGCCCCGGAGAGGACAACGGTCCCATCTGTTGTCCCGCAGGGGCCGCCTCAGACTGCTCTGGCCGCCCCGCAGGCTAAGCCGCCTGCCTTGCCCCCTAGCGTTCGTGCTCCCCCTGGCGTTCGTGCTCCCCCTGGCGTTCGCGCTCCCCCTGGTGTTCGTTCTCCCCCTAGCGTTCGTGCTCCCCCTAGTGTTCTCGCGCCCCCCAGTGTCCGTTCTTCCCCTAGTGTTCTTGCTCTCCCTAGTGTCCACTCCTTGCCCCCTGGCGTTCGTGCTCCCCCTGGCGTTCGTGCTTCCCCTGGCGTTCGTGCTTCCCCTAGTGTTCTCGCTCCCCCTAGTGTTCGCCCTTCCCCCAGTGATCGTCTCTCCCCCGGTGTCGTCGCTTCCCCCAGTGGTCGCCCCTCCCCCGGTGTCGTCGCCCCCCCCAGTGGTCGTCTCTCCCCCGGTGTCGGTCCTTCCCCCAGTGATCGTCTCTTCCCCGGAGTCCGTCCTCCCCCCAGTGGTCGTCCCTCCCCCGGTCTCGTCGCTCCCCCCAGTGGTCGTCTTTCCCCCGGTGTCGGTCCTTCCCCCAGTGATCGTCTCTTCCCCGGAGTCCGTCCTCCCCCCAGTGATCGTCTCTTCCCTGGAGTCCGTCCTCCCCCCAGTGGTCGTCCCTCCCCCGGTCTCGTCACTCCCCCTGGTGTCCATTCTCCCTTTGGTGTTCGTCCTCCCAACCGTGTGTCCGTGTGTTCCCCGGCCCCCCTGTCTAATTGTCTGCCTGCCTGTTTGTCTGTTGGTCTACCCGTATGTGTGTCAGCCAGTTTGTTGGCCTGTTTGTCTGCCCCCCAAGCCGTCAGCCCATCGGCCAACGTGTTTGCCCGCCTGTCTGCCTGTCTGTCAGTGTGCCAGTCCGCGTGTGTTTTGTCTTGTTTGCCTGTGTGTCAGTCCCTATGTCAGTTGTTGGGCTCCCCCCTCGCCTTCCCTGTCTGCCTGTCCCTTTGTGTGTCCGTCGGTGTCGCCGTGTGCCTCCCCGCCTGCTTGTCCCTGTGTCTGTCCTTGTAGGTCTCCCGATTGTGCCAGTATCTGGCAGTCTGTTTCCCCCTCAGTCTTGTCCAACCCAGTCCAGTGTTGTCGTGCCCCGTCTCAGTCCTGTCCTGTATGTCTGCTCTGCCCCTGTCCAAGTCCCCCCTGGTTTCCTGAGTCCCCCCTGGTTTCCTGAGTCCCCGTGTCGCCGGAGTGCGGGCCCTGAATTTCCCCATGTCGCCCGGAGTGCGGGCCCTGAATTTCCCCGTGTCGCCCGATGTGCGGGCCCTGAGTCTCCCCCGTGTCGCCCGATGTGCGGGCCCTGAGTCTCCCCCGTGTCGCCCGATGTGCGGGCCCTGAGTCTCCCCCGTGTCGCCCGATGTGCGGGCCCTGAGTCTCCCCCGTGTCGCCCGATGTGCGGGCCCTGAGTCTCCCCGTGTCGCCCGATGTGCGGGCCCTGAGTCTCCCCCGTGTCGCCCGATGTGCGGGCCCTGAGTCTCCCCCGTGTCGCCCGATGTGCGGGCCCTGAGTCTCCCCCGTGTCGCCCGATGTGCGGGCCCTGAGTTTCCCCCGTGTCGCCCGATGTGCGGGCCCTGAGTTTCCCCCGTGTCGCCCGATGTGCGGGCCCTGAGTTTCCCCCGTGTCGCCCGATGTGCGGGCCCTGAATTTCCCCGTGTCGCCCGATGTGCGGGCCCTGAGTTTCCCCGAGTCCTGTTTCCCCCGTCCGAGTCCAGTCCCGAGTCCTGTTCCCCCGTCCGAGTCCAGTCCCGAGTCCTGCGTCCCGTTCCAGTCCCGAGTCCCGTCCTGTTCCTGTCCAGTCCTGTTTCTGCCCCGAGTTCCCGTCCAGCCCCGAGTTCCCCTCCAGCCCCGAGTCTTGTTCTTGTCTTGTTCCTGTCCTGTCCAGCCCAGCCCTGAGTCTTGTCCTGTCCAGTCTTGTTCCTGCCCCAGTCCTGTTCCTGCTCTGGGTCCAGTCCCTGTTCCTGTCAGAGTCCTGTTCCCGTGTTCTGTCCCTGTTCTTGTCTTGTCCTGTCTCCAGCCCCCACCCTCTGTTGACTCCCTCCCCGGGTCGGCCTCCTGGGACGTCAGGAGCCGTCCCTTGGGGGGGGGGTACTGTCATGTTCCGGTGTTCCTGTCTGCGTTTTCCCTGTTGGGCCGCCAGATGGCGGCACTTCTGTTTTGTGTCCTGTTCCCCCCTGTTAATTGTTTTATTGTCTGTCTCGTTATTCTATCATTGTTCTCACCTGTGTCTTGTTATCCCCTCCTTTTGGTTTGATTGCTTTTTGAGTTCACCTGTGTCTTGTTACCCCTGTCTATTTAAGTTCTCTGTTCCCTTGACTCGGGTGCTGGTTCCTTGTGTTTGTTACCTGACATACATGTTCCTGCCTGCTTGTGTTTGTTTCCAATCCTGTTGCAAACTGTATTTACCTGCCTGCGTTTGTTCTGCCTTGTGTTTGTTCCCGACTGGTGTTTGTTTCATGACTTATATGTACCTGCCTGTATTTTGTTCCTGACTGTTTTGTTTGACCTTCCTTTGTGCTCTGCCTTCCCGTGTTCTGCCCTGCTTGTGTTTGTTTCATGACTTATATGTACCTGCCTGTATTTTGTTCCTGACTGTTTTGTTTGACCTTCCTTTGTGCTCTGCCTGCCTGTGTTCTGCCCTGACCGTGTTCTGCCCTGCCTGTAATTGTGAGTCCCTCTTGTTTTCTGCTTTTAGTTATTTTTTGAGTTTGTGGTTTTGCCCATTGTGGCCTTGTTTGTTCCCTGTTTGTTTACCCGTTAGTAAAGTCTTTGTTAATTTTCCCCTTTTTGAGTTTCGTGTTTTTTTTCCCACTCTGCGCCTGGGTCCCAGCACCCGAACCGTCACAGTTGTTGCATACACATATTTTAAATTGATATATGCACCTTTTAAAAAGTGACCTTAATGCCAATGTCCTCATACCTGTATTAATGAAATGAAGGGAAGCATATTTGAGCAGAAATCAGTATTGGCCCTCACTTATGTGAAAGTCCCCAACCAACACACACGCACAATATTGGTACATTAACCCAAATATTAAAATTTTTTACCAGCCAAAAAATAAGTGTTATTTATTAAACTGTGGAAAAGTGGTAAATATATATAGGCTAAAATGTGAGAAATAGGTGCTACTACAGTAGTCCCCCAACAAATCCCCCCCCAGCGAAACGAGTTGGCGCTTTCCCCATCGCGGACTGTCCCTCAAAAAAATCTGGAACGCATTAGTTACCGCCTCCCCGGTCTCCTCCGCTCTCTCGCCGCGTGCAGAACGAGGCTAGCGCCTGAAATTAAACAATGTAACTTCAACGTGACAACTTGGGAGTGGAATCTCATCCCTCTGCGGGCAGATAACTGACTCCGCTCGACAAACACGTATTTTTGGCGTCTGTCTTGTCTTCGCATTCACTTTTAATTAGGAGACGCGCAAAGCTCCGGACGACCCATCCTCCTTTCACACACCGGCTGGTGCCCAGCGCGGCTTTACAATGGTACTCTGGTTTGTCATCGGTGTGCAGGGTAAGTCGTCTAAATTGACACTTTCTACATTCTAGGTATTTATTTTCTCTTTACATTATGAAAACTCACTTGCGTTTGTCATTTCTTACAAAATATCAGCGAACTTTTGCGTTGTAACTGTTAGATAAGCGTCTTTGCATGAAGTGGTTGAATTATGAGTTTTTATTTTTTGCGTTGCACAGTTTGAATGAACACTTTACGCGCTGACAAGTAGATGTTCACCACATTCTGCACGACATTAGCTGTCTTTACTTCAGCATTAATAGCGCTTTGTTCTCATCCAATTCTTTCCATTCGAGCAGTCTTGTTGACTGTCAGAGGGCAGCCTCTACTGCAAGGATCCTGCAGTTTCGAACAGAGTACATGTGGATATTCATCCGATCCTGCCTACGAAAAATGGACCATAAACGAAGAAGGTAAGGGAAATGTCCGTTTGGCCGAGTGGCAGCCGGTGATAGAGCTATTTTTGTCGGCGGAGTGGGCATAGAATTGTCTCACCTAGCACTGTTTGAATTTGGTTCATTGCATTTCTACTCGCGCGCTCAATTATGTAAGCTGCTAACTCAGCTTTGCAGTTGTTCAGTGTGTATACATTTGAACCCACGCAGGCCTACGAGAAAACAAGACAACCGTTATGTCAAGAGACATGTAGCTAACGAGACATGTTTAAAAATATTCTTTAAAAATAAAGCCTATTTGTTAGAAAATAAGTCTTAAATGGATGGAAGTCCACTGTCTTTCTCGATAAAAAAAATCTGGTAGCAACTAGAGAGAATGTCAAAAGTAACGAAATAAAAGATCAGACAAAGTTTGTTCCTCCAGTGAGGAATTCTACTGTTTGAGTCCTGTGCCCAGCAGGAGTCTCGGCTCCGAAAGAAATAGCAGTTGGAACAATAGATGCTTGTGTGAGTCCCAGTCATCGTAAATGCACAACCCACTAATCCTCTAGAGCTTTGCAGTTTTAAAAGTAAAAAAAAATAGCCTATAGGTTTGGCCTTGATTATTAGTAATATTTATGACCCATGCTAGATTAATTACAAGAAGCATCCCCCTTTGTGTAAGCTGGACATGTGGTAACGACAGGTGGTGCAGACCATACCGCTTGATACGGAAACTGAGTAACAAGAAACCGCTACGAAATCCTCCCTGCCATACGGGTAGGAGACAGACATATCCCAGGGAAGTTCCCCACAACGTCTTTATCATCCGGAAGCATAGTAATACTTCCCATAATTTAAAACAGAACTCGGAAAAGTTATGCACAGAGAGTGCAAGAGCGCAGAATGTCCATTGGCATTCAGCTGACTAAGAGGAAAGAAAAAATATATTATATAATATATTTGATTTTCATATTTAAACGTGTCAGATTAAGTTATGCACAGAGAGTGCAAGACCGCAGAATGTCCATTGGCATTCAGCTGACTAAGAGGAAAGAAAAAAAATATTATATAATATATTTGATTTTCATATTTAAACGTGTCAGATTAAGTTTTAATAATGGCCAAGATCGCAGAGAATTTCCTTGCGCGTTAAGTGGGTCATGGGCACTGAAAGTTTGAGCTCCTCTGATGTGTACGCACCAAATGTGCGCCGGGAGAATGCTGGTTAAACCCACAGGAAGGGTAAAAAAAAAACGTTAATTTGGAAAATGGCATCAGGGCCAATACCTCTGTCTGGCGCTCGGGGGAACGGACAAGGGAGGGCGGGGTTGCGAGCCTGTCTGGGTTACTTTTACACTGGATGACCAAGGTCAAGTGAGCCTCAGTCTCACGAGGAATTTTACCGCCTATCCCACCACCTTTGGCATGCTTGGAATGGTTGTGGTTCTCGTCCGTGTGTAGATTTCAGTAACAGGGATTGGGGGAGGGGCAAGGTTGCCGTTATTGGTTCTCTGAACGGTACACGGGTGGCGCTCTTGGGCCGTGGTCATGTGACAGAAGGTAAGGTAAGGACAGCGCGTCGGCCGGTGAAGACGAGAGTGGAGTTGTCATACCAACGCATACGCATACACACACATACAAAGAAAAAAAATGGACCAGCAAGC
Source organism: Anguilla rostrata (assembly GCF_018555375.3). Lineage (NCBI taxonomy): Eukaryota > Metazoa > Chordata > Actinopteri > Anguilliformes > Anguillidae > Anguilla > Anguilla rostrata. The sequence continues at coordinate 37,483,873 of NC_057942.1, read as the reverse complement.
ACTGAGACTGTTCAGCAGCTGGAGCGAGGACTTCGCCAGATGTCTTCGCCTTTTTCCCGCGTATTTTATTTTGCCAGATCTGGCTACAAGGAGTGAGCGAGTGACATTCCTGTTATGGAAGAAGTGGCCAAATTTTCCCTCACAAGGCGTTTTTCCACATTTAGCCGCAGTCTCCTTTGATAAGTAACAACAAAATATACAAATTTTTGCTAGCAGACCTATTGGCAAAGCTCCATAGGGAACGAGAAAGAACCAGATGGTGTTGTATGGCTTTAGCCACAGGTAATATAGGTACAGACATTACATCCTGTATCTATATTAGACATAAACCTCCAGGCCAGCAGAGGTCCATAATCTATGTTCATAAAACTGTACCAGCATCACAAGCCCCTGGAGACCCTGCCTTTAGACAGCTGATTGGTGGGCTAAGTTTTAGCAGAGCAGTCAGGTCTCTGTACTTTGATCTTGCTGATTGATTATTGGCTCTTGTTGATGTGACTGTTTTATACCCTACAGGCCACACACAGTACTACAGGAGAACCAGTGACTATTACCCTACAGACCGCACACAGAACTACATAAGAGCCAGTGACTATTTTACAGCCAACAGGCCACACACAGTACTACAGGGGTGCCAGTGACTATTTTATACTCTAGAGACCATACAGTACTACAGGCGAGACAGCGACTGTTTTACACCCTACAGGCCACACACAGTACTACAGGAGAGTAGGTAACCATTTGACATTCAGCCCATGCAGCAGCGGCACTACTCCGTTTCTGTGTATGGGTGGTGTAGTAGTGTTGCTGGGACCTGAGCACATACCCAGGAGGTTACGGGTTTGAATCTGAAATCTGAAAAAGCCGATAATAACGAGGAAAAACAAGCTAGGTAAGCCACTCAGGATGGGGCATTAGGCCAGGAAATGCATGTGCCCCACTTTACTAGAGTTTATGTGCCAAACCTCCCAGCCTGCTTATTTGGGGTAATCCTTCAGCTAGCGTTTGACATTAGCCGCAGCCGAACCAATAACAGAGATGTGTTTCATCATCAGCCTCTGGAGTTTATATTATGCTCTAAAAATAAGTGTGGCTATTGTAAAGACTCTCTACTGAGGGAAATGTGCCAAACTCTGCAACTGACAGCACAGTAGCTCTACCTGGGAAAACATCATCCCTGTTGGTCGAAACAAAGAACCAGAGAAGAGAAAGAAAGATTTTAAAAACTTTGGAAAAGTAGAAGTGCCAGCACAGCAGCCCCTATGACACAACTTTGCGGGTGTAAAAAGATTAGTTGTACAAGCCTTGACGAGCTGCTGATAAATCAAGTATTTTGAGAGAAAAAAAACAGGACAGAACCCAGACGGTGTTTTCTTTTTAGTTGCCCGGGCAACGCAGGGTTGTTTAGGCACAAAAAGAACTTTGCGGTGGAGACACAGATGACAACCTAAGCTAACGGTTATTTTAGTGAGAGAAAGACATGGAAGCACCAGCAAAAAAAAAAATAGTGGGTAGCTTTTAAAAAAAAAAGAAAAAAAAAGAAGTCTCTTGTATCCTGTGGTCCAGAGCCTGCTAAAGATGTGCCATTTCTTGTCGAAGATTGCGCTGGTATACCTCCCTGGGCTGGCTTTTGCATGCTAAAGCCTGGATTGTTCACATTGAGACAGATATTCTCCTTGGGGCTGTCGCTGGACAGTTTCAGCCTTGTCACACATACTGCAGACAGCCAGGCCTGGGGGGGGTCGGGATCGGGGAGTTCACATCGTCAGGGATTCTTTTTCACAAAAGGCGTCTTGGGTCATGTCCCCCCCACCCCCCCACCCCCCCAGATTCTGTGTGTCCTTTTCAGAGGAGCTGCAGAAATGGCTGGCGAGCATTTCCTGGACATAAACCTGTCCTCCTGCTCTCTGAGGGAGCTGAGAGAAGCACTTATTTTTGTCAGCTTGGCTTAATAAAGGAGGGCTATGCCGGAGGCCTCTGTAGCTCCTCCAAATCTCCAAGTCATTTCTAAACGTGCCTCTCAAATTAGCACCATGGCCGCCACGCCCAGGTGTGTAGGATCCTCCCCTGCAACCCACTGACTCAGATTTAAAGAGAATAGTATTACTTGCTAATGTACTACAGGAGCTACCGCCAATTAGAGGAGGGCTGCATCATTCGCTAATGTGCTACAGCAGCTAGCGCTGATTAGAGGAGAGGTGTGTCACTCACCAATCACACAGTGCTACCAGTGGGCACCTGAGGAAATTGGCAGGGGACCCTGTGCAGTGTTACCTGGAGGAACCCAGGCTCACTGAGACCTACTCCACACCTGGTGGACCAAAGCCAGCTGCCCTCCTGCCCCTGCAGACTCCTGAAAACACACAGTAGCAGAGGCTCAGATCAGTGATCGTGTGTTAAACTGGAACATTAGCATGCACACAGTAGCAGAGGCTCAGACCAGTGACCGTGTGTTAAACTGGAACATTAGCATGCACACAGACACACCCGCCGAGGGTATACGCAATGTAAGGCTTATAAACCGCGGAATCCGAGGAGGCAACAAATCCTGCCTGGCTAATTGAATAAGTGGTCCCTTGGGGGCAGGTTTTAATGAAATTTGGAGTCCTCTTTGAGCTGTGACTGAGGCCTCTGATCCCCCGTGGCATTGGGACCGGGGGGGGGGGCAGCTGTCTGTGACCAGCGCGGCTGTATGTACCCCGTTCATCCCACTCAGGACAGCAAAGGATCATGGTCTTACACATCCCCATTAGGCTGGCATGGCTGGCAAGTCGCCATCAGAGGGGAGAGAGAGAGAGAGAGAGACCTTTTTTATTTTTTTTCATTGTACATCAACCAGTCCTTTATTGGCACAGCCTTTGCAGTTATAAATCAAAATATCCAAGACATTTAAAAAAATAGATGAAACGACAACCCCCACTGTACGTGCAGTATATGCAAGCCTCACCCTGCCAAACATACGCATTCTTTCCCATTCAGTGTACCTGTCATGCATGTGCTGTCGACTGACAGAGAGAGAGAGAGGGAGAGGGAGAGGGAGGGGGAGAGAGAGAGAGAGAGGGCGAGGGAGAGAGAGAGGGAGGGAAACCAGATGTGTGACTATTCTGCCCTGTGGTGGAAGAGGCTCTGCTGACCCGTGTGAAACACAAATAAATACGCACTAATAAACAGGCACTTCCCACTGAGTCAGTGCTGGATAAACAAGCGGGCCTCAGGTTCAGCTGGGCCTCCGCTCCTCCCTGTGATGGTTTCCTACATCTCAGGGTTCGGCAATAAAGTCCAGAAATTTGACCACAAATAAACAAATTAAACGAAACCGAAAACAAAGCGTTTTTTTCATGAATCGCATTATGCCACTGTCACTCTGTCCATGTTGGCAGTATTAGGACTGCTCACGTTTCAATTTATTAATGAAAAATTCACATTGATTCTGCAATGACGTTGATTCTGTGACATCATCACATTAATGCCTGTGCTGAGGATTATTTTATTGTCCCCTGTAAAATGATAAATCTTTAATCAGTCCCATTGTCCTGCTGTACAATGGCATCATCATTTCAATGGCACCTAAGGAATACTTATTGACAAATGATCAATACTGGACCCAACCACCAGCCACATAACCAGTGGCACATGTCTGCCGAAATATTAAGTAAAGCAACAGAAAACTTGATTTTTAGGATTTAACCATGACACAGAGCAGCTTAAACGTAAAACAAATCCTCAGGGGAATGACTCTACCGAGAAAGGAAATGTTTTCAGGATTTAATTCATAATGATTCATGAGTTTCGTAGGCTCAGTTATGAAACCTGTTGTTCAGGGTCACGCAGTTAGAAGGCAGCTGAAACATTTATCAAGGCTGTCCTTTGAAGACAAACATTTTAACGGCAGGGAGGTTTCGCACGCCAGAGTTCCGGGTTTTTGAAACCTTTTTTTGAATCCGGTTCTTTCGTCTGAAAACTGGATGGCGGCCTGTCGTGTGTGACGGGGGCTTTTCCTGTGGTGAGGAAGCATTCGCTCTTTAGCGGGATCCAGGTCTAACGAGCCCAGAAAGAGTAGCGCTAACCGCAGTGGCTGCAGGGATTTGTTATTGTTTCAAGAAGAAGAAGAAGAAGAAGAAGGGGAGGGAAAAGGTCCAAAAAGGTGGCATCTGGAATGAATGATTTTACACAATCGGGCTTCGTCTGCAGGAGGCGAAGAGGACGCTGGAGTGAAGAGTGATGAAATTAAACGACTATACGCTTACAGAATGAAAACAACGGCAGCGCTGGCGTTTCTTCGTCGGTTATCACACAGCTCTGTTTAATCTAACCCCATTAAGCAATGTCAGACGCATTAACGGTCTCTTAAACAGCGAACTCTGGAAGCGCTCTTCTCATTTTTTCCACTGTTTTTTTTTTTTTGCCACGGCCAGGGTCAGGAGGGAAAAAGGGAGGGAGATGGATTTTTCTCTCCTGCAGTCGCCAGTCGCTCGCTCCTTCCAGAAACGTCGCTGCCCGCGGAGACTACCGAGAAAGTAGGCCGGGCCTACCTGCGCCTGTAGCACAGAATCTGGGTTTTTAGAACCCTCTACTTCAGGGGGAGCAAACTTGACTGGACTGAAAGGTGTAAGGGGGTCCGTTCTGGCATTCCGTCCTGTCCCGTCCCATCCCACTGATGGTTACCAGGCCGGTTTTTTCGGGCGCTAAAGGGGCCCAGATTCGTGAGCCCTTGCAAACACCAGGCGCCAGTCCACCGTTGGCGATGCTAAAAGAGGCCGGAGCTCTTCGCCTTTTGAAGTTGACTGTGATGTTATTTCAGGTTCAGCACAGCGGCAAGGGGCTCACTGCATGAAGGTCCCAGCTCTGCAGATGCTGGGGCCTGGAGAACTGACTCACTGTTTAACTGCAGGGTTGTGCATCTACCACCTCCTGCACTGATGCAGGAAAGAACACACGGCCTGCTGTTCCCTGGTGCCTGCTGCAGTTATAATGGTCTGCTGTGGTTATGACTGTCCGCTGTGGTTATGACTGTCTGCTGCGATTATAACTGTCTGCTCGTTTAATGATGATGTATTGTATGTTGTCATGGTGACATGGCCTGTGCCAAGGCATGGTACACTGGGCAAGGTACTTCAGAATTTCTCCTGTATATAGATACCCTAATGTTCCCCGCCCCCCCCCCCCCAGGTCGCTTTATCGCAGTGGACTCGGGACGGGCGGTTCTGGTGAGCCCGGACCTGGAGCTGCTGGACTGGAGCTGCCTGCGGCTGGTGTACCAGATCACCGGGTCGGGATCCGTGAGCCTGCACCTGCGGCCCGAGGACGAGAACTTCGACTACGCCCTGTGGAGCTCCAGCACGCCCTCCGACAGCTGGGTCATCGCCAGCGTGGACCTGCGCAACACGTCCACCTCTTATAAGGCACGTATCCCCAAAACTGTCCGTCGCCTCCCACTTCCACCCCCTTACAACTCCTCTGCCTCATACAAGGTCCCTAAGGACTGTCAACACCCCCCTCTCCTACATTCCCCCCTGCCTCACTCCCTCCCCAACCCAACTTCCTGCCACAAAAACTGTCAGAACACATCATGCAACACTTCCACCTCAAATAGACATACCATCCTGAACACAGGAAAATACCCCCCAGCCCAATACCTCCACTCCCCGCATTGTACCTGTCCCTAAAACTTTAAACACCTGCACTTCCTACAAGGTAATGAAACTGCCAAACAAAAAACCTCTTCCTAGCAGTGATGCCTAGGTTGGATCTATAGTTCAGACAAACTCCCAAGTACGTGTCCAGCATCAGCATTTTCCTTCAGAAACAGGCAGCATGCCCACGGTCTTCATGGTTCCTCCAGCCTAAGCCTGTGGTCGGCGGATCTAAGCTGTGGGGTTTCAGACGGGCCGTTGGACTTGGCACGGGGAAACTCAGCCATACCGGGGTCTTAAAAAAGCTGCTCCCAAAGCAGCACGTGTGAGTCATGGAGCCGGCATGACGGCACGGAGCGGTCAAGTCCCGACAAGACTCAACACGACGCTCATTAATACCCAACAACACGTGTGTACTATCAAACTGGCACAGGGTTGGCTGCCCTGCTGGCTAAACTAAATTAGCACGCGTTTCAGTGCGCCGCAATGTGCGCCTAAATTATATCGTAATCGATGCTCAGGCTCCCCCCCCCCCGGGAGGGTTTTGAGAGACGCGGCAGGTGTTGAGACGCCCGATGTTGGCAAGGGCTGAAGAAGACAGAGACCTGGGCTCCATGGAAACCTGGCCAGCAGGAGAGTTTGGATGCTGCTGTCAGCCTTTCGGACCGTGATCCAAAAGAGGCTCAGCCGAAGGAGGCCTGCGCTCGGGTTGCGGACCGGGAAAGCGATTAGTGCTTTCTAAGAACGGCCCGGCCCAACGGGAATGATAAGCACAGAATTAACGTCGATAAACACCTCTCCCGGCCGAAAGGAAACCCTCGCCGACACGCGCCGCGACATCGTCCGCGTCGTGACCAGCCATTGGCGTGGAGTTCTGGCGGGGAACGCGCGGCGGGGCTGTCGTTTTCGGGACGGGGAACAGGAGGAGGGGGGCCTCCAGGGCCCGTCGCTCCTGCTTAAGCGCTGTAGCACACAGACTTTACATAACGCTCCTCAGACGAAGGGAAACGCAGAAAGCGTCGTAAATAACGGCGGGGTATGACAGTATCAAAAGGGGGGGGGGGGTGGGAACAGTGGGGTGGAAGAAAGAAAGGAAAGTGTATTACACAGGATAAATCTGAGCGTGACGGGAAATTTTTATTGATTTTGACAAGTCTGGTGAGCTATGGATGGAAAGGATCGAAAAAAAAACAAAACTCTGCAGTTAATCAAGATAAACGCGATTAACTGCGTGACAGAAGCGGTTGAAGTGTAGAGGGTTTACCTCAATGTAAGGCTGAAAAATCGGCACCGACGCACCGCGATATTTATTACGCTTTAACAGACAACCGTGGTAACAGAACTACTGCACAGCAGCGGGGGGAAACAGGAACTTCTCCTCGGCACATATTTTCTGCGTGATTCATGTGCCGAACATTCATGGGCCCCAATTATACATGCTATTAGTTCAGAGAGGTAATGAATGGCATGATTGTGGGGGCAATTGTTCCAAGGGTTCCGGACTCTAAGAACCCTTCACTGGCAGGTTGACCCGAGAGGTCGAGGAGGTTTTCTAAAGACAGACCCACATGCGATTTCTTCCCTCTTTCTCTCCTGGGAACTTCTAGGATTTCCACATCTCAGATTTTACAGCTTTTTTCCCTCTCTTGTTTTCTTTAGGCTCTTTATGTATTTATTTATTTTTCACCCCACCAGGTCTTAATGGAAGGCAGACCAGGAAAAGGAGAAGGCAAGAGCGTGGCCATATTTGAAATCCACATCGTGCCCGGATACTGCATAGGTTGGTTTCCTCCCCGGGGTCAGCGGGTCAAGATCTACGCGATTTACGGAGGCTTTGATTCATTTAGCAGACGGCGTAGTCCTGAGAGACTTAAAACGGGGCATGACGTGCTACATGAAAGGCTCGTAAGTCACAGACGGCTATGGCGAGCATAAACAATAAAGCCATCTACGGTGAAGCAGTTCCGAAAGAATGTTCAGGGGACATTCGCTTCCAGACGTTATTGCAGACGGCCATATAGTTAGGTCTGATGTTCTGATTCATGTTTGTCGTTTTATTAGGAACCCTGTTAGCTGACGCCATGTCGACTGCTAGTCTTCCTGGGGTCCCCACGCATAAAAATCATTCACCACAACAATAAAAGCAAAATTGACAATACATAAACACAGAGACTAAACAAAAGAAAAGAGAACGTGACCGTATATCTCATTTATGTTGATGGTGGTATGCGAGCACGTGACTGACGCAGTAGCCTGTGGTGCGTTTGTCAGATTGTAACTTTGAGGAGCACCACCTCTGTGGATACAGCAATCAGTGGAACCCCAACGTGAACTGGTACGTGGGGGGAAGCATCGCCAGAGACCCCCAGTCCAACCTGCCCGATGACCACACCATGAACAATGAGAGAGGTTAGCTGCGTTACCCTCCTTTTCTCCCTCCATCTTTCCATCGCTGTTTTGTCTTCCCATTTTCCCACCCTCTGTCCTCCATCGCCTTCTACCTAATTCCTTCAACCTTTCATTTCCTCCTTCTCCCCTGACTACCACTCCATTCTGTTTCCTTTCATATAATGCGTGTGTAATGTCTACCAGTCATATTTTTCCCCCCATTTTGGACTGAATGATAATTACGATGAGTTTGAGACCAAACTCTTTCGTTCCTCTCCCCTGCCCAAAATCAGGCCACTACATGTACGTGAACTCGGTTTACGCCAAGAAGTTCCAGGAAGTGGCCAAGCTGTCGTCGCCCATGACGACCACGCCGATGGCGGGGTGCTTGACCTTCTACTATCAGCGGGACCAGGAGCGAGGGAACATCTTCTCCGTTTACACCAAGGACCAGCTGGGCCACTACGAGGAGATCTGGAGGCCCGAGGTGTACGCCACCTCCCACTGGAAACTGGTCCAGGTGGACATTAAAGCCCCCCACCCCCTGGAGGTGAGTAGGGCATCGTTTCCAAAGGGGGGGGGGAGGTATCAGTTGATTTAGATGTGGGGAACGTTGTGTGTGGCCTGACACCAATACACCACCATTTTACAGGACGTTTATTTATTTTACGTTGCTGACGTCACCTTGACAATGGAGTGAATTTGTCAAGATGATGCCTAACCCGACCAGTGCCAACACTACAGTTAAAGATCCAATTGTTGATGGTCAATAAACTATTAATAATAGTGTTGTAGTTAAAATACATTATTTTCAAGCTATATTTACATTATTTTTGTAGAAACTTGCACATATGATAGATTAAGAAATCCCTCATAATGTTATGTCTCCTGTTGCTGTATTATACTCTAGTTTCCCCACACGGCATATTATAAATGACTGAGTACCCTTTCATCAATCTGCCAACCCTGGTCCCATCACAGTACCAATATATTAAAACTGTATAACATCATCCTACCACCTGCCAAATGGTTGTCATTTTTTAATGAAGATACAATGTAGTTATTAATTATTGAAGAAATGTTTACAGCTATGCCATAATGAGATGTGTTTAAAAAAACAGGACTGGACAGTTTGTTAGAGCTGCCAAAGAACTGTATTATATTTCCTAATGAATCAAAGTTCTACCTCTCCTTAGCGATGACTCCCCCCCCCCTCACCCCCAAACGCCAACCAATAATGTAGACCACATTGAAAGGCTTTTTGTTTTTCTTCTATGGTACCTTCTTAAATGGCCTGTGCAGATTGATATTTCAGGCTAACGTTACTCTTGCTTTCATCTGAAATTGGATTAGAGAGTGGAATCTTTCGGCCGTTGGAAGGAGAGCAGTTTTTCTTCGCGCGAGCTTCCCTTCTCGGTGACCGAGCCGATTTCATGCCGAAATCCTGAGGGCGCGTGAGATGCAATCTGGGGCGCGGGGGGAGAGCCCAGCGCCAGGAGAGCTCTGACATAAGAGGAAGCACATTTTTAAGTGTTGGTGGCCGGCACAAAGCGGGCCTTTGTAGCTCCCAGCTGGAACCGAGGGCTGGCTGCTGCAGGAATGACTCCAACACATTTACGCTCCCTACGGGGTTAGACTCTACCACACTGTCTGCAGGGTTGGACTCTACCACACTGTCTGCAGAGTTAGACTCTAACACACTGTCTGCAGAGTTAGACTCAACCACACTGTCTGCAGAGTTAGACTCTACCACACTGTCTGCAGGGTTAGACTCTACCACACTGTCTGCAGGGTTAGACTCTACCACACTGTCTGCAGGGTTAGACTCTACCACACTGTCTGCAGGGTTAGACTCTACCACACTGTCTGCAGGGTTAGACTCTACCACACTGTCTGCAGGGTTAGACTCTACCACACTGTCTGCAGGGTTAGACTCTACCACACTGTCTGCAGGGTTGGACTCTACCACACTGTCTGCAGGGTAAGATTCTAACACACTGTCTGCAGGGTAAGATTCTAACACTGTTACATTGTCTGTGTGGTAAGATGCTAAGATTGTTACACTATAGGGTTAGGCTGTATAGTACAGTATAGAACAGTGTAGAAAACAGACTCTGAAACACTGCCATACTCTGCTGGGCCAGACTGTTGAAGAGTGTGGAGATGAAAACAAACACACGTGAAGTATCTTCTTGCGTGGTGTGCATTTTATTCCACGGCACGCGAATCAGCACATTGGTTAAATATTGGCTAAACATGTCCTACTTTTTTCGGGATGAAAGAGCTGGGTGGAAGAGGCCCAGACTGAAAGGCCGCGGGCGGAATTCGGGGCCCAATCCGTGGCAGCTCGCATTCTTCCTGCATCTGTTCCCGAAGAGAGGACACAGATACTGACAGGGCGACCGCGGCCGGACATGCGGCTCGTAAATGCCATCTACGCACGACGAGGCCAAAAGGCGCAGCGGGTCGTATATTTAGCCAGGGGCGGAACCTAGCTTCCATGCTAATTGCACACCGACCCACGATGTCGCGCACACGCACGCGCGGCGAGGGCCCAATTCGGATACCCGCCGGAGAGCGGCCGCCAGACGTTCGCGCGGTGACTATAAATAGCGATTTTTCTGATGCCGGCTAGCGGAAACTTGCGGCGTGTGTGTGTGGTATCAGTCAGCCGTCGGATGACTTTAAAAAGCAGCTGTTTATGCCCCTACTGGCTGTGTGAGGTTACACAGCCCACTGACTATTTATGGGATTTCAGGCGGGGCGTTGAACTGGAGAGAGAGCTGTGGCTTCAGTGCTCGAATGGGATGGTGGTGATACCTCTGCGTTCACTGTAATTGCCCCTACTAAAGTACTGGTGTATAAATGGGTTAGCATAATATGCACGTTTTATTTTTGTACTGAGTTTCAAAATAGCAACTGCTCAGTCCACGATGGGACCTTAATGATAATAATTATTCATCGTTCATTTTTCCTGGCGATGGCCTTTCGAGAGCTAACTGCTGAGGATTTTTTGTTTGCACGTCATACATTTACACAGCTGCGTGCTTTGATGGCTGGGTTCAAACGAAGGACCTTTGCTCAAGGGCACCACGAGATGTGAACTTGTGACCCCTTGAGGTACGAGCTCGGTTCCGGAAGCGCTGCACAGCCATAGTTGCAGAGCAGTACACTGCACTGAGAGCACCGGAGTTAACTTGAATCGGGGAGTATTTCGGGGTACAAACGGACCTGACAGCGAACGCTCCCACCTCCTCACAGCATTCCTGTGATACTGTGGCCACACAACAGCGGACGGAGTCAAAGCGAGAGGAGAGCCTTTGTTTCTTTTGCGGGGGAACATCTGTAGTACTAATATTAGCCTGGCGGTGGGGGCGAGGACGACATGGCAGGTTACTGAAGGTGGTTGACACGCGGCCAGAATACAGAGATCCAGAGATTTTGGCCGCGCATGCACGTACACTCTTTCGCTCTCTCTCTCTTTCCCGCTCGCACACGTGCGGGTACGCGCAAACATGAAGCCTGGAACATGTCTGTCTGTCTGTCTGTCTGTCTGGTCAGGTGGTGTTCGAGGTGGCTTTCAACAGCCCCAGAGGAGGGTACGTGGCCTTGGATGACATCTCCTTCTCGCCGGAGTTCTGTAACACGGAGACAGGTGAGGGCACCTGGACGCACACACCTGCGCCTCGTCAGGGTGGGATGAAAGGAGGACGGGGGGGTGGGGCTGACGTGTGAATCTGTGCGTTACAGAGCCGCCCTTTGACCCGTCCATCGCCAGCTGCGACTTTGAGGAGGGGTTTTGCCGGTACTACCAGGAGCTGGCGGAGGGCTCAGTGTGGAGCAGGGTTTCGGTGAAACCCAACGTCTACAGGATAGGGGACCACACCACGGGCACAGGTGAGCTTACCGACTCTTCCAGCGCCAGGTTACACTCCTACACTGCTCTGCTGTCCTGGGCGAGGGAGTGGTAATCTGCCAACGCCCCTGTGCCAGCAGCTATGAAAAAATGTACCCTTATTTTCTCCCATCATGGAATATCCACTTATATTAGTGAGTCAGGCTCATTGCTGCAACCCCCATTGTCAGTTCTTTTCCAGAACTTTCTTAACCTTTAACTTTCTTAAAGGTGTGGGATCACAAATATGTGATTAGAATCTTCTTCATTGAACATCCTAATGCTGACGTAACAATCGCCACTGGTAACTGAAAGCAATGGTGTTCTGGAACACTGAGTTCATTTTCCTTGAAGAGCCTTGAAGGACCAGTGAACTCAGCCAGAGTGTTTCGTAAGCAAGTTGCTAGGCAACCCAGAATCTTCTGGACAGAAGTGGTGACAAAGATGTGTGACCTGCAATCATCCCTCATTGGAAAGTTGTTTTGGAACTAAAACTGCAGCCTTAGTGGGGAACAGGGGAGGTGTTTTGGGGTGGGACACTGTGCAGTAGGTATTGTATGTAATGCTTCAGATATTAGATAGATTAATTATTCTTGAGATATGGACCAACATATTACATCATGATTTGTGACTGGAGTTCCCCTTTAAAGCCACTTTCAGTGAACCTGAGCTGCTGTTGCAGTAAAAAGTCGTGACGTGCGTCTCCCCCCCACCTCCTCTTCCTCCTCCGCACAGGGTTCTTCCTCCTGGCGAACACGCGGTTCACGTCGCGGCCCGGGTACGTGGGGCGCCTCCACGGGCCCGTCCTGCCGGAGAACCTCCGGTACTGTCTGCGCTTCCACTACGCCCTCCACGGCTTCCGGAAGGTGGACAACGCCCTGGCCGTCTACGTCTACGACGACCACAACGTGGCGCAGGAGAAGGTGTGGTCGCTGTCCGACGCGTCCCGGGACGTCTGGATCGAGGTGGACATCACGTTCCAGAAACCCATGCCCACAAAGGTAAGCCCTGCACCTGTGTGTACAAGGCACGCCCCCTCACTCCAGGCCCAAAGCCCCACCCTGCCCCGCCCTAGAAAACTAAATTAAATGAATTTAGGACAATTAATTCAATTTTGGAATTGAGAAATGCCCATGGCCCATTCCACAAGGATTTTCTTTCCCCAATCACAGTTGAAATGATCCAGAACAGTTCATTTCCTAAATCGACTGGAATTGACCCCAAGTCTGGATGCTCTGCCAGTTGGACTCTTTTGGATTTTTGACCATGTGCTGGTCTCTTCCCCCTTTGAGACTTTGAGTATTCACAATATCTGTGAAATAGTGCACAGTGAAAATCTCAAAGTGTTTTACATGGGAAATGTGTTCAGTAAAACTGCAACTCTGGCTACTGTGCATGCGTGTAACTACAGTGCCACCACAAAATGGAAGGGCGCTCCAGCTAAGGGGTGCTGTAATTGAGTTATTGTGATTCAAAGAATACAGCCTGCATTCATTTCAAATCGGATAAAAACTGTAATCATTTCAAACCATAATTGCATACGCATCACGCGCAGTATTTAAGGAGTCGGCAAATGAATTTGAAATGCCTCTACCGCTAATTAACGAGAATGGAAAGATTGTCTGCTACCCTCGCTTGCAGCTGCGGTTTGGATTTGGCATTTGGGTAAAGGTTTTTTTATTTTATTCAGGTAAGCCAGGTTGAGGCAGTAAGAGAAGGTTTTTTTGGTCCGGACTGGGGCTGGAGTACAGCTCCTGTGAACCTATGGGAGGGAGTTTGGATATCCCAGGGCGAAAAGCTCAGGACTGGGAGACGCTGGATGGGACAGGGATTAGAGAGCAGCTCCAATTTCCTGTTTGGATCCAGGAAAATGAGTGAAAATAGTCCGCTGCAGGGGTTTTGTGAGTAACAGGCTTGCCCCCTGTATAGCCATGAGAAGATACAGCTCCTTTATATTGAGAGTGGCCAGGGAGGATTTGGGGGGAGGGGGGATTGAACTACAGTTTCTATAGAAGCCAGACGTTACCATCAGCCGCGGCGATCCGGTCATGGGTAAACTGAAGAAATCTGCAGAAGGACCCAGGGGAGATTGAGATCGTGGACCCCAGGGGCGAGGGATTGAGATCGCAGACCGGGGGGAACCTCCGATCAAAGGGTGTACCGATCAAAAACTGGGTTTGACTAGGATGGCCAAGGTACAGCGTGCCTCCGCCAGTGTTTATCACTGAACCATAAATCAGAGAGAGTAGGAAAGAGGAAGAAACAGGCCGCCATTTTCACCGTGTCCTTCTCCAGATGCTGTATCAGGGTCAGGAGACCAGAGGACCGCGGTATGGGGGGCAGGTTCATATAGGTCATGTCATGTGACCGCATGCCAAGGTAGCTGGGTATGAGCCATTGGTGGTGGCCATATTTAATTTCCCGCCAAGCCCATCGAAGGGAACATCAGGGGGATGGATGAGTGTCACAGAGAAAGGAAGGAACAGTCTGGGAGGAAGGACTCCCTCGTCAGCTAGGAGCAGAGTAAACCCGCGGTAATCCAGCCGTGACTCTCCGAGCCTCGCCCAGCGTTCTGCCGAAAATCCCGCCAGCCGCCGGGGCGCCACGCGCCCGTGGAGCGGCTTCCTGACCGCCAAGCCCGCCGCGGGCAGCGCAGCTCCAGCTGGCTCACGTCCTCTCGTGATTGGGCTCAGGCGCGCGCTTTGAAGTTTACTGCACGCCGATAATTAGTCTCAGGCCGCCCCTGGATCTTAGAGGGCCCTTACAGACTGGCCCCCCCCTCCCATCTGCCAAACCCCCTCCCACCCCCCGCCCGCCCCTCCTCGATACTGCCCTGGAGAAAACTGTTCCTGTCAGAGAAATGGAGGAAAATCGCTTCTGTAAAATGGGTCAGCGTGGATTTACATGGCTGGGCATGATTATTAAGTGAAGGAATGCCAGGACTGGTAATTAGCTGCAAATCCCTCGCGGTCTCTACCCACTTTGACCTCCAGAGTTTCAGGTTGACCGACCTGATTAAATAAAGTAAAAGTTAAAATAAGTTTTGATTGGGAATTCAAGCACTGGTTTTCTCTACAGGTGGTGGTGTTTGCCAGTACAGGTCTGTTCTACAGGCGGAGTTTGTCTGTACCAATCTGCTATACAGGCTGAGTTTGTCTGTACTGATCTGTTCTACAGGTGGTGTTTGTCAGCATATGCAAGAACTTCTGGGACTGTGGACTGGTGGCCCTCGATGACATCATCGTCAGTCTCGGGGACTGCCGTGTAACTGCAGGTAGGGAACCTCAGACCCCGCCGCCCCCTCCCCCCTCGCTGTGGCCAGAAACCAGATTTTGGAAGGAATCTCAGGCAGCTCGTCTTGCAAAAGTGCTCCTTCTCAGTGCAGTACTGGGTACCCTGGTCTGTTAATGAATCCTGACCATTGAGAGTGGCTAATAGATTACAATGGGGCTATTCAACAGCCAACACATGCAGGGGTCAAATGCAGCCTGACATAAGCATGCTTTTGGTCCTTTTGCTCAAGTCAGCAAATCTCCCACTTTTACAGACACTGTTATCCAGAGCGACTTACACAACTTTTTACAGATAAGATGACAATCAGTGCAGCGATCACTCAGTGGGTACTTTAATGAATGACCCAGATAATTGCTGTGTAGACCTAATGTAATTTAATTGGTTGAAATACAATGTGATTGACAGCGCACGGTAGCCATGGTGATTAGGGGGCTGAGAACCCTCGCTCTCGCGTTAAAAGCGGTGTCCCGGGCCGCGACGCAGACCAGGGCCGAGGCCTCGTTCTCCCGCCAGCTCGAGGGTCGCGGCGTCCCGATTACATCGCCGTTAACGGCACCGCCACCGCGGCGCACGAAGGAGAACCCGGGCCGCAGAAGCCTGTCATTACGCATAAGTACAGAGCCCTTCCTGGCAGTGCGCGAGTCCGAGTCTTCCCTTGGCCTCTCTCTGTGGGTTATGAGGAGACCGGGTGGGGCGTCTGTACGGGGGGGGGGGGGGGGTTACCATAGCTACCCTTCACTGCCATTCCTCCGGAGCTGTGGAAAACATCCGCTTAGCGGCTTTTTCCGCGCGGCGCTCCGTCTCCGGTTTCTGGGACAGATGCGGCAGCTGTGGCCCCGTTGCCCTCTGTGGTCTCCTGACCCATTTCTAGCACACCGGCGCCTGATCTTAGCGCACAGAACAGTCTTAAATTATTCTTACTTTTGTTCTTAAAAATGTTCCTATGAAAAACCGATGTGGGATTTATGACGCACGTGCAGACCTCTGTCTTTTGTGCGTATCCCAGGTGCACGAGGTGATGAATGTTCACTGTTCCTAAATTTTATGCGCAATCCTGTTCACGTGATTAGCATAAGGAAACAGCCAGGAACAAATACAGATTTTTTTTTTAAAATGATGAATGCGGAAATGTTCTTGGAAATGTTCTTGCACGCAGTTTACGATCAAATGCGATCGTATGCGTTTTGTGAACGAGGCCCCAGGACTCTGCTACGACCTGTAAGTGATGTCACGTTGCCACAGCGCCGAAGGAACGTTGTATGTAACAAAGTTCCGCGGTCGCCATGGGACCCAGGATCTCAGCGGAAAGTGACGATGAGAGGTTCTGTCTGGATGCTGTTGAGTGATCTGTACCAGATTTATGGAAGACGTGGGGGACGGCATTTACTTAACAGGAAGAAAATCGTTGAGCTGTAACGGACTTGTTTTCCCTTGTGAAGCAAGACATTTGTGTGTTAAAAATGAGCGCAGTCATGAAATGTGGACTCATATACGGCATTAATAATACCTTGAGCCATTGTGCCGACAGAAAGACCTGTTTTGCTCATTAAGAGTCCCGCCACTTGACGTTTGTGATATACTGTAGTTTAGCATTAAGCTGGAGTTGGCTAGCGTGTTATTGAATCATTAGAGTCCTTATAACAACATTTATATGAACTGCGGACACAAAATCAATCAGCGGTCTCTAGTGGATATCTTTGTTTACACAGAGTCAGACCTGGCAGAGCCAAAATTCACAAGGGGGCAAAGGTCACGGTGATGTCACAGTGGCTCACCAGGTCAGCTGATCTGGCTTCCCAACAGTAGAATGGCAATATTCAATACTGTGCTTGGAGAGGTTTATATACATAGTGCATACGCTGTAATACAGTTCTCACAAACAATGTAGTGATTAATGGAGTCTGTCTTACTTGGCCATGATGGAAAAGGTTCTTAAAAGTGAATGGGAATTCTAATTAGATCTAATTAGCAGCCTCGTCCCATCTATTTCTTTGGATCTCTAGGGATAAAGCAGTCTCTCCTTTGGCAGTGTAACCACAGAGTCTATAAATCCAGCACTGTATTTCTGGTCTTTAAAGTGCTGCTGCCTTTACTGCTGAAGCCAAAACATTCCATTTTGGCACATCATCTGAAAATTTATTAAGGGGCTTGAGCAAGGACTGGGGAAATGGAGGTTCTGCACTACAGTGTAGCACTGCGAAACTGCTGTGACCAACCAGAACCTCCCGTAGTCAAGCAGAGAGGATGGAAGGAACACAGTAGCCGGATATCTGGTTGGTGTGTAGAATCTGTGCTGTGACAGTGGTGTGACCTGTGCGGAGGGCAAAGGTCACAGCGATGTCACAGCGGCTAACGGGGTCAGCTGCTCTGTCTCTCCAGGGATGGCGCGCTCCCTCCCTGGGCAGTGCGACTTCGAGTTCGGCAACTGCGGCTACACCCAGGACAAGAAGGGCGACATGGGCGACTGGGTGCGCATGAGGGGCCACACCCCCACCTCCTACACCGGCCCGAAGGGGGACCACACCACAGGGGTAGGTGAGTCACCGACCAATCCCATCACGCTTCGCTCTGGTCTGCTCCTTGCCATCATTTCTGTCTTTGCCATTCAGGCCACGAACCCTCATAACCCGCGGAAAGTGTTGCATTATGGGATGCGAGTCAAGGAAATCAGAAAGGTTTTCCAGACTGTTCTATTATCATTCATGGTCATGTTGGAGAGGCTGAGGGGGACACTTTCACCATTTGCTAATGTTGGACGCCCATCTGTGATGTAATGAGGGAAGATGTTTCAGTAGTGCAGCGCTGGACAGCTTAGTGAGAGCCAGCTGGAATCTCTCCTTGCTGGCACAGAATGATTGGTTTTCTTAAGAAACAAGCATTTTTTTCTTTTGAATAATGCATCTGAGTTTTCCAGATAAAAAAAAAAAAAAAAAAGAGAGGGTATGACTTTTACTGAAATGGTGTGTGTATTACCAAAAGGGTATGTATGTATTTTACTGAAAGGGTATGTCTTTTACTGAAATGGTGTGTGTATTACCAAAAGGGTATGTATGTATTTTACTGAAAGGGCATGTATGTATTTTACTGAAATGGTGTGTGTGTTTCACTGAAATGGTGTGTGTATCATTGAAAGGGTATGTATGTATTTTACTGAAAGGGCGTGAAAGCGTGTGTTTTACTGAAAGGTGTATATTACTGAAAGGGCATGTATGTATTTTACTGAAATGGTGTGTGTATCACTGAAAGGGTACTTCATGTACACCGAGGCGTCCCACATGTTGCCGGGCCACAGCGCGCGGTTGCTAAGCGCTGAGCTGCGGGGGTCGGCGGTGCCCCAGTGCCTCCTGTTCTACTACCACATGTACGGCTCCGGGACGGGCCAGCTGAGCCTGTACCTGCGGCGGGAGGGGGGCCGCCAGCACGCCCGCGAGGCCCTGCTCTGGAGGCGGCGCGGGGAGCAGAGCGTCTCCTGGATGCTGGGCGCGGTGGACTACACCTGCGAGGACCGCCACCAGGTGAGCGCCGCTAACGCCGCTAACACCCGCGGCTGACCCCAGATCGGCCCAGACGCACTGCTTACCCATTAGTTCCCCTGCAAATGTCTGACCTCAGATCAGTGCAGACGCACTGCTTACCCATTAGTACCCCTGAAAATGGCTGACCTCAGATCAGTGCAGACGCACTGCTTACCCATTAGTACCCCTGAAAATGGCTGACCTCAGGTGAGCAAGCCCAGAATTCATAACTCTACATGGCTGACTTGAGGACAGTATAAAAGAGCACCACACAATTATTACCACTCTACACGGCTGACCTCAGGTCAGTGCAAAAGAGCACCGCACAGTTAATACCACTACATGGCTGACCTCAGGTCAGTGCCCACACCATTAATAATCTGTATGTTCGAGCCCTGCTAATCACAGTATTACAGTGCTGTTGGAGTTACACCCCAAAAAAAACCTCCTAAAAATGCAGATTTCCCCCGCTGACTCTGCGTTTGCTCTTTCAGATTGTATTCGAAGCTATCCGGGGGCCGTCGATAAGAAGCGATATCGCAATCGATGACATCGTGTTTAAAAAGGGACCATGTACAGGTATTTATTTTATTTTAGGTTATTTTTTTGGGGGGTGGGGTAACCCCTAAAAAGGCAAACCCACAGGAAAGCATGTGGTGCAGTCCGTAGGCTGGCCGACTGTCAACCCTTCTGAGAAAAGTCAGTTTGTCTTCAGAGCCTTCATTAGCTCTACAGATGGAAGCCATTAAAATAAGAACACGTCAGGCCTTGAACCCTGAGCTTGCAAAAATTCGACATCTGCTTTTTTACTCTCTTTGACCTGAAGTTTTTTTTTTGTTTTTACTAGACATACATTGTCAGATTTTATTTTTTTTGTTTCGGAATTTCCCAAAAAAAAAAAAAGTTTGGGGAGGAGGGTGGGATGTGGGACTAGGGGTTGTGCGTGTGTGTGTGTGTGTGTGTGTGTGGGTGGGTGGGTGAGTAACACAGGTGCAGCTTCTGCAACTTCACAGTTTCTGTTGATACGGTTTGATTTGTGCTGGCTCAGGAGAAGTGTACTAAACAAAAAAACAGCGGAGGATGTGAGTCAGGAAGTGAGGTGTGTCAGACACGGTGCGTGCACCTCCTGAGTATTATCAGTCCCAGTACTGCAATGCATCCAGCCCAGCGTGACGGTCAGGAACAGTCCGTTCCCTCCACGCTCCACACAGTGTGTGTGTTCTGGGTTCAGTGCTCCAGAAACTACAGCGTCCTTTCACAGAGAGCCGTGAGCCCCTCACACTGACCTCAGGTCAGGCCAGTGGGCCAGTGCAGTAGTGGGCTGCGGTAGCGTGCTGCAGTTGGGCTGCAGAAGCGTACAGAACTGTCTGTAGTACAGAGTCTTGTGTGGTCCCACCTAAGGTATACATGACAGGGCCTTGTGTGGTCCCAGTAAAATCTGTAGTACAGGGTCTTGTGTGGTCCCCATCAGGTCAATAGTGCTGATTCAGCCACCTGATTATCCAATCCTCTGGAGCTCAGGTGTGTGTGAGGTGCAGCTAGGTCTCCATGTTCATCTTGGGTTTTCCTTCTGGTTACACACACTTGCATACATTCATACAGATATACACCACCCTGCGCTCAAAAACATATACATAGAACACATACACACACACACTCACACAGTACTCATTGTTTACATACTGTCCAATCATCACACACACACACACACACAGAGTCTGACCTGTTACACTTTACAGATCTAAGTGTGGTCCTGTCTACAGTAGTTTTTCCTTCATTACTTTTTTAAGTGAAGACTGTACCAGTACCTGTCTCACCACTTGTTTTTGCCTTTTGAAACAATGTTAAAGAACGATACAGATAGTAGCATTTTGATGTGGTTACACGTCCTGTTCGGATACTGATGTTAATTTTTTTCCTGTGCACAGATCCTGGGGACAGCATTCCATACTCCGGCTTTTCAGAAAACTTCAACGAAATCGACTATTGAGTGCGGCACTTGAGTGAGCGTGCGTTGGTCTGTGTGTGTGTGTACGTGTGTGGTGTACGTTTGGGGGAAGGGGTGGGTCGGGGGCTGGAGAGGGGGGGGCGTTACAGAAGAGCAAGACAAATTGTACATAGACTAGCTAAAGTAAAAGCCAACAGCAATTATAACCACAGGGGAGGAGAAGACAGCAGACATGAAGACTCACCATTGTCCTCTTTATGAAGTTGCCTCACGGAAGACTATCCAGACCAGAAGTTCAAACGGTTCAAGGATTTCAAGGAAAATGCACAGGAGAAAAAAAACCTGGTTTGGTGTTTTCGGAACATTCTCAGTGTGGACAGAGCCGTCGACATACATGACACGCGACATCCTCCTCTCCTTCATATTGGCAGCCATCTTTAATCTGCTGACGATGAGCAGCCAGCAGAGCAGAAGCAAAAGGCACCTGCACGCATGAAACGAGGAAAGCATTCAGCATATATTCAAGCTGGAAAACTTTCTACTTTTGGTGAGGCTTTGAGCAGTGAATGTACCAATGATGTATTTTTACACACTGTGATTGTGAGCCCCCCATCTAGTGGTCAGTGTTTGACATTGCAGACACCGAATCTGGAGGATAAAAATGGCAGACAACTTTGAGAGGGTAGTAAGTAACACACTGATCCCCTTTGTTATTTTGATTTTTAATTTTTTTTTAACAATGCATCAATGTTTTCTTATGCAACACCTCGCATTGCATCTTCAAAGACTGAATACAGACCCCTCACTGTGGCTTGGGATTGGCGTCCGCTTTAGGGGCAAATTCCTAGCCAATCGGTGAGCAGAGCGATTTCAAAGACGACTGGGGAGCACATATCACTGTGGGGCTGATGGGAAAAAAAAAACCTCACAAGGACAACTTTGGACATTGGGACCAAGCTATATTGTTGACCAGCTGACCAGCTGCCGATTACTTCCCTGATATATGATGTCACTGCTTCGGTTTCTATGACGACGCATGTAGGCACCCAACGCTCCCCGTATTTAACTTTTAATTTACTTTGCCTCGGAAAGTACCCTCAGCTGGGTTACGGTCAAAAAAGTAACAAACTGTGCCAATTTCTTTCATGCAAGTGTTTATTCCACATAACTGCTTGAGCAGTAGCCCAAGCCAAAGGGCTTCAGACTATGAGTAATACTTTTTTTGGGGGGTTGGCAAAAACAAATATTAAATTAAGACATGCTATCTGGACTTTGTTTGTTCAGCTGCAGCTATTAGCCTGAGTAGTGTGTTTGAAAGTTTGAGGTTGACATTTGTTTAAGGGAAACACCTTTTAATTTTGATTTCAGTATATTTGATTCTTGTTCCCGTGGAAACCCCCAAGCCAAATTCTCATCAGTTTTATTTTAAATCACCTGATATTAATTTTTTCAAATCTGAAAATGTCTCCTGCTTCTATTTAGAACACAATATTAAAACAATACTAATAATGAAATTAAAGTTTAAAAAATTAGTTTGAAATCAGAGATACTGGTTTGATTTTATACTTCAGCAGTCTTAAGATATACTTCACCAGCACTTACGATTGAATTTCTATTTTTGTACCTGAAGCTGGTCTTTCTTAAGTTATAAATGACAATAGTATACGCCTAGTACAAAAAACCTGGATTCAGGATTTTCAGAATATTAGCAATCAGCATAGAAATTCCACGCAGACAATCAACAAGGACAGCAGGTTTTCCCATTTGTCCACATATTGTTCATGTAGAATATATCAGGGATAGCTATTTGTGGGGAAAAGCATGCATAATCGAACCCATACCTCTGTAAAGACTAGTGGAATAACACCAGTCTGTTGGACAGGATTATGGTGTCCATAATGCAAGTGAATAATGCTGCTGTCTGCAGGTAAATGTACGATTTTTTGAATGCAGGAACATTTCATGTCTTCATATGCAGTGGGTCCTATTTCCGGAAGACTATTGAGGTAATAAACCAGTGTATATTTTTATTCTTTTGTTTTATCCCTCTGTTTCAGCTGTGTCAAAACCATACATCAGTGAACCTGTGCTCTTTCCCCTTTCTGTTAAGAATTTTCACCCAAATCTTGGTTTCATCAGCTACATTCTGCAATGTGTAGAAGGTTTTTTTTATCTTCCAATAAATAATTCTTGAGTCTTTTTTTCTGCCCAAAGTGCGTTTCATTTTGACTGCTGTGGCTTTTCGGTGGGATTTTAAAAGGAAAATAAAATTGATGGTGATGACATTGCTCACTCAGCATATAATGAATGTCTTAACAGGGCAGAACAGTGCCTGGCTGCTCACCTTACCCATGACTCTCCTGACCTCTGACCATTCCCAGACTCCTTTGCACACAGTCTGAGAAAGGCTTCCGTTTAGTTGTTCTTGTATATATCGATGAATATATTTGCATGTGGGGTGACCAAATACAGCTAGCCTTTTGGGAATTTGGCCTGGACACCCTGAGCCAATACAACTCCTTTTTCAAAAAGTGTCATTGGCCCTTTAATGACCACGGTGAGTTAGTACCTTGGTTTAAGGTTTCATCGGAAGGACAGCACGGTCCCTCCTGTGTCATTGGATTACTGTTTCTCTTCCATCAGTAACTTAATTTTCGCAAGGAGACCCCCATCCAACTACAAACCAAGCTCGTAACGGCTTAGCTTCAAGCAGTTTGAGAAAACGCGTACTGGACATGACAGCACTGCCCTCTAGCGGAAGAGTAATGCAAATAACATTACCACGTGCAATGGCAGGGATAATAGTGAGTGGACGGACTTTCTTGAAAAAACAATACATAGGAAACATAATTCTGAGAGCCGTTTGACTTCAAGATTATAATGTAATTTGATTTGATCCTCATTTATAATGTTTTTCTGTTCCTGTTAAACCTGACGTTGATACAATATCATGGTACCCAAAAAGCTAACCCCTGCCCTGGATGCAAAACACGATAAATGAATCCACAGATTTGGCACGTGTACCAGATAGAAATCACTTGAAGACAAAAATATTTTGGTGAGTTTGGCCTTTTTAAACGTAGACGCCAGTATTATTTTTTTCTTACGGTATAGAATAATAAGCCTACCCTATCATTTACTCTTAATAAATCGTCGTCATAAAACTTGTTTTCTTGTTCTGTCGAAGGTATTTTGTCCATGGTAGGCTATGTGAATAGGCTGGAGCCTTGTTACTGCAGCCTAGCACGCCTGCAATAACAGCGGAAATACTGCTGTTTCCCGGGGACTATCAGGTGTTAGTCACCGCGGAGGTGTGTCTGCTGCACCTGTGAGGGTGTAGCATGTTCTTTGTTCACTGTTCTAACTTCGTGACGAATTCCACCTCCCCAGAGTTTGTGTGACGACTGCATGAAGGACGTCGCGGCAAACAGAACACTGTTATTTGCTCAAATGGCCTTCCATAACTATAAACACCTGACAAAGCTGCAATAAGAGCGGCGCCCTTCCGTACCTGGAGACGTGCACGCGGACGGACAGGAGACCGCCTACTCCCAGAACACCACTGAGTGGCTCAGGAGCATTTTCCAGGCGCTGCGTTTACGTCAGGTTGACTCACGTGTTACGAGAGCCGCGGACCAGCCTTTTCCGGGTGTACTAATTGCCTGACAGAGGAGGATTGTGGGAAGGGTCTGACCACCTCGTTGGCTTATCCTGACACCATTTCTTTCAGAAAATGATCTACCTCTGTATATTAAAGTGTGTTAACAGTTAACAGTGTGACCACTGAGCCTGACCGTGTTTGTGTAGATGTGACGTGTCCCATACCTGTATATATAGTTTCGAGTGTATGTTCTGCTTTTTGCTTACTTGGTGATACTACTCAAATTAAACCACATCCTTAGTCTGCATGAAAAGGACATCAAACACGCATATGTACAAAAGCTGTGGCTTTTAATGTTTAAAGTAATTGGATAAAACCCAGTTTAAACCAGTCAAACAGTTATGTACATTACCTTATACATTATAAACATGGAACATATAATGATCATAAAAAAACCCGAAACAAAGGCAAGAGGATCTCTTCAGGTACACTGAAAAGCATTGCACTGAAATTGTGTTTGTCCAACAGGACTAAATACAGAACGTGGCAATTATTTAGGGTGTGCCTGTTGCAGGGTAACATTGAGAGAAAACCACATCATTCTGACTGTCATGGCTACATACTACATAACACATTTCAATGAAGAAAACAACCATTTTATAATTGGAGATTTGGGGAGTGCAGTCTGCTATAAATGGATATAAAAAGTATAATCTGCGACACCAGTTATCCACCAACAGGTAAAATGTTGATGAAACATTTGTCCTTGAAAAGAGTTCTTTCCCACAATATTGCGGAGGGTGTTGTTTCTGATGAGGTCATTGACACCATCTCAGCTGATTGGCTATCAGCTAGGAGATTTCTGGGTATTGTGGAAGAGAAGGGGGTGGGAGAGGTGATATTTCAGCCAAAGGGAAGGCAATCCTGGACCTGGAGCTTCAGTCCTATCTGGTTTTTGTTCCATCCAAACTAGCACATACACTTTGGCCGAGATATTAAGTCTGAGTCTGAGCATGAATATTCAGAGTCTGAATAGTGGAACATGGAGAACCTCCAGCACATAGTCACCTACATTCACGATGCCTAATAATTAATCTGATTATGTAGTGAGGTGTTCGGATGGAGCAAAAACCAGGAACATCTCTGCCACTGCACAACCACGGTTGCCTACCCCTGTTTCAGTCACCTCAGAATCCCACGTTTAATTCGGTTGAATCTCTCCCGTCTCCACCTTATGTGACGTGTTGGTCAGCATTATGCAACAAAATGGCTTCCGTGCACCCACCAAAGTGAACGCTACAAAATGGTGGCGGCTGATATGAGCCACCCTCCCACTGAGAAGTGCTTCCAGATCACTGAAATTCCCAATTACTGTGGTAGGAACCATTTTCCATGTCCCCATTCATAGGCCTCTGTCCAAAACCCAGTTAATGAATGTCATTTTATCTCCATTGACAGCATATATCCCAAACCATAACACCGCTAAAGGACGGCAATAAAACAAATCATTACAACTATTTATATTACATAAATGCATACACATGCAAAAAAAAAAAAAATTTGAAAAACACTCTATTAAGGTACATTCTTTCTGATGAAATGACATTCATTTTGGCTCCTAGGGGGCACTAGTGATGACACCAAAGAATTAAAAACAATTTTGTCGCACAACGTCCATCAACTGGTAGAGGTAGACCACACATCTGTTTATTATTATTATTATGAATAATAATAATAATAATAATAATAATAATAATGGAATAGGTACCATTGCCAATTTGGGTTTTCTTACCTTTAGCTACAGTAAAAAGATCTGATGTAAAATGACCTTGTCCCAAATGAAATGTAATAATCTTAACATTTAGGGGAGATTATTATTGATCTTAGCGTAACCAAGCAGAGAAAAATCAAAAAGTGCCACACACACAGATCTTTCGTTATTCCTTAAAAATGACTCAAATGCACAAATAAACTAGCACAGAATACAGAAACCACAGTGAGCGATGCCAGGCCGGGTTTTCAGCCAGATGAATGAGTCCGATCATATCCTCAGTGAGATCGAGTAACAAACCGACGTCGCGAGCCAGATCCGCCCAGTACCCCCGAGACACAAACGGAGCACGTGGGGGAACGACATCGCCGATTGTCCTCTTAAATTCTGTAGAATTCTGCGACTGCTAACGGGGGAGACACCTGGCTGGCAAGGCAAACGGTCAATCGTAATTGTCCTTGTTATAACACCGGCCGTTATCCGTGTTTACAGGATCATAAAGAGCAAGGCTTCCTCTTCCGCCGAGAGCAAAGTCGTCTGTCTGACGCTTGCACGTGCGCGAACTCACAGGCTTCCTAAGAACGCCTTCCGGTTAAACATTAATAAAGAAATGACATGTTTCTTTTTATCGACAGGGGAATCGCAGAGACGGACAAGATATTCCTCCATCTCTATTTGTCCTGTGCATCTCTTTCTCGCTGTTGCTAGTCTCTATATCATTTTGGTTAACATGTTTTCAGTGTATCGCCAGTACAAGTAGTGGTTAAAAAGCACTGAAATGTAAGCATTCTTAATTACTATCTAACACCAAATACACAACTTCCAGTTAAAAAAGGCAGCGTATAGAAGTCCTGAACACTTGACAAATGTACAATGGAGTTTAATGCATCTTCCCCTTCAGTGTGTTTTTGAGTAAAAAGAAAGTCAAATAAAAGCGAATATAAGTTAACCTGATTGTTAGAAAAGATTTACAAAATATTTAAATTATCAGTTTTGCATTATTCATGATACGATTTGACACCAAGACTTAGTCAGGCTCAAGTGTAATCATATCACATCTTAATGCTTTATACAGAACAAAAAACATTTTTTTGCTTAATTAAAAAAATGACTGAGAAACATAGATAACTGAGCAGCTCTACAAATGGGACCCTCAGTTTGCCTCTCGATTAAGGTCTGCAAAACTACCGGTAGCCTACTGATCCTCAAAAGACTCTGAATGCCATCTGCACTTCATTTCATACCAAAAAATAACCCTTATATTTTCCCTTATGAATTCTGTTCCTGTACATTTATATTTACATACTCAATACATTCATCTTTGCTGTTTTAGCGTTTGACAGGGGCGGTGTTCTGAAAGATGTTTGTATAAGATTTTGTTGTGGTGGGGGTGGGGCGGGGGTAAATAAAAAAAATCTGAAAAATTCAACTTTGTGCAACTGTACGGGTAAGAATACCCCCCAGTAAACACACTGAAATCTTTCTCTGTGAGTCTGAATGGGAGCAAAAACAGCAGTGAAGACATGCCAATCCAGACATGCCAGTCTCCAATCCGGGCAGTGCCAGCCAACATCGGTGTTACTCTTCTTGAACGTTCCACAGCGAGCAGTCTATGTGTAAGTCATAGTGGTGGCTGGGAGGGTCAAAGGTCAGGGACCACATGGTGTGGTGAAAGGGCGTGGTATTGCTGGAGTTGGGGGCGGGGTTGTGAAAGGGTGGGGGTGGGTTCTGGGGAGTAGCTGGGGACCACCAGACCTCACATGCTCGCGGACGTCTGGTCCCCGGAATCGGATGACGAGGACACGGAGGATGAAGAGCGCTTCCTCCACCCGGACATCCTCTGGATCATGCTGGGGTGGAAGTTGGCATGGCGACGAGCGTGCTTGGTCAGGTGGTCGCTGCGCATGAAGCACTTGTCGCACAGTGGGCAGGTGAAGCGCTTCTCGCCGGTGTGCGTGCGGTAGTGCCGAGTCAGCTCGTCGGATCGCGAGAACTTCTTGGCGCAGTCAGGCCAGGTGCACTGAAAGGGCCTTTCACCTGCAAGACAAGAAAGAGCCACCAGGAGGCAGCACAGAGTCATTCAAACTCTCTTAAAACACCGCACATCCCAGATAACCCTGAGATGTGCAAAAAAGGGTTGAATTTGCCCACTTCACAAAATAGCCAGCTTTTCCAATAGTAAATAATAATAAGAATAATGAAGGTGGAGATGGTGATTATGATTACTATTATTAATACAATGAATAATGTAATGTAACAATTATATTTTAATTATTTACACTGAGTGTTAATTGATGCTCTTGAGAGTACATTGTCAGTCCATAGATGTCATGCCCATAGATATCTCATTTAAACTTTACACTGAGAGCAAGCAGAAACAATTTCATACGCTAGATAAGCGCGTATGGTAATTTTACATTTAGCGCATGCTACCTCACTAAATCTACCAGTAGATGGAAACATGTCCCGTCATCAAGTAAAAGATGGGCGAGTCATGGTATAGCTATGACGTATTGAAAAAAAAATGGCGCAGAGTTATATGAGGACAACATAGTGCTGTGCAATGCATCGGGAAACGCGCCAGGCAACATATGTAGATATACACTTGCTACTTTTAAAGATAGTGCAGCAAGACCTAGATACAGTTGAAGAGCGCGAGATGTATATCTCTTCTATCTTTACAGGAATATGAATGTCAAAAAAATAAAAACCCCACAGACAGTGACACACGGAGCCTTAATATATGGTGGCAGTGGTGTTTCAGGTTATGCATTAAGAAAAAAAAATTCATTGCAGAACTGCGCAATGACCCAGCACATGCTGTTCTCAGCCTGGGGAGTCACACTCCCTCCTGTCAACAGGGCGTCACGGTACCGCCCCCTCAGCGCGCGCACACCAATCTCGGTCCCTCTGGCAGTCTCACACCTCCGCGTGCTGGGGGGGGGCGATTCTTGTGATTCCTCTTTTTTCGGAACACGGCGTGCTGTAGCGAGACCAGTTGACCGCGGCACACTTGAGTCGTGCGTAGTGTTTACTCATCAAGAGCATGATGGTTTCTTCGGAAAGCCTATTTCGCAACCTCGTGTGCTCAGGGCGGATTCGTTTTACCACCAGACTTGGCAGGCCATATGTATCGAGAGCTGATTCAGGGAGTTTGGCTGTTGTCATTAGTTTCACCCAACAAATTTTTACTAGGTCACGGTCTATTGTAATTAATGGCTTTATTCGGAATAATAACTGAATCATAGCCTGCGATCCGTTCCAAGCAGACCCAATATCTGCACGCCACAGCGACTGCGTACATTTTATTCCAAGAAGGTTTATAAGGCATGTATATAGTAATAAAACAGTAGTTGCGCATTTCACACTTACCGGTGTGTACCCTGAAGTGCGCTTTGAGATGAGACGATTTTCCATACACTTTGCCACAACCGGAAAAGGGACACCAGTGTCTCTTCTCGGGGGGCGCGCGCAGTCTCCCAGTTCTCCTTTCACGCGTCTGCATCGCTGCCACTCCGCTCGGTTTCCGCTCTGGCTCCCCGCTCACCCGGCTCCCACGGACACCCTGCTGGTTACCCGCATCACTCTCGCCCAAACATTTCGTTCCGCTGCCACTACGGTTGGCCGGGTTACATTTGTTCAGGTCGAGCAGAATCATTGCGACCATGTGCAACGTCCTGTTCTCTTGACTATCCTTCGAGACATCTTCCGCCTGGATCATTTCAGGACAGCGGTCCCTCACCGCCTGGTTAGAAATCGAGACCAAACATTCTGCTGCAAAGTCGACATCCGACATAGCTAGTCCCACTGAATGAGAAAACGAAATATACGAACCCCAAAGATATACGTGCGGAATTTAGCAAGAGCTTTTTGAGAAATTGGACGACATTATTCCCTTTGAAAGATCAGACGTTAATGAACGCAAAACACACTCAAAGATAACCGAATTTAAAAAAAAATCGTTCCCAAAACATGTGGTTTGACCACCGCACACACGTGTCCACCACAACGTGACTTTTGATAATATTACCGGTTAAAAAAATTATATATTCCAACTTATCCAAAGACAGTTGGTTCAAATATAGTAACCCTCGCTGCCTGCTAAAAGAATTCAGAAATATTTATATATATAATCCAGGAAGTCTTCAAACAGCACAGCACATGCTTTGCTAGCCACTCTTGACCAGATCTCACATGCGTCAACTCGTATTCCTGTACGGCTTTTCAGTGTCCTCTTCTCTGAGTAACAATTTCGCGGAATCCCAGGGTGTCATAATAAAGACGGGCTCCGATTGGCTAAAAGTAACAGTGACGCAACTTTTGTATACACTGTGCTGAATCATCGCAGACCGGTTGTATTGACAGTGCTGAGACCCAATAGCTTGAAGGAGACAAAAAAACTGGGCGTCAACAAAAGAGAAACCAGGAACTAATATAAGATATTGTTTACTGGGGTATGCTGCACGTGTTTTTTTTTTTTTTTTCCGAAGAAACGTAACCATTTGTCCTACTTGAGAGAACACTGGTATATGTTTATGCTTTAGCTCAATTTTGATCTACTTCCAAAGACTTCCCAGAAACTTATTTTCAGCTAGTTCGAATAACAATGTCAGAGTGGCTAAACAAGGTGAACTACAGCGAAGTTTGCCAAACGAAAACTGATTTATCGTGTTATGTGCTTTATCTGGCAAAACAAACACAGGACAAAGGCAGCCAGTTTGAACGAGGGAAATGCGGCGTTGTTTTCTTGTATATTTCTTTCTCATTAGAAAACTCGGATGTTGCGAACGTGACGCTTATTAATGTATTGTCCTTTGACGTCCACTGTGCTTAACTTCGAGGTGCTTGTTTGCTTGTATGGGGGAGTGTGATGGCTCTGCCACAGCAACAAAATATAAGACCTGCATACCTTTTAATTCAGTAATGTTATTTGCATATCAAGTTTGGTCAAGGAACCCTTTACAGTACCTTCAAGTACCCCCAGAGGTCTGCAGACACCCCTGTTGAAAACCCAGGCTTCACTATTTCTTCCAGAAGAATAAAGAAACCTGTGACAAAGCAACAGTAATCCTGACCTGAAATCAGTGATGCCAATCAACAGAGCAGGTCCTTTGGCAGTTTCTTCCTGGGAGGCAGATTCTTCTTAAAAATGCAGCATGTGAGCCAAATATTTTTCATGTCATAACGAATGAACAAGTTGTACTGTACATGTATAAAACAAAGCAGGTAACTTATGTGTAAAACAAAGCAGATGCCTTATTAAAATATAGCTATTTCTTATATTGTTCAGTTACTGCTGCGATGGATGTTCTCAGACACTGTACAGACACGGGCGTAGACAGTCACAAGTTTTGATACACCTGTAGAATAAAAATATTTACTTTCCCAGTTCCCTGACCATTATGCGACTCTGCCAGTGAACCTGAAAACGCAAATGGGAACTGAACCAAGCTCACGATACTTGTCCCACCCTTCCCCAGCCTTCAAAAGGATGTTTTTTTTCCTGTCCAGAGGAACCCTCCCGGGAGGAAAGGTTCAAATACTAAACATGTGAACGTTGCCATGCTGAATGTCAACATACAATTAAGACAATGTGGGAAAATATGAAGATGTGGTCGAGGATGAAGTTTCCATGGCAACTTTTTTTTACTTTTATGTGTGTTGGGAAAGTGGTTTCACGCTACCTGGGCCCAGTTTCATTACACTGGGGGGATCTTAGTTTAGTCATATTCTACACAAAATTATGGGGAATGAAAAACAGGTTTAACCGCAGTGCGTAGTATGCAGCACTCATCCCTGCCAAAGAGTATCGCCCTACCAATGTTACTCACCCACAGGTGATGCACCCTTTTCATTAATTTAATGCATCTAAAACCTGTCATTTTATAACCTTTCATATTATTTTAACCAAAAAATGTTGTAATGTGCACCTGTCAGAACACAATTCTGTAATTGCTGAGTAATGAAATTGCAAAAAACGATTAATAAGTAACTTGTCTGTCCCCAGTTTGCCTCGCTGAAATGAGTTTAGACCTTTAGCTGTGGGCGGTGTCTTCCAGCTGTTCTCGCTGCTTCACTGCAGTCCTGCACGGTGAAAAATCCAGGGAGTCACAGTTTTGGTTTTCATGAAGGATTTGAACGTTAAAATACACGACAGGCGAAGCACATATTGTTTTAATGCAGTCACGCTTCGTATTGCTCATCGTACTGTAAAAAAAGACATATAACAACCCCGCAGACCGAAAAACATTGCGGGGTGCCATCGTACTGCGAAATGAGACAGGCGGGGTGAGCGCATATACATTTCTATGGGTGCGCGCGCTTTTCAGGACAGACCCGCGGCGCGCTGCAGTTCATTCCAGGACACGATTCGAGGAAAATGTTTGAGCGCGCGCGGAGCATTTCCTGTTGTTCTGCGCCAGCATTTAAGGAGAAGACACATCAAAATGATGATCCGCATTAAACCTCTATGTTTTTCCCAAAAAGTTACGCATAATACAACCCACACCCATCATTATAATATGTATATTATAGATAATTGTTCTCGGGGACGGTAAAATACGCAGCAAAAATTAACTGCGCAATACCCTTATTGCAAACATCACATGCTCTACAGTGGTGTCTTGACTCATAATAACAAGGTATTATTGCCGTAACTCACAGATGGCTTAGAATCAATTCTGTCACGCCCCTCCACAACGTGTCTCAAAGACCACAAGTGGGTATTCCACTGATACGGGGCAACAGATGCTAATGTTATTTATTTCGGAGAGATAGAGGCATGTAGGCAGCCTACAGGGTTGATGCTGACAACGTATTCCGTTTCACAGGTAGGTTGACCTAAACTGTGTGGGACGAACCGTGCGACCACACACAGACGCGCACACACACACGTTTTGAGTTTTAGGAGTTCATATTAGTTGCCCCTTGTTCCTTTTAACATCCCTCTGGCTAATTGTCGAATGAATACATCTCAGGCTCATTTCGACACTTCATTTCACACGTCGCAGACAAAGAAGAACGCCACTTGTTGGGGATGCTCTAATCAGTCACATCGCGTTGTTCAACTCGCTGTTGACATGCTGTTCTAAAAACCCGTATTCCCCCCACCCCCACCTCCACCCACCCCCTACGCCTACCCCATCCTCCTCTTGTGCGAAGAACAGAATGTTCTCGTCCGTGAACTGAAAGTGAACTCGCGAACAGCAGCACAACACATTTCCAGGGACAGCTTATGCCGTATCCAAAACTTTATATCTTATTTAAAAGATCGTCTTATCATTTTGAGGAACATGTCTACCGGCGCAATTGTGTGTCCCAGTCAGTGGGCGGTTCCACGCTAATCACGTTAGAAATGACAGCACAAAGCGTATCGAAGTCAAACGCATCTTAACAGCTTGGCAAGCATTTAGGTAACGTCTGTTGTCGCCTGGTAACGAACGGTTATTGATGATTTTGGTCTTAGTCCTGGTCCAAAGTGGGCTATCCGCTGTGACAGCAGATTCATTTCCAGGAAAAACGTACCTCATTAAATTCATAGGGTAGTTCGAGGATCCTGAAAATGCGACTCAATATTTACTGAAATGTGCTTGTTTCTAACTATCGTATGGTTCATTGAGTGACGTCACTAAAATGCTGTGATTTTACCATGACGTCATCAATGCAATAATGTAGTCCCATCCGTTTTTAGAACAGGGACATTATGTTCGTTAGGGAACCACACTGGATAGGCAGGATGTAGCCTTCTGTGCTCTTCAGCAAGGTACTTAACCTGAATTGCTTCAGGTAAAACCCAGCTGCGAATATCAGTGCCTTCCCATCAACCCTTCCATCTCTTCCTACCTCATTTGTTTAGCAGATAACTAGAACGCCATGGTTGCTTTCTATCGAGCCATTCATGCAGATGCAGAGAGTGCTAGGAGATCATACTGAGATATCAGTCCCATAGGTATAAAGTCGGAAGCCTGTCTGCTCATCCATCGCATCATGCTGCTTTTCCTCATGTGATATGTGCCTTTATTCATTCATTCGGCCTTTTACATTGTTTAATTTTATCCTGTCTTCGGTATAAAGCTCGTAGTAATTCAGGCAGGCGAAGCACCACAGACATTTCATTTTGGCTGTCAAAGTCTAGAAAGCCAAAGCTGGCAGAAATGACTGCGCTCATGCTATAGCTCCAAAAGCAATGCATTGAACCTCACACCAGATCACTGCGCACCTTGTGCAGTCTGCAATCTCAACCTCTTTAAACTGCACCTAGACTCAGTGAACCTTGAACTCGTGTGAGCACTTGTCCTGGGTCAGACTCCTCCAGAACATATCAGGAGCCACGCTGCACATAACATTATATCCTCAAATCCACTTGCTACTTATAGCACTGCGCCTGACCTCAGTCTCCCTCCTGTGCTCACCATGGCACCTAATGTTCTGTTACAGA
This sequence comes from Anguilla rostrata, assembly GCF_018555375.3. NCBI lineage: Eukaryota > Metazoa > Chordata > Actinopteri > Anguilliformes > Anguillidae > Anguilla > Anguilla rostrata. The sequence goes on along the minus strand of NC_057942.1, from coordinate 37,449,391 downwards.
CTTATGTAATGACTCCTGAAAACTCGTGTGTCCTCTTTTTTTTTTTTTTTTGTTGCTTTGCCTAACCATTTAGTATGCAGCACAAATAAGGGTGTTCTTTTAATAACCGAGTGTAATGTAATGTAAACTGCCTCGCTCGCAGGGTTGGGCAGGAGCCAGCGGGCTGCCAACGCTGCCAACATTTTAAAATGTACGAAGGATTTTACGGTTCGTGCCCAACGAGTCAAAACTCACGTTTGCTGCTGAACCTACCCCCAGCCTGACAATGTGAAGCTGTCGGTGCGGGACACTTTCTTTTTTGTTTCTTTTTTTTCTCTTTCGTAGTGAAATATCACACTCAGGTCCTGGCTTGCCATCGCTTCCTGTGTCAGTCACTCTTTTCAGCGGAAACATAGCTGTGAACGTACAAGGAGAGGAATGAACGGCCAATCGCCTTGTTTTAAAAGATCAGCCCACGGGCAGAGCCCTTTAAAAAAAAAAAACAAAAACAAAACAACAACAAAAAAAAAAAAACGCTTATCGGAAGGATATTCTGACATTTTCCAGTCTTGGCGTGGCCCTCACAATATGGGCATTCATCCAGAATGAAAGGGAAGAATGGGCAGCGCTCACGAGAATATTATAAACCATTGTTTTATGTATGAAGGCATGACATGCACAAACGTTTCAGCCTACATGGGTGCAATAAAACAATAGTTTGTAATCATCTGGCGAGGGCTGTCTGTTTTTATCTTTCATTAATAGTTTGCGGGATTGAACACCAAATTATTGATTAATAAGGTTGAGCTGAGCACATTTATCCCTTTCATTCATCTGGAATACCATGCTTTTTTAAATGAATGGCATTCACTGCTTATTGTAGTGTTGATGCATGTGGTGAAGGGTGGCACAGCCAGGAAGAACATTGTGCCAAGGGAAATGTGGCAGGGGCTGGAAAAATGGACTGAGAAAATGCAAAAGCATCAGCCTGTAGTCTAATGCTATGGCCAGAGTAGACCAATTTTCACCTATAATAATGTTATGGTGCAAAGCATAGTATACCTTCCCCTCTGTTCACTCAAATATATGCCTGACTGCCTTTTTCCCTCTGCCCCCCCCCCCCCCAAGTCTGTCTGTCTGCTTTCCCATATCAAAGGGGCAGAGTATCAGTGGTCAGCTATGCCACAAAGGGCCTGTATCTTTTTAACAATCATTAATTATCATATCGTGAAAATGATTAATGCATCATAGTGCTAATGTAGTGTACTGTTGGTCAAGCAGCTCATTTGCTACACGCAGCACTAAAGCATCAACCTGAATGTCCTGAAGTAATACCCATAATTCTTCATGAAAGATCACAAAGAACATCGATTTCCACGGATATGGGTTGCCTCCAATGCAAAGCTAAGTTCATTGAATAAACAAATATTCCATTATGCAGAATTTGACTCCTATGAAAAGCTACTGTCTAGAATTTTCTGTCCAAATCCACCTGCGGATTAGTTCACTGTAGCCACCCAGCGGTTCACTGGGGTATTGCTGGTAGGTGTCACATGCTGCTGTTACACAACAACCCAGAACCGTCAACAGGATATCATTTATAATTCGTAGCAGAGTTGTGAACGATTCTTATTCAGTAAATAGTAATGCACAAAAGAGTTCTACGTAATGCATCGGTGAGCTAATTATCTTCTCCTTTGTTTAAAAGAAAAAATGAGATACTACATAAAGAATATACAATAAAATAAGAATACACGTTAAAAATAATACATTGACTGTAGAAAAATGTAACCGTGTTATACAGCTGGTATAATAACGTAAGTTGGCAGAATTGAATTAGTCAATCCCGCGAAACTATATTTTATTTATTTAATTTTTTTACGGTGTCTGTCTACTTTCTGTTGTCCGTTCTGACGTGTAAAAAATAAATACTATGAAAAGCACAAGAGCACCAGTTTTCACCATCAATACTAGCGTTCGAATTCTAGACTAGGAAAGATTGTTCATCAGACGTTTCCATGGCACCAGTAAACTAAATTTCAGAGATCTTTCATAGTTCTGTTGCAGTGGGCCCACGATTTCATTTCAACCATCCTCAGCTAAAAACAATGTAAAAGAAGTGATTCTGCGAAAGCACATTTTCCATGCAATGGCCAGGATCACGTCACGTAGAAGATCTGATAGGAAGAGTGCACCCTCTACTGGTAAAATAATGTTTGGACGTTCAAATGTATCTCAGTGAAAAAATGTAATTGAATAGAACATGTAATTTATAGGAAAGACTGACGTCAAATCGACCCATACATTAACAACAACAACAACAACAATAATAATAATGTATCATCATCGTGTTCTTTTTTACAGTCGTGTCACATGCAGTGTGAATCTCACCTAGTCACACACTAAGACCCCCTGTTTTTAGTGCATTTGATTTTAAATCAAGTCCTTTGCATTGATGGTCTGCAGTATGAAACGTCTTCAGTGCCTTCTGCCAGGCGTTTGCAGGAAAACGCAGCTGTTTGGGCAACGTGGAAGATGAAGAGATGGAAACACTGTGCACTTATTCATGTACTTATGTATTTATTTAAAAATGCATGCCAAAACAATAGCCTATTCACATTAAGGAATACATATTTGCATTTGTCTCCAAATACTACCATGATCATTTTGGAATTAACCATTTTGTCCTCCCATCTTTCTATCGATCTCATCCTCTCGTTCTCTCTCTCTCTCACTCTCACTCTCTCTCTCCTTGCATTATTGTACAGAATGCATTACAACTCAGATGGAAGAACTGCATGCATTAATAGACATTAAAAACTTCCGGGAACCTCTGGAAGATAATTTGTTTTAAGGTTAACTACACTATTATTATTGCAAAAAATGTGTGCTTCAACTCCTTGGTAGCATACAAGTGCTCACTGACAAAAAAGACAATAGTGGTATAATAATTCACAAACCTTTATACTACAGTATAGGAAAATATTTATAAAATACTGTACAGTAAGTATCATCAAGTGTATTGGCACACAGTTCTACAGGTGATTGGTCAGTACTAGGGATCTGAAGATGACAGCTGAACCAAATGTGACCTGAAAAAAAGTCTGCTCACCTGCTGTTCCTTCTCACACACAAACACGCACACACACGCACGCACACACACACAAACTTTTAAAATCTTCTATGATAGAAACGGCCTTTGTTTATGTACAGGTTACAGATGAGGAAGACCTCTTGCAAAAACGGTGTCGTACTCCTTTCTAACCGAGCCAGCGACAGAAAGAGCCAAACTAACATCTGCCAGGCGAAAGAAAATACATGGATTTTTATCTGTGGATTAATTGTCAAAAAAAAACAAAGGTCACTGGCCAACAACATGACAGAAGAAAGTCATGGTCAGTGTGAATTATGAAGTTAAATAACATCTACTGATGGCTCTGCTGTAGCCTCGTCTCCAAGATTCAAAAACATCAAATCCTGAATTCAGAGTGTAAAGATGGATGCCCTCAGCAAACGTGTAGCTTGCTGTTTAATTTGAATTAATAGCCATTTAAATCACATCTGTGGTGGTTTTGAGCTGAGCTGGGCTTAACCAGTTACCACCTGCACCTGGAGCTACCGGGAGCTAAAACACACCTGAATAAATGATAAAGAATTCCTGTGGCTGGTTCCCCAGCTGTTAGGTTATCTTGACCTCTGACCGCCATTGCCCTGATCTCCTACTTACATGGAATATTTTTGTCTGCAAAAAATGTATATATATATATTTTACTTATTTAATTTTCATGGGGATTACACACAGGCTACACTAGTGGTATTCACCATAAGCAAATTATATCCTTCTTTTATTTATTTTCTTTCCTCGCTATTAAAACACCTCTAAGTACAGGCCTCTAAAACACAGGAACAACATTAGATTAGACCTGGAAAGTTGACAGGAAGGGGCAGCAGGTAAAAATGCATTAAAACCACTCTGTGGCGGTCCCCAAAAGGCCTATTGCACATCAACAATTCAAACGAAACATTCCAGCACCGACCGTGGGAGGAAGGCATAACTAGAACGTGTGCACCAGTACGGAGGGGTGAATGTGGAAGGGTAACCAGTTATAACCGGATGATAAAATAGGAGATGGATAGCACACAGTCATATTTACACGAGACATGTTTCCCTTTAATGTTTTTTTTTTTTTTTTTTGGAAGCAGCCCTCTTTTGTGCAACCATAAAATGTACAGAACTGCCGCTCGTCAGCCTGGCTGGTTCAGTTCAGTGAATCGGGGGCTAATCAATCAAAGTGCAGTTGGCCAACCAATCGAATTGCAGTGTGGGATGACAAATCAACTGGGATAATTACTGCTTAGAGATGTCCACATTTGGGAATGCTCCATACTGTCATTAACTGTCAAAATGCTACGAGGTTGCATGTTGATGAATGAAAACAGGCGACTTTTTAAAGACTATCTCAGAAGAAAATGCTGAATGACAGGACAGAAGACAGAAATCAAAGTTCCCCGCAAAACTCTGGTCTTCACTTTCAACACTTAATTTTGACACTACCTTCAATCTTGAAAATTAAGGCATGCCAGCTTTGCGCTTTGATTGAACAGCTCCATCTTTGTGGATAATGCATGCAGAACAGCTATGTATTGCAGAGTGAATGTTATTCTAGAAGTGCATAAAGCAACTCAACAATAATTAGCATATAATTTATATACGTTATAATTTACTACTCAATTTAGGAAATATAATAAATACTGTTTGTGTGATTCAAATATACAATATATTTCTGCAATAAAATATATAATACATAGATATGTGTTTTAAATGTTTATAATTGCCACATTTTATTTACCTTTAAAACCTCTCATCATAAATAATTTCTAAAATGCTCCTAAATAAATAAAATGGCATATATTACAAAATTAAAATATGAATCACTCTTCAAAAAAGTAAAAACAGCTGATTAAGGTAATGATTTACAACCCAGAAAAGCTATTGGTCTTACATATATCTAATCAATCATAGCATTTATATGTTGGAAATAATCCATTTATGAAAACAAATTTAAGAAGAAATTTTTAATCAATATATTTAAAAAATAAATTCAAAAATAAGCAAGGCCTCAAAATAGAGGCTTCCCACATTATAATAAATGATCCCCGATACTATCTGTAAAGCACACGGTTCCATCCAACAAATTTTTTTTCTCAAATTAATATTTTCATCTTGGTTAAATCAAGCAATGTCCACTAGATGCTCATCTAAAATTAATGTGATGTAAATAAATAATAAGCTCTCAGTACAAGCTTTTGGTGTCTTTGCCAGGCCTACAACATAATCAAAATGTTGATCCATCTCTAGAGCAGAGAATTCAAGACTGTACTGTTGGTTGCTGGTTGCTCTGTGATTGGTTAAAAGCTGACCCCTGCTTCCTTAAACTCCCGTGTCACTGGCTGATGCTAATGAGATACAGATGTGGGTTTTTTTTTTGGCCTTTGAACTCCCCTTGACTCGCTATAACTACCATGTGACTGCAGGTAGGTGTCGGGATGACCAAAAACCATTAATACGCGAGAGAGATCCAATCGCAGCCCAGAGGATGGCGTGTTCCAAACATTCGACCGCACCTGTGCGGTCCTGCTGGTGTCGTGGTTACAACGCAAACCTGGCTGACCGAGTTGCACACCTTTCCAACGGCCAGTAGGCTAACATTGGAAAACGCATTTCACAGAGGTGGTCTTTGGAATTTGACGCCATGCTAAACTCTTTTCCGCGAACCCCAAGAGGTCTGAAGAAAGAGGCAATGCCTTGCTGACCGAAACTCAACCTGGTCTCAGGTTCCCCCTCCAGTGACACAAATCTCACGATCGCATTAACACGCCCCCTGAAGGCCACACCCACAAACTCCCTGAAAATGAATCTGTGACACAATCAACTAACCCTTGACATGAAATGTGCATATTTAAAGCATTCCTTGTTTTAAAGTGCATGATTCCTCATATTCAACGTTTCCCCCTCTCCCTAAAACTTGCATAGCAAGTATTATAATTTTTTATAGATTTTTTTTACACAATATGCACAGCCTCTGATGGAATCATTTGCACAACTGTGAGCAACTTGAAATAAACCCACTCTCTGTGATTTAAAAAAAAAATTATCCTTCCTTTTCACAAGTAACAGAGTCAGTATGCACTTCCTGTAGCTTGTGTGAGAGAAGAAAAACAGCATTGCATCAACCAACAAAGCCAATCATTTAAATAAAAGAGAAATATGATACGATATGTTACAGTCTGACATACTGTACTAAACCCTCAATACCTATTTATGTTTTATCCTGGGTTACAGTGATTGGCTGGGTGACTACCCTTAAACTACTGTAGTTTTTAAAACAAAGATCCAGGAGAGAAGTTTTCAGACAACACCTCACACTATAACTTGGTAAACCGACGCCTCTACCCCTTCCTGTCACATGTTTCCGGCAGTCCCTCCCCCCTCTGCAGCTCAATCCCCATTTTAAGTTTTATTCTGTGTTTTGAATTAATCTTCTCTCCCTCTACCACTGATGTCCAGGGAGGAATAAAGAACCAGAGGGGCCAGATGTGACCCAGCCCCCAGACTCCTAGCCCAAGATCAAATGTTCCTAATACAATGTTCAGCACACCACAATAAAACTCACTTTCCCTCAAATCAGTTGCAATAAAAATGTATTCTATCAAATGCATGTTTAATCTTAAAATGAGTAACTGTATGTTTACAGCCTGTTATTTAGTTTATTATGAGTCCTATGCATTACTCCTAAATATGAGATGCTTTCCCAAAAAGTATGACTTCAAGGAAGAACGTTATGTCACATGACCCCAAGCGGCGCTTTATTAACGGTGAAAGAAAAGCCTTGTGGACAGACAGCTCACCGAAAGCGGACACGCCTGATCGAGGTCACAGCACCCCCTGGTGGTCATGCGTTTCACAGTGACGAGAAGTCTGGCGTGAAAAAGCAGTCGGCGCTGGTTCTGAACGTTCCGGAACAGCGCTATTATTTCAGTACAGACCGTGCTCTCAGAGTCTATATTAAGAGAGTAGTGTTGCTATGGCAACCGCGGTTTGATGCCGACGGTGTTTTTGAAGCGCGCACAGAACTGCAGCAGAACTTCAGAACCTCCAGCCTCCTTTTTACACTGAAATATAAATGTGTAGAAATAAAGAGTTTCATTTCCAAAAAAACAAAGCTTGTGTCAGGTCACATCAGTAAGTAGTGAAAAGTGAAACTCCAGGAAGAGACTTGACCCCCCCCAAGCAAGCCTGACTCTGTACTGGTGACCTCTTTACCTGGAAACAAGTGATGAGAGGGACTAGCACATGGTGCAATGCTACATGACAAACTAAAGGTGATTCCTTATTTTGAACGTGCTCCATTTTCTGAAAGCTCTGGTTGGCTGCCAGTTTGAGGGCTCTCTATGTGGGTGCATTGCCACTGCAGTATTCCATCCATGTGGGAAAAAAGAGGTAAAATCTCAACTTAAGTTAGGTTGTTTTAAAAAAAAAAATCCCCTTTAAATATCCACCTTCACAACAAATCTGGCTACTTCAGAGTTAAATGTATGGTTTTGTTGAAGAGAGCGCACCTTATGCTGATGATTCCCCATAGAACAATACTATTATAGTCAGAATTACTGGCATTAAATTCTACTCTTCATAGATAAATGGCTATAAAATGAGATGGTAAGAGAAGTGACAAAAAAATGAATTACATATTTTATAAACTGGTCAGCTGGGGCAGGATAATGAGATGATATAGAGAGGTTTTATAAACGCACAGGGCAAACCAACTCCCGTGTTTGGCATGCGCACTTGAGCTAAATGTTGCTAACTCCTTTACTTCCCCCACTTCCTGAAGTGTTTTTTCCCCCAAAACTGCTCGTCAATATTCAGCCTTTCAGCGTTTTGGTGACCATTTCTGTAGCTGGAGCCCTGTCTTCCACCGCAAAATGGATTCAGAGAAGAGAGGACTCTCTCAGTATCAGCTGCCTTGACCTGGGCACTCGTTGGATTATTATTATTATTTTTGTTTGCTCTGTTTTTAAGTGACTCTTTGCAACTTCAAAAAAAAGAAAAAAAAAAATCAAAAACAGCAGTGTCCAAACGGTTCAGTTGCTAGGGTCAAAGGTCAAGTTATCCACATGGGGGAAAAAAAAAAAGATTTAGGACATGATTTCAAGATAAAGTTATTCATAAACCAATCAGTCAAGCAATGAGTATAGATTTGTGTCTCTTGAAGAAAGACAGTTTTTTTTGTCTGATTCATGAGAAGGATTCTTATTAATTATTTTGTCTGCTTCACATTCAAAACTACAGGACAAGACCCGAAGGCGATCCAAGCCAAAACAAGCCTAATACTGCGAGCATGTCAGCTGCTTTAATACCGAGTGTGAGAGAACTGGTGAAACAACCAATAAGAAGGCAATTAGAAGAGCAGCGCGTGCTCTGTGATTAACACATGACATTCTCTAGATCAAGCTAACGGCATGCAGACGAAGGAACATTCCTCAAACACAAACCGCATTGATTGTCTTACGATATTCTCTCTTCTTCCGTCCTCCGTGAATCATCTATTTTTTTTTCATTGTTTGGCGATGACACCTTCTCTCACACAACTCTGTAATACGATGCCCTTTTTTTCTCTTTTTTTGTCGTTTACATTTTTTGCTCTCTTTCTCTTCTCTTTTACTCGTAAATGAAAGAAAAGGACACGAAACAATTTCCCCTAACGATGACAGACGGGAGACAGAAATGGCTTTGTTTGTGTGCTAAAAAAGGAAAAAAAAAAAGAAAAGAAAAAGAAACAGGACAGAGTGGAACAAATTGAGAGATCCAGGGGTGGGTGGGTGGGGATGTGGAGGTAAGGGGGGGGAGGACGGGTAGGGCAGCAGAGCGATATCCCTCTCGCACCACCCCGGATTTGGACAGGGGTCGTCCGACTTCACTAGCCTTTGGACGAGCGTCCCGTGAGAGCAGGGGGTGTGGTCTGGGGGGCGGGGTCCAGGGAGGGGGGGGGCGGGCCCATCACGTGAAGTTGTGGCGGCTGTCGAAGCTGCGGAAGGCGGAGGGCTTGGACAGTCTCCTCATGGACAGGCTGTCCATCTTGGGCTCGGGCTTGGCGCTGGACTTGCTCCTCTGGAAGGGGTTGCGCGAGTTCCTCTGCCGCCCGTCCATCCGCTCGCCCACCGAGAAGCTCTTGCGGGCGTTGCTGGCGTGGGAGTCCTCCGACGAGCAGCTGTTGGCCCGCTCCAGCCTGGCCAGCGGCGTGCAGAAGGCCCCGCCCAGGTAGGCCCCGCCCCTCCGCGACTCGGGCAGGGCCTCGGGGTCCTCGGGGTCGGAGTCGGCGTGGCTGAGCTCCGCCTCCCTCTCCGGGTGGCAGGCGCCCAGGTCCTGGGCCTTCTCGAAGAAGGACACGCCGGGCGAGTCGGAGCGCTCGGGCGGGGCGTTGGGGGTGGAGACGCAGCGCGTGTCGATGCAGTCGGTGATGCTGGTGTACTCGGCCGCCTTCACCTGGACGCCCATGCCGCCGTAGTAGCCGCCGCCGGCCCCGCCCCCGCCGCGCGGCGTGAACATCAGGCTGTGCGACTTGACCAGCGGCGCGTCGTCCAGGAACAGCGGCCCCGCCGCCGACAGGAAGCGGCTGCTCTTGGAACGCTCCAGGGTCTGGGGCGGCTCCAGGTCCCAGGGGGTCAGGCTGTCGGGCAGCAGGGCGGAGGGGCAGAGCGCCATGTCCGCCACGGCCAGGGCGCTGTCCTCGAAGACGGCCGCCGCGTCCGAGGGCCCCGCCCCCAGCCCCGCCCCCGCGCCGCCGTACGCCCCCCGGGTCAGGACCGCCTCCATGATCTCGGAGTGGAGGGAGGCGTCGCGGGGGAAGGCGGGCATGTGCAGGGGGTCGGCCTCGCACCCCTCCAGGGGCTGCTGGCCCTCCTCGGACGCCGACACGTAGATGTCGATGCAGGAGGAGGGGCGGTGCTGCTGCGAGACGGACAGCGTGTTGAGGGGGAGGGGCCTGGCGTCCCTGGGCGCGGCCGAGGACACTGACTGCGAGCTGTTGGCCCGGTGGAGGCTGAGCGAGCGCTCCTTGAAGAAGCCCTCGACCCTCTCCGAGCACCCGGCCCCGCCCCCGGCCCCGCACCCGGCCCCGCCCCCGCACCCGGCCCCGCCCCCGCCGCCCCTGTCCCGGGACCCGGCCACGTAGAAGGAGTGGCTGCGGGGGCGGGGGGCGAGGATGGTGGGCGAGGTGGGGGAGATGGAGCCCTCGCCCGTCTGCTCTAGCGCCTCCTGGATTCGGTAGGCGGAGTTGCCCTCCTGGCTGTTGAAGCTGCTCTGCCGCAGGATGTAGGCGGCGTCGGTGCAGTCGGAGGAGGTGCGCGAGCGCGCCTTCTGCACCTCGCCCCGGTCCACGCCCGTCACCCGCTCCAGCGCCACGGCGACCCGCCCGATGAGCTCCTCCATCTGCGCCAGGCGGATGTCCACCGTCTGCAGCGACGCCTTCATGAAGTGCTCCCGCTCGTTCACCTCCTCCAGGCGCATCGCCATGTTCTCCACCCTGAGGGGGGGAGAGAGGGAGAGAGAGAGAGAGAGAGAGAGAGAGGGGGAGAGAGAGAGAGAGGGAGAGAGAGACAGAGAGACAGAGGGAGAGAGAGACAGGGAGAGAGGGGGTGAGTGAGAGAGAGGGAGAGAGAGACAGGGAGAGAGAGGGGGTGAGAAAGACAGAGAGACAGAGAGAGAGAGAGGGAGAGAGAGCAAGAAAGAGACAGAGAGAGAGGGAGAGAGAGAGGGAGTGAGAGAAAGAGAGGGACAGACACAAAAAGAGAGAGACAGGGGAGAGAGAGAGAGAGAGAGAGGAGAGGGATGGAGAAGAAGGACAGGAGAGTGTGGGAGAGAGATAAAGTGAAAGTCCATAAAGGAATAAAACAGAGATTCACTCCACTGCTCTGTGTGTGCAAGGTGTTACAGCAGAGAACGGACAGGGTGGTTGGTTTTTGTTTTCAGCATAAAAAAGCAAACAGAAATGTTCAGTAACCAGGAAATAATGCACGTCCCGCAGCTCTCCAACAGAAACAACATCATAAAATAATAAAAATTCAATAATAAAAACAGAATAGAGAGTTAATAAAATAAGGATGGGGCATCGGCCTAATCACATTTTTCCTATTAAACCAGAGGAGCTCCACCAAGATACTTCCAAGATCTATAGCCAGAAGGTATCCACCAATTAACATGGTCTTTGTTCTGTTTGTTGCTCCCAAAGTACTCTGTGATTGGTGGAGAGCTCCTCTCTGGTCTCTCAGCGAAAAATGATGATGGCAGATTGTCCTGTCCTAATTTTATTAGGGGATAACACGGCCTCCCCGTCTGTCGCTCTAACTCCGAAAGCGGGGCTCACCTCTCCGAGGTGACCCGGATCCTCTCGTCGTTGGAGGAGTTGAAGCGGTCGTCCTTCTCCCGGAAGTACTCCTCGATGCACTGCTCCTCGAAGTCGTGCACCTTCTTCAGCTCGTCCTCGGTGATGAACAGCTCTGTAACGTCGCGCCACAGATGCTCTTTTTTATTACCAAGGAGAGCATTTGCTTTTCAATACGGCACTTACGTGCGACAGTATGTCTGCTGCAGCCCAGTTTATGTACAATGATGCTCATGTTATGATCGCGTTAGTCGTTTTTTGCGTCTGTGCCCGTGTGCTTCTTTCATCTAACGTTACTCTAACATTACTCCCTGTTTTAAGTCTCACGGGAAAAGAGCATCTGATAAATTAATACTTAAACAGAAAAAATAAAGCTAAATATAAAAGTCCTGTTTTCCCACTCCAATGCTATATTTTCTCCAACTATTTATCCTCTATGACAGGATTTCTGGGCTTGAAACAGAAAAGATTAAAAGGACTTCATAGAGGCAGTGGGAGGAACATGGCATTACACTAAATTGATGCCTGGGCTCAGATGTTTCTGTCTGCACAATGACGAATGCTATTTTATGTTTGTGTTTCCTAGGCCTCTGATTGGCTTTAATTTGCTGCGGTCCAGTTGCTGTCCAATCACGGTCCGGTCGCGGTCACTCACTGAGGCCGTAGTCGTGCTCATCGTCGTCGTGCTTGCGCCAGCGGCAACACAGGTGCTTCAGGACCATGGTCATGTGACTGAAGATGATGAGGGGCGGAGGAAGGACCGGGCGCTCGTGGAAGGTCATGATCAGCTGGTACCTCTGGAACTTCCACACCTGGTTAGAGATGGACTTGACCTCGAAGAAGGTGTTACTGCAGTAATGAAATAGAGAGGGAGATAGAAAGAGTGAGAGAGAGACAGAGGGAAAGAGAAAGGGAGTGAGAGTGAGGGAAATAGATGGTGTAAGAAACAGACAGAGACAACGTGCAACAGCAGCCCAAACAGCATATACTGCACCAGAGTTTTATGCCAGCTTTTCAGCCAAAACAAGCTAAAGAGGGATTTCATCATTTTTATTTTCTGTGTTTGTGTTGGCTTAATCCTTAACCAACATCTAGAATGTTCCTCACAGTTCCTTCCTGAAATAAGCAATAAGCAGATTCAGCAGAGGCCAGGATTAAGGGAGAATGGAATGCACATGGTCAACCCAAAACCAGCCCCCATCCCACGGTCACCGTGACACCAGCCCAGACCCCCCCACCCCCCCAACCGAGTCACCCCGACACCAGTCCACCCCCACGCTCATTTCCCTGGTCCCTCCATCCTGTTAGGCTGTCAGTATCAACAGCTGTTCCACAGTTGTATTATTATTAATGGGCTATATCTAACACCTCCCCCCTCCCCTTTCCCCCTAAAATAGCACTGATGTGGGGGTGTAAGGCTGTTCCCGTCCACAGCAGCACTTTGATCTCCCAAAATGTGTTTGGACGCACACATCCACACACCACCACCTTTTACAGACAGCTACAGCAAGCTTAGCATTGTAATACGATCCTTTTTGGGGGGAAAGTGGCAGCATGAAGGTCTTTTCATGTGTGTGTTTGTGGGGGGGGGGGGGGGTAGCATTAGGGGAGCGAATAGGGAATGCTTCTGCCTGCCAGACACAGGCTCCTCCTTCAATGGCACGTCGTTTACACGCACATGTAAATCAGCCTATTGTCTATCTCCAAGTGGGCGGGGCCGGAACCCAGCAGGGACCAATGGCTTGAAAGCCGGCCGTTGCCTTTCCTCAGCCGAAACCTCACCAAAAATAGAATAAAGCCGCACCTTTTATTCTACTGTGAGACAGGTGAGGTACCATCACAGTACTGTGCATCACTCTGACACGCACACAGGAACGTGTTCACAATGCACACGCGATGATAACTGCACTGAAAGCAGGTACGATCAGTGGAATTTGCAGAAGTTAGCTTAATTTTAAAAAAGTATATATTTTTGGGGATACTGCTTTGAGGCAAGCCTACCAGAGTGAGAACTACGGAAACCCCAGTGTTATTCTAAAATATTCTAAAATAAGAGTCATTTTAACATTTTGCTATGTTTCTTGATTTTTATTTGATATGACTTTGTTCTATTACTTTTCATCATAATTGTCACTTCGATTTTATTGTAATTTTGTTTTAGATTTTCTTCTTCTGTGCTTTGGCTTCTGGATAAACATGAACAAAGCCAGCTTTGAATTCATGAGTCCTTATGAATCATGAGACCATATTCATCAAAAGGACGTGTTAACATGAGAAGATAAATATTGGCCTATGCTTGTAATCATCTTGTGTGGAATTGCTGTAATCTGTTACATTTTCATGAAGGACGGGAAGAATAATTAGACTTAAGGACATAGATGTAGAGTGGAACAGAAATTACAATATTCATGTGACAAATTGCAGGTAGTTAATCACCTTCACTTCATCTTAATCAAGTGGAGTTTGTTTTGTGTGCGTGTGTGTGTGTGTATGTATGCGTCTGTATGGAGCACTGAGTTATGTACATATTGACAAGACTACCGTATATATTATGCAAGAAAAACCGCATCCGTTATGTAATTATGCATCTAATTGCGACCAAACAATGTAATCTTATTGAAACTTCATGAAAAACTAAGAATGTCCATACAGAATGTCTTCAGCCATCCCCATCCCAGCACTGCTGATTCAAAAGCACTTACCCTGGTCCAGCCAAGCAAAGCATTTCCACCCAGGCACAAGGCTATGTTTTATTCATTTAAAGGACGTTCTATCAGACAGGCGTTTCAGAGCAGGTCATGTTGTGTTCATTCCTCATCTTTGGATTATCAACGGCTGACTTATCCTCAAAAACGGTCTTTGCAAGCACAGTGGAGAAAGTTCATTTGAACTGAAATTAAAGCCTCAACGAACACACCCCACACTCGATCCATCACTGTATCTTACGAAGACAGCCCTACATCAAGTGTTGGCTCGACATTCGAAGCCAAGTTTAGGCAGAGCATGACAGACGTACATCGTTCCTGCTGCTTTCAAAGCGCTAACGATCCTTTAACCCCTCCGTGAGCTCATATGGGCTGGGTATTATCAGTAGCGCACAGCACAAGAATACAATTTCCATTCATTCATCATGCAAAAAGCGTTCGATGTCACAGGCACAAGCTACGGTAAATCATGCATGCACACATGAATTCATTCATTGTCATGAAAGGGGGTGAACTGATGTTTCCCTCAAAATTCTTAACATTTTAAGATAACATTATGATGAATTAATTAGTAGCATTGCAATTAGTTGAATTCAATCATTCATTCAGTCATTCATTCATTCATATGTAGTCCCTCCACATTTTCTGAGTAAATAAAGGATTAATTTGTATTCATTCATTATTCAACTACTAATTTAAAAAAATCATTCATTTATTCATTCATTCATTCATTCATTCATTCATGTAGAGGTACAGAGAGCGGGTCCTACTTGAACACGGCTATCAGCAGGTTGACCAGCAGGATGTTGGCCACCAGGAGGTAGCAGGCCATGATGGCAGGCACGATCCAGGCCCCGGTCTTACAGGGGGGGAGGACCACCACGGTGCCGTCCTCCGCCGTCACGTTCTGGCCACAGGGAGCTGCGAGACGGGACAGGGAACAGCGTGAGACCCCCCCCTACCAGAACATTCCGGGCGGCGTCCCCACCACTCAATGCCATGTCCGAAATCAATGAGAGGAGCGTATGCGCTGAAATGTACAGTCTCAAAAAAAAAAAACAAACAAACAAAAAAAACAATCATCACGTCACAACTCGCATCCCAATATATTTAAACATGCGGCCGTATGTTTAAAATATATTGACGCCGCACGTGCCAAAAGGAAAACCCTTGCCAATGTTCGTGTTGCAAACGCATACGCGATGTAAAAAAAAAAAGAGAAATAAGTAACAAAAAAAAATAAAAATGTATTGAAAATACATCATACGTGTTTTTCATCTGAGATGGTTCAGTTGCTGTGGTTTGCAGAGAAGTAGTGGTTCGGTTTATGGATAGCAGGTTTGGAAGAGCACGTTATGCATATTTGCGCTTATTAATTGTGTTTTTGTCGCGGTACAGAGACACCCAGGAAGCCCAAAGTCAGAGAACTGAAAAAACCGGAGTTGTCATTGTGGAATTTAAATTTTATTTATTTTAAATTTATTTTTCCTTCTTAGTTTTTTGAGATTGAGAAAACTTTTTTTTACGGTCAACCCAACTCTGACAACTGAACCAGGTGAAAAAAACATGTCAGTGTGATGGTAAGTGGTGCCGTTGCGGTCGGATGCTGTTGGTGAAGGGGTGGGTCGGGCGATGATGGGGTGGGGGGGAGAGGGGGCATAGCCCCATGCCAAGCATTTTTCCCCATGCTACATTGTGGTGGTGGGGGGGGGGGTCTGTTGGGGGTAACGTTACAGTGACGCTCCTGTCACATGTTACAGTGATGAGGTGGGGGGGGAAGGGGACAGGGGGTCAGAAGGTGAATATGGCTATGATGTAGGCTTGGAGTTTCCGGAGCAAGTGTTTCTTTCGGCTCAGCTACTACCCCTGGTGTGGATAAGTGAGGTGGAAACCTTTCCTTAAAACAAGTTCCCTGAAGTTTGGGCCTGAAGGGGGATTTCCTGCCCTTTTTAAACCTCTGACAGCAGAGGTAGAAAGTCCTAGGGTCAGAAAGTAAAAGTACTGCCATGTGTTTCGTCCACCCATGAACTCCAGCCAGCTGATTTCACTGATTAGTTCTATCTCCCGGCTGAAGAACTGCGCTAATTAGCAAATCCAGGTAATTGGAACAAAACACTGGGGAGGACTTTTACTATCTGAACCTGGATTTTCCACCTCTGCCTGACAGGAGGAGGCAGGCGTAGACTGAAGACATAAATGCCTCTTTGCACTGGAAACTCCAGTGGGCTCTCACAACGCGCCATGCAAGATGGCTGCTCATAACTCTCTGCTGACCCCTAGTGGTGGGTAGCGAGATGACAATGGGGGGTGAGGTGGGGGGGGGAGTGAGTGAGCTGGGATGGCGGGAATGTTTTGTGCCGTAATCGCGATTCGGGATGGACCGTTGTTACGCCAGGTTCCGTGAGTTCGAAAGTAATTTTCGACCAGCCAGAGTTTCTCATTCAGCTTTCGCTGCTTCCTATTTTTGACATCTGAAACGAAAGAACGAAAAGCGTTATTTCAGTTCTCCGCCGTTTGGGCCGCCTGTGAACGCTCACGCACACACAGACACGCGCGCACACGCGTCTCACGCAGTCCGCAGCGCCATGGGAACCCTCCCTCCTGCACTGGAGGGGTGTCTCAAAACCCTCCCCCCTTACCTCAAAACAAAGCCTTAGAGGGGACCGTTTCAATCAAAGCACAAAGGGTTTAAAATTCAGCCTGTCAGCCAATTGCGGGCAATGTTACTGTTCATCGAACAGCACATCTTCTGGTTCTTTCCAACCAAACAAAAATACACCGTTTAAAATGCTGTGGAAGGGACTCAATCAAACAGTTAAAAAAAACCTCAAAAGCCAAATCTCATAGATAGACAGAGAGGTTCACAAGAATATGAGACCTGGGCTTGGGTTGGAGGAAAGCCAGGAGCTGCAAAAGGCAAAAAAAAAAATTCAGCCGACAGGCCAGAAGCCCGGGAACAGTGACAGGTTTGTTGTTATTGGCTGACGTGGGCCAGAGTGGGCGGGGTTTGGTTTTGGGGGCGGAGCCGACTTAAGGAGCGGCGGTGTGCGACTTGGTCTCCAGGGAGATGCCTTACGGTCGATCTGGTCCGCAAACACCTCCCCATAGATCATCCAGTAGGGCATGAAGAAGATGTTGCGAGCCAGCATCCAGGACGGGTCCTCATTGGGGTTTAGGATGGCCTGCCGAGCCACCCCGAAACTCATCAGCACCACCAGCATGATGATAACGAAGTACATCATGTCAATCATCTGCGGAGGGGGTGGGGAAATGGAAAGGGGGGCGGGGTCAGGAAAGAGAGTGGGAGAGTTCAGCTTGACTCTCTAACTGTCCAGCTATAGCTAACCTTAATACAAGAGGAAATATGGGACTGGAGAAATGTAATGTTATAATTGGACGGTTGTCTTGTGGGCATAATTATCTTTAAGGGAAATAACCAAGTTCTTTTAAAACAATCATTAAAATTCTTAAAACGCCGCTCACATTTTAGCTACTTCAAGCTTCATAATTACGGTGCTGCTTTGAGACATACAGGCAGTGGAGCAGGGAATCAGCTCGAGGAAGCAAATGCAGGCAACAATTCCAACCGGTTCTGACAATTTCTTGTTAACTATCTACCATAGAAGTTGTAAGACAAAAACGCAATGGATTGCTTCAACTACAATAAAAACAGGCCCAGTACGGTCAGGTACAGCCGTACGGCTGCAGGGTCGCTCACCATCTTGCCAATCATCATGACGTAGGGCCCCAGGTACTTGTTGACGCCGAAGATGTCGAGCAGCCGGATGTACCAGTAGATGATGTTGACGCAGTAGATGACGCGGCCGTAGCTCATGAAGGGCGGGTCCTGCAGACGCAGCACCATGCCCACGGAGAAGATGAGGATGGCCATCAGGTCTGTGATGTTCCAGTACTCCTGCAGCCAGACCTTCACCTTCTGCAGCAGCTTCCCCGGCTCCGACATCAGGATCTGAGAGAGAGTGAGAGAGGGGGGAGACAGAGAGAGAGGGGGAAGAGGGAGAGAGAGAGAGGGAAAGGGAAGAGGGAGAGAGGGAGAAGGGACAGAGGGAGAGGGTGAAAGAGAGAAAAGGATCACAGAATTCTCCAGCCAGTAATGTTCCATGCAGGAGCAACCAGGCAGCAGACTCCACAGGGTTAAATTACCACGGGTAATATTACCCAAAACATTTTTTTTAAATTGAACTGTGAATGGGGAAAAAAAATTAAATTTGATCATGGTAGTAAAAACGAGTGGCCGGAGGATTGTGTATGGAACTGTGCCCAACTCCACCAGCAGAGGGCAGTAGAAGGTTGTCGAACAGGCAGCTGGAGTCGGTGCTAATGTACGCGATCCGGGGAGATGAAGAGCGCGGTGAAGCCAGGAGAGATCAGTGGCCCGTTACTTAATGGCCTGTATTACATCTCGGCTGTCGGATGTGAGCGTAAACCTCAAACGTAATGCCTGTTTTAAATCCAGGGGACAGGTGGCTTTGCCCAAAAAACTGTGAAAGACTCTTCTGCTGAAAATGAGATTCCCCATCAGTCACAGTTGATAAATCACAGGTTTATCCATCATTAGATAGAGCCTTTTTAATTAGCTTTCTTTTGTTTTATCACTCTTTTTTTATTCTTTTATTGTATTTTAGCTTTCAAATGCTTGCAAATGTTTACGATGTAGGATATCCCGTTTTATTGTGCAGTCCTGCTTATTTAAATTATTTTTTACGTAAACAATTTTTTTTTCAGGTTTGTGCACTTTGTGTAACAGACAGACAATCGCTCCATAAATAAAGTTCAGAGTTTCAAAATGCCGTAAGCCCATGTTTTTTAATATATAAAATCGAAACAGTTTATGCATTTGCTCGGCGGTAGTAACAGCTGCCTATGTCAGAGCTGTTTACGCAACGGACGCCGTGTTGGGCTCCGCCCACTGAGGTTTCAGCCGGGGCTCCTCCTGCCCTGAGGCGATGTCCCAGAGGATTGTGGGTAATCACCATGGTGTGTGTGGGGAAGACGCTGCATGTTAATGAGATGCTCTGCACGGGCCGTGTGTGCAACAGAAAGAAGCGCAGCCCGGCTCGTGCCGTCTGAACACGCAATAACACCGGGACTCCTGCAGCGTCGGCCGTCCTGTCCGATCTCCTCTGATCACGGCTGACTCCGTGTGCAGCCAGAGCATCGCCTGCTTTCTGTGTGGGAAGAGGCCCCCCCCTTTCAACGCGCCCTCCTGAGAAAGGTCTCCTAGAAACGCCTTCCTTGAGCGCCATCCCAGAATAGTCTCACCGGAGTGGTCTCACCGGAGCAGGCTCACAGGAACTGGAGTGCATCGCTTGAGCCCGGTCAGCCACTTCAGACCTCTTTCTCGAACATCCCAAAAGCACCTGCAGCCACACCTACACGTGTTTCTACGGCTACCCGTTTCTCTGTACACGCTGTGTTAGCGCAGGCGCTAACGGTAACCCACCTCTCTCATCTTCTCGATGCCGTTGGTGAAGATGTAGGCGATGACGATCCACTCCTGCGGGGATGGCCAAAGCTCCATCTTCACCAGAACTATGTAGTTAAAGAGCATCAGGTACCCCACGTAGGCCAGCTGTAGCACACACACAACCGCACACAGTGAGACTCGAACCCACGTTACATACAAGCATGCACGCACACACACATACACACACACAGGCACACACATTCATACACATGGACACACACAGGCACACACATGCACACACACACGCACACACACACACAGACACACAGGTAAACATACACACACACTGTCACACACATTCATACACATGGACACACACATGCACGCACACACGCACACACACACACACACAGGCACACGCACACACACAGGTAAACATACACACACACACTGTCACACACACACACACAACATGGACACACACTAGGGAATACATACACATACCACACACATAAACAGCACCCTCCCGATGTGACCTGTCACTCACAGTGTGGAACCAGAACTTGACGATGGGCGCGTTGTAGAACTCGTAGATCTTGCGGCCGAACGGGATGAGCCTGTGCCGGCTCTGCACCTCCTCCACGTCCTTCTTCCGCGACGTCTCCGTGGCTACCTTTCCCAGCATGGCCTGGGAAGCGCGCGAGGAGGAACCGAGAGAGCGAAAAACAAAAATAAGAGAAAAGCAAGAAGGAAGGAAGAGGAGGGAAGGAGAGAAAGAGAAGAAGGGCGTCAGGTTTCTTCCGCTTGGCAGCCGCGGACGGCGCTGGCAGGACAGGGCAGCGAGGCGATGGGACAGGACACATGGAGACGACGACACACACGTTGCAGGCTCTGTGGTTTCCCGGGTGACAGGCCGCCTCCCAAATTACATTTGGGGGGGGGGGTGGTGGAGGGGCAGCGGGAAACCGCTCGACACAGAGCGCCCTGACTATGATGCGGTGGAATCTGCAGGTACAGGCGTGCATGCACATCCAATGTAATCCTTGGAGTGGTGCACCAGGTCCTGCCTAATGGAAATTAGCAGCATGCTCTGGGGAAATCACTTAATTGTATTGCAAGGAACGCGCTCTCCTGTAACACAACCCCAGCCATGCCACTGCGAACACAGCCGGGGTGGGGGTGGGGGGATTCACTGGAGGTTCTTTTATTTCAAGGTCTCACCCCCCCCAAGGCAGAAATAAAGGACTTTTCTTAGTCAAATGGGTGAAAGGTGAACGAATGTCATGCCGCACGTTCGTTTAGAAACGCTCGAAGCGGCGATGACTGCTCCTGCGTCGCGCGGCACAGCTCGTGAGCGCGTTGCACACAGCGAGGCGGACTCCTGAGAGAGAACAGCCGGCTCGGAGAGGGGCGAAGACAAGCATTCCCATAATGCATTTATGAACATACGCATTGTGGGATAAATAAATAATACACACGAGCAGATGCATAATCTCCGCTCGTGATATATTAATGTAGCCGGGGTTCGTGCTCGCTGATAAATTCCCGCTCGTGGCGCTGGGCGGAACTTTAGCGTCCTTCGCCGTGCTAATGCAGCGAACGCCGCTCGCGTCGGTTGCTATGTGACCTCACCGCCACCCTCTCGTGAGGCCTGTTCTCATTTCATATTCTTTTACTTCAAGGTGTAATTGGCAGAATAATGAGAAACAAAATAAACTGACGATCCACCCTCACTGAAAAAAAAGAGTCTTAACAAGTGTTTAAGTCTTGCAATGAGACCTTTCTCTCAAGTAGAAGATCATCTTGTTTCAATTACTTTTTTCTTGTCAAGTTAAATTTTCTTACCACTTAGGCAAATCTTGAAATTAGTCAAACTGTCTCATCTAATTGGCAATATTTAGCAAAAAGGTGATTGAAATCTGATTTTAAGTAAAAAGAAAAAAAAGAGACTAAAATACTTGTTAAGATTGTCTTATGTTTTGGGTTTTACAGTGCTGAAACGTCCCTGGGAACTATGGAGAGAACTGGTCACCTTGGAAGACTGAACCCAAGTGTTTGACCCTAATCCTAACCATAACTTTGGCCAATCTGCTCCAAGCTTCACTGCTGAAGAGGTAATGAAGCTACAGTTACCCTTACCATTGAGTGCTAGGTCTGATTGTGGAACACGTAAATAACCAGGATGATGCAGCTAACGACTTGGTTTATTTCAGAACAACAAGATCTGCACCTTTAGTATGATGAGTGATTTGTCTTATCCAACACCGAACAGGTTGCTCCACAGTTCCTTGAAGACTTTGGGAGGGTTTGGCTTTTTTCATGCATACACCCATTGTCACTAAGCTCCCCCGAAAACACTGGTGATCAGAGGGCCTGTTACTGATCTGGGATCAGTTCTAGCCCCCTGGGGACTTGGGAATGACGGTACGGAAGCATCGTCTTAATCAGATCTGAGGTCAGTCCTAAGACTGGACCCCATTCAATTAAGCCTCTTTGAAGTGAAGTGAGTTTTCCCGTGAGATTCTTTTACAGCTGTGTGATAGAGAGAGGGAGAAAGAGTGAGAGAGACGTACAGAAGGGAGGAATGGGAGAGAAAGAGAGGAGTATGGGTGGAAAGGAAGAGGAAAGTAAATTTAGAGAAAGATGAACCAAGAGAGAAAGAGACTGATAGACAAAGAGAAAGGAAGCGAGAAGGATTGTGCAAGAGAGAGAAAGAGTGAGAAAAAGAGATATTGAATGTGTGTGAGAGAGAGAGGTTGAGATTGAGTGACAGAGAGAATTTGAATTTGACAGATACTGAGCAAGAGAGAGACACTAAGAGTGAGAGAGAAAGATATTGAGTGACAGATACATTGAGAGAGAAGCTGAGAGAGAGACAGACAGAGAGAGAGAAAGCAAGAGACTGACTGGCCAACACCTTGGCTGTGTGTCAGAGCTGTTTTGCAATACAATTTCCCCCAGGCACAGACCTGTATGAATGGATATGGAAGCATGTGTGTCTGCTTTTTAGTCTGTGCAGATGGACTTTGGCCTGCGCAGATGGACTTTGGCCTGCGCAGATGGGCTTAGGCCTGCGCAGATGGGCTTAGGCCTGCGCAGATGGACGTAGGCCTGCAGAGATGGACGTAGGGCTGCGCAGATGGGCTTAGGCCTGCATAGATGGACGTAGGCCTGCATAGATGGACATACACCTGCACAGATGGACGTAGACCTGCGCAGATGAGCATGTTTGTGACTGGTTTGGAGTGCGGGAGGCAACTGCACAGGGATGCGGCAGTTGCGAGCATGCGTTTACTGTACCTCGGGCAAAAAAAACCGCTCTCACTAGAAACGGCCGCGAGACAGAGAGACAGACAAACGGACCGAACGCTGAGCAAACAGACGGAGACTTCACGGTTCCATTGACCACACCGTTGCTGAGACCACAACACGGGGGAAGACAGAGGGGCAGGCCGCTGGGGTACAGCTGGGGGGGGGAGGGAGGGGGAGGGCGGTCTGTGTGGATCAAGGGAATCTGGGGTGAATATGTAGATTGTTGCGGGTTGGTCAAGTGGAAAACCATGTTGAATTTAGATGGTGAATGTGGATATGCGTTTGCATAATCTGCTTTGGTAAAATGGTTGGTATTCAACATGAATATGGTGAGATCTGTTTTTTTTTGTACAGGTATAAGATGCATTTGAACTGGAATTACCTGTGTAGAGAAGGGGGTGGGGTCTGTGGAGTGGGGGGCATGGCTTCCCAGAGGAAAAAAAGGCTGTGAGTGTTCTAATTGGGAGGGGCGGACCTGCAGGTGAGTTGGTCTGACGGTACTGGTGGGCCTGAAGACAAGGATTGAGCAAGAGGGGCGGGGGGGTGTCCTGTTGATTTGGGGTGGTGCGGGGCAGGGTCAGGAGGGGAGGGGGTATCCTGACAGTCCAAGGCGGGGGGGTCGGGTAGGAGGAGGGAGGGGCCCAGGTGCAGGAGGGGGGGCTGATGTGGGTGCTCTCACCACGGAGTTGTACTGCGTTCCACAGTAGGATCTTACTGTGAACTCCATGTCTTCGTCGTCCTTGTCCTTGGCGGGCTTCTCGGGCTCCTCCACCTCCTTCTCCTGCAGGTAGGTGTCCTGCTCCTGCGGCATGTAGCTCATCTCGTCCTTGTTCTTAAACTCCAGGCTCAGGATGGAGGGCGGCAGCAGCAGGCCCAGGATCACCTGCGGGGAATCAGACAGTTACACACACTAATACACACTTACACACTAATCCACACACTTACACACACGTACACACTTATACACACACCTATACACAGTTATGCACACACTTACAAACTTATACACTTTAATACACACACTTATACACCCACTAATACACACGCACACACACATGCATGTACCTGCAATGCATGCTTGAACACATACACACACACACACACGTGCAGGAACATGTCCCTGTAAAGTATGCCTGAACACACACAAGCACACTCATACTAATCGCTGATAGGGTTCGTAATAAAATGTTCCAACAGCCAGTCAGCCCGTTATTAAAGCAGCCCACAGAGGCCCTTTTATTCACTCAGATAAAAGTTGACCGAGCTTCTCTGACCCTGTCTGCTCCAGACGCAGCTCAGAGGAGCAGGGAACGGCGCGGTTAGGAGCCCGGAGGAACACCGCTCCTCCGCCTAGAAACCCGAACGAAACGCGTGCGGCTCGAATAGATGTGGGGGCACATCAAAGACCAAAGCAATCGCAACAAACTTTGTGAGGAACTGCCTGTACCCATCACCCAGCATCTTTCATTTAGTTAATGCCGCTCGGGATGATTTCTTAAAGGGAAATGATTAAAAAATGATTAGACGTTCAGATGTTTTTTAAAAACAGTGTTAAACAGCACAGATTCAGCCCTGGGACAGCTGCTGGGCACATTCTGTGTTTGGCTGGAAAAAAAAGGAGGAGGAAATGTTTTTTTTTTTTTTTTTTGCATTCGCGAACTTCCTTCCCAGTCCTCCGTTTTTTATTAGCGTGGCAATTTAATTTCGTCGGAGGAAGAGGAAGACCCGCAATCTCCGGGGAGCCGTTATTTACACTGAGAACATCCCTGCCAAGAGCGCCCGCTCTCGCTCTCTCCACTCCCCCTCCCGACAGAGCCGGCGCACCGTCCGACCCCCCCCAAGGCGCGTGCGGAGAGCAGATACGGACCCAACAATAAATCGCGGGAAGAGCGAACCGTGGTGTGAGCCCCCCCAGGGGGGTCTAGCATCCAGGAACCGCACGGCACCAGTTCGAGACCCGGACCTCGGCTAGCGCTCCCCAGCTCTGTACACAATGGGGCCGGCGGCGGTTTGGACCCGGGCTGAACGGGTCTCACCGGTACGCCCTACTCGCTCACCGTATTAAACAGTCTCCGTACCGCTGAGCGTTTTAATGTCATTTTGGACATTATTTAAACGGGAAGGCCTGAAACACCGGGCCTAATCACAGGGAAATGACAGCCGGCGTGCGAATAACTGAGCAAATAATCCCAGACCTTCGTTCACCGACAAGCACCCTGTGAAAACTGAAATGGGGAGAAAAATAAAACACTAATGATTTTTAAATTATACTTTGAGACATTGCCTGCTGTGTATTATATATATATATATATAATATTAAAGCAAAAGAGTAAAACGCACAACCGAAATATCACCGCTTCTACTGCCTGAACCAGAGAAATCTTGACGGCACTTCAAGATACACAAGACTGCTTTACTGCACCCCAGATAAAGAAGCAACGACTGTGACCTCAGAAACCCTCTCCTGCGTAGAATCTGTGTAGCGCAGCGATGTGCTTCAGTGAGCCTAATACACTGATGCAGAAGCTGAGCGAATGACAGAGGCAGGGGGCCAGGGGGGCGAGAAAGTTCAAAGGTCATCTGGTACTGAAATCCACAACATTGCATTTTCCCCTTCTTCCTCCTTCTTCATCTTATTTCTCTCTCTCGCTCTCTCTCTATCTCACAAACAAACAGATGCACACCCTTTTCTGTCATAATTTTCTTTATAACATTTATAACATGCAGTGCAAATGTTAAAAATAACAACAGATGAGAGCATTATGCATATTGCTAAATTGGGGGTGATTTTTTAAAAACTCTTCCCTCCTCTGTCTTATACCTCCTCTCTCTCCCTCTGTCTCCCCCTCTCTCTCACTCCCTCTCTCCCTCCCTCCTTCTGTCTCTCTCCTGTTTGCCTAAATGAGTGCTGAAGAGATCAGTAACACCGGCACAGGTATCAGAAGCAGATATGTGCTAAGACCTGAGCTGGGAGCACAAGCTCACATCAAAGAGAAATGCCTGCAGCTATCACCTCTGAATGTGAAAGGAACAAAGCCTCTGTAAAAAAAACACCACACTATCTCTTTATCAGTTAACCACGTCTTGTTGCACTCCCGAAAGTGTTTTAATGTTTAATGCTCACCGTGAGAAAGCAATCAGAAAGAACCGGAGTGTTACAGTGCAGAAGATCTGGCTCAGCGATCAGGAATGGACAGTTCAACGTCCATACTGAGGAGAACGTGAAGACCCCCTGACAGAAGAGAGCTACAGGGCGGAATGACCTCTGACCTTCAGTCCGGAGTTCTTGCGCATGCGCAGTCGGCCCATCCACATGTCCGTCAGCAGCATCTGGCTGCAGGTGTGCGCGATGAAGTCGCGGTGCTTGGCCGCTACCGCCAGCTGCAGGCAGGTGGCGTTGCTCCAGTTCTTCAGCTCGTAGGTCAGGAGCTTCATGGCCATCTGCTCGTCCTGCTTGTAGGACTGATCCAGGAGCTCCACCGCCAACTGCGCAAACTCCCTACAGGACATCACACGCACACGCACACGCACACGCACGCATGTACACGCACACACACACACACACACACACACGCACACACACACGCACGCATGTACACGCACACGCGCGCGCGCACACACACACACGCACACACGCACGCATGTACACGCACACACGCAAACACACACGCACACGCACGCATGTACACGCACACGCACGCATGTACACGCACACGCGCGCGCGCACACACACACACACACACACGCACACATACACACACAAACAAACCACATATGTGTTAAAGTCACCGTTGAGGTACACCACCCCCTTCTCTCTCTGAAGTTTCACTGTTTAAACAATATTCACAGTATTACACATATCCTATGGGAATAGATGGAAGGGGGTGGGGGTAGGGGATAGGGTGTAGGAGATGGGGGGGGGGGGGTATGGGACTGGGTGCAGGGGACAAGGTTAGAAGATGGGGGGTGAAGGGATTGGGGGTAGGAGGCAGATTGTAGGGGACAGGGGGAAGTGGACAGGGGATAGGGGACATGATGTAGGGGGGACAGGGTGAAAGTGATGGGGGTAGGGGCCAGGGGGAAGGGGACAGGATATAAGGGACAGGGTGCAGGGGACAGCGGTTAGGGGACATGATGTAGGGGACAGGGGGCAGGGAACAGGGTTGAGGGTGTCGGAGCGAATGGAACAGGGAGGGCCAGGGAGGACCTGGAGTTGTGGTTGAGCTCCTGCGAGATGTCGTCCACCATGTCGTTCTCTGAGGCCTCGTGGGCCATGGCCTTGCAGAGCTTGCAGGCCACCAGCGCCTTGGCCATGGCCTCCTCGCCGTGCTGCCAGAAGAACAGCGCCATCTTCTGGCGCTTCATCAGCACCGCCCACACCATCAGCTCGTGGAAGGGGAACGGGAAGTGGTTGATCTCCGGGTCGTCCAGGTCGATGTCCACCTCCTCCTCCCGCTTCCTGGTGGTCTTCTGTCGGCCCCGCCGGATCGGCATGTCGTCCTGAGGCAGGGGAGACGAGTCGAGACCAGAGCCCACCGTTCAGTCCTGCTCAATGTCTGGGCGGTATTTAATTTCTAACAGGTTTTTTTTGGGGGGGGGGGTCTCATTCCAATTCAGTCAATTCAGGAAGAGGCTGTAAAATTCAATGAAGGAATTCAAAAAAGCACCCGCAATGCTCTATTTTATATTCTATTTTTCAATTAATTTGAATTTCAATTAACTTCCCGAACTGCCTGAAATTGAAATGGAACTAACCCCAACTGTGTAGTGTCAAGAAAAAGCACAGGCCCACCTAACTGCTAATACGATGCTGTAGGTACATTGGCCCTGATTTGAAACAAGGCTGCAGTTTGCTGCGATACATTATTAGACTTGCAGATTCTGAACTTGGACCTTGCGGCTTCTACCGCTCCTTCTAATTTTGTGCATCAGGTCCTTCTTCAGCCTGAAGGATTTTGGCGGAAATTGCTATTTGGGAGCTTTTGCAGCGATAAGCACTTTTCATGGATCTCTGCGATTTCACATTTGTACGGTTCCGTGAGCGGTCACCCCACACTTCAGGGAAGCCCCCCCCCCCCCCCCCCCCCACACCGAATGCTCATTAGTAAGCAGCGTACCAGAAACATCCCCCAACCCCTCGGCCTAAACAGAATGCCATGCAATTAGCTAAAAATGGTGAGAGAAAGCCTTAAGTGCCTCAGGTTCTCCTCAGTACTTCAAGAATTTTAGAGAAAAACTGTCCTTGGTTAACCTTTTTTTTCCAAAAAAAAAAAAACTTCCACTGTTATGTAAGGTTTCACCGTAACTGAACTGCCACGGATACTGTGTCTCTGACTAGAAAATACTGAATGAGTTCAGGATAATTTCAAAAATAATATAATTATTTTTCTACAGGAAACAAATCTTCCCAACCCTTACGGATTGGAATATATCACAATATATTGTAAATATGTGGACTTACTTGGAAAAGGAAATATTTCAAAGCGGTAATAATTTGGATATGTCTTCATATACTGTGAAGTGTTGCAGTACCTTGATAATATATTTTATTCCAAAATATTTTCAGTATATTTCATTTCTGCAAGGGACTCCATGCTATATATACTGTGTAGCTAAATTGCTTGACCCTTTGGCGGAATGGATATTCTGCTTTTAAAAAAATTATCTTTGTGATGTCACAATGCTTTTTTAAATTCATTGGCCACATTTTATGCTGAAGAGTTCCATCACCTACCAAGAGCTGGACATGACAGCCAAGTCCCCAAGGTAACTATGGTTTAATAGAAAGGAATCTTCTTTATCTGAAAGCTCTTTGGATCTCCTAAGAGACACAGAGGCACATGACCCAACGAGCAAGCCTCATTTCTTCCTGCACCTTGTAATTCACTTCTTAACACATCCATCAGCGATAACATGTTTTGAGGAGGAGAAAAACGGTCTCCAGGGGCCAGAGACACAGCCGTATGCTGCTTTTATTAGTATTTAAATGCTGCATTTACACTCTTGAGACACACTGGGCACCGGTGCTGAGGACTGACAGAGAAATCTCAATCAATACGCACGCGATGCGCTTAGTGTTTTCTGCAGATGGTTGTAAAACGTATAATTAAGGGCTGCAACGCAGGGACTTGGTTTATGGGTGTAAATAAAACAAATCCTTTCAAGAAGCTGTGATTCTCCAAATTGCCTTCCCCTTCAAGAATGGGCGGTGGCCACCGTAACTTGTGTGGAGTACAGTGTAACACGCTCTAATCGGGGGTGTTGTGATGCTCAAATGGGCGGGGCTCCAGCCAGAGTGCTGTGAACGCCGGTGATGCTTCAGGCCAACTCAAGCATCGGCCAATAACGTAGCGCTCTGTTAAAATCAGTCAAATAGCAGGAAACCAATCTCAGACGGTGACACATCCGCGGCTGATTTGGAGAGCTGCGGGGTGCACAGGTGCTCCT
Organism: Anguilla rostrata; assembly: GCF_018555375.3. Classification (NCBI taxonomy): domain Eukaryota; kingdom Metazoa; phylum Chordata; class Actinopteri; order Anguilliformes; family Anguillidae; genus Anguilla; species Anguilla rostrata. The sequence goes on along the minus strand of NC_057942.1, from coordinate 37,420,079 downwards.
CATTACTCAGCGCTTAATTAACCAATCATAGCAGCTGGATGGCACAGTTAACTCCCGTCACCTGGCTTTGTGGCTCTGAACTGAAGCGAAAAACAAAACCAGGACACGGTGTGCCCCTTCAAGGGCCAGGCTGAACACCACTGCGCTAGAAAGAAAGTGTCCAAGGGCCCAGGGCCCAGGGCCAATTACGGCATGAGTTTTAGTTAAACTCCACCAGATCGGGGCTTACCTCCATTCCCAAGAGCTTAAGGGCCTTCGGCTGCCAAAAAAAGAATTGGGGGGAAAAAAAACAGAAAACACTCGAAATTATCCACAGTGGAGGAGCATTTTTAGATCAACATTTCAGAGCAATAATAACTATTCAAAAATACAGATCAGGCAAGGGTATTGTTTTTTTTTTTTTAAAGGCAAATAGTAACAACTATAAAAAAAAAAATCAAAACATTTGGAAAAAAGTCTGAATAAGAATGGCTCTGATACTAAAATGAAAGGTTCTCTGCTCTCTTGTTTGTGTTTTTTTTTCTTTTTCTTTTAAAAGAAGCCATCTGTTATTTATGTATTAAGTCGGTGCTCGGAAGCTCATAGCAGCACTGTGTGCCAGATATATAAATAGAACGCGTCTGCGGCGGAACATGATGAAATCTGAAATCTGGTTCAGGGTTTGTCCCTGACAGGTCCGGTGTGTCACAGCTTCTGTTTCTTCCCCTATCTGATGAAAAACCATCAGGTGCCCGAATCCCGTCAGGTCAGATACCGCTTGTTTCTTAAGCGGTTTCGAGACCGAGGAAGAGGAAGCCTGTTGCCGGGGTATTTCGAGTCGGTCAGACCGCGTGCGATCTCTGTGGCTCGTGCTAAGCTGCTGCAATTAAGCGCATTACTGTATGATAGCTGCCTTGGGTTTCACGCCACGGCTCGATACTTAGCCGGCGTTTTAGCTACTTAGCCCCACCTCCTCCTTAACATAGCAAATAAGGGTACTGAAGATGGCGGGTAATTTGTAGTTTTCTGAAATTTTCTGAAATATTTGTAGTTTTCTGAAAATTCTGTCTGGCTGTGTCTGTCATAACATCAGATAACTAAGAAAGTGTCTTCATTTGGATTTACAGTTTCTGTCACCTGAAGGATATGAAATGTCAGAAGATAACATCACTTCTATCACAATCTACATTGTTATTTTCCATTGATATATTCAATACACTTGCAAACCCAAGATTAATTCTGACTGTTGTTCCCCCATTCATAGTTATAGCTCCCCTCTTAAAAATAAACTTAAAAAACCTTAAATAAAGAAGGTGGAGTTCACTCACTCTTTTAGGGCCGAAGAGATTGTGGTAAAGGGTTCGAAACCTTTTCCTGGTGTAATTGCAACGGTAAGCCCCGCCCATCAAGTACTCAATGACCAGGCCGATGTCAATCAGACTGATTCTGTAATCCGGCGGGAGGTTGCCCTGGAAACCAACAGAAGGTTGTTTCAGAGGTAATGGAGACTCACAGAAACAAAATGCGTAAAAAGAAACAGGATAGGGAAGATAGAAAAAAGTACAAGCACACACACCGCACACACGCACGCACGCACACACGCACGCGCACACAAACTTTTTTTATTTTTTGCTAAGCCGAGAAAAAAAAAAAGGTTGTTATTTGATTCACCTTGAAATAGATCCAGCTGAACCCTGGATACTCTTGCTTGGAAAGAACACACAAGGTCAGTGAGAAACATCACATGAGGAAAGGAGCCCGGAGACGCTGAAACCCCGCTAAGACCCCCGCCGGGGGGGCGCGGCAGGCGCTAACCGCGATAGCCGCTACGCGCTAGCTCGTCTGCGTTTGTACTTCGGGATCCGATCTTATCGGGGTTTCAGCACTCAGAAGCCAGGAAGAGAGAAGAATGCACGAGACAAGAGGGGTTATTTTATTCGTTTTTTTTTTTTTTTGGGGTTTTTTTTGTTCGCTGAATCTGAGCTGATCAGGAATTTCCCGCCGAGGCCAAACTGAATTTGTAGCACTCACTTTAATCAGAAGTCAGTCAATCAGTCACAGTGACTTATTAATCAGCACGCTTTGATTCGAAACCTCTGGTGTGGTTTTTAGCTACGTTAGCCATTTCTTATCAGTGGGTGCTTTTCACTTTTTTTTTTTCCCCTTTGGAATCGGCAGTCGCGCCTCTCGAGTTAGCGCTACGCTAAGCACACCTGCAAGCACAGCAGGTGAGGTGTGTGCAGTCTTCCAGGACACCTACCTGCAAGCCACTGATTTTACACCCTACAGGCCACACACAGTACTACAGGAGAGCCAGTGAATACTTTACACTGTACAGGCCACACACAGTACTACAAGAGAGCCAGAGACTAGATTACATCCTACAGGCTACACAGTACCACAGGTGAGCCAATGACTATTTAACACTGTACAGGCCACACAGTACTACAGGAGAGCCAGTGACTATTTTAAACCCTGCAGGCTACACACAGTACTATAGGAGAGCCAGTGACTATTTCATATTCTACAGACTACAAAGCACTACAGGAGAACCAGTGACTGTTTTACATCCAACAGGCCATATGCAGTACAACAGGTAAGCCAGTGTAAGCCAGTGACAATTTTACACCCTACAGGCCATACGCAGTACCTACAGGAGAGCCAGTGATTATTTCATATTCTACAGACAACACAGCACTACAGGAGAGCCAGTGACTATTTTACATCCGACAGGCTACAGTCGAGTCAGTGACTACAGGGTGGGTTTAAACCCTGACTGATTTAAACACACCCTATTCTGGGGGAGGGGGAAGGGGCGGCAGGAGATTTGACACTAACACCAATCCTGCAGAATCCTTATGAAGATCAACGGATGAAAACTAGAAAAATCAGCCTGCAATCCTAAGGGCTTTCACTGGTCATAGGCCAATTAGCTGGCTGGTTTTTTGAATTATATAACTGGCTGACTCCTAAAAGCAATATGCTTAAGGAAAACGTGTTTTTTAAAAAAAACGCATTAATGGCTGTCCAAACAGAATTATGCACAAAAATGTTTGTTGTATTCTGTGATAGAAAAGTGTTTGGCATTTAATTGGGCATTTTTTTTCTTCCTGTTTATATCCTTCCTAGAGTAGCACCAAGAGTACTACAACAAAGATAAATTTGGAATATCTCATTTCTGTCAACACATTCTCATTGAACCACAAGATTGAATTTGAATATAAATTATTTTATTGTTCTGTTTGCATGTCCGTAACTGGCAGATAATTCTATTGTAAATTAAAAGACTTTTGGGGTAAGACATGATTTAGTGTGCATGTGATTTTTGGGCTGCTGTGTGTGTGTGTTTGTTTATGTGTGTGTATGTGTGTGTGTGTGCATGTGTGTGCGTATGTATGCATATGTGTATGTGTGTTTGTGTGCGCATGCATGTGTGTGTGTGTGTGGGCATGCAAGTGTATGTGTGTGTGGTTGTGTGAGTGTGCATGTGCGTGCAGGGACGTACTATATGCCGTGCAGCAGTCTATGTGCACATCAGCCCAAAAATATGCAGCAAAGTGGCAGCAGAGCTAATGCTAGCCAGGGTGACTGAGCTCTGTTAGCATGGACACACACAGTATGTGACTGACAGGTCCAGGATCTCCACTCTCAAACGGATGCTGCTCTCCACTTGGGTGACTTTAAAGCTCGGGATCAGCTGTTCTTTTAACTAAAACTGTTTATCATAGCCAAACACTCTGAACTAAGGAGGATGCAGTCATTTGTAAGTAGAAAAAAACTTAAAAACAAAAAAACTAAAGTAAAGCTATCTGCATGTTAATTTTTTAAAGGATAGATGGATGTACAGTGAGTTCCATAATGATTGGAACAAAAACATCTTTTTCTTGATTTGCCTCTGCAGTACACAGTTTAAGGTTTGTAACCATATATCACAAGTGGTTAAAGAGCAGATTCTCAGCTTTTAGAAAGGGCATTTTTATACACTCTGGTTTCGCCATGTAGAAATTCTATTCTATGTATAAAAAGTGCTGTAATTTCCAAATGATAAAAAACCATGTATATAAAAATACCCTTAAATAAAAGCTGAGAGTGTGCTCTTTATCCACAAGTAAATTGTTCGATCTGCAAATCTAAAATTGTTGAGTACAGAGCCAAATCAAGAAAAATATGTATTTGTCCAAAACATTATGGAGCTCACTGTATATACATATTTATGTATGCACATTGATGTGTATGTGTATACATCACATAGTACTGGGAGCTATATTACAATGCATAGCTGCACAGCAAGACAGGTGTTTGAACTGTTAGACAGGTGTAAGGTCCAGGGCCTGTATTCACAGAGCATCTCACTCGCAGGAGTATTGCTGATCTCAGATAAGGGTTCCTAATCTTTTTCCATTACGAGCCGCAAGGCCAAACAGATCCTAGATCAGTGCTCCCACTCTTTGAGTTGCTTCGTGAATACCGACGCTGGTCACGGCTGTTATCTACGATGCCAGGCCGAGTCAGCGTTCGCCGTGAGGTCAGAAACCACATGCAGCAGCACACCAGTCGCTCGCGGACAGACGGACGGACGGACGGACGGACGCACACGCAGACGGGGCGCAGACAGGCAGTCTCTACGAAATCAGCTCTACGAAATCGCTCTACACACCACCACCCCCCACCCCCCCACAGCATGCAGCCGTGGCAACCAGACAACCAGAGCGCTACAGCGAGTCTGACAGCCCGATGAGACGGGGAAGCGGGTTTCTCGGAGACGGCCGGCGGAAGCTGTCAGGCTGCGACGGCGGTGGTGAGCGGGTTGGTTTGGGACGGGGGGGTGGGGGGGTGGGGGTTATGACAGGGTTATTTAGACCAATCAGAGCATGAGACGGGTGATAAGACAGCTGATGAAACCTCAAGAAAACCCTGGAGCCCCGTCCCTGCAGGTTAGAGAAAGGCAAGAGGGGTTGGAGCTGGAGAAGGTAGGCTCCCTGCGCTTTGACTGACAGCTGCTCGGAGGAAAGTGGCACGTCTCTCCCATGTGACATGTGACAGAACTTGAAGGGACTTCACAGACTACGACTGAATCAGAGGGAATAATGCTTGGAGCTGAGTGTGTGTGTGTGTGTGTGTGTGTGTGTGTGTGTAACTGTCGGCAGGCAGTTTACTGTTGAAATACGACCACATTACAGATATAAATACAGCAAAATCAGGCTTGGGGATAAGAGGCTACAGGTAAGGCCAACCCTCTATTCCAGGAAGCAGCCATACCACAAGGTGAACACATGTAATACCTACAGAGCAGATGTTATTTGTTATGATGTAATTGCATTGAGGGAAATAATATGGGATTTTCAGTGAGATAGACTCTCGGCTCCCAGTACAACCTCCTCAGTCTAAGCTCAGGCCTGTATCAAACCTCACAGGCCCTGCAGGGCATCCAAAGTTTTGCTGAAGTCGGAAAAACAGCGGACTGAAACAAAGCCTTTTTTACGGTTTCACTCAGACCGGGGGAAGGGGTATGGCGTAACCACGACACATTCCCAAGCCGTCCTTGCAGAGGCCCAAACACCGGTCGCCACTGAAACGAGGAAGCAGGAAGCGGCGTCTACCACACACTAACCGAGGGTTATTCCACACAGAAGCAGCACAAACCAAGAAACACGACTGACCTTCCACCGAGCACAAAAGACAATCGTACCTTTTTGACGTCTCTGACCAGGTGGTACAACGTGTTTGATGGTCCGTGTCTCTGGAAAGACACAGATTAACAATAATAATAATAATTAGACATAACTCAACATTTGAGCTGGAAGAATTGTGTTGTTTAAAGTATGCTCAAGAGGTGGAGAAATAGCAGGAAATAGCAGGAAACAGCAGGATTTTGTTTCTTTTTTTTGCTACCAGTGATGCCACAAGTACTACTACTATAACTACCACTGCTACTACACCTACTAATACTGCTCCTGCTATTTATACAACCTGATATAATGATTGAATCACAGCCATCCTTTGAATTTTCAGGAGCTGAAAATGTGTGCTTGTCTTATGAATAAAATGTTACTCATTGTGGTGCATTGTGGGACATGTAGTACAATCACCCTTCTTTGGGATGATGACATGTCAGAAGGCTGGTTTTGGAATGAGCTCACCCCTCATATATTGAACACAATATATATCACACACACACACACACAGTACTGCTCCCCACTGAATTAACACTAATGGAGAGAGGGAGGGAGGGAGACAGAGAGAGAGATAGGTGGGGGGACAGAGCTCCTGTGCTGGGACAGAATCACACAGGTGCACACGTGCGGGAGAGATTACCGTGTTGTAGAGCTCCTCTAGTCTGGAGAGGGTAAGGAACCGATGCATGCTGACACCATTCTCAATCAGCAGTTTCACAAAGTCCACTCTGTCCAGCACCAGCGCGTCCAGCATGGACTGCTCCAGGGACCCCACCTGGAGACAGGTAACCACAGGAAGGGTTAAATCACTAACTCCACCTGGAGACAGGTAACCACAGGAAGGATTAAATCACTAACTCCACCTGGAGACAGGTAACCACAGGAAGGATTAAATCACTAACTCCACCTGGAGACAGTGATTTAATCCTTCCTGTGGTTACCTAACTCCACCTGGAGATAGGTAACCACAGGAAGGATTAAATCACTAACTCCACCTGGAGACAGGTAACCACAGGAAGGGTTGTATCTCTCATAACTGCACCTACAGTATGTTAACCTCAGGAAGGATTCAATTATTAATGAGTCTATTGGGAGAGAGGTAGCTACAGATTTATTCTCACATAATGGGCTACATGACTAAAGCACCTGGAGACCAGTAATCACAGGTTCACCTGATTGGAAAAGACTTAAGCAACAGTGACAGTATGCGTTGTGTGTTTGGAGAATAGATTCACTCCAGTTCTTGAAAGACAGGGTAATTAGGTATAATGAATTGTGCTAACAATGTATCACAAATTGTTTATTTTCTTTGCTTTTCTATGACCGTGTTTTATTTTGCTTCCATTCCAAAATTTTCGGGGTGATATCTGTTGATATTGCGACAGGTACCAGCTGAAATGACTTTCAAACCGACAGGAAGGACAGACGCATCGCACGGCAAACACCAGTCTCGTCAAGGCCAAAAAAGACGTGAACAGATGGATTTCTTCTCTCTCTCTTCTGTGGAGGCATTCACGCATAAAACATGCAAATGGAAAAAAAAGGCATTAACAGCTGCCCAAAAAGACTGCCTCTGTCGGAGCCGCGTTAGCATGCGATGCTAAATCTGCGGGACCACCAACCGAGAAGGATGCAGATTCAGTGAATTAAACCTGACTGAGAAAAAGAATGCTGGACCGCAGCGATGACATCACTCTAAATAAGCCTGGTTTCTCCTGAAGCCAGGTTGCTGTGGGTTGTTATGGGTACCCCATCCATTGTGCCATGTTGCGTGAAAGGTCTGAAACAGGGGCGTTCCTCCCGTGCATTACCGGCCACTGCTGCCCGTAGATGAAGATCTGGCTGCGGGCGATGTCCACCCTGTTCCACGCCAACGCCAAGCTCAGCTGGTCCGGCGCGGACGCATTGGCCCCTGGGTAAAACAGAAAGGCAAGGGGTTGATCAGACAGATACGGACACTGAACGTTTTGCTCCTTTCACGTCTCAGTGAAAAGTCAAACCACATCCGTGCCGGCTTTGTACCGTCTACCGTCCTGCCACCAACCGTTCCCCCACTTAAGTTTAAATGTCCGGAAAGTTCCAAAAGCGCAATTTATGGGCTGTTTACCCAGCCGAGAGACCAGCTTTCAGTGCCTCGCACCCAGAGGCCACAGGGCTCTTCCCTGGGGCGTGCCGAAATGTGATGCTCACGGCGTTCATTCTTCAGCTTTACACATCAATCATTTTCCAGCAGGTCGTTTTTTAAGAGAACTGGTCTCCCTTCTCCCGCTGCTGCCGAGAAACATCAATTACAGGCAGCCGCTCCTGGCTATGTATTAAAGCGCATTCATGTACACTGTTTAACAGCCACTCCTGAGACGGACTGCTATTATAATCCTTTAGTCTGAATTACTATTGTCCAGGGGAGAGGAGAGGCTTTTGTGCAGAGAGGGACATGAATTATGGAAGAGAGTGTGATGCCTTTATGAATGTTGTCACTGGAACTCAGAGGAGAAAACCCCTAGCCATGCACACACACACACACACACGCACACGCACACACACACACGCACACACCTGCATGCATACACACACCCACCCACACACACACACACACACAGACACGCATACACACACACACACACACCTGCATGCATACACACACCCACACCCACACACACACACACAAGCATATACACACAGATACACACATATGTACAGACGCACACACACAACTATTGAAAATCAATAATTTGAGCTATGTGCGCTCAGGTGAGCCGATATTGTCCAAATCAGCAATCAACTCTGAATGAACTGTTGGCCAGGCACATCTCCTTTTTTTTGCTCTAAATCAATCATTGAGAATGAAGATCCACTGAATCAATTTAGACTGAATAATTTACGAAAGTTCTGTTGTTTTGGGGGGGTCTGTGGAGGATCTTCTTGAAGTGAAAAACTGAATAGAGATGGCCACTGAGTGGCTTTATGGGGCTTATAAAGCTCTGTCTGCCAGAAGAGGGAGGGGTGGAGGATCACTCACAATCCACACATCTCTCAGAGGGAGGAAGAGAGAGAGAGAAAGAGGATGAGAGTCTGCATTATTTCACTCTCACCCTCCCACTGCAGTGGACAAAAGCTACAGCACATAGCACCCCTCTGGTCTCTCTGGAAAACTGTGTGTGTGTGTGCATGAGTGCATGCATGCGTGCAGGTGTGTGTATATGAGTGTGTTTATGTGTATGCATGCATGCTTGCCCATGTGTGTGCGTATGTTTGCAAGTGAGAGAGTAAGAGGCTGAGGGGGAAAGACTTCTCTGGAAATTGTTCATAATTGAACTCTTGTCTGCCCAGTCACACCAGGAGGGAATGAGGGTGTTTGGGACAGGATAAACAGGGGGGAGCACTGGAAGATGAATGGGTTTGGGATGAGTGTGACAAAGTGTGAGAGAGACAGAGAGGAAGAGATGGAGCGCATCTTCTCTTCCCTTTTCCCTCCATTTTCTCTCTTACATTTTCACACAGTTGAGATGCTTTAAGCAGCAACAACAAAAAAATTCTACAGGGGATTGAGAGCACTCAGAAAAGCTGAAAAAAAGCTAGAAAAAAACCTCTGCTTTCAGCCACCCAGAAACAACACAGCCTCAACGGACACCCACATGACATAAATCTCACATAAATACTGAGAAACACTTCACACATAAAAACACACACATACATATAGACACACACACATACACACAGACATAAATGCATGCGTGCACACACACATGCGCGCACAAATATGCACGCACGCACGCACACACACACACACACACACACACACAAAGCGTGCGGGCACGCGCACACACACACACACACACACATACACACAGACATAAATGCATGCGTGCACACACACAGACACGTGCACACAAATATGCACGCACGCACGCACACACACACACACACAAAGCGTGCGGGCACGCACACACACACACACACACACACACATACACACATACCCTCAGTGCGAATGTGCTGTTTGGTCCTTGGGACTGACATTACCTTTCAGGAGAGCGGTGAGGATGGCCAAGTCAATGTCCTGGTGGCCTTCCGATCCCATTCGGAACACAGTTATCTGAAAAACACACAAACACACACCCGTGTTTATTATAAGGCTGGGATACAATCACAGTTCTCACCGTGACCACAGAAAGTCACATGACTGTACAATTTCACTCGGTGATTGTGCTTGTGCATTCAATCCTCAGTATAGACTTCCTTCAAAGAAACATGGTAACACCTGTGTTACGCTCTCCAATCAGCTTCAAGGTCAAGAGGAGGAGTCAACCAAACAGTGCCTCATAATAGGCTGTTCTCAGACCCTCCACCCAATAATATTCCAGATAACTACAATGTCTAGTGAGTGACTGGTGACCTGCAGAGCTTTCTTGTCTCTTGGGAATGCGGTGTAGAGGCCAAGGATCTGAGCCAATTTCAGAGGTTGCAAGTTTGATTCCCAAGTGGGGGGCACTGCTTGCTTGATTGAGCAAGCTACACATCCATAGCTCATAGAGAAGCTTATTTTGACACCGTGTGTGCCTGCGATAAATAAATGATGAAAACCCCTCTCACTCCCACCCACACCCCCTCTCCCAAGATGGGCAGGTGGTTGATCCTATAGGTCATCTCTGTCTGCATCTGTCATCTCTTCTTCACGAATAAACTTCTCATGAGGAAGAAAATGTCATGTAGTCACATCATCACGTGATGTGCACAAAATCATTCCTAAAACAATGACCTTTCCCCACCAAGACACAAACAAGGATATGTGCAACCGGAAAAAAGCTTCCAATTTGTGTCCGCCTTGTTCGTGGGACTGTGTGTGGGTGTATGAGTGTGTCTGTGTGCGTGAGTGTGTGTGTAGGTGAGTGTGTGTGTGTTTGTGTGTGTGCGCGCGCATGTGTGAGTGTATGAGTGTGTGTCCGATGACCATTTACAGGACTGTTGCTGCAGGCCTCTCCTTACTGTTTCAGCTTTACACCGGCAACCAGCCAGTGTAGTGCCATCTTACAGTGTCCTTTCACTGCAGTCTGTGATAACAGAGACTAACGGCAACCTGCAGCCCTTCAGTCAGGGGTGGAGAGATACAGGCCTGGAGATATACAGGGTCCTTCTGGAGAGCCACAGAGTCCTGCTGGCACCATTAAGATTTGATTGTTCCTTTCTTTACTTATCGCTCTGGCGCGACCAACAGATAGATAGGCCCTCTGGCTCTCTCTAATGTGACTTTCCAAATAAATGGTGTCCATTCCCCAGTGGAATAAAAAAACATATAACAAAAGCAGCACTCTTGAGACGTCCTACCCAGCAGGAGCATCAGCTGTGGGAGCATTAGCGTTAGCACGAGGCGCTAACCGCGCTTCAAGGTCGCCCCGCGCGGTGGCCGTGACTGCCGAGGCGTGCTGGGAATGGGGGCCCGGGACGCGAGGGGTGCGTTTATTACGCTATTAATCTCTCCCTCTTTTCATCCCCCCAACTGCTCTCAACCCCCCCCCCCCACCCCTCCACCCCTCCACCATGGCTCTGCCTGGCATTGGGTCATGTTTGTGGATTTATTTGCACATGCGGCATGAAAATGCAGTTAGGGGTTTTTTTCAAACCCAGCCACAAACGGCCTTCACCCTAGAATCTGTGTAGAAGCAAGTTCGCCGTGTTCTCTCTCTCTGTCTCTCACTCTTTCTCTTGCTCTCTCTATCTCTCTCTCTCTCCATACGCTTCCATACCGTTGTGTGGGTCTGCGATACAGATGAATGCCTGCGGCTGGTAGATAACTGGGGTTATCTACAAGCGTTGGGAGTACTGATGGATCATGTGATGCCACAAGGGGGAGGAGCTGAGGGAAACAGCAGAGTAGTCGGGAGATCTGGTGTTACTGACCAGGCGGGGTGCTTAGCTCTGCTGCTAGCTCACCCAGGAGGAGACGGAGGGGGGAATTACCAGCAGTCTTATTTATACAAGCCCACTCCCTCATGCACTCCTTCACAACCCCCCACCACCCCCCCCGAAACAAGACTAATGCACACCATTAAATCTACACTGCTCAACCCTGTAATCCCACAAACAGGGCTATTCATCTCTGATGGGAGTGAAGACTAAAGACTGCTCCTGCTTAAGACCCACACTGCTGCACGCGGGACTAAAGAAGAAGAAGGGAAAGAAAAAAATAATAGCCGTTTGATGAAGTCAAAGGCAGTGTAGCGTAACGGTTAAAGACCTGAGGTTGCCAGTTCTAATCCCAGGTGAAGGCACAGCCGTTGTACCCTTGAGCAAAGGTACTTAGCCAAACATTGCTTCAATGTACAGCCAGCTGTACAGCCAGCATGTGAGTCACTCTGCATAAAGGGGGTCTGCTTATCATATGAATAATATACTCCAAAGAGTGCCTAGTCAACATTTAGGCATTCAGCAGATGTTCTTATTCCTGGTGACTAAGAAAAGAGTCCATCTAGCAATGCTAGAAGAGCAGCGCTTCCATAGGAGATTTGCTGACTGTGGCCTGGACTGGACGCCATGATCTCCGTACTACAGACAGGACAAATATGGAACCGGCAGTTTGGCTCCAGCCGAGATTTGGGCAGAGCTCCCAGGCCAGACCGGGCCAAAGACAAGCCGCGGCCAACGGGCTCTACGTGAGCCCCGCGCCAGGCTTGGATCACTCGCTCGTCTCTTCCGGCTTCCGTTTCTGTTTTTTAACGTTTTTTTTCTTCTCTTTGTTTTGTTTGTTTTTTTTGTCACCTGTGGAAAACAACCAGGCGGCAGGCAGGGGGCGCTGGAGAGCGGGAACAGATGGACCCCCCCCCCCCACAGTCAGATTCTTGCTTTTGTTCTATGCAGCCGTGAGACCCGTTTTCTACCCCTTGGCGGGAGGGTGGTGGGGGGGGGGCAAATTTTCTTAACCGTGCAAAAAAGCAGCCATGAGGGACGTTTTCCATTTCAACATCCTGCCCACCTCAAACGGCCATCTTAATTACGTAGCGCTCTCCCTCTCTCACCCTCCATCTCATTCTCTCTATCTCTCTTTCTCCGCCAGCCGCCAGGAGAGTGCCTTCACATTAAAGGAGTCGGGGGCGTGGGGAGGGAGAGGTTTTGAGGGGTGCGGTGGCGGTGGGGGTGGTGGGGGAGGAAGGGGGTGTGGCAAGGGTATAACAGGATTGGTTCTGACACACGGTAGCCCTGCTACATATTACAGACCACCTCTGTGACGCGAGTTATTTGGATGGCAGGCGTGAGAAAGGGTTTTTGGCATGGCGGCGCTCTGAAATCAACCATCGACCTCAACAGAAACACTCTCGTGATGAATCAAAATCAACAATTAAAAAAAACAACAAGAACAGAACTGATCAATAATAAATGCTAATACACAAATGTGAAACCCGAAGGCTAGACGTATAAAATATATAATAAAAAAAAGAAATAAAAACAACTATTTTTCATGGCGTTTGATGCAGGGCCTGCTCCCAGTGCCTCAGACATATTCATAAGCCCCCTGTTTGGGATGCTTGAAAGGGCTGCATGGTTGGCTTGGCCCGGGGAAGAGCCATTCATCTTAATTTAACGGGCGAGAATGCCCCCTCGCCGCTTCCCCCCGCCCCTCCCGCCCACCCCCACCCCCCCCGCCCCTCCGTGCGGCTCTGGCGCCCGGCACGCGACCCAATTTGCAGATTATGTGGCGGCGGCTGCTTCCCCATAGCCTAACAGTGTCAATATTCTTTCCTCCCCCTCTCTCTCTCGCTCTAATTTTTATCTATACCACTCTTCCTCTCAACCATTCTATTGCTTATTCTCTCACTCCATCCCACTCTGTCTCACCTTTAAATTCTCTATCCATCCATCCATCCATCCATCTATAGTCATATCAGGAAGTACTCAGATATTTAGAGCTGAAACTGTACTGGTGGTGATTGTGTTAGTGCTGGTGTTGGTGGGAGCAGTTGTGGAGTAGCCGGTGTTAGTGTTGTTGTTGTTGTTAGTGGTGTTAGTGTTAGTTGCTGGTATTCACTGTCTGGCTTTGCCTTGCTTCTCATCAGATTCAATGTGATTCCATACACCCTTGAGACATCACGTGACACGCCAGGACAGACCACAGATCTTGTTGATACAGCTGCAGTCCACACAATTTCGCTTCTCGCGCGTTTCACATGACGTGCGTGGAGTACGGCATCGTGGCCACGCGTGATTCATGACCTCTGAAATCCATCACCTTCAGAAAAAAATAAAATAAATCATAGAGAGAGGCTCAGAAAGGCAAGGTGGATATCAGAAAAGAAATGAGCTGCCTTTTGAACTGCGAGGAGCGAACACTCATCGATTTTACAATCAGCGGCGAAGCTGAGGACCGCGCCACACTCTGTGAATCTCAAAAGCCTGCGGAGTGTTGGCGGCCGAACTCATGTTCGCTTGAAAACATATGTCTTCGGACTGGACAGGGGCCAAACCAAAGGACTAAATACAGAAATGGCCTGTCCCAGGGGCCACTACGGGGCACGCGAAAAGAGCACAGAGGGACCGGAACCACCCCTCCACGCATCCCGCAGAGCGACACGTCGCCATGGCAGCATCAGATGGCGCGGCAACGCTCCTTTTGATCTCGGGCCCAGGGAAAAGGGGCGGAAGTCTCGTTCGAACAGGAGGGTTCGTGGGCGACGGTCCAATCCTGGGCGGGGGGGGGGTGGGGGGGGAAGCTACTTCACCAGACGCTGCCCCTCCCTGCCGGACAAGAGGCGCCATTTGGAGGCCCGTTGCCATAGCGTTTCTGCGATGTAGCAGGGGTGAATGGGAGGATGTGGGCTGTTTTCAGGGTAGTGGGAGGGGCCAGCTTTTAGCAGGGAAGTGAACCGTTCGCCCTCCGGTCCAGAGGGGCCGCAGTCAACCGGGAACCACGACTCTTTTAAAGTGGCAAACGAGGCTAATCCTTCTGAAGTGGGCAGGCAAGGTTAAACCAGGTCAATCAAGATGACGGCCGGGGGAATTGAGTGGTCTACATGCCTGGCTGTAACATGAGCGCAGATCATCTTATTTTCGCCTGCCTTAGCCAGGGCTGTGTTCTCAATACTGAACGTTCATGTCTTCTTGTTTTTTTCTTGAGTTCCTTTGTTGGCTTACTTCAACCATTTATGATCCATAGCTATTCCCAATCACAGCCACACATTCTAGACACAATAGATTCTCAACCCCATATTCTTCAGAGTGAACGTTCAGTCTGTGCTATTGAAGTTGTAAGGATCTAACTGAATATTCATTCATGAATATTCTTTAAAGGGTCGTGGCCCAGGACAAGACCAGAGGCAAAGGATGTCCTTGCGCACACATTTGCATGAACATTCATGAACGGCAACAACATCGCATAGAAAACGAAGATTGAGAGGACACAAAGCAACCCTGGAGCTTACCATCTGGTGCACACAGAACAGTGAGGAAATCTAGACACACACACAAAGGACATCCAGGACCAAGTCTGGGCAACACAACGCTAACCATAAGGCCCCCAATCATGTGCTAAAGAGAGCTGCTGAACTAGCACACTGACCGCATTGCCAGAGAGCCATCATCGTAATCAAATCAGCGATGGGGAAAAAGAGGCTTAGGAACCTCACAAGCCAATGATGCGTCTTAATCATTAATAAGAATTAAGCATGTGGGGGGGAGGGGGTTGATCCTCGTAAATTATTGATTGGAGAAAGTTAAGGCTGCACTTATCCTTGAATTATTCAGAGGGGCACTTGGAGAGGATCTGTGTTCATTAGCATCAGTTTTCCAAGCTACACCGACAGGAAATAAAAAAAATATCTTGCAGCTGTCACACACAGTGCATTATGGGAAACGTTGACCCCTGAAATTGGAAGGGTTTCTTACTGTTTGCTGCACAGGGATTCGGTTCTTTTCCGGGCATATTAAAAAACCTCCCAGAACACACTGGTGGCAGTGACAGAGGAATTTTAAATGAAGAGGGATTTTGGGTATTTTTCTAGCAGTAGAACCTGTTAATTTCATTATTTAACTTGTCTTAAGGGGGTTGCGATGCATATTAATTGGGATTAAATTCAGTTATCTGTTGAAAATCAAATACACAAAACACACAAGTGTGTTTACTATAGGAAGTTTTAAACATCTTTTTAATAATTTAGCCATTTTTTCCCCTCTGTGATTTGTGACATGCACCTGTACCTCTCTAGTTGCCATGGTGCCACCTGCTCCCAACTGCAGCTGCTGGATCTGTGTGCCATGTACCATGCAAACATGGGCCAGGTCTGTTCTGTCCAGCGTACGTGTACGGGCACTAAGACTAAACCAGGAGTTACAGAGAGAACACAGACCCTCTAAAACTGCATTTGGGACCAGAAATGTGTAATGAATGCATGAAGTGGCTTGGGTTGGTATAACTGGGTATTTCATTAGTAAAAAATGAAACATTCATGTTTTAGTCCTGGCAACCATTAGCTGAAATCGTCAGAAATATCTGCGTGGCTCAGCCATTGGAGTGTGGAGAGGAAAATGGCTTGTCCTGCCAGTAATGTCCCAAACCAGAAGAATACTGAAGCAAAGACTGACGAAAACTCCTGAGCATAATAGGGGTTAGAAACTGATAATAAAAGTAAAAGCCATAGTTAATTTGCCTTGAAACACACTCCAGCTTCATCAAAGCGTTGGTTTACCAAAACTTCAGGGTCAAATATTTTCTATTTTCTTGGATTCAGGAAGACTTCATTTGCATGAACATGGACCCAATTTTCAAACTCCAGACAAGACACAGCTGAGGGTCAAATGAATAATCCACACTATCGAGCCCCGCCCTGTTCTCCCAAACCTGATGACATTCAAACCGGCAAGATGGCACTTTGGGGTTAAAAACAGCCTCTGTCTCTGATATAACCGACTCTGACACTCACCAGGCTCACTTTTTTTCCTTCAAATGGAACATTGTGAAAATGAATTATGAAATGAATCGGGAAAGCCTTTGACACTATCAAGATAAAAGATCAGATAAGTACTGCGCATTAAATTATACAGGTGTTCCTGAAATCAGAGAGAGACCCGACCACATCTTTTTTTAAATCAAAATTAGAACAGTTTGGCCCAGCACTCCTCTGAGATGAACTGCTGATTTCCAAACGTCAGAGCAGGAACAATGTTTTTTTCCAAGAAGTATTTGCTCAGCACGGACACTCAGTTCTAAAAACAATACTGCCATTACAGATAAAACAAGCCATTAAGTTTGAGTGAGCTTTGTCTAAAGCATTGTCTTACAAACACAAATGCTCACATTATTATTTCAGGAGGAAAAAAAATCTCACGACAGGGCCAGAGACTGTTCATGCATTACATTTTATGTACATGCGTACATATTCACCTGTCTATCAGTCTGTCAGTCGGTCAATCAAGCAGTCTTATGTTATCATTAAAATGATTGACAATTACAAATGCTAAGAACAAATCAACTAAAAGACACAAAACACTTGCCTAAATTCACTAGTGAAACACGAAGGGAGAAGCACATTGCGGATAGACTGAATCTGGTCCCTAACTGGCATTGGGTCCTCAGATCGCTGTGTGTTATCAGGTGGCAGTGAGACAAATATCTCCCTCCATAAAGAAGGGTAATAGAGCACGATCTTCCGGCAGATTCCATGCGGGATTGCGGTAGGCACTGAGCCCCCCCCGCCCCTCCCCCCCCTTCCCATTAAACCCCCCCACCTGCCATCACTCAGCCCCCCCGTCACCGAGGTGTCTCTTAAAGGGCTCTCCCTCAGCATCCTCACACATTCTGGGATGTCGCTGCATGACTCCCTGTTGCCCTTCAGTTCGATTAATGAAACTGTCTTTCCCGGTTGAGGACGAACGTGGGCTACCACACAGAGGTGGTGCTTGGGAGATTTGTATTTTTTTTTTTTTTTAAACGTATGTAGTTAAAAATCAAATGATTGCATTATCTGACGAGGAGTCGTCCCCATATATAATTCATCTTTATAGCGCCTTTCATATTCCGGCCCCTGAGGCCTCCGCCGGGCGCGCTAGCAACCGAAGCGCGCTAGCGACCGTAGCGGCGCTACTGAATCCGTGTCGCCTCCTCTCCGCGTTCATTTCCTCCCCGCGGCGGGCGTAGCGGGGTCGGCGGGTTCGCAGAGCACGCTGTGATCAGTAATTAACGCCGCCGCGAGGTGGGAAGCCCCGCCGCTGCACAGATAACCGCCGCACGGGAGGCGGAGCCCCGAGCGGAACCCACGCCGCGATCCGGCGGCCATTTTGCCACCTCGCTCTCCGCCACACCTCCTCCATTAACCCTGCTCATTCATTAGTCAGTCACCCTTATCCAGAGACAACAACATGGAGAAATGTAACATTTTCAAATCATGATATCTATAATAAATAAAAATTACATAACGCATGTCATCACCGGACATGACAGGTACATTGCAGGTTATGACAAATGTCATAACACTGTCTTCATGCGATCAGCAGTAATTTTGGATGAGAAACTTTTAATTCATTGTTCTGTCAAACTTTTCAGTGGTTATACTGACAGTGTTATAAAACTTGTGATGAGCTGTAGCACACTGCCTTGACAGGTCATAACATGGCATAACCTGGGATATCATATTTATCACTGTTTTGAGGCTCTATGACAGATAGTTAAAGTTGTCTGAACTATCATTCCATGTGACCCATTTATATAACTGGCTGTTTGCTGAATAAATCCAGGTTAAGTAACTTGACAGAGGTCGAACAGCTGTGCACCACCTGGGACAGAAGCCTGCAACCTTTTTGAGGGGAGTAACATAACTGTCTTCTCGATATTTAAAATTCAGCGAGCTGCGCTTTCACCAAAACAAGCGTTATTTTCAGCCTCCTGCAAAAACGCAGGTCAAAGCGCAGGTCGTCCTCCGCAAGGACATCATTAGTCAAGCGTCTGCGACTGACGCTCCAGCATTCTGAACACGAGCAGAAAAAAAGACAAAGCCAGGTGTGAATATGGGGCTGGGGGGGTGTTGGGGGGACACTAAGAATCTACCTTCCATTTTCAAGGTCGGATGATTTTTTTTTCCCTTTCAATTTTCAGCAAGCCCACATGTTTATGTGTTCTGATTACAAAATCCAGACAAGTGGAGGAGCCATTTTAAGGAGAATACTCCCTGGAACGTGGAAAAGCTCTCCAAGGTGATTTGTGATTGGCCACCTCTTTGGACTGCCAATGAGAGACTTTTAGTAGAGCCCCCCACCATTCTCTTCCATTCTCCCTGTTAGTTTTTCTCTTTTTTTGAAATAAATTTGAAAAAATTGCTCAAGATAAAATAAAACTATTACAGACACAAGCTTCCTAGATAATTGAACCCCGTTCCTGTTAAAACATGTTCAAACCCCTGTTTATGATTAAAGGCAAAATGGATACACCAAAACAACCTCATAGGGAGGAAAAAAAAAAAACTCGGAATGCCGCTTGTCCTGTGATTCAGATTATGCAAATGGTTGAGGACATCTCTAAACTGAAGAACAAAGATTTTTTCAAAATCACTGTCAGAACATGTCAGACTCGAAGCCTGGACCACCTTGGGCGACGCCTGCACGAAAAATAAGAAAGTAAAAAAAGGGAATTTGGTAGAGCCATCCTAAATCTGCACACCCCCTCTGTCGTCAAATACAAGAAAACACCCCAAGGGTCCAATCTGTCTGGAGAACTAGCATTTGATATGGGCCAAACTGAAGCACATCACTTACTTTCAACATCTGCCAATGAGGATGCAATCCCTGCCCATGCTTACTGTGTGAACTAGGCTTGATGTTCATGGCTATGGATAACTGAGACTTAATGAGAATGATACCTTATTAGACCTGCGTTCTGTAGTTGCTCCTTCGGTGTGCACTTACTGTAAATCGCTTTGAATAAAAGCGTCCGCCAAATAAAATCTATTGAAATGTAAAGACGCCCAGAATTAGTGTTCACAACTAATTATCATAGATTTGTAGTATTCTTTGAGGATCTCTCTAAATAACAGGAAATATACCGTACAAATACACAAGCAGCAGCTACGCATGGTACAACAGCTATATCACTGTACAACATATACTGTAGATATGGCTGGGTGACTTGGCACATTTATGAAGGGGACAAGCCCACATATCTTCATTTTCTCCAGTTATCACATTAACTGGTTTTTCTTTGAAAACAGTACTTGTTGTGGTCAGGTCTCGAGTCCGAGATTTCACCGCCTGTAACCCAGTCACACTGCAGTGGTGGTGAAAGCCTCCAACCTTCCTCCTCTCCCCCTCCCTCGCGGGGTATCACATCGCGCCCCTAAAGTGGATCGATATTAGGCAATTCTGCGGGACCTTTGAGTCACTCACGTGAGACGCCACAGAGTAATGATTTATGTTAAATTCGGCGGGACCCCCACTCGGACGCCATTGGACGCACTGTATTAGCCACTCCCGTTATCGACCCCGGCTCCAGATTGGTAAATTAATCCTGCTCATGTGACAACAGGGGATTGGGATTCTGTTAGCCACATAATTCACCGAATAAATAAGAAATTGCACTAGCACACTAGCACGGGCAAATTGGTACTTGTGATCCTACGGCATGTCTTTTTTTTGTCTCCAAACAATTACCTTTTCAGAAAAAAAAAACAAAAAAAATAAAAAATATAATTAATTTACAAAGGTTCCTGCCTCTAGCCCAGTGCATGCTGGGATAGGCTCCAGCATCCCCCACGACCCTGACCAGGATAAGCGGGGATAGATAATGAATGGATCGATGGATTTTTGAAGGAAACTATTCTTTATCATTCCAGTGAGGTATCATCCATGATATGTTTTGCTCCGAGGCTTTTGCAAATATTCATAATACATACTGACATTAATTAGCCTGTGTTACCGCGGTAGCCGATAGCCTCTACTCCGGTAAGAGCCCGGTACTAAAGGAAGAGGCAGACTCAGAGACGGTTCAGCGCTGAAGCGGTACCGCTAGGAACAGCCCTGGTTCTGTGAGAGGATTTCCGTCAGCAGAAACGGCGACTTCTTCGGTCGCTGAGTGAGGGGAGGACTGGCTTTACGGCTCCACTGCTCTGCTCAGGGATTAGAGCAGTGAGAAAGCACCGCCTGACGCCGCGTGCGTGCGTGTGTGTGTGTGTGTGCGTGTGTGTGTGTGTGTGTGTGTACGTGTGTGTGTGTGTGTGTTTAGTGAGTCTGTGTGTGTGTGTGTGTGTGTTTATGAGTCTGTGTGTGTGTGTGTGTTTATGGGTCTGTGTGTTTGTGTCTGTGTGTTTGAGTGTGTGTTTTTGTGTGTGTGTGTGTGTGTGTGTGTGTTTATGAGTCTGTGCGTGTGTGTACGTGTGTGTGTTTATGAGTCTGTGTGTGTGTGCGCGCACCTATGTGTATATAGGGGAGCTCCTCACTGATATGGAAATGAACAGGACACACTGTATATGAGCGTCTCTGTGTGCGCACTCAGCAGGAACTCCCCAGCCCCTGGTGAAAGCCAGCACCTTGCATCTTTCACAAGACGGAGCAGAGCGCTGAACTCGCAGATGCGAGCATCAGTCACCGTGACACCGGTGGCTTCCGGAGTTCTCCGTCCACGTGACTGAAGGTTTCACTGTATTGTGAAGTCATATCTCAGCGAGCTGAGGAGTTCTTAGACAGCTAGGGGGAAATGGAAGTCCTCCATCATAGCATGAGATTCCACAGAACCATCAGTCTTTTTTTTTTACCACCATTAAGGGCTGTTCTCCACTATAAATCCCAGTGCTAAAGATATGGGTCTCTTGGCTGCAGAGATTCGTTGTGGAGGATGCAGCCTTTTAAGTAGTTCTAAAGAAAGTTTGTTCTTTTGGAAGAGGTGAACATACTTTATTTAAAAAAACAAAACAAACAAAAAAAAACAACTGATAAAGCAACAACCATGACAACAACCATGCCAAAAACAAACACAATAATATATTTATTCAAATGAGCCTTTAAATCATGAATTAAACATGATGAATAAAGTGGACGCACAACAAGAATGAACAACACATCATTCCACAAAAATAAAGTTGATTGATTTAATTGAAAAAATTAACATTTAAAAAAAAAAAAAAACAGACAATAACAACAACAAAAAACAAAAAAACAACACAAAACAAAAAATAAAAATAAACTATTTCTGGCCTAATAATGTGCTTGCCATACAACAGTGTGCACTGCCGTGAGTGAGAGGGCTTTAAACACAAAACAACCAATCACTTTTTCTTTACACGGTAGGCTTCAGCCAATAACATTCCTTGCTTGAGGACACCTTGGATGGTGGTGGTGTGGCATTAAACAGTGCAAGGGGTTCAACATTGGTCTTGGGAAACCACATGGGGTGCTTATTTTTCGATTTATATTCAGCATTTAATTGGTCGATTAAAGCCGTTGGTTATGTTATTAACTCAACACCTGGTACAAAATCATCTGTTGATTTTATGGAGAAAACAAAAACCAGTGAACACTGTGGCTCACCTGGCCACCTCTGAAATAGTTTGTGTGTGTGTGTGTGTGTGTGTGTGTGTGGTGTTGTAGGTAGGTACAGCGTCTCAGATGGATATCAGCACCATGTTCTGGCTCTGAGTGAGGGGGCGTGGCTTGGGTTAAGGGGGCGGGGAAAGAGGCGGGGTGTTCTGGCAGGGCATGCCTCACTCACCAGCTCCTTCTTCTTCATGCACTCCATGAGGATGATGAAGAGGTGCTGGGCCTGTGTGCGGCTGTAGTTAAAGGTCTTCTGGATGGTGACCAGCAGCTGGTCCCGTAAAGACTCGTTTATGATCCTGAGAGAGAAAGAGAGAGGGGAGGGGGAGAAAGAGAGAGAGGGATGCCATTAAAATCAGTGAAAGGAGGGAAAAGAGAAAGAAAGAGAGAATGACAGTGGAGACAAGGGAACAAGGGAGAGAGAATGAGACAAAAGATTAAAATACATTTTGACATTTAGTGAATGAGATGGAGGGAAAATGAGGCAGGAAGAGAGAGAGAAAGGTAATAGGAGAAACAAACAGAAAACAAACAGAATACGGGAATGGGAAGAAAACCAGGAAGGAGAGAAGAAAGCAGAAGAAAGGGGACGAGAGGAGGAGGTGGATACATTTACAGAAAAGGGGAAAAGAAGTGGGCTTAAAGGGGAGAGGAAGAGAGAGAGAGAGAGAAAGAGAGAGCGAGAGAATGGCGATTGGGTACAGAGGGAATGAAACACATGGATATTAATCAGATCTTTATTTCTCTCTCCACCTCTGGCAGAGTCTACAAGCTACAACACATCCAATGTGGAATATCGTGCGTATATAACCCCGCTGTGGAAATTAAATTATGCAAATGAGGAAAAGGTGACGCATCATCAAGGATTTGTGTACCCCAAACTGATTCACACACTAAATTTGGTAAATGCCATTTACACAACCCATAATCTGCCTATGAAGTATATGGCAGAACTGCAGTGCCCAAGCGTCTCCGTGGCGATGGTAACCAGGCCACCAGCACTTACCCTTTATTTTTAGGATTATTACAATAAGAGGTCTTATTAATCTATAGTAAAGCCTAATTAAGCCCTCCTGGTGGTAGTGACCCGTACGATCACTCCTCACAATTTCTTGGAAGCTCTTGTAGCGACATTGGCCCCTGTAATTTAGCAATCGCCATGGTAACCATGTACCACGATCACCTGGTCGTGACGGCGATGAAACCCACCCTACATCCACGAACTATCGCAGCATAATAGCTCATAGAATAATAGCGGTACAATAGCGATCATGTGGTCATGCTAGGGGTTATACGCTCATGCTTGAGGTCATGTGATCATGATTGTGGCCATGTAGTAATGCTTGTGGTCATGCAGTCATGCTAGTGGTCATACGGTTATGCTAGGGGTCATGTGGTCATGCTTGTGGTCATGTAGTCATGCTAGTGGTCATGCGGATGTGCTTGTGGGGAGGCTGCATAATAGCAATGGCACAAGGCGATCATGTGGTCATGCTTGAGGTCATGTGGTCATGCAGCCATGCTTGAAGTCATGTGGTCATGCTTGTGGTCATGTGGTCGTGCTTGTGGTCAGGCTAGGTGTCATGTGATCATGCTTGTGCAGTGCATGCGCTAGACTTTGCGCAGGCTCGGGGTGGCCAGCACTCCTCCTCGGGTACTGTGCCCGAACGCCAGAGTCGAGGCCGCCCGTGCCATCACCACCACCACCGGGACGGGGCGTGTCCTCGGTACTCCAGCACGATGAGATCGAGCTCCGCCCGCCCCACATCAGACCACTACGGGCACACTCCTGGACCGATCGATGGAGAGAGAGGGAAATGGAGCAAGGGAGGGAGGATGAGAGAGAGAGAGGAGAGAGGGAGGGGGGGAGGAGAGAGAGAGAGAGGAGAGAGGGAGGGAAGGAGGGAGGAGAGAGGGAGAGACAGAGTGAGGGAAAGGGAGAGAGAGAGGGGGAGGGACATCAACAGAAAGGGTGAGAGGGGAAGGGATAGAAAGAGAGAGGAAAAAGGAATAATTGAGAAAGAGAGGAAAAGAAAGCAGAGAAGAGACAGAGGGATGGAAAGTATCATTCATAGAAACTTTATTTTTAAAAGCTCTTTAATTGGCAGCGTCACAAAGGGTATAAATGCACTGAAGAAAACTAAAAATCGAAAAGACCACCCTGCAAAATCCACGCAGCCAATCGGAATAAGCTTCTTTCACAGTCTAAAATTCTCACGATAGTCAAACCCTCACAATATTTAATCCAAAATCCCTGTATTCATTAACAACGCACACCAACAACTTTTGCTTCAAATCTTTCAAACTGTTCTTCAGTTTTTAACAGGGAGACAGAAAGTGTGTGTGAGAGAGAAAAAAAGACAGAAGTTTCAAGAAAGATGTGGCCTCATGACAATCTTGCCACATGACAGCCTTATGACACACACACATGCACACACGCACACATGGATGCACACACACACACACACACACCAGGCCAGATAATCTCCCTGGATGCTGAGTTTGCACCTCAGGGGTGGGCTATGTATCTATTTCCACCCAACCAGTATCTAATCTGCTTATTCCTGGTCAGGGTCGCGGAGGGTGTGCTGAAGCTTATCCCAGCATGCATAGGGTGAGAGGCAGGAATACACCCTGTACAGTTTGCCAGTCCATCACAGGGCATGTGTATCTATTTGAAATATTTATTTACATTTATGTATATTTATACATAACATAAAGGGCTGGTTGCCTTCCTATTTTATAATATTTTATTTTATAAAATGTATTTAGTACATTTTTGCCTGTTCCTGCCCTGTACTGATCCCTTAAATTCACCACTGAAGAAGCTCTCTCTTATCACAGTCGGCAGTTAGCCTCCGGTAATGCTGTATCCTGGAGGGTACGGACAGACAACTCTCTGACACAAAATGGCTGCCGTGTTTTCCTCTCTACTAATTCAGAAAGATTTTTAATCACAGCTCCCAAAGAACATGCAGTCCTCGAATCAGGGAGCCAGGAATTCCCCCTGGGGTTGGAGAGAGCGAGAGAGAGAGAGAGAGATTGGCCTAAGTGTCAGTAATTAAGGGGAAATAACAGCTATTAACAGTAATTAAAAGTAATTAATAGCTGCGACTGGTGTTCGGGGGGCATTAGGGAAGTCAGGGATGTGACGGGGTGTGAGGGGGGAGGGGGGGAGGGGGGTTGCCTTCAAAAGCTGCGTCACATTCTTCTACAAATTATCACATTTCTGAGGCCTGGTTGGTGTGTGCGACACAATAAGCTCCAAAAAAAAAAAAAAAACAATTATTAAAATGGCCTTCAAGAGCTTCCTCAGCCATGAACACTCTCCACAGGCTTTTCAATTAAACTTTTCTTTACAACCAATTAAACTTTGTAGGAGATAATTTTTTGGCTGGCTCGCAACAGCGGGGCCAGCACCATAAATGCGAATGTCTGTGAGTGAGTGACCGAGTGAGTGATGAAGTTACACCATTGGTCATACAGACACTACCACTGACTATCCCTGTAACAAATTGGCCACAATTTCGCACACCCATACATGGTCCAGCCATATACTAGGTTTTGACCTGGTCTTGTTTTTGTTGGAGAGGAAGTACAGTATGCTGTCATCTAAAAACATGATGCCCTCTCCGATCAGGCGTCTCACTGCTGTGATTGAGATGAAACCATCACACAGTTACAAGCCTCCATTTCCACAGCACTATATGCTGTGAGCACTAATGCCAGAGCAGCTACTATAGCAGGGCTCTCAAACTCAAATCCTGGTGGGTTTTTGATGTGTTCCTGCACATAGGTGCTTAATTGAAGTCACTGATTGGCTAAAGGGTCTGCACACCTAGTTTCCAAGGCCTAAATTGTCTGCCGGTTGAAAGGAAATCACAAACACCAGCAGTGACTGCGGCCCTCCAGGACTGGAGTTTGGGACCCCTGTAGTATAGGGATGCAGAATTCCGGGCCTTTGGGACTGATCTGTGTGCTGGTTCTTGTTCCAACCGATTGCCTTTGTTTGAGCTCTCTGACGGCTCTGTGAACTACGCTAGTTCACTCCGGCACTTGAGCGACAGTAAAATCTTTAGGGTACACTCGCAGTCTGCAGCTCTAGCTGGTGCTTGTACAAATGTCAGATCAAGGTACAGTACGATAGAGTCAATATTAAATAATTAAGAGCAGAAGTTGGCACAAAGTCCTGAAACAGATCAGCTCTTTTTTTGGGCACCCCTGAGGACTTCCTGTTCTTTCACCGCCTCTTCTGGGCTTCCGCGGAGCTCTGGT
Organism: Anguilla rostrata; assembly: GCF_018555375.3. NCBI lineage: Eukaryota > Metazoa > Chordata > Actinopteri > Anguilliformes > Anguillidae > Anguilla > Anguilla rostrata. Next base: position 37,393,650 of record NC_057942.1, on the reverse strand, counting down.
CACACCTTATCAGTGCCGCAAACCCACATCGTTGCCCCTTCTAATTCCATTGGTCCTCAACGGGTCATCCGGGGCAAAGGTCCGGGATCAGGGGCGGGGTTAGCGCAGGTAGCTCGGTGCCAAAATATGGATGCCAGTGACCATCTTTCAACAGGAAGTGTTTTGTTTACGAGATTTAGAGTAATGTTGGAACCACCGAGGCCCAGCGGTGGACAAGCAAACAGGTGGACAGTCTGAGTCTTTGGGACGAAGCTTGAGGCATAAACTCACTCAAGCTTTCAGCCCTCCCAGGCTGTTTAAAAGCAGCTGTGGACCGATGGTAACGGTCTTGTCATCTCCAGGGGGTGCTAGTGAACACACAGGTAGCGTTAAATGGCCTTCACTAGCTTTTGTTGTAAACCCACAGTTTGAAACTGGGGTGAAAAGGACCCTTTGGACCCTTGCGGTGTCATTGGAGTAATTTTAGGACTGTCTTTGCGAATTCCACACCTTCTGAAGGTCAAGCTCTAAACCCTGAAAAGGAGGCTCACGAGATGGAGAGAGACAGGACAGTTGTGGGTGTTGTCCTGTCACCCTTCGTTCGCCCTGCCAGCGCACAGATGGTCCCGCTTCGGAGATTGTAAGCCCCAAATTAGCAGTCACACGTTTATACTGTCTGTGTGCACTCGGGCACAATGACAGTTATGTGTGGAGAAAGGAAGCGGCCCGCCACGCCCAGCATGGCAACTGGAGGTCCCCAGCCACGGTCAATTATTCAAGCTCAACTGTGTGTAATTGTTCAGGGCTTCTTTCAGGAGTTCTAGTAAATAAATAATAATAAAAAACTTCAAGTTATTTCTGTCACCACCCCCCCCCCCCCCCCCAGTGACTAATCACATGGTCCTGAGTTTGGACTGCCGCCCAAACAAACATGGACGCACCCAATGAAGCTGTCAACGAAAACAAATGTTGTTCTTAACATGTCCCAGTCTGCCTTTCAAAACAGCATCGATCAGAGTGAAATTCTGCTCTGAGAAATTTTATTTTCATCCTCCAAATACCGTTACATAACAGAGAAGCTGGGGAACAAGCAACGAGTAAAGAGTGTTTTTATTTCTTCTTGTGGTTGTAAGCATTGGGTATCATTTTGTCGTAGCTGTCCCCAGGTCACCAAGCGGAGAATATTCATGTTGTTGTGTTTTTACGACTAACTATCCAAAATAATCACAGGAAAAAAAAAAACACACTGCAGCTGAAAGTCCTTAATCTTCTGCAGATGTTAAATTCCACCAGACAATAGAATGAAAAACGGATGTTGGAGCGAGATCTCCGTTTGGGAGAGAGGGGTACAGCGAGACGTCAGGCTTAGGCCCGGAAGGCGGAGCGGATTTGTAGCGATATTTTTTGACGTGCTGACGTGAGCACATCTCTCGCGCGTTGCAATCCTCCCACATCAAAAAAATAAAATTGTGAATATGTTACAGTGTTTCACATCAGCGTTTCAGCTTTGATTTGTGCATGTTTCCAAATTTAAGTGCCAATATTACAGCAGTCTAACCCGATAGGTGAAGCTGGCTTTCCTTCTGCTCTCCGGAAGGAGACTTTGTTTGACAGCAGGAGTTTCGGGTACCGTATTTATGAGAAGGTGTATGATTTTTTACTGTTGCTACTGTTAACAGAAGGGAGAAGTATCAATGTTGGGAATACAGAATCGACCATCTGGTTAGTCCATGCTAATATCTGTGGCCCCATATGGTCTCATAATCAAGCCTTGAGAGAAAGACAGAGAGAGAGAGAGAGAGAGAGAGAGAGAGATATGAGATGAGAGATGAGAAGCTGCACAGAAGAGGATCAAACAAACCTCTGTTCTGTCATCACTGCACAAAAATAACTCATTCTGTTCAGACCTTCGGGCTGCTTCAGGACTGAACTTGCGATGACTGCTTTTACACACCATCACACGACTGGTGCATGTTGCCGTGTGACTGCCATGCTCTTAGCTAGACTATGATGTTTCATCAAAACAGGTTCATGGGCGCTTTCCAACCACACTGTGTCAGGAACTCGGTTTAATGCCACATCCCAGAGTCTATCTTCGGTCAAGGATGAGTTTAAAATTAGAACTGGGGTCAAATAAAATAACTGACAGACCCCCCTAACAAGAAAATTCCAGATATTGTACAAACATGCCCAGACACCGTTGTTGGATGAAGAATTGCTTTGTGGACAGGTTAAGGTTTTAATTTTACTCCGGAAGCTACAACGTCGCTGCGTGTAATTAGATCCCCTTGCGATGCTAGCATTGATTTCTGTGTTTGTGGGGTTCAGAGAACAGCACCTCCCTGGACGGGAAAAGGCAGCGGTGGCGGAAAAGCCAAAAAGCTGAACTGTAACTGTGTTAAATGTCGAGGGGGGTTTGAGGGAGCGAGGGTTTGGCAGCGAGAAAAAACAACACTTTTTCTTCACTGGTCAGGCAGGCCGTTCATAAACAAGAAAAACCTCCAATCTTTCCCAGCAGGAGAAAAAACGCACTACTACCCCCTTATTTTCCCAGTCTGTCTGGCACAACTGCAATTACTGGAGACAAGGTTACGGTGGACAGCCTCAGTGGGGCCACAGTGTGGATGCCGGGTTCGTAGAGCACTCATAAACCGGTCTGCATTATTGCTTACGCTGACAGATTAGCAGAAGCCCACACCGCTGGGGGCCAATGGTGCTCCCGGAGACAGGGAGGATAAGAACTGCGTTTGTTTACAAAAGAACCTGGCAGAGGGCATGACGTTTTTTGGGGCTACTGAGAACAGGCAGGTCCCACGCAAGGTTAAACTCGCTTAAGACGTTCTACACACCGGCAGACAGGCCTAAGGTTAATGGCCTAAGGTTAATTTTGTTTTATGCTAGTGTTACCCGGGCCAAAACAGGCCAAAACAGACAGAATATATGGTCACCATGCAAAAACAAACATAGGTTTTCAGTCTTCCAATGGTAAGTTAAATATCTGTTTTTGGCTGGACCGCAACGGCGGGGCCAGCCCTACAAACGCAAATATCTGTGACTGAGTGAGTGAGTGACGAAGTTACACCATTGGTCAGCTGGATCACGTGTGTTAGGTCCAGCCATATACTAGGTTTTAACCTGGTCTTGTTTCTTTAATTGGGGGCAAGAGACAGGGACTATCCCCAGTGAGTACGCTGGCCCTAAGTCATGTGACAGAGCACCACACACAGGTTGATTATTCTAATTAAACAGAAAGTTGATTAGAGCACCAGACTAATCAGAGAGCCAGATTTGGAAATTAGCCAGGATCTGACAGGTTCATTAACAGCCGCTGTGAAACAGAACCTTGGTTAAACGTTTCACATCTCCAAAAAACAAATGACCAGAACACAGAAATGCGACACACCTTTACAGGAATGGAATATTCTGCAGTATACTTGAATATTCTATCAAGATATTGTAACCGTTCACAATACACCAGCAAATATAAAAATGAATGTCCCATGCCATGCAATTCTGCACTATTTAAAAAAATAATAAAAGCAAAATTAGCCAGCAGCTAAAGGTCTGTGCTGGCATAATTGCATCAAACACCTGGGACCTCCTGAAATGTATGAAGAAAAGAACAGAACAGTCCTAAGTTAACTGAGGTGTGTGTGTGTGCATGTGTGTGCGTGTGTCTGTCTGTGCGCACGTGTGTGTGTGTGGGAGGAAGGGAGAGAGAGAGAAAGAGACAGAAGTAGCGTAAGTGCATAAATTCCAGATTTGAACAGAGGAAGAGGAGGAGGAGGCCAGGAGAGAGATGCTCATGCAGGTTTCTTCAGGATGGGGGGATGATCTGGTCAGTGGAGGATAAGAGGAGGGAGGACGGGAGGGAGGCGGGGTAGATGCTGGAGATGACGACTGAACGTCCCTTTGCCTTCCCAGCCCCCTTCATTCATTCTCAGGCATAGGATGACAAAGGGAAGCCCACAGGTCACATGACCAGATGGGGGGGGAGGGGGGTGAAGGGGCGGAGTCAGACCGCCGGCTGCTCCTTGTCGGTTTCCCACAATCCCTTTTTCGTTTTTTTGGCCTGCGGTTAAACCGTTAAAAAAAAAGCGCCTCCCAACGCTGTGTACGGAACATTCGTCCCCAAACGCAAAATCGGTCACCCCTGCAGGATTTTCAGACAATAGTGATTCGTTCTCAGGGCCCGTGGAGCAGGCGGAACGCAGGCTGCCTACCCTGGCGGTCGTACCGTCAAAACCGCCACCTTTCCGACAGCGGGTGGGCGGCGGCGGCGAGATGGCTCATGCATGCGACTCACAGCCGCATATAGCATGTGGCCGTACGCATGGGCGGCGGCGGGGAAATGACAATGTTACATCTCTCTCGGTGAAAAAGGCCGGGTGGGCTTTCACAATGGGAGAATCAGAGAGGGGTTTTCACCCAGAGTCCTGAAATATTGGGACAGGAGCCCCCACCCCCCCCCCCCCCCCGGAAAAAGATACAAAACAACATACTGTGCCCTGCATCCATTATACGGTGGGGGGATATATCATCATTGAGATGTAAATTATATATATATACATATATATATATACACACACACACACATATATATATATACTTCTGTATTTATATATAATACATGTAATTGACATACATGCAAATGCACACAGGCACACAAGCACACACTTCATTCCATGATGTATTCCATCTGCAAACGGCCTGGAAAGCTGAATGGAAGGCAGTTGATGGCCGAATTCAGAATGGACAGCTGCAATCAATCACTGCCTAACTTACTTGGTCCTACTTTCATATAAGAATCCAAATATTATTTTCCCCGCTCATTCAATTTCTGTGGGAGAACGCTATTCAAATACAAGCACGCTGTTACATAAATCTATTTTGGGACTGTACAGAGAAAACCCTCAAGGGGGGTTTGGTGTGTGTGTGTGTGTGTGTGTGTGTGTGTGTGGGGAGGGGGGCGGGGGGTAAGGGGGAAAAAAATTCTGTTTCATTCAAATCTGTCTGATTCCTGCACTTCAGTAATAAACAGAAATTGAAGATGACAAGAGGCGTGTGACAGGTTCCAAATAAGAGGTGGGTGTAAACACACACGGTCGCAATCATAATTATGCCCACACATTTTTCATGCCTGAGCAGCGAGCTGAGGATTTGTCAGTCAGCCGTGCTTTTCTGCGGACCTGTTTAAGAGCTATTTCAGGTAGCGCAGATCAGCTGCTAGCCTGTCAGCCTGATGAAATCTCCCTCAGAGGTGTAGAACATTCTCTGTGAACCTTTGGGGGCGGGGGGTGTTGAGGAGAAGGGGGAGGATGGGGTCCCACAGATTTGCTGACAAGGCCACAGGGAAACATCCCTGAAAGCCAGGAGCTGTCCCCCTTATTGTATGAGACTGCACTGATACTGACTTGTGATTGGCCCTGGTTGTCCTAGTGAGGGCTTGTGATTGGAGCTTAGTGTGTTTTAATGGGCCAGTGTCATTCTCTGTTGCACTCATCTTAACTTGTGCTGGAGATTGGCACAAAATGTATGTGTCATTTTCATACCAGCTTGTGATTGGACCATACTGTGTTTGTTGTTTCGGTGTCGGCATGTGATTGGACCATAGTGCACTTGTTGGTTCAGTGTTGGCGTGTAACTGGACCATACTGTGTTTATGTCATGTCAGTGCTGGCACGTGATTGGGCCCTACTGTGATTGTCGTTTCAGTGAGAGGGCATATGATTGGACCATACTGTGCTTGCTGCCTGAGTGACGGCGTGTGATTGGACCGTACTGTGCTTGCTGCCTGAGTGACGGCGTGTGATTGGACCGTACTGTGCTTGCAGTCTCAGTGAGGGCATGTGATTGGACCATACTGTGTTTGCTGCCTGAGTGACAGCGTGTGATTGGACCGTACTGCGCTTGCAGTCTCAGTGAGGGCATGTGATTGGATCATACTGTGCTTGCTGCCGTAGTGACGGCGTGTGATTGGACCGTACTGCACTCGCTGCCTTAGTGACGGCGTGTGATTGGTGCCGCACTCACTGGTGTTGATCTTCTGCAGGGAGATGTGCTTCTCCAGCTGGCGGCGGAGCTTGACCTCGGCGCCGTACTTCCCCGTGGTCCCGTTGTCGGCCAGGATGAAGTGGGAGTGCAGGCTGTTCAGGACGGTCAGCTTGCTCAGGGGGTTGGACATGGTCTGGTACGGCCTGACCACCTGCGCAGGTAACACGGAGACGGTGAACAAAACACGACCGTGTTCCGCAGCCCGAGCACCGGTTTCACAGGTAACCCACACGGCACCGAGCGCACGGTCGTCTTGTGGGTGTGACCGTCTCATAACCTGGTCAACAGGTAACACAGCACCGCAACCAACACACGGTCATCCTGGGGAGGAGGGGCATAGTGTGAATAATAACCCCCCCCCCCCCCACAAAAATCAAGCTTGCTTCTTTCAGATTTATTTATTGCTGATTTACTTTCAGTGTTAAAGAAACTGAAAAATGTGCCCGGTGGTATTATTCACTGCGACCTTTAACAGAGTTTTCTGAGGCACAGTGTGTGATCATATCGTTTTCTAAAACCGTTCATTTATCTTCCCTTCTCCTGTGGTTAACCACTGTTAGATTATCCATTTTAAAGCCAAATAACTCCTTCCATTATCCAGTCGCAAGGTAAATCCATTCACAGCACCGGCTGGGTGAGATGAAAGTCAGAGAGAGAGAGAGAAAAGAATATGGCGCATATCTTTTTGACACATCGTATACAGCATGGTAATTGAATTTGTTTGAATAAAAGGGGCATTGGCCTACATGTACGGTATAGCACTGGAATATTCCTGGTTGAAGGGGAGGGGGGAGAGTGGAGGGTGGGGGGGGTGATAGATACACACAAACCACCCTCCTAATTAAGAAACCTGGTTGGGTGGGTGAGAATCCCTGGTCCACTTTACTGAAGCTATAAATACTCGGTTTCCCTCCCTGTCCTACTTCAAAACTGCTGAATTATTAACGGCCTCTGTTTAATACAGTGAGCTTCCAGCCGGGCTTTTTAAGCTGTAATTTTCTGATCTTTAACCGTCTGTCTCAGTGCAGGAAGCAGCATCTTTTCTTTTATTTAAAGCAAGAAAGAGCAGCTTTTTCATTCTCCTTGCTGTAAATTTTAAAAAGCTGATCATCCGCACGAGGACCAATCACTATACTGGAGCTATAAGTATCGGCTGTAATATAGTGGGCAAAAACATTTATGATGGAAATATCAAAAACTGACCAGCTGAGCTGGGCAGCCATGCGCAGCCGGAACAGGCAGAACTGCAGACACCCGATTAAAGAGAGGAGGCCCTTTTGTGCAATCAGGTGAGGCCAAACTAGCTGATCAAAGCCCCTCCCTCCCTGGGTGCCCATATCCAATCATATTGAGAGTCTGGATCTCAATCCTGGATCATAGGCTGTGTACTGGACCCAGAAAGGATCACAAACTCTAGCCCTGGATGACTGGAAACATGGTGTGTGCACCCATTAGGCAATCAATTACTCATTGGCCAATCAACTAAGCACTCAAGTGCCAAAACACTCCAAAAGAAACAAGCAGGCACCGTGGCTGTCCAGGCCTGGAGTTTGCTGTCCCTGTTCTAGAGCATGCAGGAGCCCTCCAATAGCCAGGCTGAATAGCCCTGCAGGAGTCAGAGACCCCCGGTTTCAGCCGGGCCTTCTCTGAGCACTCGTTTCCTGGTGAGATGGAAAGGGAGTGACACCCGCAAAGAGCAGCAGCGCATGGGGCTTGATGCATTATTCACCGAACTCTCCCGCGTGCGCGCTTCAAACACTTCCTGCTGGAAACAGTGTCTAAAATGCTCCAGTTATATCCTGTTACATCACCAATCCCCTGAAAGAATGATGTGTGTGTGTGTGTGTGTGCGAAAGAGAGAGAGAGGACTTAGAGTGAGAGAAAGATAGAGAGAAAGAGGCTCAGACACTGTAAGGTGTAGTGTAATGATTGTGTCCCAGAGTCTATTGCAATAAAGTCTTTTTGGAAATAAAACTCTCTACCGACAGAGTATATTGATCAGCAGACACAACTCATTATCTTGCACGAATAATACTGCCTGGGAAATAAGCCCGAACAAGTGCAACTCTTCTACAGCACTTTCTTTTAAATGTGATTTATAAGCAGGTTCTGATTCTAGCTTGGGGGCACGGAATGCTCAATATTCTCAAAGGTGCCACTGGAAAAACAAGAACAGTAATGCTATACTGGCCATGTTTAACGGGAGCTTGTATTTAAAAAAAAAAAATGGGGGTCCGCCCCATTGCAAATTCATTCGGTAAGAATTAAAACCAGCTTCGGCGTTCGCTAAAACGAGTAAAGATGCGAGCACAATGAAGTGAAGTTTCGGGCTTTTTGTCCATGTTGGCTTTCCGTCTGAGATGAAGATGGGAAGAAGGTGCCACACACACACACTGAGGATGACTCAATAAAGGAGCTGGGTACATCTCCCTGAACTCATTCATCAGGAAGGACAACAATGACGGCTTCAGAAGCACTTCTACATTATGCAGGACAAAACCCATTGTTCTCTCTTTCTGTCCTTCCGTACACATATAAATAGAGTGCACATGCACACACACGCACACGCACGCACACACACAAAGGGACTGAACGAATGCAGTTAATCTTTTTGCACGTCCAGACAATGAGCTGCTGAAGTCTATTTTCACTGCTGTGATGTACCTGCCTCCCCCCCGCACCCTCTGCCCCACACATACACACACAAAAACACACACACACAAAGCCCCTGAATATTCCCCGGGTATCCCCCCCGGAGACGTACGTCTTTGCCGATGAGGTCCTCCTGGTTCTCGACGATCCCCCAGGGGGCGATGCCGATGGTGCAGATCTTCCCCCGCGATTTGGAGGCGTGGTCCTTCAGCGCGTCCCCTACGTGACGGATGACCCCTGTGACAGATTCGGGGAGGGTTGGGAGAGGGTCTGATCAGCGCGTGCTTTCCTAATGGTCTGATACTTATCCACACAGCTTCTCCCTGTCAGACCCCCCTCCAGGCTAAAGGAGTTAAGCCAGTGTGTCTGCTCCTCTGAACCTTATCAGTTCTGCTAAGAGAGCTTGTGAAAACGATTCTAATGGGTTTACTGCAGGAAAAAAATACACAGGGCCTAACAGCTCAGGGATGGGCCTTGGAATTCTAATCAAATTCACGCACAAAGACATTTTTGAGTGCTCTGCCCAAGGAATTTGTGACTGTGGATCTGTGGGTATAAATTTATACATATAATCATTTAATGATGATAATGCATTTGTGGTAACTACTACTATTATTGCTGCTACTATTACTACTACTACTACTACTAATAATAATAATAATAATTATTATTATTATTATTATTGACATCCTCCTCAGGCTCAGCCAGGCCACGCCCCTCTGCACCTCCCTGCATTGGCTACTCAAATTAGTTCCCATCAAATTAAAAAAAACCATGGTGCAGGTCCATTGGGAAGCTAAATGGACCACTCCATGATATCTGTGTGCCTGATAACCTTTTGAGATAATAATGTTACGCTATACTGTAAAAAAACGTTAGCTGTGTAGCGGCATTTGCTTTCGTTTACAATATCAATTGTCGGTTTGTTTGATTAGCTTAAATGGCCCTTCAGTGCCTTCTTGGTGAAATCGCACTTTTGTATTCCTGACACACTGAGGCTCTTCTCGGCTGTTCTCCAAGCCAGTCTAGATAAGAGGGCCTGCTAAGTGAGCGTAATATTATGTAATGTAATGGGTTTCCAGGGTCCCAGTCAAAGTCAGGATTCAGCTCTCTCAATTCCGCCTCAGTCTAAATTTTCCCCAGAATCCCAAGGGGCTGACGCCGCCACGCCCCACCTCCCATCCCCCACCGCTGTGTGTTCTTTTTTGTGTTGTCTTCTCTGCAGATCTCTTAGATCTTCTTTTTTGTCTTTCGAGTGAATAAAAATAGAAAATAATGTTCACGAAAGACAAAGCAACCGCAATCTTATTCTTATTACATTTAAAGGTAAACCTCTGAAGCTTTGAATTACATCTCTTCGCATTTTCATTGAAAAACAAAAAAAAATCACACACTCTGCACTGCTGGTGCACAGTTGCCGTTCTTGACCTCTGACCTTCCACGCTTCCCCCTCACTGCGGCTCTCTCACCTGTGTTGACCCCGCCGGTGAAGATCCAGGCCCCCGTCGTCATGGCAGCCTTGATCAGGCCTTTGCCGAAGACCTGCTTGAGTTTGGGCTGCAGCTCGAAGTTCTGCAGGCCTCCGTGGACGGAGATGAGCAGCTTGGGGAGCTCCAGCTGCCACTCTTTGGTCATCAGGTGCAGCAGGAGGTCGGGTTTGGTGTCGTAGGAGACGCGGACATACTGCAGCAGCCACGGAAAGAGAGAGAGAGAGAAAGGGAGGGAGAGAGCAGAGAGAGAGACAGAGAAAGAGAGACCGGGGAGAGAGAGAGAGAGAGAGACCCAGAAAGACATCATTACATAAGAGGGGGCTGCCTCCCCATGACCTTCTACCACTGACCACTGCAGTGCAAATTTACACCTGAAGTCTGTCGTGGACATTGAAACACAACATAATACGGTAGTGCATTTTTACTCATATTTCATATCCTCCTAAGACACAGCCATTCATTTTTGTCCCCTGTAGGGGACGTGAGTCTATGGCCCTCATCTCAAGGGCCAAATATTCTACCATATACTCCACTATGCTGCCACCTACATAAGGGACATTCAATAAAAGCTAAATAAATATGTTTGCAAACAGTTTCAGTGCAATATATATTTTTTGTCAGTCAAGATACTTGTATTATGTAAAAAAATAAAAATAAATTTCTGCCAGCTCTGAGGAGGCTGTTGTACAGAAAGGCAGCTAGCCCTAAATCATTCACCGACGCAGGAAAAGGAGCGTGGCAAACGTCACCATTGCTTTGTTGGAATGGCCGCCCCCCTGGAACTCGATGGTGCCGAAGGCGTCGGTGGGACTGAGCTGCGTGTGTTTGCTGATGGACCATTTCTCCGACAGGCTGTCGTTCTTCGCCAGACGTTCGTTCTTGTCATTCTGACTGGAGGAAATGCTGGGGGGAAGGCCGACGTGCTGGCCAATCAGGCGACCGCAGCAGCACCTGTCAGAGCAGGAGGCCGAACGTTAGACTCCTCCCCTACCCCCCGTGGGAAATGAGAAGTGGCCGTAAACTCCTTGACTCCTCCCACTGAGAAACAGGAAATGAGTCTAATCTCCTCCCACAGAGGAACAGGAAGTGACTTCCCCCCCTCTTTCCCAGGCATGCCCAGTGGTTAGACGTTGCTGTTTGTGTTATGGTCAGGGCTAAGGTTAGAAGCTAGTGACCAACAGGGTTATGTGGCAGGGTTTACAGTTAAGTACGCCGCAGACTTCTAGAATTTTCCAGAATCTAAAAAGTTAAAAACATTACTGTTAAAAATGATTTGTGCTTGGCTGGCACTTTATATCATATCACTCTTCATTACATTACATTACATTACAGGCATTTAGCAGACGCTCTTATCCAGAGCGACGTACAACAAGTGCATAGGTTTCATGATGTAGAGGCGCAAAAGAAACACTAGTTCACTCTTCAGTTCAGTAAAAGGTTTATTTGTTTGTTCACTCAGCTTTATATCTTTTTATATCCCCCTCTAATATTTGAAGGGTCCTTGTCAGCAATTTGATGATTTATTACCTCCAACAAACACACACACACACACACACACACACACACACACACACACAAACCAAATCACCTTTTTCCAATTCCTCATACCCATCCCGTTTTAACTTCACTCATTCTCATTCACTTATTCTGTTTTCAAGGTTGTCCGGAGCTGAAATTGAGTTATTCCATTCATGTCCGTATCCGTACCGAGTGCATTTCTCAGAATTTACATAATGCCGCTGTAACGCACATGAGAAATAGGGCGGGTAATGGAATTCTGCATTATACCAGATTACTCCCAGCCACTCTTTTGGAGTAGGGGGTGTGCATTCATCACGGGACAGTCGCCGTTAACCCCACAACGGCTCATTCTCATTAGTTAAATTACTACCTCGCTGAGCATGCTGGGAAATAAATTCATGTTTCAAAAAATTCTAATTTCCCTGTAAAAAAAAAAAAGCATAAATTACATTCTTCGCCCAGCTCAGTGTTTTAACTACATTATGGGTCATTAAACTTAAAACACTGACTTGCAGGGAAGCTAAAATGAAATGGACTGCTGCAGTGTTGACCGTCCCAATGCCATTTTCCCCATTTTGCGCTGTCCTTTTCATGCCCGCTGAGTCGTAAGCTACTGAGAAAACGAAAGCCGCGTTTGTCTTGCGGTTTACTGCTCCCCTAATTTGTCGTTTCGCTAACAACGCAACGGCACTTTCGCCAGAAGCTAAAGCCGACCCCGTGGCAGCACATCTGCGAACGAAAGCCCAGACATCGTCGTTCCTCGAAAAAAAGAAAAATCCCTGTCAGAGAGAAAGACACACAGGGAATTTGGGGGGTATTTCCACTTCAAAAGTCAAGCAGTGGTAATGGGGCTTAATTCCGATGGCGGTACTGTACGAGCTAGCTGTACGAGCCTCGAATCAAAGCTCTCGGCCGCAGATTCGCGGATTATGTGACTCGGCGCGTGACATTTCGCTAAACCCACAGCGGAAAAGGCTTTGGCCCGCTTTGGAGACGACGGGAAACGTTGGCGTAAGCGCTTCCGCGGTTATCTCCGTTAACGCACGTTCCTTTGCCACGAGCTAGCGCAATTCTGTCTGTCTGTCGATTTACATTACGGAGAAAAATGCTGGAGAGCTATGCACTGTTAGTAACAGTGTGCAGGTCCCCCAGATTTCTCTACTTGGCTATTTATATTTTATTTATATCACCCCTGTTCTCACACTCAAAGACGAGCTATTTCCACCGTTTCTTTAAATGAAGTTCAATTGATTTTATTCATTTTCGTAGAAAAATGTCCCGCAGAATTTCCTACCCACCCACAGCACCTCCGCTAATACCACCCCCCCCTTAAACTATCACATCCCAATCACACCTAAATCATGGTCACTCAGTGGATGTGAAAATGCTTTCAGTGATAATACAGTAGTAACCCTCACTCTTGGTCCTGGAGAGCTGCAGGATCTGCTAGCATTTGTTGCTACTCAGAACTGGAGTAGCACAGCAATTGACCAGTTAAAGCAGTTCATTACACAGCTACCTGGTCACTTGGTTTCTTGGGTTTGAATCGGTTGCTGATTTTAAGGCAGAAACAGAAACTAGCAGTCTCTGGCTCTCCATAACTCACAAACAGCATAGCACTGCATGGGCACTGTTGCATCTTCGGTGTCTGATGCTAAGGTGCACAGGTATGACTTACCTATGGTGGTCTTTTGCGCTCACTATTATATGAACACATTCTCGCTTGCTGAAGGCTCTCTCTATCCAGGATTTCTGTGCCTGCGGAGAGAAGGGAAGAATAAAACGCTCGGTAAATTCACACGGTGAAAAGCGAAGATGATGAACCGCATTCTTCGTCATTTAGCACAGCCAAACTGAAACCTGGAGTGAGGGGTGCAGGAGGCGGGGGAAAAACACCTCATTAAGCAAACTTTAGATTTACAGATCTGTCCATTTTTCTTTGTTTGTTAAATGGATGCTGGCTGAATTTTTTATTATTTTTTGATGAATGCAAACCCATTACTTTATAAAGGCGATGAAAATCACACAATATGATCCATTTGATCAATACGAGCAGGGGGTGCCCCCCCCACCCCATCCAATGTACCAAGTGAACCAGCACAGACAAGTGTCTGTTCAATTACACATAAATGCAGATTGTCACTTCTACTCAGAATTTATATACCACACAATGCTTAACATGATTGAACCTTTTTCCGTTATGGGTTTTACTGGAGATTGTAATGTAATGGAGGCCATTTGTTTCCTGTTAATATCCTGGACCAATCGAAAGACATATCTCCATACTGTAGTCATGGCGACGGCTGGGCGCGAAAAGAGCCCAGGTGGGCGGATCCCAGAAAGTAAGGTGTGACAGGTAGAGTGATTAGCTCAGGTCAGCCCACACACACGCACACACACACACAGGCACGCACGCACGCACGCACACACGCACATATAGACAAAGAACAAAAACCTCCACACTCCCTCTGGCTTCGTGGTGGGTGTCACATCACGGCAAGCCAGCACACAGACGCCCAGGATACCTCCACCATGCTCATCTGGCAGCTTCAACGCCACACACTTACCCTAACATCCGACTTCCCTCGAAAAACCATTACTCTCTAAAAGAACACCAAAAAACAAAGAGCCGGTTCTACTTTTTTTTTAGGGTAATCCGATCACAATGACTCAGCTTGCCAAAGCGCCACCTTCCCGCAGGGCATTCTAGTATCAATGCGCCAGTGCACAAACAAAGTAGTTCCTTTAGACAAGATCCAATGTGGCAAGCATGACCAGGCTGTCCCTCTCTGAACCTACTGCTACAGTACGGGAAAACCCGCAGTGCTAATAAAGCAAACTTTTATTCTTTTTATTTAATACAAAGATCAAATATTCAAGCCAGATTTTTTTGCGCTTCTGAATCGAAAACATTTTCTGAAATTGATCACTGACCTGGGGGTACTTTTGAAACCATTCTAAATTTCACATGCAGTTATTCTTCAAAGAATGAACACCTGCTACATGCCGGCAATACAGAAACGCCAGTGAACACACAATCTGGTAATAAAACATAAAAGTAAGTCAAATGAACCTCTATGCACGCATGCACACACACACACACACACACACACACACACACGTGATTCGTTTTAATAGGGAAGCCAGTGAAAGTGGAGTGTGTTCTAACATGCTAGGAGTGGAAGGGGCGAAGGGGTAGGGGCAAACAGTCCTCTCCGCCATCTGTAATGTATTCTTAATTAATGATCTGCCGCAGAGCCGTGTAATTACGAGCTCAGCGTATCGCGGCACATCTGCGGCACGCACCGGCCCCCGGGCCCCCGGCCCGTTGGGCGGTACGGCACGAGCGCCGAGGCGCCAGAACGCCAAAACACCGCCGCGCCGGAATGCCAAAACCCCGAGGCTCCGGAACACGGAAACACCGGGGAACCGGAACGCCAAAAACAACAGGGCTCCGGAATGCTGAATCACCGAGGCACCGGAACGCCAAGACACCAGGGTACTGGGAGGTCTGAACATCAGGGCTCTTGAATGCCAAAACACCGGGACTCCAGAATGCCAGAACACCAGAGCTTTGGAATTTTAAAGCACTGGAGCTCCGGAATACCAAAACAACAGGGCTCCATAACCCCAGAACACCGGTGCTTTGGAATTCAAAAACACAGGAGCTCGGAACGCCAAAAACAACAGGGCGCCAGAACCCCAGAACACCGGTGCTTTGGAATTCAAAAACACAGGAGCTCGGAACGCCAAAAACAACAGGGCGCCAGAATGCCAAAAAAATTATTTTTGTCACCAGCATTTAGCAGCCATGGAGCAGAAGAGTGAGCGAGAGCGCGCGTTTGAGAGGACAAGGAGACGCCAAAGTTTGCTCCTCTTTTTCTCTCTCTCTCTCTCTCCCATTAAGTCTTCCTGATGAGGCCTGACAGGGCTTGATGGCGCTGTTACCGCCGCGTGCCTCCGACAGGCCGGCGGTGTAATTAAGATTTATTCGGCGGAGGTCGCCGGCGCTGCCCGGCGCGGGCCCCGTCTCCGCGCCGGAAGAACCCGCCGGCTTTTTCGGAGCAGCTGTTCCTCAGAGAAAATGGCGTTCCATATTTCAAAAGCCGCCGTTGCCCTTTCTGTGTGTCTGAATGAGGAAATGATTGAGCCATTGAAGCGACACCTTTTTTGTTACACTTATTGTCTATGTACTGCGTGTGTGTGTGTGTGTGTGTGTGCTTGCGCGCGTGTGTGTGTATGTGTGTCTGTATTATGTACAGTATATACAGAATACAAAATAAAAATACAAAGATATGTCATAACTAATGTAATACCATGATGGATAATGTAATTTCACCTGAATAATGGAAATAGCCATTAAAAACACTGCTGATAAAATGGATAAAATATTTAAGACAGCAATAGACGTGCCCATGATGTTCATTAAAAATAAATAAAAATATAAATAAAAGATGATGGTCCCAAGAAAAAAGAAATCTTAAAATACCAGGATATAATCTTGCCATATTTATAAATACTAAATAAGAACAACCTCATTGAAACAAAAAAGTTTGAGCAGCCTTCCAAGAAATGTAGATGACAAAATTACTGCAAGTTAAATAAAAAATTACAAATAAGAAACATTCAATATTATGCATGCAGTAGAACGACCGAATGCCTTAACGCACCTGATAAATGACACAACATAGGGTCTAATCAAAGCAACATGGAAAACCAACAACAGAGCATTCCAACAACATCCAGTCCCCTGATACAAGTCCAACCACAAGCCCTCCTAAGTGCATTTTAAGATGCTAACGGTCCTCTTAATGAGAGATTAAGCACACAGAACGCGAGCGGGGTTGGCGGTTGGCTGCCCGGGGCAGGCTCTCTCTCTCTATACCTTGTCTCCTGCGTCGCCGAGGGAAACGTCAGCAGCGTTAACAAGCGGCGGGACGAGCCCGCGCAGGACGGACTTCGCTCGCGACCGGACCGCTCGACGGCTGGACTGCCTGACGACTCGCCCGTCCGCGCGCCAGACCTGCAGTTTAAAGCTCGCCGGCCGGCCCGACGCTCGGGCCCCATTAGCTACCTGGAATGCGGCGCTGGAGGATTAAGTCTCATTAGACGACCCGCGCGCATTCTGCGTGAGAGAGCTGCAGGCCAAAAAAGAGCTGGGGTCTGCCTGACCCCCCCCCCCCACCCCTCTGTAATCCACCACCTCAACTACAACAAATCCCCTCGGACAGGGTGCCATACTTGCACCCAGGCGCTGGCCAACACAACTTTCTGTCCTAAGTTTTTTATTTTATGGCTAGCACACGCATACACAAACACACACGCCCTCACAATCAGTGGGACCCTGTTACAGGTGCAGATTCTGAGGAGGTGAAGGCATGCATGAACTCACAGATACAGGTACACACTCACGTGCACACACACACACACACACACTTTTTGGTCCCAACAAGGTTTGAGGTCCCTCTATGGTATGTGTGTAATCAGGTGAAATAAAAGGAGAACCAACACGCACACACACAAAGTAGAAATACACGACTGGTTCCTCAGCCACATTAGCCGCTTTCCAGCTTCTACCACATTAGCACTGCAAAGGAGGAGTAGACACAGCATAGCAACAGCAGCAAATATCTCCCCTCTCCACTGCAGCTCCCCCTCTCCACCCTCCATTAAATATACACTCGATCTGTTCGTAATCCAAGCATTTTTAATATAATGGAAGCAGGCCCTTTCAGAGGGGAAACCACTGCACGTGCCGCAGATGCTCTGTCGGCGTGGTCCACATCCTTACAGTACGCCTGCAGCAACACCATCATTCTTGTGCTTGCACAGATAACACCGGATAGTATTCCACCAAATCAGCCTCGCTTTACTGGAAACACATAAAAGATTACGGCTGAGGTGTAGTCTTCTTATGAAGAACAAATACAGGGAATACTAAAGAGGCAGTGATGGTTTCTGGCATCTGTGTTTTTTTTTTTTTGTCAAACATTCCCCTAAAAGCAGACACCTGGAACACGAGCTGTTCATCAGACCCATTCCAGGTTATGAAAGAGGGGGATGATGGAGAGAGAGAGAGAGAGAGGGGGGGGTAAATCTAGCTGGGGGGGCTTGCGGCTGCCACTGCTTCAGTCTGACAGTGCGGTAATCACTAGCGCGGCTAATGCTTGTGCGCAGCACCGACCCGCTCTGAATATTGGAGGGAAACGCGCTCTCCAAACTGCCATCCAACCCTCCCCCCCAGACTCCAGATACTGAGAGAGGGGTGGATGGGAGAGGCTCTGAGCCCGATTATAAACCCCCCCATCCCTGCCTCCCTCGCTCCCTCCCTCCCTCCAAACACGGTGAGAACGCCCGGGCTGGGATAAAGAACTGCGCTCGGACTCGTTTCCACAATGTGGTAAACAAACACAGCGCCACGCGAGCCGCGAAAGAGAGAGAGAGGGGGAGAGAGAGAGAGAGAGAGGGAGGGAGGGAGAGAGAGAGAGGGAGGAACGCGGCGCGCACGGAATGTTCCGGAAGCCCAGGAGGTGGCGATTCAGCCAGGGCACATTCTGCGCCAGAATCTCCTCTGCTTTTCATTATTGCTGGAGAAAAATGACGGAAAGTCATTTCACACACAAAAAAAAACTCGAATTAAGCTTGCAAACCGAAGAATAATAAACTGTAAAGACCGTCAGCCACAATTTTACCACGTTAGATCTGTACTAAAGCTGTCTGTTTATATATAGATTAGAACTTCTACATTCACAGAAATGTTCTCACACTACAATCTACAACAGCAGCCAAAAAACGGGAGGTGTCACCCCGCCTAAAGGCTTTACCTGGATGGTCACAGACAGTCTCAGTCAAAGCTGGGGCCCAATGTTAGGCTGGAGTCAGTGTGGACTCAAGGCCATCTAGCCTGGGGTACACCACCTCCCTGCCAGCCCCAAATCTCCCTCCCACCCCTCCGCTCCTCAACCTCCCTGCTCTGTATGGTCAGCACGTGAGGAGGCTGATAGTGGGAGGGGGAGGGAGGGGGTGAAAGGTTTTCGTTACATCTAATTTAATTTGGCTTGATTCAATTATCCCACCTCCCATCCACTCCCTCCCACCCCCCCACAGCATTCGGAATCCTGAGAGAGAAGTGTAACGAGCTGTACGAGATCAACACCCCCCCCCCCCCCCCACCCATCCCCCCCCCCCTCCGAACCACCAACCCCCCATAACAGATCAAAATTTAATGGCTTCCAAGGGCTCCCATGCATCTTAATTACTCAACACACGCACGCCTGTTATTTTATCACAGTTTCGAGTAATCGAATTTAAAAAACCAACAACTGTGCAACCCTCCCAAAAATAAATGACATCAGTCACAGAACAGAGGCGGTAAGGACACCGATGATGTCATGGCGGTGAGCATTCAGAAGCCGCTACTACGGAAAAGCATCAAATTATTTCTTTCTGCGTGTTAGCAATTGTTAGCGCATTAGCGAAGGAGTACTACTTATCAGTCTTTTCGTACCACGGTAATCGTGAGCACCAGAAAGGTCGATTCTGCTCGCGTGACCGCTATGGCGTTTCATGCATGCGGTGGCGTGAACCGTGTCCCAAGATTTTGACGGTTCACGTGTTCCTTGCTACTTGACATGAAAATGAGACAGATTTATCTCTTGTCTGAGTGTGATAATTAGACACTGTAATGTTGTCATTCATTTTCAGTGCTTCCATATTCTTCTCTCACCGATAGCATTGACATGGAGGCAGAAATAACTTTCTGTAGGTCTGAAAGAGCATGACTTGACCTCATAAAGTTTACATCTGCAGTATCCCTGCACTCTATTAAGTATTCATTTTCTTAGAAATCCATATACAGCACTGGAGTCATGTTGGTCTACTTTAGCCTTCTGGTAAAATGCAACATTAATAAAGCTATCTAAAGAGAAATTACACACACACACTCACCGACTTGTGCACACACACACAAACAAAACTTCTAAATAAAGTTCCAATGTCTTTTTAATATTAAAGAAAGTTGCTTGTTAAAGTAACAAGCTACCATGAGAAATTTAAATTTGCAGCCAGCAAATTAGACCAAAAAAAAATAACTCGGCAAATAAAAAGTTTAAACGTATAAAAATATCTGGGGAAGTCATTATTTTTCATAAAAAAGTGAATTTGTTTCTTCAGTAGACCTATTCTTATGCCACTCTGATTACATCACATACACTTTACCTTTTATAAGCTTCTGTCATAAGTAATTTTTCATGATTTGGGAAAAACAAATTTTTAGAAACCTGGTGCTGACAGACTAACCATGTGACCAGAATGATTGATAGACTGACAATGTGACTGCAGTGATTGACAGACTGACCGTGTGACCAGAGTGATCGACAGACTGACCCACGTGACTGCAGTGAGTGACAGACTGACCGTGTGACCAGGCTATGGTACAGTGAGACTGGGAGACTTTCAGACCTAATTTGGAACGTCACAGGACCCCTGCGGTCGTAGAGCTTGTCTGCGTATGTCTGGGCAAGACCAACCGACTGAGACGCAGTCACTGCGGAGAACTGCGGGGAACTGCGGCCGGTTGGGAGGGGGTCTGGCGGAATGAGCGGGGAGGGGGGAGGGGGTGACTGCATTCCTCTGCAGTGGCACCAGCGCAGGAGCTCCAGCGCAGTGACAGCAGTGCGGATGGGGGGGGGGGAGGAGTGGGTTGTGGGACCCCTGGCGCTTTGCTTTTCACTGCTGACGCATTTTCCCGCAGATTTAATTTTAGGCAGCTTACTAAGTTTTTTTTTGTTTGTGGTTCTTTTTCTTTACTTTTTTTGTTTCCCCTACAGCTCGGGATAATTAAAGCCTCTAAGATGTTAAAGACTGTTTATCCGAGTGGATTAATGCCCCCCCCCCCCAAAAAAAAGAGAAAAACACAGGGGTGACTTCACTAGGAATAACAAAGCAGATCTTTACTCAGCAACAAAGTCTGTCTGTGGGTACTGAACGGGGGGAGAGGACCGAGGGGTGGAGATTTTGAGTAAAGAACAACTTTGATCACAAGGAGAAATTACAGGGAAAGTATCACACACAAGCCTCTGCTTACTTCACTGTGGAACCCACAGATGCATTTAAGTCATCAGGATGACCCAACTCTCTCTGCTGTTCGCCTAGCATCGGGTGGGGGAAAGCAGTAGGGTGAGGGGAGTCTGAATCACAATCAGGAGGTTGCAGGTTCAAATCCTGGCATGGGGGCTCAGTTCCGTTCAAACCCAGGGCACAGAGCTGGAGAAGAAATCTTATGAGGTCTCAACTCAGCTGATGTGTGGCAAACGATCTGGCGCGAAATGGCCGCCACGCGTGTTCTGGTGCAAAATGGCCGCCGTGCATGACCCAGGTGAGCACTGCACACTGACGGTGATTGTAGCGAGGTACCTTCCCCCCTTTCACTGTAATTCAGATCAGAAGACCATTCCCAAGGTTCACTGAGAGAGAGCTAGCGGGCGTTCTGACGGTCACGGCTGTCTGCTTCCCAAAGCAGTTTGCAATTTGCCAGAGCTAGAGAGGCAGATGCTCAGGAGGCTTGTCCAATCATTTCTATGGTGACATTACCAGCAAGGCGTCACCAGGAGCCGATCACGGAAACAGCAACGATGGTGAGAGAACTGAAGCCCTTGCAGGTGCATTAGGTTAGTTGTGTACTGTTACAGAAACTCAGCAAAACTTTTATGAAACCATTCAGTTACAAAGTTAGTGGTTCATCTTGATTTCTTCTTGCGATCACTGCACTACTAGAAAATCCATCATTATCCACCAGGACAAGAAAGAAGTATATAGTTATATACTCTTCATTTGCCATGGAGCAACAACCCCTCGATTCAATTAAAGAGTTAAGTAGGTTCAGTGAGTTAACTTCAGGTGATTGTGTATTGAAAGAGGATAACAGTGTCTTTGTGTGTATTATAAAAGGTAATGAGCAACCCAGGCCGTTCCCTGCTTGCACAAAACAGTAATACTCTGATGAATTAGGCATTTACAGTTGGTCACACTCGAACATTACGAATAAACACAACGTACAATTTCAAAGGTCCTAAAATGATTATTAAATGCCACTCATGACGGATGTTTTCAAGGTATTTGGGAAGGAGTCACAATTCATGTAGAAAGGTTCCATTTGTGATTACTGCACACCCTTACGGCCATTGTTTCCTGCAATACATTTCCCTCGTTGTTTTTAACATTTATAGAAAGCCGTCCTGATTAATCCACGCCCGGGGGGTGGCGGGAGTGTGAGGCAGGGGGTTGCCTTTTTAAATGATTAAAAAGGTCAAGGTACGTTTTTCCACTAAAGTGTAAATATCAGAACGGAGAGAATCCATTCCATTCCGCTTATTTTTGCAGAGGCAGCTTCAGGAATCGCGCTGAAGGGCGGCGGGGGTTGAATTTTATGCCACCAATCAATTTAAGAGCGGGAAGCGAGGGAGGGCGAAGGGCCGATAACGCGGGTTAACGCGGGACGAAAATAAAAAATTAAAAAACGTCGGGAGGACCCGCGCGCTCGCGAAGCCGGCGGACATTTTAACGCGTCTCGGCGGACCTCTCCGGTCGTAATTCGGCCGTTAAAACCGAAAAATCAAAAAACGAAAAAAAAAAAAACCCGCTCCGCCAATAATCCGCTCCGCCTGGCTTTTCCGCCGAACCTTTAACGGGGGCGTCCGAAGAAACCCAGGGCTCAGATTTCTGTCAATCTGTTATTGTAAACGGGTTATGCACGTGCCATAACCTGTCAAAAAAAAGCTTCTCTGGGTTTCATTTGCAAATATATAATGACTTCTTTTTTTTCTTCAGTGAACTACATTAATTTCAGGCTCCAGTAAGCAAGATGAAGTGATCTGCTCATAATTATTTAGATCCGTGGTGCCCTTGATAACTGGGGACTGCTTGGAAAAGCCTCCCCTAATACCCCCCCCCCTCTGCCCCACCACAATATTTGAGCAATTGAATCTAAAATGGAAGTAGATGAGGATATAGCCCCTCTAACTGAAAAAAGACACACAGCCTCGTTGTTATTGCACAACATAGTTGGGAGCACTGAGTGGTTCAAAACAAAGCCGTTGCTACAACGTTCTCGCTACCTGCCCCAAGGTGGCCTAATCAGGTTACAGCAGCGGCACCAGAAATCCAGCTCACGCTTATGAAGAGAATTAGCCCCTCCTCGCTGGAATTCAACCTGCACAGTTTGATCAGATTAAGGGGGGGGGGGGGGTATTTGGATGCCAGCAAGCGGCCCACGTGACTGACTCTGTGGCCCTCTGAGCATCTTATCAACAATGCAGGGAAAACGGGAGCCAAAATTATTTTTCAAGGCTTCATATCCATCTCCTGCTGTTCTTTGATGGACCCTTGCAAATTAAAGCCTGTACTGACTGTTTATTCACTCGTTTGACCGCTTAAAACCCTTGCTATGAGCAACTTGACAAGCTGACAATGAAGTATGTTATGCGATGAATACCATGCAAATACAAATGAAGTTTCTGTATTAGCACTAAAGTGTCTTGTCCCAGTAACACAATGGGTGCATCCCATCCCCGTCTTGGTAAACAGGAAGTACCCTCCGTCATAATGTGACTAAGCCTGCCGTGGCGCTAAGCACTTCCATTACCGCCATTTCACTCTTGTTGTTTTCCTCAGGGTTACTCGTACAAACAATAATGATGGAAAATTACAGTGAAACTAATCTTCTTGCAACTGAAAAGCAAATGATCTAATCAAATCCACTTTAGCTAATGGACAGGATTCTTGAGTTGATTTTAGGACAGTTTATTAATGGAAAAATGAATAAATAAATACCCCAGGGCTGCCATCTCCAGACCCTTTCATACAAGCTGTCCTGAACTGATAAAATGGACCGGAAACTGACTTGACCATGTTGACCGTTGGTCCCTACGAAACCACACCCTGAGCTGGCTAGAGGAGGATGGGCTCCCCCCGCTAAAGTTGGTTCCTCCCATGGTTTCTTCTTATGTGCCAACTGTGGAGTTTCCTTTACTCTGGGAGGGGGGGAGGGGGGGGACTGATTAGGGATGGTACTGCAAAGCATAGTGTGACAACAAATTCTTTGTAAAATACACAGTATGAATAAAGTATGATTGATTTAAATAATTAAAATAAAGTGCACAGCAACAAACACACTGTTATGTTGGCAGAGTGACTACAGTGGGAGTTGCTGAGGCTGACTTGCGCTGTAACGTTGACTTTTTAAAATGGCACAAAAGTACTTTACGAGCGGGTCTTTAATGGAGTCTCCTCTCTCCCTTTTACCTTTTTATACCGACTGGTACAGGGGCTTTTTTCCAGAGTTAAATACAGGCCGTGGTGCCATGCTGCTCACAGGACAGCCCTTAAAATGGGCTCTGAGACTCAGTGGGGCGGCCGCTAGCACTGAGAGTCTCTACAGTGGGAGGGCTGCTGTTGCTATGCCACTGTTCTGCGCCGTTCTGCTTTGCTGATGTCTATGTGTGTGGGTCTATGTGTATGGGAGTGTGTGCCTAGCTGTATGAGTGTGTGTGTGTGTGTGCGTGTGTGTGTGTGTGCCTGCATGTGTGTGTGTAGGAGTGTGTGTGTCCGTGTGTGTGTATGTATGTACAGTCTGAGAAGCTGCACTCATTTGCCATCTGAACCCATAAGGGAAAGAGGGATTCTCTTTCCTCTTTCTCAGGTGAAATGACAGGAAGAGAGGGCAGCAGAGACAGTGGCAGCACTTCTCTTGGGCCAAAACTCCCCTCCAGAAAAAAAACCCCCCAATACCCCATGAATATTACATGGACTGAGCGATATTACACAAAACACTGATTCCCCCATCATACGCCTCTGATCCCCCAGCTCAGCGCAGCTAAACCAGACTCCAGAAAGGACTCCTCAATGTCACAGAGCAATGGTGCAGAGAGTCTATGAAAGAGGGGAGAGCTCCACAGTGGTGGAAGCCCCCCCGCCCCCCACCCCATCCCCCCCAGCCTGCATTAGCGATGGTGGTGGGGGGTGGGGAGGGTTCATGTGCACTGCTTGTCTCAGCACAGCACAGATTAACAGAGATTTGTGCTTGAAAAGAGAGAGAAAGAGAGAGAGAGAGAGAGAGAAAGAGAGACAGAGACAGAGAGAGAGAGATTTTGAGTTTTAAAGACTTCTTTATTGTACAAAATGAAAACATAAATCAAATAAGACCAACATATTTCCATATTACAAGCTAAGCAAAGGTATCCACGTACGCACACCCAGAGAAAGGAAATAAACTGGGATAAAACTGACATATTAAACTCACAAGGGGGGGGGGGGAGGCAGAATACATTGCAACAACAGGAAAATGAACACCAGAACATGTTTGAAAAGGCAAAGAGAGAGAGAGAGAGAGTGAGAAGGGGAGAAAAGGTGAGAAAAGAGAAGGAAAGAAAAAGGGAGAGGGGAGGGGTGGGGGAGAAAAAGAGTGGCGAACAAATAGATGAAACTACATCTTAACTGAACAAATGACAAATGCAAGAGAGAGAGATCAGAGAGAGGAGAGAAATGCAGGGATAGACAGAAACAGGTTCTGAGAGAATTATAAATATGAAACCAAATCTTAACTGTACGGACAGAGGGAGGGAGATGGAGAAACAAAATATACGTTTGAATGGCCATTTCCCCTCCTGAAAAGGGTAGAGAAAGAGTACCCGTGATATGGAGGTTGGGGATGGCAACCACTTTGTTTCCATAACAAATATCAACAAAAGACTGGTTCTCTACATCTAGCCACCCAATCACAACGGCCCATGTCTGACCACAGTTCCTCCCCTGCGACTCACCAGGTCAACACTGCCAATTAGAGTCCAGTTCTTGGCTGACCTACCTGGTCAAACAAAGGTAAATCCAAGCTACCTGCTGACCACCGAACCCCATGGCTTCTAAGCTGCAATGTGTGACAGCAAGAGGATGCGGGCTGTAGAGAGTCTGATTGGTTGGTGTGACCCAATCATCTTCCAGCAGAGCCAAAGTCAATTCAAAAGACTATTTAATGGAGTAGAAACTTACTCCGGCATTTACGACACAAGACTTAAAGAACGAAATCAGAAAATAAATAAATAAACTGTTCTGTCCCAAGACCTACAGTCTCTCACAAGCCCATAGCGCTGTAGGGAAAGGCGTTACAGGCAGTTACATCATGATCATTACCAGGATGTATGGCAAATTTAAATGAATAAGCTTTTGCTTCCATCACAAGCCCTGGAAAAAAAAAAAAAAAAAAACATCACCCAATTAAAACTAATTGGTACCAGTGAGGGTTCGGTTCCAATGCAGTTCTCACACCAGGAGTTTGAAGGCTTGATTCTATACGTTGGCCACGTTCCATAACCTCTCAGTGTTACAAAAGAGAAGAGAAACAACACACATGAACCAAATACACGTTTATCAGTTCCCACAAATCCACCCAGTTCCAAACAGACAGCACAAGACATCTAGTACTGCCCAACTATTTGTCTTTTTGTACCTACGGAACCTATTGGCGACAGCTGGCCATTAAAGTACTAAATGTAAGTTATCTTGTGCCAAACTAGAACTATACTGTAAAACAAAAACAAGCAATAATGCCATGATACACATAAAACAGACGTAATAAACAGAAAAATGTTTATTTTGTCATAACATCAAAATAAAACAATAAAGCCAGCTGAAGCATTTTGAAAGCAAAAACAATCGTTTTTCACCTCAGGCTAGGATAAGCACAGGGAAGACCTGATCGTAGAGCAGCTGCACCACACTGTGAAAGTTCAGAAACGCAAGCTCAGTCCACAACACCACACACCTGACCGAGCCTTGAAACGACAACCCCATCTTTTATTATTTGCCCGCAGGATTCTGCTCTATTGATCACAACACAAAATAGCCATCTCAGAGGGTGCTTGTTAGCCATCTTTGTAAACACATGATATTACACCGTCTGCAGTAGGCCATTGCTGTCTCTCAAGCAGTTGTTGTGTATAAGAGAACAATTTAAAACAAAAAGAATAATCAATTTGACCAATTCTGCACTAGTGCTTGTGAAGTTTGGCCTTAGGTTTGGAGACTCCATTTACTTGACTTGACTTTTTTTTCCGTTTGTTTCCACAGAAACATTTCACAGCCCTTCAAAAGAAAATATAAAACATCTCACCAAGTAAATGACTCACAGTACGCCGAACACACAAACAGAATTCGTACAGAAACACCTCATTTCTTACAATCTGGGGAAATCACTTGAACGGTTACTCTTCCATGAATACCACCTCGAATTGGCACTTCTCCCACCATTCTGACACCAGTCATTAATTTCCTAATGATTCATCTCGAACTGTGTCATCACAAGCAGGAGCGTGATGACAGGGATAAAATGGAGCTATTGTTCCAGACAAACACAAACAGTAATTGCCATTAACCTTCCCTTCACCTTGCGGTACCTGTTTGAAATGCCATATGGCCCTGCGTCTCTTGCGCATCTGCGCCATTGATTGGTTTGAAGATGTCGTTCTATTTGTCAAAGTCGGTTTGCCTAACCGAGTGCCAGAATGATTTCTGAGCGCCGAGATACTTCCCCCCCCCCCCCCTTCATTGTCTTGCTGCCAAAAGAAAAATCATAGCAGCCAGAAGCACACCTCTGTTAAAATCAACGCAAGGCATGCGTTGGTGACATGCTGTCCTTTCATTGCTCCTCGAAACAGCCCTTGGGGTTTACTGTGTTTTTTGTCCTTTTAAAATAGTGACAAACAAATAAGGCTACAAACTGTGAATGTCCCAAAGACATTCCAATTATTCTGCTTAAAAAAAAATAAACAGAAGAAGGAAGCGGTGCCGGGAGGGGGGGGGGGTTGGTTGGGGATAACAACTAGGCTACTTTACACGAAAAAGAAATCCCTAGCAACAAGTGATTGGCCAAGGTTTTAATCATCTTATTAGGGGCCACTCTGCATGAAATGGCGGGAGAGGGAGGGAGAAAGAGAGAGAGAGAGGGGGGGGGAGAACGACAGACAGAAAACGGGGGGAAAGAATGCACGGCTATTAAAAGCGGCGCGAAATTCTGCTGACTCACGACGAGACGGTGTTTTAAGGGTGAATAACACTCGGCTCCCCCTGCTAGCTCCGGTTGCGCTTCGTTCAGACGGCAACCAGGGGACTGCCATAGGGCCGACACAGCTGGAGAATCACCCCCCCCAACCGCCAACCCAACCTCCCCCCCGGCTGTTATCAGCGCTGGGGGATGCGCTAACAATGGGCCGATCGTCTAAATCGGCCCGCTGGACCGGAAAGGGGAGCTTGTTTTAGCCGCGTCGCTCCCGGCGCGGCTCGGCCCCCGCAGAATAAGCAGGCGGCCCGTTTCCCACGCGCCCCTTCAAAGCCGCGCGCGGAGCCCCCTCGACCGTTCCGTAATCGCTTGTGGCACGGGCCGGCCGCGGCGTGAAAGCCGGCGAGCCACTTTTTGAAAACGTCAGACAGGCTTAATCCCGACTTCGCTTTCCGCGAGAAAGAAAAGGGAAGGAAAAAAAAAAAAAGCGCAAAACTTTTCACAACACGGCTTATTTACTCAGCCATTGTTTGTCAGGAAACAAGCGTCAAAGCGGACGCATCGAAAGAGAATTCTCCCCGTGCGAAAATCTGAGAGCAGAAGGACAACCCGCCACGGGCAGCTATACGATCCATTTACGATGTCGCTTCTCAATAATGCACTCGAAAATGAACAAGAGCACCAAGCAGAAAAGCGACTCGCGCGCATCGCCGTCTGTGATAAGCGACAGCCCCCGAATGTTTACGGACAGCGGAAACAGGCGGGGGGGCGACACTGATCGACTCCGACAATGACGGCTACTTATGAGATTCCGTGGCGGGCATTTTTTTTTTTTTTTTTTTTGAAGCCTGTCCCAAAAGACGCGCGCTCGCTCGCAGTCTGTCACGTGGGAGCCACCGAGCTCACCGGGGGGGGCATGGGGGAGGGGGGGGGGGTGATTTGCAAAGTTCACCGTCGTGTACTGCACCGTAACTTGGATACGGTTGCCGGGCTAGCGGAAGGAGCAGATTAGCGCTTCCGTGCCGCGGCGTGCGGTTTTAACGGGCCCCCTGCTGGAACGCCGCTCATGTTTTATTCGGGCGCGACCGTCCGACCGTGCGGAGCGGGGCGAGGCGTCAGCTGCTGTCGCCGGCGTGCGACCGAGCCGCAACATCGCAACCGCACCGTCACCACGGTTACGAAACTCGACCGATCATAACTCATAGCGCTCATCTCAGAGTGCGCCCGTTAGCTGTGCGCTAACAAAAAAATGATCTACGCGGTCCAATTACGCCGTCAACAGCAGGCTCTCTTTTTTGTCTCTGTTTAATAGTATTTTTTTTTTTTTTACTTTTCAATTTGTTTTCTTGGTGTGACAAACATGCATATATATGTGCAGCCAATGCAGATACAAGCCACATTGTCACGTGTGTTACTTGTATCGGCTCTGGCGGTCGAGATACAATATCACACAACAGAAGACGTACTGTGTGTGTCATGCACGTATTTACAGTCTCGAAAATAGAATGTCTATCTCTCCGTGTCATCCTCTCTTTCTCTTTATGTGCACATGTGCGTGTGTGTGTATATATGTGTGTGTGTGTGCGCGCGTGTGTGTGTATTTGTGTATCGATGTGTAATGCTCAATTAAATTATCAGGGAGAGTGTACAATTATATTAATTATATTAATATTCAGGACACGTTTTGATCACTAAATGCCCCAGCTAGCTGTGAAGTGCACATGGTTGGTTGGAGACTCTTTCAAAAAAGCCTTTAGCCTTTAGCCTTTAGCCTTGAACGTATCCAAAAATATGTCCTCATAATGTCAGCATGTATTTGAGTATACTAAACCATGAACTGTACAAATCGCCCCAACCAACAGAATGCATCCTTTTGCGTCAAAATCTATGAGCGACACAGTACTGCTTATCAAATCTGCCACCACAGATTAAAGAGGACAGATATACCCTTAAAAAATTACTAGCCTAAACATGTCCTCAACAAAAGAAGAACTCAGCAAATCATGTTGCGAGCATATCTTGGATTAAATACGGAAAAGCGTTCACTACACAATCGATGTTCTGGGTTTGGTCTACAGCTCTGTTGTTACCCTATGATTTGCTTGAGGGACTATGTTGATTTTACAGACTTGTGAAACTTAAACCTTTTTCACTGACAGCAGCGAAGTTCTTCAAAAAGAACCAGGATTGCATTGAGTATCCAAAAAAAGTAATTAGCATATTGACAGAAGCGTGTCCAAATCACCCAAATATTGTAGGGGGCTGCTGTCCATGATTATTTTCATAGATTTTACCATGGGATGATAACCCCCCCCCCCCCCCACACACACACACACACCTAAAAAAGAAAAAAAAACTAAACAACATAGAAGGAAAGGCTATCAATTCTCCCTGCGCGCGTTTATTTCCAATTAGCGGTGGCAGGGTGATGTTCTAGGGGGTGACTTGCCCTGACAGAGGCTTTGATTGACAGCTGCCTGTCAACCACTGATGGGGTATTTCCAGTGCAAGTCCGACACGATGGATCAGAAGACAAGCCGAAGATTCATTTCACTTTGAGACAAGATGCGCTGGAAACGTTGTCTCCTTTCTCTTTGTGAGAAACGTTTCCGGACAGTTCTATCAGAGCCAAGTCAGGTACACATGAATGTCCAACATGATCATACGGGTGGACTGGAGGGTTGCACGCATTGCTGTGTGGGAAACAGAATCATATTCAGGGCCAAGCTTCAGCAAAAAAAGAGATGTCCATGCTCAGAAATGAACAGCTTACCACCGGTGTGGGCCAGGTCTTTTATGTCAAAAGGACTGAGCTTCATGTATGTCATTAAGGTGGATAAATATGAAGGCACTTTTTCAGCATGTTGATCTAAAGCAACGACTCTGCTCTCCCATAAACTGTTTCTGTGCAAACACACATGCATTTTTCATGCTTGGACATGTTGCCGGGGTTACCTGGCAGGGATACATTTTACATTTTTTACATGTATATTTTAGGCACTTAACAGGCACTCTCATCCAGAAGTGACTGACACAGTAAAATATTTAGCGATTTAAGTTGAGTGAAGCAATTAAGCTTGGGTACTTTTCTTAAGGGTACAGCGGTAGTGCCCCCACATCCAGAGTAAGATGTCAAGTTCTCTAACCATTCTTTTATGGATGGCTCTAATACTGCCACAATTCAGTTGCAGTTGGACAAAATCAGTTTGAATCCAGGCTACTGGCACAGACAGGCGTCTGTGATTATGTAATTAACATATGGCATTTTCTGGGTGGCAGCAAGGTGTAGGGGTGTGAGGTGGAGGGGTTGGAAAACAGACTGTGTGACCCAAATGTAGCAAATTTCATTCAGAGTGCTGTCTAGGTACACCTGAGTCAGGTACCTACTTTGAACTGCTTCAGTAAATATCCAGCCGTGTAACATGGGCAATATATAACAAAGCAATATAATAGTGCCAACTAAGCATATAGACAATGCAATGTACGCATTCAACGAAATGCAGTGTCTCGCAGGTGAGCTTTCACTGCTGGATGAAATGAATTATTTACAGTCGTTCAAAATTTCCATCCAAGTCACCTCCACAGACTTCATTCAATTCCCTCGCAGTCAGCAAAACTGCGGGAAAATAATAATCGCGCCCAAATTCGGTGTCGAATAATGTAAATCACATCAGCGAGTCTCTTCAGCGGAACCTCGTCTGCCTCCCCGTGTTATGTAACAGCTGTTATCCTCGCGAAACAAGCGCTTTTGTTTTTCCTTAATTAATCGTCAATTCACGTTTCTCTGCATCGAAGCCTGCCACTGAGAATGCTTAATCAGCTTGTCAGCGAATTTGCTCTGGCAAAAAGGCATCCACGTCTGCTCTCACAGCACCGAGCACTCCTTCCACAAACTGTATGGCTTAGCCTATTAATTTATTCATCTATTTATTTATTATTCAGTCAGTCATATGGGAAATGTGACATGCACAAAGTAGTCATCTGCTGAATACCAAGCTGGGTAATTTGAAACCTCTGCTGGAGCTTTTTGATTGGAAAACTCCGACCATCAAGGTGGCAAACACCCACCACCCCTGTATCTACAGATACCAAGCTTGTTTTTTTCAGTCATGGACTGGGCTACCAAAAACAGTCAAAACCAAAACCATCACCACTTTCTGAAAACCAGCCATACTTTGGTGTATCTACAGATACTTTCTTTTAAGGGTACAATAATTCTGCAGGAGCACCAATTTCATACATTTATATTTAGCAACCTATATGTGCGTTCATACCTATTTGGTAGCTCACTGATAAATCAATCAGTCAGTCCATCCATAATGTGTATTACTCTATTTACAAACAGGGCTTCACTCAGTGCCTCGAAGTGGCCTTTTCCCCAGGCAGGGAGAAACACAATAAACAGGTAAAAACCCTCAATTGAGTCAACCGGTCTCACTGTTTCTGTAATTATATATTTCACTGTGAATCAGGGTGTCCGGCAAGGAAATAAATAAACTCCTATTCCTCCTATTCCTACAATGGGTGAGTAAAGGAGGAGACACTCATATTTCTGAGCATTTTGTAGCCCATGGAGGGAACTACAGTGCGGTTACTGCTCTCCGAGCCATAGCCGGCCTTCACCAGGGATTAGGAGCAGAGCCTGTGCACACCGAGTCCTATCCCCCGCAGGCTGGATCTCTAATGTCTCCAAGCGGATTCCTCTAAAGGCCGCTTCACCGTGGGCAAAGCGGTCATTTATATTCACAGCAACGTCCGTCCGCCCCCCCTCCCCCGCTTTAGGAGATTTACGACCGCGCGCGTTAACCTTGAGAAACGGTCATGTTTCCTGGTGGGGACGGGCGATCCACACGCCGCTCGGCTCGTAAGCGGCGGCTGATTGGACTACTGGAGGCCAATCCCACGCCGTGCCGTCCAGGTAAATGGTAAATGGTAAATGGTAAATGGACTGCATTTATATAGCGCTTTTATCCAAAGCGCTTTACAATTGATGCCTCTCATTTGCCAGAGCAGTTAGGGGTTAGAGGTAAGGTGTCTTGCTCAAGGACACTTCGACATGCCCAGGGCGGGGTTTGAACCGGCAACCCTCCGACTGCCAGACAATCGGTCTTACCTCCTGAGCTATGTCGCTATGTCGCTATGGATTACAAAACACAAGTAAATAAATAAATGAATGAAAGAAGAAATAAAGAAATTTTAAAAATGTAATTAAATTAAAAATAAATAAATAAAACACCACGCTCCAGAAAGCTGCCAGGTATCACGTTGTTTCCTGTGGGTCACCTCAGTGAGGATCGGGTCTCAGAACACCGCGGTATTTTCTTCTCGTTTTCTCGGTCGACAGTAAATGTATTTTTTGTTTCTGTAAATAAATCCAATAAAAGAAAGTTTCCCGGTTGAGAGTGAAGGTAGCTGAAGGAATGGTATTAAATTAGTGGTTTACCGCAGGTGAAGGTGAGCTGTCTTAATGGAAAAAAAAACGGTCGGAGTGTTAATATAATTGAAGCATTCTTCAGTAGATGCGAATAAACACCATCATGCAAATGGCACAGCCAGCTTACAGGCGAGTTTTTAATGTCTTCCAATTTAATTTTCCATTCTTTCCATCATAATCCCCCCCCCCTTTCATGTCTAAAGTACACTGCTCAGATATTTGGAAAGATTGATCTGATTACACAATGGAAATGCCTCTGGGATTAAGCGTGGGTTAGCACTCAGCTAATTTCCTTCCTCTGCAATGAATAGGTGGGGAAAAAAACCCCCCAGCATGACTCTGGGTAAAGAGTGAAACTAAGGGTTGAATTTGACTAGGCCAAGGGAGGGTTCATCTCCCCCGCAATGCCCAATGGGGCGGGGGGGGGGGGTTATTTAGTCCCTGCTCGAGGGTGTAAAGGTCAGGTCCTGACCTGGCTCAGAACAGAGCCCGGGGGTTAAGTCTAGCACAGGAATATGCTTTCAGGAAATAACTACAGGTTACATTGTCAAACCCACTCCTCCCATCACCCTGAACATGTTCATGTGTAGACAGACAGGGGATCTCCAGCGGGGAGGAGATGGGGGGGGGGGGGGTGTTTGTGAAAAAAGGTCCTTTCAAGGTTTACAAAAGACTACAGCCTTGGAGGTGAATCTCTCTCTCTCTCTCTCTCTCATTACTTCTCTTTGCCTCTCTCTCTCTCACACACACACACATACACACCCATCCCTCCATCCCCCCCTCCCTCCCACACACACACACACACACACACACACAGTGATCCTGCTCCCCTGGGAGTGCTGGCGTACACACATGCAGACGGCAGCACTGTGAAAGGTGGGCTTTTATTACAGGGACACCAGAGCTGCTCGGCGGCTTGGCGGCAGAGGCGGCGGGGCGGAGCCCCACGGTGGGCCTCGCGGTGACAGACGCCGCCGTGGAAACGCCAGGCTCCCGGGTGGGCTTCTGCTCATTTATTTCCCAGCGAGCACAGGGGCTCTGGAAATTCATTAAAGAGGCTGTCTCACCTCCCTTGCTCTCTCGTCTTGCCCATCTCTCTCACTCTCTTCTTCCCCATCTCTCTCTCTCTCTTTCGATCTTGCGCTCTCTCTCCTTCCCTCTCTCTCTCTCTCTTTCGATCTTGCTCTCTCTCCCTCTCCCCCTCCCTCTCTCTCTCTCAGTAGGAGCAGCTGCTGACAGGTTCCCTCACCTGGCACACAATCAATGAGCTTGAGATGCAATTCTGTTCGGGAGGGGATCAGTGGACACACACAAACACATTCAAACACACACATACACACACATGCACACACAAGGAAAAACACATGTACACACGTACACATAAAATACACATAAATGCACGTGAACACACGCAAAACAACATGCGAGACACCCAATATTCCAGACTCCCTGGATCAAATGAAGTAAAATCGAACGCTTAGCAAAATACAAAATGAGTTTTGCTCACAATTTCGGGCAAATCTTTAATATTATGAATGACACTAATGCCTTCAAACTGCAGCGAAATTGTCTTATCAACATACACCTGTACGTCCAGATAATACCTGGCTCAATGAACATCGGTCTAACATCATTATCATTCAGCGATACAATCAGATCTCATTAGGGCCACAGACAGGGGCCCACAGAGAGCCGGAAAGGTTGACCAATCAGCCGTCTTTGGCACTGCGTCCGCTTGACGGCGGATTTGGGGGGGAGTGGGGGGGGGGTATCCTGATTTCGGCAGCCCAAAGCAGCTTAACGTCCAGGAAACCCACCCCCCTTCCTTCCAACCGAACCCTCCAGGAGAGGAAGATGACCCCCGGCTGTATCATCCAAGCCTATCCCGGACATAATGAGAGGGAAAAAGGGGAACCACTTTCAGCACTGTGGAACTGTGGGAATTGAACCGGCAACCCCAGGCTTTCCTGGCTGGCTACGGTGTGTGGAGGCAGGCAGGCGTCCTCACAGGGCTGTGTGACGTGACATGATGGATGTATCTGCTTAGCCAAAGTCTTTATGCAGAGGGACGACTCCCTGAGGAGAGACTGGGCTGAGCCACTCTAATTATCCCACTCACTACCTGCTCGGCTGTGTTCCAGCCTGCGTGCACGCATACGCACACGCACACACACCCACACATGCACAGCATACACACACACACCCCCACGCACACACGCACAGCATACACACACACACACACCCCCACGTACGCACGCACAGCATACACACACACACACGCACACACCCCCACGTACGCACGCACAGCATACACACACACACACGCACATGCACAAACATGAACGCACACACACACACACACAGCATACATACACACACACATGAACGCACACACACACACCCGCACACACACAGCACACAGGACACACAGGCTGGTATACATGCACACACATGCACATGTGTAGGCACATACATACATGCTATAGCCTATACACACAGAACAATTCGGGTTTTTTATGGACTGTATGTGTAGGTGTGTGTTACAGTACTGTGCGTGTTTATGTATGTGTGCTCGTGTGTGCTACGTGTTTGTGTTTTATGTGTGCGCTTGTGTGTGTGACCTCTGCGTTCACATATGCGACAGTGTGCGTATGTGTTATTTATGTAAGGTTCATTATTGATGATGAATTCATCACATTCGTACAGTGCTTTCATCGCTTTATCTCAATCTCTGGAGAAAGAGAGATAAAAATATCTCCGAAAATGAAAATGTCAAAATATAAAAAAAACAAATATGCCAGCTGATGTTATTTCTAATTTAAAGGTCCACACAGAGATGTTATTTCTAATTCAAATGTCTCCTTTATAGCAGTGTTGTTTTATAAATGGAGTTATTAATTTAGTCACATCTGTGACTCATTCTCCTGTGGTTTAAATTGCATACATCATAGTCCGACTGGATTCATAGTTTAAATATCTGTTATATTTTTATTCCTTGTAACTTCTTCAAGCATTTAACTTTCAACCAGTCATGAGCCACAATACTGAGAAATAAATAAACCGTTCCTTTACTATCTCTAGAAAGGCCATGTTGATAATGCTGTTATGCGCTAACATTTAACAGATTGACATGGTCATTATATCGGCAGTCAAGGTTTTGCGTGTGTGTAACTCCATGGTGAAATAGGGGGTCTGGGAATTTAGTGATTGGGGATGAGCACACTGAAAGTGTTTGTGTGTGCACGTGCGTGAATTCCTTTGGGAAAACCGCTCACCTAACGGCATCGGAGTCCGTTTCGGGAGGGGCGCGTGACCCGTTGCCATGGAAACGAACATCAGCCCCATCTGAGGCTTTGCCGTCCCCCTCACGCTAGCCCCCCCCTCCTCCCCCCGCACGCATGTCACCCCCCACACACTCCTCATGATTCATTTTGCAATGGGAGGGGGGTTGGCGGTGGGCGTTACGTAACGATGCTATGATCTCCGATTGACGCCATGAGGAGGTTGAAGTCGATCTCGTTAGTTCCCCCCTGTACCCCCCCCCTCCCGTGCCGCCCCTCCCCCCCACCCCCCAAACTCATCTTATGCAATACTTGCGCATCTCATCTCACCGTCTCATAAAGAGGCGCTCGCTCCTGTCAGTTTGCTGTCAGCCATGCCAGAAGTTGCCATGGATACTTAAAAAAAAAAAATATATATATATATTTTTTTAAGAGCTGAATTTGGAGTCGGTGCTAAGCGGAGGGGGGGAATGGGTTACCCTCTCTCCAGGGCACCACAAACCTTATTATCTTGTTCGCAGCGCATGGTTACACAGCTGCCTGTTCTGGGCGGGGCTGCACGCAGGTCTTCTGCTGGCTAGGAATCGGCAAAAATAGACAGGTCCCAGAAAACTTCACTTACCCGAAATATACGGCACATTTTTCTCACAAATATCTGCTTGTCCCTTGTTGCATTGGATAAAAACCACCGTTGTGTTCATTTCAATTCACTATGCTGTGGCTAGTCAATAATATGTAATAATAATCAGTTCATTTACCAGGATATCATTGTTTCAGTAGTCAGTAGTAAACAAATAAGCCGATTTTCTGTTTGCCAAGAAGGAAAATGGTTGTTTCTAAACCAGGGGATTATGGGTAGGAAAGAACACAGAGGCTCAGGGCTGCCCGGTACATTTCAGTCCCATGGACACATCATCGAAGAGGCATCCAGGTACGATCCGTCACCTCTCGACGCCCGCCGCCAGCCTTTTAATAAAGCTGTCAATCATCGCCCGCGGTAGAGGCCCTGGCGGGGACGCGCTGTCCGCCCGTTCACCGCCCGCGCCGTTTTCCCGCGCGCGGCGAGATCACGCTGGAGCGCGTTCTCCACTGGCGGCGCGTCTCCATGCCAAAACCTCACCGGGCAGACCTGCGTCTGTACGGCAAGAGTTCCCCCAGGCCTCGCCGTTCGGTCTCATAAGCTTACAGTGCTGACCAGCCGGACCAATCCAACCACACCAGAGACAGTGTCCAGACCAACGATAGGCCCCAGACTAATATGTCAAATAAACAACTGAAACACCAACTCTTCTCTGAAGGCTTAAACAGAAACATGTGTTTTCACAAATACGGACATACAACTTGTGCGATGTGATTAGTTTGAACATGTTTCTTCGAACATTCTCGGGTGCTTGAAGGAGTATTTCGAAAAGTAACCAGCACCTAAAGAGTCTATAGAATAAGCATTTCACGCATGTATTTCATCCAGGTCTGCTACCCAGGGCCTATGTGCTGTTTCCTTGAATGAGGACTAAAGACATGCATGTTAGGTGCACTCCTGCAGTTGCCCTTGACCAAGGCACTGGCTTCAGAACTGGGGTTGGTCCCCGGGCGCTGCACTGTGGCTGCCCGCTGCTCCTAAGTAACTAGGATGGGTCAAATGCAGAGGACAAGTTACCCCACGGGGTACAATAAAAAATATACCGCACAGAGAGTAGTGTATGTCAAGCGACTCATCCTAGTCCATCAACCTGAAAGTCAAAACCACCATTTTTATAAGGTGAATGGATGATTAATTTGAGCATTAGTTGAGTCTATTAGACTGGTATTTTTTTTGTGTGAAAATGGCAGAAAGAAAGAGAGCCTGGGTTGATATTTTAAAAATTCAGAATATTTGGCCCCACTCTTTCAATAAGCTCTTATGTCTGAATAGCGCTCTCCACAATAATTGCAGTATCAAGTGACAAACTGATAAAAGCTTTTGAAATGGTGTCAATTGGAAAATTGTCAACAATAGCATGTGTTGAGTGCTCCTCTGTGAAACTGCAGTCTCTTTTCATCGTGGAGAAAAAAATTCCTGTTTAAAATAATTTTATGAAGGCCTCTGAACAAACATTCTTACAGAGGAATCTTATTTCTATTTCTATCTTACAATTGTTATTTTAAGAACTCAGAGGGATTCTGCATTGCCCCTCATAATGCAGTCTGTAATACAAATAAAGAAAAACATATTTTTTTTAAACTGTAAAAAAAAAAAAGTACTTGGTATTCTGCAACTCTTTCATAAACCTTCCTTCCCTTTGAACAGAAATTTAACTGCATTAGAAGTCTGCAGGGAAAATTTCTTTTCTGAAGTGCTCTTACATACTATAAGCTCAGAACTGCACAGCAAGAGAAATTTAGTTCTGCCTGACATTCTGAATCTGACTAAACTTATTATTTTAACTCAGGTTAAACACTAACCCGATCAAAACTGAATCTGAGTTTAACTACTTCCTGATTTTAAATACAGGAAACAAGAATCAAAATACACATTACAAGCATTTTTCTCTGACCATCTGCCAGGACGCACACACTGAACAAGTACTGGGCCCTCTGAAGTATGCAAACGCTACTTTCATTAAGACGCAATCTTTCCGTTAAAGCCTTTTAGACAGGCACATCAGAGGCTTAAAAAAAATCCAAATGCAAATGACCTCTTCAGATATAGCTCTTTTTTGAGTTAGATATGTTTTTGATTTATTAAATAGACTTTAAATATTTGATACGTTATTATTAATTAATCACTCAACTCACTGCTCTTCCATGAAATCACTTAAACCCCAATCTAGTACAAATCTTATGACACTGCCAACCCCCTCCCACCGCAACCGAAAC
The DNA here is from genome assembly GCF_018555375.3 of Anguilla rostrata. Taxonomy (NCBI): domain Eukaryota; kingdom Metazoa; phylum Chordata; class Actinopteri; order Anguilliformes; family Anguillidae; genus Anguilla; species Anguilla rostrata. Next base: position 37,354,335 of record NC_057942.1, on the reverse strand, counting down.
CTTCATAAATAACAGCATTCACTTATGAATGATTCGTAAGGGAGAGATACATCATGTTCATAAAGGTGCTGTACATAATTAATGAAGTCTTTGTGATTACATGCTTCGTCTTTTGAGTGTGACCAAAAAACAAACAAATGCACCAGTTACATGCACAGATGCATATATAATCACTGTTTGTGTGCATGTAATCCCCCACTGCCAAACAAGCACCAGAATGACATTAACAAAAACAAAAAAAACTTACAGCAGCAAGCCAGGTGAGTAAACTTCAAATAGCTCAGAACGAGCAAATATCAGATAGAAGCGAATTGAATATAGCGTAGCGGTGGCTAGCAGTTTAAGGGTGTACAGTTTAAGGGCCACAAACAACTTCCTGGTGTTAAAATGTAACTAGTCCAGGATTGGACAGAGAAATAGCCAGATTCTGTGCCTCTGTTGCATATCGGCTGCAAGTTGGGTATAAAAGGAGAGTACTGCTGCATTTTTTGTTTTCGTTAACAAATAATTGAGTGCGAGGGCTCAAAAAAAGTGATTTGCCTGGCTTGTTTCTCGCTGAAAATACTTTCACCGCAACCTGAATTACGAAAACACAAAAATGCATAATGAGGAGAACGAGCCGTTCGGCCAATCGCAGCTGTTCGTTCACCTGCAGACTAGAAATGCACCGTCGGGGCTAATGAATGGGCGGATAACATTGGGATAATCAAAATTTGAGGTTGTCTGGAAAAAGCTCAGAATGTTTCCGTTGGCCGTGTAATTATCCTCTGGCAGCATTAAGCACACAGTGGGAACTTTAATTAAGCACACAGCCGGAACTGCTACTGAACAGAAACCCAAAATGGGCTCCCATTGCGGATCGGTCTGTGGCCGCCATGCTGACAGGCTGGGTCCTGTAGTCTGGACATTACAGGCCACATGATGACCTCGGCTTGTAGGCTATCTTAAGAGGTTGCAGGTTTGAAATTCCGATGGGTCATTTCTGTTGTACTCTTAAGCAACGTGCTTCACCAAAACTGCTTCAAACGTACTTCACCTAAAAGCCAACTTTTTCAGATGGATTATCCTTATCTTTGACTGAACGGTAAACATAACTGCTAAACTCTCCCCTGACAAAGTCAGTTTGGCAAATTAGTCTTAGAACTGAACTCGGCAAACTGTGCACGTGAAGAAAAAAGTATATTTCTTGCCTGTAATCATTAGTAAAATGGAAGGCTAATCACTGACTGTGTTCCAGCCTTCACTGCTGTTATTTTCACATTCTATATTTAAATTTGAGGCAATTCCTAATGCTGTTTCTATTTAACAACTTCAGAGCCTTAACAACACCCTCCCACTCTTCTTATAGATCGCTGCTTCTTTCCAAAGAACACGATAATGAATCAACAATGGCACATTATCCACTGAACTGACAGCGCAGTCCGTTCTCTCATCCTGGGCTTTCTCTCTGCTTGTGTCAAGTGTAGGCGTTGACATTATTTATTCATTTCCCCCAATTACGCAAGGCTCAAATCCTCGCCTGAATTAAAGCAACGGAAAGCGACGTCAGTGAAGGCAGAAAATTATCAGAGGGCATTTATCCGATATAATTATTACGGGGCCACGAAATACGTTTGAAGGACAGGACATGGCAGTAAGCTTTTATACAGTGGACACACAGACATATTTCTTGTTCATAAATCAGCCATTACCAGACTTTATTACCCTCTACCATTTCTCTTTCCTTGAGTCACAAGTTACGTGCGCCACATGAAATGGTTCCAACTGAAAATAATTTAAAAAAATATATTTTTGAAGATTGATCAGGAAGAGTTACATTCACAAGCACTATATCTGGAGGCACAACGTCACTGTACAGGCATTTTTTAAAGGTTTCTTGCTTGACACCAGGATGGTCATCTTCACAAATGATTTTTCAATGTGGATACATTGTTCACATTCGCCTTCTGTTATGTGTGTGTTTTCAACAGTCTGCTTGCATTGTTTTATCTTACTTATGATTATGCAGCGAACTACTCTAATTTCCTGCAGGATTTAAGAGCCAAGATGAAAAAAGAAACATTAGGAAAGACTTACTGCAACTGGCAAGGACTTCTGTGCTGTTGGGATTCTAATTTCCATGACAACTCTGACCTCAGTAGTCTTAGAACATTCAAGGGAAGCAGTTAAACAGCATCTAATGTGTTTCAACCCACATGTTGTTGGGCACTTCTTTTAAATTGCATTAAATTCATACGAGTTTTTTGATGTTTAAATTACTGCTTTGTCTGAAGGCGTTACTGTAGGTGTCCTTTTGCAAATTCAAAACAAAAAGTAGTTTTTATTGTCATGGGGGAAGACTAAAAACACGAAGATGATTACAAGCCAGAAAACACCCGCGCTTTGTTAACAACCTCAGTGAAACTTGGAAGAAGTGAAGAAGCGCAAGTATTTCGAGCGCACCTACACTGTGTCTGACAGCAGCCAATTTAGAAACTAATAAACAAAAACCGGAACACAACAAAGAACGGCGAATCCCACCATGGGTTAAAAAAAGGTTATAGTGGGAGGTAGGAACGATGGAGCTAATAGCCATAAAAGCCGTGATGTTCCCGCCCACGCTTACAGAACACCGACTGAAAGGCTTTTTAATAAGCGCGTGATTAGGCTAACCGTGGCTCAGCCGCTAACAATTCATGAGACATTGCGCAGTGCCGCCATTAGACAAAGTTACGCGGTCGGCTTACCCGCTGGCCGCACGAAAGCTGTTACAGTAAGGCTGAAAGGACTTGGTCAATATTTAACTAATAATCACCTATACAAGGTATGCTCCATCATTACTCATATTTATATAAAATTGAATTATTTGAGTATGGTTCCGTTTTTATAAGCAGAAAAGATAGGTGCGCTATGCCCCAAACGTAACAGTTGCCATTTCTATTTGCAGAAAATGGAACCAATTCAGTGTGCGGTTCGACTGAGCATGCTTGAATTCGCTCAGCTGAAAAAAGAATTGCGGTAGGCCCACACAGGCAAAAGCATGTTTAAACAGTTGTATAAGGAAACTGGGCTTGTAAGTGAAGAGTTTGCAGGTTTAGTTCCCAGGAGGGGCACAGCCATTGTACCCTTGAGCAAGGCACTTAACCTGAATTGCTTCATTAAACCTTCCAGCTGTACAAATGGTTTGCATGTAGAAAACGCAAGGTTGCTCTGAATGCGAGTGTGTGCCATATGCATACATGTAAATGTATTATTCTGTGTGCATGAGATTTCACTGTTTATTATTCCAATTACTAATCTTCATGCTTTTGCCTCATAATTAGAGCATTCAAAAGCCTTCTACATTTACATTTTGGCATTTAGCCAAAGGTTCTTAACCAAAGGAACTTAACATTCAATTCACTCATTCTACTGGATGTTTTAACTGAATACTTTTTTTTTTTTACACCATTATTATTTTTAAAAAAAAAGTAATTAACCAGTCATTTTAACAAAGTATGTTGCTCATGGGCAAATGCCCCAGCTACATGTCAAAAACACATTTGATTAACAAGCTCAGGTCCCTAACCATTACACTACACTACCAGCCCTATTACCACGCAATGCTCTCAGCCCAAAACTGTTATGGTTATGGAGTGAGCATGGAATATGCTAGGTCTCTATCATATTACTGAAGAAGATTGAAGTGTAAAATAAAAGGTTGGGCTTCATTAAACTGTTTGCCTAGGATCAAATAAAACTCCCCCTGCACTCTGAAACGCTCACACCTACAAAGTCGAACTCAAGCTCTTTTATTCTCCAGTGATGTAGACTTTTGGTGGAAGGACCCCTAGTGGTGGTGCAAGGTTATAGACATGGTTGGGGCACAGAATGATCTGCTCTTCCTGTGTTTCAAAGGACCAGTGGATTCAGTTAACATCCCTCCTTAACTTTGACTCACAATTAAACTGGGAGTTCTTCCCAATACTGTGAGTGAACTTCACCAAACCGTGTTTGTGAAGAACGCTTGTGCTTAGCTTTGGGAGCCAGCCAATGACAAATCTTGACTGAATGGCTCTTCAACTGAAAGCTTACTTCAACTGAAGCTGTATTAACATGTTAATCAGTTACTTCGAGTGTTTCTGGAGCTGTCGAAAATTACCCAAGCTGCGAAGGTGCTCCTTGCCAATTTATGTCAGCATTAATAATAAACACATTCAAAAATACTTCAAATGTACGGAGTGGAACAAATAGAAACCTGCAATGCTAATTTTCCTGAGATGGAACGACAGACTGGCTTAGTCTTCTCTCGTACATTTCCTTTCCAAAATCATGTTTTGTTTCACCTCACATGGCCTTCACAGTCACCTTGGCGATGCCAGCCGCCATCACATCACTTTGTGTACTCAAAGTGCATTTGCTTACAAACAGCCCATCGGGGGGAAGGACAGATTATCTCCCACTCGTTAAAGACAGTGTGTGCCCAAATACGGGGTGCGTCATGCATTGCGATGAAGAACGTTGGTTAACACAGAGATGGATGGAGCAGGGGTTGACCCCCCCAAAATCTACCCCCTGAAACACCCTGAATGACAGATGCTGCCGCCCTTTTTGCAAAACTACTGCAAAGCCCCCTTCCACGCCCCTTCCCCAGCCTCACATTGACCCAGCCCTCTAAGCGTCATATCTACAGGGATGAAGACTTTTGGTGGAAGGACCCCTAGTGGTGGTATGTGGTTATAGAAAAAGTTATCAGCTTGGGTCTGGATTCAATCAACATTTTTCCTTAACTTTGACTTACAAATACTCTGCCATTTTGTTCAAAGTTTGGTGCTGTACTTTAGAAAACTGCTCAACACACCAATCTGTGTTTGGTAGCAAGAGTTTAAGTTAAGAACACACTTTGATTGAATCGAGGCCTTTCCCAAACTCTTTTTTAATGTGAAACGAACTCCCCCAGAGGACCAGAGGGATATCTGAAAACAGGCCGGTCCGGACTCCTGGATCGATACCGTCGAAACCGCGTTTATTAATTCACGCGTTCCATCATTGCCCGTCAGCGCAGAGGGAACACACTCCCTCGGCTGTTCTCCACTGACGGAGAGTTTGAGACGCTTGCTGCGAACAACCCGCGTCAGACACCAGGGGGAGTCCTGATTCGACTCGGACCGCCATTGGCGGCACACACGCCCTTTCACCGAACTGCGCATTTACAGGTACTGTGGAGGAATCATTATCAGAGACAGATATGTAAGAGGTTACAAATCGCTTCTGCTTTTAATGACGTAGGTGAGATTTGTCGGAGTCATCTCTTGTTTGGCATTTGCTCCTGATTATTATGTATGTGTGTGCTTTAGCATTATGTACCTATTGTATGCAATACAAAGTAAAGCACTTCACCTAAAATTAGAGAGGGAGAGAGGGAGGGCGAGAGAAAGGGGTAGAGAGAGAGAACACTTTTGGTTATTTTAAGGCATATTGTATTTTGTGTGTAAAGTTTTTGAACTGAATTGAATTGAGAATGAGAGAGATAGAAAGAGATAGACAGATAGAGAGATAGATAGAGAGATATAGACAGAGAGAGAGAGATAAAGAGAGAGAGAGAGAGACAGACAGATAGTGAGAGAGAGAGAGAGATATATAGACAGAGAGAGAGAGAGAGAGAGAGAGAGATCACATTTGATACAGCTCCTCCTGTCACAGTTCTCGATGGTCCTGCTAAGCAGACATGTCAGCGTTACGACCCGGACTCACGGGACTGGGGGGGAACTATGATTAAAATCAATAAAGTCAACTGTTGTTCGCAATTAGGCCCCTGGATTTACTCAGAGGCGGCAGCGCGCCATCTGTCCCGGTCGGGCCGCGGGTTTCGCGCCTTCCCTTCTTTCACGGCCCATTGCGCCCAACAGGTCCTCCCCAGGCAGCCCCAGTGAGGAAACGCCACGGTCATTTGCTTACGCATAGCAAGAGGAAGAGGAAAAAGAAGGGAGGGCAGCTATTCTATTAGCCTCGCTCACTTCCTCTACGCTCGTCGGCTGTTTTGTGTGTTTGTTGGTTTTAGCGCTTTCTGGTCTGCATGCAAGGCTCCTAGTTTTCTGGTCTGCCTACAAGGCCACTAGTTTTTTGGTACAGCTGCAAGACCACTAGTTTTCTGGTCTACATGCAAGGGCACTAGTTTTCTGGTCTACCTGCAAGGCCACTAGTTTTCTGGTCTACCTGCAAGGCCACTAGTTTTCTGGTCTGCAAGCAAGGCCACTAGTTTTGTGGTCGGCCAGCAAGGATTCCGTTTTCTGTCTCTCTTATGTTATCTCCAGTCCTCCTCATGTGTAACGACAGTCCGTGTTTCTCGCGTTTGGGCATTTCCTGTGCCCTGGCTCTCCCGCGGAGATATTTCACAGCTCACTGACTAACGTTCCCTGCCTCAAAGCACCGTCAAATGGAAGCTTCACCGCAGTCACAGGATCACACACAGTCAAAGATGCCAATGTAAACAATGTCATCCAGGGACATGGAGATTCACAGTCCTACCTGGGGATTCACAGTTCAGCCTAGACATTCACTGAAGAGGCACACCGCTTTTTTGTCACCTTGCTTTACCCTTTCCGTGGACAGATGATCTCAGCATGACCAAAGGCGGCAATTACTTCCTTTGTGTGGACTTTATTTGTGTAGATTATATTGCTGAGGTTAGCCGAGGAAAGGCATAAACCCTACTGAAATGTTAGGTAACCTCAGAAATAAAGCCTACACCATAGAGATAAGTCCTCTTTATTGTGGGAGTACTCCAACTTTATTCTCCAATGAACAGCCATGAAAGTTTTCATCTGTATATATATATTTTTTTTATGGTTTCACCTGTATATATTTTTTATTTTTTATGTTTTATTGAATCTGTAGTTGTTTTTGTTGTGATTAAGTGCAGAAGACACGTACTGTACAGAATGACTAAAGACAGCCCAGCGTGTCTGAATTAAGACACGAATGCATCTGCTGGCTTAGAGGGAAGCATGATCTCAACACGCAAGGAGACAACTCCCTTATGCCCCTTTAATTCTCTCTCAAAGTATGCTAATCGTCAAAGCACTACATGAAAAATGCAATCAATACTTTAGCCTTTATTGCATCAGCTCTCTTGGTAACTCTGAGTATCTCATTTGAGTAAGATTAACTGAAAGCCAATTGTTCATTCCCAACACCCCAGGCCCTGAAAATTCCCTGGAAATAGCTTTTGTGTTTTATAATTACCCCACTGACATTTCCATGCTACCTGGCCCTTTCTGAGGTTGCTTTGCTGTATAAGAACTGGGGGGCGGGGGTCATCTGAATGCTGAAGACCCAGGAGAACAGCAGCAAACAGCAGCTATTGACTTTACAGGTCAGAGGTCAGGGTTCATAGGTTAAAGTTCGCACTGGAGCTGTTTTAAAAATGACACATTATCTCGCAGCTTCGAGTTCAGTGTTAAAGATTATGAGTCTGGCTAATGATCCTGATCCACAAGCACAGACCTTCAAAAATGTGAAGGTCTATGTTTGCACAAATTGGGGCAGAGTTTAAAGGAAAAAAAAAAACATAAAAGAAAGAAAGGTGAAGAACCTGACTACTGACTACAGTTACAACTTCATTTGATGCCTGACCCTTTGGTCAAAACAAATCACAACACATAACAATCAGTAACTGAAGGTTGATGGGTATTTTTCTGGTTTGCCTTTGGACGTTGATATTAATGTCATTTCAGTTGAGAAAAAAAAAATCAAAAGCAAAATGTGCAAATATGCTCTGGCATAAAGGAACGTGAAACAAGCAGGTAGACGTCCCTGCGAAGAACAACTTACTCCATGAAATCACAGCCATCCAATCTGAGAGCAAGCAATCGATAACCCAATAAAATGCGTGTAAATAATACTAATGAACCACACTGCATTACTCAGGCAGAACATAAGGAATAGAAGTACTGGGCAGAATGGCTTCACAGAGAGGTAAAATGAGCAAGATAAAACAAATCCAAAGCTTCGTTTGTCCCAAATTGCCTCTTAAATATAACTGAGGATTCACTGTGGGTGCAAATAGGATGCCTAGTGCCAAGAAGCATCTGGCTACTAATTATCACTGCCGGTCCTTGGGTGTGGAGAGGAGCGTGTTGGCAATAATATTGAAAGTTATTACTTGTGTGTGTGTGTATTTTACATATGTTACCATAACTTTACAAAACAATATGCCAAAAGGGACAATATACATTTAGTGATTTATTGAGTAATTGTCTTTTTTGTCTGCTTGATTGATTGGTTGCTTAATTGGTTGACTGGTGCATTATTAATTTCCCAGTTACTCATTTCTCACTTCTCAGTGTGCTATGCAATATAACATAAGTCTAAATATATGACATGAAGACCCAAGTCCACTTAACATGAACAGAGAATTTAAACGGATAAATAAATAAATGGATTGGTAAATTGTTGGCCGATAAATAGATCCTTGCGTTCTGAATGCATGGCTTCAGAAAGACACTGTTTCTCCCTCACATAGAGAGCCATATCACATTTTCTATATCCAATCCGCATCCTGATCTGTCAGCAATCTGCTACACTTCAAACAGTGTCCCTGTCTTATCTGGAATAAAGACACCGGTACAAACCAGACTTGAATAAAAAGATGCGGCCATTTTATTTGTATATGGCAGTGCTTTTTTTTGCTCACCTCCCTCTCTTCTTTATAATTTGATCATTGGTAATCCACTTTCTCAGGTTGATCATTCATAGTGGCTATCTTCAGATGATAGATGCAGGAGATTAGCTGTTTGCACTTGTGCATTATTGTCTTTACGTTTTAACACAAAATAATAAAGTAAATTATCAATATAAGAAAACAGGCCACCAGAGACCATGATAAATTACCCCAGTGTGCAGGCATCTGCATTTCTTTATCATTCTGTTTTACTTCACTGTTTTACATTCTGAGCTCATACTTCTTCTAGTGAACTTAAGTTAATTATTGGTACACAAAGAGAGGTTGGTTTCCTGTGAAAAAATGCAATTGAAGATGAAATGAATTCAGCCTGGCATTCTGTAGGTGTTCTTCGGGAATTAAGAACTGTTTGTTCAGGAGATTGCTACAATATTAGGGTCAGAAATTTGTTCTGTTTATTATTTTGCACACTGAAATGCCACTTTGAGTTCCTGTGTGAAGTGTTTGCCCCTGTTCCACTCAATCAGAGGCAAATTCTAATGCAGCATTACTTTACAACTACTACTTGACACACACACAGGGGCCAAAAGTACCATATATTTATAAAGCAACAAATAAATGAGACTTATGGCACACAAAGCTGAAGCCTTATTAAAATATGCACAGCTGTTATTTATTATTCTGTCATTAGTGGGATGTGCGCTGATACTGTGCAGATGGAGGCATAATCAGTCATGATTTGTGATGCTTCCAAATAATGTTTTTTTTTTAATTTATTTGTAATGATCATGGACCTGGGGGTTGCAGGGGTGGGGGGGGGGGTGGGGTTGTTATGTTGGGCTAAATTTAGCCCCAGGATTATCAGATGAACACCCCTTTTACAGCATGGATACCCAAAACTCATGGGAACCCCCTTTCCCAACCTCCTCTATCCCACTACAGGGTGCAATGCAGCAGCTATTTAACCCACCAACACAGGTAAAGGTAAACGTCTCAATGCTGAGTTCATCAAATGCTCAAAGACATGCGTCATTTACTATAATATACATTTGTAATAACTACAATACTAGCAACATTATCAAGGAAATGTATAAACCAATCATATCTGACTCTGGGATTGCACATCTGAAATGCATGCCGCACCTGTTCTTGTAATCTGCCTTGCCGGAATTGGGAAAATTTAATGAAGCCTTGCAACAGAGAGCAATGGGCCATCAATCAAAGCAAAATCAGTCCTTACTGTCGACTCACAAATAAATGCACGTGTTGATTTTTATCCCTCCAATGCTAACACAATTAGAAGTGATTTTCAGAGCCTGCCTGAATGAATTACTGAACAAACGAATGAACGAACGAATGAATGAACAACCAAACAAACGAATGAATGAACAGACAAACAAACAAATAAATAAATACATAAATCACACTTGAGATTCAAAATTAAGAACCGATGTAGACTGGATCCAGGCCTTTGGTTTTTTTCCATTTCCTCATAATCATATTCAAAACGGCGGTTCGGCTTGGCCGGATGGTTGGTTTTTGGTGATTGTCTGTGTGTCTCTCGTCACCAAACGCTGATTAGGCAGTGCGAGCAGCTTCCTACATGCCAGTAATTTCCGACTGCATTTGAGCCTCTGCCAAGCCTGGAAGGGGGGGTGGGGGGGGTGGGGGTGGGCGCGTGTTTTTGGGTGGGAGGGGCTCCATTGGACGGCAACAAGTGCCTGCTTGCCAGGAACGGCCGAACTCAAATTAAGAACGCGGCTCGATTTGCGGAGATTAGCCTCACGTCCAGATCGGCTGCGTTCCAACGATCAACTGTCAGGCTCAGCGAGAGAAGCTGTCCAAGATGACAGGCCAACTCTGGCATGCTAATGAGTCACAAAGGCCATCCTGTACCCCAGCGTATCTGGCCTGAAAATTTACCTCGAGCATCACATCACACATTACATGTGCCAGTTATTAGCCCTGACGTGGATACATCAATGAGCTAGTAGTTTATGATTATACAAAATGGCCCCTAACCCTTCCTCCCCCAAGAAGATGGATGGTAGGCTAATAATTATTAAAATATTATTTCAGTTGTACTAGCTGATGTCAGCTGCAGATAATAAGCAAAAGGGCAAATATCATTTCAGTTTTATTTGCCAAACTGACTGTAAGGAGGATGCCAACTTCTGATAAGAAACAGAAAAGTAAATATCGGTTCAGTTTTACAACAGAACTGATTGTAATAAGATGGAATTTTCAGCTAGCAAATGGAAATGATCTTCAACTGGAGTATTCATTGCATATCAAACTAGCCATATTAAATTGAAAACACAAGCACAAACATTTAAAAGGGATTATGGGAAAACCTATGCCCAGGACAGATAAGCATACACTCTCAAGCATCCAGCATAATGCAAATAAAGCACAAGATAAAGTAATAAAATAGATTACTGTGTTGTATTTTTTTACATACAAATTTAATTGCTATGTTGATGCAGCCGCAGTACCATAGAGTAACACGGGAGGGATTGTTTTTTTAAATGAGGAGCATCAAAGCGGCTTTTGAACGTCGTCTCTGCTAGCCATGGCGTTGCCTTTTCAGCCTGGTGGGAGGTCACTTAGCGAGATGTTTGCGCTGCTATAAAAGAAATAAAAAACGAACGCGTTATCGCGTTTGATGTCGTCCCACCCCCCCCACCCCACCCCCATCACGGCAAACGAAGACGGCAAAGATTAATGCAATATTCCATTAGAATTTTTCAAAGGCCGTTGATATAATTGCATCTCGTAGGGAGTCGGGCCGTGTGCGGTCTGTGGTGCATCTGTTTCAGCAGGAATACACTGCGAGGGAGGAAAACTATAATAAACGAAAATGAATATGAATATGAATGAAGGCTATAACAGCAATTTTGAAAATGCCAATAGATGAAGAAGACTCAGGAGAATCAAAGCATAAATCAGCAATCACAGACGACAGATACACCAACAAAGAACAATAAACGGGTAAAACCTTGCGCTCACACTACAATGCACCCAAGATAGATTAATTTTCCGCACCAGATTGATAGTCTGTTTGGCCAGGTTTTTCTCAGCTGATGGGCAATAAATGTTAGCAAATGTGTCAGTAAATATGATGATAGACTGAGAGAATTCCACAATATGGTTACCATATGGGGTGTTGAAATTGGAAAGATATATAAATAACAGTCCTTGAATACAGCATCTCTGTTTGAAAACCCTGGTCGCTGCCTTTATATCGCAATTACGTATTAACAAAATGCTGATCAGGACTTTAGCAAGAACTTTAGGAATTCTTAGTATATGCAACGCAGTCATTGCTGTTTAATTTAGCATGAACAGCAGCTCGTACAGCAAGGAAGCACCGCAAGCTTCTGTCAAACTGGCTTCTTAATGAGATTGTTGGCTGAGGCTTGTGATGTCACCGTGTCACTGTTAAGGCTTCAGCTTCGCACCCGAACCTCTGCAGCCTGTGACAAGATAAGACAACCACACACAGGAGAGCCTGGAGATAACGGCTCAATCAAACGGATACATTCCAGAGAGCCAACATATTTTTTGCCAGTGGTTCTAACATTTGTCCTAATCGACTTTTCTGTAATGGCATGTACTTTTAACTAATAAAGCTACACACAATTACACTTTTATGCAGTTTTACCATAGCACAAAATATTAATTTAAGACCGGAGGTTTTCTGTGCTTCTCGCCCTGTCTCAGTTCCAGGCTGGGGTGAATGTGAGAGGGGGGGGGGATGTTCAGTCCTGAACATCAACAGCCTAACAAAGAGTCACGAACATCAGATTGTGAACTATACATATCCTGCTTAGCATGTTTCTGTCTGTACTTACCAAAGTGAACATTCAGTGACAAGACAGTAAGAGACAACTGTACACTGCGACCAGTGACTTTTCTCTATTACAAATTCTGGGGGGGAAAAAATGTATTTAATTCTTAATCAAACTCACAGTAACTCAAATGTTGATTGAACCGAGGCCACTGCTGGGTGGAAAAGCCTGCTCTAAAAGTCAAAATTACGGCCGTGAATCATCCCAAGACCGTACTTAAAAAGCGCTTTTATCGTCTGGCGTGTTCATTTCGGTCGTAGCTGAACGCTCACATTAAAAGGATATTAGGGACAAATGTTGTTGAATTAAAGTCTAAGTCGTATAAAAAAAAAAAGCAGACTGCGTGATGACACGTGTTGGTACGCTGGGTATTGGTTATGTCAGCTCCTCACGAACGGCGCATTTCCTAACGCGCCTGAGCGTGCCCGTTTTTATTATCTCTGTCGTACGAGGGCCGGGGTTCCACGCATAAATCAGACGTACTGCAGATGTACCTGTCTGGAGCGTATTACCGCTCGTCGTTTGGACCAGGGCTGCTTTCGCCCGCATTCGTTTACAAATCAAACGGGGTCTTTTTTTTTTGTTCGCGACAAATCACTTCGCTGTGATGGACGGCGCGTCTCGGGCGAGACCGCGCGCGTGGTTTACGCGTGTTCCTCCGCCGTCCTCATGCATAATTCGCCACTGAATTACCGCCACGCCGATGCGCCGCCATAAATAATCAAAAAAGCAAGGCGTGAGCGCGCGGTGGGGAAAGGTGAGCGCCGAGCTGCTCACAAAGGTGGCAAAATTGCGTGTTTTATGCAAATGGGGTGAGGTAATTAAACGGGGAATTGTATCTCTCTCTCTCTCTCTCTCTCTCCACAGCTGCTCTTATTTCACTGAGTGATAATTTGCATGGATGTTTAATTACTTTTAAAAAAAATTAAAAAATGAAATAATTTATTTGAATTCAGAAGGATGCTCATACGTACAGCTGAAGAGACCAGGGGGCTGTTATGGAGAGAGGAGAGTGCTTTTACGCACCAATCTGCTCTCCATAAAACACCATTACATACACCTGCTGTACTCATGCAAAGGAACGCCTAGATAAGCACTAAACGCACATTTCCGCATGTTCTTACTGGAGGGTGCATCCCATATGGAGCAGCAGCGGCAGACAACTGTATATTTCGCTGAACCCTGTTTACTTGTGTCAGGGAAAATATATTGCGTAGCGAAACAGAGCTGGCAGCCCAGGCAGGAGACCAGTGTGTGCGATTGGCTGCTCAGCTGAAGAATGACCAGTCCGGAGAAAATGACAGAGTAGTTCCTTTTATCCCTGTTGTTTTTAACCCAACTGTATTTGTGGGCTTGCCTTATTACTGAAATGTCCTCACTACATGACATATTATCCAGAACAACTTGCATCGTTTTGGCATTTTCACACAGTATACATTTATGCAGCTGGACGTTTGCTGAGGTGGTTCAGGTTGGGTGCCCTGCCTGGGAATAGAGCCTGCAGCTTTTAGGTTACAAGCTCAGGTCCCTGACCGCTATACTACATTGCCGCCTCCCTCCCCCATCATCTCAGGAGAGTGTGAACAGGCACGTGCTCACCTCTGAACTGTGTGCTGCCTGTCATCATCTCTTTTCACTGAGTCACAGGAGTACACGACAACCTCAGCTCACACAGGAGGCCTGCAGTCCCCTGACTGTCCAGAGGGGGCATTGCTGCACAAGAACAGTCCTGCTGACTAAACAATTCACTCCTTGGGTGAGGCTATGCCCATTGAAAGATCAACTACACCCAGCCACGGTTAGCACTGACACGGGAGGGCTATACCTGACTATGGGGGGCTGTTTGTTCACTGGAACAAGGTTTTTAAAGGATGAAATGCTGAGCAGCCCCCAAAAGAAACCACAGACCTATATCTACCTGTCTACCTACTTATCTATATACCTGTCTATCAATCAGGACAGTACCACACAGGATCAGTGGCCAGCATGAACAAGAATAGTCTTGAAGGCTTACCCGTCTAGAAAGGTGAACTTTGCAGCCACTGCAAAGGCCAAACGCATCAGTGCGCTATAGTGCCACTTTGTTCAAAAGTCATCTTGGGCGCGACAGCACATTTTTGGTTAAGCCTCTTCGTCTCCCTAAACAGACAGGCTGCCACCGTTTCAGAGAATGACATTACAAAGACTGCCACAGGGGCTTTGACTCGAATCAACGATAGGAATGTTGCCTGGAGCTCGGAATTCTGGGACGAAAAGGAAAAAAAAAAAAAAAAAGGCAACGATGGCTTGTAAGTGAAACCCAAGCGGCTTGTGTTTGTTTTGATATACGGCACCGCGGACATGCCGAGCACCCGCTGCAAACAGGATTAGCAACCGCGAGCTTATCGAACAGTGACTGGGGGCCGGCTCCACGGTCAGTGCGTAAAAAATGGCGGCTGCCTCATCCCTCTCCAGACAATGCCCTGTTTACCATTGGGGAAGTGGCCCAAGAGCCTCCAGACTGTGCTTGCGCAGATGAAACACGCTAATCTCCCCTTTTATGTGTAACCGCATAATCCTACTCCTGTCCCACCCCCAACCACCCCCCCCCCCTTTTCCCAAACATGCACTCAGTCTTCGTCAATAGAGACCTGCGACACAATAGCAAAATGGCCCCCATGGGTTTCTTTCTCTCTCCTTCTCTCTCCTATCACTTTTTCATTTTCTCACTTTCTCCCCCTCTCTTTCTCTCTCGCTACAGTATTCTCCTAGTTATTCTCCCGTACCTCTCACGCTTTTCCTCTCGCTCTCACACCCTCCCGGGTCGCGCGCATTAATATTTCATCCCCACCCGAGCCCCGATAACAGCCCCCATGAGCTCTGAACAGTTCCCGCTGCAACCCAAGAGCATTCGAGCAGAAGCCTTCAGATAGCATGCTAAGGTGCGTCAGGTGAACCCGCAAGCGTCAAAACATGAGCTGCACACTAATATTTGGCCCTGGAATCGCATTAGGCATCAGGCTTCTGAGCACTTGCAGTAAAGGGTGGCCGAGAAGGACACAAACTGGGCCTGGGACTCTGCAGGTTTGATAATGGTCTTTCATCATTAGCCAACTCTGAACTATCATACTCCTGTGGCCTTATACTGCACCATCAGCCTTATCCCAACAACCCACAGGCATCAGTAGGTTTAACTCCCAACACTCCATGAGTTTCAGTAGGTTTAACTACCAATGACCCGTGATTTTCAGTAGGTTTAATTACCAATGACCCATGAGTTTCAGTAGGTTTAACTCCCAATGACCCATGAGTTTCAGTAGGTTTAACTCCCAATGACCCATGAGTTTCAGTAGGTTTAAGCCTGAACACCCCATGAGTTTCAGTAGGTTTAATTTCTCTCATTTCTAGAAAGCTAAGTTTATGAGAAAGACGATCCGACGACCACCAAAATAACAACAGCCCTGAGCGAAGCTCTGGAATCTGTCTCTGGCGGAAAGCGGCCCGGCTATCAAGCGGACTGCGGCCCATTAGCGGCCCGCCAACGGAGCAGCTGTCGGCCCGCTGGCGTTTGGCAATTCGGCACCGCGGCAGGCCGCCGAAGGACCGTCCAGGCCGGGCAGCCGAGGAGAGGACCGGCCGTTAAAGGAATCCGAAATAGCCCGGCGAACAGCACCCGCCGTTAACGGGGAACCGCCGCGGCGCCGATTTGAAAAGCGCTGGCGGGCTGTCAGCTGGCGCCGACGCCGGCCCGATAGGTGCATGCTGGGAAGGAGGGAGCGGCGGAGGAATGTGCAATGGCGGCCAAGCGCGCAGGTTCCATGGCGACCGGGGCACATGGGACAGAGAGAGCCGATAGGTGAAGAGCTCCCCGCTCGGCGCCCAGGACAGAAGAGGCTATTTTATCCGGCTACGGATGACCGGGCAGCCAGCGGGAGTGCAGTGACCCGGGGGAGCCAGCCCGCCCACGGTCTGGTACGTACGGCCGGGGAGTTCCCCACAGAGCCTGATGCTGCTCTTAACTCCCTGAGCCAAACAGGCAGGAAGAGGTAACCAGCCGAGCTTGCGAAAACTCACAGAGTAGGTCCCCCTGAGGCGGCGGGAAGTGCGCCAGGAATTCCCGGGTTTCCGAACCCCGTGAGATGAGTCAGGCCGGGATTCCAGTGGTTAGGCATCTGCGCGCCAGACCCACCTGCTAAAGTAGTTATGCTCCTGGTAAACTCCTATCTTTGAAGAGCTCCCTGATTCCCTGTTACGTGATGCACAAAAAAAGGTCCCGTCTTTAAAAAGCTTTGCTGCCTGAGCAGGAAGGACAGACCCAGTTGGAGAGCGCCTCATTTTTTGGCGGTGGAGAGAGTAACCGGATCTGGCGAGCGGCGGATTGGCACAGGCAAGCGGGTCCTGGGCGGGTTTGGGAGCCCCCCGCTGCGGGCAAGCGATAAAGGGGCTCCTCCTATCGCCTCTGAACCGGCACGAACACGCTCATTCAGAAACTACACGCGCCGAGCGCAGATTTAAAAACATGTCAAGAGCCTCGCTCGCAAACATATCCAACACGAGGCAGATTTCCACATCTTGAAATATCATGAATACAATAATACAAATGCAAAATAACATGTTTGAGGTCAATTAAAAACCTAAATGTTTTCCCTAAACAAATATGCATTTATTACACATTTTGTATGGTCATACATACACATGCTACTATATACATTTTTTGGTTCATAGAAAATTGTTAACAAACCCATGTCCTAACCTTTCTTCAAGCTGCTGAACACAACCGTAAACTTGCCTCAACCCTCAGACTTACCGTTTTCCTAACCCTAACCCTAACCCTAACCGAACCCTAGTTTGAGCCCTAAACCCTAATTGAAGCCATTGGTACCTTTGAAAACATCAGAAAATCAATTTACAACTGATGGAAAACAAGGTAAATATCATGAAGACAATAATACAAATGCAAAATAATATGTTTGAGGTCAATTAAAAAACAAAAATGTTTCCCCTAAAAGAATAGGCATATATTACACATTTTGTATGGTCATATATACACAGGCTACTATACAAATATTTTGGATCATTCAAAATCATTAACAAACCCATGTCCTAACCTTTCTTCAAGCTGCTGAACACAACCGTAAACTTGCCTCAACCCTCAGACTTACCGTTTTCCTAACCCTAACCCTAACCCTAGCCCTAGCTGAACCCTAGTTTGAGCCCTAAACCCTAATTGAAGCCATTGGTACCTTTGAAAACATCAGAAAATCAATTTACAATTGCTGGAAAACAAGGTAAATATCATGAAGACAATAATACAAATGAAAAATAATATGTTTGAGGTCAATTAAAAAACCAAAATGTTTTCCCTAAAAGAATAGGCATATATTACACATTTTGTATGGTCATACATACACATGCTACTATACAAATTTTTTGGTTCATTCAAAATCGTTAACAAACCCATGTCCTAACCTTTCTTCAAGCTGCTGAACACAACCGTAAACTTGCCTCAACCCTCAGACTTACCGTTTTCCTAACCCTAACCCTAACCCTAGCCCTAGCCCTAGCTGAACCCTAGTTTGAGCCCTAAACCCATTTTTTGGTTCATTCAAAATCATTAACAAACCCATGTCCTAACCTTTCTTCAAGCTGCTGAACACAACCGTAAACTTGCCTCAACCCTCAGACTTACCGTTTTCCTAACCCTAACCCTAACCCTAGCCCTAGCCCTAGCTGAACCCTAGTTTGAGCCCTAAACCCATTTTTTGGTTCATTCAAAATTGTTAACAAACCCATGTCCTAACCTTTCTTCAAGCTGCTGAACACAACCGTAAACTTGCCTCAACCCTCAGACTTACCGTTTTCCTAACCCTAACCCTAACCCTAGCCCTAGCTGAACCCTAGTTTGAGCCCTAAACCCTAATTGAAGCCATTGGTACCTTTGAAAACATCAGAAAATCAATTTACAATTGCTGGAAAACAAGGTAAATATCATGAAGACAATAATACAAATGAAAAATAATATGTTTGAGGTCAATTAAAAAACCAAAATGTTTTCCCTAAAAGAATAGGCATATATTACACATTTTGTATGGTCATATATACACAGGCTACTATACAAATATTTTGGATCATTCAAAATCATTAACAAACCCATGTCCTAACCTTTCTTCAAGCTGCTGAACACAACCGTAAACTTGCCTCAACCCTCAGACTTACCGTTTTCCTAACCCTAACCCTAACCCTAGCCCTAGTTGAACCCTAGTTTGAGCCCTAAACCCTAATTGAAGCCATTAGGTACCCTTTGAACAACCATCGAGAAAATCAGAATCAATTTACAATTGATGGAAAACAAGGTAAATATCATGAAGACAATAATACAAATGAAAAATAATATGTTTGAGGTCAATTAAAAAACCAAAATGTTTTCCCTAAAAAAATATGCATTTATTACACATTTTGTATGGTCATACATACACATGCTACTATACACATTTTTTGGTTCATTCAAAATCGTTAACAAACCCATGTCCTAACCTTTCTTCAAGCTGCTGAACACAACCATAAACTTGCCTCAACCCTCAGACTTACCGTTTTCCTAACCCTAACCCTAGCCCTAGCTGAACCCTAGTTTGAGCCCTAAACCCATTTTTTGGTTCATTCAAAATCATTAACAAACCCATGTCCTAACCTTTCTTCAAGCTGCTGAACACAACCGTAAACTTGCCTCAACCCTCAGACTTATCGTTTTCCTAACCCTAACCCTAACCCTAGCCCTAGCTGAACCCTAGTTTCAGCCCTAAACCCTAATTGAAGCCATTGGTACCTTTGAAAACATCAGAAAACCCATTTAAAATTGATGGAAAACAAGGTAAATATAGTGAATACAACAATACAAATGCAAAATAATATGTTTGAGGTAAAAGAAAAATGTTTTCCCTAAAAAAATACGCATTTATTACGCATTTTGTATGGTCATAGGTACACATGCTACCAGATAATTTTTTTGGTTAATTCAAAATCATTAATATTGATTATATAATTATCATTATAATTATAATAATAATTATTAGACTGTGGTCACACCCCTGAGCAGCCTGCTTAACTTAGCCATTCAGTGGCTGGAAGGTGTAGCGTGCATCTCTACAGAGGAAAACGTGAGCATCGGAATGTA
This sequence comes from Anguilla rostrata, assembly GCF_018555375.3. Taxonomy (NCBI): domain Eukaryota; kingdom Metazoa; phylum Chordata; class Actinopteri; order Anguilliformes; family Anguillidae; genus Anguilla; species Anguilla rostrata. The sequence continues at coordinate 37,334,693 of NC_057942.1, read as the reverse complement.
GGTCGCTGTGTGAAGCAGCGTCTTCTAAATAAATAAGGCGGTGAAGATGCTGCTCGCTTTCCTGTCTTACATGTACCTTTGGATGTGTGCCATAAGGAGCACGGCTCATCGCACCCCCAAAAACGACCAAACCGCCCCCCCTCTGTTATGACCCTCCTGACACTCGCTTACCACAGTATCTCTATCCCCCCGAGCCCCTCCCCCTGGACCTGTCCCACATCCACGGCCCTCGCACCTAGCCATTCCTGCGCTCCTGCGTTTCCGCGGCGATGCGCCTGGCTACATCAGTGAGATCGGGGCGGAGCTGTCAGCGCGGATGACAAGGCGTTTCAAAGCCCCCATTCTCTTCAGCTGATTGGGCAACGGAGAGAACACAGGGAGGATCAAAGTCCATTTATAGAGAGTGAGAGAGAGGGGGGAGAGAGAGTGAAGGAAAGAGTGAGAGAGGGATAGACAGAGAGGGAGGAGGGTAGAGAGAGTGAGAAAGAAGAGAGAGCAGGAGAGAGAAAATATTTTTCCTATAAAATTCCTGTAAAAGTCTCCAGACATGGATATTGAGTGTATTTAATACCGGTTATTAGCAAATGGAAATCATATTACTCCACTACGACTTCAAAGAGCACAGTAATTTTCTCTTTCATAACGAGTGGAATACACCATGGACCTGATTCCAGATCCACCATTTTGCGAGAAAACGGTGATAGATTGCGCTCCCTTTCCAACGTGCTATGTATAGCCCGCCAGCTCCTCTGAGAAAATGACTTTGCATTTGAAAATATGAAAGGGGCAGGACTCCTGATGGATGCTTCTGGAATACACAAGCCTCAAGAAGGCGAAATAATCTGAAATAAAGGGAGTGATTTAAAATTAAGTGACTGAACGATGCTTCTCTTCCCTGAAAAGTTTGGAGTTTTTTGTGTTTTTTATTATGATTTGCCAGAACAACATCTGTGTGGGAACATGAAACAAGAAAGGAAAAATACTGAACAAACAGAAAAGCAATCCTTTTCTTTTCCAAAAGGAGCTTCTCCTCATTCCTTTTAGAAATGAAAAATATTGTAACATTGAAATAACACAATATACGGACAAATACTGTAATTGCAGGCACTTTCAGACAGAAAGTATACTATACTATTGGAAAAAAAACACCTATTCTATTTCCCCAAAACTCATATTTGGCAGGACATTGCAGTCTGTCCCATTTAAGTGAGGGCCCTGTGTAAAGCGGGATTTCTCGGGGTAGCCGGATAGGCGGTAATTCGGCGACGAGCCCCTGCTCACCGCGAGGGAGAATTCATTAGACCTGCCGCGGCAAAGTGACGCGCGAGATTACGCTGTCACCACCAGCCATTCACAGCCATTACCGGTCCTGTCTGTTAGCCGCAGACACGCTAGCGTTTAGGCAGCTCGCCCGCTTTCAAAAAAAAAGCAGTGCAGATATAGAGTTTGCCACTCTATGTGTTTCTAAAAAAAAAAAATCTGTATTCCGAATTTTAATCGTTTCCCGATTGGCGTAACAGTGGTAACCAACTCTGTTCTGGGAGATCTATTGTCCTGTAGGTCTTCACTCCAACCCTAACAAAGCACACCTCCATTCAACAGCTAGAGATCTTGTTGAGCAACTAGATGGTAGAATCGGGTATGCCAAATAAGGGTTGAAATGAAAACTTTCAGCATGGTAACTCTCCAGGAACAAGGTATGTCATGTCACCACTGGCAAAATGACAGGTGACCATAAGCCTGTACCGCCTTTACAGAACACGCTGGTTGTTTGGGAGGACCGCTGCTTCTAAACTTTCCACAACCCAGACAGAGCCATGTGGTCATTGTACCAGAGCTCTGTGCAGCTTCTCAGAGCTGGCCCTTGGGCTTCAGTGGCCAGTGCACCAGTGGCCCCAAAGTCCCCCAACATAAATCACACCCAATACTTCAACTTGAATTGTGTGGCCCAGGGATGATTGTGCCCCAAATGACTGCATGGAGTGTTTACGCCTGTGGCTGGCTCTGCAGCGGCGGGGGGGGGCAAGCAGACCGTAAGCACCCTGCTGACCAGAGGGGGCGCTCTTGCACGGTGATAACGGCTGACAATAATTCCGCCTGCCTACGTGATGCCGAGGGCAACTGTGTGGGAGTCGGCACTGCCCTGACCGGGGTTCTCATATCTTTACCTAAATATGGGTGAACACCTGCTGGGGTATACAGGGGAAAGGTGTTCATTATTAACGCAACGTGAAGACTGTCCACATACTTTACAGGCCACCAGATAAGGTAGCACGTGCATAAAAGTGTTAAGATTAATGCCTTGCTTTCGTTTCACTGTTACTCATAATTTGGCAAGCGGCAGCGATTACATCGGCAAGGTTAAACAAACAATTTATGACTGTGTCCCTCACACTGGAGGACAGGACATTTCCCTGCTGAACATTACACTGCATTACAGAGGGGAAATATCGCACATCTTCTCCAGGAAGCCGCGCTTGTGATTTTCGAGAATCGATAAGTAGCGGCTTATGTCCTGGACCGGGTGAGATTTCATTTGCCCGGGAAAACTCAATACCAATCTGGCTACGACACCGCAGAGAGAGAGAGAGAGAGAGAGAGAGACAGATAGAGAAAACAAGATTGATTGGGAGAGAAAAAAAGGGAGAAGGACTGAGAGAGGGGGGGGAGAGAGAGAGATCAGGAAAGAAATTACATTTCAAGAAAAACAAAAAACAAAAAAAAAACAAACTGACCAGAGCGGAAAAAAAGAGCCAGACGAAAAGCGAAAGAACATTCCGTAGCAGCGGCGGCGGCGGCGGCGGCGGTGTGGGGCGGGATTTAAATTTGGCCCCGGTGATTTATTTAAACAGACAAACATTAGGAGGGAAAAGAACACCCAGGCCCGGCCAGCCTCAGGAGCACGGTCTCCTCAATCTCCCGCAGAGCAGAGCAGAGCAGACGACAGGCCCGACCCAGAGGCGGGAGGATTGCGACCAATGAAAACGCAGCAACGCTCCCGCCCCCCCTCCCCCCCACCTGGGGCCTACGGGCCACACCTGGCCTGGTCCAATTTACACATGAATAAGGAACCTTAATGCTTCAATGTGAAGACAAGCATGTGAGATGGACCCACCCCCCCGATGACACCATCAGGGTCATTTTCCCCTTTTTACTGTTTGCATTGTCAGGACAATTGAACAGATGTTATCAGTAAGGCCACCCACATATTCAAATCTGGGGGTTGAGAACTACTGACATAAAGCAGCAAAGCTGCTGTGTGTGGGTGCGTGTGTACACATGCATGTAGATGTGTGTGTATGCACGTGCATGTGCATGTGTGTGTGTGCTTGCAAATGTTCTCGCATGTGAATTTGTGTGTGAACAGCATGTGAACGTATCTGCGATACATGTGCACGTGCATGAGAGTGTGCATGTGTGAATGTGTGTGAGCTTGAGTGAGACTTTGTGTGTGTGTTTGTTTGTAGGCGAGTGTTTTCTATAAGGGCGTGTGTGTGTGTGTGTGTGTGTGTGTGAGAATGTGTGTGTGTGTGTGTGTATTTGTATTATTACTCTGGCTGTGTTTCTGCCTCTGTAGGGGTTGAATGAGGGATGCCAGTTCTGTATTATTGCAGGTGATGAGGGAATTGAAGGTAGTTATAACACAAATAAAATAACGGGCCTTCTGTCTCATTCAGGAGCTTGGTGTTTATTGCTAATGGGCTGCAGAAATCCGTTTTTCTGCATCTAGGAAATACTACACTGCAGGAGAGAAAAGATGGAGAGCAAGCCCGCTGTGTTTGCATGTCTGTGTGTGTGTATGTGGTGAGTGTGAGCATGTGGAATGTGGAGTGTGTGTGTGTATGTGAATTATGCGGTGCATGTGGTGTGTGTGTGTGTGTGTGAGGAGTGTGTGCGCATGTGTGTGCATATGAGGTCTGTGTATGTGGTGTGTGTGGTGTGTATACGTGTGTGTGTGAATGTGTATGTGAGTGGTGGTGGTGTGTATGTGTGTGTCGTGTGTTGTGTGTCTGTGTGTGTGTGTGCATGTATTAGTAAAAGCTCTTGGCTCTTTCGTGCTTCTCCATCCCTTTCATCCACTGTGCTTCTCTCTCTCTCTTCCTCCTCCCCAGCAGCTCCATTGTTCAGTTCAGCCTGCTCCGTTCTGTTCTACCTCGTCCTGGGAAAATGTGCTCGGATTTCATTTGCGAGCAAAGCGACGGAAGCACATGAAGGAGAATTAAGAAGTTCAGCCGCACGGAGCAGACAGGCTCTCGCACGGGAGGAGCGCGCTGGGCGAGCAGCGCCGAAACCCAAGCGACAAACGCAACAGCCGCAGACGAAGAGGTTCAGAACAGGGGCCTCACTACTGCCTCCTGGTGGCGAGTCCATTGCAAAGCACCAGGAATTGCCGCAGTGAAATGTCCCACGGGTGCACACGCGCCAGCTGGTGTAATCCGGCAACGGAACGCGCGACGGTTTTCCCCGCGCGGAACTGACGGAAGGATGCTGCAGGGATTGGACACCCCCATAAACCAGATTCTGAAGGCACGTGCAGACCAGGTCCATTAAACATTAAAAGAACATAAAGCCTGGCTTAAAAAAAACATTTAACGTGAAGATGCATACGTGCTGCACGATGGGAACAGCAAGGATTTTTAAAAAAATGAAAAAACAAATGAGGATGTTAGGTGCAGTGCACTGTGGGTAATTATGGTGGAATGGTGCACTACACTGTGGGTAGTGGTAGTTGGATGATGCACTGCATTGTGGGTAATGATGGTATGACAGTGCATTGTGTTGTAGGTACAAGTGATGGAATGCTGTACTGCACTGTGGGTAGTGGGAGTTGGATGATGCACTGCATTGCGGGTAATGATGGTGGAATGGTGCATTACACTGTGGGTAGTGGTAGTTGGATGATGCATTGTATTGTGGGTAATGATGGTATGACAGTACATTGTGTTGTAGGTACAAGTGATAGAATGCTGCACTACACTGTGGGTAGTGGCAGTATGAGTGTGCATTGTGTTGTAGATAATGGAGGCTTGTGACAGTACAATGAATTTTACCTGCGAACATTAAAGTTCTTAACAGAAGTCATACTGATTGCCCTGACACCCAGGGTGCTCAACAGCTTAGCAACAGCAATGGGGGGTGGGGAGTGCTCTGCGTGAGTCACTCCTCCCAGAATGCACTGCCCTCATTACCGAAGAGCACTTCCCCTCAGGTCCACACGCTGGTTATGACTGAATCCAGGAGGGCTACAGAGACAATACAACTCCATTAACTTAGGACACAAAACGCGAGCCCAAAGCATTTCTTATAGACAATCTATTTCAACAGGCCATAGTTTTCTCACCCCATTAAAGACGACCACTGTAAACCTGAATCCCAAACGGAATTATACATTTAAAAAAGAACACTGGTTCTCTTCCACTGCACCCCATCGTCTTCAAAAAAACAAAGAGAACCGGGTAAAGATTTGTTTTTCTGTCGCTCGGCTCGAGTTAATAAAAAGTGCCCTGACCTTTATTCGGTTCAGAAAGGGCAAACTAGCTCAATCTCCCTGCTTCCATTCCATTCCATTCCATCCTATTCTCTGAGCACAACGCACAACACAAAAAGAAAGGAAAACACAGCTGCATCGCAGTAGCTTTCAATACCGAGGCGCTCCGAGGTACAGTGTAGAGACGTTTCGATTTAAGAGCCCGGCTAATATAGCTTTTGTGCATCATGTACATTTCATTAGCGAGACTCATATATACTTCATCAAAGACGGCGGCGGCTGAATCCAAGAAGCCCTGATCAAAGGGCGTCTCTGAGAGCTCTCCACCAATCAGGCCGCGCGATGCTATTTCCGGTGCGGCGTTCCGCCGGACGGCGGGGAAATCTCATTAGCTCGGGCCGTCCGAAGCGCTCCCCGGCTCAAAGCGCTCGGCGTATCGAGGCGTGTCTGAAAGGGGGGATGCAAAAGCACGAGAGGGGAAATTACGAGACCCCGGCGGAGGGAGCGCTCGCACGGATTAATAACCTTTCAACCGCGCGCCGCGAGCCAAAGGGGTTTTCTGAAAGGGGAAAACATGACAGTTCTTATCTCTCGCCTCAGAAGGCACGGGGGGAACCGAAAGAGGCTCGCCGAGCTGACTGGCCACGCGTTCGCAGAATTACCATTACTGCCGAACGGACGCGGAACGGCAATTTCACCGCGTTTAGCGACGTAGCGCCCGCAGTATAATTAGCAGGCGAGTTTCCGCACGCCGATAGGTGCAAGCTTGCGTGGCTGCAAGGGTGAAAGAGTGGGTGGGGCGGGCAGGCACGCGCGCATGGGGAGGGCTGGGGGAGGGTTTATACACAGAGCACCTGACCCTTCATCCGCAGCAAATAAGATGAATGAGCAGATAGAGCGTTCAAACATTTGTGCAATGAATGCATCATGTTTTAAGAACTTAAAATTCATATGAAGAAACATGCAAAAGGAACTGTTGGGGGGGGGGGAACAAAATCATTTTAAAAATACAGGAGAGGGGCCTGGGCCAACATTCCATCAGAAGAACCCCAATCTTTCCCTCTATCTCTGTCCCATCCGTCACATCCTTTTACTGGTTTAGAATGATTGAAGTTGCCATGGCGTCATTAATCACATCCGCTACCGCACCGTACCGAGGCACTCCATCAATAAAACCGCTGAACGAACTGCAGGATGCGAGAACAATCGCAAACCTCCTTCTGCTATAAGGACAGCCAACGTCTGCATGTCATATCACCAAAGCCTGAACGCTCTACACCAGGGCTACCCAACCCGGCTCCTGACAGATCTATCAGCCTGTAGGTTTTCATTTCAACCCGAATTCGGCACACCTGATTCTACTAATCAGCAGCCGAACAAGGTCTCTTGCTGTTGAATGGAGGTGTGCTTTATTTGGGTTGGAGTGAAAACCCACAGGACGGTAGATCTCCAGGAATAGGGTTGGGCAGCCCTGGTGTAGAGCAAGTAGGCCAAAATATGCAGGCTTTGGTAACAAAATCACACAACATGCAGATGGGGAGGGCGTCATTATAACAGAAGGGGGTTTATGATTGTTCTCGTGTCCCACAGTTCCACAGCTGCTCTAAGTGGGGTAGGGTTGGAGCGAAAACCTACAGGGCGGTAGGTCTGCAGGTCTGAAGGAAACGGATATCCGCACACTGGATTACAGCTCCCAATACTTTATTGACTAAAGAGCAACGTTTCAACCCAACAGGGTCTCCATCAGGCAAAATCAGCAGGTCCGCAGGAACAGGGTTTGGGGGCAGCCCCGCTCGATGCAGTGTAGGGTTGGAGTGAAAACCTACAGGGCGGTAGGTCTGCAGGTCTGAAGGAAACGGATATCCGCACACTGGATTACAGCTCCCAATACTTTATTGATTAAAGAGCAACGTTTCAACCCAACAGGGCCTCCATCAGGCAAAATCAGTAGGTCTGCAGGAACAGGGTTTGGGGGCAGCCCCGCTCGACGCGGCGTAGAGTTCTTCCGACCGCGCCTTGTTCCCCCGCGCCTCACCTGCGGCGCATTTTCCCGAAAGGTCGCGGGATCGAGCGATTCTGATACGAGCGACGGCGAGGCCTCCCGTCCGTCCCGTCCCATCCCGTCCCGTCCCCCTGAGGTCCTTTCATGTACGAAAGCGGCGCGCGAATCGGAGTTACGCAACCCGCAGGGGAGCCGTGGCCATTTATCCCGCAGCTCCCGGCTTAAAAACAAGACGGGAGAAAGAAACGGAGGAGAGGGGGAGCGAGAGAGAAAGAGAGGAGCGAGGCGTACGCGTGCTTAAGCCTCCGGGGATGTGGGACCTGCCACCACATCCCTACATCCCTCACATCTCTCCTTTTCATGGCGTCTGTCGTGCCGCGCAATGCAGATCAGGTTACCCGAGTTCGCTCGCATTCATCTCGCTCCGGGATTATTTCCCATCAAAAAAAAAGGAGACCGTACAATCAATAGAAACCTCTCCCTGGTTAACCTTGAGCGGTTTTACAGGGAACCGAGCCCAGGAGACTGTCACAGCCAATTCTTAAGGGGGGGAAAAAAAGACTCTTTGCCGCATTATAGTCCAGGACTGTATTATCCTTAGAGATAATCTTTTTCCCCATGCAAGTTTTTTTGTAAAGTCTAATTTTAAGCATTAGTAGCCCAGCTCCCTGCTAAAAATATCATCAACAATCTACTATCTGCATAAAATCTGCTCCAAAATGCGTTGGCTCCGAAATGCGTTTGAAATTGCTTTCGGTGCCATTAGCTGGGAAACGCGGCCTAGCGCGGTAATGAAGTAAGGCTCGCCGCGGCGTGCAGGCGCGGCTCCGCAAGCCCTGTGTTCTGGGCAGGCATTCTCAACGAACCGCACCGCACGGCACCGGCTGCCAGTCACCAATTAGCACCTGTCCGGCTCACCGCTAATTACACCTTTCGCAGATGGAGAGCCTCTTTTTTCTCCTCCTCTCGGGGAGCCGTCTTCCCACGAAAAGAAGCCGGGCTTTCGTACTTCCACACGCGGCGGAGTATTCAAGTATTCAAGCGACTTCTGATTACTCTGAGACGAGCACCGACTGTCCGCTGAGACTCGAAGCACAGAAGGCGTGCAGCTATATCCATGGGAAAGCAGGTTTATCGATCTGATATTGATTGATGCTGATGTCGATATTGGCGGTTGACTTGATCTCTGTTCGATTGCTCCTTACGAGGCAAATACACAGTAAAATGTTCAGTGTTAAATCGGCTCTTAGAAAGTACAGATGGTCCCAGCTGGACTCGTGTGTACTCTTAGAGTTGATATAACATTGGACGTTTGCTATGTACCTTTGAGGTCATTTTCTGTTGTGACTGTTCATTGTGAATGTAAACAGCACATGCAAATACACCAAAGGAGACTAAATTATTCACGAGCGCTTCAGTTCTGCCATGTTCCTCAGGCAGAACTGATCTCTCTTCCAGTTGACTGCCATGTCACACACACTGAATTTTATTTACTGAGGTTTGACAGAGAATTGATGGCAGTGACAGAACACTCTGTTTTCACCTTGTACTAGAGGAAACCATCTTGAAACCCTCTCTGTGTTCCCATATCAACCAACTGCACAACAACAATAACAGTTTCTAGCGCAAGTTTTGCAAAAGCGTATAAGCGTATAAGACGATTGGCCTCTTTCTTTTGCTTGATTTATATTAATTTTCCTTCCATAAAAACCCTTTATCAAAGTTTTTATATGGGCGATAAAAATGTACTCACACTGCTCGCGTACCAACCACAGAGTGTGGGGAATATAGTACAGTGGTTCATTCTGTTTGCCGATGAAATGTATTAACTATAAAATTGTATGTCTGTTTGTATGTGACAAATGGAAGATTTGTCAGCTATTTTGTTTTAATCCAGCATAACATAAAGCCATAAAACTATTATAAAATGTATATCAGATGGGTAGGCACAGCATGCGAAGTGCTTAATTTAATTTGATAATTACTCATGTCCAAAACATCTTTTAATTTAAATGGTCCTTGTCACAATCTCTACAGTTAATCTAAATCTGTAATAAAGCATTGCATATTATGAAAGTGGCATTAGATTTTTCTCTGGAAGATTTCTTAAGGAAGATTGCCTGTCTAACTTGCAGTCATGGCATATCAGAGCAGCCAGAGTTGATGATCTGTGGCAGTTTGTCAACAACATCTTTCCTAGGGCCAGATTCTTTCTTTAAAATGGTGCATTATGAGACACACATTTCTATGTACCATTAATAAATCATCACATGAATAACACATATTTTACGTGTTTAAACAGAGTAGATGCCCTCTGACAGTATGCACAGCTAGTTATTATTCAGGAGTAGGAGGTAAGCCCACATTGCACACATGCAGAACTTAGTCACGGTTTATGATGCATCTGCACAGGGGCATGTACAATGGGGTGGCAGGGGTGGCACTGGCCATCTCTGGGATTTGATTGGCCGCCCCTGTTGCCGCCCCTATTTTTACACCTAAAACAACACATTATCATTGGCCAATAATAGCTGTTGGCGATGGTGTTACCTTCCTGGCCACCCTATGAAGAAAATCCTGGTAACCCCCCAGCATATGAATAAGTCTTAATGGTCAAAGGACTGAGAGAGCGACTGTGGTGGATCACACCGCTCCCTGAGCTTAGTCACATGGGTTTAGTCTGTTATCTGAGATGAATGGTCGGCTACTTCCTCACCTGACAAAGACCGGAGTCTGCATTACCCCAAAATGCATCTCTTCAATTACGTGAATTGTGATCTTGGCAACAGGGTTGAAGTCAATTCCATTTCCAATTAAGCACATTTAATTGCAGTCCAATTAATGAATTTAAAATAATCTATTAAGGGTATGTTCCAATTAACTGATTAAATTTTCCACTTAATTTGCTGAACTGAAAGGAGTTCAGAAAATTAAGGGCATTGAGTGTTGGCTATTTAGCCTATAGCAAGGACAATGTCATTGTTCTTTAAGGCACAGGTTTGATTAAAGACAAGAACGAGTTCTCCCAATAACTGTTTAAGGGAGGCATTCAAACAATATCGAGTGTCTCAATTCTACAAGCCTGTAGTGAGCATGTCCGTTCTACAGCACTTGATCGATTGTTCGACATCAATCAACTGCTGATATCTGCTAGTGATTATTACAGTGCTCCATGACACTATAACCATCACACATGGTAACCTTATACAGAGGCAAGGGACTGCACGTGAAGAGTATAGTTTGTAAAATGAGAACACACCTAAAGTTTAATTTACCGAAGTGCAGATTTGGGACAAGTAACTCTCAGGTTCGGGGGGAGACATTTTCAGAGTAGTTTCCATATTTGTCGGCATTGGGTTCCTCTGTGGTTACCCCCGGTGACCCTGACTAGGAGTAAGTGATTCAGAAAATTAATGGAGTTTTCCGTTTGTTTTATGTTTGTTTCGTTCGCTCTTGTGTCTGCAATTTTGCATGACGGTGGCAGTTAATAATGCATATCCGCAGATAATTATATTTGGATCTAATGATTTGTGATTGTATCACAAATCTCAGTGTCAACACTTTCTCAATGGTCCAAAAAGTCCCTAATGATGAAATGTGTGTTCGTGTTCACCCCATCGTGTAATGTCTCTCATGCATTTTGAGGGGGGGTGGGGGGTGGGGGGGGGGGAACGCATTATCTCCCTCTTGAACGGCATTTGCGATGCAGACAGATATGTTTCACATTGCTCCAGGCATGTGTATAACAATCCTGAAAGGATTAAAGCACCCTGACTTCAAAAGACTGTGTGTTACATGTGTGCACGTGTGTGTGTGCGTGTGTGTGTGTGGCGTGTGCGTGTGTGTAAGGGGGGAGGGGGGCTTAACATGTGAACTCTAACTTCTGTAGGTGAGTATAATTATGAAAGTTAATGCTTTAAATGCGCGTTCCATATCCATCGCAGGGGTTCCACTGTATTCCCACGGCTCAGCACCTCTGCTGTAAACGGTCATAAATGAGTCTGCTGTCAGGCGATAGGCTCAAAGGGATAAATCTGCGTCGCCACCTCTCACACCCCAGAATTTGGCAGCGAGCACGGAACAATCGTCGGTTTACCCTGTTCTTCGTTTAATTTCTTTTCTTTTCAAACACCGTTTTCTTCAGCGAGATTCCAAGCTTCAATACCTTACTTGTTTCTGAGTGCTTGAGTGCTTTAAGATTTACTGCTTTTCGTTTTTTTGTTTTTTTTTTCCCGCTTTGTCAATTGGGCCAATTGAAAAAAAGCATTGTGCGGGATTTGCGATCGCATGCCCTGTCAGCAACATGAGTTATCCAATGAAATTACTGTTGGCGTGCGATAAACACCTTTTAGGATGTGAAACAAGTTGTTTACCTATTTAAACTGAAAGGGCCCATTGGGGCTGTAAACCCAGCAGTACCTTGGTATTTCATTGCTTTTCGCAAGCATTGCAATGCAGTTTAGCCAGCCCGCCTTTTAAACAGACAAGTGACAGATTGCCTATCATTTCAAAGGTCAGAAAGGAGACATTCAGGCATAATTGAGAATTTAATGACTCATTAAAAACATGTCTAAGAATTCGACTCATTGTCATATTAATCACTGCGCAGCGAGACTGAATTCAATTACAATTCCACGGGCTTACCTTCAAAGACATTTGCAACCATCAAACCTACAGAAGCCTTCCTTTTTTAATAGCGGAAGCAAATTACTCATCCCGTTGCCAGGTGACGTGCTACCCCTACATCAAGGGTCTCTAGCACTTGCAACGGAATGAATTCTAACTCTGTCTCTGACTCATGACATCATCAGCATGCGCCCTCCAGGGACCCATTAGCGGGCTCAGCAGGGGAACCCGAGCCCTTGGGGGTCCAATGAGGAGCCCTGCTTTGCCGTGAAACGACACTGAAGTGGCATGTGTCACACCAGCCTTCTGCAAGAATCCCACCATCTTAAAAAAAAACGCCCTTTGGTGTTCAACAAATAATATGGCCTGCTTTTATGTTCGAGATTCAGCTTGGCGCATTAACACATTGTGCCAAATTTCCTCAGAAGCTCGCTTGGCAGTCAAAGTAAGACCTTAATAGTATTAGCCAGACTGAAAATAATTGCTCTGCAGATGTACAAAGAACTAGTACAGACTTTTCTCTGATCTGCAGTCTGTCTTCCCCCCATCTTGCTGTAGGATTACATTGGATTGAGGAGCGACCAATGACATTTTCGGAGTAAAGTTCTACCATAGCTTCTATGAAAACCATGCTCTAATTTACATTTTATCAATCTTGGGAATCATATTTTCAGAACCTCATTATTTACCTGTTGTTCACTATTTGTCTCAAAATCAACACTACCACACACCACTTAATCAATCTCTGTCGAGCACATATGTGTGTGTGTGTATTGGGGGGTTGGAGTGCATACGTGGGAGTGTGTGTGCATGTGGTTTAGTTTTTTTCCCACATGTCCTTGAATAAGTCATTTTTTTGGTCATGAAGGAAGCACTCTCTTTGAAAGAGCTCTCCGACTCAGTGTCAGAGGACAGATCACAGGCTCAACATCTCCAGCCCCGCTTCGGTTGAAAGTGGCGGAATCCCAGAAAGCCGCTAATCCCACACCCTGTCAAACGGGCTTAGAAAGGGTTGCTGGGTGGTGTGTCCCGTTAAGGCACCAGTCCAGTGTGTGATAGGGCCCCACGGTCTGGTACTGAACTCAGACTGTGTCCGCTTTAGCTGTGGCTGACGGCCTTGCAGGGCAGGACGCAATTGGCTAAGAAGTCACCTGAGTAAAGAGGAATTCTCACTGGCGGGATGTTTGAATGACATCACGAATCAGGAGCCAATCAGATGGCTGCCATGCAAGCCAGTGTTGCTCCTCTAACTCACGACCTGGCAGTGGGAATTGCAGTAATGACCGCAAACACACAAACTGGGCAATTCCAAATGTGAGAACATGGTAAACAAGTAAACACTGCCAGGGAAAATGTTATTTCCTCTGCAAATTCATATTCAACTACAGATCTGAGATATCTGGAGCAATTTTGCCAGGCACTCGACCTTTTATGTAAGGACATTCAAAGTCTAAATGTGTGCTGCTTTTTAAATTGGGCTCAAAAATCATGTGACTGTCTATGGGGAATGAATGTCCATTAGCACGTTCTGAACCTGAGGCAAAAACCATGGTGACAGCTGGATGGAAACAGCCAGCCCTCCCCTCCATTCCACCCCCCCCCCCCCCACTCCTCTGCAAAGGATCATAAATGAGGGGGGTAGAGCAGACAGGGGCTTTTCCACAAAAACTTTACATCATGGTTTCACGCTCAGTGACCATCAACACATGCTAAGGCTCTGAAGGGCAAAATCTATATGAAGACGGTGTACAGATGAGGATTCAGAACCTCCACACTGGATTTGTTTGCCTGCGAGCGGCTCAGTCCCCACTGACTGCCAGTCATTTCGCTGCTGCATATCTGGCGCCAAATCGGGTCAGAGACCAAAGGGAGTAGCTGGAGCCACTACTCGAAAGCACTCCTCTCCACTACTAACGACACGCACTCTTTAAAAAATAAGAGGAAAAAATTGTGGAGTATCACTTTAATTAAGCAGATCATTCCGTCCGTAAGGCCCAACAGGACATAACTCTCTCTATCCCTCTCTCTCCCTCCCTCTCTTTTTCCCTCTCTCCCTCACTCTCCTTCTCTCGCCTCTGTACCCAGCGCCTCCCTGAAACTGGTTCACCGATAGCAGAATCTGTCTCCCTCTCTCTCTCCCTCTCCTCTGGCAGTCTTTCCCTAACGCACTCTCCCACTTTATCTGTCACTCCCAGCGTCTCTCTCTCTGTCCCTCTGCTTCTCTCTCACTCTGCTTCGCTCCTTTACGCTTCCTTGCTCTCCCACTCTATCCCTCTCTCTCCATCTCCCACCTTTCTTTCCCCCGACCTGTGCTGTCCCCATTTGAGAAAATAAGACTGAGAGTTTCTTGATACGTCACCAAGCAAAAAAAAAAAAAAAAAGACAAACAAAACAAAAATAAAAAATATTGTAAATCTGTTTGAGGATGGAAATTAAATCATCCTCATCCTCATCATCATCACCCTCAGATGTGCTTCAGGAAGTGCGGCCCCATCGGTGTGGTCCTGAGCAGAGCGCAGGAGACTGAGCTCCACAGAAACAGCTGTGAGGCGTCTTTCCGAACGGCTGCTGCCCGCCCTCTTTCATCGGTGCGAGCCGCGTGATCCCCCTCTCCATCCTCCCTGACACAGGGAGAGGAATACCCGCTAAAACAGGCAGCCCTCCAACGTACCCGCCCCCCTGGCACCCGCCCCCCTCCGTCCCCTGCTCCACGCACAAGTTTAAGTGCCGTTTGCAACGCAGGGAGCCTGCCAAGGGGGATAACCACCTCTCCTCCTGTCTATGAGATCCAAAAACTGCAGTCCCCTCAGTTCTAGAGCCCAGCATCATGACCACCACACACCAGTGAGAGAGAGAGAAAGAGAGAGAGAGAGAGAGACTGCAGGAGAAAGAGAGAGACTTCCACAGACACAGCTTTGTAGGCTAAGTGGGTCCCTGCGCTGCGCTCTCCAGTGTCTCAGGCTTCTCTGATTCTGTGCAGAAGCAGCGCGAGCGCAGGCAGAGGAGGGAGATGCAGGAGAGGGGAAGAAGCGCTCGATGTAGAGCAGAGCAGAGGGAGAGCTATGGCTCTCATACGCACTACGGGCCCCTCTCTCTCTCTCTCTCTCTCTCTCTCTTTCAATCCTTCTCTCTCTCTGTCACACACACACACATGCACACACAAGCCCAACACCCCCAGCTTTCCTTAAACACACACACCCACAAGCCCAACATCCCGACCTCACCTTGGGAATGTGTGATATCAGATATCTAACCAAAGAAACAACAAGAGTAACAGCAGCACAAATAAAAACAATGTTTAAAATCCCTGAGATGCAAAACTCCAAAAACAACAACAAGAGCATCCACCCAGCTGCTCAATCCTACACAATCTGCTTTCACTCTTTTTCTTTTAAAACAAAAATCCCTTTCAAACTGACACCCAGCCACAGGAGTACGTTCCAACCATGTGACACTAAAGGTTCCAAACAACAAGCGCAAAGAGAACTTGAGTCCTTTCTTTCCTGCGTCCCAGCCCCCCCCCCCCACACACACACAACTGCCCCCCCCCCGTACCTTGAGCAGTCGGACGGAGGGCAGGAAGGCAGCGTGGCAGAGCTTCCTGATGGTCCAGTTGATGGGACGCGGGGTGTCCAGCTGATTCATTTCCCCTCCCTATTTCCTCCCGCCAAAAAAATCCCACAATTCCCGCTTCCCGGAGCCCGAGAGCAGGCGCGCCGATGGGGGCGAAGGAATCTCTCCGGCCAAAACCCGCCAGCTTCCCGAAGCATGACCCCCCCCCCTCCCCTGCCCGCACCGCCCCCCTCTCCGCAGACCCCCTCACCACCTCTACACCTCTCCTCCTCCCTTCCCGTCGCCGCCGCCGCTGCTGCTGCTGCCGTTCGCTCCCTCTCTCACTCTCCCTCTCTCCCTCCCTCCCTCCTTTCCCGACGAGGGGTAATCCGGCTAGTTGGCGGGCGTCCGGAGCGGGGAGCCGATGCCGATCCCGGTGGAGGAAGCGCGGGGGGAAGAGCATAAGATCCGAGCCGCGAGAAACCCGCCACGCTCCTGCATTCCAAACCAGCAGGACCAAGGATCAGCTGAGAAACGGGGGAGGGCTACGCTGTCTTCAAGACGAGTGAGCACGAGAGAGAGGGAGAGGGAGAGGGAGAGAGAGAGAGAGAGAGAGAAAGGGTGGGAGAGAGAGAGAGCGAGGAAGGGACAGGGAGCGAGAGAGAGAGAGAGGGAAAGAGGGAGAAGGATAGATGGAGGGTGAGAAAAGAACGAATGACAAAGAATGATAGCACGCTGATAGCAGGCAGGAAAAAGTTGGAATGCTATGGAATGAAGGGAGAGGGATGGAGAGGGATGGAGGGACAGAATGAATAGAAGAATGAAACAAAACCATGAGGGAGAGAAAAGAATAACAGGAGAGAAAGAGAAAGGAGAGAGACCGAGTAAATCAGGAGGAGAAGGATGGAGAGAAAGGGAGAGGGGAAGAGAGATAGGAGTGAGAAAAAAAGAGGACAAGAATGGTAAAGACTGACAAAAAATGAGGAGCGGAGACAGATGAAGAGAGGGAGGAAGAGAGAGGGAGAGACAGACAGGAGATAAACAGAGTAGAGAGGAAGGGAGATAATTATGGAACAAGAGAGGTGGGTAGAGTGTAGGAAAGGAGGGCGGATTGGGTGAGTAAAACAAAGGAAAAAAGAAAGAATGGAGGATGGAGAGAGAGGGGGAGAGAGAGAGAGAAAACTGTTCTATCACCAGGTCCCTAGGTCAGACTCTTCTCAGATACTCTCCAAATAAAAAAAGGATTCAATCTGCAGCCAGAATTTCTCACCCCACCTCCTTTCTCTCTTTCTCTCCATCTCTCCCTCTGTCTCCCTCTCCCTCTCTCTCTCCCTCACTGTGTCCCTCAATGCCTGCTTCCCTCTCATTTTATCATTTGTTTATTCCTTCTCTTTTTTAATCACTCATTTTCCCCAGTTGTATTCCTGCAACTTTATGTGCCTGGCAAGATTACAATACAGTTCATGGGAGAGAGAGAGAGAGAGAGATAGAGAGAGAGAGACTATAGTAGTGCCATGACTAGCACCCGTTCCTACAGAAGATGAGAGAGAGAGTGTGTGTGCGTGCGTGCATGCGTTTATGTGTGTGTGCTTCTGTGTCTGTGCGCGTGTCAGGGGAGATTCCTCGACATTAGAAGACTCTCAACTCTTTGATCAGCATGGACATCCAAAATCTGACCAGATGAACTGAAGTCAAATCTATGCAGCTACAAAGAGAACACCTCTCTGCTCACACGGAAATGCAAACAAAAATGATTTATCATCTATTCGTTATATGACGGCGTTTTATCTGAGAACTCACAGCTTCAATACGGGTCAATATGTTTGTTTTCTTTGGCTCATCCAAACAGTAATGCAATAATTACAAAATGGAGGATGCCTGACCTGATCCCATGCATGATTCTTGGTTATTACCTTCTACATATTTGGTATGATGATATTCTACACTGGCAGGTCGTAAACTTTTCAATGTTAAATTTGAGAAGTTTCTGCAAAGGAATTTCACACAGGGTAATAATCCGAGATGTTTCTGCAGCCTTTTGTTCAATAGTCAGCTGACACCAATTTCAATTTGGTAATCCATAAGCGAATACTCCGCTAAGAAATATACCGTAGCTTCAGGAATCTCATTATCATTATCGCTCCCCCCAGGAAAATAAATATATGGAAAAGATGTCAAATACTGCTTGTTGTGCAAAAGCTGAACAGCAGCAAGCACATTCTGAACAACCACCCTGAGGGTAGTGTTCAGTTCACCGAAATCAAATCTGGAGAAAGAAAAAAATGCAGTTCACTCCCCCTGCAGATTATATTAGAATAAAATGGAATAAAGATAATTTTACACCCATAACTCAGGAAGCCTGTGTGCCTTAGTGTGACAGCCACAGTATTGACAGTCACCACGCCACCCCCTCCCTCCTCCACTCTGCAGATTACATTATAATAAAGATCATTTTACCTCTATAATTTAGGAGAGCCCGAGAGAGTTTGAGTGACAGCGAGGGTATAGACGCAGGCGCCACCCCTCACGTCCGCGTTACTTTTCCCAGTTCCCCGCTGATTATAACTTGTCAGGTGTAGCCGCCGCACAAAAAGCCTTTCGGCTTGTAAAGGAAATTATATAACTCATCGGATGAATGTACGCAACCATGGCAACCCTCTGATTACTGTACATCGCCTCTTCTGCGGCGTACAGAATGTGCAGGAGCCTGCTGGCTTGATCACGAGGTGAGACGCGGTTGGAGGGTCGCACACTGAGCTCAGGTGGGGCATACGGTCATTCACCTGGTGGACCGTCCCACCGGAGCCTCGAAGGTCCTGTTATTTAACAAAAAAAACAAAACAGAAGGTTACTTGCCCCTTTTCGTGTGAGAATCAAAGCAGCCAATCGAAAGTGGAACACGGCTGTTCTCTTTGATCACCAATAAGAAAAATGAAATAAAAGACTAATGCATATTTATTCAGCTGCTAATGCAGTCGACTCCTCTGGGATTTCTCCTCTGATTGTACATACCACAGCAGCGGAAATTGGCTCTGTAGAGCTCTTCTGTGCCTGCTTGCTGAATTTATTGCCTTCCTGTACACTGCACACATACAGTACACACAAACACTCTCTCTCACACACGCACATGCACACACGAATACAGGCACGTACGCGTGTGCAGACACACATACACACTATCTCTCTCTCTCTCACACATACATGTATACAGGCAAGTGTGTGCGTGCATGCACACAAAAACATTTTACGAAACTGCCAAAAACACATATTTAAAAATACAATTTCAGGAACACACACACACACACACACACACACACACATGCACGCATACACACATGCGCACACCCAAAAATATAAATACACCAGCACAGGACAGCTGTCTGCCACTTCTGCAATCACGAAACAGGCTGTAAAAGGAGCATTTTTGATTAACGCATTCTGAAGAACATGGCTATATGCTACGCACTGCCTCATCTCCCGGACACGTGTACAGAGGGCCATACAGAAACGGGGGACTTTATTCCTACACTGCAGTTTGCAAAAGTTGAGTCAATTCAATAACCTCTTCACAAACGGGCTAACGTCCCAAAGCACTTTACACAAATCCAGTCGCCGGGACCCAATATGTGAGCCCAGGGGCACTAGGGGAAAACTCAAGGCGGTCAGAGTAATTAAATCAGCGACCAGAGAGACGGATAGATTTTGGTTGAAGCAAAACGACATTTCACAAAACGAGCTATTCCTTGGTTCAATGTAGCAAAGTGGTGTACAGTCCTCTGAGAGGATTCACCACTGTCTGTGAATGTGGAAATGTGTTCCAAATCCCCGGGAGAGATGCTTAAAAAACACATTTGTGAAAATGAGCTGTCTTCCGATAAAAAAAGCAGACTTCTCTCAAATAAGTGTTGCTCGTCTCCAGAATAAAAGCTACCCATTGTGATGTAACTTTGGTCTTTTTTAAATTATTAAATCCTGTGGTTAATTAGTATTGATCCACCCCACTCCCCCTACCTCCCATAACACATTCACATTCTGTGATTATCCACACATACACTGGAGTCAGAGGTCATAGGTCAAAGGTCCTATGACTCTTTGATCCAATGAGACGCTTGGGGATTGAATGTAAAATTATTTGGCCGGGTAAACTCTCATCAATTGCTAGAATCAGCGTTCGAACGCCGCTTCATTAAAGCATGCAAAAATCCATATTCATCAATATTAATCATGGAGAGGAAAAGAAGTCTGAATTAAAGTAACCAATAAATTAAAGAAGCTAATTCATTTACATAAGTGAACTCAGTGAGTTATTATCTGCAGAGAAGTGGGGTCTGTTGAAGGTATGGAGAGGTTGATCATATGAATATTCAATTTTGAGCGTTACAAAATATAGAGTTGGCCGTGGGCATGAACACCAAGCAGTTTTTGGGGTCATAACCACCCTTTCAACTGCTATAAGCATGTAAATGAGGTAACTCTGTTAAGAGGTGGGTGTGTTTTATGTTGGGGCACTTTGGGACTGCAGTAGCATTCTTGCTCAAGGCCACCAAAACCCAAGGGCCAGTTCTGACAGAATACTGAAAAAACATTTAGTTAAAACTGCGATAGAGTACATTTTATTATGACAGAATACAGAGTTCCTATTTGAGTCAGATCAACTCTTCTAGAGTTGAATTAATGCTAAACCTTTTACTGTGTGCACAGAGGCATACATGCATAGCCCAGTGGGATGATGTATTTCAAATGCAGGGGCTGTATTAATTATAGACCGACCCATTTTTAGGGTTATCATAGTTGGATATGAAACATCTACAGTAAGCAGGTTGTTCCACATCAGTTGTTCTAAAGCAATGCATTAGCATACAGACTTCTTACAAATTCTATCCGTATAATTGCTGCATTAGGTATATACGTGTGTGTGTATCTATCTATCTATCTATGTTACCATATATATATATATACACATATATATGGTAACAATGGTATATGTATTTGTGTGTTTGTTTGGGACAATTGCATTCATTTTCTTGATTTAGCTCTGTACTGTACAATTTTAGATTTGTAATCAACTAACATAAGGATTTTTTGGCTATTATTAATAGGTGGTTTTATACATTTTAGTTTCACTATTTAGGAATTACAGCACTTTTTATACACAGTCCCTCCATTTCAGGGCTCCATAATGCGTGGGACAAATGGCTTCACAGGTGATTCTGATTAGTCAGGTGTGTTCAATTACTTCCTTAGTGCAGGCATAAGAGAGCTCTCATTATCTAGTCTTGGTCTTGAGTCGAGGCTTTTGACTGCCTTTGAAGTCTATTATTGGCATTTGCCAGCATGAGGACCTGATCTGCGACAATGAAAGTCATGAAAGCCATTATGAGGCTGAGAAACAAAATAAAAAACAGAGATATAGGCAAAAACTATGGCTTAAAGAAATCAACTGCTTGGAACATCGTTAAGAAGAAAGAGACCACTGGTGAGCTCAGTAATTGTAATGGGCCTAGTAAGCCAAGGAAGACCTCTATTGTTGATGACTGAAGAATTTCACTATAATGAAGAAACCCCCCCCCCCCCCCAAACACCAGCCTGACAGATCAGAAACATTCTTCAGGAGGCAGGCGTGGATGTGAACAGAACTAGAGGCAACACTGCAAGATGGAAACCATTAGTTAGCAGCAAAAACAGGATGGCCAGATTACAGTTTGCTAAGACATACCTAAAATAGCCTGCAGAGTTCTGGAAAAAAAGGTCTTGTCGATAGATGAGTCCAAGACTGACTTGTATCAGAGTGATGCACAAGAGCAAAGTGTGAAGGCCAAAAGGAACTTCCCAAGATCCACTGGTTTTTAATCAGAGAAAACGCGGTGGCCCAGTGTATTCAGTAGCAGAGCCAGCCACTGGCACAGCTTAAACTCCGTGCAGTCGCTTGAGTCACCTCTGTCCTGGGGGTCTGTTCTGTGGATCAATGGTCCGGAGTCAGTTCCCTGGCCTCCGCCTGTTGGGAGATATCGCGAATGTTCTGACTGAAGTCACTCGTCTGGACAGGCGGCGACGCGCTCAATCGCATCCACTTTAGGAAAACAACAAGAAGACGTGAAGTACCGGTTCTGATCGCTTCCAGGTATCAGAGGACAACAGCTACTTTCATCGCAGAATATATTATTTATTTAATAAGGCTAGAAAAAAACGCATTCAGAATAAATTTACAAAATATCCCATATTCCTTTTCATTCATTCAAATAACAACAATGTTATTATTTATTTTTTTCATTTTTTATTACGCATCAACAGATTTCAAAACGTGTTATGGGCTTTGTCAAAAGTAAAACTTTTTTTTGTTTGTTTATGGATTAATATATGCGCATATATTTGAAGAGAATCTCGGAGGGCTTTGCGCTGTAAAACACCACAACACGGGAACAAAAGGATACACGGAATTGAACCGAACAGAATAGAAAACGGCACTACCCTTAAAAGACGAGCTGGTCTTGCGCGCAGGGACTCGCGCTTTCTTGCTTCCGCATAGATGCGAATCCAGTGCTAGAGAACACCGGAGAAAATAAGCGACTTACCGACGTCAGCGTGCGGAGTTTTAAAATAGCATACCCTACATAATAGACTGTTGGTAAGTCAGTCGTTAAATAAATCAAACAGGCTTTCTCATTTCTCTCCACTTTCTAGCTACTCCGTTTGTAGCCTATGTGATGTGACGGCAGTTCTACAGGAAAGGAGGTGATGTTGGAGACGCCGCGATTCCTCGAGAGTCCATCGTGTGTTCAGATATTTCATACATTTTCTTTCGCATGTATTGTTCCTCTAGCGGAGGAAGACACATAAGGGTCTAGCTACTGAAAAACAGAAGGCTTTATCTGTGGTCCTGTTTAATTCTTTTTGATCCTAAAACATACCAACGAATCTGTTCATGACAGAGTACACTTGAGCTCTCTTAAAGCCGCCTGGGGGATAGTGAATTCCACAAGCTTTTCACACGGCAGCCTACATCTCTGAGGCCAGAGCGTTTTTTAAAAAGAACGAGAGCACACTGCCCCTGTCTGTTCGTTGGGCAGTCCAAATTAAGACCACCCATCTTACTGCCATGGGGGCTTGTGGGCTGTTGGCCCAGTCTTTCCCTAGACTTGGACCAGGTTATGACCCCCGATATCTACCTGACAATGTATCTGCTTTAGAATGGGCTTGACTTCTGTGTTGTAGTCGTACATTTTTTACAGAGAAAATCCAACCGGCTCACTGCATTGATATCTACTTTAATTCTCTGACTGCATTAAACAGGGACTGATATCAAATCAGTTCACCGCATTAGAGAGGGGGATTGGTATTGACTATAAGAGCCTCAGTGTATTACGGAGGGATTTATATGCAGTTGGTTCCCCGCAGTCCAGAGAGGCGTCGAGATACTGTCGCCGTCTGGCATAAGCTTCACACAAATACTCCCCGTGACCTCACAGTCACGTGACATCGGCACGGTTACGGAGGGGCTATCGATGGATCCCGTGACTCCCGGGCTGCAGTCTGGTCACGTATTAAGGCTCATGCGAGGGGGGGGGAGTTTGCAGATTCCTCCGTGTAAACATCTCGCCGCCGCAGGGTCAGGGCGGAGCCGCAGACGCGGGCCGGTCTCTGCGCTGACGGAGAGGCCCGGGGGGAGCGGTTTGGACCCGGAAGCGTCTACGGGCCAGCCAAAGGGAAGCTCTGATTAGAGAGAGAGAGGGGGCTGTGGCACAGCAGAGCAAGCCAACCGTACGGTACCGTACCATACATGCACACGTGTTCCATCACAAATCACGTGCGCGTACGCTCTTTTTACACCCCCGAGCGTGACCATTTATCAGCGTGAGGGGGCCTGTAAAATCCACAGGCGATTGACACCGGGCGCCTGCGAACGCCCCCCCCCCCCCCAGGCCTCCCGTCCGCAAGGGCGCGAGCAGCGCTCCCTTTCCGCGCGTGATTGGTGAACGCAGGCCTGGGTCGGGGGAAATCGATAATCCCATCCCGCTTTCCCGAACCCGCCTACGGCGGAGGCGCACGCCATCGCCCCGGCAACCAACGCGGGGCTGCCGGCTGGGTTCTGGAAGTGTGGGCGGGGTCGGGGGGTGGGGGCACATCTACACAAGGTGTTGCATAAATGTTGAAGCTCTGTCACTCTCAGCTGTACCAAATGCACACACACACACACA
The DNA here is from genome assembly GCF_018555375.3 of Anguilla rostrata. Lineage (NCBI taxonomy): Eukaryota > Metazoa > Chordata > Actinopteri > Anguilliformes > Anguillidae > Anguilla > Anguilla rostrata. The sequence continues at coordinate 37,310,830 of NC_057942.1, read as the reverse complement.
CACACAAACACATGCGCAAACACCCGCACACTCAAATATACACATGTGCGCATGTGCACACGCCCATACACGCACACAGAAACACACACACACACACACACACACACACACACACACACACACACACACACACACACACACACACACACACAAACACAAACAGATCTCCCTCCCACACTCCTAGTTCAGCCCCACAGGAGAATACCTCCCCAGTGAATCCGTAAGGGTGAATCACACTGCAGTTAGCACAGACAACACCTAAAAGCAACAATCACTTTTCACCAATTCATATTTTATTAGTGTCACAGAATGATATGGGTCACCAACCCGCCATTTTGTACAACTTCCTCTTCCCGCGGCCTCAGATCATTATAAAAATGCTGCGTATGAGCCAGATACTTTCAACATACTATGTATAAATGTAAGAATCAGTGCCTTTTAAAATATACACAACTATTACTTAACTATAACTGTTATTACGAGTGGGGTTTCTGCTGACGTTGTTCAGACGCAGACCCAGGGCACAGGCACAATTTTTGCATGCGTCTGAATAATCCCATTTTTCTCCTCGGTAAATAAAGGAGGGGCCCGGAGCTCTTCTGAGACTCCCAGGCCTCGCGCGCGGGCGCTGCTGTGTAACACGGGGCTAGCGGTTCAGCGCAGCCTTTCATTTCCAGCATATTTCCAGCGGGGGCTCTTATTGCGGTGCTGCAGTGCAGCGAGGAGAGCAGCGGGAAAGCCGTTAAATGCGCGTCGTTGCGGGGGCGGGGGGGGGGGGGGGGGGGGGGGGGGTGGGGATGCACAGGACCCCACGAGAGGGGGAAGCAGCAAAGAGCACTAGCAGAGCCTGAATTCAAAACGCGCACCTTTAGAACACTTCCCTTTAGAGCACACCCTTCTAGAACACACACCTTTAGAACACTTCCCTTCAGAGCATGCCCTTCTGGAACACACCTTTAGAACACTTCCCTTTAGAGCATCCCCTTCTAGGACACGTCTCTTTTGCAAAAAATAACCCAAAAGTAAATGACAAATAAGTAAAGGAGAGTTGATATGGATCCCCCCGGGACTGTGTGCGATGTGGCGAGCCTTTGGAATCTAGGCGCGGTTGCATCAGGCAACTGTGTCGCCTTGGCGACTGAAGCGTGATGGACATCACACGTTAGTACTGTGTGAAAGCACCCACACATTCCTTTCACCCCCCTAACCCTACCCCCCCCCCCAACCGGCGCGGTCACTCAGTGTGTGGGGGGACGGAGTCGGGGGTGGGGAACAAGCGATCCCCGGCCCTGCCGGCGGTGCGGACAGCAGACAGAAACACCGACGCGTTACCGTGGCGATAATCGCTCAGAGAAGCGGACTTCCTGCGCTGCTTTAACTCTGGGCCGACGGAGCCGCCTCGAGCTGCCTCAGTCAACATCCTGGCGCACAGTCGCGTTTATTTATGCAGCTGTTTATTTCTGCATTATTAATGCGCTCGTGGCTTGCCTTTATCCCTCCCACCTTGCGGCACATTACCGATCTTCATATTTTACTCATAACCCATTTACACATTACGGATGTTTACCAACGCAGTTTTGGGTTAAGCACTTTGCTCAACGGCACGGAAGCTGTGCCCCGCTTTGGAATCGAACACGCAGCTCTCTTCTAAAAGCGTTATCGCACCAACACACCATCCCGGGCCCAAGGGTAAAATATGACAGTGAGGTGAAAGCTATGAACAAAATATTAGCCAGATAAAGCCAGAGCCAAAACAGTTTACATTAATTAGTTAAAATGCCGTAATTTCGGTGGCCGGTTCAAAATGACCCAAGTATAGTAAGGTTATAGCTAGAAGCACCTTCATCGGGACAGGGTGTAAAAAAAAAAACAAATAAGTAAATACTGTAAGTATTTTTCTCCATATTAGGACATGCCTTGCCTGTCTCTGTCCTAATGTGTATAAAATGACTCGTTTACTCTTAACATGGCTCTAAAATAAAGGTATTTCAGATAATATTCAAAAACAGCATGACTGTGCCTTGGTACTCTTGCTGAATGCTCCCGTCCACAAACAGCTTTCCGAAATTGGTCGTTCTCGCCAGCGCACAAGTGCGGCGTTCCCGACCATGCGGAATGCGCGTGGATGCTACAGCGCGTGTATCCAGAGCAGCATGCATCACGCCCGTGCATGATGGGGAGATGCGCCCCAGGGCTGCGCCAAATCACGACCTGAAAAAATGCGGTGTCGCAGAAAAGGAAGCGATCTGCATTTCAGGAATGACAGGGGGAAATGTATGGTTCATTTTAAAGTGCAGTGCAGTGCAGATACAGATAGAAGGGGGGGGGGGGGGGTATGCGCTTTGTTATGTGAAACTGGCTCTTTTTCAATGTCTCCAGAGACAGAGAAAGGGTTCGGATTGTCAGGCGGCTGATAGTTCGCTGTATTTTCCCATGTTTGATTGCTATGTATTCTTTCCATAATTTATGCCGTTTACGATTTACATTGTGAAACAGAAAGCCAGTGACTCACTGGAATGTCGGCGATATTCGTAAATACTGGCAGATACAAGCGCTGACCCCAGTGTTTAAACAGCCCTAGACATTTTATTTTTTAAACCAAGAACGTGAGTTCTCTTGCTGGTATTGATCCTAACTGAAGAATTGTCCCTAGTGGCATTATTTGTTGATGCAAAATCAATAAAACTGTGTTTGAGCCATCACCTGCTCAAAAGCCCAGATTAGAATTTGAATCTTTAATATAGTTGGCTGACCTGGTCTGTAATAGCCCATGGTTTTCTGATTGGTGCTCTGATTTTCCTCCTTCAACAGAGCGGCGCGGTATTTGCAAATAGACCGGCAAATAGCATATTAAAGGCGCGGTCAAAAGCAAATTACAACTCATATCTCGGGTTTTGGTCGTCATTACCCCACTTAACAACCTTATCTGCAACGCAGCGTCGCTACCGTGATGTAAGAAGGTAGAAACAGGGCCGATTCTTTTCTCGGGAGAATAGAGGTGCGCGCGGATGAGAGAGGTCGCGGGAAGCAATTTCCTTCATTTTTAGACCGACGATTGCATTCTCAGTCACAGTCCTGTAGGTCCGCCCCGACTGTCTCTCCTGGTTTTAAATCAAAACAGGAGGGAGAAAACGGGTTCCCCGCTAACTCGAGGCATCAAGAGGGAGTGGTGTTAGGATCACTAAATTATACAACATCACTCACGTGCATTTACATTTTCGTCAACGTAAATAATCTTAAATTTATTACAAAATCTCTCTCTCTCTAATATGGACTTCTGATTCTACTGCTGTGTCTTGTTTTGGAAACAATACAGGATATTTAACGGTTTCAATAGGCCTCCTACATGTACCGTCATCACGAAGAACGAGTAAGAAACGTCAAGCCTGAGTAAGAACAGTCAATGCTGTGCATCAAATTTTGTTCTGGGGGGGGAAAAATCAATCAACAAAGGACGGTTATTCGACAATTCACATTTCAAAGCATACGAAAGAGCACTTGCAATTTCTTGCAGGTTTAAATCTAAACGTACTATCGTCGGTTCAACACTAGATGGCGCTCGACTGATACAATTTACCCGCTCCAATTAAAAGGCGTTAGCTTCAACGCAAACGGTTTCACTCTCAATTATTCAAATAATTTCCGTGGTTGCCATTTGTGATTACATCATCAGTCTCCCCGTTCAATGCAGTTGCAGCTGGTGAATCATGTATGTGTCTGTAATACGACTTAACATATTTCAACACATCACTACATTCAACATATCCTTACAGTAGCCTACGTACTCAGAAGACATTCCCTTGATATATTTTTTAAATCTCACAACGCAAGAATAAATCCATCACAGTAAATAAAATGGAAAAACCTTCTTGGATATGATCGTGCGTGTACTTAAAAGATACCACTCCTGCCTCCGCAGACAGCTTTAATTGGCTTCTGTGCCTGATGACACGCCAGTGAAATATTTTTTCTGGTAGCAAGCGGTTATGCAGAAGCGTCGTGACAGATTAAGGCAGCCACAGAGGTGTTCGAGGCGCAGCAATTTAAGAAGCGACTCCTTTGTACCCACGACACGGTGACAGGCAGAAGTAATTTATGGGCTGCGCTTTTTTTTCATCCACTAGAGGGCACCAGTTCAGCAACCACAACCGAGGATCAAATTCTTACCAACGGCAAGTGTGGGGGACCAACAGTCTCCACCCTGGACTTGCATCCCTGACCGCTGACTACCTATTGTTAAGATAACAATGCAAATCTCTTAAGTATTTTACACCACAGCCGCACATCGCTTTGGATAAAAGTACCTGCCAAATAAATATAATGTAATGCAACAGCCATTTCCGACCTCCTACCCCCCCCCCCCCCCCACCTTAAATAACTCCTAATACAAATGAAGCGGATTTGAGGGCAGTGAGTGAGAAAGTGGACAAGACCAGACACCAAACAGAAAAAAAATTAAAAATGCTCTCGTCTGTGGGTTTCTCTGTGGAATAAGTCGATTCACAGTGAAGAGAAACATAACCATAAATCGATTCACAGTGCATTACTTAGCATTTATGAAAACCCAGCAGTCTTTCCCATCAGAAGAAAATCCCTTTTCCTTTCTGATGGAACCTTTTAAAGGAGAACATGCAGGGACATGAACTGCATGTCTGTTACTCTGCATATAAAATCGAAACAGCATCTTACCCGTTGAAGCACTAGCAATATCTGAAAAATTACACGTTAGATATATGAGGTGTTTTATCTGGTTCGATTTTTTAAATGGTCTCTGCAGTTCCCTCTGAGATAAAGATGCCTTTATGAGGGAAATTATGTTACAGCTGGGTTGAGCAGTCATTCAAATGCAGAAATTATGATGCATAAATTAAGCAGCGTTCGCTACATAAATGTCACACAAATCACTAAATTTCAAAAGGCCTTTCAAAGTTAAGCAGAATGCCTTATTCTCTGACAGTCTTGGGACCCTGAAAGGCTCTCTCGCACCTGTTCCGTTCCACCTGGCTTTCATGTTTCCTGTTCGGTCCCCATCCCGTCTCCTTCAAAATGTGGGAGTTCTCAGAAGAAATTCAATTTCCACCTGTCAATCATGACCTGCCACCTTTCCAAAGCATCACAGAACCATTGTATAAAGATTTTTGTTTAAAAAAAAATGATGTGCTGGTCAAAAAAAAAAAAAGATAAAAAAATCAAAGACACACATTTATAAAGATGAACTGAGATCTGAAGGATATATCACTCAAGACCCACGCACGTTTTTCCCCCCTTTCCCATTAAGTTCCACCATTTTTGTCGTTGTTTCTCATTTCAAGAGGAAATTGGAGGTTTCACTTTCAATTAAGTGAGCCATTCATTTTAACCTTTCCCGGAACCAAATGGATGTCAAATCAAATTTGAGGCAAATCTGTAGCGCAAAAAAAGCTCTTTTCAGGAGGCTGTTGAGGTATAGAAAGAGTCATGGTATAAAAGCTAAAACTAAAGAGTGAGGTTAGCTAGGTTAACTTCATCAGAAAAAAAGTAAACATCACTTATTGGGCCTCATTCACAAAACTTTTCTTAAATTATTCTTACTTCTGTTCGTAAAAATGTTCCTACGAAGAACCTACATGGGATTCTTGACGCATGTGCAGACCTTTGTTTTTGTTGGTGCATATCCCAGGTATATGAGATGATGAATGCTGACTGTTATAAATCTTAGGCGTAATCCTGTTCATGGGATTAGCATAAGGAAACAGCCATGAACAAATACAGATAAGAAAAAAATGCCAAAATGTTGTTGGAAACGTTCTTATACACAGTTTACGAATAAGGTCCAATGTAGCATTCAAAAAACATATTAAGAGCATCTATTCGTACATTGCAGCGCACACATGCGTGTGTGTGTGTGTGTTTATAAGTGTGTGTCTGTGGGAGTCCTACAAATCACAAGTAACATGCCAGTGTTCCATTAGAGCTATATTATCGCCATAAATGTGCAGCCGTGAGACCTATCGGACAGTTTCCAACAAAAGCAACCCACCAACAGCTGACTGTGTCCAAAGCCAGCTCTCAAGGCCATTGGCTGCTCCGCATGGTAACAGCAGGAGGGATCACCAGAGGGCTCCACCTCCAGTTCCGCCAGGTCACGTGACAGAATGCAGCCAATAGCAGCCGGCCCACGGCTAACATTCCAATAAGGGCTGTCCCTGGGGTTGCCATGGAGACGAGGCCGACACATTAAACGCGGCGTCGTTACCCTCCCAGCTTTGGCACTATGCCCTGAATCCCCCCCCTCCCCCCCCCCAAACAGAGAGAATGCATCCCCGCTGTTATCACAGATACCTTTCAACCCGCCGGCCCAAACAAACTACCGAGACCACTCCGACGCGAGGAGCGTCTCGAAACCAGCAGAGAGAAACCGAGGCAGAATCCAGGAGCGGGGACGGACCTTCTGCCCCCGAGGGTTTTAGGCCAGACGAGAAGCCAGAAATCCTGCTGTGCTGTGCATTGCTTCGGCGTTAATAGAGCGGTGTAAACTTGCGCATGTATTACACTGTCCTATCCTAGCACAGCTGTAGAACTATGCTAAATCATAGTGCCATATTAAACCAAAGAACTACTGGTAAACCGTAACAAAACTGTGCTAAAAAACAGTATTCATGGCGATATGTTAAAGCACAGCAAAATTGTGTGTGTGTGTGCCTGTGTGTGCGTGTGCGTGTGCGTGTGAGTGTGTGCGTGCGTATGTGTGTGTGAAAGTGTGTGTGAGAGTGTGTGTGTGCGTCTGTGTGTGTGAAAGTGTGTGTGAGAGTGTGTGTGTGTGTCTGTGTGCGTGTGTGCGTGTGCGTGTGTGTGCGTGTGTAGGTGTGTGTGTGTGTGTGCGTGCGTGTGTACGTGTCTGTGTGTGTGTGTGCGTGTGTATGTGTGTGTGTGCGTGTGTGTGTGTGTGTGCGCGTGTGCATAACGTGTGTGTGTGCGTGTGTGTTTGTGTGTGAGAGGATATAGGGGGGTGCTGGCGTACCACGGGGACCATCAGCAAGAGGCCCCCTCTGCAATCTGTCAACGCTAAACTGGCGCTAATCTGATCGGGTGAGAGTGGCAGGGCCTGGCGGCTCAGCCTGGGCGGGAAGCGGGTTCACGCTGGCCTTTCATCCTTCAGCTGGCTGGCATATGCCCATCTGGAGGGATAAACCCGAGCCCCAACAGTCCTGCAGCTCGAATAAACTCTGAGAGATTCAAACGGGTGCACAAATAACACCCTCCACCTACCTTCCCACCCTGTGTGTGTGTAGGTGTGTGTGTGTGTGTGTGTTTGTGTGTGTGCATAAGGTGTGTTATGTGAGTGCATATGGTGTGTGTGTGTGCATACGGTGTGTGTGTATTGTGTGCGTATATGATGTGTGTGTCCTGTGTGTGTGCATGTGCATATGGTGTGTGTGCGTGTGCTTGTGTGTGCATACAGTGTGTGTGTGTGTGTGTGTGTGCAAATGGTGTGTGCTAGTGTGCGTGTGAGTGTGTATGTGTGTGTGCACGTGCGCATGTGAGCGTGTTTGTGCGTGGAGGGAGCGAGGGAGGGTGGTGGAGTTATTTGTAGATCCATATGAATCACTCGAGTTTATTCAAACTGTGGGCGTTTATTTTGATCATGTGGACGCTCTCGACACTGATGGCAAATATTTGCATAACCGATTCCCCTCTCTCCACAAAGCACTTTAGCAAAGTGCAGTTGATTCTGTGAGAATAGAGACTCACCGGCTTAAAGAGAGATTTATTCCTTGGCACATTGAGGCATAAAGTAAATTCAGCGCAATGTAAATATCATTTCCCATGCCGGGTTATCTTAATTGGCTACTCATAAAGCAAAACACAGCCCCGGAATTTCTGAATACATATTTCTAAAATAGAATATACCTCCAGGTGAAGTATTGCTTCAGAATAAAGTCTTCAAATCAGATCTATGGCTTTCTATGCGGTTACAGAGATTCCATATTCCCTGTTCTTTATGGATACGGTCACATCCTGACCCCTCACACTCAATGCACCTCCATTCATTACACATTGGACTGGCCTTTTGGCTTCTGCCTGAAAGGGTTGGACCATGGTCTCAGAGGTTCAGTGAGGGGGTGGGGGGTGGGGGGTGGGGGGGTTGGGTGGGCCATAGAAAATGACCAGTGTGTTTTTAAAATAAGTTTTCTATAGTTACTCCCCAACCTTTGGCATTTAAGCGGTCCTCACAATGCAGGAGAGAATGGCAGGTTTGCCCACTGTAGCAGCATGGTGGCGTTCGTGCAAGCCAGTCACCATGGCAACCGGCCAAGATGTATTTATTTAGATACTTACTTTTTGTGAACACCTCATTTTTTGCAAACATCGAATTTAAAAAAGAGGAAACTATTTACATACACACAGACAATAAAAAATTAACATAGAAATCACTTTTTCAGTCCAGCCTTTAACACCTCCAGACCTGTAGGGGGCAGTGTACATGCTGGATTTCATTCCAACCAACTACTCTGGGCTTCATTTAAAAAACGGCTGGATACATCAGTGCCGGTTCGCTCCTGTCGTACCACAGTAAAAATATTTCACCAACGACGCATTGTGCAGTCTGTCACTGCAGCTCGTGATTCTGTCAACAGCATCAGTTTAAATAAATGATTGGACTAATTAAAGAACTAAGAGAATCATTTTTTTTTTTTTAATGGCCACAAAGCGCTCTCCTACTTTAATTGATCTTTCCGTACATTTCCGCTACACTGTCAGTTTTAGGGATCTTATAAATCTACAGTGTACAGTACATGTGGCAAAAAAACAGTAGCGCCATCAATCAAAGCTGTGTGATATAGTGTCCCACGCATAACCCCCCGCCCACGCCCCCCCCTCCCCCATTTCCTCAGTGTTAACACAGTAGTAGTTTGGGGGGTGTTAAATTATGCTTTGAATTCCCAGGCGACGACAGGCACTTTGCTCCACTCTGTTGTGGGGCCGATGTGAAATAAGGGCCTGGTATTCGGTTTAAAAACACAGCTATTCGGCTGAGTAAGAGGGAATTTCCCTTCAGGCAGATGGAAAGACTTGACAGCTGCATTGATATCCTGATGGGTGTTAATAGCCCTCTACGAATGTAATGAAAACTCTTCCGGGTAAGAGGGGAAAAAAAGCATCACTTTCACAGAGAACCCATCAGAACTCCGTATGTGAGTGTGTGTGTGTGCGCAAATAAGCCAAAACAATTATATTAAATTCATTTGTATCGTGCTTTATAAAGACACGTAGAAGAAAATACGCAATTAAGTGAAACACTTGCAGTAGGAAGCTTTTCTCTAGATCTTACAGCACAGGGATTTCTTGGTTCGTTGACATTTTGATGAAATAATACTCTGGGCTGATGCCCTCAAAGGTCACTGCTAAAGGTTCATCGAGTCAGTCAAATTGCACTGTTAAACACAATGTGAACAACTCAAAAAATATATATAATAAAAGGTCAAAAACAATGATGACAGGGGATAAAGTTCTTTTGTTTTCTCAAACGGTGCCGTGGCACTCAGATGACGCCACGGTGGCTAATCCTGCTAAGACGCTTGTTTCCAGTGTTGGACGAGCCCCCCTGCGTGGTGCTTAATCGTGGCTATGCCAGTGCTCGCTGGGGTCAGCAGCTAAGCAAGGCGGTGCATCACTGGCTTAGTGATGCCAAGCAGGGAGAGCTCCCATTAGCGGTACTGCCCTAGTACTGTACCTTCATGCGATAGCAAACTAATTGGCCTCTTCCTGCCTGGCCTAGCAGCTCAGGATAGGTATGCAGACACCTCAATGACCGCGCAGCTCAATGGTGGACTGTGCGGTAAAAAGATCTATGCAATGGCTGCTTGTGCACAAGCGAATTGGCAGAGACCGGCCAGACCTCTCTGTTCTGCAACTTCTGGGCACCTCACACCATTCAGTTGTGTCCTCTCTTCTTTTATTTTTCATTTCCTTCTGGGATCGTAATCTTGGGGTGATTAGATGTAGCGGCGCTAGACGATAGCACCAGAGTAAACCACAGCAGAAGCCCGGGAAGTGCAGTTTGTGGGTGCTACCATGCTACAAAAACCTGAGCCAGAGCCTGCAAAGTACGCAAAAGCAGGACACTTGTATGGACACAGTTTGTTCACTAAGTACGTGAGAATCAGTGACTTGGCAGTGATACAAACTGCCCCTGATTCATCCATAAAATATTAGCCTGGTCCAAATAACACAATAACTTAACAAATCGGCACATGGGGAGACATTAGACAAAAGAAAAACACCTACTGTGACTACATTTTCTTGTGGGAAAATTACTGTCTTTATATTTTGCCCATATTATTACCATTTACATTGAAACTTACATTGAAACAAGTAGCTAAAACACTTATACAGGAGCCAACCACACTGGCGCTAGTGAGCAACATCTCTCATCAAGACCAGGAAGTGAACTTCAAAAAGGAAGCCCAGTTTTGGCTGCTTGGTCCAGCCCTGTTAAATGAAAAGACATATAGTCGACATATGCTAATCCATAGCACTATGCTAACCAAGATGACAATGCTAAACCATGTCAAATACGCCAAATGCAGACTAATCTGGCCTGCCACTAACTCAGTTACAGTAGAGTTTATATTTCTAATATTTCAAACTCGAACAATGCAAGTAGAGGAGCCACTGAATTAGTAAACACATCTGTTCTTTATTTATTAATAAGTCCAATGAGTCAGACTGCAACAAGAATAAAACAAATCCATAGGGCCAGCAGTGAACAGTGGGTGTTGGACCTAAAGCATTCCACCCTGTACAACAAATCAAGTTTAAAGAAAGAAAGAAAAAAATAACTCCGCAGAAACTAAAATCCTTCATGCATAACAAGTGAAACACAGGGGCCCTGTGTATCAACAGAACTACCTAATTGTTTTTTTGAATAATGCACCAGCTCGTGAGTCTTAATTGAGTCAAAGCTGACTTCATTGCAAGAGAAGAGAAACGCAGGGCACTTTACAAACTGCTACAACTGAGAATCCATTTCAAACACAGCATTCGCGTCTGATCTTAGCTGCCTGTTTACAAGGCCAAGAACTAGCACCAACAGCTGCATTTTATCACTAACAGGGGAAATGGAGGTAAACTGAATATCTACACATAAAACCAGTACAAACAGAGGCCTTTTACCACAGTACACAACTGTGCCCAGAATAGACTCTGTATCTCCATTTTTTTTGGTCATTCTGGTGTTTAACACATTGAAAGTTCTCAGCAGGCTCTATGTACAATCAAAGCTTCATATCATAATTTAACAGCAACAAAAGTTGGTTAAAAACCAACATTAAAAAAAATGATGAAATCATAATGCATATATGTAAATGGAAAAATAGAAGCAGTTTTTTTGCTTATTGAGAATTCCATTTTTTTGTATAATTTTCAGAGATAGGAGGTTTGTGGGAAAATAGTTTGGACGCCACTGGAATTTTGGATAAGCAGGAAAGTATGAATTGAGGCCTGTCAGACTAATAAGGGATTCCATGTTGCAGTAGTGCTGTAGTGTATATGCAGGTTTGAAACCTTTGTATTTGAGCTGCGATGCCTTATTCCTCTGAAAAATGAGCAGTCTACACACGTGAAGAGGTAAGAGGAACGGCGGGAACCGGGGAGCGTCCTTAATTAACGCGCGCTTGGCCCCGGAGAAACCCGCAAATTAATGTGACATTTACTCCTGATGGCAGGAGTTCCCCCCCCCTCTCCCCCCGCTCTGCTCCTCATCTCGCTACCGCTCCCTCATCTTGCTGGGGTGGCGCCAGAGGGGCGTTTACGGTTTTTACCGGCATTTCTTTGTCTGGACCCAGGAGAACAGAGAAGTTAATTAATTTAGCTTCGTTGTGTCTCTTTATTATTATTTTTTTTTTTAGTTTTTAAAGGCTCCCTTCGTCTGTAATGGGTTTGCTACGGGTGAGAAGCAGCGCTATTCGAAAAAAGGAAAGAGGGAGAGAGGGAGGGAGGGAGGAGGGGGAGGGAGAGAAGAAAGCCGCGCTGATCCATCGCTGCTGTTGCCGTGGCGGCATCTGTCGCAGACCGGCGGGTGACACCCGGTCGGGCGAAGCTGCGAAAGCGGAGCGGAAGCGAGGGAGCTTATCGCGCGGGAGAATGTCACCCGTCATCTGGCGCGGCGGGGGGGTGCGGGGGGGCGCACGGGGGGTGGGGGGGTCGATCACCGAACCTGTCTGCGCGGGGCGGACTGCCACTTCACTGTTCACCCCCCCCCTCCCTCTTCCCCAAAGGCTAATAGCGAAACGGCAAATTGAGCCGTTAAGTTTTTTTTCTTTAATGTCTGCTCCAGTAGATGGCATTCCGGTTACGCTTGACCTAACATTTAATAATGAGGCAGACAGTAAGCCCTGCGGCTCGAGGACCTGCGTCATGCTAGCGCACGCTAGCACAGACATACCCCTGTTTCCATCACCTGCGCTGTCTGTAACACTGACTAATAAACCTTTACTGAATATGCCTGCTCAAAAACTTTGCCCTTCTTGAAATGTTGTATTTCCTGTGGGCACAGGTTCCAGCCTAAGCCTAATTGGACACTAAATGAATTCATTTTTGTTCTTGCTGTTCTACAGCCGGGCATCAGACGTTTTATTTGATCTATTCCCCCGTCTGCGTGAAAACAACTACAAAAAGAAAAACTACAAAGCAAAAGAGAGTGTAGGCCCAGAACAGTTCTGAAACAGGCGTCGAATAAATGCAGCAGATTATCCGAGGGTTGAAAACAAAACAAAAATTCACAGACGTCTAAGCAACTCCTAAGACGTTTAAACCTCCTGCTTATAAATACTTGCTTGCTTTTTAACTTTTAAAGGTTTCTAACTGTGTACTGTATGTATTTATATGGTTACTTCCTCTTATTCAGAAAGCAGGTTTAGTGCCCTCTATACATAGTAGTAGTACTAGTACTAGTACTAGAACTAGTAGCATTCAAAGCCCACAATCCAGTGCTCAATCTCCTTCCTTCAGTAAAATGACTTCTGTGAATCACACTGTTACTGCCTCTTTAAAATAAACCTTCATCGTTTACGGATCGTACAGATGACTGTTACATAACATAGAAACTGGCTCTACATCAATTTTAGCAGATTTTCAGCCACACATTAAAAGGGAAAAAAAGGGTCACGACCTGATTTGCATTGCATTCTGGGAGACAGAAGTCTTACCATCCATTTTAAATTAAAACAGGACATAATCTTAATAAAACATTACAGCTTAATTGGGTCTGGACGAAAACCTGTGCATTCTAAACTCTCCCAATGGGGACCCTAGCCATCTTCCATCACAGACCGAAGACCTTCAATACAACCACTTACAACATTCCAATTACATTCTATTTATTAAACGACCTGCTCCTCATTAATATGGAACCGGAGGGAGGGTGTTTTACAGATAAGCCCAGTCAATTACTCTCCTCAGCGGGACTAGCGACAGCTCTGAAAGTTTCGCGTAACGGCTCTATTTAAAAATCACCCGCTGTGCTAGCCGAACCTTTCGTAAGCTAATGGCACTAGCAGGATCAATCACTGCTGAACACGGGGGTTTACGGCATACAGAATGGACTTACTACGGGCCATAAAAACCAAACAAGGGAGAGAGGGAAGGGGAGAATGAAAGAATGAGTGATATATAGAGAGGGCGAGGAGGAGAGGTATTTCTAGGCAACGCAACCAAGCGTGTGTTTCAGAGACAGGCGGGACTCACGAGGAAGAGAACCAACGCAAAGCTGAAGGACCACGCCCGCTCGTCACAGAGCTGTCCGTTCGTCCCCTTCTGGAGAGACGAGCTCCAAGCCCGTCTCGGAAACATGCCAACGTTTCTAAGAACCCTCCTTGTGGACTGCTTTTCAAATAAAAGAACAACGCTCACATCATCCCTCTTTTTTTCTCCACCTCCCCCCATCGAAGACATCTAGGAAATTGTGTAGAGTAAATTCCTTTGGCGCCGGTTATGAATATTCTCTAGACCTGCGACACCTGTTCCCCGTTTTGTCTTCACTCAAAAGGAGAGTCAAGGAGGGAAGAAAGTTTTAACTTCTTTTCCAGATCAGGGGCTTGGAAAAAGTACCGTCTAGTTAAACGCGGTTCGTTTATGGTAAACGTCCTATGTGTTCTGTGGGGGCCCTCATGATATTAGTGCCGCCCAAATGGTAAATGGACTGCATTTATAAAGCGCTTTTATCCAAAGCGCTTTACAATTGATGCCTCTCATTCACCAGAGCAGTTAGGGGTTATGTGTCTTTGTCAGGGACACTTCGACACGCCCAGGGCGGGGATCGAACCGGCAGACAACCACACTCTTACCTCCTGAGCTATGTCTCCCCGTCAGAGGGAACTGTGAACTGCAACAAAGCAAGCAGGCCAAAGCCTGTTCTCTCTTCAAGCAATAGTATCCCCCCCGCCCCCCCGCTCCGCCCCCCTTCTATTTTTTACGACTTGCAAATACGTCCCTCCACGATCAACATCAGCGCCGCACTTAAAGCCAAGCTGGCTCGTAACACTTAAAATTCCCGTCTTAATGCTCCTGAAGCCCAGAACGTAGCTATAGTAACCCCGGAATTTACATCCATAGAATCCCGTGTTGAAAGAAGAAGAAAAAAAACCCTGATACGTTTGTCTTAAATAATGCCACTAATGGCAACAAACATTTCTGCTACCGAAGGGGGGGGGGGGGGGGTGCATTAGTTCATTGATAACGTCAGTGCAAACACACTCACCAGAGCAGCTTCCAGAGATGCCAACTGCTTCGGTGGCATCGGTGTACGGGGCAATATTCGGGCTAATGCCACTGTCACACTTCAGAGCAGATTGCTTAATACTCAAGGACCGGAATAAAAACAGTATGCAAGGTTCTGGGATCAAACTCAGATGAAATCTTGCCACGCTCACAGAGGGGAAAAGAGAGTCCGAATCACCACTGTTTGAAACTTCTCTGATAACCAACATGTAGCTTAATGTTAGCCCCCTTGTGTCAACAGTGCATATAAATGACTACTGACTGAATGTTACAATTTTCTGGATCAAGGACTCTCATGTACCATGTGCCATAGCGCAACACCTGCGGAGTCGTCATCGATCTCGGGACAATCATCTTGAGATAGAATTTGTACGTGAAGATGCCTCTTGACAACGCAGTGGTTTAATCAAACTCTGCACAGAACATGAATCCCATATCAGCTATTGTAAGTCTCAGGTGAACCTTTGCCTCACCCCTAATTGCATTTCTATTTCCAACACTCCCAGGTAAATTGAACGTGCAGTTGAATACATTTACATAAATATATTGATTTTTGTTGTCAAATTTTGCACAGGGCATCTGTTATATCAATCCCCTGGTTACCCCTGCATAGCATTATCACTGCATTTGCAATGTTCTAGCCAGTAAATCTCAGCTTCCTAATCCAGGTTTGGAGTGTGATCTTTTTTTTTTTTGCCTCAGTAATTAGCAATGTGTCATGAACAGCGAGCCCAGAAAACACAGTCAAGACTAGCTTTTAATGTCTGACACAGCATTGGTGAAACAGAGATTACCATGCATACAGACATGCCACATCAGAACCCTCATTACTAGCGGAGAGATTGTTTTTACATTTCAGCTTGGCACAGAGGGGGGGCCGCACTGTGTGTGAAACAGAGAATAACTCCCTGGGCAGACAGCTCCACCGTGGAGGCAACAACAACAACAACCACCAAACGCACACGAAACCGCAAAGAGAAGACAATGGCGGTGTCTGAAATAACAATGGACGCTCGCGGTGTAGGAAGATGGTGTAAAAACTCTGAACTCCGCAAGAAATATTCCTGCCACCCACACCTCCGGGAGCTGCCAGAGCCCCTCGGATATACGTCCTCTGCTCAAACGACAAGCTGGAGACGAAGAGGCAGAGGCGCGCGAGCGTGTGTGTGTGTGTGTGTGTGTGTGTGTGTGTGCATGCATGTGCACGTGCCTGTTCATTCGCGCGTGTATGCTTGCAGAATTTTTGGCGGGGACAAGGGGGTTCACTTCGAAGAAAATGCTGAAACAAAAACGAGCAAAATGCAATAGTGATACGTACTGGAGAGAGAGAGTGAGGCTTCAGTGATACCCAAAAGTGGGCGGAGCAACCACATGCCTCCAGTGACACAGTGACTTCACATCATATGAAGAGCAGAAGTCTTTTGATTGGTCGAATTCAGTCAATGACTGACAAGCTCACAATAGCCTCACCTATTCTGGGGCTATGCTGCATTGACAGGCAAATTCAATTAGGTGTTGCAATCCCTGGAAATACCAGTACCCAATACCTGGGTTAAAAATCACCAAATCGCATGCAAATCATTAAATTCCCACACTTAACAAATAATGATGAAATCCATGTACAAGTGTCCCTACCATTAGCCGACGTTCACGTCTGCAACATTCTGCGAGCCACAAGGATCGTGCTCTTGCAATCAGACTCATTTTAATACCCCCCCCCGCCCCTCCACTTCAAAAATAAAATCCCTCCTGGGGCTTGCAGGTGAGGAGGCTTTAGCCCTTATCCTTGTCAGTCAGAATTAATATCAGAGTTATATATGTGAGGATAGGAAGAAGGAGAAGAAGAAGAAGGATAAAAAAAAAAAGTGGTCTAAGAACTGAACATGGTTGAATTGCTAATGAGGAAGACTGTAAGTCGCAGGGAAGAAGGCTGGATGCGATTGGGGCCCGTTACAATTTCCCCCGCCACGGCCGCAGCCGTCGCCATTGCGGACGCTGTAGAACAACGCGGGGTTCCTCATTCCGCATGCACCCTGAGATTCTCTGTGAAAGGGTCTGGCGGATAAAAAAAGAGGCCAAGGCTAATTACTATGCACCAGCGCACAGCAGTGACACAGAAAACAGTAAACAGCCCCATTCTGAAACAGCAGAAAGGAGACGGGGGGGGGGGAGAGGGGTGGCTGAGTTTCGCTCAGTGAGCACTGGCACGGGAAAAAGGAGAAGGCCACCACACCCCCCTCCTCCTCCTCCTCCTGCTGTAAGGGTAAAAAGTGTGAAGGTTCATGAACACCAGTGCTGTCAATCACTGACTTGCTCGAGCCAATCATAATGCCGTGTTCTTTATTTTGAGCCACTGGTCAGTGTGAGCCCGCGAGTCATCGATGATGCATAGGCTCCGCTCGTTTTTAGGAGTTCATGAATCCACACCGTCCTGTCAAGAGCTTACCCTTGAGTGGACTTTGAAGAACAATTTGGAATCGGAAGAAATCCAACACGGGAACAAGCAAGCAAACAAACGAATACACAACACGCCCGCCCCTGCAGTTAAAACACAACCATAGGTGGGTTGCGAACCACAGACCACGGTTGCCACGGCACCAAGGGTAAGGCTGCCACTCTGTCATAATCCTCTTCCGCACTGAAAATAAAAGGGAAATTCTCTCAGATCTCCAGCAACCGAAAGGCCTCCCAACTAATGCTTTAATCCCATTTTGGACCATTAGACCTCCTGATTGTGACGTGTGGACCACAGAGCCAATCTAAATGCTATTATAAATCCAGGCACAACCTGGTACATTTTAACAAAGCAACTCACTCTCCAGACTCTGTCTAAAACCCAAGAATGGCCTGCACCATTGTGCCAACTAGGAGCCAAAAAAATAACTTGCAGATCACTTAATGTGAAATGGACTGAGGTCAAAACGTTTAAAAAAGCATAAAAAGAAATGGCATTTGGTGACAGAGAGAGATAGAGAAAGAATGAGAGATGGTGATGAAAGGGACAAAATGAGAAAGGAGAGATGGTGACAGCACGGAGGGAAAAAGAGAGAAGGTCAGAAAAAAACTGACAGAAAGGAAAGAGGGAGACATGAAAAGGTAACGGATCAGTGACAGAGGATCACACCATCCGCCAAATCCTGAAGCGGATTACCAATCCCATGTGTCACCTGTTCATTATAGCCGCAGAGGTCTATCCGCTGAAACCTACCCCAGGGATCAGAACATGCCCCATCTCCACACAAAGCTCCACACAGATCCACTAACTCCATCCCGCAAACCAGCAAACTCAAACGGGTGCATTCTGGGTACATGTTCCTCATTTTAAGCCCCCAGTCTACATCCTGACAGAATACCTTCCCTGAGATTTCCCCACTGACAGGTACATGCAACAGCATGTGGTCAATGCGCAGGCGAGACCAGGCAATCGCTCCCCAAGCCATCTCGGGCAGCCATCTTGGTTTCCCTCCTCTTGGATGAGTTCAAACTTCCAGGTGTACTAAAAATTTCCAGTCACCTTCAGTAAACCACAAAAATTGTAATCTGGTTTTTTGGCAACTCTGCACAAGTGAGGGCCCACAACCTCCCCCCCCCCCCCCCCAAATTCCGTTTTGTGGATGTGCTGGATGGATACGAAGTTGAAGCCAAGGCCAAGAGACTGTCCGCTTTCAAATGCATTGTGTTCAGGCCTCAGGCGTGTAACTGAGCTTCAGGGGACTACTTCACACTTTACACTACTTTACACCCAAAGGATGGAGATAGCGACTTCATACAGGCAAGACAATCTCCAGCAATTCTGACAATGAAAGGGCTCATTTGTTTCCACAGACACATGATGATTTTCTCACAAGAAAAGACGACCAAATAATAGTTTTTTGCGAGAGAGAGAGAGATGAGAAGATGCATAACAGGATCAAACAAAAAGAGAGAGAGAGACATTTGGTCTGCAGGGGAAAGAGTTGTGCAGCTTGCACAGAAGTGAGCCAGAAAGGCACAGAGCAGAGTGTATTCTATTCCCCTTAATCATCTACAGCACAAGAGAAACACTGGCCCCAACTCCACAACCCCTTAAAACCTCCTGGAGGAGCAGCTGTCCATCTCGCATACTCCATGGAGTTGCTTCTCTAAGCAGCAATAAGCAACGCTAAGAGCAATAAGGTGTGCATTCAAAAATCTTCTCCAAGGTCTTCTCCAAGGAATGATATATTTTACAGCGAGACGCGCACTGAAAGAGGCAGCTTGTGTGTGTGTGTGTGTGTGTGTGTGTCCACTCTGTAAAGCAGTGAATATTCTAGAGTATGGAAAGTATTTTTGAAATGATTCAGAGTCAAGCTAAATGGAATGACCATTGACCTATTTAGGTTTCAGTGGCTAATTCAAAAAGCTATACTGGATTTGTCTTTAAAAAAAAAAAACTGAACAGGCTGGAGTCCCATTTACAAAATCCCTTTGGGCAAATTACTGTTCCAGCAGCCAGAAATATCCAGTTGCTTTAGATAGCGATATAATCTTAACACTTCCCACTGTTGTCATGTCAATAACAAAAAAAAAAAAAAAAACATGTATTGGATAAATAACTAATTCTGTATCCAAGTAACTGTTGCCAAGGGTGCCAGTTAAAATCATGCGGTGCGGTAACAGAGAGGCTTTTCTGTTGATAAAACGGTTGCGGCGTTTGAGCATAGCTGTGTTGGCTCGCTCGCGGACGAGGTGTGGAGAGCTCGGCTCATTAAGCAGCGTTTGCGCTTCTGCGATGCCCCGCCCCGCCCGCCTGTCTCCCCGAGTGTGAAATCGAACAGGCTCGATCCCGTCTGCGGAGCCGCGGCTGGCAAAACTGAAGAGTGCGCCTTCGCCGGGATCGACAAACCAACCCCCACGCCACCCCCCTAAACCCCCCACCCCATCTTCAAATATTCTTTTTATTGCTGTCATCCTCTGGTTACTGGGATAACTGCTTACAAACGACCATTTATTCTGGGTGGGGGGGGGGATCTTTGCTGCTTCAAGGTTTCCTTGGAGATAGATGCTGAATGCTGCCAAATTCAATATATTCCCAGACCCTGATGCAAATTCGATCAGAATGGTTGTTTTTTTTCTCTCTCCTTGTTTGTTCCCTGTAATACTTTTTTTGGTAAAGATTAATGTGTCAGATTATACCTGAGAAGGAGTACAATTTACTCTGCGTGGGGGGAAATGCGACTAATTTCCCTGCAGAAAAACAAACTCTGATCTGGACTTGTTTACAACGTAGCGGGAAAGTGCTATTTGGAGGGTGTTAAAAAAGTTAAATGAAATAAAAACTTTTTTTTAAAAGTTGCTAAAACATTGGTAATTCACCTCGCCCTTGTAACACTGCAACATACTGTAAAAAGTGCAGTTTGTCCTAGCTGGTTTCTCATGGCTTTATAGCATTTCTCTTTTATTGTTATATATTGTTATGTAAGTTATAATAATTTATTGTTAAGATAATATGCAAATCTGAGTGAATAATAATGCATGCATTTTCACCTACTATTAGTTAAACCAACTTCAATCAGTAAGACTTTATTTGACAGCGGTTGTCATGACATATAAATGACAGTATCATTACCATGACATAGTACCTGTCATTATAAGTCCAGTATGTAAGTTTTTAAGAACACTTTTATTCATATTTGATTAAATTTCCTTCAAATTCCAAGAGATACCAATTAATTATAAGATCTAAGAAAAAAATCCAGTCTCTCTAGCTGCCCCAGACATTGAAATCAGCCACTCTAAATTTCACAGTGCCTGAATCTTAACAACCAACCAGGACAGCTCTCAGCCTGTCAATCATGTCGCGAGTCTATAGCACTGTCAGAGCAGGCTACACAGCTAAAGGTCCAGGAACCTGAAGTCTGTGAATTCTTTGCTGATGTGTTTTTTTAATACTTTTTTCCCCATTCACAAATGGTAGAGGGATATTTTTAAATGGTTCTTGCAAAAAAAAAAAAAAAGGTATAAAAGCTTGTGGCAAAATTGGCTTGTTTTCCCTCTTGGCCAAACGGCAGGTTTTCAGTGGGCAGGGTTAACTGGGTGGCTAAAAACCGTGAGTCCTGTGAAATCTCTTTTCTATATATATGTACATGACATGCTTGCCGCTTCTGTGCGGGTATGACTAGCCAAGTAGAAAATGCCTAAGCATTGCTTCTTCTCTGTATGTGGAGAAAGCAATACACATATTTGGAATTGCCAACATACATTCGGAATTCCCAGTCATATTCGGACCCTGCAGCCAAATTTTCAGGCCTTATCGTTGCGTCTCCCTCAATAAATCTGGTGGAGAGTGAATAAGCGTGCTCGTTCTCCACCACTTCCTTTCGCTGTGCAGTCCACCACCCGAGGAGCAGGAGATCTTAGGCTTCGAGTGCCGACGGCCTGCGCACCGCACCGTCCTCGTGGGGGAGTCAGGAGAGTCGGTCATGTGACCCAGGTGAGGTCAGTCCAGTCCCGCCCCGCCCACTGCAAATTCGCCCTCCCTTGTCAAGTTAGGGGCTCTCCGAGAGCTACCGGCATGAGTCACTGCTCCCCTGCCCCAGTGCAAAGCACGTCACTGATCTAATCTACTGCCGTCAGTGGTGCAGATAATTATCTAGTTTAGCCAGGATAATTGGAGGAAACACATCTACGAATACGCACTCAGACCAACTGGTGTGCTGACAGTTTGACCTACCCTCTCAGGCCGAGACTAGTCTGAATAATGATGGTGCCGTGACTTCAGAAACCTAACGAGCAAAAACACCAGGATACACCAATTCAGACGACACCTCCATGCACTTCAGCGATGATAACAAGGGGAGGAGTTATGTCCCAATGACGTCATCAATTCAAGCAGTCTTTTGGTAGACACTGGTAAATGATTTGGCTTTGCAAGAAACAAGGTACTCTGAGCTTGGTCAGTTTTCTTTTTTGCTAGTTCCCTTTCAAACTTCTACCTTGAATTGCCTTTCAGCTAGGTTCTCATGGTTTCCCCAACTGAAATATTATACTTTGAAATGACATATTTTTACATTTTATATATTTTATGTATGTATATGTATATACACATATATATGAATTTATTTTATTGTTTTGTAAATATTAATTCACATCATGGGAATTTTTATATATATATTTATTTTATTGTTACTGGTCTTGTTAACATCAAGCCACAGCATGAGAGTCTTCAACATGGAACCCGTCACTCACAGTCAGGAATCTGAGACCCTGTGCCTGAGCTCTGAAACACCAAATTAACAGTCCGAGTGGCTTCTATGGCAACCATTTCCATCTGACATTAAGATTCATAATGATAAATGTGATTTCATACGTGTTCACTTGTATGACACAAAGCTGAATGAAAAAACCACACAATACTGAGGCAAATTTTTGTTTTGAATGAGTGAAAACTTGGTATTTCATGTCTGTGAAACAAATCTAAATTTTCTATACTGGAATGGATAAATGAAATACAATGGAAAAAACATATAAATACAGACTACCCCCCCTTCCCTCACCTTTAGCGATACATTTATAGAATCTGACTCATGGGAGAATAGAAACATAAACTAAACTAAGAATTATCCCCACATTTTTCCAGATAATGACCTTTAATTTGGCCCCTATCAAAAAAAAAAAACCTTTGAGAAAAGCTTACTGCAAACAGTTGATCCTTTTCATTTTCATTATAATGAATCACACAGAGGTGCCAAATTACATTCCAAGGACCTTAATGAGCTATTAGTGTACGAAGCCGCGTATGAAAGCTGAGACGTTTCAAATCTCTCGCTTTCTCTCTCCCTTTCTCGAAGACTCTCCCTTTTGTCTTTTTGACCCCTATTGCACATGTATACACAGACACACACACACACACACACACACACAAATATCAATCAGTATGTTCTGGGCTAGCTACGTATGGCTAGCAGAATTCTGGCGTAGCCCATTGATATGATACTGTTATCTGAAATACTGTAACTGCAACCATTAAGAAGTCTGTGCTAGGAGGCTGAATGTTGTAGCTGTGTGTCCGAACATGTCTGAAAAATGAATCAAACAATCGAGCAGGACCCCATCGAATCAACAGCTATTGATTATGAACCCATTACATTCCAGGCATTATCCAGAGTGACTTACAAAACTATTTTTTTACATAGCATTTACATTGCCTCCATTCAAACCGAAGCAATCAATGCTCAAGGGCACAATGGCAGTGTCCTTCCCAGGAATCGAACCTGTGATCTTTAGGTTACAAGACCAGTTCCTTACCCATTATACTGCACTGCCACCCTTACTCTGCCCAGCCCCCAATACTCTGCCCCGCCCTTTACCCTGGGGACTGTTACTGCAGGTTCTCTATTCAACGGGACTTTGAAATTCCATTTGATCCGACCCGTTTCAGGATGTGAGAGAACACACCCCCTTCATGCCCCGTACCCGCTCACAGGGGCTGTCACCGTTGCCATGGCTGCCAGGAAGGCATGGACTCTAGAAATACATGATATCTACGGCCAGGGTTATTTGGGCAGTTTTTAAGAAAAATTATTTCACGCGGGTGTCTTGTACCAGCTTAAAGCCCACATGTGGAAGAATCACAGCCTGTCTTCACCCAATTTTAAGGACTCAGACCAGATTGGATGATGCAACAGTTACAGCTGAACTTTCCCGACCTCTTTCGATTCCGCTGCAAAGTTCTGCATCGTGTGACATGATAATGGACAAAAAAAGTCTTCTGATTCCACTTGAGTGCACTAGATTGCATGAAAAATCTATACACGTAAAAGTTCTCTGTGTGCCCTCAGAACGGTCCAGAAGCAGACCTTAAGAACACGGGAGATTTATGAAACTCCCTCTAGCCACCGACACTACCAAAAACCCCCCAGGATTTACACCCTACCGCGTCACTCGACCTGGAGAGAGCATCAGCCAATCGCGATGCTCCATTACCAAACGAGCAAGAACCTACACCGGAAGTAATAAAAATGAAGTATGACATCACCGTTCGAGTGTGACTACAACAGTGGCGGCGCCGCATCTAGGAAAGATGAAACCGAAAACAAAACAGACAGAGGGAATTGAAATAAACAGATGGGTCTCACACACACACAGTCAAAAAAAAGGGTGACAGCGTGAAGGCTTCCCCAGAGCTGCCCGAGCTTCCCGTTGAATAGTCTGTGTAAATGGCGCTCCACTTTTTGAGGATTAGGCTAATGGAATGGCACTGGTGAAACGAACTGATAAGGAATTAAAAGGAGACAGATGGCCTCTGTAATTTTTTTTTCTCCCCCTCCTTCTCATTTTCTTTTCTAATTAAGCGGAGGCAGCCGCGTGGAAAGCGTGGACTGTAACACGGCACGCGTGCGGTAATGGCACGGAGGAGAGCGTGTCAGAGTAACACGCCAAGCGCGGTGATGTAACACATCTCCCGATGAGTCGCCCCGGGGCACTGGGGGCCGCGAACTGCGGCCGATACCGTGGCAACCGGTCCCCCCGGTACACCTGGCACCTGAACCGCAGTTTAACCCCCCCATCCTCCCCCTCCCCCCCCCCTCTCCCTCGGTCTCTCTGTATGTCTCTTCCCTTTCTCTCCTGGCCAACATTTTCTTTATCTCTGTTTGCACTCTCCATGTTTTTATTACTTTCATCATCTCTTTCCTCTTCCTCCTCTCTCTCTCTCCCTCTTCTCTCTTTTTCTCAACCTCTCTCCCCCCACTCTCTCTCTCTCCCTCCCTCTCTCTATTCAGTTAGATTTATTAGGCAATGTTAACTTGAAGACTTTCTACAGTACACCTGCACCGCATCAACATAAAGGAAGCATCGAGTTGTAACCCATCCATCTTGTTTATTTGGGTGGGTTTGTTTCGGGGTTACACACTGTATTGTATCTCAGATTGTGGTCAGTGGTACCTGTACCCTCCTTCCTCTCCCTCAGGCTAATGGACAACCTCTCTACCCTCAAGGGGTCTCAAATTCAGGGTAGATTTTCCTGATCTTTGGGTTAAACACAGAACTCTTACCACACAATTTCCACGTTTAGGTACAAAGTGCAGCTTTGTCTCTGCTGCTTGATAAAGAGCACAGCCTGACTGGGGGAACTTCAAATCTCTCAAATTCAAATATCAAAAATGTGGCCTTACCATGACAAGCGACCCCACCCCAAACAAATCTCCCCATAAAATAAACGCATCTAACAGTCCTGCCTCTCCTCACACACACACACACACACACACACACACACATGCACACACGCACACACACACACAACTCAACACTCTCTGCAGAAATGGAAAATAGAAGACATTTTTTAAAACTCTTTCCCTAGCTGTCTCTTTCACGCTCTGTAGCTCTCGTTCTCTTTCTGTCTCTATGCTACTCTAAATGGGCTGGAGTTGCTGTCCACACTCACCCTTAGCATAGCCTCAGCTGTCACGGGATTGGCTCAGTCTAAGCCACAAACGGATTAGACATGCAAATGGGGGACACGCGCAATCGCAAATAATCAACGCGTACCGCAGTGACTAAGACTCTGATCTGTAAGACGTCTGTGTTAGCTAGCCTTCACAGAAAACTGCACAGTCACACATTCCCTGACAGCAATACAACAATACCTGTTGATCAATTACTTGATTCGATGAATCAAAAAAGTGACCGTTTAACGAGCCCAGCTTAACCCCTCGTCGTTCACACGGTTCTATGTCACCACCGCGAGACGCATTCTGCGAACTTCACTGTAAACTAACACGACTCCACAGCGCGGAGATGGACGTAAGTTTTGGCTGAACATTCTGCACCTTAGCACAAGCGAGCGGAGAGACATGCGCATGCTGCCCCACCCCCCACCCCTCCCCCATGCACCCCAGGCAGGCAGCGGCAGAGGAAGTGAGTCTCTTCCATGGCTTACCAGGGGCTGCTGGGAGGCCAGGCCGGATCTCTTAGTGGACCCCTGCCTGGAGCTAAGCCTCTTCCAGGACTCGGAGAAGCGCCCTCGGGTGGTGCCGCGCCCCGGCCCCTGGGGGTCGTCCCGGGTGGAGCAGCCCCTCGACGCCTGCCTCCGCTCGCTCCACGTCTTCTTCCCCATCTGGCCTCCGCCCCCCGCGTCCCCCAGGGTGGCGCCACTCCTCCCCCACCCAAAAAAAAAGTAACAGCGCTGCTCCTCAAAGCTTTCAGATCAGCTGGGTCATCTCACTCTCCAAATCTCTTACAAGCTTCTCAGGACTCTGGGATTTATCCAGCTCTCTTTCAGAAAGTTCCGGAGGAGAGAAAGCGAGTGTGCAAGTGCGTGAGTGTGCGAGTGCGTGAGTGAGTGAGTGAGTAAGTCAGAGAGCGAGTGAGTGTATGAATGTCTGGGAGAGTGAATGCGTGTTTCTGAGTAAGTGAATGTGTGGATGTTTGAGAGAGTGAATGAATGTGTGAATGTCCGAAAATGAGTGAGTGAGTGTATGTGAATATCTAATGGTGATTTTGTGTGTGTGAATGAGTGAGAGAGTGAGTGTGAGTGAGTGAATGTGTGAGTGAGTGTGTGTGAATCTGACAGTGAGTTTGTGCGTGTGAATGTGAGAGAGTGAGTGAGAGAGTGAGTGTGAGAGAGAGAGTGAGTGAGTGAGTGTGTGTGTGTGTGTGTGAGAGAGTGAGTGAGTGTGTGTGAGTGTGAGAGAGTGAGTGAGTGTGTGTGAGTGTGTGTGAATGTGAGAGAGTGAGTGTGTGTGTGTGAGAGAGAGAGCGAGCGTGCGAGAGAGCGTTCTCAGGCAGCCTGTTGCATCAGGAGCGTGCGCGGCGGCCGCTGTTGTTGTTCTTCCCCGGCCTCTCCAGAGGTGGCGGCTTCAGAACGGGAGGCTTTGAAGGCGGTGACGCCTGGCGGGCGCGGAGAGGAGCGATCCAGGTCTGCCGGCACTCGCCCGATCGCGGAGAAACACAGGCGAACGGCGTGCTCGCTAAGTCACTCACATTCCGAATACACCACCCCCCTCCTCTTTCCCACTCTCTCTCTCTCTCTCTCCCTCTCCCCTCCTTCTCTCCGTGCTGTAGATCGCAGCCTGTGAGATGCCGCTGTCTCTCTCTGGCTTTGCTCTTAGAGCCCTTTGTGTTTGCGAAGATTAAAGTGGAGAGCAGAGCTAGGCCAGCCAGTTTGTTCTGAATCTGTTCCCTCCCTCTCTCTCTCTCCCTCTCTATTGCTCTCTCTTCCTATCTCCCTCTTTCGGTGTCTATTTCTCTCTCCTGCTCTCTCTCTCTCCCCCTGTCTCTTTCTCTTCCTCTATCTCTCTCCCTCTCTTTCTCTCTCTCTCCTAAGATGCAGTTGGCTACGGGCGCCCACACACCGCTGGGAGCTTCGCCTCTCAACTTTGCGTCGCGGTGGGGCTCAATTTAAATCACCGAAAAACGTCTCTCTCCTTCCTCCACCTCCGCTCTGGGGCCCGGGGGCCGTGGGGCTGTGGGGCTGTGGGGCTCCGGGACCCCAGGCAGGGGGCAGGCACGGCCCTCCACGTCTGGGTATCGCACACCTGATGGCAGAACGGGGCACTGCCAAAGGGGCACCAGCAGCAGGTGCTCTGGTCTCCGATGGCAACGCTGCTCCCTGCGGCTCCCCCTCCCTCATTTCCCCTGTCACTGCCGGGAACCAGAGCCCATTCATCACCTTTATACAGACCCAGGGAGAACCCACACACACATAAGCGCACGCGCACGCGCACGCGCACGCGCAGCGCACGCACCGCACACCACGCACACGCACACGCACACGCACACGACACGCACACGCACACGCACACTCACACGCAACGCACACCCACCACACACACACACACACACACACAAGCCACACACACACACACACACACACACACACACACACACACACACAAAGACATGCTCGTGTTTGTGCACTGAGACCAGCTCTCCTCCCTTTATCTGGGTCTTATTCCTTCCTTCTTCCCTCTCTCACTGCCAAGAATTCCACAGGATGGCACCACTAGACACTGTTCACAAATACAGCTCACAGACACTGTGTACAGACATAGCCCAGAGACAGTGTGTGCAGACACTATGCACAGTCAATGTGTACAGACACAGCCCATGGACACTGTACAGACACAGCTCACAGAAGCTGTGTACAGACACAGCTCAGACACTATGTGCAGACACTACGCACAGTCAATGTGTACAGACACAGCCCATAGACACTGTGTACAGACATAGCTCACAGAAACTGTGTACAGACACAGCTCACAGACACTGTGTACTGACACAGCTCACAGGCACTGTGTACAGACACAGCCCAGAGACTGTGCACAGACGCTGTGTACTGACACAGCTCACAGAAAAACAGTGCGGACACCTTAAATACCTTCTCCTACCCCCGCTCACCCAGTCATCAATTCACCTTTTTTTCAGTCATCCAGCTCACAGCCAGATAAACTGACAGGGGGCTTATCACACACCTTCAACCCACTCGTCGGATTATGTGCTAAAGTCCTTTTCACATGTAACAGAGGGTCAGTCTGTCATTGATTTCAAACCACGGGTCCAGGCACAAAAGAGGCTAGCCCACTAAGCTAAAGACCACAGGCCCCATGGAGCCAGTGGAGCCACTCACGACATTGTATAAACTCTGGGAGTGACGCCACCTTCTGCAGTGGGGCTCAATGATGTCTGTGAACCCCCGTACGCGTGAAGAGATGCCCATCTTCTACGCAACTAGCGCAGCTAGTTAGCCTGGCTACAATCTCTGCCTGAATCTGGTACCCACATAAGCATGCATTGTGAAGTTGCAGGCTACTGGTGAGCTCATTTGGTTAAGTCACAACACAGTGGTGTAAGGATGAGCCCCACAGTCTCGGATCAAATCTAAACCATGACATCGCCAACCAGGGCCGGGAGCTCTATAGGGCGATGTGCAATTGGTGGTTGCATTGCCCAGGGTTCAGTTTGTTAGCAGTCTGCATTTCATAATTCTCTAGTGACCCCTGCAGGTCGACCTGGGCTGCACGTCAAAGTCGCGTATGAAAGGTCTTCCTCCGACTCCACTCCGTGTGTGCTTAGGTGCAGTCTATGGTTGTGAGAAGCAGCAGGTTGGTGACACCGTGTATTTCGGTGGCGGTCTGGGGAGGTTTACGTTCTCCCGAATTAACCTCCGTTCGCGCACGAGCGCGGCGGCGGAGGCAGATAAGTGGACGCTCCGGATCAGAGCGGGAACAGGACACGATCGGCCCCACGTGAGGCCGCGCCGAAACGCTCCGGGGAGAACGCACACATCGCAGGGCTTATGAACCGTCACTGTCGCACTGTAGCAGAATGCCCCAACAGAGCGACCGCTTCCAGAACGTTCTCAGATGGTCGGCACGTGGACTGTGGAGGCAACAGACGCAGTGACTGGTGGGAAACGCTTTCAGAGGAGAGCCTTGACCCCGCCATAGGGACTGAGGAACCCGCAGTGAAGGGAGGAGGCCGACATGCGTAACACGGGCATTCCAAACGGAGAGGGGAAAAGAAAGAGATGATTTTATTTTTTATTTATGTCCCGGTTGCTACCAGATTTAAATTATGCACTCAAATCATTGCTTTTGGGTCAGCTCACTGCACCCATATCACTGAATTGTTTAAAGCAGCAGGATAGCTAACATCCCCGCCCCCCTGCCAACCCCCCCCCCCCCCCCCCCCCCCCACGCTCACGAAGTTTCGAACGGGGGCCGCGTGTTGCTCCGTCATTTTCACAGAAAAACAGTTCCCGCCCAAGTCACAGGTGCAAACGCACATGAAACGTTAGAAAAAAAAGCCTTTATCAGGTCCCTATAATCACCAACATCAGCAGCAAAAATAAACAGGTTGTAGTTGCTGGAATTAAAGGGAGAACTCACACACTACAGTTCTGTAGCCATTTGACACGTACTTATATTTTACAAAATTCAGAATAGGTTCATGTTTTAATTTTGTACCGCGTTTATATCACTGTAAGACTAACATGCTAATTAATGTGCATTTACCCTGTAAAAATAATTAAATAAAAGAAAATAAATTACAATATGACTAATTCATCATTTTTTTTAACATTTTCTAAATAGTTTATGCAGTGGAACAGAAACTATGGTCACAGAATGGGCACAGGAAAGGTAGAATCAGGACCAACAGGATTTCAGTTTTTGCCAATAAATCCTGATAAAATGAAAGCCATGATACACTTACAGCTTTCTGCAAGCACCAGTCTAAAATATCACTGGGGCTCTGCTTGAGTACCGACTGGCCACGGCAAACAGAAAAGATTGCATTTTAAAAAGCCCGATGAAGATTTAAACAGCACACTCCAAGCGATGCGAGTCTGAATAATGTTTTTCAGGTGACTGCTCTCTCGCTTTATTCGCGTTTAGTGTCCCTCCCTCAATTTCCTCGATTTGAGAGCTCGTTACCGTCCACCGCCACGCTGAGAGAATAATTCTCCAATCCCAACAGCCAATGCTCAGAATCAGTCAGAACACGACCAGGTCCTGGGCTCTTCTGATTACCCGGCGATGTTCTCTAAGTGCATTTGCAGGATACCGCCCTCATTACTTTTCATAGCGTTATTATATCATATTACCATATATGCTGATATCAATAATGTATTATTGCATTGCTGGGTTCAGTCAATGTGGAAATATTAAAGCCCGTATCCATTTTGGGGAAGCGTCATTTTCCCCTGTAATATTTCTTACTGTATTCAGTTCCTTCGCTGCAGTTTTTTTTTTTTCTCTTCCATCAATCGATTGCTGTGAAAAAAGCACTCAGTTATCACTGACTATTAATGAAAACGGTCTCTCTGGGAGGCTGAAGTTTAAAGGCAGGCGGCGATTGTAGCAATAATACACATTTTGCCGAACCAAAGATGCCTGCCTGAAAAAACTGAAATTCCAAGTACAGAGATTAGCAAGCCATCCTCTTCAAAAGAAATACAAAACTAAAACCACAACACCCCCTCTCTATAATATTGGTTTAAAAATGCTTTGATTATGCAGTACATGAACTATAGAATGATCTCATGGAATGTTCTTATACAATATAAGCCCAGGAACGTGAATGAATTCAAGAATTTTAAGAATGCCAGCTAAAGTACAGCTAAAGTACAAAATATAATATCATGGGATGAAACAAGAGATCTGTACAAATCCAATCCCCCAGGAAAGCAGAACCAGGGACCATGGTAGAGAGTGGGAGCAGACAAACTCAATTCAGGCTTTGTAAAGCTGAATGCTAAGATGACGGCAAAGGATCCATTCTTTTTTTAAAAAGGTTGTTGGGAACAATGTGGACAGAGATGGAGGCTTGGAGAACGCACAGTCTCTCAGAAGTGGATAACCCTAATCTTTCTCTTTTCTTCAAATCTCTTCTCTATGCGCCGAGCATGCAGACACACAATGATGCCGGAACTTCCAGCTCAGGTTCCGGAACATTCTAAAGACTGGAACTTTTTTCTTTTTTTCACCATCTTTTTTTTTGACTGTTTGAATTGTAAAGCCCTGATTTCTTGATTTGCTTGCTCTGGTTGCTCTGAGAAATTTCTCTTTGGTATTGCAGTTCCTTCATGACATTGCAAGGAGAAACGATTCTCTCTCACCAAATGCAGATGAAACAAAAACAACAGCAACATTTTCTTTGAATTCTATGCAATGAAGCGTCCATAATGCTACCATACACATGACATAACACCTGACATAACCAGCTATGGCTATGTACTACAGTTCATGGCAAGTGTCATTACAGTACCATAGTGTATGCAGCAAATTTTACAAAATATTTTTAAAAACCGACAAAACAAATCGTTGAATATATTGTAACGGTCTGTCAAAAGCCCTAATATGTTGTCATGACTGGTAATGACCGTTCTTATTCCATTCTTATGATTTGATGTAACCATTATGGAGTTCAAAAGTTACTAAATAAAATACTGTCATATTAACAACCTCTCAATTTTTATTCTTCATTTGTGACTGCATATATACAAGCATGTTCCCTAACATTGAATTTTATCATCCTTTATCAACTGTACACATGAATGTGGAATTAATTTACACTTCTGTAAAACATCCAACATCAGTATTCTACTATGCATTAAAGAGAACTCTTTACTAATTGGCTCGATAATCTCACAGTGCCAGGATTTCCAATCATCGTTAAGGCCAGAAAGCCATTATAAAATAACTATCTATGCTTGGCTTGTTAAGATAAAATGGTCAGCGCTGTTTATCTATGACAGTATATGCAAGAATATTCGGGTGTTGTTTATTTCATGATATAAACTGGTCAACAGCACAATTTTTCAACAGCATTCACCAGCACAATACATTCTTGCTCATACTTAGGTCCTAAATCACGTTTTTTTCCCCCAGAAGCGATTTTGTAAGTTAGAATGTGGCCAAAAATGAAAAAATAAGTTCATACTGTTTTCAGTAAGCTACCACGAACCACAAAATCCACCCATGCCCTCTTTTTTTTTTTTTGGAGACAGAGCTTTTACACACAATGAATGTTCTCATAGATCCAGTCAAAGGCCCTCCACCAACCTGTCATTCAGCCTCTTAAGCTGCAACAGCAGGTACATGTTCCTGTGCCAGTCACCCTAATTTAAAGGCAATTACCCGCACACTCCTTCGGATCAAAACCTGGGGACCACACGGGGCCTTCGTTCCTGTCGCAAATCAACAAAACGCCGCAGTTCTGAAAACCCCGCGCGGGAGAGGGAGAGGGAGAGAGAGAGAGAGAGAAAAGAAAGAGAGAGAGAGAGAGAGAGAGAGAGAGAGAGAGAGAGAGAGAGAGAGAGAGAGAGAGATCGCCGCAGGTGGGGAAAGCGAGCCGCTCACTGAACCAACGGGAGGACATTTTGGCATCTCCGACTGCGGCAGAGAAGGTCCAAAGCTGTCAACATCACCACAGTCCTGGGTTTAAAAAAAAAAAAAATTCTGAAACAGCAGGCCGGGTGTATTTTTTAATTTTTTTCTCCCACAATCACTTCCCTTTAGTCTCAACATCTAACTGGGACTGATTTCCGATGAGGCTAAGTAACCGCACCATCTGGAAGGTGTATTTCAAAGCCTTCTTACCACTTTTATTGCCATCTTAGGCTGAGCAGTGCTAATGCATTCGTAATTACACTGTAATTATTCTCTGGACATTACCACCAAAGCCATACTGCCCGGACTGCTACCATATGCCACAAGCTGACCAGCCAAAACATTCCTTGACAGCATTTAATGCGTAACAGTATACACTCTTAAAAATACATTGTTCTGAAAGGGTTCTTTGGCTAGTTTTCATAGGGAAACCCTTTTTAGCTCTTTATGGAAGCCTCTATGGTAGGTATGAAAAGAGAGTGAAAGCTCCCAGATTGAACCAATTTGCCTGACAAAGAACCCTTGAACTAGATAGAGTTCCTCTATGGGGGACACTTCTGGAACAATTTCTTCTGAGAGTGCACGATATATAAAATCTCAAAAAAAGTGTGCAATGCAAGACTGATGACAGACCACTTAAATGTGACATACTCACACATAATGCAGATGTGTAAAGCATATCATAAGACACCGCGCCATGTGTATTCGCGGTGAGAAGTACCAGGAATACGCCAGACAAACCCACCGCTGAGAGAGAGAGAGAGAGAGTGAAGGTTTGGAGAGACTGGGAGCGTGCCTACCTTCATCTCTGTGACTAGCGGCACTAGAGCTCTCCTGGTGCAGGGTCTCTTCCTCATACGGAGCTGTCAATAAGAACGAGAATCACAGGAATTGATACAGTGCAAAGCAGATGTCATGTAAAAAAAAAAAACTAAAAAAAAAACAGTACATTCACGACTACAATTCAACACCTGTGCTGCGCAATGTTTTTTTGCACGTGTTTATTTATTTTATATATTTTGTCTGTATTATTCTGTATACAACCAACAGGGAATGGAAATGAGACAGAGGGACAGAATTTGAGATCACAGTTGGGGTAGGGGGGGGGGGATGGGGGGGTGGGGGTGCACAGGCCAGTTTTCAGCTAGCGCCAGTTTTATAGAGCGGGCACAATCCCAGCATGCTAACCCAAACAAACTGGCACAGAGCTTCATTAAAAATCCTCTCCCGTGTTTGTATTTCCCAGCTGTGCTTCTCAAAACACCATTACGCCCCCTGGAGGAGAACTGATGTTGAAATGTGTGCGCTCACCCACCATGAGCCAGTAACTACTTTACATGATACAGGCCACACACAATACTACAGGAGAGCCAATGATTATTTTACACCCAACAGGCCACACGCAATACTACAGGAGAGCCAATGATTATTTTACACCCTACAGGTCACACGCAGTACTAAAGGAGAGCCAATGACAGGAGAGCCTGAATCACCCTGCAGTTTACAAGTCAGGCTCACACAGACATGGACCTGAGGAAGACACCAGGAGTCGCTTGCGCATGACAAATCTCTGTCATCCCAGCCGAGTGAACCCACCTATCCCTGCAGCCAATTGTGCATCATCCTGCAGGGCTGGAGTTCCAGTACCACAGTAGTTGGTACCGGAACTTTCCGGGTTTGATGCCAGACCGTGGGGCCCATAACAGGAAGCGCTACCAAGCAGCACCCTCTCCAGGCATCGGGACAGAGTCTTAACAGGATGGTCCACCGAGCAGCACCCTGAGCTCAAAGTTTTCCTCCATTTCCTCAGCTGCACACATCTCCTGGTTTGGGAGCCAGCTGCTCCAAGACTTAATTTTTTTTTTCCCCAAAATTTTATTTGTCTGATATGCTGTGGCACTGGCCTTAATTACCAGGAGATGCTTCTGAAGATGCAATTTATTTTAATGCTAGATTACACAGCAAGGAGCTGTTATTTATTGACATGATATTTCATTGTAAATAAAAATATATTAGAATGTGTGTGCATGTGCCATTATTACATGGAGGCAATCACGTTTTACCCTTTTTTGCCCTTTCTTCAAGAGTATCAAGTAAACAGTTCAGATAATGATGTGATTATCTGTCATTTAGCTCAGTTATCACAACACCAAACACTCGCATTGCACTTAATTACCAAGGTTAATGACCATAAATAAACCCAATTTAATTAGTGCAGCACTTACAGCAGTACATCTGTGAACTGATTTTTCAGTCACAGTTGATGAAATATTTTACCATACCCTTGCAAATCATTACAGATCTAAAGGTGGTTCTTTTTTGCCAACAGGAATAAAAACTGGCAAGCTATCAGAAACAAGCCTTCATAAGGCAACGTGCTGATGCGTAGAAATTGGGACTGCCTTCAAGGTGGCGGCCATTTTACTTCTGGGTCCATCTAAAGGGGAAATAGCCAGTGATGACAGGAAGGAGGGACTGTGGTTGTTTATTTCATCAATTTTTTTGCCTAAACGACTACAGCAAGATCTGTACTTCAGCAACATTGGTTATGAACTTAATCTTTGAAAACCGGGTCATATAGAAAATTTGAATTTTCAAATGTACGCATTAGAATGCACAACACCAATTTGTAAGAGGGCAGAAGTGGCCTTCTCCAAGTACACTTCTGCACATCCAGTGTGCTCATGGCAAGGGTGGTGAACCAGGATCTCAAACAAGGGCAAGCCTGGAGGTCAGGATGACACATGACAAGTCCTGAACTTTAGACCTCAGCCATTGGCAGATACAAAAAGTGAGATCACTTGAGACCAATCAGCAGTTTGGGTAACGGCACTAGGAATTTGCGCCTAGCAACAGCTGAGATATCTCCACGCTCGTATGCACCTATTAATGTCTCAGACATAGCCATAATTGATCTCCAGTTCGCCCACTAATGTTCCTCCACCGAGCTCCTTTCTACAGACGTGAGGAGACAGCCCCCTCTGGTTCACCGGCCTGCCACAGACCCTCAGTTCGGCTCACCGCCGGCTGGAGAAGGTAAACAATATTTGCCCTTTACAACATTTATTTAATCACGACTTTTATCCCATTTCTGTGGGGAGGGACGGCGCGAGCCTCATCAAAATGCCACGTCGTTCGATGGGATGTTAATCGAGATCCTGGAAGCCCAAACAGGAATCAACATTAAGCCTGAATAAGGGAGAATTGGTTAGCGGCTGGCTTTCCCAGTCGCTAAGCAAAGCCATTAAATCTCAGCCCTTTCTTCATTACTGGGGTGCGAGGAGGGCAATCCATTTCACAAACTGCACGTACAAAAAAACACACCAATCAAGCTGGGAGGCGTTTGCTGTGATAAAAAGGTAAATTTGAAAATGAAATCACAAAAAAACCCTTAAGTTCTGCAGAGGTCTACCTCAGGCATGACACCAGAACTTACAGATGTGAAATTTCAGACAGCAACACAAAAGGAGAAGAATTATTTTCCATGTTATTCATTCATTCATTTTGAACAGCAGCGTATGCTATGTATTATTAATAACAATGTGAAAGCATGGAGTTATTCCAGTTGAGAAGGGGTATAACTCAGAAGCAAGAGACTGTCAATACCATGGCAACACTACGTCACATGACCACGTCACTTCAGATTTCATTACGTTCAGAAACTTTGCAATCGCAATCTGCAGCAACCTTCTCGGGCCTTCTGGACGAGATGGCTGCAGAGCTCTGGCTGGCTGGTGAGACAGCCATCTCAGAGGTGGCTGCTGCCGCAGGATTGTGATAAATATTTGGTGTGGTTGCCAGGCTCGAAAAAAAAAATCCCCCGCAGAGAAGACGTCCAGATGTGATCTGGCAAAGGCCACCGAGACATTCATCTTCCTTATTTTTCATGGCAGCGGACATTAGCAAACTGAAAAGCATCTGTTGTATTCTATAAACCTGAGAGAATCTCATCTCAAGGGTTCTTGGAACCAGCTGATTGTATTGTTTGGCATAATTATACCGCGGGCAGCGCAATAAGTGTTTCTGTGGAGCCTTTTCAATGTCACGGTGCTCCCTCATCCAAAACTACTGACGCGTCTACAGTACTGATAAAAAACAGACCCGGTCTGCCTGCAATAAACGAAACTTAACCACGACAATGAAGATACGTTTTTTTTTTTTTTTTTTTTTAAACTTAGATTTTTTTTTCCGAGGCTCAAGCACCCAGCGAAAGCGAGGAGCTGTTGCCACCTCCAGCGCCCTGTGACTGCATCGGCGGGGCGAATCGAAAGCGGTGCGATTTCCCGGCGTCTTCTTCACTCGTCCGCACGCGTTACGATCGCATTAGCGGCCGGCGATCAGCGAGTCAGCGCGGTGTGGAGCGGCGGCGGCGGCGGCGGCAGCTGCAGGGACATCAGCCCGCGCCCGGCGGACGGAGAGAGAGAGAGAGAGAGAGACGGGCGGGGTGGCAGACGGAGAGGCCCTCCCGGTGACGTGCCACCGTAACAGGCCCCCCGACAGCCTGTCACCCGCGGGCAAAATGAGAAGCGCCATTCGCTTCATATTCGAGCAGCGATGGGGAGCGGGTGGGTGGGTGGGTGGGGGGGGGGAGGGGGGGAAGAAAAAAACAAAAGCAAAAAGGGAGAATGAGTTTCAGAGCCTACGTGTCAATCAGAGATCACAGAGGGTTTATTTATTCCACATTAGGCCGTCAGCCCTGTGTCATAGCACCGTCAGTCAGATGCTAAAGAGGGTGGACTTGCGTCATGTTGTTTTTAATATACTGATGTGAAAATGGAGGGTTTGTATGGAGGTGTGTGTGTGTGCGGGGGGGGGGTCACGTTCATTCTTCTCACCCTTTTAATTTTGTTCATTTTTCCACATCTTTTACATTCTCTGCTGACTTCAAACTAATTTGTTTACCTTGTTTGGAGTGGTTGCACCTTGCACACGTACCGTGTGCGAGAAACCCTTGCTAACTGTATAAAACGCCAATCAATGAGTTCTCATGCTACGTCTTTCATATAGCAAGCAGGACAGCAAACACAAGGATAACTTTTGTGAATACTAGTCCTGATAGGATGTGTTAGCATTTCGGCTTCCAATACAATTGCCACTATGGCATTCCTAGCATAGAAAGAATATTTGGGCATGAAGCCTTTGTATTTGCCCTTGTAAATGAGTGTATAAAATATTGAACTTGGATAGTTGACACATTGAAAGTTTGAGATGACACATTTTGATAAATAAAAACCACACTGACATAGCTCAGTCTTCATCAATATTTTTTCTCAATATTCGATAGCTGGTGTGTTCAAGCATTGATGTAGGTAACCCCACCCACCCCACACACCACCCACATGGCTCCCTCCCTCTCTCTTTCTCTCTGTCTGTCTCTCTCAGTTTATAAATCAATAAACCCATAAATCAACCAAACAGTCCATGTGCCCATATGCTGCAGCTGGCTGTAATAAACTATCTTGTCGTCTTCATTAGTTTACTGCCGGCCAAAAAAAAACCCAACCCAACCCAGCATCCTCTGAATATCCGTCAGCCCGTTTAAAAGGGACGGTTTTGTGCCAGGATTTAAGATGCCACGTCTATTTACTTGCGGATAATTATCGCCTGGCCTTTTTTCCCCGAGCCGCAACGCTAATTGGCACTTCCCTTCAGTGAATGATAAAAAGGTTGTGGGTGCATTTTAAAGCAGGCTGGCCTATCTATTATTCATGACGCGTGGCTACAGACTGCTTGCGACTGTTCTCCCTTCATTTTGGGCAAAAAATAAAGTAAAATAAAAATCATCTCCAAAATTTGGACCTGTCGCGATTATCTTTCATTCCAGTGCCTACTGTGGGAGAGTCTTTATGGAGGTGCAGTATTATTCACAAACTTATTCAGAAACAAGGACTAAAGATGATCCCAAAATGAATGAAAGAAGGAATAAATAAACAAAAAAATGTGTTTTATATAAATCTTTTTCTGCTCATGTAATATTTACATATTTTCTTGCCATTGATTCTCTGCTTTCATAAACAAAACTGTTTCATATTTCAACTTTTCTATTTTTTTTTTTTTATTGGTGTCAATAGATACTTCAAATTTACTGAGATAATACATGCGTTGAACAGGAAAACAGCTCTGTTTTAAACAATATGCTCCATTTTACTGTGTAGAACTGGAGGCAGTATTACCAGTACAATGCGTGTGTGTGCATGCCTGTGTGCGAGTGTGTGTGTGTGCGTGTGTGGGTTGCGTGTGTGTGTGTGTGGTGCGTGTGTGCTCACTAAACAAGTTTTTTTAGGAAATTATTACACAATTGAAGTACTGACATTGACAATTGGCTGTCATGTCGTCATGTGACAGCGCTGGAATACGTCACAATGGCCACATGTCACCAAGTGCCTTGTGACAGGTAGTTTGATTCTCAAAGGATCTGCTGTGATCTGCATTTAGCTCAAACACACAACTGAGCATTTTTTTACTATACCCTAAAATCCATTAGCTACTTACAGCGGAACAGTACAACCTGTTCCCTTATTTGCACCAACAATTGGAGCATCTGTTAAATTCCTAAATGTAAATACAGTCCTTTAATGGTCTGCGTGAAAAAAACCTGACACAAGCCAGTTGGAGAAAAATCCAGTGAATTCACACACGCAGCCAACACAGCCAATAATACTATTACTATTATTTATTAGCTGAGATATCAATCTGAGTGTCATAGCAACCCACCACTTGAGTATTTAAATACTTTGCAGGGGGGGGGGAAACAGCAAACAGATAGAAAAAACATTCTGAAAAACTATTTTGTGCTGTCTATTCTCTGAAACAGTACCGCTGATTGTTAGACACAATGATATGTCACACATTGAACAGAAACAAACTTACAACTTATTTTTTAAAGTTTTTTCTACTCAAAAAAAGTTTTTGAGGTTTTTTTTTTTAAGGATCCATTCAGAGCATCCCAGGCAAGGCAGTCGGGGGATATTAAGAGTGGAAAACACACTTCGGTTTTGTCACGATCGCAAATCACAGCCAGGGGATAAAAGCAAAACACACCTGCCACCGATTCCCTACTTCAGCATCTCACTCCCCCTAAACCAGCGAGGGAAACGGCGACCCTAACCGAGGCGGCGGCCCGCTGCGTCAGAAAGGACATTCGAAGGGAGAAGGATTATTAATGTCCCCTGGGAAAATAAACCGATTTTTCTCTCTCTCCCCCCCCACACCTCTCCCCACACCACCCCCACCCCCTTCCGTCCTCCTACAACAGGATGTTGGATTTGCAAAGGGCAGGGAGACGGGGAGGGGAATGCCAAGACGTGCTAAATCTATGCAGTTTGAAAACAGTGAGTTTTTTTTCCTCCCTCCTCCTGTCCAGTATCAAATGCGAACCGGTTTAAGGTTCGGTAGTAAATATTCACCGTTGTTTATTTACCAGTTTATACTGTATATCCTAATAAAGGAAAAATGATTGAGAGATTTTCCCCAGATTTCACAGAAATATTGACAGCTTTTCTTGCCCGAGTCACAGAGAGAGGTCTCTGAATCATTTATTGGGAGCCCATATGGTGACAAACCCCTTCAGACTTCAGCTTTGTCCAAGCATGAACAGATGGCGGGTGAGTTATCGATATTACTTATTTAAAATACCACAAGTCGAAAATGACTTTGTGAACAGTGATGCTACTGATCAATCTACACTTCGACAACAGCGTGAAAACACTGCCATTTTGGCTCAAGATTTTAAAACTCCTTAAAAAAATTCTTAAGCAGGCTAATTCATACTCAGTGTTGACACTGACAATGTTCTCAAAGTGACTAACTATTCTTATTTTCTTAAGGTTCATCAGCTTCAATCATTATTCATTTTGACTACTTCAATTGCACATTTACTGCTTTTTTTTTTTTTTTTTTGCAGGTGGGGAAAAAGAATCCAAATTAAAAAATGTAAAAAAAAAAAAAAGATTGTGAGTCTCTTACCAGTTTGATGAGCTTTCCCTCTCTTTTTTTAATATTAGAATTTCCCTTGAAGGCAACGTAGCTGGAGAGGTCTTCTAGAGGAGAGGAGAGACGACAGAAATGACCGGGTCACGACAGAAGCCGGCTCTCGGTGTTTAAAAAAAAGAAAAAAAAAAAAAAAGAGAGCACGCGATCAGGCGGAAGAGGAAGAGTGTGGTACGACGGCTCCTTCCTTGCGGGCGACGGGTCGGAGGCTGTCTAAGCGGGCACGCGGCGTACCTGGTGAGTTCAGGAGCGAGCCTCCCCGGTTCGGCGTCCTCCTTCGGCGCTCATGGCATCACGCTGGGGCTTACAACCGCTGACGCCGCTGGCAAATGCCAGCCCGGCTTAATTACCGCCCAAAACCGAGGAAGACGACGACGACGCGACGAGGAAGACAGTTTCGGTGACGCCGATGAAGACGATGTCGTCAACCATAACAAAATGTTAAAACATATTTTTTCCTTCATGAATTTAAAAAAAAAAAATTGGTGTCCAAAACAGGGTAAAGGGGCCTGGACCAGGTTGCAACAAAAAAAAAAAAAAAAAATTTTAAGTGGAAAAGGAGGCCCTAAGAAATGCCCCTATGGCAGATAACAGAGAGACAGGCGATAACCGGTGGGAGAGACATCGAACTCAAAAAGCAGCTGGCTTATTTGCTAACTAGTTGAGAGGGGGGTCCTGAGGGGTTGGTATCTGTTGCATTTGAATACGTGGCTGTGCCCCTCCTAGGCGCTAGGTTGCTAGGTGAGACTGTAGCCCCCCCTCCCCCCCATTCCCTTCCCTTCCCATCACCCCCCAACCCCCCCGGCCCCCACCCCAATCGGGGCTAATGATGTCAAATAAAATAAAGCAAACAGTTGGAGGCTAACGAGCGCTAATGTAGCATCCTCTCCTCCATGAATAAATGAGGAGAGAGCGGGCGCCCGGCACGCTGGGGCGCTGGAGTCGCCCGTCGCCCCCGGTGACGTCAGGCCGGGGGTGTCTCTGTCTCATCTGGATACGGAGGTATGACAATACCTCGCGCTCTCTCTCTCGCTCCATCTTTTGCTCTCCATCTGCCACTCTCTGTCCTTCTCTCTCTCTCTCTCTCACATCATCTCTGCGTCTCCCTCTTCCTGCCTCTGTTCTAGGCCCTTTCTCCATCCCTCTTTCGCTCCCGTTCAGTTTCTCTCTCGCTCACATCCCCTCTTTCTCTCCGTCTCCCTCACCTACCCTCCCGTTAATCCATCCTTCCCTCACCTGCCATTTTATGTAGGCTCTTTCTCTTACCCTCTCTCTCTCCCTCTTACTCTCTCTTCCAATGTTCCATCTCTCTGTTCTTACCTTTCCCCTTCTTTCTCCATCCTTCTCATCCCCACCCTTTTGGACTATCTCTCCCCCCCCCATCTCCCATCTCCCTCACTGATTATTTTTCGCTCACTCTTTCCCTGTCTGTCTCTTACTCTTCTCCTGTGTCCTCTCACCTCTTTCTCTGTCCCTCTCTCATTCCACTGCTTTTCTTTCCTCCTGTATCGCTCTCTCTCTCCCTCCTCCCACGGTCCCCAAGTGTTTTCAGGGTCGGTAAGTCGTCTGTGGACAGAAACGGCACGTAGCTTAGTGGTTGGATTTTTCTAGTCTTAAATTCTGCCAGGAGAGGTTGTGAGTCTGGGAGATTGGGGAGAGCCAGTGAACCCACACTGCCAGCAGTGAAGAGCTCAAATATAATCCAAAAATCCATTTTTTCCCTTAACGGGAGACAGGGTTTTTACACAGACTTTCATCCACAAGCTTCTTTATTTGCGCATTCACAGCAAGCTACGAGATGTACCTTTTATGTACATGCACTGTCCATTTAGACAGCTGGATATTTACGGCAACAATTCAGGGTAAAGAATCCTGCCCAGTGGTATGATGGAAGTGCACCAACCAGGATTTGAACCCACAAACTCTAATTCAGGGACACTCAAATCTGCCCATTGAGGCCGGTAGTACGGCTTGTTTTCACTCCTCTCCTCCAATCAGGGCTGATTTAAAGCAGGTGAGCTGAATCTCTGACCAATCAGTGGCATTTATCAACAAGTGCGAATCTGCAATAGCTGCGACCCGCACACGCGCATGCATCCATGTGTGCATGCATCCACGCACACACGTGACCTCTTCTTTGGCTCGTGACCAACCTTTCCACAAAATCTGTAAATCTGTGAATCATTCGGATATCGCCTTGTGATAGGCCACGCCATCGCACGCCCCTCTTGGTCAATCGGCCTGAAAGTAACTCTACCTTTGGCCATGACCAACCTCCATGCCAAATTTCAGCCTCCTGGGGAGAAAACTGTGGCCGCTACGGGGTAGGACACTTTTGTGGACCAACCTACCAAAGGACCAACCAACCAACCAACCGACTGACAGACAGAGCTATAGAGCTGCGGTCGCAGCTAATAAATTAACTATCAGGTGGAAAAGCAAAACTAGCAGCACTAGGCCTCCAGGGTCAGATTTGAGTATCCCCAACTCTAATTGACACACCCAGTTTGGAAGCCATAATAATAAGCTGCCACAACGTATCTGGAATCTTCCACCCTCCCGCTGTAGGCATCATTGTGACTTGTAAAACTGAGCAATAAAGTTACGTTTCTGCTCTGTACGGGGTTGGTGCATCTGAGAGTCCTAGTTTCACACCTTAACGCACAGCGGTGTTAAAACGAGTCGATGCGGCGTTCAGCGCTTAGACTCCCTCCACGTTCGGAGCGCCGTGAAAAAAAAAAAAAAAACTAGCGGACGGCGGAGACGAGAAAATCCACTCGAAGGAAAGACCCGAAACTCAAGCGTGCCGGAATGGGAGAGAAGCCAGCTGGCTCGCCCAGAAAGAGCTTTTTTTTTTTTTTTTGTAATTAATAAGCGGAAAAGCAGAAAAAGCAAATTACCGATCGCAAAGAGAGGGGCGTTAAACAGCCAAGCACTTACAAAAGCAAAGAAATAAATTACACGTCGCGTGACAGTGATGCAATTAGCGTCCAATTATGCACAAATTAACAGAGCCTGGTAGCTTTTTGATTAATAGCATGATTATATTCATGCATAAATCATTAAAGTATAATAATAACAGTGCCGGTAACTGCAATAAGAACCACATGGGCGCAAGCAATTTTACCTTTAAAAGAGAAAGTGAGTTTTGAGGGGGAAGACTAGCCCCCAGGAGAGAAATATGCAGCATGGCTGCAGTGGGTTCTGATTGATGGGGTTGGATGGGGAGAGGTCAGAAACAGACAAGAGGTGGGAGGATCCATCAGACACAAGCTTTCCCCCCATTGCCTCATGGGATAGGTATCCTCCTCCCAGCGACACACACACACATACACAGAGTTTTGACTAATAGCCCTACTCTGATATGTGTGAACAGTCAAGCAAAAAAAAAGAGATAGACATGATCAGCTAAGCCAGGTTCAAATCTTAAAAAATTTTTGTCCTCTTTCTTCAGCAACAGAATACCGTTACCGGAGAAGTATGACGTTTACGTGACTACGGATCCCCGCAGTGTGAGAAGTCTTTATTTACAGTATTAGCCCACTCCTTCTCTGATTGGACATCAGAGCCGTCACTCCAGAGATGGGCATGGGAGAGAAGGTAGGCAATTAGCTTGCATGGTAATGGAGCCGGACAGGGGAGGGAGGTTGTCATTCGAGCAATTAGAGGCACAGTCAGGTGGAATGGGCAGCGACGCATGGAGCAGAAATGAAATATGAAATATATAATTGAACTTGAGTCTGAGTTCTCGCTACGCTTCGGTCTCTCTCTAGGGCAGTGGTTTCCAATCCTGGTCCTGGAGAGCTACAGGGTCTGCTGGTTTTCGTGGTGACTCTGCACTTCATGAATCAATTAGAGCAGTTGATTACACAGTTAACTCACCTGGTGTCTTGGGTCTCAATTTGGCACTGATTTTAAGGTGAGAACAAAAAACCAGCCAGGACCAGGGTT
The DNA here is from genome assembly GCF_018555375.3 of Anguilla rostrata. Classification (NCBI taxonomy): domain Eukaryota; kingdom Metazoa; phylum Chordata; class Actinopteri; order Anguilliformes; family Anguillidae; genus Anguilla; species Anguilla rostrata. The sequence goes on along the minus strand of NC_057942.1, from coordinate 37,266,281 downwards.
GGAGACCACTGCTCCAACCCAGAGGGACACAAAGACAAATGTAAGCGGCCAGTGGCCACTTGCGTAGGGCCCTGGTCAGCCCTGGAGCCTAGGCAACGCGCTTTAGAGGTCAACCGACTGCTGTTAACGGTAATCGGCTCTGAAGCCAAGGCACATGGCAAAATTTGCCGGTAGGTACGGCAGCCGTTAGGTACCGGGGCGACAACTGCGACCACCTCAAAAACGGTTCTGCGAATCCGACCCCAACCATTCGTCGGTCCCCAGAGACAACATTGCCTACAAGAAGTACGGAGATAATAAAATGTGACAAAAATCAGAGAGGACCACATAGTGGGTATAAGGAAATTAATTAAATTAAACCATGTTGAAAAAAATTACTACTGGTCACATTTGTGGGCAAAAAGTGCCTATCTGCATTGCCTTGTGTATCATGGCCTTTAGATCTGCTTTTTGAAAAATGGTTAATGGTGTTGTGGAGAGGACTGGCTGGGCTGAGGAGCAGGCTTCCAGCGTTACTCTGGAGGGGGAGAGCGGCCGGACGCTTTAATCGCTCCCGAAGAGCAGCCGGGCGGAAGCCGTCCCAAACCCAACAGGTGGGGCGGGACTGATAAGGTGGAGGATTATCAGCTGGTGGCTGAGAAGGAGTGAGAACATTTCCAGTTGTGAGAGAGGGGTGGGAGGGGAGAGGGAGAGAGAACAGGACAGCCCAAGATATGAGATGAAATATGGTATATGGATATTTATAAAAAAAGGAACATATTCTGTATATGCTTTGCCAATGCTGCCCTAGATATCCAGCCAAAAAAGTATCATTAAAAATTGAGGGTAGATAGACAGACAGACAGACAGATAGTTAGCAACACCCACTGTTTATTAATGATACGCATTAAATATTTTATGTCGTCTGTTAACACAGGGGGTTAAAAACAATTTGTTTTGCATGAGTGTGTGTGAGTTGGGGGCAGGGTGGGTGGGGGGGACATTTTACAGAAGGCACAATGACAAAGCAAAACAAAAGAAGTGAGAGAGAGAGGCTGGGGGAAAGAATGCCAGAAAGGAAAGAAAGCAGAGAAAGATGAATTATGAGGTGAATAAAGGTAGAGAGAATGAAAGAGAGACACACACACACACACACACACACACACACACACACACACACACACACACACACACACAGCACACACACACACACACACACACACACACACACACACACACACACACACACACCACACACACACACACACACACACACACACACACACACACACACACACACACCACACACACACACACACACACACACACACACACACACACACACACGTCCCCTGGCTAGACTCATGATATATCCATTCCTATCACACATAATAATGATGTGCTTTAAAGAGGAGAAATATAAATGTCATACACAGAAATGTTATTATTTTTTATTTTTTATGGAGAATTCTTACATTGTTGTCTGTGTGGAGGAGACACGTTGCACGGGAGGCTGGCGAAAGAGTGGCGGCGATTAGCTTGCGGCTGGATCGCTCTCCCGGACGCTCGGCCTGATGGGAAAGCGATAAGGAGGCCCGAGAGAGCGGCGGCGAGGCGCTGAACGCGCGGCCGACGGGGGCGCTCGCATGACTGACGCCGCGACCCGATCCTCCTCGCCGTTTCGCCGCTTCGGAAAAATCCATAACTCATCAGCAGAGCCCAGAGACCTGAGATAAGGGCGGCTCTGATTACGAGGGGGGGGGGGGAGCGGGGAGGCCGAGGGGCCACTTCAAACCGGCGGACCCCCGCGGGAAACGGCGACAGATCGAACGCGTTCAAATCACCCCGGCCGCGATTAGCATACCACGCGCGCGATCGCAGGTGTCCGTAATCACGGGGAGAGGCTCTCAGCGCGTCCTGCTATCGGCGTGAGGGCACCGCTGCGCGGATCCGCTCGCGGGAACATCGCCCCACCCGCCCCACCCCCGAGACACCTCACTTTGCACTGCATGAACTGGAACAATCTCTGTGTAAGACATTCGCGCGCGCCGCATAAATAAATCCGCATGCAAAGTACCCAGACTGCAACGTGTTTTGTCATCGATTTAATACGCCATAGATTTTCTACCCGTTTCTGGGTCCTGGATGAAGCCATTCTTGAAGCAATGCATCTATTTTGCCCAAAGACTAAAAACCTTTTCTAAATATAAATGGTATTTTTCCATTGCTTTTTGTATGTTGAAAATCCCCCTTGGCAAAGAGCACAAGTGTGGGATTTATAAACCATAAAGAAGCTAAAAGGCACTTTTGCTTTTAAAAAGAAAAAAGAAGTAAAATCTTAAATGAAGACTGGTGCATTTTGGAGCTCTTCAGTCCTTAATTATTTTAATTAATTTTATTTTAAGCCATTCCCCTGCGAGACACGAACGTGTGCTAGAGAAAGCCTTTTATTTCAGGCCAGCCACCGGCATTGTTTCAGCCGATTCAGTGGTTTAAAATGATGGGCAGCCAGGGCTGCTGGGTGGCCTGTACTGTTAAAGCACTGTTCTGATGCATGTGTGGTTGAGCATCACCCAGGGATGATGGTTTCGCATTGCTCTCCAGTGACCCCTGCTGGTAGATCAGAGACCTGCCACCCCCACATTGTTAAGCTGCATGTCACGTCTTCGTCCGCTTCCATCTCTGTGAGTCCATCTTTCTAACTGCGGTGTGATAAGCAGCACCCGTCCTGATTGGTCCTGGTTTTACACTGGATCACTTGGGCCTGTTACTTCTTACCAAGGATTCTCCTACCCGCCACGGTAGCTAATGAAATCAAATTTCTCTAATTTGGTCCCTATGATACACAGATGCATATTACAGTTAGCCATGAGAGGATCATTACTGACCCACCTGTAGATGGAAAAAACAGAAGACGCATCGTCTGAAGCTCTCTAGGACAGGACAGGAATATCTGTAAAAAAAAAAAAAAAAAAAAAAAAAAAAAGATATGTTAATGGCCATCTCAATACTCATAAAATACAGGCTGGCAACTCAGGCTATGTGGTCTGCCCATGTGTGTGCATGTACCGTGTGTATGTATTGTGTGTGTGTGTGTGTGTGTGTATTTATTGCCAGTATACAAAGTATGCTTAAAAACACAGACCTAAACTGCATATATTTAACATTAATTTTAAAGAATATAAACTTTAAAAATCATCCTCATAGCTTGGTGTAAAATTGCACTTGCCTCTGCAGAGACTTGTATGTATATCTTATGCATTTATTCCACCAGAAAATCTCATTTGGTTCAAGGAACAGGCATCTGTCTGCATATTTACTAAATGACTAACTTTTTTCTTTTTTTTCTGTTGGTTATGCATAACTCGGTTTCTGGGGAACCATTTATTAGCTTGCCATTTATAGTTTCATCTTACGCTCAGAGGAAAGGCTTTAAAGATGTAAACTGTGACAAAGATTTTAGAAATCTTTTCTTAAATATATTTTTTTTTTTAAACTGACATCTGAATAATGAAGCAACCAGACACCAGAAATTTAAGTTCTGCCTAAACTTCTGCTCTGTGTAACTATGACAACCTTCATCTGTAAAAAAAGAAAGAAAAAAAAAAAGAAGCTTTGCATATTTATTCAAGCTGGTTTTCCCCCTCAGTAGATGAAATGTACATATGACTCCCTGCAACATGACCTTAAACACTTCAAGAAATTGATGCTGATTGAAATAGCACGGTTACGGCCTACACACTCGACGTGCTAGCGGCTCTGAAGGATGTATGCAGGCTTCTGTCATCGCTGGAGCGTGTGAAGTGAAGCGACAGCATCAATAACACGCATGTACATACTGCTCTTTAACTCACACACACACACACACACAGACATACAAACACACGCACGCACGCATACACAAACACACGGTATGTTTCACATAAAGCTGTAGCCGTTTAGGAACACATAATACGGTGAAGATTTTTTTTTTCTGTGATGGGCAAAGTAAAATCAATTTAATTGGTTCAAACACTGCTTCATTTGACTGGCAGCCCACCTATTAGGGGGAGGTGGGGGGGTGAGCAGCCTCTGGTTAATCGGAGGTCATCCACAGATTTCAAAAAAAGAGGGGGGGCCGCACCCAGGTGCTGTCACAGCAATGGTGGCGGTAGGATACCAGAACATTTTTTTACTTGCCTGGAACTACATTTCCCAAAGGGCCACATGTGTGTATGTGTGCATTTCCCATCATACAGATGTTTCTTGAAAGCTGAATTCAAGATGTCGACTCAATCCATGCTTTTCTGTGGCTTGGAAAGTTGAAAGCTTCTGGAAGTAGCCTCCTACACCCAAGCAAGTGAGCACATGCATGCAAACGTGCACACACACACACTCAAATCACTCACACACACACAAACATCTGCCACAACTGAGCAGAAGATGCCCCACATTTTAAACACGGCGTTCACAGCATCTCCGAAAAAACCGGGCAGGTCCCGCCTTCTGGCTCTCCGCACCCTGTGCACCAGCAGCAGCGCTTCTGACATTAACTGGAGACGAGGTGTACATTACCCCACTGCGAACCCGTCCGGCGGGGGGCCGACTGCACCATGGAAACGCACACCCGCCCGGCTGGCGGCTGCTAGCCCTATTTAATTATTCACAATGAAGTTCTCCTATTGAAAAATACCACGGCCCCTTCTATATTTACAACGCGGGCACACAAACTTGGGGCGGTGGGGGTGGGGGGTTATTTTTAACGAACGCTAATGGAATGGATGCTGGAAGTGCAGCAAGGGGGGGTGGGGGGGGTCAGGCGTTTGATGACCGCTCCCATCAGTTTAAAGATATCATGAAAAAAAAGAGATTATGAAAGCAAACCTTCAGTAATTTGTGCTGTCATCCTCAATACACGTCTGTTTAACATCCCTCATTTGGTCAATAACTGGTTGATTATATCCTATATTCCTGTATTTTATATGACACAAACACACACGAGCGCACGCACACACACACACACACACACACAAACACAAACACAGCTTGCATGATCAATTGTGTACTGCAAATGTTTAATTGCTCCAAGGTAAATACAAACACTATATAAATAAAACTTATCTAATGTAAGAAACCAATTTCTGATTCCCTAGAATGTTCTGGGCATCACACCTATAATGTACCGGTATAGATATTTCTGTGTGCTAATTCTGAACTGTGATCATACCCTTGCCACGCCACAATGACCATGGTTAGCGACCAATTCGACTCCTAAGTAACATTAAAAGATATGCGGGTAGCATAAAACAGCCAGGCTATTAGGAAGCAGCCAAGGGAACAAAGAGCTCATTGAAAACCCGAGCAGTAACCATGCGAGAAACAGAAAGACGTGTACGTCTCGACTGAAAATTAAATGTTAATTGAGACTTCGGTTATGTGCTATCATACTTCTTGGCCAAAGACAATTCATGAGATAGACGTAGACGTGCGTATGAAAATCCCCGATGCAGTTCAGAAACGCTGTTTCCGAGTGCCGGCTGTAATTACATCGCAGATGAAAAGATAATTACTTTGTATTTAGCATTCTTTTCCCCCCCTCTTCTCTTCCAATGGGAACACTGTCAAATTTTTTTTAGAAATTTAAATACATTTTTTAAAAACTCTACCTGTACCGCATCTTGAAGCTGCAAGTGACCAAATTTGGTACAAGCACTTGATGCAAATAATGATTCAATTTGAATAAACTACACCGTCCTTCACGCAGAGGATTGGACATTTCTTGGGTATTTATTTAAATTGTTACGTTGGGACAGTGTAAATTTGTGAACATAATTCCTGATTTCTCCAAAGTAACTCCATAAAAGCTATCTGCATAGTTCATACTGTGATGCAGAAATGCAATGTTTCGGTAAACATAGACAGAAAGTAAGGTAAAGAGTACTTGACCCAATCCTGCCTGTGCCGATTGGTCAGGTGTCGCACACGGCGATGTATAATTGGCCACAGTGGTGCCCAGAGAGGGAGGGGCTTTAGTAGGCAGGGTAGTCCCTGCTCAGGGCACAACAGCGATGTATTTCTGTTCACAAGAATTGGACGGGTTATTCATTGCGATATGGCAAAAAGCATTCGTTGGGCTCCAGAACTTTTGTGATAGGATGTGGCCCCGGGGCCTAACTGCCTGACAGCCAAGCTCTGGTCCAGAAACCTCTCGATCTGGTTTGTGTCCAAGGGCTCGTAACCCTGACACAGAGGGTTTTCGGATGCTCCATCCTTGTCACGCCAATGTGTGGAGGCACCCGGTTTCCATAGAAACTGCACATGGATACCAATGAAAAGAAGGAGGAGAAAAAAAAGATATCGTCTCACAGAAGATGACCAAAATGGTGGCACTAAGCGTGAAGAAACACAGAAACTGAAGATTTATCCTGTATCCTGTATCTCACTCTCTCTCTGTTTCAATCTCTCCCTGCCACTCTCTCTCTCTCCCACTCTCTGCATATCTCTCTCTCCAACATTGATATTCTTGTTACGTTACTACAGTCCTTCTGTGAGGAGGAGAGGAGAGATATCCACTGGGAATGGTCACATGGTCTGCCTGCACACTCGTTCTCTGAAACACATCCACTCTGACCCGCCTCTGGCGCCTATGCGGGGTCACCTGGAAACCACCAAGCTTTCGCCTCCAGCTGCTGTTTATTGCCCCCCTCCCGTCACCTTTGTGTGGGCTGAGGTCATCCAGCTATCAGAGCCTTGGAGCCAATTATCCCTTCGACAGGGGAGGCCTGTGGGGCCCCAAATCTCCCCCTCCCCCTCCCATGCACCCCTTCACTGCCCCCTGCAAAACACCATCAGGACGCTCCTGTCTGGTATGACAGGTTATGTACATACCTGGAAAGTTTCTGAGGAATATCAGAATAAAATGAAATGATGTTCGGACGCAGTTAAAGCTTCCATTTTTCCTTCTGAAGGCGGGCCAGTCACCCTTCATTGATCCGCCTTCGAGATTAAGCCTGTAAATTCGTGGAACCGCCTACGACTTCCTCATGGACGACTTCTTGACTCCCTCGCGGGGAAACCGAACACCTGCGGCACTGAGCACTGCGCGCGAGTGAAGTGGAGAGGGGAACGAAAGTCGGCCAAATTATGCCGTGTTAAAAAGGCGCGATATTTCAGAAATGTATATGGGCGCAATCTACATCGGACAGATTGCACAGCCACACACAGGGACACTGCCAAGGGTGTTGTTCCATCATCTATCCCATTTCCTCCTCAGGAAGCCTGATGTTATTCACCAGTCATGCTTATCGCTGTAACCTCTCCTATAAATTTGAAAGAGCACAGGCAAGCATACGGTCCCTTCTGAAACAGATTTGGTGCCAGACCGAGGGGTCCACGCACACGCACACATAATGACTCTCCCAGCAGTCCAAACAAATAAAAAAAATTTTTTTTAATGAATGTTATTTTTTTATTTATTGCTGTTTCAACGCTGGACCCAGCTATTCGCCATCCTGATATAAACAGATAAACAGTTCCAGTAAAGAGAGAAAAAGGTTTCGTTCTCTAAAATGTGACTGATCAAAAAATATATACACACAGCTATTATCATTTAAATTGTGTAAGAGCATGAATTTTATCATTTAAAAAAAGGAGTAAAAAGTCCTTTGTGTGAAAAGTGTTGTGAAGATGAAAGGGAGCTTCTTTTGAAGCGCGCTTAATGGAAGGGATAAAAATGGGATGATGTCATCGCTTTGCAACCCGTGCACCAACCGGTGCAAGTCCCTCGCTCGGTCAAGCATCGAGGTCCTCGGTGTAACAAGCACCAGACTTCAGAAAAAAATTCTCCACTGAATTTAACAAGCTGGCCAAAATTCTCTTCTCCCCCATCCTGATTTAAATGTTTGGTGTGTAAGAATCCCCTCAGATACAAGTATCTGAGTGGCGAAGGAACACAGGTTTAATTTAATGTTATCTCGATTATCTTACTGTAACCACAATCTAGAGTAGGGCTAACAGTTACGCATAGAAGGAGCAAACTGCTTTCTGCCAGCAGTGTGGCTCTATACGGATCGCTATCTATCTTGGTAGATGCTAACGTGCCTCTGGCTTTTGTAGCCTACACCAGGTTCAACTATGTAGCCAACCACACCACCAAAGACACCAATTTAAGGTTTACATAATGCCGATCCAGTAGAATGCTTAGCAACTGCCATCGTCTTTTCATCAAACCCTGCCGACTCCCAGTCAACTCAGTAAACATAGTCCATTTTTTTTTTTGGGGGGTCTGATAAAGGATACACTTCTTTAAACTGCCCTGCAGGTATCTCAGTGGAAATAGACTGAGATACCTGTTGGAATGGAGTCCATTCATTGGGCTTATTTAGCATAGATACGAAGCCAAAAATCAAAAACTGGATTTAAAAATACTGAACAAAAACAAACAAACAAAAAAAAAAGCACAAAACTGGCTCGCATCAAAGAATTTCAGTCTTTTTACTCCACAACAGGGTTCGGGCCTTTGTGAGGGTGAAATCTGTGTAACTGTGTGCAGCCTGGTTACCATGACCGCCTACACTGCATTTTGCACAAAACACGTTGCTTTGTTGTTGGCAGTCTCCAATTAATTGTTATTTGTTGACCGAATGCCTAGGGATTGAATAAAAGGAATAAAAGGGAAAAACAGAAGTGGCGTATTATTTGGAAGCAACAGCACCGTGTGCACACACGCACACCTATTCATGCAGTGAGGAAGGATGTGTCTTTTATCCCATATCTATATTTTACAGCATATGTTTTAATATTCTTTTAATGTTATTTAAATGAGCAAGGGTGGACACCTGGGGAGTGGATGAAATATTAATGTGGTTATGTAGACAGCCGAGAGAGAGAGATAGAGAGAGAAAGAGAGAGAGACCCTTCATCACAGTTACAAGACAGAGGGACAGTTAGTTTTAGCCAGCTCAAATTACATGCTGGACCAAAGCTCTGGATTTGTCACATGAAAGAAGCTGAACTTAGCCTACTGATATTTGGGTATGAAGCAACATATTCCATTTTTAATTTTCTGCCAGAATCTTTTCTGATGCGTTTTCTTTAAAACTGCCAAATTGGAAATAACCTCAGTTTATATGGGAGACATTTCCATAATGAGATATTGTGCAGACCTTTTTTTTTTTCATTGACATTTTTTTTGGCATTTAGCAGCACTCGTATCCAGTGCGACTTCCATCTTTACATACAAGTGGATGTTTCACTGAAGCAATTCGAGTACGTTCCTCGAGGGTACAACGGGAGCGACCTAACTGGGAATCAGACCTACAACCTTTAAATTAGAAGCCCAGTTCTCCGCTAGTTACACTACACTGCCATACCAAAGGGACCGCTTTATTCTCCTGGTTTCTTCAAGGTCCATTCTCGCTCTTCAATACGTGCAACATGTTGTTTGGCTGTAGATGACCGCATTCTTGAGCACTGAAGTGCAAGTAGGGAAACTGTGGGCGCTCGCGCGAACATTCCGTTGCACGCAGGTTGCTTAAGCAGCGGAGCGCGTTTTTCTCCCCTCCCGCTACAGGGATAATCACGGTTATTAAAAAAATAAAAAATAACACACCTTACTGGGAAGACGTGGGTGGTTCGCTTCTGTCGTCCTTTTTGTTGTATTTTCTGTTCGCTGGGAGAACCGTTCGACCGAGCTCGGGCGAAGCTGGCAGTTCTGCGCCGAGGTGGCAGTTGCGTAGGCGTGGATCTGAAAAGTTTTTGGTCGTGACAATATGTTCGGCGTTTCAAAGTGCAGTTGGCATCAAAAGTGGCCACATGCGGCATCCACATCTGTCAACGCTTTCATCAAACTGATGCACATTGTCTAATGCATGACTTGTGGGTCTACAGTGCCTTTAATGACAATTCCTCTGTGTACACAAATTCAATTCTAGAAGCACGAGCAGTTTGTTCCTATATTTCTATCCTGTCAGTCAAAACAGCTAGGTCAAATGGCGAAATCACTCAGTGCACGAAAACAGTTATTTCAGTGCCTTTTTTTTACCTAAAAGGTACAACAGGACCGCGTGCGTTTTGCATATTATCAATTAAGATAGCTGGATACTAAAGCGATTCAAGGAGAAATACTTTTCTCTAAGGCACGGTGGCTACACTCGTTAATCCAACCTGCAATTGCAAACAGGATTGATTGACTTCAGCCGGAAAGAAAACCATCAAACCCAGCTATTCTCAGGGAACAGGAGCCAGTACATAGGTTGTTAGAAAATACTGGCCTGCGGTACGTGGAACATGCACGAGGGAGAGAGAAAACTAGTCAACCTTTCAAGCAATTTGGATAGTTTGTGATATAAATTGGGCAGTGCAGCGTGTGTTGACATAAAGCAGCACCTGGTCTGATTTAATTGAAAATATGATTGAACTAATTTAGGGTAAATAATTCTAGCCTATCGCATCCCACCTCACAGCATGATTTATATTACAGAGCGCTACCCTGACAATGTAACTACGCAGGTTTATTACTCAATCGTATTCGTGTTACCCTCAATAAAACCTGCTGTTTGCCGTGCTGAAAGGGATATGTGCTACAGCGCTTTGAACATTGAAAAAACTGTCAGCTTTATATTTGCGCATTATCTGTGACATGCCACATGCTTCTCTTTAAAAATGACATCTCCAAGTCCGCTAAATTTGAATCGTAAGCGTTGCATATTAACGGTAACTGTAACCGACATGGCGATGTGTGGCAACGCACCCATTGTCAAGGCAAATAAATTGTGCGCTAATTCTACTCTAAAAAAGTTTTTTTTTTTTTTTAAACCGACCGTTTATATAACACATGCAAGGAAATAATTACACTTTTTTTTGCAGTTTCTTCGCGATTTCTAGACTAGAGTATCGATTGACATCCAGGTGAAACTTCACACAATAATTTGCATCCGCATTTTAAATGAGAACGCTAACTTCAACCAAACATGCCAACAATGTGATAGTTCCTATACAATGTTGCTTAAAGCCAACTGTGGAGTAAGGTATCTGTTTTCCTTCTGGTTTTAGCAAGTTTATGAGGATGCTGTTTAAAATCCCAGGAGCTTTACATTGCATTTCCCCAAGTCTCGTCATAATGCAGATTTCATGTAATGTAATTTTAATGTAGGCTAACAAACAGATTATTCTCATTTAAGCTTGCGTTCAAAATTAAAAAGGACATTTTCATGTTAATCAAATTAACTTATTTGACGAATCCCAACTTTATTTACCATATTTCAATCCCACACTAGCCTACAACATTCCCGTTCACGGAACCAATATCCAGGAGGAAAAATAGCTTTTGTGGTCATTATTTCAGACACTTTCCCCCACGTCCTGCCAAATAGAATTCATTTTCAGCTCACAGATGGCGAGAACAGAATAAGCAAAGATCAATTATAGGAACTGAGAGAAACAAGGCAGCGTTCACACAGCTGGGTTCTCCCACTGGACTCTGAATATTATCCCAGAAATTGGATTGTCTTTTGTTACAAATATAACAGTGACCACCAATTCCCCCGTTTTGGTTCATTTTTCATATTGTTAATGAGATATGACATAAAAAAACTCGATTTATTCAGACTGATTGTTAGATTTTGCAACATACTGAATGTCACGCCCGGAAAGTTAGTTATATGCATAACTTAGTTTTATTTATAGAGCCTGTCGTTTCTACCTCTTCCATTGTGTGAATAAATGCAAATCTTGCTATCCAGTAGCAACATTAAAGTACTGTGACTGAGGTTTGATTTGGCGTGCGTGTAGGCTACTGACATCATAAGACGTGTTCCATCTCAAAAGATCCTAATTAAAGTGGATAAAATAAAAAGGAACACATTTCCACCGGCCAAGTTTAATTTATTGCACCTGAATTCCACGTAAAAGTCCACACGTTATCTGTAGCCAAGCCTGCAAATTAGTGGTGGGGGGGTAGGTGATCATTGGAAGAAATTGGTATGCTGAGTCGTGTCAATTAGTAAACAGTAGGTGTGGTTTCTTCACAGCAGTTGACGTTTTCAATGACGTCGTTAAGGGGACGACACGTTCTGCTGTCAGAGCAGGAGTCCATTTCCTTTTGGGTTTGTGACAGCTTGATCGTTTGTGTAGGCGTTTACACCCACCCGGAAAGAATGCTAGGCTGCTACAAACCCAACTAGTCGTCACCCACATTTGCAACTGTTGCGCATCGACCTAGATCCACTGCCGCAAGAAACCCAATGAATGAACTGATTATTAACTAGTGTAGTGCCTTTCACCCCCTTTCATCCAACCTCTGTACGCTTGTGGGATATTTACTGGGACACGGAGGAGGTATGCAATATGAAAAAGGTGGGGAGGTGAATCAATGCAATTATAGTATTAATGAATGTGTGTGTGTTAATGCTGGTATTAACACAATAACTTTATTCTGTGAAATACTGCAGCAATGCTGGACTGGTCTCCAGCAACACACGTACGCGCATACGCGCACACACAAACTGATGGTCCCACATCGCCATCTTGTGGTAATACTTGGAATGATATGTTTATAACTAAAATCAGCTCAAGGTCCTTGCTTTGTTCTCCAGTTGTCTGCAGTTTCACACCATTCATACCTAGATCTGAAGCAGAACTTATTTTTATATATAGCAAATGTAACTATCCCAAGTGAATTCACTAACAGAACACAGAACTCAAAAGTAGTACAAAAAACAAATACACATTTTTGTTATTACAATGTATAAATGTTTATCAACTTTGCAATTTAAAAAAGCATTTGAAGATGCAGAATTTCAAAATAAAGCCTTGATAAAAACATATTGTTCTGGCACCTTAAAATATATAACATTCAAAGAAGAAAAGTACTCTACTCCACCACTACAATATTCAACATTAATCAGAGTCTGGTACATCCTTTTTTTGTCTACAGCTATGTTCACAATTAACAAATTTGAGTTTAAAGATTGTTCAAATAAGAACAATGCAAGTTTGGTTCTGTGTCTTTTTTGGAGCATTTTTGGAAAAAATAAAAATTATTACAAAAATATTTTATACAGTACAGTGGTTTAAAAAGCAGGCGGTTTCTTCCAAAGAACAGTTTTCCCGATCAAATAGAAAAAACGGATTTGGCATTCTTTAAGGCCAACTTAAATTCATGAGTTCTGCTGAAATGGATTGCGGGCTCCTGGTTGAAAGGTATTTCACGGAAGTCTGTCATAACACCACATGGACAATAGCAGCTGGTGGGACGGTTGCCATAACAAACTTCAAGAGGTCGATTGATTGTGACATCATCCTGAGGATGACCAATCACTCTTCAGTAGGAATCCTTGCTCCAGTCCCATAGACAGTCAGGCCAGGTTTCAAGTCCATATTTAAATACATTTCAACGTTTTTTAATTTATTTTTTTTACAGTGACATTTTCCTCATGAAATGTTTTCTGAAAAAATACAATAGGCTTTGGTATCGATCCACAATCCCTTGCATTAAAAAAGATGACAAAGAATATGTTCCTTAATGACGTGAGCAGGAATATCAAGTTGTAAACTCAGTTTCAGTGGCTATGAATAAAACATAATGGAACACAACAAGGCACCATTCACACATCTAATCTGCAACATTTCCCATGTTTACACTGACAGCATAAATATGTATTTTATAAAGTTTTACACGCAACTTTAGAACTCTTGATAAAAAGATCTATGGTGCTACAAATACTCTGTGCTCACTGGAACTGACTGCCAACACTTAGACTGAAAATGACTTTTATAACATCCAGAGCGCTCCCATTAGATCTGCGAATAACCATAAACGTGCAAAAATTGCAAAAAAAATGAAAACATGAAGGAGTAGGTCATAACACATTCTTCTTTCAACGGACGCTTTTTTACACGGTTTAATGCACTGCACTGAGTGAGGAATTCTAGCCATCTAAGGCAGATTGGATCCTTTCACACCGGACAGAGGAAGTACAAAGGAACCTGTCTTCGAAAAAAAACTTTTCCATTTTCCTTTGAGAGATTTCATTTCCCTTGCATCAGATCTGGAGACGACGGTTTTCGCCAACGACCAAAGACTGGATGGAAGAAAGTGCATCACACATGGCAACCCAAACTCAAGGTTTTGGCGATGAATAAAAAAAAAGAGAAAAAAACTTGAAAAAAAAAATTATACCCTTTGAAAATCTCTGCCATAAATAAATAAAGTTCATGAAGTTCACATTAGTTCTGTTTTCACATTTGGAAAAAAAAACCTCAAAAACCAAACCAAACCAAACCAAAAAAAAAATAAAATAAAAAAAACTATCAGTAATAAAGGAGAAAAGAGTTTAGTCGCTGTTTAAAGCTTCCTTTAGCAGTTCCAGGTCTTTCCTCGTTGGTTTGATCAGATTGGCACCCTCACAGGAATACTCCTCCGTTCCCACGGCAACGAACTTCTCCAGCACCCCCAGACTCTCCGTTCCCTGGCCCATGAACAGTCCCGTCCAGGGAGGCGCAACAGGAGCCCCCTGGAACCCGAAAAAAGCCAAGCTCTCTGGAGGGGAGGAGGGGGGGAGGAGGGGGTGGGGAGAAAATGGACACCAGAATTGTTAATAGATGGCGAAATGACGTGCTTATGACACTGAAATTTATTCATCTGCCAAACACTTTCGCCAAAAAAAAGGCTGTTGTGGTCAAACACCACCAACAATACAACCAGCCACAAGGACATATAACCACAAATTACAAGTAACTACCAGAAACAGGGCAACCAGTATCACCCTCTAAATGCAAAGCAAATATTGATGGAACTCAGCCACTTCTACAAATCAATGAAATGAGGTACAAAGGGCACGCACATGTGACTTCAGATGATTTTAGTGCTAGCCAATACGATAATAATGGCAAATCAATAATGCTAACCAGTGCTAGCTAATCAATATCACAATAAAGACAGGAGGGATGCCGTAATGGAGAGAATGGGTATAAGAAAGAGAGACACAGAAAAGAGGGAGAGAGAGAGAGAAAAAGAGAGAGAGAGAGCGAGTGAGTGAGAGAGAGAGAGAGAGAGAGAGAGAAGAATGAGGTTGCACCAACCTTTCTTCTGAAGATCGGCAGCTTTGGCAGCCCCTAGAGGGACGAGGAGTTGTCCGAGTCGGGCGTGGTCGCCGAGTTGGCCCCGTGTGGCGAGAAGAACTATGGACCTGGCGCAGGAACACAGGGAGGAGGTCTGTGCTCATGTTTCGACTTCACAAATAAACGTACATGTTACCTGTACACGTATCATCTATTTATATTAAATACAAATGGATTTCCTCCTCCTTTAAATAATGATTAGATACATTTAGTGTTCACAAAGCTTGGCAGAAAAAGTTCAAGTTTCAAGTTCAAGTTAAAGACACATGATTAATCTAGGCCGCAGTGCATGGAGCAGTGATCTAATCAGACCTGTGACAAATTATTATTTGAAATATTTCAACCCTGCTCGTTTATCAAAATCCCTCCGCATTACTGACAATTTTAAAACAAACATAAATTTTCACCAATGTTCAGAAGAACATTCTTCTTTAATATGACTGTCCCGTTTTGGTCAGTGACATGGTTTGTTGACAAATTCTTAGGGATCTACAGGAACGTTATCCGCATGTAAAGAGTTAAAGCAGGCCAGACCGGTACTTGATTCTCATGTCCGGGGTGATTTATTGGGGTGCTGACATGGCAGCTGCACGTCGTGCGCCCCAGTACTGAGCCCCCACAGTCAAAGGGGAAGACGGACTGCCATTTAAAATGCCTCGCATAGCTGGAAAACAGCATGAGAGGAAGACACCAGCCAGGAATAACCAGCTCTGAACATTTAGATGGATGACTGCAGGGGAGACACGGAACACTGCCTCAGAGAGATCTTTCAAAAAATGTTTTTTTTTTGGGGGGGTGGTGGGGGCTGCTTCCATAAACCGGTCGGCTCATCAATACCCCCGGTCCCTCCCGTTCTCCCCCTCCCTTACCTCCTCGGAATGCCAGTTTTTAAATACTGTTCCATTTTGGAATCCAGCGCGGGGAACAGCGTCTCCTTTGTGACCGTGCCAGTGCAGCCGTCCACGGTCACCAGGAAGAAGCCCCGCTCGGTGAACGGGTGCTTCTGACCGTTCACCTTGAAGAAAGAAAAAAACGCTAGAGCAACACTGACCCCAGAGGACACCACAGGCATTTTTTAAAATAGCGACAGATGCACAGAAATACTAAACATTTTCTGAAATGTAAATTTTTTTGTCTAGCAAAATATTCAAATTAGTTAACTCTACAAATGTTTATATACTGTATGTTTTAAAATCACATTAAAAATCCAATTTGTTAAGAACTTTCTCCATGAGGCATTACTACAAGTAATTAAATATACTTTCAGAGCATAAGTTTTCAACTGTTTCTGATTCAGAGACCCCTACCTAGGCACCATGGGATCCCCATCATAAATTGTAAAGGTTTATATTTTTTAAATTTTATATCTTAAAATATTTTCTAAAATCTATATATAGTCATTGCATATCAAGTCCCCAGGGACCCTCTACGGTACCATGAAAGACCCACAGTCGAAAACCCAGGTCTTAGAGCCTTGATACCAGTGCAATAACATTTTCATGTACATGCACCAGTTAGCAGGAATAATATTGACTGAATCCAAAAGTAAATGTCTATCGTCTCTATATATGAAGCATTTAATGTAATTACAGTAAACAGAGAGGCTAAGTTTATACACATAATGTGGTACAAACAGTAAAGGTGCCTGAAGCTGTACTTCTGACACTGATATATACATAAATGCTTGGATTGCAATACTGTGCGTGTTATTGCACTGTACGTCCATAAGGCATGTACTGTACGCAGTGCTTGGACTAAATTACTGTGCATGTGCCCTTGTGCTGTACACGCCTAAGGCATGTTTGCAGTGCATGTAGCCAGTATGATTCCCATATTACACAGTACATGGGATTCTTTCATTCATTCACACAGCTTGCTCTGATGGTCATTCTGTAAATTCTCCAGTTACAGTACCATGTCTGGTTCCTATAGTTACAGCACCAGCGGTACAGGCGATTTTGGTAGCGGTACAGACCGTTTCACGTTTACCGGTCCGAACAGCAGCGGCGTTAGCGACGCGCTACTCACAGTGATGAAGGACTCGGCGTCCCCTTTCCTTTCCTCGTCCTGGCTGAGCGACTTGATCTGCGCTTGGAGGTAGACGTTCTCTGGGTCGCTGGTGACCGGCAGCTGACAGAAACCGCAGTAGCACAGCGGCGACAGAGTTATTTTTTTGACATTATGAGCGTTTTACTTTCTTTTGTATCCATCCTATAACCGTCTATATCAGTCTCTTTTTTTCCCCTCAGGTGAGAAATACGCTGCTCGGGGGCGGCCCATGCTGCGCTGCTATAGGCTCATGCACACGTACACACCGCCACTTTTGTGGGAACGTGCGCTGAGCTTGATCAACAAAGTCCGCGTTCACTTAGCAAGGTGATAACCAGTTTCGTGATACCGGTTAAAGCCTGTTTGCGGTTGTTAGGTTTTCTGAAGCCAGCTAACTCCAGGTCATTTCTGTCTTCTGTATTAGACGGGATCGGGGTTTCGAGAGATTTGTCTAAATTTCAGGAGCCCTGTCTTACAGAGCAGCGCATTACATGCATCAAGCTCCCGGTGTGTGTATTATCATCTACAAATGAGAGCAACCATTTCTTTGCTTCGTGGGGAATTTTTCATTTAAATTGCACTTCATGAGGGAATCAAATAAGCAAATAAATCATGTGTGCAGTTTAAAGTATAGGGAACAGAAAGCAATGGACAGTTTCAGAAAGATGATCACATGAGGACATCAACACTGGCCATATATTTTCAAAAAATTATTTACCCTTTATTGATCCAAGTGATTTAAGTAAAATAAACCCATAAAGATAAAACAGGTATCCGTTTTTCAAAAGACCTGCCTAGAGAGAAGTAGTTCATAGATACAAACACAGAACAGATAATTAAAAAATGATTAGAGTGAAGCAGTGACTATAGAACAAACCAAATAAGTACGAGGGCACCTGAATTAGTTCTTGGTATGAAATGTAAAAGAGATAAAGGACTAAGACACTTAATCTCTTCAGGTTTAGCAAAAGGTGAGCAAGGCTATTTGAGGTTTTTAAATTCATAAACGGGATTAACAAAGCAGAATGCAATTTATTATTCTATTTGAGTTCTGTCAGTTGAAGAAGGGAGGGGGAAATTAGTGAAAGGTAACTTTCATACGAACATCAGGAAGTCTTTCTTTACACAGGGCTGTAAGCATGCGGAACAGCTGCCAGGTCAAGTAGTAGAGGCAAAGACCCACAGGGTGCTCAAAGCCAGACTTGACACCATGCTCAATACTGTCTATTTCAGTGGTAACCAGCCCTGTTCCTGGAGATCTACCGTCCTGTGGGTTTTCACCCCAACCCTAACAAAGCACATCTTATTCAACAGGTAGAGATCTTGTTGAGCTGCAAATTAGTGGAGTCAGATGTGCCAAATTAGAGTTGAAATAGAAACCTACAGGACAGTAGATCTCCAGGAACAGGGTTGGTTACCACTGATCTAGTTTGTAGGTAAATGGTGAACCTAGATGGGCTAAATGGCCTCCTCTTATCATTACGTATTTTTAGAAAGGCAGAAGAAGACAAACGAGTTAAAAAAAAAACAGGCCAGAACAGGTGAAGGGGCCTACCTTTAGGGCACCGCAGTCACTGCAGGGGACGATGCGCTTGGGCATGGGGACGATGGCTGTGGGGGTCTTGCTGTATTTCGGGTAGGCTTTGGCCATGCAGTTGCTGGCCTGGCTGCTGTGGCTCATGGCGGTGATCTTGACCCTCTCGCACCCCTTCACCGAGCAGTAGCTCTGCCCGTCCCGCCCGTACCGCGCCCTCAGGTACAGCCACAGGAGCCTGAACCGGGGAGACGGACAGCCGTCAGTCAACCTGCGGAGGGTCTGAGCCTTCCGTCAATCAACCTGCTGAAAATCTGGTTCTTCTGTCAATTTATCCAGCTAAATATTTGACCCTTCTCTCAATCAATATCAGCCAGCTGTCCATCAATCTGCTGTCAATTTGACCTTTCTGTCAATCAATCTGCTTTCAACACAAGCTGTCAATCAACCGTTCATGTCATATTGATACTGGGTACTGGTACAGACTGTTATAGATGGATGCACTGCGTGACTGCTGATAGTTAATCTGCCTCGTTTCCTCGAATACAAGGGCACTCGCTTCTGCCGCTACTTCTCTAACTGCCAGAGGGCATGGGGTAGACGGGGGGGAACACATTTCAAAACGGGTCTTATTCACGAAAAATTGTGAAGGTTTTCCACACTTCAATAAATACAGAACTGGTGGTGATATCATCATCAACAGAGGTAAACTAAGTACATGTACTAGTAAGAGTCTTGTGGAATAAGTGTACTCTACCAGTCTTTAAAAAATTTTTTGGAGACACAGACTCCCCCATGGCTTTTTAAAAAATGGTCTCTTCCAGACAGGACTAAAATTCAGATCATAAACCTTGGCTGGCATGAAGCGTGAGATCTGCTTCACTCTTCACGGCCTACCTCCATTGACCCCCCCCTCCTCCCCACCCCCACCCTCAAGGAGTTGGCATGAAGTGAATTAGTGAATATGAAGTAAACAAGAGCAGTGGGAGAGACAAGTTTCCCACAGAAAATACTTAAGGAACACTGTAATCATAATTTAAAAAATACATTAAAATAATAAAAATAATAATAGCAGCAGTAAAAACAAGCAAAACAATAAATGGTGTCAACAAAATGGCTAACAGGCGGTTGGCAGCAGCTGCCTGAGAGCGGTCCAGGGGGTGCGTGGGGGGTGTGTGGGGGGTGAGGGGTGGTGACTGTGGGGGGTACTGTGTTGTAATCCTTGTGAACTGTTTCAAATGGGGTCTAAGACTTGTACTTGGCTGGCTTCATCCGAGTGGGGCAGACTCGTAAGCCCCTTCGCCTGTTTGCTCAGGAAATGCGGATATTATAGCATCTGGGAAAAGGGACAGAGTGTATTATTCTAAAGGAAACAGGGGATAGCGGAGGCCGGGGGGGAGGGGGGGGGGTGAAGCCATGCTAATTAAGACCGTGGCAGGGGAAGGAGAGAACAGAAGCTCTCCTGAACGCACGCTGAGCGCTTTTGTTTGTTCACACGTTCCGCGGGAGACCAGAGCCATCTGTCACCGAGACACCGAGGACAACTCTGACCGCCTCCTAACCACCGAGGACAACTCTGACAGCACCGACAGCGAGGACAACACTGACATCTTCTTTGCCATTGAAGACAACACTGACAGCATCTTTGCTATTGAGGACAACACTGACAGCCTCTTTGCCACCGAGGACAACACTGACAGCCTCCTTTCCACTGAGGACAATTCTGACAGCAATCCTCAGAAGCCATTAATAGGTGCTACACATTAGCTCAGACCTAACTTAGCATTAGTAGTATAACTGTAACTTAAAGTAAATATAATTTATAATAATATAAAAAACAAATGTATGCACAGCATAAATACATATATATATATATATATATATATATATATATATATATATATATGTATATGTATAACATTCTTGCTGTAAGTCACATGTCACCCTCTGCAGTCTCATGTCAGCTGTGTGCCCCACACCACATGAGGCGAGGGTGGTCACATGACCCCGGTGTCACCTGACCCTAAGAGCAGAACCGTGACCGACCCCTTTCCCCGTCCCCTCACCCCGCGGGTCTGTCGAAGAAGTACTTCCTGTCCAGGGGCCTCCGCTCGAGTTCGGACAGCGAGCTCACGGGACCGTAGTCCTCCAGGTTGTCGAAGACGTTGTTCTGGCGGTCGTTGGTGTCCGCCATGACCTGAAAGGTGGTGTCCTGAGGGTAGCAGAGGCCTGCCAGGACCCAGTCACCCCTGGCAACGGCAGAACCGGGACAGCAGACGAGGAAATGAGTCAGGAGAAAATTTCACAATGACACGGGGGGGGGCACACGCTTACGCACGGGCTCTCAGCAACACACGGAACTGGAACATGCAGGATCTGGAGCAGGTCAGAGACCCTGTTCTGTTCAAGAACAAACTGGGCGCAGTTTCCCCTCTAGCTCTGCTTCCATTTTAATTACAGCAAAGCTTTACTTTTTACATTGGCTTCACAGTACCATACTTGTCAAAAAACAAAACCAGCAATTTACTCTCAATTTACTTATGCACCGAGCGCATTTTCTCTGTAGGTCTGTATACAGCATAAAAACACAAACCTCAATACTACACCGCCTTGCCTTCTCCCTCACCCACCTACTTACTCACTCACACACTCATTCGCTCACTATGCCACTCACTCATTCACTGGTTAAAGTTGCTCACTCGCTCACTGACTCACACACTGACTCACTGGTTAGAGTTGCTCACTCGCTCACTGACTCACACACTGACTCACTGGTTAAAGTCACTCACTCGCTCACTGACTCACACACTGACTCACTGGTTAAAGTTGCTCACTCGCTCACTGACTCATACACTGACTCACTGGTTAAAGTTGCTCACTCGCTCACTGACTCACACACTGACTCACTGGTTAAAGTTGATGAGAGACAGGACGATCTCCCGGGGGGCCCTCCCGCTCCAGTGGAGGGTGTAGCTCTTCCCGATCATCAGGATGGGCTGGTACTGCTGAGACGGCGCCCCCTGGCTGCTGATCCCCCTCAGGACCATGGGATTCTCTGGGTACTCATCCCTGCTGATGGACAGATTGAGGCTGGAGGCGCCCAGTGTCCGGATATACACCTGCAACAGGTAAGGGGGGGATGAGTGAGCCAGTCAGTCAGTGAGTCAGTTAGTCATCTTAACACCTGAGAGCAACAAGGAGTACTGCAACCCTCACCTGAGATATTGTCTTACCTGAGAATGCACTGCTCACCTGAGATATTCTCTCACCTGAGAATGCGCTGCTCACCTGAGATATTCTCTCACCTGAGAATGCGCTGCTCACCTGAGATATTCTCTTACCTCGGATCGCACTCACCTGAGAGTACTTGCCGCTGCACACCTGCCCGTTCCACTCAGTGAAGTTGACACACTTGGGGTGTCGGACCAGGAAGTTGTCCATTCTGGCAGCGTACGAGTCGCGGAATCCCGTCACAGATCCGTCCGCGTCGTGGAATATCGAGTTCTTGTCCCCGTCCAGCTCGTTCTCCTCGAACCACTGGCCCGGCCTCCCGAAGAAGGCCCTCAGAGTCACCTGCCACAGGTAAGATGACATCACAATTACATCACAATCACAGGTGCTTTTGTCTGGAAAAACAAACAGTAGAACAACACTGCTGTTGTGTCAGTCCATCTGTCACAGGTACGATAAAGAGAGCAATAGTCTGCAATCAGCATGTAACACAACATCTCAGTCATTTAAGTCACCAGTCAGTAATCCAAATGCTTGATTTTTGGAATAAACCTTAATTTAAAAAGCATTAGTCATACAGGAGAATCTGCTTTCACCCACACATTACTGATCCTCGCAATATTTCTGGTGAAGAGAAAGTTAAGAAAACAAAACACTTGAGAACTTTTAAATCCAAACTTTCAATACCACATCAGACGTCAGAACTCATCCGTGTTCTTGGTTGTATTGCAAGTGCTGTAGCAGGGCGCTCATGAAAAACGTTCATTCATGTCATTCACTTTGCAGTCCCTTTGGTCGCCACCAGAGAAAGAGCTACTTCATGAGAAGTCAACCACCCCCCCCCCCACAAAAAAAGCGCTGCTGTGCATGGGGTCTAGTTTTTCCATCCAGTAACTGCCTACGAAGTAACTTTGAATTGTTTTTTTAAATCTTTTTTTCTCCCAGGGGCACAGGAGATCGCCTCCAACAGACATGATAAAGGGGAAACAGCAGTTTGGACCAGAAACACAAGGTCTGCCTCTCTCTCTCTCTCTCTCTCTAAAAGAAATCAAAGCCAAACTGGGACAGTGCCACTCAAGAAGAGAGATTTATGGGTCTACACAACTGGCCACCATTTAAAAAAAAAAAAAAAAATTCCTGTTCTATACAACACCGAAAGATCACTCAAGGACTTCTCCAATTTTTTTCACCCTGTCTGAAAGAACGCCGCTCGTCCTGCTTTCATAAGGGAAAAGGCGACTGCACGGCCTTTCTGCGGTAGTCCTGCGGTGTCCGTTTACGAGGGGTTTAAAACTCGCACGGGCAGAGCGAAACAGGTGGAGAGCGGCGAGCTTCCACCGCTGTTATGGTAATTACAGCAGCGCGGGCTGCAGGTTAGAACTTGTGACGGTGACGAGCCGGTTTCACGCTCCCCGCTGGATACACTTCCGCAGTCGGGGTGAAGCCCACACAACCACAGAGGACCGGGTGTAATAAAAGTGTGAGGCTATGGACCCAATAAAACACACACGTACACAAAGATACACACACACAGGCATGCACATAGTCACAATGACACACACACACATACACAAAGATACACACACACAGGCATGCACATAGTCACAATGACACACACACACACACACACACACACGTACACAAAGATACACACACACAGGCACGCACATAGCCACAATGACACACACTAAATATCTTGATTTCACAGTAAATATTTGGAAGGTTCTGGAAAGAAATAACAGTTTGCCGCTCCAGTCATTCTGTGACTAAGCCAAACGTCAGACCCCAGCCTTAATGTGCAAATGCAAACATGTGTTAATAATTAGGCTGATCATTACTCATGAAAAAGGCTGAGTGTAATCCCAACATGCATCCCACTGCTCCATTAAAAAAAAAACAAACACTTGACTCAACACAGTGTGGTATACTTGAGTGGCAAGTGTTGAGTTGTCCTTAAACGGCTATACTGCCTGGAGGGGTGGGGGTGTGGAAAGGCATGTAAGGAGGGGGGGGGGGCTGTCAGAGATGGAGAGGAATAAATGGGGGGGGGGTCAGGTTTGAGATATGGAGTGTAACGGGGTGGTTTGGGAGAGGTGCAGTACCGGGTTTGGTAAGATATAGTAGTGAATAGTGTATCAGGGGTGGAATATATCACTCACTGTGGAATTAGGTGTAGATGTAGTGTTCACCATGGTATTAGGACTGGGATACAGTCCTCTCTGTGGTATGAGGGGTAGATATAGCCCTCTCTGTGGTATGAGGGGGTAGATATAGCCCTCAGTGCAGTATTGGGACTGGGATATATGGTCAGTATGATGTTCAGAGTGTTGGGTGGGTGTCGTTGGTGAATACTCAAGCTCGGCAGGAGAATTACTGAGGTGCGGGTGAGGAGTACAGAAGGATCAATGAGCTACAGGTGAGGGGGTACAGTGTAGATGAGGGATGCGAAACAGAAACACCACTTTGGAAGATTTGTGGGGTTCAGATGAGGTGGGTAAAGGTGAGGGGTACAGGTGAGGGGGTACAGGACTGGGGGTACAGCGCCAGTGAGGAGCACAGAACTCACACTGGGCTCAAAGCTGAGGGAGGACAGGTTGTTCCTGGGCGTGAGCTGCCAGGTGTTTTTCAGGTTGAAGCCCACGGCGCTGGTGAAGCGGTCCACCATGGGGACGTAGTTCCGGAAGGTGCTCCGGGTGAGGCGGACGGGCCCGTCGTTGATCTGGAAACCACGAATGGGGAAGGTCCTGCAGAGAGAGAGAGAGAGAGAGAGAGAGGAGGGGCCAGAGTTAGCCCCCTGATCCAGCCGCGCAGGGGCTGCAGCCGAATGAGTCGCACCCTAATAACCGCACATTCCAAACCCTCACCTCACCGGCCCGCTAGCTAAGAAAACAAATATGGCGGCGACTAGCTGCTCCCACATACTGTACGCGGCAGAAAGAGCTAAGCGGAGGTCTTGGCCCTGGCTCCATCCCCCAGTTAATCTGCGTTTAAACTCGTGCTAATGGGAAACAGTTTGCTGTCTGTTAGCGGGTGGGCGAAATTCTGCTGCTTACGCAGGACAATGTCTGGACAGAGTTTACGCGATTATATCACGTTCAGACAACCGCTTCTTCTATACCCCCACCCTGCCCCCCCCCCCCCCCCCCCACGCAGGACAATGTCTGGACAGAGTTCACGCATTTATATCACGCTCTGAAAACCTCTTCTTCAATACCCCTGCTCCCCCCCCCCGTCCCCCCCATCCTATCCCAAACCGCAAGCTCATTTTTAACCATCTGATCACTGCCTGTGGGGCTCACGCAGGGGGAGGAGGGGGTGGGCACATACTCAGAAACCCACGCATTACATCATCATTTGGATCTTTTTTTCTTTTTAAGACAGGAAGTTCAGAAAAGCTGTACTTCCCGTCCCTGCGTCCGTTCGTACTGAGCGCGCTCTCTCTCGCTCGCCCGGCGGCCCGCTCGCTCGACCCGCGGGGCCCGCCCCCGACTCACCTGTTCCGGGGCAGAGTCCTCAGCCCGCCGTCCACTCCGCCCGCGCCCCAGTACTTGTTCTGCCCGCCGTTGGTGCCGCGGTTCTTACTCTCCCCGACGAACAGGGACTCGGTCACCTCCTGGCTCGACCCCTCGTCCTTTGGGTAGCTTCCATCGCTGTTAATATGAGAGAGAGAGAGAGAGAGAGAGAGAAGAGAGAGAGGATGAGGGGAGAGAGAGAAGGAGAGAGAGAGAGAGAGAGAGAGAGAGAGATAGAGAGAAGAGAGAGAGAGAGAGAGAGAGAGAGAAGAGGGAAGGGGGAGAGAGAGGTGAGAGGGGAGGAGGGAGAGAGAAAGAAGAGAAGTGGCAAAGTACGAGAAGAGACAGAGGAGGGAGCGTGGGAAGAGAGAACGGGTGAAGAAGTGAGAGAATTAGAGACGGAGAGAAAGATGGGTGGGAGACGGAGAGAAGGAGGGAGAGACAGAGAGGGAGAGAGAGATAGAGAGACAGAAAGAGAGAAAGGGAGAGAGAGAGAAATAGAGAGAGAGAGAGAGAGGAAAAGCATGCATGTATGAGAGAGGTTGTATGAGGGTGCCAGTGAGTGCGTGAGAGAAAGAAGCAGACACTGCTGTCACACACACACACACACACACACACACACACACACCGCCTGAGGTTGCTCCAGCTGCAATTTGCTTAATGTGTCCAGTATACGGGTGATAAAAGTCCTGCAGGCGTTTTTGCCTAACTTCCAGGGGACTCGCCCCTGCACTGTGGCCAAACCCGCCATCTGGTTGGGTGGATCTGGCTGCCGAATTGGCCACTGTGGCCGGTGTGTGTGGAGGAGAATTCTGCCACGCCCCTCCCCCCATGGGACTGCCAATCAGCCACAGGCCACAGCCACACCCAACCTCACTGGAAAAGCCCTAGCGCTTTGAGACTCAGTACGGAGGCAATAATGCACTAAAGACACAGTGATACCGCAGCGCTAATGTAGCATCGACATTGTGACAGCGCTGTGAACACTGAGAACTGGTACAGTCTGCAAGCTAAAGGTCTCGGACCGCTTCATACAAATATACTCATAATCAAAAGCCAAATATACATTCTTATACAAATATGCAGAATCTACTTCTGAAACAACTTAGTAAGCGTAATACTATAGCTTCGTACACTTGGGCAGAGAAAGCAAAATAATATCTTTTGATACTGTGCAAGGAGAAATGTTCTTTTACCGTAAAATAACATTTTTGGTATTTGAAAAAGAACAACATTATTATAATAACAGACGAATGAAACATACCTGGCGAACGAAAGTCCCACCCCGTTGTCTGCAAATCTATCGACAGAAACAACACGGATTGAGACGGTCGTCCAAACAAACATCTTTTCAAAAAGGTGCAATAACACTGTGCTTGGGTTTCAGGGTGTTTCCAAAGGAGAAATGAACAGTAAGTGCCTCCAGGGTGTAATTAAATCCGATTGAACAGTGACCAGTCTGTACAGCCCAAAAACACCAGGACAATCAGCAAAACCTGCCATGTTAAAAAAATGTCACGCAATATTCAGTGGGATTAGAAGGAAATGATTTTCCCACACTCAAAAAAACGAGAACGCATTCTATAATACACCACATCACACACACATTTTAAAATGCGAGCTGTACTGTGATATTTGAAATGATACTCTGCTATCCATTAAATATGAAAATGTTTATGAAATTAGTTGTGGAGCACGGTGTTTCATCACTAGTAGCCCGAACATCCTTGGGCATGGAAACCCTTAGAACTCCCAAGATGGTATTCAAGTTCTAAGAATTCTGAACAGCGATGTTACGAGCCCAAGCGGCTCACCGGGTTTTGCCACCAAAGTAGGGTTCTGAAAGATGACATCACCCTTTGTTCTGAAAAGTGAAGCGACTCACCCGGAGTTCTGAATGATGATGTCACCGCCTCGGATCCAGGCTCCGAGGTCATTGTTCTTGAAGGAGATGAGCGTGTCTATGATGGCTGCCACGCGTGGCTTGTTCTGGTCCGCATCCTCGTGGGGGCGGAATCTGAAGAGGAAAAAAAAAAAGTGATCGCAATGCAATCCAATGAATGACATCACAATTACGACAGAGATGACACATCAGTGACAGTGACCAAGTCATCACGCAGTGACTGCAACTAACTGATCACACGGCGACTGCTGCAGTTAGTAGAAGGGGAAGGCATGTCCACAGTAAAACTTTTAGTTTGCAGGCCAAACTAAGTCCACTGCCAGGTAAAATAAGGCCCTGGAAATGATGAAATAAAGCCAAAAAATGTGGTGCTCAACAACACGTGTGGAAAAAGGGTCAGTATATCCGAGGAAACGGACTATAATTCAACGCATACTACTGCTAACTGCCATAGATTACGGAGACTTTTCTTCAAACGCTGGGGAACAGAGCTGCTCAGAGCCAGGTTTCACTACAGCAGTGACAAACGGCTAAATTGTAAGAGATGTGGAGATACAGAGCTATATCATGTGGTGATGATGAAAGAGGCATTAACAGACACCGCTAGCTCTCCACTCTGAGATTTTCCTTCTTTAAAAAAAAAAATAAAAAATCCAGACATAAACAGTCGTTTTCACTTCCAGGGCCACACATGTATGTGTGCTGCATTAAGCCACTGCACGGACTGGAAAAAAAAAGTCTGAAGTGGAAAAAAGGTAGCCCCTTCTCCAGGAAAGCAGACCTCAAAAACAACTACGGAGCACCGACTGGGACAAACTGAACCGCGTTCACCATGGAGATAGCAAAGGGTCGTAACACGCGGACACACAGAGACATACACACACAAGCAGAACATGTTTTTTTTCCCACGAAAGCCCCCTTTCTGCGTTTGTACTCACACACCCTCATGTTAAAACTTCTCTAGAAAAAGAACAGCAGCTCATTTTCAGCTACAGGCCCTTGGGTTGGCTTCTTCCCTTTTTCCCCCCCGCACGGTCCTGCGGTTCACTGATTTACGGTCTTCGGTCCTGAGACCGCCAGCACGTGGACCCCCCCCCCCCCACCCCCCCTCCCAACTCTACCTCCATCCCCCATGGTGAGGCAACCGCGTTACAGTGTAGGAAAACTGCATCACACATTTCAAATGGACAGCTACCAAACCCATGACACACAGACACAGACACACAAGCACACACAGACACAGACACACAAGCACACACAGACACTTTGTTTATGTCTGTCCCACACTGTAATGCGCACCATTCTGTAAACTGTGTTACCCCCGCTGACCCCCCCACGACCCCCCCAACTCCTTCTCTTAAATCTTTACGATGCTGTGTGTCTTTAGATTTACCATTCGGTCACGAAACAAGACATTTATGTTTTTTATTTTTCGAAGTGAGCTGTGTAGTGGCCATCTGACACTGGTCATGTGATCGACGTGGTCATGTGATGGAAGCCATGCCTGTGAGAGTCACACGGTCAGCCCTGAGCCTGAGGCATTCCATATAACAGAGCACATGCTCCATAGCTGCCCTAAGCCCTCC
The DNA here is from genome assembly GCF_018555375.3 of Anguilla rostrata. Taxonomy (NCBI): domain Eukaryota; kingdom Metazoa; phylum Chordata; class Actinopteri; order Anguilliformes; family Anguillidae; genus Anguilla; species Anguilla rostrata. The sequence goes on along the minus strand of NC_057942.1, from coordinate 37,237,388 downwards.
CCCCAAGCTTAAAAACCAGCACACGTTGGTCACCCCATCTGTCCGTCACGTCCCAGGTGGGCGTGTCCTCACCTGGCGTTGTTGTCCAGGCACAGGTATTCTTGGGGGTCGGTGGCACTGGCTTTGGTGGTCTTCACACCTTTGTCGATGAAGAGGCCGGCCTGGGGGTGGGACAGGGGCAGGAGCCGCAGGGTTAAAGAAACAGCATGAATGAGTGGTGGGTGGGGGCAGGGCAATGGGTGGAGGCGCTCTACTTAAACTCCACACACCCTCGTCTCCCCACCCCCTAACTGCTTTAATTTAACTACTTTAACTAATCAACTAATTCCTGATAACAGCAAAATCTAGAAGATCCTGCAGCTCTTCAGGAACGAGGTCGAGAGCCCCAGATTTTTACAAGATTATTCCTGCACAAAAAAACATAAAAACATTTTCTTAACAACCTAGAAAGTGAAAGATACAATTACAAAGATACAAAACAGAACAGCTGCTCCCACAGTTACTGATGTAGCACATTGAACTCAAATCCTTGATGCTTCATATGCAGAACACTGGAGGCAATTATCATCCGTCTCGCATGAAGACGCCGATGAAAATTTCCCGGCTGTTTCACGCGATAATTCATCCGGACGTTTTCAGGGCTGTTTTTAACGATCTCTGGTGGACATTATTACCACACGAGCTCTCGGAGCTCAGGTTACAAGTAATCTGTCCTTCCACGCGCAGCGCATTACACACAGATTACCAAGGCTAAGCGATAGCCATAACACAGCCGCTCGGCCTTACAAACCAATCGCGCGCTCTGACTGACGAGCAGAGACCGCGCTGTGCGTCAGCTGGAGCCGCCTCTCTCTCTCTCTCTCTCTCCCTCTCCTCTCCAGAGTGATTTAAAATCAAACTTCCCCGAACGTACACGTCAAAGGCAAAGGGACTGTTGTACATTACGCAAAAGGCCCTTCATAAAATTTTTTTTTTTTAAACTTCACTCTAAAAAAAAAATAAAAAAAACAGGAATGCACACAAGATCTAGAACGTTCCCCGAAACAGGAGAGAGGGAGCCGGTGTACGGGCCTAAGGAACCGCACGCTAACCCATAAATACTACTTGGAATTCTTGTATAACTGAAATCCATACGCGCTAATGGGACACAGTGGAAGGTACTGGAATGGATCCTGACTCCCCTCAGTGTGTGCGACCCCCCTCCTAGTGTGCCTATGTGTATATGTGCCTATGTCTAAGAAGGATGTGTGTGTGTGTGTGTGCGTGTGCATTTGTGCGTGAGGCAGAATGCTTGTGTGTGTGTGTGTGTGTGTGTGTGCAGCAGAATGCGTGTGTGTGTGTGAGGCAGAATGATTGTGTGTGGGTGTTTGTGTGTGCGTGACGGAGAAAGCTTATGTGGGTGCATGCGTGTGAGACAGAATGCTTATGTGGGGACGGGGGGGGGATGGAGGGGGGGTGGTGTCCCCAGTACGTCTAGTTGGGGTTATTCCTCTCAGCGCCGCGGCCTGGGGAAGTATTTATTTTCAAAGTGGTAATGGATGAACTGAAGCAGATGGTACCGGACGTAAGACCCGAAGCGCACCCTGGAGCCCCCACTTCGCCCCCGCCACGAGGGCCCGCTGGGGCGAAGGGTTTAGCCGAAACAGAGCGTGCGAGGCCTCAGCGTCCTCTGGAGGTGAAGGCCAGCTACCCCTCGGGGAGGGGGGGGGGGGGGTGAGAGCGGCGCAGACTCACCTTGAAGTTGGAATGCACGCGGTTGTTGTAGAATATCCCCAGGGGGGTGAGTTCCGACTTGGTTTCGTTGACCCTTCCGTGGGAGTCGCCGGTGGAGGCGCTGTGGAACACGTACCAGATCCCCGCATCCTGGGACACAGAGGAGACGACAGCGTTCCCAAAAATCCACACCCCTGATTATCATACCAGCTGTAGTGCCCATTATTCAACATCCCCTACTCAGAACAGCAGCAGCAAGTACACAGAGAACTCATTTAATCCAGCTTTAGTGTGCACTACCATTATTTTTGTTTCTTCAAACATCAAGAATTGTTCGTTTCACAAACAGACAGATTAAAAAGTGTTATAAAAAAGGAAATGTACATGCAAGCAATGATTACGAAAACAATAACTTGATGTTCTAATTGTTCTACATGGAGAAAAACTAATGATGGAAGCATCCTTGCAGCCATATTTTTGGACAACCCCACACATACTAGCAGGGTTCTGAGAAATATGAGGCGCCTGGAAGCAACAGCTATTTTTACACAACATTGAGCGCTTGACTGACACAACTGAAACTCGGAGATGCAAGTCAACACGTACGAAAAGTCGTAAACGGGCTGGCACTTCTAAGGAAAAAGAGATCTGTCGGGGGGGCGAGTCGCGCAAGACCGTCTGAGTCATTCCTTCCACAACATGGCAAACGTTTCGTCATTCTACGCTGACGACAGGCTCTTATTTCGTACAACAGATACTCTGCAACTACTCCCTGGGGCCGGTTTCTTCATAAAAATGGTGCACGTGCGCCCCCATCCTCAATGTTCTAGTTCCTCTAGTTAGGACAGCGATGACGCATCATCAACATCATCTCTGTACTTTGACTAATCCACTGTCTTTCGAAAAGTCCCACTCAACAAGGCCGTCTGCCAAACGAATAGAAGTACATATAAATGAATGTAAATGTAATGGGAACAAAACAACGTATTGATACATTGCATATTTAAACATTATTTATAGTTTTGCCTGTGGTGGGAGTTGCACAGATGCTGTGCAGATGAAGACTTGGAAATATCACAATTTTTGATGCATGTGGACAATATTTTAAAAAATATACGTTTCTCAATACCCAGAGGGTCAAGAGTACGTCTGTGGCCGGCTGCATTTGGCCCTCAGGGGCCCCAGTTAAACAGACACTGGAGCACACACGTTTTTTTTTGCAACCCCGCTTGCGTCTGTTTCCTGGCCATTTTCCACTGAAGATGAGGAACGGTTGATGTGCGACTGTACGGCCATGAAGCTGTTTATCAAAATTCGAAATCTCAGAAGTAGAAGTAAACAAATGATACAAAATTGCAATTTAATCTCAGAGAGTGCAAGATCTCAGGTGGGCCAAACCACTAAAGTCAGCTGCATTAAAGTTTTAAGAAAGGATTTCAGTTTTATTGGCACTGCATATTTCATAAAGTCTGGTTACATAGAGAAAATATTATTCTGAATAATTGGTACCAAGTTAATCTATGTTCAACTTGGGTGGGGGGGGTTGTGACTTAGAATTTCTTTATTAAGTTTAGAGTGACCTTGGGAGAGCTCCACTGAAAAGGTGTTACGCAATGTTTCAGGGGTACAGGCGGGGAGGTGAAGTCCAGAGCTACTTTGAAAGTACTCCATAACCTCCAAATATGGACTACATCTCCCATGAGCATTTGGATAACAGAGCCCAGGCTTGATTGGACAGATGCAACACAGAGGATTCTCCTACCTGGGAGCCTGCAGCCGCATTGCTGATCAAGTTGTTGTTGGGGTTTGCAATCCAGAATGTAGACACGGCCCTATAAAACAACAATACACACACACACACACACACACACACACACACAATATTAACCAGAATGTCAGCTCCATTGTCATAATGTTCTACCACAATCACTGTCAAAGCTCCATATGTTCTGATTGGCTAATTGTATCATATTCAAGAAGCGTAGTGGCTGAAAACAGAACATCTATAACTAGAGTGACAGCACAGACAACACCAGAACTTAAGGAAGTACAGACAACAGAAGCACCACCACCTGGCTTTATTACAGAGCACCTCTTAACACACAAGAAAGAGTGGAATGTGACATAATACCAACAATAACTGACTGAATGTGTGAGAAGTTCTGTGCAAACTGGAGAGTCATGTGATATGAAAAGCAGGGCGTGTCAAGACTAGATTTCAGTAAGATTAGTCATGTCATGAAAACCACGAAACCACACCGCCAAAGAAATAACTTGCATAACCAGAAAAAAACTGTGAAATAACTCACACATGAAAATATATAATGGATAAAAATGCAATAAAAATACTAAGTTTTAAATCCCTCCAATATGAGGCTATATCTAACTGTGATTTAGAAATAATCAGGTGATTACGGCTTGGATGCTGGGCAGACGGTAATATCTGATGCTGCTGTTATTAAGCACAACAATGAAAAGACAATGAACAGTCAAGCACCTGTGAAAACAGGACTCATCTCTCTGAAAACAACAACAACTCCCACTATCCCCCTTTTCCACAAAGTTATACACAAGCAGAAAACAGGCATGCGGAGGTGGAGAGTGTTATTGCAGGGATAAGAACAGCACCCTCACCTTCTGTCAGAGGAAATTAAATGTCTCTGCTCTCCCTTGCCATGTTTTGAGTCTCAACACACCACTGTGCAAACAAGCAACCCTGGAAGTACACTATCAATCCTGCCAGCCCAGGCTGATGTGGGCTGGCTGTTTGCCCCTTCAAGGCCTCTATCTGTACCCTCTCACCCCCTCACCACCGCCCACTCCACCACCCCCCCCCCTCCACCCCCAACATTCTTGACCTCCGACCCTCATTACTCGACACATGTGCTAGCGGTTAAAACTTTGTTTTTTAACAAACATCCGCTCGCGTGCGACGACGTGACATCCGAAACAAGATCAGAGGGAGCGCAGGTTATTCGGGAAACGGGACGGCTGGACGTCAAACAAACCGCAAATCTTGCCGTTCTTCTTCTTTATTTTTTGCTGCTTACAAGTGTGAAGTAGGATTTATGGATGTTTGGATAGCTGCATTTATGTTTTTTTTTGCTGTTACATAGCTCATAATTATGACACTCAGGCGAGTGGTGTGGGGTGTGCAGGGGTTCGAGTACTGGACTTTGGTCCCAAAGGATTCTGGTGTGAACTCCGCAGTGTACTTTACCTCTTTAGAATAACGGGCTTGCTTTTGTAAAACTGACCGCACTCTAAGCCACCATTAGACTGCCATGTTTGTTCAGCCATAAATAATGTCACATTATTGAATCATGTTATTTAGAAAATGTTAGGATTCTTTTGAAGGAAAACCTGCACCAAAAGCGAAACGCTGTTTGATTAGTACTTCATTTCAAACTTAACTGTTGATGTTAACAGATTCTATTTGATGACGGCCTTCGTTTGGTAAAAATAATGCTTATCCACCAGTGCGCAAAAACATTCGGCCCATACATTTATGGCGCCTTACATGCGCACCGCGGTAAAGACAACTAAAATATTCAGCTTAGCGTAAAACTTTCAAAGAATTACCGGCAAGTGCTTAAGGGGCGTGTGGTTCTGAGACATTAAGCGAATCAATTGGAAGCGCTTACAAATGTCTGAATGGCCCGCGCAGCGCTTTGATCCTGAGCTAGCGTTTAGCGCTCCGCAGCGTAGAGCCATCAATCTGTCAGCGTGTGAGGTCGGAGGTGTGGGGGGGGGGGGGGGGGCAAGAGAGTCTACCAGCTGACAGAGAATTTCCTGACCGGTGAAATAATTTAAAAGGAGAGCGAGTGTGTGTGTCCGTGTGTTTGGGAGAGGGGGCGACGCAGTTGGTTGCGTGTGAACAGGTGTGTCCAGTGTGTTTCTGAGCAAATTAGTGTGACTGTGTATTTGTGTCTGATGTGCAAGGATGTGAACGTGTCTGGGTTTGCATGCATGCAGGCATGCATGTGTGTGTGAGTTTGTGTGTGTGTGCACGTGTGAGTATGTGTGTGTGTGTGCGTGCACGTGTGATAAATTCTTACTTGCACTCCGTCGCCGGTACGGGCACGTAGCTTCCAAACACCTTGTCTCTGATGGTGGTGCACATGGTCTCGTTGCGGTCGGTTGGTAGGATGGTTCCCGGCTTGGTCACCAGCCCCAGATTGTGGAAGAAAGTGTTCCTCTGCTCTATGCCGTCCTCCAGGAAAAAACAGTGTCCCAGTGTGTCATAGCCAACGGTGTCCCTTATCTGGAAAAGGACATTACATTTTCTCATTAGGTCCTCACAAACGACAGGAAAAACAGTCTAAGAGCTTAAAAAAGGCATCTTTCCACAGGCCGGTTCATTCCACAGACCATTTCAACACTGTGCCCTTGTCAAGTCTAATGGGCTATTAAACGGTTAGCCTCCAAAACGATTAGACCATCGGCGTGGCTACGGTCACTTCCTGTTGTCGGAAAAAAGACGAAAAGCGTTTCTGGAAAATTCTTGCAGTTTAAAACCATTTATCAAAGAAGCATAACATGCCTGTTTGGGTTTGAGTTTTTTCTTGTTTGTAGTGCATGCATCTTTGTGCGTGCGTGTGTGTGTGTGTGTGTGTGTTCGCATGCGTGTGTGTGGAGACTCAAATCATACGTAAATGAGAAATCTAAACTCAGGCTGATAAGAGCACAATGACTCTCTGAAATGGCGCAGAGAGAGATGTCAGCACGTTCGGGCCAATCTGCAGATTTCCACTGCTCAGTGGCAGTCAGTCAGCTCCACATCACCCTGTCAGTGTTATCACATTAAACCAGAACACAGGGAACGGTCAATCAACACCCAAATGTCAACAGCGCACAAAAACACACACAAAAACCTACCCACAATTCCATGGGATACAAAGAATAAATGTCCTCCAGCCACACAGCGCCTGCTTTTGTATGTTTGTTCTTGTGCATGTGTGTGTGTGTGTGTGTGTGTGTGTGTGTGTGTGTGGGTATGTGGGTAGTGTGTGTGTGTATGTGTGTGTGTGTGTGTATGTGTGTTGTGGTGTGTGTTGTGTGTGTGTGTGTGTGTGTGTGTGTGTGTGTGTGTGTGGTGTGTATGTGTGTTGTGTGTGTGTGTGTGTGTGTGTGTGTGTATGTGTGTGTGTTGTGTGTGTGTGTGTGTGTGTGTGTGTGTGTGTGTGTGTGTGTGTGTGTGTGTGTGTGTGTGTGTGTATGTGTGTGTGTGTGTGTGTGTGTGTGTGTGATGTGTGTGTGTGTGTGTGTGTGTGTGTTGTGTGTGTGTGTGTGTGTGTGTGTTGTGTGTGTGGTGTGTGGTGTGTGTGTGTGTGTGTGTGTGTGTGTGTGTGTATGTGTGCGCGTGTGTGTGTGTGTGTGTGTGTGTGTGTGTGCGTGTGTGCGTGTGTATGCATGTGTGTGTTCACATGTTGAGGATCAGAATCCAAAGCCATAGCTCTGATCCCCTGCACACTAACAGGTCACTGTTCGTGAATCCATGGATACAGAGCCCTCCCCCTCCCTGTGATTGGCAGCTCACCAGCAGGCCGTTGGTGGCGTGGACGGTGACGCAGCGGGAGAAGGAGTGGTGGATGGACAGGGAGTCCACGTAGGTGGGGGAGCTGTACCCGCCCCTCTCGTCCACGTCCCCGCACAGGTGGAAATTCACGGGGTACCTGCCCCTCACCTGCTGGCCCATGTGCTTCAACTCCACATGGGACAGGTGCACAGAGGTGAAGTTCTCAAAAATCTGCAGGGGAGCAGGATAAGAGAAAGAGACAACAGAGGAGAGAGAGAAAAAAAGAGACAGAGAGAGGGAAAGGGAGAGTGGAAATATGTAGAGGGAAGTCAGGGAGAAATAAAAAAGAGAGAAGAAGAGAGAGAAAGAGAGAGAAGAGAGGGTAAGAGTATTAGGTTGTTAACTCAAAAATAGTGAGCATACAAGTACACAAGGAAAGTTTATACACATTTTTTACAATTGTCATTGTCATTATTAGCTTTATTTAAATAGTTAATTAATACCCCCACTCAGCCCAGAACACGTTATTATTGTCACAATTCTCTGCGCATGTTTGTGTGGGTTTTCTGTGATTTGGCAATGCGATGCCTCATACGAGTCATGGCAATCAGGCTGAACAGAACCGAATGGGGAAGAGAGGGGGGTGTACGTTAAGTCAAATAGAGACGCTTGCGTTTAATGGGCTGCACTTATATTCAAAATACCACGAAAACCGCAACATCTGTTTCGCAGTACTGCAAATCGGTGCCATATCTGAGACTGCAAAGCCAGCAAACAGAGCAGAGAAACCCAAACTCCCCTTACTCCACTCTACGATGGGCACTTCTATGGTTTTATGACTGAACAGAATGGTTACTCTTTTCCTGGTAACTCTATGGGTGAGGATGAGCAGTTCGGCTTGTTTAGCTAAGGGTGACCAGTTGGTGTTGGCTGTATAAGCCGTTATTACGACACTGCAGTTCTTCTTTTTCCAAGTACAGTAAACTTAACAGGCTTTTTCAAAAGGTAGCCCCCCCCCCCCCCCCAGCCCCATTACATATCTACTGACCAAAAATGTCTGTTACGAGCCAAGCTTAGTGTGAACGAGGCCAAGTCCTACAGTAAAACTGGAGGCCACTTAAAAGACCAAATGGGCCAAAACAAACTGCATTTTACACTAATATCAACCTATATATCAGCACACTTTATGAAGCTTGATGCAGGATGACCCAACCATTGAGGAATTAATAATGAGACAAGCCTGGGGGTTGCCAGTTGCTTATGTCAGAGTCAGATAGAGGGGTTACCAGTTGATGTCAGTAAAACATCCAATCAGCATTAGCTTACTCCAGTACTACTCCGCTGACCGTAGAGTGTAGAAGAGTCGCCAGCTTCTGGGCAAGTACACAGGTGTAGCACAGGTGACACGAGCATGTTATGTTTGCCAATTTCAAACGGCAAGACAAAAGTGCGGCAGCAAATTAATAAACACAGAACAATTATTTTAACGAACCCGTTTTTAATCCCTTTTTGCCAAAAAACCGCACGTTCATAATGAGGCCAGGACAATCCAACAGACTCAACGTCACTGTGTCAGAGGCAGTAATTAACGCACACTGCACAGACGCCGCAGGGCTTCCGCTCGGGCCCCGGGTTTATAAGGGGTGTCTGTTTTCCGTTAGCACACGCTGAGCAACCCTTCTCACTCACCGCACTGCGCCACGCGCAGAAAATCCGCTCAGCCCCGTCCCGGAACCGATGTCTCACAGACTTTTATTTATTTTTCCCCCCCGCTGCGAGTGGAGAACGGCCTTGAGTCACACAGCAAGAACGAGATTCCACGCTCGTCACGGGAAAAAAGCCCAGAAAAACAGGCTTGGGAGAAGACGTACAGTAAGAGGCCAGAATCGCATTCTGTTCAAATACTATTAGATTCAATTCTTGCTTTATCACCCCTGACAAGTAATTCATCCTGCATAAATTCATCATGTACTTATAAAATGTACACCCATACACATACCACTACCAGGGATCTGGAAATCAAGGATCTCTAAGCTATAGTATTATCCCTCCCTGAACGATGCTATCAGATGTAAACTTTATGTACCGTAGGATCAAGGTTATTACACACATGCAGCATCCATACATATATACACATGCACACATGGATACACACACACACACGCACACCCACACACCAACCGCACAGCATGCACACACCACAAGCACACACACAGCACACACACAGACACAGACACACACACACACAAACACACATGCGCACACGCACACATACGCACACACACAGACACACACACGCACACACACCTTTATATGTCCCCCGAAGGAGTCGTAGCTGAAGAACTGGCACCAGTTATTCCCGTAGCAGGAGTTTTCCATCTCTCCGTGGATAAGGATGTTACGGGACAGGACGGCTACTTCTGCTCTCATATCAATCCCGTCCAGGATCTCCCCCACGTGGGCGAACTGGGGCTTCCCTGAGGACAGTTAACAAAGCACAGGCTTTTACCCATAATGCCCTGCTGAGGCGAGACCGTTACCCACAATCCCCTGCTGAGGCGAGAACAAGGCTTCCGATACCAGCTGCAGACAATGGAAAAATGCTTCAGAGTAAAAGTAGAAACTGTGCATGCTTTTATCCAAATACAACCACAACAAACACATATACACTTGACAACAGTCTTATGGAAGGTACAGGGTTAATTAAGACAAATTCCAAGAGGAGGTTGAGGTATATATTTTTTATTGGCAAAAGAAAGTGCTCTGGTTCAAGTCACAGGACAAAGTTAAGCTATCCTCATCTTGCTCACTGCAGTGCAAACTACAGGAAGTACCCCCCCCCCCCCTCGCCATCCCCTCTCCCCAAGGAAGGGTAATGGCTCCCAACACCACCGGACGTTTCTCCAGACTGGGCCCCACCCACCCATCAGAGCAAGCGATGACAGCTGTTAAAATCAGTTGGCTGGGTGCCACAACGTGCCCGTGGTCTTGCACTTCTACCCCCTTAACCCCCCCCACCCCATCCCCCATCCCCCACACGTCGCCACAGCATCACCGTCACCCGTGACGACCGGGAGGAGGAGCTACCTTCCTTCCTGCAGGAAGCAGGGCATTAGCCCTTTCTTCTGCCGAGGACCACGATACGAAAAACACGTAAACAGCAGCTGTGATCTCTGTTCCGCCCCGGGCAGTGTCCCCTGAAATCCGACACACACCCCCCCCCCTTCCCGTCCTGTCCCAACCTGACCAGGGGGTCAATCTGGTTAACAGGAGCAGGTTTAAGGTTACAGTGAACAACTCTCATACCCCCTGTATTCCGTGTTCTCTCTATAAATACCGCACACACATAAAAATACACATATGTTTATACGTACACGTACGCACACACACACACACCATTATAGATGCTGTTTTTTATATTCAATGTCCATCCCCGTTATGCTGGTGGAAATGAGAAGGCCCCAGTTGCCCTGAGACTTTTCTGACTGTACTCACGACGGGTACTTAGGGACATTCTCATAAATAAATACCTCCACCACCCACCACTACCCGCCCCCCCCCCCCCAAATGATCTTGGCTTGGAAGTGGCTCAGTAGAGGTCAGTCAAGGTGCGCGGCCCAGACTTTTATAGCCTTCCCCGTCTAAATCTCCCCGATTTATTTTCCAATTACCCACGGATTTTCATCCTGAGAAGCTCGAGCCTCCTCCACCGGTGGGGTATTTTTGTGTGCGGACTGGGACCGGTGAGGTAACAGCGCTGATGAATGTCTGCGGCTAGCCCCCTCGCGCTCGCTGAGCGAGGAGCCCTGTCAGGAACCGCGTCGTTTTAGCCGGGGGGGAGCGCGCCGAACTGACAGCGCCCCGGCCGGAGTGGACTCTCCTGGGCACGAGCACAAAGGAGTCCCTGTTCGTGGAGGAATTTTCATTAAGTCTGGGCCACTGTCACGGACCGGAGAGCGCGTCATCAGGGAGAACCGTCTTACGGATTAATCAGGTCTGCACAGTACAGCGCGCGGATGCCAGAGCGGCTCGGCTACACCTGGGCTATTCTGCGGTGAAATATGAAGTATGAATGATCGGCCAGCGGTGCCGCAGCGTTCTTTGGCAGTGGATTCGGTGCCGAAAAGGGCCTGAATGTGGGGAGCAATGCGAACCGCTGTGCCGATAATTCTAAGGATGCGGGTTCAAATCCAGCTATAGCACAATGCCAGGACCCAAATTATTTCTTTCTGCACCAGTGCAGAAGATTTTATTTTAGTTTTTTTGGCAGAATGCAATGAACTTGTTCAGGAGATTGGTTTTCGCTTACGGGTCATGAGTCATGTGACTGCGGCTCTTTGGCGCTTGGGTGTTGGGATTTCTGCTTGCACTGTCAGAGCAAGCAGGGCGTATTGTCAGAGGAAGGCCTTATGGATAAGCAGTGGGTTCAGATGCACAAACAGTGAAGGGGCACCAAAGAAGCATTTTCCCTCTTGAAGGGTGGAAGTGGATGCTAAAACCAGTCGTTAATTATGGATGAGAAAAGGGCAGGAATTTTGCGTAATATTTAAGAATTTTTGTCCCGTAAAATATAAGCCCGTATGGGTCTCTATGTCTCTATGTAATAAGATATGAATTAATTCGACAGAATAAAAATTTCTCTCCAGTTAGCAATCATAACCAGTGCAGAAAAGATTTGGTAAACGTTCAATTTGGAGATTTGTAAAAGAAATTAGAAGTTGAACCCAAAATTGATTTCCCTCCAAGCATAAACTCACCAAACAGGTTCAGGTGTGTCAGCATCCACTGGAATGCCAGGATAAAGTATGACTAACTGATAATTGCCCAACCATTTTCCCTTTTCCCCATAAAAACACAAAGGCTGGACCAAGCTTGACGGAAAGAATCGAACAAAAGACAGGACAAAGACCTCTCTCAAACAATCGTGCGCTGACCTGAAAGACCACGTCTGGTTGCGCAACACGGTGCAGCTAACAGGCCTCTTGGCTCGTGGAGAGATGTTTACTTAAGACGCAGGAAAGTCTGTTCTGAAGTCATGGAACACAGAGAACTGGCAGGGCCACACTTACCTCACAGCCAGGTCCCTCTTACAGAGCACAACAGTGAAGTCTTCTGACATTGCGTTTTAAATGTATTCTCTTTTACATCCCAACTTTAGTACTGATATTGATACTGTGAGGCCTTGTGGGCTTTTACAATTGCATTTAATTTATTTATGTGGTGACAGTGTTCTATCAGCTCATGCGTTCAGAGATCCTCCAAAGATCCTGTAGTCACTTCACTGCCTGAATCGAAATGGAATTGGTCCCACCCACGACTGCCTGGTAAGTGGCTTTGGATAAAAGCATGTGCCAAATGAATAACTGTACATGCAGTTTGAATTATTCTTTTTTTTTTTTTTTTTTTTTTAAATAAACAGAAACCAGTTAGGAGGCGAGTGCTCTCCTCACCTTGTATCCTGACTTGGTGCTTGGAGCAGTCGGGACAGGGCAGGAGGGTGAACTCCTCGGCCTGATACATGGAGTAGTCGGTGCTGGCCACGACGATCCGGTCCCCGGCCCTCCAGCTCCGGGCGTCGTGCTGCAGGTTCAGAACCACCTGGTCCACGGCGTCCACCTGGAACCCGGTTATGGGGAACCCTGGGAGACATTCAGAACCGGCCGCGTGAGAACGCGGAGGAGTACCAAACCCATTTTTGGGAAACAGGCGGTTAAGACAGAGCAACAAAAACCCCCAGCGCTCAAACACGCAGATTCACTGCAAGCCAGAGCTGGGTCAACTTCAGGAAATCAAAACAAAATTGAATTAATTTTTTAAAAAATCCTCATGGAGCATTTTTTTTTTAAAAATTGTTCATTCAATTTCAGTTCATTTCCTAAATTGACCAATGAGAAATGGAATTGACCCCCCAGGCCGCACACTTTCTGTGTGAACCTGGACAGCAGCCCAGCACTGTTAGCAAAAACTGCACTCCCATAATTCCACCTTAATTTGCAAAACATCTGCAACAAGCAGAATGAACAGGGAGCGCACATCGTGATTGTGTTTTATGATCACCTTAGCCCAGAGTGATTTATATAGCTTTACACTCCTATGTCAAGTTCTGAGGGTTTTACTGCAAAATTTCTGTTTAATTTGTTTCAGGGCTACAATGCCTATACCCCTGCCAGCATTAGAAGCCGAAAGCCGCGAGTTTGAGAAAAGGTAGACTAGAGCAGGGGCAACAAACTCCAGGGCTGGAGAGTCACAGCGTCTGCGAGTTTGTGTGGCTTGCTACCAATCAGCAGCCAGAAACAAGGCGTGTGAACTCTTTAGCCATTAAGTTAAATTTAAATAAAGACTTAATTATTCAAATCCAGGCGCGTCTCGATGCCAGCCTTCGCTGAGAACGGCTCGTTTCTCGCGGGCGTGGCCGCGTAGGGGCGGGGCCCCTCTCGGAGGCGGGGCTGGACGCACCGTTTCGCCACTCGCTGTAGGCGGTGACGGAGAAGCGGACGCCGTCCACGGTGACGAAGTCGCGGCGCGCCAGCGCCCGGCCGCCCGTGTCGTGGTTCTCGTGCTCCCGCACGTCCTCCGAGCAGGAACCGTTGCCCCCGCCGATCACGGAGACCAGCGCCCACGCCTGTCTGAAAAGGGGGGGGAGTGAGACAGGTCGGTAAGAGGTTATGTAAGAGGTAAGGTTGTCCAGAAAAAGAATGAGAGGAGGACATATACATATGGACACTTTCTGTCAGATATATGTTCATCTTTAACATGTTATATGCACACTCTGCTATTACATTGCCCTGTCTGTCTGTTACTGTCGTGTTTAACTTTTGTAACCTTTGCTTCGGCAACAGAGAGCAATGCTGTGCCAATGACACAGCTTAGAATTTAAATTTAAAGAGGACTGACAGAGAGAGGGAGAGAAAGAGGGAAGGAGAGAAAAGAGAAGGGAAAAGAGTGAAAGGATTTATCCACACATAATAAAAGGAAGGCACTGATAATGAGAAGCTTCCAAGAAGCAAAGAATCGGTTAAAGGGCCTGTGTTGGAAAGTGTGACTTCATTCTCAGCTATAGGCAGGCTTTGTGTGAGCCCTGAATTTCACCAGTGTTCAGACCACTCCCAACCACGAGGGACACTAATGCTCTCTGAGCCAAGGGCAGATGCCCCACCAAAGGCTGTCCCCCCCAACTGCCCCGCCAACACCCATTTCATGTCCCCTCGATTCTTTTGATGACAGCGATGCGCTGGAACGTTCCCACAACATCCCACCAACATTGGTGCCGCAGAATCATGAATGGTGCCAATCCAGCCAGAAGTCCCTGGCAGCAACTGAGGGACAGAACTGAGAGGAAACGTTGGTGTAACGTTGCCGCAACAACGCCCCGACGTTGGCACAAGGCTCTCAGCGCTCCTCGCTGCGCTGCGATCGTTCCGCAGGGCCACGTGACGGCCCTGGCAGACGGCACCGGCCGCTGGCAGAAACGCTGGCTGACTCGTCGCTTTTCCACACCTGTTGCAATTTTTCCCAGGAAAAAAAAAAAAAACTAAAAACTCCTGAGGCAGTCCTTTTAAATCTAGTTTCTAATGTCATTACTACTACTAGGATGCCGTTTGCTTACCTGGTCATGAAAGCTTAGATATTTCATCAGATTTAGCCCCAAAAACCACATTCCTATCAGGCAAATATGCAGACACACTGCAGCTAACTGAACAGAACAGCAACCCCAGCCACACTCCAACTCAAATGGATTTTACTTAATTTCTTAGCAGCTGTCCTTATTCAATGTGACTTGGCTACTTAGCTGGAATTGTTTGAAAAAATGAAACCTTCACACCAAATTCACTGGAGCCATTGCGGCTCAACAAAGCAGAACCCACAGTCTAGTTGCCAGCCTTTAGCACTGCATTGCACTGCCGTTTCTACACCACGGGAAACCTCTCATGACCTCCCACCAGTGCTATTCCACTTCCTGCTCCACTTTTCCTGTGGAGAAAAGAAAAGTCTCTTCTTCCTGTGAAAAACAAAAGACACACGATGACCCTTTCTCCTGCGATCGGACCGGCTACCCAAATAGGGAACTTTCTTTTTTTTTTTTTTTTTTTAGTTTTTTTTTTTTTGGCGGGTGCTCCAACCCAGCTTCAAAAAGAGGAATAAAACTTTAATAAACTCATTACACTGCAATATTCACTGCTTCACTGGTGTTCACAGTTCCATGAAAAGAAAATCCAGGCCACTGTGTTAACGGTTGGGCCTGCCAGTACAAGTCTGGTTTTAAGAGGTCGAAGGCATTTTCTTCGGTTGTTTTTCCTGGGATCGGATATTTGCAAAGGATGTAGAACAATCCCACCGACTTAGTACTACTGACAGGGCAGAGAGGAGTAGGTAAGGTGGAGGCAGTCATTTCCTGAGCAGATTGTTACTCAGTTACCTGCTGGCAAGTCAGCTGGATAAGACAGAATTGCAACTGGGTAGCTTCTGCTACAGAAAACATTCTCATTTAAAAGGAGACACTGCCTCATTTTTATCTTTTTATTCCTGTTTTCAAAAGCAGTGTTTCTAAGTCTTTGACTTCTGGCGGTCCATTTCAAGATGCGTCAGTTTTTGTCGTCATTAAATGAAATGTGTTGCAGTTATTGTTTTTTGTCTGAAGGCTGAGGGATCATTTATGAATACATTTCTTTGTAACCGGACCCTTTCATTCTGGTGATCACGGCAGAGAAAGAAAAACAGTAATTAGAGCGTATTAATGCTTACAGCGTCCCTCCTGAGACTGCGAGATTGTGGAGCTCTTCCCCCAATGAGTCATCCCAAATCCCACAGAGTGGTCCATCTGTTTGGCACTCTACAGTAGAGAAGTGCATTGTGGGTAGTGGCCCACAGAGCACCTCCCTGGAGGGGGGGGGGGTGATCCTTTTAAGACACTGTTCAGGTGAGTCCCATGGTCTGGTATCCCATCTGGAGGGAACCGGTGCTGACTGCGGTTGGTGGCCTCATGGGGTAAGCCACAGTTACCAACGATGTTAAAAAATCTAGATGTTTCAAACTTTTCTTCAGCGTATCTTGTTTTCTGGAGCCATCCAAACCAGGACAATGAGTTTAAATGTCTTCTTAGTTGCTCATACATTTTAAGGGAGAAAAACAATAAGGGTCATTTGGCTCAAATTTTTCCACTGGGTTTTCCAGCACTTCAAAAGTTTCCACCTGACAAAACAGAGCCCGAAAGAAGATCACACACACACCCAAAGGAGGGGTCGGAACATTCCGTACGCCCCACCCTCACTCTCGCTCGCAGTTGTGTTGTCAGTCTTCCAGTTTCCTCGATTGACACAGGCATATAAAGGACTCATTTCCTGTCATTGTCAGCACGTCATTGAAAAACCCTTTTAATGACTGAGGAGTGCTCAAAACAGTAGGACACCAGCTGTCAATCAAGCCTCCCCCTCCCCATTCAGACCCCCCCCTCCCCCCCCCCGGGGTTAAGGGCCAGGCGGACGGTGGGGACGTGGGGTCACGCTTCCTGCCAGATTATCGGCGTTTCCGTGTCTGCGATCCGTCCACCATTACGTTTTGTTTCCTGTCCCGTGCGAGTCGCCCCGACCGGGGCGG
Organism: Anguilla rostrata; assembly: GCF_018555375.3. Classification (NCBI taxonomy): domain Eukaryota; kingdom Metazoa; phylum Chordata; class Actinopteri; order Anguilliformes; family Anguillidae; genus Anguilla; species Anguilla rostrata. Next base: position 37,220,563 of record NC_057942.1, on the reverse strand, counting down.
CCGCTTGTTTGTGAGCAGATAGAGACGGCAGGCAGCCAGGTCACAACCCTCTCCCCAAACCCCGCCCCCACTCCCAACCCCCATCCCGCACTTCCCCACATGATGTCAGAAATCACCAGCTCACCGAAAAATCCTCACCTCTCGACATGAACCTGCTCGGCTGTCACAAGGTCTGATGCTCATGTGGACACACATGTAGCCAAGGGGGAGGGGGGGGGGGTTTGGATTGAAGCCAGCACAAAATGGCAGAGATACGCATAAAATACAGGAGCAGATTATGATGAAAGTGTCAGAAGCACAGCACTGAGCAGGGCTCATTTACAGTGCATTTCCTGTGCCCTGTGCAGTTGGGCCAATTTACAGCGTACAATCCTCGGTAAAGACACAGCACGTTTTGGGATCAGGATTCAGGGGTTCTGTGGGTGTACAGGACTGCAGGGCGGGGGTGGGGGGGGGGGGGTTCCCCTACGCACACGAGACCCTGAAACCAGAGAGGCCGCAGAAACGCAGCCCCGCCCCGCCCTCGCTCCCTCTCCGAACCAGCGCCCGACGAGCTTGGCGGATCGAGGGGCTCCGCGGCTGGTGGGCGAGCGGGGCGAGAGGGGCGGGCGGGGCGGTCCGACGGACGTCTCCCCGTACCCCTCTCTCCGTGCCGCGGAGGCCCGGGCACATCTGGCCCCCATTAGCGGATTCGTTCCCCGAAAAAATCCTCCCGCTCCCAAACAGCATTCCGTACCGACAGCGGGCTCCTTTTCCAGCCCACAGTTCTCCTCCGGGGGGGAAGGCGTCCCACGTGCTTTCTAAAACTTCCAGGGCTCCTGGAGATGTCGTTTACGTTGTTTGTTTTTTTTTTTAAATGGACAAAACCAGAGTAATGTGATTAGGAGCTGTGACAGAGGCTGTAAAATGTTTTTAAGTAAATAGAGGGACTTTTCCATCCTCCCTGCACAGAACACGGAAGCTAATGCAATAACGTTTACAGCCCAGAGCTTGTTTTACATTACATGTCAAACGTTACAGTGCCAGGTTACCAGGAAAATATTTGAAAGACTCGATTGCCATCCGGGCTTCATGAAATTACACAAGACAAATCAGGAAACTGCTGATAAATTCTGAATACAAATGTACGTTCAGACGGCATAATAAAGCCAGTCTGAGATTAAAGCTCTGATACATTCGATGTAAATCACATTATCTGCTTACAGTACGGGTGGCTAGACCCTTCACCACAAACACAAAGCCTTCCATTGTTCATTTCATATTGCCTTGACAGTGTGTTATAACATACCCTGGGCGCATAGCAGATAACGTTCAGTAAAACAAATTCAGAAGTACATTTATACATATTTATTTTTCATACATTTTATACTGTTTGTCATCGCCCCAGACAGCCTAGATCTCTAGAGCATCTGGAAAAGTACCTTAGAGTCTGTGAGATGGAAACCCTGAAATCGGATCCTAGCCTGTTGTACTCTGCTGCAAGTCACTCTGAACAAGAAAAACCAACTGGAGACAATTTAGATAATAATAATAATCGCATTAATAATCACCACTGCCGCAATATTACATGCCCAAATTAAGAAAAGGTAGAGAGTTTGAAAAGTAAGACAGTAGTTTCCTAAGGCAACTCCAGATTTGTGAATGATCTAATAGCATTTACAGACCATCAGTCATCCCCCTCCCCCCCCACACACACTTTCGTAAAACGTAATAAATGTGAAAAAGCGAAGTGTAGAAAGCTCTGCATCAGCATTTTTCTTCTTTCCCTTTTTTATTTAACACACAAACCCTGGAAACACTGCATAACCTTCCAGCGCTGTTCTTCCTGTCTGTGCACTCACCATGGAAACGAGGGATTCATAAGAAAAGAGATTTACAGCGGACACTTTCGTGTGGAATGGGGAAACGGATTTGAAAAAATGGTCATAAAATAATCGAAATACGTATGTGATATACCTCTGGGTCTGTAGAACTGCCGTGTGGGGGGGTGGGGGTGGGGGGGGGGGTGTGTGGTTGATTACTGGAACATCAGATCACGAGTTATCCCGAGCAGTTAAGAAGGAATAACAGGAAACAAACAGCCCACCGCGCGCAGAGGAGACATTTCATTTAGAGTACAGTTAAATCTCCGGCTCATGTTTCCCTGTAGGGCCCTAAAGACGAACGAGTGCACACAGCTCCTCAGGTACTCCGAGGGCACTCCACTCCAATCGGCCCCAAGACAACGGCGCATAGCCCCACCCTAGGACAAGGGCCCTAACTCAATCTGGCCTCACTGTGAGGCTCAGAGCCCAGCTTAGGGAACAGTGCACTACTTTACCCTGGTGCAGCATTCAACTCGACTGTACTGCAAGTGTGCACTACTTTACTCCTGCTCCACTGCAAGTGTGCACTACTTTACTCCTGCTCCACTGTAAGTGTACACTATTGTAGATCAAGTGTCCACTACTCCACTGCCATTTACTGCAAGAACGCCACTAGTCTACGCTCGACCCACTGCATGTGTACGCTACTCAGTTTCATGTCACTGCAAGTGTGCCCTATATCAGTTATTAGGAAAATTAGAAGTAAGATTTTCATGTCTCTCTCTGTCTGGCGCATCTGAACTTTTCTGTTTGAAGATTCGGTCTGGCAGTGCGAACAAACAAAGTTAATTTGGGAACCATGAATGATACAAATTCAAGAAAAACTATTTGGCAAGTTGGACTTTTTTTCAATGTTGACTTGGCACACTGAATTGACACCTGGAGATTGTTATGCAAGCTCGTTCACAGAAGCCCTACGGACACGCTGGATGATTGTTCGCGATGTCCTACACAACGCGTGATGTTCTACACGACGCGGCTGGGGAAACGCACAGGAAAACCCGTGACCCTCGGCAGAAATCAGGCGTGAGACCGAAGCTCAGCCTTTATCAGGAAACCGGGAGTCCTGCAATGTGTCTGCGCACGACAGCACCTGTTTAAACACGCTATGCTTGCGTACATGCGATACGCGCGTGTGTGTGTGTGTCTTTGTGTGTACCTACAGACATTTGGCTGTGTGTGTGCATTTTTAAAGCAGCTATGAGTAGAGAAGCTATTCTACATGTTTATAGCTATGGGTGTGCCTGCCTGTGTGTGTGCCTGTGTCTGTGTCTGTGTGTGTGTGTGTATGTGCCCGTGCAAGTGTGTGCGTGTGCAAGTGCATGTAAGTGATTTGCCAGCGTGTCGTACACTGGCTGAATGGATGAGCGCAATGGCAGAAACTTGCCTTATTTCTTTTGGCCCTAAAGAATTGTTTTTCCTTCTACCACAGCGAGGCGAAGGCTTCTGATAAGTAAGGGACCGTGGCTAAAGAAACCACCGCCGCTCCCCTTCAGGCACCGATTAAATGCTTATTTTTATTATCCTCAGCGCCTCTGAAACGGATTTGTATGTTATTTTTCCAAGGCGACTCCACAGACTGCAGACTGTGTATACTTGGCCTTTTTCCTCAACAGAAGTGAGGAAAGAAACAAAAGTTTAAACAACATTTTTTTTTTTTTTTTAAATGTCACCATTCTAACCGGCCCCCTGAGAGTCACTTACAACAACACTCGTTACTCCGGGTTTACACAACCTTTGCCATGAGGAGCCACTTCAGAGGACCGGGAATGACGATGACACCAGACGCTTTTAGACGTTCTGTATGGCAGGGAAGCCGTTTCAGAAGGTAACGGTTGTTCTCCTTTAGGGAGGGGAGAGTGGGAGCAGTGTTATCCACCCAATAACAGTCTCCCCCCTGATAGTGGTTGTTCTGACAATTACAATGGGAAAAACTGAAGTGGTTAGCACTCAAAAATGTATTTTCCTAAATTTCTAAAGTGCATATTGTAATATTGCATATTGTGCACAGCTCACTGAAGAAAGCCAAAACATTTGTGCAAGATGCTTGTTCTGCATTTGTAAACAATAAGATATAGTATAAAATGCACTTTGAAATTTAGAAAAACACATTTTTGAATGTGAACCATTAAAATTTTTTCACAGAAATCTTTTCCACTGGTGTATAAGCACCAAACGAAGCAAGCGAGAGAGTGCGGTGATTCCTGATACAGATTAATTGCAACAATTGCAACAGTAACAGGCATCTACGTTGGGTTTTGGTGCAAGAGACTGCAGTTGGCTCACATCAACCACCTGTTTCCAAGCAGGAAGTCCCTTCGTGGGAAGTGACAGAACACCGAGCAAGGACGGCAACCACAACTACGTCAATCTAATTCAATATGGTCTTAGAACCCAGCAGAGGTCAAGTCAGAACTCTCACGACCTGGGGAATTAGCATATGGAGGGAGTCCAAGGATGCAGCCAACAGGATGCAGCGCTCGGAACGCTGAGCTTCTAAACAGCAGTGTGAACCCAATCAGCAGTGTCGCCAACACCAACAGCACGAAAGGACAAAGGTGAAGTGAAATCAAAAACAGCAAGGGAACTGCCTTATTATCAAGTTCAAGTACACATTAGTGCGATTAAAGCAGATATGCTAGTGTCACTGTTTCTTTGCCAGTGGTGCACGTGCTGTTCTTATATTTTTGTTGGACTTTTGATAAGCGCAACCTGTTTGTAAAAAGGGGCTATAAAGAGAAACAGACTAGCCTGATCGGTTACTGTGCACTCGAAACCGAAACACTGTTTCCACCCCAGGTAAGCCTCAGCATCTCAGGAAAGCACCAATCACATGCTTCTCCACTCCAGGTAAGCACCAATCACAGGCTTCTCCACCCTAGGTAAGCACCAATCACATGCTTCTCCACTCCAGGTAAGCACCAATCACAGGCTTCTCCACCCCAGGTAAGCACCAATCACATGCTTCTCCACCCTAGGTAAGCATCTATCACAGGCTTTAACGAACAGATGAAACACCAGATGAGAGCCAGGCGGAGAGGGCCCTGTTACACCCTCACACAGAGCACATCCTCTCAGACACACCAAGCTTAGCCCTGTGTGGGTTTACCTTCCCCTGCTGGGCTAACGAGCGGAAAAGCAAACGAGCGGCCTAACTCCTCACCAAACAGATCCTTTTCAAACCCGAACCCCTGAACCGGGCCTTCGTCCTCAGATCTGACACGGATCACAGTGAAAGTCCTACGTGCCCAGCGTTAATACGCCCAGCACTCGGCCTGGTCTATGGCCAGCCGCTGTGGCAACAGCAGTGTAAAACCTTGTGGTGAAGAAGAAGAAAAAAAAAAACCCCGTTTAGAGTCATCCAGGAAGGGGCCAGATGCAAATGTGGCACTGTTCAGCTCTAGCGGTTTGTGCCAGGAAACTGATATTTCCCTCCCTACCCACGGCAAAGTTTTCTTACAAAATATAAAATGTGCGCCCTTTGCATTTTGGTCATGCACGAGGGTTATTTTCAGACCGGAACAGGGGCTGACCACAATATCTGGACATTCTAAAATTATACACCTCATAACCAGCACTTGTGTGCCAGAGCCCTCCTGGTGTAAATATAAATAATCCATATAAACTTAACGCATAATGTCCCAAGCTGTGTTTACTGACAGTGACTGTGTTTCACACAAAGTTTTTTTTTTTTTTTTACAAGCGTTGCTTCGTGTTGGAAGTCACTGAATTCCGAGAACTCTGCTGTCATCACTGTGCATTGGCACTACCCGTATTTGAGGTTGTTACTGATTGGACTACCTATGTTTGAGGTTGTTACTGATTGGCTTGCTTATACTTGAGGTTATCACTTATTGGTTCACCTGTATTTTAGATTGTTATCGAATCTAGTATTCGAGGTCTTTGCTCGTTGGTCTGCTTGTATTTGAGCACACCACTCATTGGCTAACCACTGACCTCCTTTTTTCTCATTGGCCTACCTGTATTTGAGGTCGTTGACAAAAGTGCTCCCCAGCAGGGTCTGGACGGTCCTCTTGGTCTCGTCCAGCAGGCTCTTGGCGGCCGAGTCGCCCACCGCCATGGCGACGACGCGGCCGGCGGGCAGCCCGCGGAGCAGCTCGTGGAGCTGGCGGCTGTCGTTGTGCGAGTCGTGCGTGTCGAAGCGCTCGGCGAAGAGGACGGCGCCCGTGTCCTGGTCCACCACCCGCAGGTTGATCCCGCGGCTGAAGTTGCGCTGGAAGGCGTACCCGCCCGTGGCCAGCCCGGACGCGGGCACCGTGCGGGTCAGGAGGGTCCAGGACAGCTTGGGCGTCCCGTGGAGCTCCAGGGTCCCGCCCGCCCGCACGCCGATGAACTTCCTGCCCAGCCCGGGCACCTCGGGGAAGTCCCGGTCGTCCGAGCGGCCCAGCAGGGCGATGGTGGCGCGGGACCGGTAGCGGCATTTGGGAGCCCCGATGTGCAGGGCGCCCCCGTCCTCGATCAGGATGTGCCGGGTCCTCAGGGTGATGTTTTTGGAACCTTTAGAGTCGTCGGCAAAAACAAGCAGACCTGGCAGAAAAAATGAGGGATCAAAATAATTTTAATAGAAAAACAACAACAATAATAATAATAATAATAATAATCATCATTAGAACATTTTTCCTGTCAGAAACATAATATAGAAAAATATTGTGTGCATGCATAATATAAATAAAAGTATTCCATTTCCCATCTTTGGGAAACGGAATACTTTTGTCTTCAATAAATGCCGTTCAAAAGCGGTTCACCTTGAATCATTTCTAAATAATAAAAAAACAATAAGAAACAATAATGAGATCATTAGCCTTCAGGATTTCCCATTTTAGGAGGAATATTCACACCACCCATGCTATCAAGATGTTTCACACGGCATTTCAAAGATTTCTCTCTTCCTTCCCCATGTTTGTTTTGGAACTGCCATTCACAACACTGTAAAAAAAAAACCCCAAAAACCCGGAGACATTTCTACGACAGACATCCGCCTCTCGAAAAAACGTCGCTTAGCGACAGGTGGCTCACCTCCTTTCTGGATGGTAATGGACTGCAAGGTGGCAGAGGAGTCGAGCCGGAACTGATCCCCCTTCCGGAGGACCACCGCCCTTGTTGGGTCCTGCCCCGGGTTCCACTTCCGGAGGGAGAGGTTGTGATCGGGGCAGTTTTCTGGGGAACGGACATCGGGATGCGTCACGCACATGAACATTTAACGAGACCCTGCTGGGGTGTGTCAGCTCCTCTGCATGCAAGGCTGCTTACACACACCCATGTGTCGTAACTACTTTGTAATGCAGAACTGTCTGTAAAGCACACATTATCTAATCCAATCATTCATTGAGACCAAACCAAACCAAAAGTTAAAGACAGAAGGATGCAAAAAAAAAAAAATGGGTGTTCTTTTTGAAAGTATGAATTACATCATTTCACGAACCGTGGGAATGTAAGTTCAACAGCAACAAGCCAACAGGTCGAAATGGAACAAATTTGAAATATGCACAATCAAAAGTGCATAATTGTTTTTTTTATTTTTTAAACCTTTCCACCCCTGATTTGGAAGGAGAAATCCCCACACCTGCCTACCAGGAGCACTGTAACTGATTCAAGTACCAACCTGAGTCACTGACCTGTGAGTCAGCAACTATGTCACATCCTACAGGCCACACAATACTACAGGAGCACAAATGACTTTTTTTCACCCAAACAGACAATACGCAGTAATACAGGAGAGACAGTAACTATTTTACACCCTACAGCTCACACAGTACTACAGGAGAGCCAGAGACTATTCTACATGCTACAGGTCAAAAACAGCACTACAGGACAGTGCTAGTTGTAACTGGAGGAGGGCATATGTCTCACTGAAGCTAACTGGCAGTCTGGTGGCTCCTGGTATTTTGTTGGGGGGTTATACTGTAGTTGCAACCTGAGTAACCCTGACCAACTGAACCCCACCCCACTGCTGGCAGAACAAGGCAGAATGAGGCCAACTGTGCCCAAAACTCCACACTCCCAGTCATAGGTGGGCATGAGGACACAGCCAACCTATAACTGCAGGCACTCAGAAGCCTCTACAAACACGGGGATGCTAATTCCATCCCCTCCTGGTGCTCCTACCAAGTTCAAAGTTCAAAGTTCAAGGCCACCCCCTGCCCTTTCTCCCACACCGTTTCTTGTGTGAGATGAGATGGGAGATTACAGGAAGCCGAAACAATCTGTCCCAGGAAATCCTGTTTAAACACGGCCAATCCGGTCACAGGGGGGCAGCAGTACGGGCGTGGCCTGCTGCAGTTTGGGGGGAGGCGGGGGGGCTATTCGTATTGAATAATGGAACAGCGGCGGTTCTGCTCTCTCGGGTGGTCGGCTGTTCTGGGGGGGGTCACCAAGGGGCTGAGGTTCTGAGTTCATCCTCCAGGGGTTACGGGTTCAAACCGGATCCACTGAAACTGTGGAAAAGCAAACCCCGGGATTTCCACGGCCAATCTCTTTAATATTCCGCCTCTCGCGCGTGCCAACCAAAATGGACTTTTGTTATCTGAGGGTTTTCTGATCCTCGATATCAATCTTTTGGCAGCGTGTCCGAGATCAGCCTGTTGTTGTATGGGCTGTCAAGCTGAAGTCAAACGAAACTGGCTGTTATATAAAAGCAGAGACTCTCACTGAGCACTGGGTTTGAAAAAATACATAAATTTCTCAGGCAACCTTTGAACTATTATACAAAGACTGCCAATATTTAAATGGGACACAGCACATAAGAGAACAATCAAAATATAGATACATCTGTCTGGCAAATAAATGAACGAATATGTGTGAGCGAACTATAATAAAATTATAATAAATGGGAGAAAGAAATGACACAGCCAAAGACTCAGCCAGCTGACATTTACTGCATTTTTCTCCCGTATGGGCCAGCCTGAATGTCATTCTGAGAGTGCTGCTTAACCCTTATATGTGGTCCTCAGGGTAAGAAACAGCCCTATCCTTTAAGAGCACTGAAAACCTCCAAAATGACATTTTTTCAGCATGATGACTTTTCCTGGAGTGACCCTGTGATATTACAATTTCCCTTTTTTTATATTTTGCTACGCCCTTTTGTGTGAAGCATATTTAATATTACAGATGGTTTTACAAAAGCGCATTAGGGCAGGCAATATTGTGCTGGAATTTTGCTACACCCATTTGCGTGAAGCACTTCTAATGTTACAGATGGTTTTACAAAAGCGCATTAGGGCAGACAGTTTTGTGCTCAAATCTAGGGTGTCCGTTTCAGCTCTGAATGAAACAGCAGAACATGGCCGCCAGGCTCTCCCCACACCGCTGCTGCTGCTTCTGCACTGTAACCAGCGTTACGTGTGACCTTCGACCCCCAGGGGAGCAGAAACGGGTGACCTCTGCTAATGGTGCAGCACAGGATCTCTGGTCAGCTGTTGGAACACATCCTCCCACTTTCCCAGCGGCTGTAGGGGTGCACTGAATAACAGAAACGGCCAGATCCGTCTTCCGAAGGCAAGCCCAGCGATTCACACCGTTGGCTATCGGCTTCTCTTTCAGCACAAACCCGCTGCATGTGACCAGCAGTCTTTATCCAGCCCAGCTGGATTTCTGCAAGTAAAAATTATGCTACCAAAGAATAAGGGACATACAGACCAACAGTAACTTAGGCAGTCTGTGTGCCAGACCTAAGAGCAATCAGCAAGATCGGTCTGATTGATTGGATAGGCCCAGGGTCTTCCAGGAAGATAAGGGTGGGATCTCGAAGAAGAGAGGGCGTGGGCTCTTTTTTTTGGGGGGGGGAGGGGGCAGGGGCGGGGCTTTCAACAGGAATGGGCGGGGCCTTTCGGGAAGAAGCGGGGGAGGGCGACTCACCGTCCAGGACGTCGGAGGAGGTCAGGCTGAGCACCAGGATGAGCGTGAGGAACAGGGCGCCCAGGGAGACGCCGAAGCAGATCAGCGTGTTCCTCCTCCTCGCCCGGCCCCGCCCGCGGAGGTCCAGGGGCTCCTCCGCGAAGCTGAAAGCGGCCTGCCGCTCGGGGGGGGACGAGGGCTTCAGCGGGGGCGGGGGCGGGATCCGGGGAGGGGGCGGCGAGCGGACGGGGGCGATCCGGCCCGGGACGCACCCCGCGGAGCGGTGGCTGGTCCCGTTGGACGGGGGCACGAATATGGGGGGGGCGTGGTGGGGGCCATCGTTAACCTGCATGGTACCTGAGAGAGAGAGAGAGAGAGAGAGAGGAGAGATGAAAGAACAATAACTAAAATAACGTAATTCATTTTATCAAGACACCAAGTCTTGTTCTGAAAAAGCACTAATACTGAACTGTTAGCACTAGCAGGAATAACAGACACACTTAGACATGTACAGGAGGGAAACACACACATGGACACACACACTCAATCACGCACGCACGCAAGAGCGAAAGCCCCGCTCAATTTTTCTTCTCGCCCCCTCAGAAACACCGCGCCGAGGTGTTTACGCACGTATGCCGCCCCTGAGGTTGATCGCTGCCCTCTGTGTAAAAATGGCATCTGAAACACGTGGCTCCCATTAGGGCTCAAAGAGCAGCCAAGCGCCCCGGCTCAGCCTGGCGTCAGGAGGAAGCGGCGGCGCTCTGATCAAGCCTGCGAGCGCTTTCGCAAGACATGTGTGCCGTCTGTCATTCGCGATAGGGAGACACACACACACACACACCACACTCCGCATACACACACACACCATACACACATACACACATACACACACACCCACACACCTAACACACACACCACACACACACACACACACACACCCCCACACACACACAGCTACACATACACACACGACACAACACACATACACACACACACACACACACACACACACCATACACACACACAACACACACACATACACCCACACACACACGCATACACACATACACACACACACACACACACACACGCATACACCCACACACGCATACACCCACACACACACATACACATACACACATACACACACCCGCATACACACATACACACACGCATACACACACACACACCCCCACACATACACACACACACACACACACACACACACATACACATACACACACACACACACACACACACACACACACACACACATACACATACATAAACACACACACACACGCAATAAAGCGCCTGTAAACCTTTGCTACCTGTAAATGTCACTGTTGCTTCAGAAGGGCAGCTGGCCTTCACTGTTAATCTGAACTGACGGTATGTTTTCACAAACACTGCTATTCCTATTGTGATATTTTTTTAATTAGTACTGGGTGCAATTATCAGCTCTGAGCCCTACTTAAAAATTTATTAGGACAGTATAACGCAAGCCTAGAATCTTTCAGGAAAAATATCAAGGAGACTCATCAGAATTTATGTCTTCAGTGATATAATAATAGCTCTGAAGTGTTTTTTTAATCCTTGCTGAAACAAACATGGCTGAACAACCAACAACTTCTTCACCTCAGTGCATGTGACACACATGTACCAGATTAAACACGTCTGCAAGTACCACACTTGCAGTCTTCAAAGAGGAGAAGCAAACTCAATTTATTGCATTTCTGGCTTATGGTGGGGCTCGACTTGCAGTTCTAGGAAAAGAAACCCCAGCACAAGCCAGCAGAAAATAGAAAGGAAAAAACAAAAAAATTATATAAATTATATTTTTTTTAAATGAAAAGCTGAAATGAGGAATGACTCAGCCATTTTGCCTGTTAAATTCAGGCTGGTTTGTACACACACACAAAAAACACACCACGCCACAGACCGCATCACTTTAAACAGATTTTTTTTTTAAAAACCACATAAAATATCTCATCCACGGTTATAGCATTTTATTTAATCAATCGAGCAACTTGCACAGTCAAGTTTGGCTCCCTTGCAGAAGAGGGGAGGAAGGGAACACCCTCAGGACTAGACACGCTCCCCGACGAGGCCGTCGGGGGTTCCACACATAAGTGATACCCCTCGCAGGCACCTCTTTTAAGAGCCCATAAACCCCTTGGCAGGACACCCCCTGCTCCCCCCCCCCCCCACCCCCACCCCCACTCACACTTCTCAAATGTCACCTCCGTTTCTAGGAACCGTCTCCCTGGCAACGGTCGGTTAGTGCCAGCGGGACATCTGATTAACGGGCCCATCCCCAGACGGGACGGGTCCCCCAGATTCAGACAGAGTCATTCCCACCGAAGGAGCTCCCAGCTGCAGCTGGGCCTGGGCCGGGGGGTGGGGCGGTGGGACAAGTATCACTGCTACTGCAGAAAACCACAAGCACTCCTCCCACCCTCTACACACAGGAACACATACACTCTGACACTCACACTCACACTCTCAAGCTGTATGACTCACACACGCACATATTCACTCTATTTCTCATACACACACACACACACACCACACACGCAAACACAAACATACACACACACCATAGGTCACAGCAGTAGGACAGCTATGACAATGACTGACATTGTTTTTTGAAGGACTGTGTAAAGATTCTTTGGCTGGATGCTGTCCCCGTGACAGGCCGTGGCATGGCCACATAAAACTTTCGTTTTTTTTCTGAACTTCACTACAATATTAGACCTGGCTAACATGTCACCCCGTCCTATACTGTGGTCCTGCGGTCCAACAATGTTCTATTTTCAGAGCTAAGACCATGTCACAACAAAGCATCCAATCTGGCCTCAATGAAACTGCAACTACAACTAAAACCAGTTTTAAAAATAAAAAAACCACAGCTTGATCATAACACACCAGTTTTCTTTCCACGTTTATAAACAAAGGGCTGTGAACTGTAAGCTCCCAGAACACCACAACCCGTTACAGCAAAGAGTCATAATACATGCTTTTTCAAAGACACGTTTAGTAAACTGTTTTCAAAAATATTTTATTGTTCCAGTAGTGAAAAAGTACCTGCGCCTATTGATGTAAACAATGCTCTTTCCTCCTCCAAGATTTCAATAAACATTCAACTGATGCCACCTCCGAAACGGAGCCACTGAGCGTTTATTATCCGCCGGACGTCTGTCGGACTTCAGAAGCTGAGCTGCTGAGCGCGTGGCAGTAGTATCATCTTTTCTGCCGATGCGCCGGCGAGCGCGGCTTGCCCTCAAATTGACAGGGAGAAGTTCGGTCACGGGGATAATTCGCTCTTACTGAGTAACTGAACACGTGCACATCGTACAAGTTAGCCTTGTTTGGTCAACGACAGTGATCGTGCCATTACCATTAACGTACAGCGGTGCTGTAATAGGAAGGATAGATGTAGATGCCAACCTAAACTGCCAACAAACTGAAAAATAAGCTATAGATCGCCACATGTCGCTGTTACTAAATCTTAGTTCATACTTTTGTAATGTTATACCATATTATTCATTGTATTTGATCTGGTATAATCTATTATAGCATGTGCTTGTTAAGTTTGGGTCGATTCCATTCAATTTAGTCATTTCGCTAAATGAATTTAGATGAATTGAATTAATAGTAAATTCATCAGGAATCGAAGTGATTGTCCTGAACTGGCAGAATCGAAATGGGACTGACGCCAACCTTATTAGCCTCCCAGATTCGCGGTTTCTCATTTCACTCTCGAGTTCGCAGGACAGGCGCCTAACTAGTGAACATGAACGTGTCTTCTCTGCAAAGTTCAGGGCAATCTGAACAACCTGAATGAGGAGAAACATGTGAAAATAGCCTTATTTAATATATCGTAAAACACCCCATACGAAGCACTGTCTTAATTGCAGTGTCAAAGTCAGATATCATTTAACTGTTCCATTGACTGTAACTAGCCTAATAATTTAGCGATCGAGAGAGCCAACCAACAGCTTCAATACAGCGAGGTATCGCAATAGTAAGCACGTTACATCACAATTTGCACCGAAGGGACTCAAAAAAAATCCATCTGAGCAGAAATCAAAGTCTGTTTAACACCTAACATAATAACCCTGACGTCTTCAAGCCTGCCCTAGTGTGAGGGTCGTAGCCCACAATCGCCAGTTAGGACGATCTGAATTGCCCCACTGGAAGACTCAAACAATATGCGAGTGTCCGCTTACCTTTCAGAGACCTATTATCTTCCCTCACGTGCCATTCGCTCCTTTTGTCCAATCGCAGAGTATTCCCAAACACGTGGAGCAAAAATGATTGATATGAAGAGGTAATAATGTCCGATTCGTCTCTTTTTATACTTTTTTACATGATGTTTTCTTTAAGGCTGAACTCCGCCAGCCCCCAGCACCCGCGGCTTGTAGAGGAAGTGAGACCGGAGCTTCGCATTGGAGACTGACGCGGTGGGGGAGTGGCCAAATATGAATCTGGAAGGCCAGAATAACGCTCACAGCGCGCGGCGCGCTCCATCTACTGACGCAAACGGAGAGGCAAGCAAGTAAAGCATTTTGATATTCATGCGTGGATTGTGGGCGAATTACATTTAAGAGATTGATTCTTTAGTACTTCTGATGCATATTAGTCCTATTTTCTTTTTAAAGTACTTGCTATATAAACAATAAATCACGACAATGATAATGATGTAGTGGTGTGGGGGTATTTTTAAGAACAACTGAGAAAAACGTCTGTTGAATTTTAAGGGGGAAATGCTTCAGACTACTAACAATAGATGTACCAACATAATGTGCACTTATTTCAGGGTGACATGAAATATTTTCCTTCTTTTTATGGTCCTCCTCTTCCTTTGCCTCACAATTCCTCCTCTTCTCCTTCTTTCAGCTCCTGCCCACCTCCTCTCTGTACAGAACAATGCCCCTGTCACAAGCAGCAGGGTTCAAAGGTCACAGACACAAGCGTTCTGCCTTGACCGTTCAGCCATGGCGACACTGCGACTGCTTGGCCCCAGAGATTAGGATGAATGTGGCATTTAAGTACCTGTGACGTCACCAGGAGCTATACAAAAGGCTACCAGTGTATTGCTATTGCATGCTGCTTCATAGTTCCCATAAAGTCCTCTTTCTATCCATGTCGCATTTTAAACCAGACATAGCCAGCGTTGTTGCGGATGAAAGGAGGCATAAAGAACAACAGGAGACATAGCTGCAGGCCAGAAAAATAAAACTGCAGTGCATTTAGAAAACTGTTCGGACAAAAGCAGAAACAACTCGGTCCAGTGAGAGCGTTTATGTTTGGAAAATGTTACATCACTGCCACTGGAGGGGTTCTTGTGTATTCTCTTCTAAACCAATGGTGCATGCGCACACTTTTGTTCAGTTCGGCAAAGCATAGCTCTGTAGGAAACCTCGTCTAATCCCCTCTCCCCGCTGCCCCTGGTCTCCAGCCGATGAATAATGGATCTTTCGACATCTGAGGGTCTCAAATGCATGGATTTATTGGGAGCAATATGGAGAGAATGTGATCTCTGTTTTTAAATGAATAAGACATTGACAGCTTTATTGCCATCTTATAGTCATTGCATGAAACGGAATGCCTGGATATATGTAGCCAAAGTCATTTGAGACCTTAACCCAAGGAACATCTGTAGTTCAGCAGGACGTAAAAGGGAAAAATGAGACCCCAACGAAACAAGCAGTAAAGCCTTAAGGTCGCTTGGGATGTTGTACACATGTCCTGACTGATTGGCCTAATTTCACCTTTTCATTTCCTGGTGTTCTGTCCTATAGCTGTACAAAAGGACTGTTCATTCAATCTACTGGCACCTGCTTTGACAACGTGAGCAAATGAAGGTCTTCATTGCAATGCATCTCCTTTGGGAGCCAAACTCTTCAAATATGTAAAGCTTTGACTCATTCTTTTCATTTCACCTATGCAGATATCAGTAACTGATTTTAAGGGGAAAAGAACAAAAGCCAGAAGGCCCCGTGGCTCTCCAGGACCAGGACTGAGTATCACTGCAGTAAAAAGACAAATGCACCCATATAAAGCAGGGGTATCCAGCCTTATCCGAAAAGGTCCAGTGTGGGTCCAGGTTTTTGTTTTAGCTCAGCGCCAAGACACCTAATTCTATATAAAGTCTTGACTGACGACCATGATTAGTTGAATCATGAATTTATTTTTTAAAAGGTTTTTGTTGCAAGATAAATGCTGCGCAACTGCTCTCATTTTAATGTGGGAACTTCCCACTGTTTCTAACAACGCCCATCATTCCCAGTACAACATTTAAAAATACGACAGCATGTCCACGGTAGTAAGTAATCAAACTGAATTTAACGTGTCGCTTGTAAACATCACTGTCAATCATCATCTGTGCTTAATTAGTGGCAATTAGATAGATCTAACGGTGTAATGGACCCGTACAGTAGCATTCATCACGGACAAACAGGCTGTCCTTCTCACGTTCGTCACTGCACAAACTCAATAGCTTACGAGAGAACGCATCTCCATTACTGTTGTATTTAGTCATACGTGTGAGAATAACTCATTTCCTCGTAAGGATACTGAAGTATAGGCTTAATATTGTGCATGTTGGACTCGACAGGGAAACGACGAAATCGGACTAGATGTGAAGCTTTGGTTCAATAACAAGAGTTATAATCCTATTTAAGGCTGTTATTGAGGTTCATGAAAAGGGTAATTTACCTGGTTAGCACAAACCTGCAAACCAGTGACAATGGACAGCCATTATTGTGTTGCATACCGTCTCATTTCATCCTGCTCTGAACCCTTTGGTTGTCTCCCGACAGTAGCTCAAAAACAAACCACTCATTCCAGATTAATATTTTATTCCCTTAAAAGGGCAACGAGGCGCTACACTCCAACAAACAGATCAGCCACAATTATTCATTAATCTAAGCGGTCAGAGGGCACCTGCAAATCTAGTTTCTGGGAATGAAAGGGTAGAAAACTAAATCCAGAGAAAAGTAGGCCTACATTATGACACACTCCTTAAGTGGCTTTAAACGTGGATTTTAGGCACACCAGGGCATTTTCACAGGGTATCATCTCCAAGCGCTCCCCGGGATACTTTTTAAGAGAGCACAAATCTACCCAGAACACCGTGCAATACGGGGCGGCTCAAAAGCAGCTAGAGCCATTTTCTGGCTATTAGGCAGTTCTCCTTGGCACTAAAAGCAGACCAAAACAGTCTAGAGGCTTTTGCCACACCCCCCACACAATTAAATTTTTTCCCTAACTTTGGAATGTCCACTTACGCAACAATGCGATGCTTGTGTCATCGTGCAGTCACCTGCGCCCACACTAGGAGGCGCGCTGCCAGGCCACCCAAGATTAAAATGAGGGACGCATCTCTCACCTACGACTAATGCTGCAAGCCTTATCTGCACAAGTGCACGTCACAGACCAACAGCAGCTCGCGAATTATTTCACACCCTAAGAGAGGAAACGCAGCTGAACTTTCACACAATTCACTGCCCATTCTAACTGAATGGCTACATCGCAGAGTCCCCCCCACTGCATTACAAGGTCCCCACAGGGATGTTTCCCATTGGTGTAAAGTGAATTTGATGTAAGACTAAATAACTAATCAGATATTATTTATTAGTGTTATACAACATGGCATCCTAAATTGGTCTGTTGTTGAAATTCTCAAGTCTCAAAAAAGCATGCACTCCTCACTCAACTTTAATTTAAAATAGTTCTTATTTTTATGCTCCAGTCATTTATTATTATGGTTCATTATATTTATTATTGTTTATAGTTATTAATATCAGTATCATCATCATCATCATCTTTACATATTGGAATTGGTCTGTGTAAGGACTGGTAAGGAAGTGTACACTTGTTTGAAAACACATCAGGAGTCCATTTTAGCTCAAGTACCCATGAACACACCGTGGAGGAGGACCTGGAGGTACTCTGAATAAATGAATTGTTTACGTTGCCATGGATATTCCACCAAATTCCAAAATCAAATGCGCATTAAGCAGTCGGCTGGATCAGAAGTCCTGTCCAACACATGGCTGCTTTGCTGTGGCATGCAAGTACAGTGGAGCGAGAAATCTACGTCTGCGTTTCCCTGCTCAAACTTCAGTCAATACACCGGTCACACAGCTCGGTTCCTTTCGTCAAATACATTTTTATTTCCTATAGCAATTCGCTTCATTAAATCATAGTAACTATCATATAATTATAACATTTAATAAGTCCTTTCAATAATGAAAGGCGTTTTTACACAAAATAAGAATGACATTGGTCAGATTGAACCGTGCAACTCCGTCTTGAGTTAAAATGGATTCGCCAAATATGTATGCATAATAACAATTGTAATAATATAATAACTGTAGTCATAGTAGTAATAATATTACACAGGAAAGTATTATATTTATATATAAATAATACACGTGGAAGTATTATATTTATATATAAATAAGAAATATCAAGTACAAACATTATTTACACGTTTAAAAGAACTGAAAGAGAGAGAATGCTCGTCCTCAGCTTCGACGCAGTAAACAGCCGAGGTCAGCTTCTTCCCCCCCTCACCAAGCAGACAGTTTATTCAGCTTCACCTAACGAGAAGACCTGTACATGAGCGTCAGTGTTCTTCAGCCACACCCCATAACTAGGCCTAGGCAAACTAACACTCCAGCAATAGAGGTAACAGACACTAACCAAATTTGGTACTTAACGTGATTTATAGATAAATTTAAAAAATGGCTAGAAATAAGAATCTTCTGAAAAAGTTAACAGCTGTTTTATTATTATTATTATTATTATTATTACTTATTTTTTAAATTAATCCAGCATTTCATAAGTGGTCTGAAGAAAAAGAAAAAAAACGTAAACTATCAGTTCTCCGAGTCAAGTCTTCCATACATAAAATCTCTGTGGGGGAAAAAAACAAACAAACAAACAAACAAACAAACAAAAAAGCAATTGTACAGCTTATTGGAGATGTTTTAAAAACATTTTCATACAAATCGACTTTTCGATATGCTGAACGTTTGGCAACACTGGCACAGTAATTGTCAGAGTCTACATGTCGTACAGTACCTTTACATTTCCAACATTTACAATTAAAATCGTTTGTCAAACAGGAACAAAAGAAAACGGCAAAAACGAAAACGAAAAAAAACAAAAAACATCCAAACACAACGAAAGTGTTGGGGTAACGTGGCAGACTGATCACGTGTTTATCTTCGGCCCCCGTTACACTGGCATTAAAACAGTCATCGCAAAACGTTTGCAAATCATGACCTGGGTTTTTTAGTTTTTTTTCTTTTCATTTTTTTAAAGGCAGCAAACATGACTTGCAAACAGATTTGCTTTAGGCTTACTGGTTCCATCACTACTGCACTGTGCAATTACAAAGAAAAACAAAATAGCAGTAATAAAAATAAAAAAAAGTCTAATCTATAATAATAATTAAAAAAGAAAAAAAAAAAAAAACTAAACGAGCAGAGGAAATAATACCCATGAGAGTTCACAGTTGTCGAATGTGCGGATGGGGTCCTTCTACAAGTTGACGAGCTCGTGGGCCACAAACTGTTTGAGCCGCTCCAGGTACTGTCCGTAGAGCTCCACGTCGTTGTGCCCCGCCCCCTCCACCCACAGCGGCTCCACGGGCCGCTGGCAGCGCTCGTACAGCGCCAGCCCGTGAGAGAAGTCTATGACCTCATCCTCCGTGCCGTGGATGATCAGCACGGGCGACGTCACCTTGGAGATCTTGTCGATGCTGTGGGGGGGGAGGGGAGGGGGGAGGGGGCGTAAGGATGAGAAATGCATTTGTACGCAGGCAACGGACGGACTCGTGACATGCTGGCACGCGCACACACACGCACACACACACACACACACGCACACACATGCACACACATGCACACACATGCACACACATGCACACACATGCACACAGATCCAAATACACATACACGCGCACACACACACCCACAAGCAGCAGCGCTGCGGTTGTGGTTGTTGTTATTTCCAGTTTTTGTCCAGCTGACGGGATTATGAGTGATGTACTGTGCAGCTGCTGGACAGCTGGGCTGAGGGGTGAGTGTAGAGTCCCCACTGGGACTGCGAAACAGGGATACACACTCGTCTGCTGTGCACACACACACACACACACACACACAAACACACACATACAATACAACATCCATTCACACCGCGTTTCAGCACCACAGCACCATCGGGAATTAACACACAAATTTATAACGGACACCTGGACATGTTCACTGAACGCTGTAGTAATGACTAATGCAGCGACTGCGGCTTCTCTCGGCATGCGAAACAGCAGGAGCGGCTCGCAGCGGCGCAAACAGACGCAGCGACGCAGGCAGGTACCCGGGCTGGCCTCGTTTATTTATACCGCCGCTATTAAAGGAGCGGTGCCTCAGCGCTTGCTCCCGCCTCGGCTCGTACCGCGTTCGTTTTTAACGGGATCCGTTTCCAGGGAACGGGCCGCTCTCGCGCCGTCCTGTAACGGACTCGCTGACCCCGCGTGCCACGCCCACATCCGCCGGAGTCCCGAAACACGAGAGAACGAGCCTTTATCGGCTGGCCGCGTCCCTGAGCCAATCACAGCGCGGGCTGGCGTGGTCGCTCAAGTTAAGGATATTTAACTGGAGCCCATTTAACTTCTGTTAGCAGTTAGCGAAGGCCCTGGATTGAGTCACACGGCTCACTGGCACCACACAACACCCTGCTGCTGCATAGCGCTCCGACTGACAGTCTGTAGGCAGCGTGGGTGTGATTTCATATTTGGACACTAGGGGGCAGTCCGTGATCACAGCAGGAATAATGCGGACGCGAGAAGCGTAGGTTTTTGTTACTGTACTGAACCCATTCCCCCCCCCCAGAGGAATCTGACACAGTGCTATTCTTGCTGCTTCTGCCAGTGCTGTAGTGGCTTTTTCTCACAGACACACACCCACACACACACACACACACACACACACACACACACACACAAACAATGCATTTGAGACCCAGCTTTGTCCTGAATGTGTAATCCAGTAAGTAGAACACTGGGTGGACACTAGAGCTAATGACACCATTTAGAAGAGGCTTTTATACATACATGGAACCCAAGACCTTCTTTTACAGTTGGGTGTGTGTGTGTGTGTGTGTGTGTGTTGGGAGTGCATGCGTGTGTACGGGGTGTGTGTATGCACACCTGCATGTGTGGTGTGGGTGATGATAGGTGTTGTGGGGTAATGTGTGTGTGTGTGTGTGGTCGAATTTGCGGTGTGTGTGTGTGTGTGTGTACTCACTTGGGGAAGGCATCGAAGCAGTAGGTCTCCTTCATGTCGGGGTTAGGGTTGTGTGTGTGTGCGCACGCGCGCGCGTGTGTGTGTGTACTCACTTGGGAAAGGCATCGAAGCAGTAGGTCTTTTGGTGTCGGGGTTAGGGTTAGGGTACGGTGTGTGTGTGTGTGTGTGTACTCACTTGGGAAAGGCATCGAAGCAGTAGGTCTTCTTGGTGTCGGGGGTTAGGGTTAGGGTACGGTGTGTGTGTGCGTGTGTGTGTGTGTGTGTGTGTGTGTACTCACTTGGGAAAGGCATCGAAGCAGTAGGTCTTCTTGGTGTCGGGGAAGGCCACCCTCATGCCGGAGGTGAGGGGGGAGTGCAGCACCACGGCGGCGCTCTCGTAGCGCGCGGCCAGGTCCACCGACGGCACCGTGCCGATGCTCTGCCCGTAAATGATCACGTTCTCCGGCCGGATGCCGTACCTGCGGCACGCGGGGAGGGGGGAGGGAGGGCGTTAGACACACACGCACGGACACGGACACACACAGGCATGTACACACACACAGGCACGCACATTCACACACACACACACGCGGGCCCCAGTTTGCTCAGCATTCAACAATCTCTTATCTTGTACAAAACTCAAGCTTTTCAACGACCTTCGAGGACAATGCTCAACATTCTCAATCTTCTCAACGACCTTGCTTGTGTATTATTTATCTTGGAACAGACTGTCGTGAAAAGTTAACAATGCATCTTTGATTAATAATTTTTAAAACAAAAAAAAAAAAAAAAAAAAAAAAAACATGTTTATTTAGAAACCAGCGTATTTACCGAATACTGCAGGCTTCGGGGAAATGAAACTAATGGTTCCCTCGAGTTCACAACAATCTTGGTGTTAAATGTTTGAGATGAGCAAAATTCAGTTCAGCAAAACACGTAACAGAAGCACTAATACCTAAAAACACCACTGAAGCATAGGCCATGGTGGTCAAAGACCCACGAGAGACCTGCAGTCACATGGAAGTGGCTCATCTTACCCATGAGGGTCAGAGGTCGTTAGAGAGGCTCGCTACAGAACCACCAGATACTCAGCTCTGTGTTCAATAACCACAGACCGTATCATATATATCAACAGCATACGCTACGCATTAATATACGGGCAAAATAGGGTATGGAGAATGCATTCACTCTTTTGCTACGTGTGCGTTATCAGTGCTGATAGGAGAGGCTCCATGCAGTATCCACTCTGGAGCGCAGACAGAATCTCTCTCCTGTCAGTTCGGGTCTGACCCCACTCTTCCTCCATCTTTGGGCCTGGTGGGTGGGTGGGGGGGGGGGGTGGGGTGAGGTTCAGGCAGAGACGGTGGGGGGGGAGGAGGTTAGGTCAGCAGAGGGATGGGGGTTGGGGGGGGGGTTGTGGGGGCGAGGGAGGTTGTGAGGTTCAAGCAGAGGGAGAGCTGTTGGAGGGGGTTTGGGGGAGGGGGGTGAGGGGGTTGTGAGGTTCAGGCAGAGCGAGAGCGTGCTGGAGGGGGTTATGGGGGGGGGCGAGGGGGGGGCAGTCTTGTGACCAGGCCCCGCTGGCTGCACACATTCCTGGGTTTATTAAAAAGAACGTGACCGGCACATCAGCTGAGATGCAAAGCCAGGGGGAAAGAGGAGTTCACAGGAGTCCAACCGCACAGAGGGCCAGGCTTCGGAGTCTGTGTATCGCACACGCACAGACAGTGGCCAGATTACAACACATTTACATACATCTCCAACACAAACCCACATCGGGGACAGGGGAACTTCCAAAACTCGCAGCGCATCCTCGCGCGGAATTCAGACGTGTTTTTAAGAGCAGTGCGGGCAAGGCCAGGGGCTCCCCAGTTTCTACCGGGCTCCCCAACTTCTAAAACCCAGGATCCAAGCTGAACACATTTCCGGTGGCTCAGCGCAAAATGTACGTAGCCTCCAGGTCCGAACAGAGGACAGAATAACTGCTTCTGGCTGTAATGCAGTGCTGAGTTTGATTTAAACAATGTCAGATGGGGGTTACAATGCAGAATAGTAGCCTGTGCAGCACAGCCCAGCCAACCAGTTTAACAGCTGACCAGCACATAAAGCCAACCAACAGAGCTAATCAATAGAATACAGCTATACAGTGTGTGTGTGGCGGTCTGTAATTTCTCTGGAGAAGGTCTACTGAATAATGCAGTGCACACACCCTCCCCTCTGCCCCACACAACGGCACCCCCATTCACCTCTGAGCAGAAACGTATGGAAGAATGACACCAATCCGCATGGCAAACCGTGCATACAGAGAGGAAAGAGTCGTTCATTACTGCACATCCCATAATACCCCCGCCCACCCCCAACCCCTCCCCCGTTCCAGCAGACAAACTATAAATGCCAGGCCCCATACCAACTGCACAGGATGCAAAGCTTCAAAATAACTTTTGTTTTTGTAGGAGCTTCAAACTGGGGAACTTAATGACCGAGAACCCAGAAGACCGATCGTCCAACGGCAGAGCAGTTAAGCCGGACAGCGCCATGATTGACATCCTGCCTGGCCAGTCATTTGAGAGTCCCAGTAGAGTTCAAAGTGACATTGAGAGGAGGGAAGATGGCTGACCTGCTCATAGGACAGTGCTGTGGAACCGCCCCACCCCCTCTCCCTGGGGGGCTGACTGAGGTGAATATTTAAAGATGAGCAGTCGGTGCAGACCGACTAATCACAACTGAAAGGCCGCAGAATCGACATGCCTTCACGGGTGATTCACAGGCCTTTCAGGCAGCCGAGCCCGAAGGACCAGGAGCAGCACCGCTGATCACAGATCCCCCTGCACACGGGGCTGCTCTTCGGAGAGCGACCGGGGATGCTCCGGAAACAGACCGCCAAGGCTCCGCCCCCTTCCC
This sequence comes from Anguilla rostrata, assembly GCF_018555375.3. Classification (NCBI taxonomy): domain Eukaryota; kingdom Metazoa; phylum Chordata; class Actinopteri; order Anguilliformes; family Anguillidae; genus Anguilla; species Anguilla rostrata. The sequence continues at coordinate 37,196,646 of NC_057942.1, read as the reverse complement.
CGCCTTGCGCGAATCGGCACGCCCCACAGAACGCAAAAAAAAAAACGTCCATTTCGCAAAGCTACTGAGCCGGGCGTGAAAAAGAGCGACGGCTTCGTCAACAAAGGGGGAGGGGAAAAAACCCAGCGGTTAGAGGAAGCCGAAGCAGGAAACACCGCAGCAGAGTCGCTCGGCCTGCGCGGCTCGAACCCGACGACGCGCGGAGGACAGGCTCACCGCCACGCATCCGACTGACGGCTAAATTAGCTTCAGAGCTCCAGCGCTCTCACTGGCCGGGCCTTTAGCCCTGCTGCTGACACACAGAGAGCGGGGGAGGGCGTGCGAACGTACCGATGCGGTCCTCTCTCTGATATTGAGCCGCTGGCAGGCCAATCAGGCTGAGCCCTGGAGCTCCAGAGATCACCAGCGAGCGCAAACGTCCATTTTCCAGCCTTCGATTGCTTTAGATTGTCGCGCAGCGAGGTCACCAGGGGCAACCGGAGAAGGCCCACCAGAAGGCTACTATTATTAATTATTCATAACTCCCATCATGCCTCGCTTCCTGGGGGCCTCTCCCGCCGTCTCCTCGGAGACTCGAGCGGAGTCCGTGTCATTTGCTTTGCCTCTGCGTCGCGGGGGGTCAGAGGTCAAGGGTCAAAGCGTGTCAGCTAATGGCTATCGGCTTTCAAAAGAGACTGCTGAAAGAGCTTGTCCAATGTGTTGCACAAGAACACGTCAATAAATTCGGGTTCTTAACAAAACTCCCCCCACCCCCACCCCCTTTCCTCTTACAGAAATGAGAACTACATGTGACCTCCACTTCTTTCATTTAAAAAGGTTTCACTTTTTACCCTCAAAACATAATATCCAAATATTATTCATATCATATTCAAATTCACATTTGTATGTGTGCAATCACTTCAGCTGGTTCTTCGGTTGGCTTGGCGTCAGCTTGGCTCATTCTGCTGAGTTCAGTAAGTTTCACACTTGAATTGAAAATGAAACTTTCAGCGAGCATACTGGCCCAGGCTAGTGATTTTAGCCCACCCACAATCCCCTCTGCTTCATCAGGCCCCTCAAACAGCTGGTGCACGTAGGGCTTTAACAGAAGCAGCAATCAATGAGATTAAGCAGCACTGACTGATTCTTAACAGCGTAACAGGCTAGCTGATGGGCAATGCGACATGAATGTGAGAAAAACAATGTTACTGCTTACATCTCATTTTTAATTCAGTGAAAAGCAAAGAGAGCAAAATCTGTTTGTCTCCTGTGTCCTAGGAGTGCTTTCATGCTTACAAACGTCACCATCACTGGAACAATGAAGGAAGGAATGAATGAATGAACGAGTAAAAGAACATCTTGTCTGCAAACGCCCTTCAGTTCTGCCCTTGTTTGATCCTGTCAAACGCTAAGCAACGTCAACCGTTTCCCACACCGTCTGTCACGCAACAGACAGATAACACTGGTGAGTGACATCTTTCAGAAGGCCTGAGGTTTGCTGACGACGAACCGCGTGGGAGGGGTCAAAACCGTTGGCCCCGCCCACACTGGGAGGCGGTCTCGAGTCGAACAGATGCGTCCTCAGAACCGTGAAGAAAGAGCTTTTCTCACGCCTCGAGAACCCAGCGCTCCGACGCAAGCAGGGCTGAGCCCTCCAGCTCTCCCGCAGATCAGCGGATGAGGAAGCTACCACGGGTTTTTCTTCCCCCTGCCGCGTGCTTCCCTCAAACCCGCCGTCACGCTTTGTCTGCGCCGCCGCCGCCGCCGCCGTCGCCTGAGGACCCGACTGTACGCCCGTCGCCTAGCAACGGGTCAATATTTGACTCCAAGGATCGGCGGCGGCCTGGAGCGCCGCCAAGGCGAGAGACGGAGAGGAAATTACGGCGAGCGAACGGCGGGGAAGGCTGCCACGGCAACCGGCCGGATAGAGCCGGAGCCCGCAGACGCGCGCAGCGGGGACTCTCAAAACCCACCCCCAACCGCCTCCCACCCCCCCCGTCCCCCCCCAAAATATCCACCGTCCCCCACCACCTGTTTACCCAGTATCCCTGCCTTCAAAATAACCATCCTTCCCCACTCAAATACTCCCCCACCTAGCAAAACAATCCTGCTCAATCCCCCTCCCATACCCCAACTAGCTCAAAATCCCCCAACCATCCCTTACCCACAACTAGCTCAAAATCCCCCCAACCATCCCATTACCCCCACCTAGCTCAAAATCCCCCCAACCATTTACCCCACTAGCTCAAATCCCCCAACCTCCCTAGCTCAAAATCCCCCAACCATCTTCAGAATCCCACCTCCTCACCTAGCTCAAAATCCCCCAACCATCTTCACAGTCTAACCTACCCACCTAGCTCAAAATCCACCACCTCAATCTCCCCCATCCCTAGCCCACACTAGCCTCACATAACACGCTCTCCTACTCTAGTCCCCCATCTACCCCAACCCCCCCCCAACCCCCATTCAAGATTACACTCAGCCACCCAAAATTCCACCAGTGCCCATCCTACCTGCAACCCCCGCGCCAAGCTTGTTTCAAACACTACACTCATCTCCCCAGCCCCACAGCCACTATAAATCTCCCACGGCAAACTCCCGAAGCCGCCAGGTCCTGCATCTGAAGTTTACACAACGAGCTTACCGCCCGCACCCCGCCCCCCTCCACCACCCCCCCAGGCCACGCATGACACCTTCCACCTGGCAGCCAGACCGACCGAGCCGCTCCTGTCAGACGAGGCCCCTTCCGCGAGTTACCAGCGGCAACAAGAGCCGTCGTTACGGAGACCGTCACCCGGGGCCGCACGCTTGTAATCTCGCTCGGCAGGAAACGAAGAGGCGATTAATGACAAATTCCTTCCACCTTCCACAAAAGCCAAAACAAAACAAACCAACAAAAAAACCTGAAAAACAAGCTGCCTTCCCCTCACCCCTGTTTTACAGGAAAACTCAACTCAAACTCGTGACTTAACCAGGAACTTGGATTTAAAAAACAATGCATGCAAATTCTGGAAGTGAAGACTGCACCAAGGGCAGAATCCTAATTTAGCTCGTTGGAGAGCAGGAGTGATACAACTTTAATGAGCGCGCCTGAAATGAGTCACTGATTTTATTCAGAGAATCACGAGACTAGATTCTCATTCTGGGACTCATCTTTTCTTCTCTCCCATCCCCCCTCTGGCTACATCCTACCCTCTCTCAATCCAGCCGGCCTAACCCCGTCCCCTCTCTCCCTCTCTCTATCCTTCACTCCCTCTTTCATGTCTTTTTCTCCCATCTCCCCATCTCTGAACTCCAGTTTCGGTCCAGCTCCTCAACCATCCTGGTGTGAAAGTGACAAGCAGGTAACACTGACCATTTTTTTTTTTTGTTACACCCCCACACAGGTGACCAAATAAGCATTACCCCCCCCCCCCCCCACCTCAATGACAGAGCAAACCTGCGGGGGTCGGACCGGGACAGGCGACAGAGGTAACCTCCAAAGCTCCGTTTGGATAAAGACAGCTGCGGAACACGGACACAAACAGCAATTTGGGCAGATCACAGGGGGTCCCGCAGACTCCCACGTTAAAGGGGCGTGTGAAGGAGCCGCGCAGGTACACACAGGTGCGCCCGCTCAGCGGCCACGCCCGCTGACTCATCACACGCTCACCTGAGCTGACATCCAAACACGCGGAGGGCACGCCCTGCTGCTGACAAACATGCACATCCTTCAGAAACGCACACGCGCACGCGCGCGCGGAGAAACGAGTTACACTTCACACCCAACACGCGCGCACGCACGCACACCTGGAGAAACGAGTTCCACTTCACACCCAACACGCGCGCACGCACGCACGCACACCTGGAGAAACAAGTTACACTTCACACCAAACGTATACACACACCCACACACTACAAACGTCTGAAGAAACAAGTAACACCACTGTACCAAGTAATACAGAAACTCGCACACAGACAGACAGAGACACACACACCACTCTTTTCTTATCGCTGGATTACGTAACTGCAGCACTGCCCTGAACTCTAGCACACAGGACTGTAATTCACACAGAAAAGAAGACTTGGCTCTCTAAAATGAGGGGGGGGGGGGAATAAGGGCTCCAGTGGAGTCTCAGACCAGCGGGGGTGCAGGATGCTGTGGGACACGAGGGCTCCTCAGAAGCCCAGGCGCGCCTCTCCCAAACCCGCAATCCACAACCATGAAGAGACCAGGGTCACTGCTTTTAACCGCAAAAGAACCACACCATGAAGAGACCAGGCCCCCTGCTTCTAACCTGCTCCAACCTTCACACTGACCAATCGCACGCCCGTACACCCTGCGACCCCATTCCCATTGGCCGTCTGACGGTTGTTTCCAGGGAGATGCTCCGACGTGGCGCGGGAGGTTAAATCAAGCGCGGAACGCTCCTCCTTTAAGGCCGATGAGGAGGAGAAAACGGCCTCCTGCTTTCTGCGGGGGTGGGGGAACCCAAACGGGAGGCGCAGGGAGGCTCCTGTTGGGGGGGGGGGGGGGGGTGTTATACAGCCAGTGCAGAGCCATCTGAGCCACTCCAGGTCTTAACAGAAGCAGGCCGCCAGAATGGCACGTCTTTCGTTATCATTTCAAGCTTAATGCAGAAGCGCACACTGCTGGTTTAGGTGGTTCTGTCGGTAGTTTTGACCTAGAGAATGTGCAGCAGTCCGCCTCGGTTTGGAGCGAAGCAGAGCCAGTCATTCGTTTCCTATGGTGAAATTGGTTTGTATTCTGGCCATTTATCTCTCTTCTTACGAGGGCAGAGAGAGCGTAGAGGGCTCCCACTTAAAATGAAGAGCCTGACTGAAGCGGAATAACGAATGGGCGGAATGAGGAGAGAAGTCACGATGTCAGCAGTTTCAGGTCCGAGGCTGCCGTACATCAGCCAGTGATCCCCGCTCAGCGCGCTGGGCAATGTCACTCCACACAGAATATAAAAACACCGTCTGGCAACCGCACAGCTCTCTCCTCCTGGCCACTTAGCTCACATCTCTCTCACTGTGTCTCTGTTTCTCTCTCTCTCACACACACACACACACACACACACACACACACACAGGGAATCTTTACCACAGACAGCCCGGAGAACCTGTCAGTGACGCCTGCACGGCTCTCCTGAAGACGTTGTCCTGTCATACGCGGGAGCGCTGAAGGACAGCGTAGCAGCATAACACTTTACACTACGAGTGCTCCAGCCCTGCACAGAGAGGGGGGTACAGTACGCCACTCAGGAGAGGACTGCTCACCATCGCTGGTGTCACTCGCCAGGGTAAGTGAGCTGGGCTGATGAACTCAACACTCACTCTCCCTCTCGGTTTCCCTGTCCCCTACTGCACCCTCCCCCTCCACCCTCGCTCTCCTCCTCCTCCTCCACCATCTCCCCCTCCACCTCCACCCTCTCCCTCTACCCCTCCCCCACCACCCTCTCCCTCTACCCTCCCCTCCCCCCACCTCTCCTCTACCCCTCCCCACCACCTCTCCTCTACCCCTCCCCTCCCCTCCCCACCACCCTCTCCCTCTATCCTCTCCCTCCATCCTCCCCCACCACCCCCTCCCAGTCTCTGTACTGTAGTAGTCTTGGCAGGTGTTTCATTTCAGACTGCAGGCTTCAGTACACAAACAAAGAAACCGCTTCAGCTCACACATTTTTTACCCCACACTGGGGCAGATACCCCCTCTCTTTACCCCACACCAGAGCAGATGCCTCTTTACCCCACACCAGGGCATATGCCTCTCTTACCCCACACCAGGGCAGATAACCTCCTAAAAATGTATCAGCATGTCATTGCACAGGCAGAGTAGTTCTTTTTCAGCTGACCAGGTGGAAGTCACCTGCAAAGGCCAGCCCCACACTAGTCCTGTGTAGAGGGCTTTATGGGCCACAGCAAGGCTGAGAGACTGAAATGATGGGACTGAAACAGCCAGTCCCCCCCTATAGGGACAGAGCACAGAGGCAGCCAGCACCAGGCCAGGCTCTGCAGATGAATTTCAGGCCCCGAGGTAGAGCACTGACGGCAGAAGTTCACAGAGCAAGCAAACGTGTTAGAGTTCACACGGTCCACAGAAACTGGGGGAAAGGTCCCCTCCCCCACCAAAACCCCCCCCACCGCCTCAGCGGCCCTGCGCCAGTCCGAAGAAAGACAAAGCTTCTGTTCACTGCGGAGGTGTTGATTTAGGCAGCAGGTCCAGCCCTGTGTGTCTGTTCCCCCTCTCTCCCCTCCCCCCTTCTCCTTTCTTTGCTTAGAGTCCCTCGCTTTCTCTCTCCCACACTCGACTAATAAGAGCCGAACCCGTTTTTGTTCCAGACAGCCTTCGCTTTCCTCAGGGGGCCGAACCGAGACACTGGGGGGGCGGGGCACAGTGAGGCTTGGGGGCGGAGCTCTAACGCCACACTTCACTGCCAGGCCAGAGACAGGCAACAAACACTCTTACAGCGCTGCATTTTGGGTAATCCCCAGACACAGCACCAGCATCAGAGCTACCCGAAATGGTGAACAGTTACACGCCCGGATGGAAACACTCACGCACACACACTGACAGACAAGACACAGACAGAAGCACACACACACACACAGACACCACAAAACACAGTTTAGCCACAGCAGTAGCATCACTATGATCAAGGAGAGACTGTGTGCTTTTGATATGGAAACTAGAAGTGGGTCTGATTCATGTTCAAAGTCAGGGGGGCGGGGGGGGACGGAGGACTGCACTTCTCACCCCCACTCTTCCTTAAAACCTTCCTGGGGGGGGGGGGAGGGGGGGGCACCACTGGAAATGCAGTCGCTGCACAATGAAGCTACATGATCCACATGAATCTACTCTAGTGCAGGTACGTTCCAAGAAAAGGAGCTGGCTGTGGACCAGATGCATTTTCTGGAATGAAGAACCTCTGCCACACTGACCCGCGCATATTGACAAGCTTTCCAAGAAGCCTGCCGGTTATACTCCGCCTCTGCCCAGCGACCTATCAGGCCCGCTCACAGATGTGTGGTTTGAGAAAGAACGATGATCTATTAAAGCTTTTCTCACCCCCTCCTCCGGGTTGGAGTTCTCAATCACGCTAGCGCTGCAACGCTCACTGCAACCTCCACTGTCAGTTGGGCTGAGCACAGACATCAGAGCTCTACAGGGCTCCCGTATTAGGAGCGTTTGCTCCTGAGTACGGACGTGCGCTAACTGGAAAAATACACTAAAGAGCACGTCTACTAACTGGGATGCTGTAACTGTGCTCCTAAATTCTTGGGAGCTCAGAGCACATACACACCTCGTGTTTGCACGAGCTCTAATCCAAAGCAGGGCGTGGCAGCCACAGCTTCTCAACTCATCACAGTTGGCACGGTGGGCAGGATGTGGGCATGAATCAGGGGCTAGACGCTACATGTATAACTCAGACAAACCTGCAGTTGCCCGACTGACCAGCAGGGGGCCGGCGGCATGCAGCGAGACGTCGTCGCCCGGCCCGAATGGAACCCTCCCGTCCCCGGACGCCGCTGGACCGCAGCGCGGGTCGACCCGCAGGGCTGCCGACCGCAGCCGCCACTGGCACGGTCCCCAAACCAAAACGCGCGATGAACGGTCGATCTGTTTTTGCGCTGCACTGCAACTCGCAGCCACAAGCAGCATTTTATTACCAAATTCAGTTAGCGCTTGATTTATCGAAAATATATTTTTAAAGGACATGTGGGAGGGGGGCAGTTAACCGAGCTGACTGCTGTAATTCCAGATCTGAGTTTAGCCTAATTGGCATCTGAGATTTAAGCATCCAAGGAAGACAGGTAGGCCGCTTCCTCTGGGAAACGTTAAAGCAGGACGTACTGTACCACAAACACACACACTTTTTACACTCATTTATAAATGGTTTGATCTCATAACCTCATCATGAATGCCTTTTAAACGGTAATTCCCTTTAATTCATTTTTAAATCTATGACGAAATAAACACCTAGGGGGGAAAATTCCTAATATCTGCAATGTAAAATAAGTTTAGAAAAGTAAAATTGAAATACAGATTTTGCCCCTTTTAACAGGCAGAAAGACGACGCCCATGGGTCACGTGATCTGAATGACATCAGACTCCACATATGTGCATTACAATCTGTGGCCAGTATGTCAACAGAAACTGAGCGTGTTACACCATTGCACAAACTCTGAAGCAACTTCCCACTGTTAACCCAATCGAGACAGCAATTCTGAGCAGAGAGCCGTTTCTGTACTACACTACCCACAAGACACTGGAGTCTCGTCTTAAGCAGTCAGAACGTCCTTAAGCGATCGATAAATAGCCGACGGGTGAAAATAGAGTATGAAACAACTTAGACGGACCCGCGCAGCGCCGCGTAAATTCTTCAACCCCCCCCGCCGTTCGAGTGCCTGCTTTCGCTAGCGGTCTGCTGGCGGGCTTCGAATGGACATCGGCGCCAGCGAAGAGAAACCGTCCCTCTGGAAACCGGACACAGCCCCGGAATCCCGATCGCTAAACAAGCAGGGAGCCACTCGAGCGAGGCCGGCTCCTCCCCCAGACTGCTGGGAGGAAAGCGCGGCTCGTTCAGCCAGACGAGGGAACAGGCAGTTCTGTTCTCCCGCGCTCCGCGCAGTCCAGCCTCTGTACGGCCTCTCACCGACTCCCTCTCAGCATCCCCAACAGAAAGACGGAGAGAGTACCAGGCCAGATACCCTACTGAAAGACAGAGAGAACAGGACCAAATACCTACAAAGGACCAAGATACCCATGACAAGACCCTAACGAAATAACAGGAAAAGAGTATACAGGACCAAGATACCCCTAACAGAAAGGACAAGAGAAAGAGAGTATATACAGCCAAGACACCCTAACAGAAAAGACAAGAAAGAAAGTATATAGAGCCAAGATACACTAACAGAAAGGACAAGAAAATAGAAAGAGTATATAGGTCCAAGATACCCTAAACAGAAAGGCCCAAAAGACAAAGAAAGTATATAGCCCCAAGATATTCCTGTGGCAGTCCTCCTGAAACATGACGCCCCAGAGCCCATTTCTGATTCATCTGAGCATATTTCTACACTGCACGCCGTCTCCGCGAGCCAGCTTTTCCAGGAACTGGCAGGAGAAAAAAAACTGAAAGATTATGTCATTTCATATTCTCTGCCAATTAAATCATCTGCCTACTTTAAAGCCACCGTAACTCCCCAACCCCCACTCCGCTTAACTGAAATCCCATGCGCTCTCTCCCAGTATCCTGATAATTAGATAAAGTCCAGTATTCTTGTACTTTGACCAAATAAGATTAGAGTGACAATTTTCTGCGTGTAAGAGAGACGACAGGAATCAAACACAGAAATAAAACGCATCTGGTGAAGACGGAGGCCTTCAGACTGCTCAGCATTGAGCTCTGGCCTGACATAACAGGCAGGGGGTTGGGGGGGGGGGGGGGTTTATCAGCTGCAGAGAGAATCCAGTGCTCCAGCAATGTGCTCGGTCACTGCCCGGCAGGGGAATCGGGGGATGTCCACACGCCCAGCCAGCCAATGGAGCGGTCCGACTCGTTTTTCCACTGGCTCACTTTTCAGTTTAAAAAAAAAAAAAAAAAAGGTAAACACGAGCCCGTGCATTAATCAGTTGGCCCCAAACAGTCAAGCGGTTTCCCCAAACGAGGCAGCCGTGCTGCTGGAACACAGATGAGAATCAATGAGGTTAGCCCTCCCGGACACTGATGACCCGTTCCTCACTCCACAAAAAACGGAGTCACACAGCAGCGAGAGCTTTCCTGGGGCGGGGAGGGGGGCTGGGGTGTTGCCAGGGTACCAGGGCCCCCGGGCAACCCCCCACCCCCCAGCCAGCATCAAAAAGAGATCAATTCACGATCACCGGCTTAATGTGCAAAACTCCATGAAGCATCTGGCGGATTGCACTGGTGGGGAAATCGACAGGAGGGATATCAAAATGCCAAAAGCCGAACTTACCCTTGTGATGTACATGTGGGTATGCAGCCACTCCCCGCCGGATCAGTTTTTGTTGTGTAAACTAAAGCATCGCAAGATAGTTCAGCAAATGTTTTCACACAGCAAGTTTAGTGAATGTTCACACAGCAAGTTCAGCAAATGATTTCACAAAGAAAGTTTTTTTGTTTTTAAAAAAAATGAAAATCTGTGTGACTTAGAGGCGCGTGCACACACACACGCACGCACGCAGTGACGCAGCAGTATGGTGTGAGAAACAGGAGAGGTCAGCTGTTCTCTCTGCGTGTGACCACAGCAGACTCTGAGGGCCTTGTTTTCTAAAACACCCCCCACCCCCCCTCCCCTCCCAATACACAAGTTACACCACAGCTGTGAGCGCCAGGCCCCAGGATGACATCAGCAGGACCCACCCTTTCAGCGATCCCAATGGAAACAGATTACCCCCCCACCCCGCCCCCCTGTTACTGCAACAGGCCCATTCATTTTAATGCTCAACCAATCAGCTTCCTAGGTTGGGGGTCTCTACGATTGGCTAGTCAGGCAATGTGCAATGTGGGCATGTTCTGGGCAAGACACAATCACTTAATTTAAAAAAAAAAAAAAAAGCTAACTTGAACTAAAAAATACAAAGCCTTTAAAATGTTCCCACCCCCACACACACACACAGATGGGTTACCTAAGGACTATCCAACAACAGACATAGATTAACATGGCCCTCCAACCAAGAGAGCTGCCACACCAGGACCACGGCACCATGGCCCATGGAATCAGTTAGGCCTGCACTGTGGCTTATTTCCAATTACAGAGCGCGAGGGAGAAGAAAACAAACCGAATAAAATAACAGGCCTCAGGCGGTAGTTCACCCCTCTATTAAAACTTAAAGACCTTGTGCATGGAAATACCACCACGGCAGGAGGAGAGAGAGCCCGCTTAGAAGAAAAAAAAAAGAAAGAAAGAAAGAAAGAAAAAATAGCCGCACTGAGGTGGAACGGCTATTCATCTCGCTGCTCGCTGCAGAGAATGAAACCAGTGGCGTGAAAGCCAGCGTGTACGTTTGCAGAAGCGTCCGGGCTTATGCAATTCCTGGAGACCGCTGTTCATTTGCCTGCCCACAACAGGCGTGGGAGCAGCGACAACACACACACGCAATACAGCTGGGTTCGGTACGCCGAGTGTGTGTTGTGCATGCGTGTCCGTGCGCGTTGTGTTTGCGAGTGTGCACGGGTGTGCTTGTTTGTATCCACGTCAGTATTATAGAAGAAGCATAACCCGCTGCTGAGGATTTGAGACCCTTCCTTGCCACATGCTTTAGCACATAGCTGCTCCTGAACAGCATCTAAAGCCCGTGCATTTCTACTTCATTTGCATATTCATGCACATGCAGACCTGGGCTGGAGGGGGATGGGGCAGCTCGTTTTATTCAGGCAGGATCAGAAAACAAGAAAAGGACTCATCTTTAGTGTGGGACCGAAAAACTCGCTCGCAAATAACAAGAAACCAAATGACTAAACATGCAATTATCGAGAGAGAAATTCTCACAGCTGCATGCTATGCTTATGAGTTAGTGCCCGTGCAGAGTTACCACCCAATACGTCTGTTAACTGCACAACACAAAATGCAGTACGCGTTTGGCCCATTCAAACCCCCAATTTACTCAAGAACAGAGTATTCTCAGAGCAATCCACGAAAAAGGCAGGCAGGCGTGGTATTGCCAGAAAGGTGGGGGAAACCACTCCTTTAAAGATTCATTTTTTTTAGTTCTCCACCTGACAATCAAGTTACACAATAACCCATATAAATCTTACTGCCAAAATGTGCAGATTCATTTCAGAAAAAGCTTAGGGGGGGGAAAGAAAAAAGAAAACATCCACCCATCCTCTGCAAGAGGATAATGTGAACAGTGGAATGCTGCCAGAAGTCATTGAGAAAAAAGGCAGCAGGGAGAGATTTCAGTAAATTTGGGGAAGACATTTTGAAAAAGTTCACGCTCGGCGGTAAACACAAGCTAGTGGCCAACGGCCACAAAGTCCCATAAAAAAGCCCCATAAGTCACACATGAACTGGCTTCATGCACCAGTGAGAAGCTCCTATAGGAATCCACAGAATCAGAAAGGTGAAGCTGTCTCCAGTTCTCGTATATCTCCATGTGCCCTACCACCTCTGGGATCGAGACGTGACTTGCACCGTTTCCGACGCCTGGTGAGGACCCCTTACGCAATATCAAAGAAAGCAAAGGCCAGGCTGGGACTGAAGAGCCCATTCAGATTGACAGATCTCACCCACCGCACCGCACTGCGCTGAAACAGGAGACCGGGGGCTGGACGTGGGTGGAAGGGGGCCGGCCTTCCAGTCAGGTCAAGCTAGCATAGGGCCGGAATCATTAAAACCCATCAGAGCAGAGGAAACGCAAAGACCTCGGGGGGGGGGGGGGAGGGGAGGGGAGGGGCAGGGCAAGAGGCGGAAGTCTGCAATGAACGAAAAAGGCCACGGCTGGGGATGGAGAGAAGGGAGGCCGTCCCCAACGGGACCCTGACAGGACTCCAGCAGGGTTTAGAGGGACGGAAAGGGGTGGTGAGGCAGGGATTGGTTAAAAAAATAAATAAATAAATAAATAAAAAATTAATTTAAAAAAAAAATGAAATGTGAAAGCGAAGCGGTCGGCTTACCGCGTCCTCAGGGCGTGCCACGCGGCGTCCACGTCGGCGTACAGGTTCTTCTCGGACGGCTTGCCCGAGCTGGCGCCGTAGCCCGAGTAGTCGTAGGAGAAGACGTTGCAGTTGATGCGCGAGCCCAGGCCGATGTAGAAGCTGCTCATCTGGCCCAGGTCCACCGCGTTGCCGTGCGAGAAGAGCAGCGTGAACTTGGCGTTGGGCGAGCAGCGGACGAACATGCAGGCGATGCGGCTGCCGCGGGCCGTGCGCGTCATGAAGCACTCGATGGCGTCCCTCTCGCGGGCCGAGTACTGCCAGTCGGCGCGCTCCGACAGGTGCAGCGTCCAGCGGGAGCCGCTCTCGTCCGAGATGACCGTGTAGGTGGGGTCCGGGGGCAGGAAGGCCAGCTTGGAGGCGATCTTGCTGGGGCACGGCGGGCAGCAGAACAAGCAGCACAGCTCGCTCAGGGACAGGTGGTTCATTTTCTACTCTGAAAAGAAAAGGGAAAAACCAAATAAAGACCGTGTTTTCAGGGCCCGAACGTCGGCGAGGTGCGGGCCAGAGGTCCTATTTAACCAAGAGACGCACACGTTTCCGGGTTACGTCCCTCAAACGGTGTACATAATTAAGGTCGGGTACTGGCAGGGAACTGAATCCTAAATCCTGAATAAACAAAGGCAGGAGAACACAGTCTACAATTCATTTATTTCTCAGTGTCCCTGAAAAGAGACAAGCTTGCACTGAAATCAGTTACAGTGCTACTATGCCCACGTACGAACCTATTTTAAGCCCCGCCCATACGGGACATCAGCCAATTATTCTTTCACATCAAGGAGGAAGTGCTAGCTGCACTAGGAGTGCCTACACATCACAAGGCTGAATGACAAAACGAACGTCATACATTTTCCTTCACGGCAATGATCGTCTTGGTTGCGATGTGGATTTATCCTGCGGGTATTCCACAAAGGACTGTGCTTGCTGAACACTTAGTCAATACAGGAATGTAACATAGCTTCTATGACGCTAAGCTAAAAACCTAAATAGGCTCATTTCAAAAGTGCAATCTACAGGGTGTAAATCTCCCCCAGACCAGGCCAAATAGCAATTAGGCTCCATTTGCAGAAAATGGCGTTGTACTCGACCAGTCAAATGAGGCATTCCTCATGTTCAAAAAGAGAAGCTACCTTGATAAAAGAACCCATTGGCACTGCGGCCGGAAGCTGGGCCATGCGTTACAATGCAACACCATGGAGGTGAATTAACATAGTAACCTGAGCGATGTGCCAGTGAGTACATTCTTTTCTACAGTCGACGGAATAAACCAGAAGCATCAGTGCACTGTGCGTGACAGATGAGATAAAACATTTACTATGTTCACCACTCGAAACAAACAGGGAACGTAGCGATTAACCAAGGCCTCTACAGAATGTCTACCTTCTGCCGAGCAACCGGCACGTTTTTTTTCTTTTCATATTTACAAGACGATTCACTTGAGTTCACCCATAGCCAATTAGGCTGATCATTATGCCTGCCTAGAAGTACCTTCCTCAACTGCTTCCCCCTTTAACCTTTCTACTTGCTCTGAAACCTCTTTTTAGTAAAACAGACCCTGGAGGTGTTCATTTCTCTGGCATTCACTATTCAAATATTATGGATCTAGGTTATAGAGTTATCAAACAGCTAAAACAACTTCACTCGCTTGTTTAAATTAATTTTTGTATTTTTCTTTTTCTTTTTTAAACACAAAATGTGTCTACAACGGACACGCTGAACAGGCCCAACGAGAAAGGCACAAACATTCTCTTTGTGAAACGCACAGAATGCGTATGCAAATGAGTTAATCCATTAGCGCTCTTCTCCCAGAAGCGCATGCTCCGCACAAGCTTTTCTCCACGTATCTTCCAGCGGAATTCAAAAGCAGACCTGCACAAAATAATGGCTGGCCTAGGAAGTGTTGGGGGAGGAGGGGGGTTAATGCATGAAGTCTTCAGTGTGCAACACCGTTTCTTTGGCTCTCGTGAAAACATAAAATTCAAGCTGCAGTTCAAACAAGGGCTAACAATACCGCCACTATATTCCCATTGCTCAAAGGACAGACTGTTTGCCTTTGCAAAAGTAAAAGATTTCATGCCCAACAATAGCAGGGGGGGGGGGGGGGATCTAAAATGACTTCAATTAATAAAAGTATGCTGGTAATGGGCAAAAGGACTAGAAAGCAGCAAATATCAATATGACAGTGCAATATGAATGTTATGCATTGACCTTGGTATTAGTGTTCCATTTCCACAGAGACAAATGTACACTGTTCATTTCATTATGAAATTAAATAAAAAAATGAATGGGTCCATTCTTGTATTAAACAAAAACAAATATGAAATATGAAAACGTGCCTATAAATACACATTTCTGTCTCCCAAGCAGACTTCAACGTTTGAAAAAATGACACGAGTTAACCCACCAGTTTCTTCTGCGCTTCGTACTGAAGCGCATTGTAGCGATATGACTGGGTTTCCTGTCTCGAATGAAACATTCGCAATCTCGTGATTACTGAAATATCAACCGATTTTGAAAGGCGTTTGAGCAACTGCCGAGTAGCACTGGCAGCAGGTACAAAACCGTCCCGTTGCACAGAACACGGAACGCCAGAGACGTAAACAGACTCAAAAGTAAGACCCTACGTCCAAAAAGCAGGTCAATGTTGTTTCCAAGTGCAGGCTATGATGAAACCAGGACCCCAGGCCTGTGGAGGAGGGGGGGGCTTCGGGACTGCAGTTTTTCACGCCAAGGAGTGAAACAGAAGCTGCCAAAAGATCTCTAGAGGGAATTAAACGAGATGACAATCTATTCTGGTGTTCCTGATGCATGACAGAAGCGATGACTCCTTGGTTAGCAGGCTTTCCATCTACATCAAAGCACACATGAAATTACTATTCTTACAATTCTAGATGAGCACCTATCCAGCAAAATGCAAATATGCATGAGTAAAGTGTCACCAACTAACTTACACGTATGAGAGCTATTTTTAAATTAGCTAGGAATAAAACACACATTCCAGTCTCCGTTACCCTTTACGCCCTGTAGTCTTCGGATGGTGCCAAAACGTCTTCACCATAACTCGTTAATTCGGGGGTGTCTCAGCCGTTTCAAGGACTGCTTTCATTCTGAACCCCAAAATAAAATTTGCATAACTTAACAAGTGCTAAGCAACTAGCTATTACAGATAAGGTTAATTCCGCGTCTCTCCAACACGCTACTGAAATAAATTCAGTCCAGCTAATAAAAATGTCCGCACTAACTTCATTAGGTAACGAACGCAAGTTAGCACATTGGCTTACTTTATCGGGCGGTTTATTTGACATTGACATATGGGCGAAATGACGGTCACAACATAGACGGTCACAACATAAACTAGTACACAACTACATTTTGAGAATTCGTAATAATCCCGAAAGAGCTTCAAGAAATAGTTGTCCTAAATTGCATTACCAAGAATAGATTTGGTTTGATACCAGGCGAAGGAGAACATTGGCTATAACGTCAGACCCATAGCTAGCTAGCCAACTTCCTTAAACACAAATAACGCTAGGTAACGCTCCTGTACGCAAAGCAAATATAACTTCGGTTGGCCCAGCTAGCAGGCTAGACCTATTAGCCAGCCTAGCTTTGCAAAGAACAAAGCTGACTATTATTGGAAACAGCTGACCAAAACGCGGTACTGAAAGGATAGCTGGAAAATGACTAACGTTGTTACTCAATCTCGACAGCTACCTAGCCAATTAGCAAGGCAATGTCCACGTATTAATTGGTAAACTGAAGTACCCAGCTCAAGACACAAGCGAATCAATAGAATTTTATCGGTCTAAATTAAATGTAAAAAAATAAAAATAAAACAGTGGACAGCTATCCTAGTTACACACATATCTACGATTGTGCAGTTGCTTTAAGACTAGCTATGGTTACCTCAGATAACGTTAGACACAAACCTCAAGCGTCCCGCAGAATCAGATTTGGATGATGGTGTTCAGAGCAGCAGACCCTGTAACTGCTTAGCGCTAACCGGCAAAGACAACCCTTTACCCTTTCTGCTATCGCTAGACGTCGTCTCGTATCTCTTTTGTAGGAGCCACACACCACGGCTCGTTCCTCTGTCCGTTTCGCGAAGACAGCCAACCGCTTGCAGAATCGACCCAAACCAAGCTCCGGCTTTTTGTTATCAATCAATCTTGTAAACATGTGGTCCAGTTAGCTAGTTATACACTTCATAAAACGGTAGAAACGATGATGGTAGTGCTTCAAATAGCATTCGCCAAAACCCTTGTTATCAATCCCGTCTTTAGTTTCAATTTCAGCTCCACAGCAGACAATAACCACCTTGGTATCGGCTTTTCTCACAAGATCACCGCCTTCTTCTGTTTTCATAGAAGAAACTGTGCAGGCAAAAACAGGAAAATTAAAGCCTCTTTAACCAATAAGAATTGACAGGCGTGAACGAGGACCAATGATAGCCATTATTAAAGGTACAATAAGGTGGGTACAATGCGTTTAGAGTGTCACCTACGAGAACCAATAAAATACTACAACGGTAGAGTTAACCAATATGATTGCTCACAAGGCGTGGTTTCTTGTGGAATGACGTAATGCATTTACTTTCACTCAGTCTACTCACATCGGAGAAAAAGAGAAAAAATTCAAGAAAACGGGGCGCCCATGGGGAAAGACGACAGCAAATACCCGCCAATCCTGTGAAGCTAGCAGTCGATGAAATGCAAAAAAAAATCTATACATGTATAAATAATAAATGATATTAAAAAAGTAAAGGAAGACGTCTTGCCGGGTTGAATGACGACATTGAGTCGGCTGTTTGGTTCCGGGTAATGCTATGAATGCCCTCGTAAAGCAGCCATGTGGTTTTGACTTGGTTTTTGTCCTTACTGGAAAATCCGTGTTTATAGCTTAATTGCTAACTATGAGTTCTCAGAAAGGAAACATTTGTCGGACGCGAGGACAGAGGTACCAGAACTCAACTGCCTTCAAAAACGATAAGTACGGCACCAGTGTTCAAGTAAAGGTGAGTAGCTAGGCTAAGGCAGTTATCTCAAATGTTTGTGCACCACACATTAGGCCACCTGAAAATGTCACGCGTCAGTGAAATACCTTTTTAATCTTGCCATATCTTACGTAACCTGTTAAGACTGGTAGATATTCTAGCTTTTTGCTTTGTTCTATTTCTGGTAAACACCTAATGTTAGCAATGCGTCATCGATCCGGTGCTCACGTCGCATGGGCTGTCACTTTTGCGTAGTAAACGCTGCAGAAGATAACTATTGCTCTTTTATATTGTGATATATATATATATATATATGTACTATATATTTACTTTTATTTTAAATATATCCATATTGTTATGTCATTTCGTAAAGTCAATATAATACCGTCATCCTTGTCGACTGTGCGTGGCATGGGGGAGGGGTGAAAAAGGGCAATTCCTCGGTGCACCAACGTGGGGCCCATCAAGATACACAAGAAATGGGGACAACTTCTGCTTACTGGTTCCATGGATTCCTACAGGAGCTGCTCAATGGCGCATGATGGCAATTCGTGGACGCTGCCATGTTTGACTATGGGGCTTTTGGCCATAGAGCCTATATAAGAACTGGAGAGGCAGGAGGAGTCAGAAGTCGCAGACACCAATATGGCGTCCAGGGGCTCCACCCCATAAATGAAGCATGGAAGTGTCCCAGTTGGGCATGGACATACCCTGCTCAAATAAGTTCCAAAAAAGGGCACTTCAACACTCAACGCTAAAAGAGCAGGGGCGCTTGTCAGGATATATAGATTATTTTGTTTTTATATTTTAACATATCAAGTTATTTTTTCTTTTCAGAAAGCAAATGCAAAGGTCCACGATGGTGTTTGCAAGCACTGCAAAGAGGTGCTGGAGTGGAAAGTGAAATACATGAAGTACAAACCCCTAACCCAGCCGCGCAAATGGTAAGAACACCCCCTCTTTCTAATGCAACCAGCTGGATATGAACCGACGCGTCCTCCCCCGTAAGCTCACCCCTGCTAGCGGTTTTGGTTCAGTACTCAAACTGAAATTGCACTGGAGTCACCCTTTTGTTGTCCAGGTGCGTATGGCTCGAGACTCGCACGAGACTTTTGCGAATGAGCTGGGTTCGGACCTCTTGTGAAACGTCTGTTTCCTCAGTGTTCACAGCCGTTAGTTGGGTCTGGTCACGCGCATTTTATCTATCCTGGTCGTATAGACCAGGCGTAGTACCTAGCTTTTTTCTGCAGAGGGCGATGCAGCGACATTGAAATTGATTTTGTAAAGCTTTTTACTGCCATTGGTGACGAAACTCACCCAGCACCATTGCATAGCATGCACCTGGTCGCTGTAGCAACAGGTTTTGAGCCTGAATTCCCACCGAGCTTCAATTAAAGCTGAGAGGAAAAACTGCTGAATGGCTGAATATAATTGGGGGACTGGAAAAAAGGTTTGCAATGATACCATGGCAACAGCTGAGGCTGGCATCTTGAGATGTGACCTATGTAAATGACTCACTTTTAAGACATTTTTAGAACTCAAAGAATGCGTCTTAGGTTGAGATTTAATTACTTTGCTTTGTTTATCCACTTTAAATGCACACAGATGACCTCTGTACCTTTATGTACAGACAGAGATTTAACATTTTTAACCTTGTAAGGATGCAAGGTCTTAAGGTTGTCAGTCAGGTGATTTATTAAATCAATGAGGATTTTTTTGAGGTAGAAATAATATCCATGGAACACAGACAACCTCCCCTCCCCCCACAGACTCTCTCACTTACACTCACTGGCACACACTCACTCTATCAATCTTTCTCTCACTCTCTCTCACCCTCTCCTTTTCTCCTCTTTGTGCACTCCTTTTTGAGTTACAAAAGCATTTTTGTGAAAGGAAAGATTAAGACCCCCCCACCCACCCCACACAACAATGGGGTGGCAGTGTAGTATAATGGGTAAGAAACTGGTCTTGTAACCTAAAGGTCACAAGTTTGAATAGCTGTTCTCTTGAACACGGTACTTAACCTGCATTGCTTCAGTATATATTCAGCTGCATGATTGGGTGATATATGTAAAAAAAAAAAGTTGTGTAGTTTGCTCTGGATAAGAGTGTCTTCTAAATGCCTGTAATGTAACGTGATGTAATGTAACAACCTGTGAGGCAGTTGTGTAAGTCACTGTGGAGGAGAGCCTCTGCCAAATGACTGAATGCTAAATGCTGGTTGTTTGGGCGCAGTGTGAAGTGCTTGCAGAAGACGGTGAAGGACTCGTACCACATCATCTGCAAGACCTGCGCCCTCCAGCTGGAGCTCTGCGCCAAGTGCGGGAAGAAGGAGGACATCGTTATTCCGTGAGTGCTGCACTCTTGGCCTGGTCCCCATCCCGAGAGCTGCTGGATGGCTCATCCTGTTCCAGTGCGTGATGGGCTCCGTAGTCCGACGTCGAATCCGGACGCTGCGTTGACCGTTGCAGCACGAACATAATTGGTCCGTCTAAATTGGGAGGAAAAAAGAAAAACATTTTTCTTTTTTAAAATAGAAACACAGGACCATGGATAGAGGGCTGTAGTTCTGTTGGGACAATTCTGGTCTTGGAACCTGAAATGAGATCCCATATGCCCTCTAGTGGACACTGTGTAGAATGCGGGCAATGGATCCTAGTGATGAAAGAAAATTTCATCATTTCATTTCAAAGAAAATGTAAAAACAGATTTACTGGTGCAAAGCATGGAGGATCTTTATAAGAACCATAGTAGCCAGTCCCTGTGAATTCAATGTTGATTGCAGTTCTTACTGCAGTTACACTGATTAGATTTTTGGTTCAACCCTTTTCCAGTTTTGCTTGTTTGTGTTGTTTTACAAAATGTACCTTAAATCTTAACATACAGTTAAGTCTTTGTGTTTTATTGATTTTGGCCTATTTCACTAACCTTGTGGCCACCTCTCTCAGGCTCCATGTGGAAAAAGAGGATGAGGACGAGGAGGAAGGTGGAGCTGGGGAAACTGTCCAGAAGAAGAGAGAGAGGAACAGCAAGACCAGGGCGCAGGATGATTACTCTGATGACGAAGACGACTTTGACCACGATGATGACTTTGCCGCGGGCAGCGATCTGGACAGCTCTGATGGTGACACAAGGCCGAGGAATAAACAGTGCAAGGACCCCGTGCCTGAGGTCTCCACCCTGAAGATACAGGACACCAGCAAACTGGGATAGTTTTTCATAAAGAGACCCAACATTCCACTTAACTTCCTGTCTTTGCCGTAGAGTTCCAGCAAAGACCACTACTTAATATTTTGTTGTTTCATGAATATTCATGAACAAGCAAGTCAAGAATTTATGCTATTTTCCTTTTTGGATGATTAGTGGCTACAAAAATTCATGGTGTTTAGGACCGAGCCAAGTCAGTAATTCTCACAATAAGCCACAGCAGTATTCATTCATTTAATCCTGAAAGACAGCAGTAAGCATTCTAAGATGTCACAGTTATTGGCCAATTCAGAAATAAAACATGTAAAACGTTCTGGAAAATCATCCATGTATAACTGGAATGTCATTAATGTGTGTGGCTCAAAAGGTGAAGATGTAGTTGACCACGAGAGTGAAATGTAGTTTTATTCGGTTATTACAACATTTAAATTAACACTTGAAAAAACTTAAAACAGTGCAGAATTAAGTCAGTGTAGTGCTAGTGCAGTAGTTACATGTCAGGGACTGCATACAGTGTTTAAAATCAGCATTACCTTTTCATTTGATGTGTTTATGATTCTATGAGGTCCTGTCATAATTGAAAAATACATTTTGCTTGCATAGCATTTTAAAAGTAAAACTAAAAGCAGCATCAGTGACTTTACCAATGCTGAACAGAAGGCAAGTTCCTCTTTTGAGCAATAACATTTACCCTTATTTACAACATGTGTCATATGAGATGCTAAAATAACAGGGTTGGGATTAAGTAAGTGAAGGGGCTTTGGCGTGAACCAGCCAATGTACCAAGACATCCTAAAATGCTCAGATTGTCTAAAAATCATTTTTAATTTGGGCATTGGGCATCCCATCGCTTCTAACATGCCCCTGAACAATATTTTAAAAACTGAATTTAATACACGTGTGTCGCTTGTAAGCATCGCTGTCAATCATTGTCTGCTCAATTGGGGGGAATTTATCGACAGGTTACTGAGGTGGTGCAACTGGGATAATTATTTGCGAAGGAGCTTGACAAAGAGGATGTCATGAGCTCTAGCTGACGGAGGACTTAAGTGGGCCCTAGTCATTTTAGGTTCAATTGAAAAGTTAATAACAAGGACACAATGTCATTGATTTGAAGCACCATGCGTGCTAATAACTCCCTCTTGTGGATAATATGCAGCCTGCTAAACGTGTGTGAGTGAGACTCAAGCCTGGTCTAGGAGGTGCTTCACATCTAAAAATAAATACAATGTACAACCGCGTATAATTGTATTCCCTGCTCTTGAGTACACCAACCGTCTTTGCCTTCAAATAGTGCTGTCCTCCGCGTGACACCGGGTGCATTTTCCTGCGGTATTATGTCACTGGATTTACCCGTGTTTCTCTGCAAGCAGCATTGCTCCATCAACAGGTGGCGCCGCTCATCCTAAAGTCAGAGGGTAAACCACAAAAGCATGTCAGAAGCCATTCTCACTTAAACTGCTGAGGTTTGCTTTTTTTCAGGAAACATCAGATGAGCCTATTTTACGCACATTAGGTTGGACACCCCGTCCATGAGGGGCGCTGTATAATATCTCAACAGAAACACGTTTTCAACATACGAAAATTCAAGTTACTCACGCATACAAAGCATTGTCTATAACTAAATTAAAACTTGAGTTAAGATCCCGGCCTGCCGTTAAAAATTTGGATATCACAACGGGGCCAACTTACAACAATCAGTATTGGCTATCTTAGATTTCGTAAATTAAACAAGCTCTATTTAATAGCAATGCTACCCAATGATTCCAAAGGGAACCGAGGGAACCCATAGCTCAAAAATGCGAACTCACTTCAGTGTTTCAGGACAACAAACTGTACACACTATATTCTGCCTGGATAATTCAGCAACTCCGGCAGCACCAGTTTTCTTCACTGTGTGAAGTCAGGAATCAGGCTTTTTCGCAAGTTTGTGTCATATAAACCTTTCCTGTGGCCTCTTTTGAAAGGTTAGCCTATTGGCAGCTCCTTTCAGACTCGTACGACCAATTTTCGAACAATTTCTTTCTGCTGACATTCTCAATTTAGCGCGGCTTAAACGGCGTGGAACCAGCGCTTAAATCACTGGTTTTACGCTTTAGTCTGACCTCCGGTGGCGTTAGAAGGGAATTGCGTTATTTTCCCGCAGTAACATAAGGTCATATTGTGAGTGCTCGCTCGGACAGCTCTTCTGTGTGAAACATTTTTTTTTATCTAATTGGATTTGCCTTTAAACCCTTATGTGCGTGGCCACAAAGATTAAAGGCAGTGAAAATGAAAAGCGGACCGTGTCCATGAATTGGTTATTTGGTAGTTGTTAAGTGAGAGGTCATTATGAGTTAGCTTGCACACAGGGTCTTCGAAATGCTCTATTGATGAGTGTGGTGAGCTACAGTTCATGTGCAGTGGAATCCATCGATCCATTTCCATCAATCAGGACCAACGCTGGTTGTAAAAAGAGCGTAGAAGAAGCTTGAGTCATGTAACGCTTATTTGTTGTATGTTGGCTAGGGTGTATGTACACAATATGTTGCAGGTTATTGCTTGAACATGCAAATATTTAATTTGTGACTATCAATTTTTAAATGGCAGAATGGTAACCGGGCTTGCAATTCAGAGGTTGCAGGTTCCCAGGTGGGGTACTGCTGTGGTACTGTTCCTTTAATCAAGGTATTTAACCTGGATTGCTTCAGTAAATATCCAGCTGTCTGGATAGTATGAAATATTTATAGAACTATACATGAATTATGTTATTGACTCCGGATAAGTGTGTCTGCTAAATGCCTCAATATAATGCAAAAAGCCGAGTTAAAACGTTCCCCTGTAAACGATTAAGCACGCGTATAAGTCACAGCCGATTTGTCTGATGTGGAGTACAGGCTACTATATATTTTACGCATGGCTCTGTGAATACAAACATCAATTTTTCTGAATATTTGCAACGCATGAATTTGGCCCAAACTAGCCTGTCGAGTCTAACAACCTCCTTCATACTTATTGTAGTATGTAGTAAATTGTAGCTTACTCGTGCCCTCGGCGTGGCTTTTTACGCTTGTGCTCTGCATTAAAGCATACAAATCAGCCAATTTCGCGTGCCTGCAGAACAGCAGCGTGGTTTCTGAAAATATGTCACACGAGAAGAAACGACTTTACGCTAAAGCTACCTGAATTTGTAATAGAACGTGTATGGCGAAGTTTTTCATGAATGGTATGTGCGGCCTCGGACTGCTTCATACTCATATTATTATTTTTTTTTTGCGATACGCACTTCAAAATACGGCCTACATAACCAAACTTGTATGATAGGCTATATCTGGTACAAGCTGTAATGTACATTTATTGCTACACTTGTATGTTGGTTGAGGCAGTAAACTAGCCTTCTTTGTTAATTTTGAACCTGCAACCACTGCCATTGCCGCTCTAATTTTGCGCCCTCTCCCACCCCCGAGGCTTCACGCGCAAGACTGCTGGAGATGAATCAGAACACTGTGACACCATGTGGCGCGTGGGCGCTGAGCTAATTGTACTATTTCGGTGAGACGGCGTAAGGGAATACCCATTCTCGTGATTATTGCGGAATACCACTTAAGACGATTATTTCGTGCAAACAAACTAACCTAACAGCGATAAATGCGAAAACTGATGCACATGCAGCCCTGAAAAAGTACTTGACTTCCTGATTTCCTTTATTATTCCATATTTGTCACACTGAAATGTTTCAGATCTTTAGACAAAATGTAACATTAGATAAAGAGAAACTGGGTAAACAAAAACACATTAAAAATATTATTAAATTGATTTAATGAAGTAATCAAACACACATATTACCCATGTGAAAAAGTAATTTCCCTCTTGAACTTAATAACAGGTTGCCTGGTTACACCACTTCTAGCAGCAATAACTAACCAACCCCTTCCTATAATTTGACGTCAGTCTTTTTTAAAATTTATTTATATATATATCATTTTAGCCCACTCTTCCTGAGAGAACTGCTATAATTCAGACAAATTGATAGGTTTTTGAGCATGAAGTGGTTATTTCTGGTGCTGCCACAGCATTTATATTGCGTTCAAGTTGGGACTTACTAAGCCACTTAAAAATATTAATTTTGTTTCTTTTCAGCTTCAGATATGGACTTGCTTTTGTGTTTTGGATCATTGTCTTGCTGAATAATCCAATTACGCTTTAGCTTGAGCTCATGGACAGATGACCAGACATTCTCCTTAAGAAAGAAAGAGATTGATTTTCAATTTTGGTCTTCTTTAATGAAACATTTTGTTTCAATGACAACTTAAAACCAGGACAAAGAGAGGATCAAGTCTCATCACACTCATACACCCCACCAACACATAATTACTGACAACAAAGAAGAAGAAGAAGAAGAAGAAGAAGAAGAAGAAGAAAAAAACACTTCACACAAATCCAAAAAAAAAAATTTCAGAGAGAGAGGTCCTAAGACCCAACATAAAAAGTACATGGTTGAATGTTCCTGAAAAAATCATCTAGCAATTAAAAAAATGCATATTAAATATACTAAAACAACCCCAGCTGTCTAAATATAGTTATATTTTAGAATGATGTGGTTGTGTTTTATGTTGTAGATCCTGTTTGCTCAGAAACTTGTCTTGGTTTTTTTATTGTCTTTATAAGTATATATGTGATCTGGACGTAGCTGGAAAATTGTAAGAACAAAATGAAGTTGCAACAACATGCAGCATCGTAAGAAGTTAAAATAATGTGTTTAGTGCTGTCTGTGTTTTCATGTTTTTTTTTAAACCTTTATTTTAACCTTCATTTATCCAGGGTAGGTTCACTGAGCACGGATGCTCTTTTGCAGGAACGCCCTGCTTCACACTCATACACATTCACACCTGGGAGCTACCCAGTACAACCACAATCCTCTGTTGTTGTCCACTGAGCAGCTCCACTGAAGGGAGAGAACATTTTTTAGCCAATTAAATCAATTAAATTGTTTTTTTTTTTGTTTTTTTAAATGTCACAACCCAATGGAATGATTGTGACAAAAGAGGGAGGAGACACCAGTTGAAATTAATTTTTGAGTCACCTACATTTACAAAAGGGAAAAGACTACGGTGGTATGTGAAAGTCAGTGTCATCGGTAGTCTATAGGTGAGTGTGTAGTGAAAGTGTAGTATGGTGAAAAACAGGAAAGAACAAACAAAAGAGTTGGCCATGCCTGTACAAATATTGAACATGGACCAATTGCAGTGTGCTTAGCTAGACTTTAAACCTTACGTTTACAGTACACCCCTCAACCAAAAGAACTTCATTACAACTGAAATTCTTTTTTCACAGATTTGGATGGCTGTTGTAAGGCAGTCCTGTGGTTTAAACTCCAGCTAAGCTCACTGCGATGGACCCTATGTGTTGAGAGAGAGACTTTTGATGTTCCTTTATTGAAACAAAAACTTTCCACAATCACCCAATCGCCTACCCAAACCTTGTATTTACAAACCTAAAACCCACATCTACCCAACCCAAAATTCCACGCAGACAGGGTGAGGACGTGCAAATTTCACACAGAAAGGCCCCAAGCCTAGAATCGAACCCACTACCCTGTAGTGCTGCTGGAACCAGTACCTTGCACCAGTACCTAAAGATGGGTGCATCTTTACGTCTCTGGGAGCAGTGGCTGCAGGTGCTCCCACCAGTGTTAATGACTCTCCGCTCCACCCACCTGGCACCTATGGAAAAAAAAACACCTGTCTGCAGACAGCACAGGGACCGTCATGATAAAGAGAAGAATATGTTATGTAAACCTGTGGGCGACATAGGGGAGATTAATTGCGATTAGCTCTTGAGCCAACCAGCCAGGAACTGGCTATCTGCGCAAGAGATAAAGTTTCTCAATTTATAAAACCTTACCATCGCTGACAGCGAGGCACAGTGTCCCTGCACAGCTGCCGTCTACTTAGAAGACCACGGGCCACCTGAGGTCTTGGACACGGCGAGTGCGCGAGTGTGTCGGTGCTATATGTACTCAATCTGGAACAGAAGCCCGTTTTCTGCTCGCCTGTCATCCTAATCAACTCGCAGGAATTTTCAATGTAGATTCTCATCTTGAGCCTTCAGAACTCCGAGCTCTGAGTGAGAAAGTGCTGGGGGAGAGAACAGGCAAGAATGCAGCGTGCTGTCTGTTCATAATGTGTGCTCCAGGTACAATAATTGCTTGGTTACCTTACACTCTCTCGATGGGTACGCACCCCAGGAGCTTACAGCCAGCCGTAAGCTCCTTATAAGTCTTTGTTAGCCTCCCTTGTGTGTGAGTGTATTTTTCCTCTCACTCTCTCTTTGTCTCCCTCTCTCTCTCTCTCTCTCTCACACACAACCACTGCACGTGTTCTTAGTCTGCTTTTGTCTGCTGTACTACAGAAACTACGGCAAATTATTCACTTTAAGAGTGTCTGCTAAATGGATGTGTAACAAAAATGTTCAGGGACAAATCAGCTCCTTTTAACTATAGTAATATTTATTCCTCACAGGATTCAAATAAACTCTGTCAGAGTTGACTTAATACTATGCATTGTCACTGTGAAAGTATTTTTAATCTCAGTTGAGCAGAAGTGGCGTTCTACTAAATTGCAGGTATTCCTCCAGAACTGGAAAGACAGTCTACTAACTTATAAACATGCCCTCTCCACAGTACGTTCCTCATACTTCTCTACTTTAATAGATGAACATAGAAACAATCCTAGGCACCTGTTTAACACTGTTTGTGGAATTTGTGAGTGTCATTTTTCCTTACTTCTCTGTCTCCCTCTCTTCTCTATAACACAAAAACTGCAGCGTCTTCTTTCAATGGTTGTGTTTGTACTACAGGAACTACGGCAATTATTCACTCAAGAGTCGCTAAAACAGATGTGTACAAAATGTCGGAGACAAATACTCTTATACTCTGTTTTACCTCACAGGATACAAATAAATTTGGTTATCTTAAACACATGCATGGGAAAGTATTGTATCTCAGTGAGAGAGTGGCGTTTGATAAACAGGTATTCTAAACTGAAAGGTGGTAAACTATAAATCCCTCTCTGCAGTCGTCCCACTACAATGTGAACATAGAAACAATCCTAGGCACCTGTTTAACACTGTTGCCACTGACTGACTAAGAATCAAGTTGATCCATGTGTCTCAATATAATTTAGTAGCAATGACTTTATGAATTTCTTTGATGACAAAATTATAAAAATCAGGGACAAGATTCATAGTTCTCCTACCACCCCTCCTTTTGGGTCTGCCCTTCCATCCGCTCAACGCATGGATGCAGAATCTTCAGAAGAATCTTCAGAAAGACGGGCGCCCTATCTGAACTCTTTTGCTCTAATAGACCTCATGGAGCTTAATGCCATAGTTAATTCCTCAAAATCTTCTACTTGTTTCCTAGACCCTATCCCTACGAAGCTTTTCAAGGAGCTACTACCAGGAAAAGTTCATTTCAAAACAACTTGGTTCATTTTTGCACTCCAATCATATATTGGAAGTTTTTCAATCTGGTTTCAGATGCTCACAGCACTGAAACAGTCCTGGTCAAAGTACTCAATGACCTACTCCTCGCTTCAGACAATGGCTGCATCTCTGTACTTGTGCTTTTAGACTTAAGTGCAGCATTTGAAACAGTTGATCACCTCATCCTTCTGGATAGACTTGAAAATCTTGTAGGCCTCCGTGGACAGGCACTCTCTTGGTTCAGATCATACCTATCAGACCGATATCAATTTGTGCATTTTAATAATGGTTCCTCTTATCAATCCAGGGTTAGATATGGAGTACCACAAGGATCTGTGCTTGGTCCTTTGCGCTTCGCTCTTTATATGCTCCCCTTGGGACAAGTTATTCGCAAACATGGCATTAATTTCCACTGCTATGCAGATGACACCCAGTTGTATCTATCAGTTAAACCTGATGAAGTTGTCCAGATGTCAAAGATCAAAGCCTGTCTTATAAACATAAAAGAATGGACGACCCAAAACTTCCTCTTGCTAAACTCCGATAAGACCGAGATAATGGTAGTGGGGCCCAAGTCCCTGAGATGCAAACTATCTGACTATATGCTTAACATTGATGGAATTTCCATTACTACAAGTGCTGTAATCAAAGATCTTGGTGTTACCTTTGATCCAGATCTTGCATTTGATATACATATTAAAAAACATCTCTAGGGTTGCTTTTTATCACTTGAGAAATATCTCAAAAATTTGGAAAACACTGTCCTTACATGATGCAGAAAAGCTAGTTCATGCTTTGTTACTTCAAGATTAGATTACTGCAATGCTCTCTGAAATTCCTCTCTGAAAGGGCTCCAGCTAATTCAAAATGCAGCAGCTCCTATTCTCACTAGAACAAGGAGATTTGAGCACAACAGCCTAGTGTTAGCATCGCTTCACTGGTCGCCAGTTAAGTTCCGAATAGACTATAAGATACTACTTCTTACCTTTAAAGCCTTACATGTGCTTGCCCCTTTGTACTTAAATGATTTACTTCTTCCTTATATTCCCTCACAAACACTCCGTTCGCAGGGTGCAGACCTCCTTGTTATTCCTAGAATAGCTAATAGTACCATAGGTGGTAGGGCCTTCTCCTATCGTGCTCCCCTCCTGTGGAACAAGTTTCCTGCCCATGTTTGGGGCACAGACACTATCACCTTATTTAAAGCTAGTCTCAAAACATTTCTTTTTAGTCTCTCCTATATTTGAGGGGCAGGAGTGGGTGGCGGGCATAGCTATAGAGTCTCTGGTGGACTGAGCGGTTAGTGCTGTCACTGGATCATCATTGGTAGTGCTGTGTTAGGCTGAACCGGTCATGGTCTGGTGATGACTGTCTCAAGCCTGCCCTCATGGCTGCGTTGGCCCCTGCCTCTGTTTCCCTTAGCTATGCTGCTATAGACTTATTCTACCGGGGTTTTCCTTACTGCACGCAGGCACCTCTGACTCTTCTGCTCTGCTTGCTATTCTACCTTTTGAACCCCCTAACAATGTTTTTTTTCCCCCTCGTTTTCCTCGGCTCTGGGCACCTGCCCGGAGCTCTAGCCAAAGTTTGCTGAACAAACAAATGATCTCGAGAAATACAAAAACAATGCAAAGTGCAGAATAGCTACAAAACCTGTTCATACAATGCACAGAAATGAAAACGCCACCACTGTATTCGATTTGGCATGGAGGAGAGGCCAGAAATGCAGTTTGGCAACTACACTTAGTTTCGTTTTACGCAGCTAACTGCCGTGAGGTGACACGAAATCGCAAGTTAAAAATATCTACACAATAATTGTTATAGTTAATACTAATGACTTTTGACCGACCGAATATAGCCTAATAATTCCGTTATCAGTCGGCTTTACATCAGGTACCCGATTAATACTGCTAAACCCAACGCCAAACCAAGCACTTGACTTGAGGAAACTTCACATTTGGAACGCGATGACCATCGTACCGTACACGTACAGGTGGTCTACTTATTAGTGCTGAGTCTTTCGAATGCCCATCACAATTACCAACCTATAATGTTGTTTGGGGAGGCTCTGGGTATTCGCAGAGGCAGCCTTGTGTGGCTCTACATCAGGCGCGCGCATGTGCATGCCTCGCCTCCCACCAGGGGCCGGCGTTAAAGACGGGAATGACCGCTCCCACTCTATAGCCTATATATAATTGCGATGCGGTTCCTGCCGTTCGCCGCCAGTATGACAAGCAACAACGAAACCGTCTCCGATATTGCCCGAGTATATCGAGGGACCTTCGTCCATTCGACCCAAAATGCTGCGGTGGAAATTCTCGAAGATACGATTCTAGGAGTCGATACAGAGGGAAGGGTAAGATTATATTTCTAAAGCCAAGATCAGTGTCATTGCCATACAACTAAAATCGACAATCCCCTATAACCTTTATCTTACAAATATGAATGATTGCACATGCCAAAACGATATAAATATAAATGAGTTAGCCAAATATATATTTTATTATACTTTTATTGTTTGCTTGTATTTTTTTTGAGAAGATCTTAGTTCCAAAATTAATCCAGAAATGTTCCAAAATAATATTTTTGGTTTTACTTTTAAGAAACTGTCATCAAGAAAATATTTCTAATAGAAAATGTAGAAATAGGTGTTTGTATAAATAGGTGAAACCCTCGCTGCGTGGCAGCTGGTTGCCTGTAGGCTAATTTATACCCAGCTAGGTATAATTTACTAGCAATATTTCTCGGAAGGAGAGGTTTGCAGAATAGTCGACGTTCGTCGAGAGAGCGAACTATACTAGCAACTCGAACAAAAATTCAGCCAAAGAAAACCTTGTTTTGCAATTGCAGAATGTTAAATATATTGTGAATTAAAATATTTTAACTCTCAGAAATAGAATACCAGCGTCTGCCTCCATTCTGAACTGTTCCAATTGTGCCTTCAAATCAGGTTACTATAGGGGAAACGGACTGTTCAGGTATCCTGTTTAAGCCTATCTACGATACACACAGAAATATATATGATAATAATAAAATGTTACACATCCCGGTTATGTCAACAGGTTCCACTATAACAGATGCAGCAAAATTGTATTACTTAGTTCAACTTAACTGGCCAGCTTAACTGAGTTACGTGGGACCAGTTTAGTTACGTAAGTGCAGCATTTCACTTTCTGAGTGTACTGCAAATAGTAATATTTGACATGTTATATAATTTTACCCGCAAGGTGATGGATATTTTACATGCAAAGTCGTGCAACAGCAACGTGATTTAAGATTTAAGTCTTTCCTGATCACATCCATGAACTAATCTTTCTCAGACAGAGCATATGAGTACATGATGGATTTTTATTGCATTTATTGTCCATTTTAAAATGCAACGTGATTGGCTGTTAATGTGTTTCGACTTTTTTAGTGATCGGCTACATAGATAGGGATGAACAAAAAAGCGAAGCAGCCACATGAACACAACAAAAAAGGGCATAATAGATTTCATTGGGGGAAATTCTTCTAGCGGTAGACCTGTACAAATCTGACAATGCTGTTTGACCAGGTCATACTCAATTTTAACCAGCGTACGGCCAGCCTGAGCATGTTGGTTGACCAGCTCATGCACACCTGCTTTACCGAGATGGTTGATCAGTTTTTAAACTGGTTATAGTTGGATTTTATGACAGGGAGTAAAAGGATGATAGGATGTTTCTCTGCAGTGTACGAAAGTAGCCGATTATTGTTATGTTTCATATGCTCTTTAGTGCGCGCCTGGCGAGTAAAATTTGAGCAACGGTTGCACAATGCACATGCGATTCTACGATTCCTTATGTAACGTTAAAGGCGTGTCTTCTTTAAAAATCGGAAATATATTTTGTTGGGCGGGGAGAGGGGATGGGGACCACGGACATGTATTTTACAAGACAAATAAAATTAATTAAATCTCTCGCCTAACCTAATTGAGGAGAACCGGCTACATCTGGCTATGTATATAATCTATAGTTATATTTCTTGCTGGCCAGTTCAGACCTTCGGCAATATGCAGGCCTATACTTGAGCATACTTGCTGACTTTTTCAAAGCGATTTTGGGATTTACTGCCTGGCCCTGCCAACATTAGCGCTGATGTTCTTGTGCCACTCCTCTTGCAGATTGCCTTCATTGGTGCAGCGGCAGAAGTGGCCAAACTCGCAGAGACCTGGGGGTTTCGAATATCAGACGTGAGACACCTGGGACCTCGGTGAGTGCTTTGGCTGGCCACTATGCGGAAAGTCTCCTTCTTCATCTTCCTCAGCCATTATTGGATACCTATCTCTTCTTTGGACAGGTGTCTAAACTTTAACTTTGCTCTTCTCTGCAGGGTGCTAAACATGTACCTGATTAGGAAGGGGGGCCAAGGTCCTGTCCCAAATGTCTAATCTCTCACGTAGGGAGATTGTTGTATCCCTGGCTTCTGAGCTTCTGAGTGGAAAGGGAGGGGCAGGGTGAAGTGGGCGGGGTGTTTGTGTGTCATTTGTTGTTTGTTGTCATATGCTCTTAAATGTTTCATTATTCTGACCCACTGATTTCCAGACCAGTGTGGAGGGTCTTGTGATGGAGTGTGGTCTTGTTTTTGTTGCAGGTTCTTCATGCCGGGCCTGGTGGACACTCACATTCACGCCTCTCAGTACAGCTACACGGGCACCGCCTTGGACCTGCCTCTCCTGAAGTGGCTCGAGACCTACACCTTTCCCACGGAGGTCAATTACAAAGACCTTGACTTTGCCCAGGATGTCTACACCAAAGTCGTGGTGAGCCAGGGTTGCCAGATTGGGCCGATACACAACGACCGCATCGCAATGATGTCATTATATGGGGGAAGCCCTAATTACCAGCAACTGTTCCTTGGGAAAAAGCATTCCCATAGCGACAGCTCAGTTTGACTGTTATGGTTGCTACCTACTTACCTACTTACATCTCGGTAAAGAGAAACTATGACCTTTCCAGTAGTAAATGAGTAACCAAATTCCAGTTGTACATACACTCATAAAACCTGATAGCCTTATTAGGGTGGTAGGTACCTTTCACCTGACCCGTCAGTGGCACGTCAGAAATGACTTATGTAAGGATGATTTGCTTGCCATGTAAAGGGGAACTTTCTTTTCTGTCCAGTTAGTCTTCTGTCTAGAACAAGGCCTGCTGGTTGGTTAACTTTTAACAGACACCCCTCCCCCAACTTTTTTAACCTGCAACCCTTTATGCACGTCTCTCCAGACCTCTTTATCAGTGATTATTTTTTAACAGTCTAAATAATCTTTGATTTCATCCTTGAATCCCACTGTTCGGGTGAAGCTTACCTCAGCCAGTGACTTGAAAGGCAACATTTGTCACATTCAAACATAACTAGCTCAGAAGTAGAAAGTGTCCTCTTAAGCCCCAGTCTGAGACAGCATAGTAACAATTTTTAAAGTGGAATTGTTGCCAAGGTCAAGAGCAAAGCAACTTGGCTTGTTTGATTTGATAGTCTTCTGAGTATTTAAGCGAAACAAGCTGAGTCTGAGCATTCAATGCTGTCAATCTATGTAAAAACGCTATGTGTGTGGTCCTTTTAAAATATTTTAGACTAATGTGTGATCCAGGAAAATGACTAGGGACTTGGTGAAACCTTACATAATGCGTCCCCCCCCCCCACCACCACCAACAGACATCTGTTAGCAAAAGAGAAAAAAAGTTTGAACAATGTCCTGGGCAGGTTTCTTAGTTAGTGGTCTGTCTGGTCACCGCGGGTTTGGATTTCAGGTGATCAGGAAAGGACGGGTTGTGTTTCAGCCAGGAAAGTCTGGGGAGTGGCTTTGTTTTATTTTGAACTTTACCGCAGTATTGTGGAATAGCCAGAGAGGCACACCGAAGGCACCGCTGCGGTCAGGCAGGCAGACGCGTTCAAACTGCAGAGAAGCTATTAGCCAGATACCTTTTTGGTAGCTGGAGGCACGCCGGTTCCTGACGTGTGATCGCGCGGTTTTTTCGTATTTCAGAAACGAACTCTGAGGAACGGCACCACCACCGCCTGTTACTTCGCCACCATCTACACGGATTCCTCCCTGTTGCTAGGAGAAATCGCAGGTAGGCAAAGCACACCGCTACTGTCCGTGCCGTTGACGTGGCCCCCGCACCGCTCGCCTCCCACCGCTCAGAGGAAGTCGATTGGCCGAGGAGATGGCGTAACGTCGGCAACCCCTGGAGTTGCATAAGAGCCGAGCCACACAGACACACCCCACCCTATGAGTGATCGCAGTGGTTTTTCTGTCTGTGTGTTGGGGGGGAGGGGGGGGGGCTCTGGAATGGAGCTACCTCTTTTTTTTTCACTGTGCACCTGGGAGACTAATGCTGAGCCGGGGGGGAAACGTTTCTCTCAGAGTCTTCTCACGCTTCTGGGGCTCATCTCCTCATACACACTGAAATATGTATGCCTGTGTGTATGCGTGTATGTGTGTGTGTGTGTGTGTGTGTGTGTGTGAATGCATGTATGTGTGTGTATGTATGTATGTATGTATGTGTGTGTATGTATGTATGTATGCATGCATGTATGTGTATGTATGTATGCGTGTATGTATGTATGTGTGTGTATGCATGTATGTATGTATGTGTGTACAGACGGGTGACAAATGAAAGGAAAAATCTGAATAAATGGAGAAACATAACAAATGCAGATGCTTCCATACAGGTGTTATGCTGTGGGGGGCATTTTCCTGGCCTGGTTTTTGAAAAAACAGAAAAGAATTTGCAACTGTTTTGTTGGTCCTTATGTCTACTGAAGCTCAGCACTTTCTGAGGCTAATGAGGAGGCCTGTAAATCTCCTGTTTGTGTGTCACTCCCTCGTCTTCCTTTTCAGACAAGTATGGACAGCGCGCCCTGGTGGGGAAAGTGTGCATGGACGCAAACAACGCCGTGCCACTGTACAAGGAGACGGTGGACCATTCTACCAAGGAGACCAATCGGTGAGACTGGAACTCAGGTTCCCATGGTGCCCTGCACTGAAGGATGTGGTCTTGGTCATTTGAAGACTACGTTTATTGCATCATTAACATGGCACTTACACTTAAATCAATCAGCAGTACAATCGGTTAGGCATGCTAGCGCTTTGCTTTACCCAGGTTTCACACTTCTCTTTGAATAAATTCAGTTAAATTCATGTTGTTACCATGTACAGAGACGAACATGACGAGGTGGCCATTAGGATTGTTATCCTTTGAAATTACAAAGATATTGCAGCATCGTGTAAAACTCTTTTGTTTTGTGATTGGCAGGTTCATTGGTGAGCTTTTAAAAAGAAAGGTAAGCCATCTCAATTGGTCAGTGCAAACCCCAGATAATCCAGCCATGAATCTCAAGACAGACAAACAGACAGAGAGAGAGAGAGAGAGAGAACCATACAGAAACTAAGAACAGGGGGATTGATTACTGGTATGTTTTATGTTAAAGGTTCACAAGCTCTTCAATATGGAAACTTGAAAAGTAACTGTCTTGACATTTGTGCGTTGTTGAAAATCTAATAAGCAAATTTGAGGGAAAAAAAGGTTCACAAGCTCAGGGTCAATGATTTACTGAAAGCCAGTGCGTATGTTCAGCAGCTGCCTCACACATCGTAATGGGGTCAGTATTTACGCATTCTTCCGCTTAAACATCAGCTCGCTGTCTGAAGAAAAGCCAGCCCGGCCCTTTAAGTGGCCATAGCCTGTGTTTCCACCAGGTGACAGCTGCACACGTGTTTAAGGGGAAGCAGATGATGAGGTAAGCAGGTACGTGTTTTTTCCAGTATGCCCTGGTGAGGCCGATCGTGACTCCCCGCTTCGCCCTCTCCTGCACCCCCCCGCTGCTCAGCCACCTGGGGGAGATCGCCAAGAACAACGACCTGCACATACAGGTGAGCTCACCTGTGCGCTGTGTACATCTCTGGTAGCTTCCGCGCACTTAGCGGGTGTGATTTTAACAGGGTCCGTCTACACATAACAACCTATGATATGTGGGAATGGTGTTGTTGCAGTATTGGTGTACGAGCCACATTTTCTTGTGGTAAATGGTAAATGGACTGCATTTATATAGCGCTTTTATCCAAAGCGCTTTACAGTTGATGCCTTTCATTCACCAGAGCATTTTAGGGATTAGGTGTCTTGCTCAGGGACGCTTTGACACGCCCAGGGCGGGGATTGAACCCGGCGAACCCTCCGACTGCTAGACAACCGTTCTGACCTCCTGAGCTATGTCGCCCCTTGTAACAATAAGGGCCATTTTAATGAGCTGGACGGTGAACTGTTTCTTTAGATTTCGCTGTGAACAGAACTCTTTTTATGCCGCGTCTTGCCCCGTCTCCCCAACTCTTCTGGATCCAGAAACAGGCACGTTGAACAATATCTGTGAACGCTTTGTTCCTCTGGTGCACAGCCAGTGGCATTTTCCCGCCAATTTTAATTTAAGTAAAGCTTTGCTACATGTTGTATCAAGTCTGATACACCAGAGAAATTTTTTTTTTAATTTGAACATATGCCAACAAAAATGTCAATCTGCTGCAAATAATTTAAAGATAGATCCCAATTTATATTTCTCTCCCCCCAGAGTCACATCAGCGAGAATAAGGAGGAGGTGGCCCTGGTGAAGAAGCAGTTCTCCGACTCAGAGTCCTACGCTGAGGTCTACCACAAGCACAACCTCCTAACTGACAAGGTACTTGAGTGCCTTACATCGCACTTAGGCCACACCCACACTGACGCCAGCCACTCCCATCTGAGCACCATCGGCCTGCTTTAAACACATGCCTGAAACTCTTCAGATGGTGGTGAAATCTAATCTGCAGATCCCCAAGAATTCTCAAATGGTTTTCTCAAAGTAAATACATACGAATAATTTTCTAAAAACAAACATCTATATTTTAATCAGTATTCAGGACAAAACTGTATGATTGTAGGTTTTGGTTAGATGAGTGGTTCATCGACAAGTCCTGAGGGATCTGTTGTGGTGCTTCCTATTTATACCAGTATCTAAAAATCTCAAGTATTTAAAAAAAAATGCATTTGATTCAGTCCACGTCGTTCCATTTGCCCTTACAGTAAATGTATTTTTTTCGTTACGGTCAATGAAAGAATACTTGGTTCCAAAAGCGGATGAACTGGTAGATCTGCAAGGCAGTGGCAGAAGATCTAAGTGATCTAAGAACTCAAGTACTTGACAGTGGCTGATGTGATGTCAGAGACAGCTGACTGCACGGTCAGTTATTTTGATTTGTGGCTGAAGGAAAGCTTTTTTTCTTGTTCTGTGTAACAGCTTGGCGTTTATTTAGCACGTTGTCTAGCACGTGCCCTCTGGTGGAGGTCTGTGGTAGTGCTGTTGCTGATGTTAAAGATGACACCTCAGTAATGTTGGTGTTTGGTCAGACTGCATAAAAAGGAGTTCAGCAAAAATAATCTTTGATGATACAAAAAAAACGTATTTTAATGTTTTTAAGAGCCATTGTCGCTGAAGATATCCATCCGTCCATCCATTTTCTAACCGCTTTTGCTCCCCCCTTACTTGAAGATAAAGACATTTAACATTTAAAAGCAATCCATAGAGTTAGTAGTAGCAATGAGGGCAACAATAACTCACAGGCAGCGAAGATGAAGATGATGATGATGACAACGATGCAGATGATGGTGATGATGAAGATTAAGATGGTCTTGAGGATGGTGATGATGGTGATTAAGAGAATGGTGATGAAGAGGATTGCGATTATGATGATGATGATGATGATGATGGTGGTGGTGATTTTGCAGACAGTGATGGCTCATGGCTGCTACCTCACCGATTCTGAGCTGGAGCTGTTTAGGGAAACGGGAACTGCCATCTCGCACTGTCCCAACTCCAACATCTCGTGAGTACAGTGCCCCTCCGTCGGCTGTCTGTCTCTCTGTCTGCTGCATGAGGGCATAGCTCATGTCCGCCTGTCCTTCTCTTGTCGCTGGGTGTCTGACCAGGCTGTGCAGTGGAATGCTGGACGTACGCAGGGTCCTGAAACACAAGGTGAAGCTGGGACTGGGCACAGGTAGGACCCTGCGCTGCAGAGTCCACGCATCTTGTTTAAAATGACAGCTGATTGAAAAGAAGTGAGATTTATTGTGGTCCTCCAGGCCTGGAGTAAAACCTGTGAGAGAGTTTATACTGTCCTTCTCCACACAGACGTCGCTGGCGGGTATTCTCCCTCCATGCTAGACGCCATCAGACGGGCGGTGGACACCTCCAAAGTCCTGAACATCCAGGACGCTGAACACAAGACACTCACCTTTGAGGAGGTGTTCAGACTGGCCACACTGGGGGGAAGCGAAGGTAAGACTATATGAAAAGCAGAGCGAACATGTACACACACACACACACATACACGCTCACACACACACACACACACGCACACACACACACAGACACACACACACACACACATACACGCTCACACACACACACACCGCACACACACACACACACACACTCACAAACATACACGTCACACACACAACACAGCACACACACACACCACACACACACATACACGCTCACACACCACACACACGCACACACACAGACACACACCCACACACACACACATACACGCTCACACACACACACACACGCACACACACATACACGCTCACACACACACACACACACACACACACACACAAAACAGACACACCGCTCACACACACACACATCACACACACTCACACACAACACGTCACACACACACAACCATACACACTCACACACACATACACGCTCACACACACACACACACATACCGCTCACACACACACACACGCACCCACACACAGACACACACAACACGACACACGCACACACGCTCACACACACACACACACACAACACACACTCAACACACACACACACACACACTCATGCACACACAACGACACACTACACACACACACACACAGCACACACACACACACACAACACACACACACACACACTCACACACACACACACACACGCACACACCAAACACACACACACCACACACACACACAGACACACACTCAAACACACACACACCCATCATGCACACACTCAAACGCACAAACACACTCACGCACACACACACACACACATACACTCAAACGCACACACACAGACACACACACACTCACGCACACACACACACATCCATGCACTCACACACACGACACGCACACACACACACTCACGCATGCATACACACACACGCATGCATACTAGCTTGTGTAGTAGGAAACCTAGTAGGTGAAAACCTTAAAGCTCCTGAAACTTGGAATGAGCAAAGTACAACATTTGCTTTATAGGTTTCTGTGTATCTGTCTGCATGCATGTGCATGTGCATATATAAATGCATATTTTGAATATGCTTGTGCACAGAGGCATTTTCTGTGTAATATCCTAGCCTGGTTGGCCACACACTTGGGCCAGTGCGTAAGTGATCATTAGACTGACCTGCACTTGACACATTGTGCAATGACCTCGCTATCTCTGCTGAAATCAAATCTGATTGGCTGACTGCGGTGGCCTCCCCAGCCCTCTCTCTCCAGGAGCGAACCGGGAACTTCCAGGTGGGGAAAGACTTTGATGCGCTGCTGATTAACCCCTTGGTTCCTGACAGTCCGTTTGACATGTTCCCCAATGAGAGCACTAAGGTGAGTCTTTGCTCGCTCTGTAGACTTGGCTGCATGGTGCTTTGCTGTGAGTTGCATATGGCCTGTATTACATAGAGAGGAACTATGTTTGTCTGGGCAGATGCCTGTATGTAAAAGATAACTGGGTTTATTGTGTTTATGCTGTGTGTATGTGTGCTTATGGGTTTGTGTGTGCATGCATGTGTACGTCTGGGTGTGTGTGTATGCCTGTATGTGTACTTGTGTGTGTTATTCTGACATTTATTGAAGACACATTCTGTTCTCACATTGTTTAGGGGGTTCTGGAGAAGTTCCTGAATTTGGGTAAGTAAACTGTAGAAGAAACTTTTTTTTTTCTAGAAGTTTTTAGAATTTTGAAAAATCGTGATAAAAAAAACTACTCTTCAAAGGGTTAAACAAAATTACGTCAACATTACGGCACCCTCCCCCATATCTGCAGGTGACGACCGGAACATTGAAGAGGTGTACGT
Source organism: Anguilla rostrata (assembly GCF_018555375.3). NCBI lineage: Eukaryota > Metazoa > Chordata > Actinopteri > Anguilliformes > Anguillidae > Anguilla > Anguilla rostrata. The sequence continues at coordinate 37,156,193 of NC_057942.1, read as the reverse complement.
CGCTGGCAGAAAAGTGATCCCATTTCAGGAGTGAGAGTAGCTACCAGACCCCGATAACCACGCGCCTTAACCGCATTAACCGTTTTTTATCCGTCTGCTTACTAGTTTTACTATCTATACATATACAGTGTATATTGTTGTACTTTTTAAATATTGTGTAGCCCATTGAAATCAGGGCATTTGCTTTGACTGGACCAAAGCTTTTGCACATCTTGTCTGCCCTGGCTTTGCTGTGGTTACCCTGTCGTAGCTCAGGGTGATGTCATAATCGAAGGCCGGGCTGACAGGGGAAAGAGTGTGCCTTTTCTCTTCAGCTATACAGCATGCTCAGGAGAACAGAAATGTATTCCCAGACTCGTTGGGTTAATTGCAGTGTGATTAGCTGGAGTCTGAACCTCAGGTTTAAATCCCTAGACAACTGAACTGCATTACAACTGGAACAGCTTATTTAATAATAGATATGGATAGCTGTTCCAGTTGTAATGCAGTTCCGTGATGAGATTAAACCCTATGAGGTTTAAACTCCTAGACAACTGAACTACTTTACATTTCAGTGACCTATTATTTTTGTAGACGTTTAACATATTTACCATGCATTCTGAAGGAAATTTTTTTTTACTAATAACGCTCACTGTGACAATGTAACTGAAAATATACTAATTTTATCAAATACGTATTGAGCTTGCTACCTTATTGTTGTAAGTTGGAACCAGTGTTTATCTGAATGTACAAGTTAATCATTCAAGTACAGAATAAAGTAAGCTAGAAACAGTGCACTTTTTGACCACATCCAAATGAAACACTGCTGCTCAAAGGGAACTACTAACATGGGAATCTAATAAAATACCTGTGAATATTTTATTGTGTGACACATTTTTTTTTGCATGCTTACTGGTATACGCCTGATGGCTTTTGTTTCCTTTGATTTAGTCTGCCTACATCTCAAATACATTGTAAATAACTGATTTCATTACTGTATTTATTTGCATAGTTTTGTACCCTGTCCCGTATTCAAATAGGGCCTACGAACCCAACATCAGCCTTCTTACTGTAGATTTGAAGCCGGAATCCCAACCTGTGCAATGTGGTGTCTTCTACTGTGTGAACTGTATCTGTGCCACAGCCTACTGCAGGACTGACAAACCCCAGTTAGGCATGAAAGATTAATATTTTTGTCATCCAGGTGTCCGCATTCTACCATGGTTCGCCGGTTAGACATGTCCTCATCATGATGTACACGTTGGGCACAGACATCTGGATGTACCAGAATTAAAAGTGTGCCTATGTCCGTTTTAAGTTACAGGCTACAGTGATAATTATAAGTAGAACTGAATATTAATTTGTGATAGTTGAGTTTTGGGTGGTCAGAAGGTGTCACTGTCTTGTCATTTTATATTAGCCTATTCTGAATAGTCTTTACTTCCCTTTTCTCCCCTCTTTTTCTCCTTTTTTCCCCCTCACCATATCAAGGACTATGGGTCGGGGTGTCTGAACAGCTTCAGCTACAGCCTTATGGATTATTTGTCAACTTTAAAGTAATTGTACAGTAATATAGTTGTCATCCAATCGGGGGGGGGGGGGGGGCGTTGTGCCAGAAAAAAAGAAGGGATCCCCCAGTCTCTAGAGTCGCGTCTGTGAGCCGGTCATGACAGCGTTACGCTCGTTATTAGACATCGGAGCCGTGCGTCCCTAGCAGGTGGGGAGCCTTTTTCTTCAAAACCCCTTCTGTCATTTCCAGCTGACAGCTGTCCCAAACAGTCGCGACGAACTCCTTCTTCCGTCTTCCGAAGAGCAGCCACCTTCCAACCTGTAGACCTTCTACGTGGCATGCCCCAGTCAGCTTTCTGCAGGCCAATTTCACATGAAACACTAAATAACCAATGTCAGTTGAAGGAGCGTCAATTTAAATTTCACATTTATTTGCCCCTGTTTTAATGTGGAATGTGCCTGAGATGCACTTGACGGAGCGACACATAATTATCAGGACAGCACATTATTATTATTATTATTATTATTATTATTATTACAAATAGTAATACTCTACAAATTATGTAAAATCGCCGAGCGTTTTTCACTTCACCTCCATACAAAAAATATAGCCTATACATTTAATGGATGTAAATTTGGAGACGCAGACTACACCGTGGAGCCGACGGGTCATGACAAAACAACGACACGAGGGGGAGGTGGTGTTCTTCCTCCCCTCCTTAAAGGCGCAGTTCTCGTTTTATTTTTCTTTGTTTTTTTTAAGATTTCACTTTCCGTGTATGGTTCTATGGTTTTTTTTTTTTTTTTTTGAGATGATGGCTATTTTAGATGTATATAGAAGTTTCTGTTCTGACGACATCCTTTGCAACGGTTTAGGGACATTAGTGGGTTTGTGGTCGACAGCAAGAAAATAAACTTAACGCAATTCCAAAGCCAGTTGATGTACAGCATCAGCATAAAATCTAATATCTGACGCATTTAAAGTTGATGTTGATAGCGTCTTATGTTCTTGAAACTATCCCCCACACACCAACACACGCACGCAGGCACACACACGCACAAATATTTACAATTGATCCTTCCAAACTCTTTAGACAGACTGAAAAACGTTCATGTCAATCATCGTTTTACTCTTCGCTTCCTGTCAAGGGTGCGCTTTTTTTCGTGACATCGTGTGCACGGTCAGTGTGAACAATCGTGTATTGTAACCCGCACGCCCCCGCCTCGAGCCAGCAGGTCTGAGCGGTGGCACGTGAGATTCTCACAGGCTACAGACACCGACGCGCAGTAATTACCGTTCTGCTCTAGCCCCGAGTCTCCGTACAACGCTGCGCGCTCTTCGGCACCCGGGTTCTGGAACACTGATGCCAACACGGAATGATGGAAAAAAAATATCAAGAAATTGGATGCAAGTGTGTGTCAGCAATAGCTTAATATCGGTATCGGTAAACAATCATTATTAACAAAAAGATAAACAGATAAACAGAAGGCATGGACAAAGAGATTAGGCTAAGACCGCTGGCTGGATGTTTCTCCAGTTTGCTGAAGATTTCATCACCCTGGATAAACCTTCCCGATAATATGCTCAGCCCAGAAGCTCAACCAAAATAAACTAATAACAATGATAATAATAACAATAACAGCAATAACAGTTCTGCACTGTGCTATCGCAGTACATGAGCTGTAGAAATTGTGTGAGATGCAAAATCATTGGTCATGTTTGAGACCATGGTCAGTTCACAGCTCGTTGTAACTAATCTCTCTCTCTCTCTCTCCCTCTCTCTCTCTCTCTCTCTCTCTCTCACACACACACACACACAAGGACACACATACAGCACAGCTGGAGAAATTCTGTGTCAAGCAAGCAGCTTAAATCTGAAGTTGGGCACGGAGAGAGAGATATAGAAAAAGTGGAGGAGTCAAGTCCATCAGGCTGGGCTTTTTAATGACTTACAGAACTGCAGGGGGTTCTGGGAAAAGTGGGTGAAATGAAAGCAAACAAAGACTCTGGCACTACCACGGGGAGTGGGGGTTACACTGCATTCTTTCACTGCCAAACATATGGAAAGACAAACCTTACAGTGGTGCCACACACACAAGCACTCGTAGTCTCTTGCATACGCATGTATACAAATTCTCATAATCTCTCTCACACACATAAATGCACATACACTCTCCCTCAGACACACAAATGCACAAACACACACACAACACACTCTTGCCTACTCTGACATATACAGACACACGTACGAACATACACACAAGCATATACAGAAATAAACACACAAAACATACACACCCAAACATACACACACTTTGAAAGAGAGCGCTCAACCTAAAACCAGTGTCCTTATCCATCTTCTTACTGTCCCAATCCCTGTGTGTGTGTATGTGTGTGTGTGTGTGTGAGTGAGAGAGAGAGAGAGAGAAATAGCCAATGTATGAGAGACAAATGTCTGTGTTTGTGTGAGAGAGAAAGAGACTGAAAAGAGAGGGAGTGAAGCAGTAAGAGGGCAAGCCTGTATGTGAACAAGCCAGGCTCTGTACGTGTGAGAGTGTTTGTTTGTGAGACAGAGCAGAGGGAGGATGGGAAGTGGTGAGCACTGAGTGGAGACAGAGAGAAAAATGATGTGTGTGTGTGTGTGTGTGTGTGTGTGTGGTGTGTGTGTGTGTGAGAGAGGAGCGTGAGAGAGCGAGACAGAGAGAGAGGGATGAGTCTGGACCACGTGAGTGGGATGTGGCTGTAGATGCAGGGGGAGGGGCCACAGCAGTGGAGAGGTTTGGGGGGGGGGGGGGTGTGGAGTCGTGCTTCACCCTCTATGGGGCAGAAGTGCTGAGTAAGACAGACGGAGAGGGATTAATGAGGGAGGGGGAGGAGAGAGAAAGCGAGGGAGGGAGAAAGAGAGAGAGAGCCGAAGCCAGACCACACAGAGCTCCAACGCAGAAGTCCTTAGTACTGGCTACCCACTGCTGCAGCCAAGAGAATAATCCCACAAGCCTCTCCAACACAGTACACTCAAAAACATGTACACCCACAATGACTAATCCCACACAACCCTCAAACGCAGTACACTCGAATCCATGTACAACAACAGAGACTAATCCCACACAGCCCTCAAACACAGTACACTCAAATCCACGTACAACCATGGAGACTAATCCCACATACCACCGTTTGGTAATCACAGGTTTTAATTACGCACAAAATCACACATGGCCTAAGAGACTAACCACAAACATTTCTTCTAAAGTGGAATATTCTCATAACCCCTAGATACTAACCCCACAGATCTACCCTACAGTGTTATACAATCAAAACAATACACATCCCAAGAGACTAATCCCGCATTCTTTTGCGTGCACTCACTCACAATACACGAAGCGGCAAAGATTAATCCCCCCGTGCCTGTGTCACGGTGTACTCCGCGGGGCACAGGTCGCGGCCCCATTCGCACGCACGCACACAGACGGATCTCTCTCCTGAGACAAGGCCCAAAGTTCAACTGCTGGTCAGCATAATAACGCTGGCTTCATTTCTGGAGGCGAGCGGGTAATTTGAGTCTTTAATGACGTTACACCTCACACCGACAGCCCAGCTGAGCCGCCGCTCGCGTGTTTCAGAGGAAAGAGGAAAGCACGCTAAACGCGTTAGCCTCCCCCAAAGCAGCGTTCCACGTTTTTAAAAAATTCTCTTTTTGAACGCTGTGCTGTGGTTATGCCGCGTTCAAAGCGTGCTTTAGAGGCAAACCTCACACAAGCTTTATGTAGGGCAACACATTACAAGTTCCCAAGAGTGCCTCCGTTTCCATGGTTTCTCCTGTTTGTGTAGATGCAGTAGGTGGTAGACCCAGCACCTGAAAACCAGTAACCTGACAAGAATGACTGTATTTAATTTACTATAATAATAATAACAATAATAATAATAAGGTATTATTATTATTAAGGTTTGCTTTTATATTGCACTATTAGTGAATTCAAAGCACTTTACATTGAAGGGGGCTCACTTTAACCCTAGCTGCGTGACGCATGGCTGTCATTTTGCACCAGGATGCTAACCACATGTGAGGAAGAGAGAGACCCAGACATAAAACAGGTAAAATAACAACATATAACAGTAAATCCGCAGAGAACACAAAGCAATGATGTAAGAGAAACAAAACTGAATCATACTACAGAAACAGACATTGACATCTTCACGTGACAATACTGTGAATCATCTCGTGTGGCGTGAGACGGTGATCCCTAAAATCAATATTAGCTTGCGCCATAAAAAATCTGGGTTTAGTTCTGACAATATTAGCTTGCATCATAAAACTCTGGCTGTAAAGCCGACATTTTCTCGAATATTTACGAGTGCGCACAAGCTTTGCAATGTCACTTGAAACAGCTCCCTGGGGGCACTCTACTTGGGAGATGACATTTCCTCGCTGATTCTGTGCTGGAATGAACGCTGTGTTGACTTACTCTTTTAATTTAGGGCAGATAAAACGCCTCGCCTCCGTGCTGAGATTAGAATCGCACCTACATTTCAAATTCATAATTACAAGTGAGCGGTAACTGCTGTCGTTTCCTCCGGGCGCAGCGCGTTGTGCTCACCGCGTCTCTAATCACTGTGTTATTGTCGGAGACTGTCAGTTTCGGGCGCCGCGGGTCGAGGGGCGTGATGTGGAGTTGCAGAACCATCAATCGCTCAATTCCAACCCGTTTTTCTGGAGGGAGCAATTATCCCTTTTGTGTCTACGTAGCGATTCTACCCCTGGCGATTCTATCCTTAGTTGGTTACCGCATAGCCTAATTCCAATTTCCGCAGTGCGCCTAAAACTGATATGGATGCTTTAAATTATGTTATTGATTTAATGGCATGCATAATGTGGTGTTTCTTTGGCAGCCATGACTGAGGTGCATGCAGGGTTGCCAGACTGGAGGACGTTTACCCAGGTCAATTTAAATAGCCTGGGTATGTGGGATTTCGAAATAAAAAAGGTTCTGTTGTTCTTATAGAAGCCTGAAAGCTGCTGTAGTCACCAGGCCAACTGCGAAGCGTCGTGCTAGTGAATAGCGCAATAGAAATCGCCAACAAGGACCGATTGACCGATTGACTTTATTTGGTTCGGCGGAGGCGTCGCAGAAAGTGATCCACGGTTTTCACCGAGAGGGCGCGAGGAGACAGAGAGCCTGTGGCTAAATCTGTGACACAAAGTGCTTTCCAAAATCCCCGTAATCTACCGGCGCCGTAAACCCCGCAGGTCACTGTGATCCACCCGACCATTCACAATTAATAATTAACTGGACACGTCATCGCAACGCTGGCACGGTCTACAACCCTATGAGCGCATATTCGGTAAGATTAAGCCTGTCCAATTTAGCAAAGCTTCCTCTACACAAGGATGGGTGGAGAACCCACTGGCTACAGCTCTGGCTAAATGTAGCACCCATGTCCCTCAAAGTCCTGCTAAATACGGTTTAAGTCCAGCTAAATACAGCTCCACTGTCCCATTAAGGTTGACTAAATATGGAAACTGCTATGGTTGATGTGTGTATGTCATTGGCTTTGGCCTTCATTCTGCATGAAAGCCAGTGCCTGGTTTGCAGGTGTGTGTGTGTGTGTGTGTGTGTGTGTGTGTGAAGCACAAGTCCACAGACTCACACACAGTTACAGGAAATGCACCCTCTCACACATATGCTGAATCACACATAGTAAAAGGTACAGTGCTAATTTAACTCTTACAGTGTTAATTCAACTCTTACCAAATTACATTTGGTCCCACTCTGGACAGAGTTAGAGTTGAATTAACACTGGACATTTTCCTGTGCACTAGCAACAGAATGACACACATTTACAAGACACATAGAACACACTCTCACATACATTCCGAACACACACACACACACACACACACACACACACACACACACCTATCAAACAACCAGCTTCTGAGCACAACCCCTGAACAAAATGGCTGTCTGCACTTACAATGCTGCCCCAATCACAGAATCTCTGCCAAGGAGTTTTACCCACAATTCCTCCAAACAGGGGATCAGAAGCTCTTGTTCTAAGCCATCAGGACAAAGACTACTGGCACAATAAACTTCCCAAAAAACAACAGCAGTTTGTTTGCACCACATCTCCAAATCTCTCATGTAGTCACACTATGGAGTACAACTGCACATCACAATACATTGAAACAGGGTTTGAGGGGACACAACACTACAGTACTGTGACAGTAGATTTGAAAAAAATAAAATAAAATAAAAAAAAACCTTCACCCTGTTAAAAAGAACTGATACATTTATTTCAGTAAACAGGTTCTGGTATAAGGCATGAGTGAGGTGGAGTAACCTGTGGTCTGAAAGACAAACAGACTCCATTGATTACCTCAGAGGAGTAAGAAAGGCGGAGAAACGGGTGGCTTGACGGACGGGAGCTGCTCAGACGTGGGTGGAGCTCTTGGGTGCGATCGGTGACCTCAGTCTGACCCCCCCCCCCCACCTCAAACTCCCTCCAGCCAGAGAACTGAACACCATTCATCCTGACAGAACATCTGCCACTGGGGATCTCTGATGATGTCATCCAGCAATATGTGCACACGCACACACATATGGGGGGTGGAGGGGGGGGTTCATCATGGTGTCCAGATGCTGTCCCGTACGGGAGGTGCAGGGAACAAGTATAGACAGCTGACTCCTGTCTACGTATGCATGTGCTCTTCTTGAGCTCGGGAACAAATGATCCCAAAACGCCTCCCAATTTGAAAAGGAAGAAGAAGAACTGGAGTTTTCTTTTTGGATTTTTGAGACAAAAAAAAACACACAAAATGGACACCAGTGGAAGCAGCACCGTGCTCCATGGCTATAGCGTCAGGAATGTAGTATCATTTTACTACAGTATTTATTAATTTGCCAAATGCATTCCTCAAGTAAAGTTGTAAATACTTTGCTGAATTAAAAAAAATCTTATTGAACACAGCACAAAGGCTATCACCAAACCAGTCCAAGCAAGGAGCTTTACAGACGTGTAAGCTCTTTTAAAGATCAGACTTGGAAAAAGCCATTCAGCAGGCACGTGTGGCTGTCAGCTTCTGCGACCACGAGGAGACAGAGAACAGAACTCAGAAGGTTAATGCAGTCTGGATCACTCTCACACACACACACACACACACACAAGCGTGATTCACAGATGCGTCACCACGCCAGACACCGTGACTGTTCAAAAGGCACGGACAGCATTCAGGAGCCTTTCAGAGGGCGAGCTTACAGGAACAAAACGTCTGTGTTCGGGGAGGGGGGCCACAGCCGTCCCTGCACCTGTCACGACGGGTGGCGTGTGGGAGGGGAAGCCGGGGGTGGGGGGTCTGCGTGGTCTAGCCTCTTTGTGAATGGAAGAGGGAATGGAGGCAGAATTCAGCAGGTGTGTCAGCAAACAGACACCACCAAACTGGGGCCACTATTGTAAAGTGCCCTGCTGGAATGAGGAGGTGGGGGTCAGATTTCCCCCAAACGGGACACCTGTCCTTGGTAACTGGGAGCAAGGACGGGGGCCGAGTTGAGGCCTTTGCCGGGACAGAATGGAGGAGGTACAGCAAAGGTGTGAAAACTGAGAGAATCATACGTGAGCTTAAGTAACACCTTCTGGGCAAGCGATCACAATTATGCAACGGCTGCCATGACTCAATGTCTACCACATTAACAGCAATCGCCAAAACAGAGAGGGGTGATGGGATGGGACCAGTCTTCCACTCACTAGACTACCGTCCCCTGGGGCCTTGAACCAACAACATTCTGGCCAATCGGACATACTGTAGGTACATTTCTGTTTTACATTACATTACTCCCATTTAGCAGACGCTCTGAGGCAGGGATATGGCAATGCCTCCAACTGACCAGAGGTGTCGCTCTTTCACATAAGGAGCTCTCTTGCTAATCGGAATTATCCCGCCGTAGACGACGCTGTAGCTAATTGCACACCACCCGGTTGGAACAGCCCGCCGAAAGTTGCCCTGGCAATGTTGGGGGTGGGTCTCTCTACACCAAGAACAGGCACGTTAGCATCGCACGCCACCCAGCAGTTTGTAGGGTGCATTCTGTATTCCATATTCCAGTCTATAGCGTCTCCGCAGAAAGGCCCAAAAATGCACCGAGGATTGCTCAGGGCACCAAAAGCCATTACAACTCCAAAACAGGCAATGAGAGAGACTGCAAGGCAGCAGTCCAAAAATCCAGAGACCATGTCACAAAAATAGCATTTTATTTTACTGCCTTTTTTAAAGTGTGCAAGTACCCCACATTTAGCCAGCCAAGTTCCTCAGGGACTACTTAACCAAGGAAAAAACCCGTAATACAAACTATTTTCAGTACTCTAATGGACTCTTGCTTTTTTAGGAAGTGGATGCTTCATTTTCTTTCTGATGATTCAGTATTTTAGACCTATGTTGTGCTAGTATTAAGCGGTTTCTACACCTAGTTTGTTTGCTAAAGTAGGCTACGCACCAGAGTTCAGTTGTAAAATTGCACATGTATTTTAATTTTTCCGATTGGTTTCACATCGCAACCATTCAAGTGCACCAATTAGTGATTAGTGAGTAGACGTGAATGTTCGTTGATTGGTCAGAAATATGGTGAGGAGTCGAGTTTTCAATCTGTACTCGTAACAAGGACATTGTCACGTTTTACCCTATACTATGCAGAACAATTCCCAGTGTCCTCAGTGCACGGACAGTTTAGTGTACAAATAATAAATAATGTGAGATTACGTCCATGTAAAGTGTTAAAAAAGGAAGAAAGCCATGTGATAAAGCTATATAATGTCTCTCTGTACATAATTTTTTTATTTACATGATACAATTCTGCATTAATGCATGATAACAAGATTATATGTAATACATAAATATGAACACAGTTTGTACAAATTTGCATAACTAAAAGTTAAAATTAAAACTTGAATGGATACATACAATTCTCATAAAGCAGGAACTCACACCCCTACAGAAGAAGAGAGAAAAAAAACAGTGCCAAGCAAGCCAGGACAAAGAAAATTCTATATACAAGACTTTCTTCACACCGCTAGATTAGACTCTATAGGTAGAAATGCTCGCACGCACACACACACACACACACACACACACACACGTGAGAGCAAGGGCCCCCCAACACCTGTTATCTGTCCAAGCTAAAGAACGGAGATTCTATTCACATAACGGCAAGGAATTCACAGAAAATTCTGAAAACCCCAAACAAACAAAAAAAAACTGTTCTACGTGTTGCTTAGGTCTTGTAAACAAGCAACAAAAAACAACTGTGTAGGTTAGTGAGAATGGAAGAATTCAAACAGCTACACGGTCAACCCAGTAGCAAATAAGGGAAGGATATTGTTCATATGGGATGGTTCGGGGGTGGGGGCATCACAAGAACCAGTAGCGAAGTGTGCAATAAGTCCAATAGTCCAACAGGGCAGGCTTGATGTTCAGAGTGCTCCACCAGAGTGCTCGCAATGGAAGGGCTGGTAAGATGCTGACTCATCCGTTCGTCTGTTTCCATGGTAGATATGATGTCATAAAGAGTCAACGTTCCAACAGAGTTCCAGATTCACAAGCTGCCAGACAACAAGTTGTTTGCATCCCACATTCCACCAGGCAAAAGCTGGTCCACACAGTAGAAAGCAGATTGGCAGATGGACAGCAGCCAGCTGATTGGTTGGCATTGGAGGGGAGGGACAAGGGGTTTGAGGGAACCCCCCCTGCATGTACACAGGTTTGTGTCCATATGAGTAGTGGACCTTGCACTCCCATTCCGTACACATACACAGATCACATAATACGTAAATATCAGCACAACCTCCAGACATTACCCAAAGGGAAAAAAAAGTGTGAAAACAAAAAAAAAAAAAACCATAATTGAGGGGAAAATATTGACCAAGCATTAGTGAAGTATATTGCCAAATTTCTACACTTCAGATATTTTACATTGTTGTAGATGCTCAACCCATGCAATACACTCATTAAAACTACACTCCTACAGTCAAGAAAAAAAAAAACTAAGGAAAAAATGAGAGAGAGAAGGGCAGGCAAAAATGGGTGTTTCAGGCCTCAGACCCAGACAACCTGCGACAGGTTCACAGCTGGCTTCATTCAGCCAATCGCAGATCACACAACGACAAGGAGGGACCAATGACAAAACAACAAATGACAACAAGGAACAAACTTTTCCCCCCCTAAAGTTATCATATTAAAAGACAAAAAAACAAAATCACACACAATCCACAGACATCCTTAACCGGCAAGAAATATTCTGGAATAAACGGAAAAAAAATAAAATCACATGTATGGCACAAATTAAGCTCATTTTCTCCTTCCTTTTCTCAAAAAAAAAAAAAAAAAAAAAAAAAAAAAAACAAGACTGCAGCAGAGGATGCTGGGAAGGAAGAAGCAAAAGAGCCATCCTCATCCTGCCGAAGGCCCATCGCCCGATTGGCCTGCAGTCCCATCAGCGGCCGACCCCCGACAGGGAGGGAGCGCGCGCGTTCCGGAAACCAGGCGACCGTAGCGGTCACCGAACGCCTTTCGAGCGCGTCCACGGTTGAGGAACGGAGACGACCAGGCCCGAGGTTCAAGGCTTCACATTCCGCACTAATGCGCTTCAGGACAAAACTCAGGGAAAAAATGGTTCTCTCCTCACAGGCTCAATCCAGCAACCGATAACACAAAAGGAGAAAGGAGAATACACTCGATTCATCTAACGGACCTCATCCAGAAGACCAGGCTTCACTGGTGCACAGGGCCCTCTGGTTAATAAGCCTGCTTTCCATTCATTTCTGTATTAATTTCACCAGCACCTACACAAAGAACTAGAAGTTGTTTGTTAGATCCAACAGGGCTGTGGGGGCCTATGGGCCGACCTGTCAAATCCAGTTAATGTACCCGCAGGTAAAAAGCCATGACCGCCATATTAGATAGAAAAAAATACAGAAAGACTCTATAGTAACCAGTGTGAAGTAGTCATCAAAACTCTTAAGCACACAGAGCTGCATTTCGCTATGTAAATTCTGCTACTTTAAAACTCTCGTCTGCCATTTAGGATTTTTTTCAATAAACACTTGAATAAATGGCATCATGTCCAAGGTTGCCTAGTGTGTCCACATGCTATTTAATTTGTCTGAGGTGGCCATGCTGCTCCTAGAAAAGCTCTCTGATAAATTTCAGCCTATGTGCGTCGTATTTTAAATTGTAAAAACTATTTTTAAAGTCGATGCAACACTTCGGACTCGGTTTCCCATCAGCCACCTGTGGGAACGGTGGTGTAACCGAGCAACGACGCAGCACAGGAATTCCGCCACGTTACTCACAAAAAAAAACACCCCACATTACGCAACATGGCCGGTACCGCACCCATCCCCGTCCCCACAACATTAACATTTAAAAAAATCTAAACTGTTACACTAAATTCAGATACTGAGATTCTACAGACCGGTAGCCAGTTGCCTGACAGAAAAAAGTGGAGGCATATTACCTCTACCAGTTCCCCCCTGCCCCCGCCCCTGCCCTGTTCACAGCTCACTGCAGCTACCTTATAGACAGGCATCATTGGGGAAAACTGACAGCAACTGTCCACGGGGGGTAACCAGGGAAACGAGCAGGCAAACACACAAAAAAACTGGACATTACCATGAACTCAGCACTTGTAAGAACGTCAATAGCATCCTGCACAAATGACCAATTTCTATGATATTTTGAAACGTAACACCCAATCACAGCTCTGATAAGACAACTCCTCCCCCACTGCTTTCCATGTTTTGACCAATCGGGAACCAGCTCAGGCCTCTGCTTCAGAATTGGTCAGGAGGCCACCGTGTCATCTCAGAATTCCAGCCTTTATCTGGATGCTTAAACTTCAGTGTAGATAGAAAATAAACGACTTTCAGACTGAAACGGTCCTTTGCTGCTTGCCACTAAACAAAAGCGTGCCCAGATTTATTTTCTTTCTCTTTTTTTGGCACAGATATATAACCAATTCAAAGTTTCAAAGTGAAGGAGGAATTTCTTGGGGGGGAGAGGTAATCGAGATTTTCCTGAAAAGATGCCCGGGTCTGTACGCTAGCACTATTATTTGTCTATTTTTTGCCCTTTTTTTTTTCTTTTTTCTTTTTTTTTGTTTAAATAAAACACACACCACGGAGAGAAAGGGGAGAAAAACAAGAAAGAAAAAGAAAAAACGTGATCATTCATGCAACAGCTCTGGATAGGTTTTCTTTTTTTTTCTTTCAAGATTGTATTTAAAAAAAACGAAACAAAAGGAGTCCATTGACGCCACGTGCCAGTGTTCAGGTGAAAGCTCCCGCGCGTGAGAGAGTCCTTTATATTCTCTGGATCTTGTCGGCGACGACGACGGGGTTCTCTTTCCTGATCTTGGCGGCGGCCTCGGCTTTGTAGTCGTACGGGCAGTTGTGCTTGTCGGAGTACCGGTGGAGCCCGCAGAAGAGGTTGCCGCAGCGACAGTCAAACCCTGGGGCGGGCGGGCGGGAGGGCGGGGGGGGCGGGGTTGAGAGGGGGGAAGAAAAAAAAAAAGCAGAAGCACAAAGCCAATCAACGCTGAGGCGCAAACAGCACGGTTTCCATGGATACGCAGATTTCGGTGTATCAAAGGCACCCAGCGCCGATTATCAGGTGAGTGGCGCAAGAAAGCAAAAACCAACGTGTGACTGACAGCCTAACAAGCCAATAGAAGCCATTTAAGAATCACGTCTGAAAGAGAGTGCATCAGAGAATTTTTATAACTAGCTCTGGTGAGCTCAGAAATGCATCTGTTTATCTCCAGAACTCTTTCCCCTAACAAACAAGGCAGCCTTTATGCACCCACACAACAAGTGAAAAAGCCCACCCACCTCCCACATGAGCAGATAAACTCTTGGAAGCCATTTTCTATTGGATGGGACAATATGAAATTTTTTCGTCCAATAGGAAATGGCCTCCAAGCGCTTGAGCCACGCCCAGACGCCCGCTGCTCACCTGTGAGGCCGACCTTCTTCCGGCACATGAAGCACCTGTTCTTCTTGGCTTTGGGGGCCTCGGGGGGCTTGGGGTCCTCGCTGCCGGGGTCACTGGGGCGGGAGGCGGAGGCTGTGGGCTGAGTGACAACTGGGGAGGCGGAGACAAAATGAAAAAAAAAAAAGGAAAAATAAGCCTTTGAGATTCACAGGATAACCTTTGTTGCTTTTTAAAAACGTCATACAGCTGAAAGAGGACGCTTTCCCTCTGAACTCTGTGATGAGTACAATGTAAAATAAAGTGGACCCTTAAGACAACTGCCACAGCCTCCATTCACCACCACAGAGCAGAAGAAAATGGTTGCCAGATCAAGCCTTAGGCCCACAGAAACCCCACAATGACCAGGAGTCATCACATTGCTGAAAATACACTTTTTCATTTTTTTGGAACTATTTTTATTCATGTTTTAAGAAAATACTAGCATTCATACTTTTCTGAATGCTCCAACATGAATTTCTGATAATTATCTGCTCAACATTTGTCTTGTCAATGGGTAATGAACTGCAGACAAAGGCTTTTGAGTGACTAACAGGCAGGTTCACTGAAAAGCAGAAGGAAAATACTAAAACTGGAACAGTGGAATGAGGAAAAACTCATTTACACAACCTCAGGAAGCCGACACAGAAGACACTTACTTCTGCAAAAAAAAAAAAAAACCAAAAACCCTGTTGTGATCCAACCCTAAAGCACAAAATGAATGAAGAAGAAATGTCTTCCCCATTTAAGGTCTCAGTTTCAGAGAGCCACTCACCCCCCCCCGCCCCCACCCCCCGCCCCTGCACCCACCACCCCCCACACACAGGCCAGGAACATTAACCCCACGGCCTCTCCAGAAACTGGCACGGGTCAGTCTTATTTTGTCGCAACTAGCGGTGGTTCCCAGAATTAGCATGCTAACGGTCTTCTGGGAACTGTGGGGGGAAACACACACAGGAGGAAATGTGACACCCAGCTGTGCAGGGGGGGAGGGGGGGGAGAGGGGGGGGGGCGCACATGGGTGTCCTTTTACACCGCTGAACCAACTTTAAATTGGCCTGGTAAACAAACCACCCCCAATATCGCCTGTCCTGTGACTCCTGAGAGTCGGGAGGTCCGCACAGAACAGACCTCCAAGCCCAGCGGGTGACGCTGTTCCGCTGCCCGGGTTACCTAGACCGCGCCCGTTACATGCCGGCCATTCAGGAGAGTGAGCCTGAATTTGGGTCAGGGCCAGGGGCGGGGTGGGTAATTAAGGCAGGGCAGAGAGTGGTACCACTTTACCCTGAAACCTACACCAGCCCAAACTAATTTCAGCCATTAAGAAGAGCAACAGGAGGGCTCGAGCCAATCATTACCCATTCACCAATGACCAGCGCAGACCAATCGCCATGGTCACACACCAATGACCCATCGCCATGGTCACGCTCCAATGACCCAAGGAGCATTGCTGAAGCAACACACACACACACACAGGCAGGCAGCCCGGAATGTGCCAGATCACCACTGATCACATGACCCCCCGAGCAGTCTCCCATCACCGCTGACAAAATGCCACCTGTACTCAGCGTGACAGTGTTTCCATGGGAACCCTCTCAGCACAGGGATACACAACGGAACGGCCTTACTGCCGAGTACGTGAACAGCTCTTCATAAGCACAAAGATTACCACTGTTCCAGAACACTCTCCACGGGGGACTCTCTCACCCCGCCCCAGGAAGCCATTTGCTTTCCTGCTTGGGGCAGCTCTCCAGCTAACTCAGGGGCAAAGCAACCACCCAAAAGAAAAGGCAAAAAAAAACCTTTATACACCCCTGACGGGAGTCTGAAACACTGAACTGGTACACTCAGCCAGATTACAGGTCATAACACTGAACAGGTACACACGGCCAGATTACAGGTCATAATACTGAACTGTAACATGTAGCAGAAGTAGAGGTTTTAACACGGAACTGGTACATATAGCACAAGTAGAGGTTTTAACACGGAACTCATACCCTGTACTCCTACTACATGTACAACACTGAACTGAGGTTATAACACTGAACTGGCACGCATAGCTGGGGTACAGGTTATAACACTGAACTAGTACATGTAGCAGGAGTAGTGGTTACAACAGTGAACTGGTTCATGTGGCAGGAGTACAGCTTATGCAACCCAGACGGGACTCTGAAGCGGGGCGTGGCTGGGATACCTGGCTCGGTCGGCTCCGATTTAGGCGATGCGACTTTGTCCTCCCGGGAAATGCTCATTTCCGTCATCTGCTGCGTGACTGGGAGAGAGGCTGCTGCCAAACTTCTGCAGAGAGAGAGAGAGAGAGAAAGGGAGAGGGGGGGGGAGAGAGGAGAGGAAAGAAAGAAGCGCAACAGAGCAGAAGAAAGGGAGAAGGGGGATAAGAGTGGGAAACACCATTTAGAGCTCCATGGCACTGAAGTCTCTCCGCAGAATCCTTTCGGGTCTTGGCGTCTAGCACGCGACGAAGCCAGACTCCCACAGTAAATTATGCACGTCCACAGTGAATTATGCAGAGGGAAAGAAAATGCCCAATTCACAGCACGGTAGGAAAAACGAGTCTTATTCTCCCTTTCTTTTCTCTGCCAAATGTGGAGTCAGTCCAGGACAGAACGGATTCACAAACGCCACCGATGGCTTTGAAGGCGCACGGAATTCCAGCACAGAGGCTGAAACGGAGCTCCCAATTTGATGTTTGAGCCGTTCCAGGTTTTACCGCATGCCGGCATGCTTCTGATGAACAACCTGCTCCCTTGAGACTCAGCTCAGTGCACTAACCTACTTCAAGCAAAGCCTGGGCCGGCTCAGACCCACACAAACTGAGAGTGAATTTCTACAGTGAACATCTACTGAAGCGAATCAGGTTAAGAGCCTCGCTCAAGGGTGCGACGGCAGTGCCACACCCGGAAGCTCGGTTCCCTGACGGGACGGGACGGGACGGGACGGGACGGGGGCCGCTTACCTGGCTGCGTCGGCCGAGCTGGACGGGGAGGCCTCGGCTTCGTTTCGGCTGGCCTCTAGTCTCTGCATGCTGGAGGCTTCTGAGGAAGGACTGCTGGAGACGCTGCCTGCGCCCGCACCTGCAACAGAACAGGACCAATCAGCGCTCGGCACCAACGCGGAGGACCAATCAGAACTCGGCACCCCATGCGGAGGACCAGTCAGAGCTCGGCAAACATTCAGGGGACCAATTAGAGCTCGGCACCCATGCAGAGGACAAAGCATAACTATTATTATTATTTAGATTAAGTACTGTGGCTCAAAGGTACAACAGCTCCACGTGGGAATCAAACCTGCAACCTCTAACGGTACCTCAACCAATAACTACACTGCCACTCAGCCCTCTTTCCCCAAGGGAGAAAATGATTTCCACCCTTTGCCCACAAAAATGTTTTTTTTTTTATTTATTTTTTTAAATCAAGTATCGCACCAATTGAAATGTTCACCTCCAAAGACTGCATATTAATATCTGCCAAAAAATAATCACTTTAGGGGAGATGAGTGCAGTGATTGGATGAGAGCACTCTTTCTTTCTTTATTTATCTATTTATTAAATCACAAAAATGACATCAGGCAGACAGTTCTTAGAGGCAGAGGTTTCAGTTCCGGCAGCTAAAAGAGGAAACGTCAAAGAGACTTCGACACCCAAGCCTGGGTATTTTTTGTCTGGTTTTGCGCATGCATCGTGGGTAAAGAATGCGGAAGGGGACGTTGGCAGATACGGTTGCTGGGCCAAACAACACAAGCCCAACTGCGAACGCTAAAACAGAGAATACCTTCACAGAAGCTCACACAAAGACGCCTGTCGGTTTACCTGTCATTATGACAAGGTAAAATATAAAAAACAAATGCATAAATCTTTCAAGTGCGGTTCCAAGACGGGTCTACACTCCCTCCTTCCTGATTGGCTCCCGTTTTACTCCAGAGACACCCGGCTCATGTACTTGACGGCTGCTGCGTTTTTGCTTCTGCGCTTCTGTTTTGACTGCTGTCAGCTGCGCAGTCTTCCTCTACACTTCACTGCGAGGTCTGAGCGGAGGATTGTTGTTCTCCACGGAGAAAGCGAACGCTCGCGAGTTTCAGACGGGTGCCCAGGCTCGCTCTGGCCCCGGGAACGGCAGGCTGGCTCCAGGGGACGCAGAGAAACGGAATAAACGCTGGTTCCTTGACTTGACGCCGCCCCCTCCGCCCCCCCCCGCCCCCCCCCAAAGCCCAAAATCCACCCTGAAAGAGGCTCCCTTGTTGGGCAGAAAGGCAAAGTAATTACAGAGGGTGTGACACAGAGACTGCTGAACTGGTGACAAAGCCTGCCCTCTCTCTCCCTCCCAGTACCTCTCCCCCTCTTTTTCTCTCTGTACCTCTCTCTCTCCCTCCCAGTACCTCTCCCTCTCTTTTTCTCTCTGTACCTCTCTCTCTCCCTCCCAGTACCTCTCCCTCTCTTTTTCTCTCTGTACCTCTCTCTCTTTATCTCTCTGTACCTCTCCCTCTCTCTCTCTCTCTCTCTACCTCCCTCTTTTGTTCGAGGCGCACACACATCTAACTGTGTTGTGCCACTGAGTCACAAACCCAAAACAGCGCAAGAAGATTCTGGAACATAATCCATCTGCTCCACAACACAACACTACATGCTCGTTAGTGTGCATGAACACGTGTGTACGTACGTGTTTGTTTGTATGCGTTGCGTTTGTGTACATGTCTGTGTTATCTGTGCAGCAGCTGTTCATGCTGCTTTGTTGCCAGGCACTGGTAAACATGACCGTTCTGTGCATGTTAATGTTGTGTGTTTGTGTGTGTGTGCGGTGAGGGTGTGTTTGTTGTTCACGAATGCAACCGTTTGTTATGTGTGTGCGTAAATTTGTAAAGTGTGGAATGCGCTTGTCTGTGAGAGGAATGTGTGTGTGTGTGTGTGTGTGTGTCTGTGTGCACGTGAGCGTGGTTTCTTGCTGCTTACCAACAGGACTCATGGGGCTAGCTCTCCCGCTGTTCTGCTGTCTCGTCAGGTGCTCCTTGTAGCAGACCGAGCACATGCCATTCGTCCTGGGGTTGCCGTAGAAACCGCAGCCAGTGGCACACAGCATGGGCACCGGGCTCTGGTTCGTCTCTTGGGCCATGGCTACACACGGGACACTTCCTGGGGGAGGGGGGAGACCAGAATAAAATGAAATTAATTAAAATGTTCTCAGTGTGCTGCTAGCATCTGGGGGTGCGGTTATTGGAGCCAGAGGAGGTGTGAGCTCACAGATGCCCTTCTCTGACTGGTTAACACCAGCTGCCTCCTTTTCACATGTACACCCAACATCTAATCGGTGGTGGGAGGGCGTACATTTCCACGGCAACGGGGCAGCCATATTGCCGACCTCCACTGGCGGTCACACAATCTACACCATCTTCAGGGGCCTGCAATGGGGGGAGGGGCCTTCCTGCCAAATCCCTCCTTCCCATTATGACACACTTTCAAATTTCAAACTTGGTTTTGTGTCTCTGTGACATCATAATCACTGAAAAAAAGATCAGAGGAATGTCCTAGTTCACTGTGAAGAGCTAAATCAACCATGTCTTGCCTTTGTTTTGTTAGAAAACTGACAAGATGAACATTAACAGGTTGAGGTCAGGACCCAGGTCCAACTTGCACTGTAGCTGACCAGGCAAATTAGATCCCAACTCCACATAGCACTTTAAAGGAGACGTGGCCTCAGGTCTGGAGCCTAGGAAATTTCAGATATTCGATCACTCCTAATTCCACACATTTTAATATTAAATATTAAAAAGTCAGTCTCTCCTTTGGAGACATGAAAAGGCCACTCATTAAAGATCGATGGCCATGTTCCACAGGCTTCTGCTCTCATCAATGTTCAAGAAATAACGGAATACAATAGTCATTCCAATACATTAGCAGTCAGAACACACCACACTTTTGACTGCAATCTATGTGTCTTGCAATCCTGCTATCACAAGTGATTTTCCTGGTTGTTTTTGTGAAAAATATCAGGAAGGGCCTGTTGAACTGCATACAGATGGATGTGCAGAATACCGCACCTTCCTAAGACCACATGCCATGAAGCGTGTGCACGTTCACACAGAAAATGTGTGTGTGTGTGTGTGTGTGAGAAAGATGACTGCCTTCCACCAGAATTAAAGATATGATGGCTCATCGAAAAGTGTCAAACAAAAAATGCCACGCCAAGAGTATCACCTTCCATTACCGCCAATTTAAAGGAAAAACAATATACGGACACTGAAGTGTTGTCACTGGCTACCACGTCAGCCCCCAACAGTTCAATTCCTCGCATTGTCTTGCTAACTTTATTGAAAAACAGCTGAAAACAGAACTGCGCACAACAGAGACAATTTGCAAGAAGAGGCAAATCTGTCAGTTATTAGTCAGTAAGTTAAGTAGGCAGCGTTCTCCAAACGGCGTACAAACTTTTCATATTCTCAATATGAACTCAATGTTCTTCGTTTTAGGTCACACCACGTCGCTCTGGGGTGCATGAACTTGTCACGCAGATTTTTCCAAGTTGCTCCGCACAACTCAGGATCAGTGACACCCAACTCCATGGAAATTTTGTCCGAAATTTTAGCGCTTTTCGTCGTCCTTAAAATCTCTGCGTGATTGATTGTAGAGATGATGCAGACTCCCTGCAACTCTTTGTTCAAAAGTGCCCATCTCAAAAGCGTTCCAGTCACGATGACGATGCCACCATGGTCGTTTCTAGATGGGATATAGGAGATTTCAGGAAGTGGAGTCGTATCCAACAGGTTTGCCATGACAGAAGAATTAAATTCTGCCTTATTCCCCCTCATTTGTTAGCCTATCGGAAAGGACACCATTTCCCGAAATCTCCTGTGTCCCATCCAGAGGCCACCTGCAACGGAACAGTACAGTGAAGAGATGAACAGGAAAATAAAGTCGAACTCTGTCCCTGGCCGGTCAACCGTGACGCAACCAACCATGTGATATCTGTACGGACCAATCGCAGACAGGGCGGAGGTCTGCGAACTCGCGAACAGTCTGCACCGGGGGGCTTGCACCGACCACGTCGCACAAACTCAGAACACTCCGTCTGCCTCTTGCTCGAGACGTCTCATTTCGAACAGAGTGTTCCGTTTCATTTTGAGCACGCTGGTGTGGCACTGCAGTGTGGTTCAAATCCAGACAGAAAGTTACCGAAAAAGAAAAAAAAAAAAAATCCCTTTAAAACACCGTCTCAGAAACGTCACAGCAAAAAGCCTGCCATTAAGGCTAAACTGAAATACTGCTGCACCCAGGCAAGTCTTCCATTATCTCGGCAAGAGGGTCCCCCGCTATGTCTAAATCTAACCCGAGCCGGGCGGCCTCAACGATTACCTAAACAATATGCTTTTTTATTATGGGGGGGGGGGGGGTGGAGGGGAGGAATTAACAGCAAGCAAAGACAGCCAGTTGCTTAAGAAAAGTACATTTCTGTAACATAGCCCCCCTGAGTAATTATACACCAATCCAAGCCCTCACTATTCTCAGCAACGGCTATGAAGATAAGGCGCCTGTCTGCCTGCCTGCCTGCCTGCTTTCACTTCAGAAAAGCTCAATCCAGTTTCGCCGGGGTTTGTTAATTACCCAGCCTTCTTTGGACTGATTAATGAACCGCACACTCTGTTTGACCCCTGCTACACAACAGAAAGACTGAGGTGATCAAAATCAGACCACCAATCTTGATGAGAGTCAAGTATATTCCATTTCCGCAGGTATCAAAATGCCATTGTTTACCCTTCAGCCTGCCGTTCTAGGCAGTTTTAATATACACTTTACATTTTGATATACATTTGATTCAGCTTCATCTCGAGTAATAGCCGAGTCAATACAAACAAACGGAAAGCCAATTAGCCACAGTGTTTAGATTATTCATATAGGCAACAGCCGCTTTCAAATGCTTGATTGAAATAACATTTCCTTTGTCCTGGAACGAGGGTAGCAGAAAGAAAAAGTTCCACCAATCCATAAATTGCCAACGCCCATAAAACGGCGAAAAAAAGAAATATATAAACCCCAAGACAAGTAAAATACTGTACCTATGAGAATTAGCAGAACCAAACGACACGGCGTACATGTGCGGTTCACAGTTTCACTTCGGGGAAGCACGCAGCACGTGGGAGATTGAGTGTGGCTCAGGACGCGAAAGAAGCGTTTCCATAAAAGGGAGGCTAGAAACGTGCTTGCTCCCGCGCATGCGCAATGTCCTCCTCAGTAGCAGGCTAAATGTTTCGGTTTAGGTTTTACTGACGTCGGAACACTCCGACTCGGTCGCAATCAAGCTGGTTCTGGTTAACTCCCAGCTCAACACAAGTCGTCAGCGCATTTGGTCTACAACTATGCCAATCGTGAACAATTTCTTGAAATTTCACAAGTTCTGTGTGTCCTTGACATTCAGTAATTCTATTATTGTAGGGCGACTGGCGTTATACTGTAGCTAGTATAGTCCATTACATTGTAGCGGAGGAACTTCCAGTGTGTCCCGTCTCTCCTGCTGACCTTGGAAGTCTTGAAGGCAAAGGCCTTTTTGTTACACTTCAATGGTCCATTTCAGTTTCAGTTAGACATAGAAAATAGTCCCTATAGCGTAGTGTTAGAAAACAGATGATCAGAATAAATCCACCCGGCAATGAAAAATAGCAACTTGCAGATGAACACTATTTGAGTACCTACGTTTATTTCAAGTCACGTCATGGAATAGTATTTGCAACTTAATAACAAAACTCAATATACACTTGGTCTTGCATCATACATCATAAAATATGTACACGAAAACCGAGTCTGGTTGTGCAACCACCTGTACATGAAGTTCCGTTCACAAACGTTCACGATGTTCCCATAATGCAGAAAATAAATACACAACAGCACTGGCACACCGAGTCCAAAACAAGTCCGCCGACGAGCACAAATAAGGTACGCAAAGTATTTTTTCGTCCCTGAAAAGCCAAGTTGGCAGTCTCGTACCATCACGTGTATGCCTGCTGACTGCAATATTTCTACCCGGCTCACCGTCACATGAGGTGGCGGTGCTGGGGTGCGGGGGGGCATTAGTTTCCGCCTGTCACAAGGGCGCAATGTGACACGCTGATCTGGGAAGCTCGTATACGAAGAAAAACCCCATCAACAACACAGCGGGTCTGCAATCAGGAGCTATTTATATCGCCCTGAGCCTGTTATAGCTCTCACATACAGATGGTTAGTCCACCCCCGCCACGCATAGCAAAATGGCTAATGTACCAAGATAGTTGTTCAAAATTAATCAAGCGCATTTCAGAATCGACGTAATTTAATACCCCCTCACTTGTCAAGCAAGCAAATCGACAAGGTGTCAATGTTTTGTGCTCGATAGTCGTATAGGCAACATGATGCAATCGATGGTCTCTCCAGCTTTAGACAGTAGCTAACATTCGGTCACTAACACATAGCAGATAAATCATAAATACACAGACTGGTTTGGCATAGTGGTTAGTTTGAAATATCAAGCACAAAGGCAGTTAGTGTTAACCAATTCACGTTCCCATGCTGAAAGGGCAATGAAACCGGAGAACAAAGAACTATGGAATATGATCACAGGCTAGATATCTGACGATGCTAACGTTACGAGCGCTAGCTGGTACAAAGCTTTAAAAGAGTATATACACACAGTGCTGTTTCTTCGAAATGTATGCGAATAAAAGGTTGGTCAAGCTATTAAATAACGACCATAACACTCAACATCTTGACAAACAGCTCGACATATCTTAGTCACGTTAGCTAAGCGAGCTAGCCTGGACATGTCCTTGCTAGTTGATGTTCGCTACACACAGATGAGACTTCAAAAACCTGACTGAAATATCATTGCCTGTCTTCAAAAATAAATTATAATCAAAATGAGGAAAAAATCTTAAATCTATTCACCTATAATGAATTGAGCCAACAGGCTGAATGATACGCACCTGTTTGCCAGCTAGCCACCCAATAACTAGCTAGCTACTAGCTAGACTAAGTATATTATTGTTTTTATGGAGAGTGTTTGGGTAGCAGTTACTCTGAATCATAGTAAATAGAATTAATCTAGCTAATAAACCCAACCAGAAAGACAAGACCACCGATTCACACCCCAATGTACTTCTGGATTCCCAGGAATTGCTATCCTTGTCTCAACATGTTATGTTCGCTAGTTTAGCTCGGCTAGGCTAGCGGATTCCCGTGTACTCCGAGTGAGCCAATGCAACGAAATCATTCGGTGTCGACCGCAGCAAAAAGTTTCGGCTAAAATAACAAGCGAGGTAAAAGGCACAACACAATATACAGTGGCCGAATAAATGGCTCGTTTATTTACATTACTAAGGCAACAAGCCTAATCGAAATCATGGGAAATAGTAACCTTACTGGCTTTAAAATGTGGAGGCCGCAAGCGTCCCCCTTCAAAAACACTGAGTCATGCTAACGACAAGGCAAAGCTAACTAGGAAACAACAGCTTCAATTAAACGAAAATATGAAATGGTGTGCTCTCTGAAATACTCCCACGATCTCATCCTACTATCCTTTGTTATGCTGTGCATCTATTCGACGCAAAAATTCATATAATATGGGCACACATTACCAGGTTTCGATACAGACTCTTTGTGCTTTGTCCTTTTCCTTTTTCTTTGTTTCCCGACCTCTTCCTGTTTTGACAGCACGAGCTACTGTCCGCACTCGTCTGGCTTCAATTAGATAGCAACATTGAAACAACCATTTTTCAGACGTCAATTGCGATTTTTTTTTCGCGTACATAGTTACATGATACCATATTTACATCAGAGGTGGATTTATTAAAATTAATTTAACTCGCCTTCAAGGCAGCTTGCTTAGCTAGCGCAGATGGTCATCTAACACCAGCTTGGCAAATGAGCTGTGACAAAAGCAAAGCATCTGTCTCACTGTTTCTTTACATATATATATATATATATATACACACTGTCGTATGCAGTTAACCAAAATTCCTGAGCAAATGGTAGGCTACTGATCCAGTTTCTGTGTAACAATAACGTAACCTGTCAGTAACTCGACTGAAACAGTGAAGCTAACGTAAGTTCTTACTGTCTACTTTTTCCTCCCAATGCGTTTTTCTCCACACCTCTGCATGGTCACGATTGATTGCTGGTGATGGTTGCAAGTTGAGACTTCAGATAAAAAGCCTGTTTGTCTGCTCTTTGTCCTGAACAACAGGCATTAGCTAACCAATCTACTCATGTTGATTCTTACTTTGGGGAAGGAAACGCATCTTTTGTTACCAATATCCCACGCACACAGTGTTGCCTGGTTATTTCCATTTTCGGTATTCCTTTCTTCTTCGTGCTTCGATAATGTTAAATCAAGTAAAACAAGGTTACCGTCTGCTTTATAAGTCTTACCTGTTCAGTCTGATCTGAATTTTTCAATAGGCGGATCTAGCTAGTTTTCTGACGGATATTCGCTTGCTGAAAATACAGTAGGCTACAGCTTTTCCAAGGCTGTCCCTCGATCCCCTTCTCTTGTCCGTCTGCGGCTGCTGTCACAAATTGAGTCTCCGTCTCTTCTCTAGCTCCAGCTCCGTGTTTGTTTCCTTCTTTAGTTAGGGGAGTGGCGGCGGGCGTCACGGCGGAAACGGGGCAGCCCGGTTGGCCAAAAGCAGAGCCACGGCCCGTCTGCGCTACGTTATTACTGTACACTGGGCGGGGCGAGGAATGGTGTTGGAGGAAAACAGTCGTCATTATCATCACCACCATCGTCTGTGACGGCCTTGGGACATCAGACGGCACATTAACACAAAAACTTCGGCGATTGAGAAAGAGCGTGCTTACGCGGCAAAATGTTACTAATCTTGACAAATACTGCTGGTTGGACACGCCTGTGAGGTTACAGAGCAACACTATTTACTTTATACAGTGAAACGCGTCTTCCTGCTTTCCTCTTCGGAAAGAATTGACAGAAATACAACAGTATCATTGATTCATTTGGAGTTTAATCCCTTACTACTTAGAGCAGTCTTTTATACGTTAGAGGTCTATGGATCCAAATTCCTTCCATGTTCTCTTGGTCTACTATAATATCAAAGTGTGTGTAAAAGTAGAAACAAACGGAATTGGTTTAAAGCCTTATAAAGCCAAGAACGCAACAGATCTAAGACGATTAAATTTCGGACAGTGTTACATGGAGATGATGTCACGAGGAGAGGAAACACCCCCAAATAATTCAACTAACTTTCCAAGGAATTTTTCCACACAGTGCATGAGAGAGCTTGCCAAGCATGTAGTAAAGACAGACACAGTTTGCTGTGCCAAAACAAGATTTGCTACAGCACACAATACTCTCTGAGCGGTAGTCAAGATTGTTCAAACATTCTTGTGCTCTGCTTACATTATTATGAAAATATTTCATATGGATTTCATTACTTGATTACCTCAAACACAAAGTTTAAAAACTGATTACGTATCGCCTTACCTGCCTGCCTGTCCCAAACCTCCAGACAGGACAGTCTATTTTTAGTTATACAGCTGAAGTAGGACACATGTACAGTACGCACACACTCATGTCAGAGAAAGATCCAGAATGTTTAGTTGTTGCTAAGTGAATTGCACCAGAAAATAGATCAATACGTCCCCTAAACACGATCCTCAAACAGCCATTTCTCATCACAGTTTTCCTGGAACTGGCGGTGACCTTGAATTATGTTCAGTGATTTTGTTTAACCTTAAGCCACTGTGTATTTAGGGTGAATACATGAGAAAGACGTAAAAGCACTGCAGTTGGTTTTTTTGTGGGTTTGATGTACTCCACTACACCTCTTGATTTGTGTTATATATTCCCCATCAATATATGTTAACCAATTATTGTATTTTCCTATAAGACAGAGGTAACACTATATTCAAGGTACTTGCACATATTGGAGTCTTGAGCAAAGGTTGGTATTCTTGTATTTTATATTTCTACACCCACTAATCATTCATTAATTCACTAATTATGTTGTCTGATCCAGGACACCCTGTATTTAAGATTCATAGTGTAGTACATGACTAATGTATTCCTCACACTTACTATTGAGAGTGCTTGATTAATGCCCTTGTTATTACCCACAAGGCATGACCGTTCCTCAGAACAGATTGATATGTTTACCTTTCCGTCAACTTTTCAAGCTTGTCATGTGCCTCTTCCTTGAGTGGGTGCCACTATCATAGCAGTGTAGTGGTCTGAAATTCCTGAGAGGTAGAGTAACTCCAGACTTTCAGGGGCTCCTCTGCTTTTTCACAGGAGGGGGGGGGGGGGGGGGGGGGGGTGCAGCGGTGGGGGTTAGGCCAACGGAGGAAAAACAGATCTGGTTAGGCAAGTTCGAGCCTGCTGTCTATCTAGCAATATAGAATTTCCATCAGGTTATTTGACAGTGGCCCCTCGTTGGGAAACACCCGCACAGGCACAGTTGTTTCGGGCTCCTGGAAAGTTCTTTCACAATATATTCCAGGAGATTTACTGGAGATGTACTTTTTTTAACTACATGCAGTAGCATGCACTTGACTATTTCCTGTACTGTATATACATTTTTATTTTTTAATTTGGGCTTCTTTTGAAGTGTGTAATGTCACAATTTCATTTATGTTCTGCCCCAGAAGGCATATTTCGATACTTCTTTACTGCAAAGATGATTATTTTCCGCAGAGTAAGCAAATGCAGCCCATCTGTCTGCTGCAGTTTTACAAGCAGCCATGACTGCTGGCTACAAGCTCCCCCCCCCCTCCACCCATGGGAGATGGCTAATTAGCATTAAAAGGTATTCTCAGGCAATGCATTTGCCTCAAAAGTCTCCCGCTGTTCAGAAGTTGGAAACAGCACACGTGTAAGAGGATAGAGTAAACACAGCCGAGGGGGGGCGGGGGGGGGTCCAGCAAAATCACAATACAGTCCACAGAGCGAGTAGGGGCGAGGTGTTCTCTGTTTCTACTTGTTTCCGAACAGCTGTGACCTGTGGCCCAGTTGCCTGTGCAGCCCGTTTGAAGTTATTCTGGTTATACGGCCTATGAGTCCGCAAAACACGACACCTCAGGCCAACCCCCCCCCCACACCCCCCGCTCGGCGGGCATGTCCTTTCCATCACTGCCTGTCATTCTTTTGTTGCAGCCCCTCAAAAAGCTCTCTCTCTCTCTCTCTCTCTCTGAGGGGCGAGGTCAGTCAAAATTTGTGTTGATGATCTGGGAAAAGGGGTTTTTTTAAAAAATCTATACATATATATTTGAAGTATTTGTGTTTGGAGTAGTGTGTTTCATACTGTGTGTATTGGTGTTCTTTTTTGGTTCTTTTTATTATCAATATTATTTTTATTATTTTATTTTATTCTACTGTATTGAATTGACAATGATGTTCCAATAAAGGAGCATCAGAGTCTCTCTCTCTCTCTCTCTCTCTTTGTCACTCAGTCTCTGCTCACATGTCTTTCGCTCACTCAGCTGTTATGTGTCATCACAGGCTACTTTGTGATGTGAATCAGACGGGGCAGCAAACAAAACAAGCTGTCGAACTGCTACGCCCCTTCTCTCAGCAGCTGTTAATGCTGCTTTGTGGCCAGTGGCATGGGTAAACATGACCGTTCGTGTGTGTTTGTGTGTGTTTGTGTGTGTGTTTGTGTTTGTGTAAGATACTTGGCTACAACTGCAAAAACAATTTAGGCTGGGTGTGATTCTGTCCAGCATTACACTCTAGACAGATGTGAACTAGCTGTTTCTCAGGAGATATCATCTGTTTTGGTAGCAACACCAGGTGAAGGGAGGTGGGGGGGGGGGGTGACATCACTGCACCCTAATGGAACCAAACGGCACTATGGGAGTGTGATGAATGTAATGTTGACAGTGCACTTCTAATTATATTGGTGACTCTTAATGCTTCCGCAACGCCACTAATTTATGCATAGCCCATAATGACTGAAAAGAATGTATCTCGCAAAAGACAGGTGGCCCAAATGAATGACCTCGCTCACAAAGTCTACTATTGTCTCACTGCCTATGTACAGTATGCAATATTTGTACAGGGCACGGAGTGGGGTGTAGCATGAGGGCTGTGGGGAGGTGGTGGGGGAGGGGTGCAGGTGGGGGGGGGGGGTACTTGGCACAGTGTGGTTTGTAGCACAAGGTGCAGGGCTGTGCAGAGGTATTCCACGGTGACATTCCAGTTCCTGCAGAGGCCTAAAATTCTGGACAGCTCTGCCGGTGTGTCACAGGTCAGGCCAAGGGGCTGGCGGACGGGGGAGGATAGCGGGGTGTCGTGTGAAACCGCCTTCAGCAGCACCGTCGTTAATGGGATGTAGCCTTGAGAGCTGGAGAAACGCTTAGCCATTTACATAAGCTGTAGCGGACAGCGTGAGCTGTTTAGCGCATGTGAAACTCAGACCCCGCCCTGTCTGAAGAGAGCAGGATTTCCCTTTCTCTTCAGGCCCCCGCTAGACTGACCCTGAGGCTTGAGCGGGGTGACGAACTGCGATCCACCGCCGGATTACGGGGTGGTGGGGGGGGGGGTCAAGGGTACCGTCTAATCAACGGGGTATTCTAGGAAACGCGCTAAGTCAGGCCCGATATTCCTCAACCTCCCCTAACCCTCAGCTGACACCCCCCGGGCCCCTACCTCAAGCCCTCCTCGACCTGGAATTCCCTTCGCGGGCACCCCGGGACAGGTGGAACCTGTCTCCAGCCGAGGGAACCCGTCGCGCTTTTTTTTTTGCGTCTCCGCGGGTTACGCCGCATTCCGAAGCAGCCGATCACCCGCTGACTGGCGTCTCCGAGCTCCTCCGCCTGTGCAGGTAGCCTCCCGCGGGTGATTCACGCGGCAAAGCCCCGGCGATGATGTCAGGGAGCCGTCTGATAACCTGAGGGACAGGGTGCCGGTGACGATCGCGGCCTGCCAACTGGTTTTCTGACCTGCTCACCTGGATTTTTCGGTTTGCTCGGTTGTTTGTTTGTGGAAAAAACAGCCTGTCGGTTTGAAACCTGACAGATCAGCAGATGAGCCATATCACTGCGTCATAACAGCCGACTTAAATATTTTACTATTGTTTTGATTTGGGGAGGATATAAATTCAGTATTGGTTCGACAATTGCTCAGTAACTACAAACAATATTCAGCAATAAATATCAAATATTATCCAACATAATAAATATACAGATACAAAACTATTTGTTTGAAAAATGTCAACACATATGATGTCAATAATTGTGCTGTAAACTGAGTTAATGTTTGTACAGGGGCCTGACCAATAAAAAGCAGCATGCGTTTCACCTGACCAATCAGGCGCAGCAGGGCTTTATCATATTATTGCGCGTGCAGCTGCTTGAAGGCCAGGGTCCACACCAGGCCTGTGGCGGGATGCTAGGTCCGCAGAGCGAGGACTCGCATTACATTGCATTAAGACTGCATTTATTTGGCAGACGCTTTTATCCAAAACGACGTACAATAAGTGCATACCTAAGGTGAGTGCACTCTCCAGGCTTCTGCACTGTTCTGTAATGCCGTTGGCTGGCTGCATCTGCTCATGGGGCTCTCTCAGTGCACTCGTGGCCAAGCTCCAGATGAACACAAACAGAGAAAAGCCCCTTCGGGTAAAAGTTTAGTGGGGGGGAGATTAAATCTAAAGAAAGTTCAACCCCGCAAACAGAAAGCCAATTTCATACCAACAAACAGACTTTGCTCACAGCAAGTCGTGTTTCCCCCAACTGAATCATGGCGGAGCCTCTTCCATTCACCATTACACAGGAACCGCAGCCCTGCAGGTCTGAGCTGAAGCCTCACAGTGTGTCAGAACATGCACAGAAACCCCTAACTGTGGTAAGAAATTTCCGAACAGTGTGTAAGCGCGCTTCGGTTTGACCTGTTTCCTGTACTCATTCATGTGAGTGACTCAGTCTTGTCGCTGTGGCATGGTTGGCGGTAACTGAGAAGTGGGTGAGGAAGTTTGTGAAAGAGCCCATGCATGTGGATCCTGCTTTGTTCTCCTTTCCACCCACCCCCAACACACATACACACACACACTTCCTTTCCCTATGCCCCCCCCGAATGGCTTTCCTCTCTACCTCTGATTGGCTTTCTGCCGTGTCCCTCTGAGAGGCTTATATCTGAGAGGTCAAAGATTAACTGCACTCTCCCTACTCTTGGTTACACAGCAGGATGTGTGTAGTAAAGTGGCGTGTGTGCATGTGTGAGTGTATGTGAGAGTGTGCATGTGTATGCATGTGTGTATATGTATATATGAGACTGTATCTGAGTGTATGTATGTCAGAGTGTGTTTGTGAGAGTGTGTGTATATTCGTGGGTGTATGTGTGAGAGCGTTTGTGAGTGTGTGTATGCAAGGGTGTGAGAGAGAGAGAGGGGGAGAAAGGGGGGAGAGAGAGAAAGAGAGAGAGTGGATTGTGTGTGGATAGTTGAATAACAGTGCTCTTGTTGCTCCTGTAAGCAGCAGCGGTGGGAGCAGATGTCCATGCTCTGCTTTGTTTATATTTCCTCACGTGCAGTCGGCCTGGCCACGTGCACGAGCTCCTGTAGCAGCCTGGTCTCTTTCACCAGCCCCCCCATACAGTAAGACTGAGGGGCCCACTGCAATAACAAGCCCGCAGCCCCAGGGACCTGGAGTTGCAGGCTTAGCCTACCATTAGACCCTAAAAACAAATGCCTCTTACACAGACTGTCCTGCATGGGCAAGACCAAATTGAAAACAATAATGCTTCATTATTGACTCATTTGGAGATTTTTGGTTATCATGCCACAACAAAAAGACAGTATAATCTTTAGAAAGCACATATTATCTGTTGGATTAGGAAAGGATGATCAAAGCTCTTTCATAATATGAACAATCAGAGAGGGCTCGCAGAAAAGACTGGAAGGATACAGATGCATTAGAAGTGGTTAATTCGCTCAAATGCACGGTGGCACGTGCTTTAACGTGCTACTTTTGCAATCATTACTATCTCCAGGCGGTTAGCATTCCGAACATTTCACAACACCGCAACGAAAGTTCGCGCCTCTGCTTCCAGCACACCCAGGTACTTTTGTACGAACCAGTCAGGTAACAGAACACGCCGGTATCACAGAAGCAGCGCGTGAGTAATATCCGAAACTACCGTGGCGTCACTGTTTTCTTTTTTTTTTTCGCGCAAAGGGCCTCTTTTGTTAGCGCGTGCACGCAACACGAGGCAAAGCACGCGTTGAAAAACGTATGTTCCATGTACCGCTGTCCAGTCCCAGCTTCCAGTCATCGATTCTTTTATTTATGCCGCGCAGGAATAAGAGGCTTCTGTTCTTCCTATTCAGAACCGAGGGTCAATGAGAAGTCGCCGGGCCGTTAATAGCTGGTAGCTCTGCTGAATCAAGATAAAGAAAATTACAGCTTCATTAAAAGCTGGCAGCTCTATAGGCTATGGCCCCGAGATTTCAAAAGTTTTAAATAAAACATTTAAAGCTGTTTTCTTGATTGGCTGCCTTGGCAGATGTTCAAAATGTTTATTTAGTTCCCTGATTCAGACTCACATCAAAACATGGACGTTTCTGGTCCCAGGGATTCTCATTGGTTACGTGGATGCATGCATGTGGTTTGATATAGTTGATTCAGGTTTGGAAATTAACTGGAATGACGACGTGCATTGTATCTTCTGAGATGAAAGTTTAGAGTCCGTTTTGCCTTACACCCATCATTAACTCTCTCAACCATCCCTTTGAAACTGTGTGCAAATATAGAAATCCTTTTTTGTGTGTTGATCGTTGATTGTTGATCAGTCCCTATCTTCAATTTGTGCATTGAGCAAATCCACCTTGATTTTTGCTCTTTCAATGGACTTGTAATAATTAAAGTTTTTAAATTATTTAAAGTTGTTTTATGAATTTGTTACATCAGACTGTGGTCAGGGAGAGATACTTTAATCCTCTGCGCTAGAGACAAGGGTCTTTCAAAACTTGTATTTGCCTCTTTTCATAAACGCAAGGGACCTGTTCAAGCCCACACTGAGGTTGACTAAAATGGTCAAAACAGTGCCATTTTCACTGGTTTTGCTTCACATATGTTACAGTCAGTTCCTGACGAGTCACCACATAAAGCAAGAAAAACCATGTGCTTATAAAAGAGATGAATTTATTTACAAAAAGAAATAGTTATATTAACAAAGGGCAAAAAATAGAACATCGGCAGCATGGAACCCAGAGGGTTGCCATGGATTGAATCCTGTCTTGGACATCATGGGGCTCCTCATAAAAGGCTTCCTTCAGGTGCTGCCAATCCTGAAATTAAAGAAAAGCACAAAACATGGGAAAGCAAGACACCCGCACACTACTAGGGGCACCAGTGAGAGGGCACTTTAATTTGTGAGATCGACAAGAATACGTTGCCATAATAAACATCCATGGCCAACCAGGGCTGGGAGCATGTTTGGCTGTAATATGCACTTCATCCTGTTTTTCTTTGGAAAATAACTCAATCTGTGTTCAGTGTTAATGAAATTCATGTTCCAGAGAATTCCAGCTGAAACCGATTACTCTCTGTCAGCTCGTTTCTTCTCTGCTCAGTGCACCTCTCGTATATTTCCATGTCTTCCCGGCAGGTTCCAACGTAAAGGGACTTGCCGTTTGCTGAAGGGGTCATGGAGGGATAGTATCCCAGTTTAAAGGTATCCCAGCATTCACAGGGTTCACTCTTAGCCCCAGGTGGAGACAGATCAATCATGTTGTCAAAACACCTCACCTGACTTTATCTGAAGAATCCTTACCTGACCGTATGTGCAGACACCTGACCTGACCTTGTGTGCAGAGTCCTTACCTGACATCATCTGAAGACTGAAATAAATGTTGTAAACCTAGCAGTGGTCCAGAGGAAACGTTCAGTAATGTAGAAAATGCCAGAAAAAAAATGAAACATATTCATCATAGGATTTCATATTTTTGGACATTCTCTGCTGTGTTGATAACGATGATGGATTGTGTTCATATGACAGCTTACACTGCCTCCTGATGTTAACGTACTTTTCAGTGAAGGGGCGGGACTATACTTCAACCTCCAATCAAACGTGTAACACTCACCTGGGTGCCACTCAGCGGCCATGATGAAAAGATAACGTCAAGTAGCTACTTATAATATAGACTGAATGTAGTGTTGATACCCTACACATCGGGTACAGGTAAACATGTGAAAACAACAATCAATAAAGGCCAACCAAGCAACAGTTCAGAAGAAGCATTGACAGTGTCAATAGAAAGGTCAGTGACCAGGCAATAAAATCCGCTATATAGATTAGGTCCTAGTGGATGGATTTATCGGGAGAATAAGCCATTTGGAAGAATCTAAGTGCAGGCAAGACAACGACCGCTGTTTCTAGTTTGCGCTATTTAGGGGCGTAATTAAATGCCAGCTCGTTTGTCTTCCGGTAAACCCCCCGCTGTCTCCACGAATCCACCTCAGCTTGCGACATGAGAACTGCCTGAACCGCCACGATGAGGCCAGTGCTGATGCGGAGCCTGGTAACTTGGAAAAAGGAAGAAGTGATCGATAGCATGGAGCCGTCTGTCCCGTCGCTGGGCCAAAGCGGATCGGGTTGCGCTGAGAAGCTACCCTCGCCTCCCCGTGCAGAACGTTTCCTCTGCTCCTGCTATTTTTAGTGCAGGAACTCAATCTGGTGCCCCTGGCCACCTGTGAGAATTTTAAACCGTCATAATATGTTACTGCTTCCTTAGTCCCCATATACAGTACATATGCAGCGTGTGTGTGTATTTGAGGTGTCAGAGAGAACCAAGCCAGGTAATCACTACCAGTCTCTACATAAATGAAAGGTAAAATATCAGAAGCGATAAACATTGTGCAACGACATTTCTATTAATTGCTGGGATTTTTACTGAGTGCTTTCAGGTGCTTCCCAGAAAGTTGCTCTTAAAAAAAAAGAAAAAATCGCCATCCTGATTGAGAGTGCATAGTGCCCTCCTGTGGCCAATTTTGGGCACTGCATGTTTTGAACACAAAGAGAAGAGCGCGATTTGACGAGCAAACACTGATTCACCAGATCACTGGGTCTCGTGGGATTAGGGTCAAGTTAACCTTGATAGGACCAACACTGAAAAGGAACAACATTAGCAAAAAGTTTCATGTTTTTCCTTTTTTAAAAATTCCTTCACTCACTGAGATCAGCATATGATTTTCATCACTCCTGGTTTCCAGTTGATGTCTGGCTCCAAGGAGCATCTTTGAGACCCCGTTCAAAAACGATTTGGGCATGCTCAAAAAGCAGAATGTTCTGTTATGATTGGAAGAGTCATTGGGAGACATTTTGTGTGCATGTTGTGAGGGCCGGGGTGGTGGTGGGGTAACACAGCATTAAGTAAAACTATGTAATTTGCTGCATGCAGTGGTCTTCTCAGTCACCACACCTACAACAATCAGTAACCAGATGTTAATTTTTGTCCAGTTTCTGTTTTGAAACCTTTGCTCTTGAGTATGTCCCACGTGCTTCCTAATTCCCAGGAACTCTGGGTAATCCAAAACACAAAAGGCTCAGTTCACTTCACTGAGATGCCTGCAGGGCTTTTCAAGTAAGCTCTTTCTAGGAAGTGGTTTGCCTGTGGATGTGAGGCTGAGAGGAGAGACGTTATTTCCACATATTGGATTAGAGATCATGTTTCTGCAGGTTGTCACCTAGCTCCTCCCTCACTTTGAGGTATTCAATCAGCTGCTTCATTCTGACTGTTGAATTGACCCTCCTCCCCAGGTACTACAGGGGAGCTATGCCAATCCAGAGGAGAATGGTGTCTGGATGATGATAGTGGTAACCTGTGGGTGCCTGATGTGCAGTAATAACCCACGGAACCTAGGCTTAAAAACACACTTCCCATGATGAGATGGAACCAGTTGTGGCCTCCAGCACTGGGTTCCCAGAAAAAGTGGCACAGCCTGACCTGGATTCAAACATGCAAAACCTGTGATGGCACACCTTATGCCTTTGATGTCTTGTTGACTAAGCCGTTCAGGAGCTTGGCCTTACATGTTAAATTTAGTCTCTCACTCTTGTTTTCTCTCTCTCCCTCTCTTTCCCCTCCAGTGGATCGGTTTCCTTATGTGCCTGCGCCACCATTACGGCATCATCCTTTTGGCAAAGTCCTTGGTGCGCACTTCACCGCTCCCGCCCCCACACCCCATTCCAAAAATAAATAAATAAATAAATTCATAAAAGAACGCAAAGAAAAATCCCAATGAATAATTGAAGCGCAGTGAAATTGCGCTCTCCTCGGGTTTCTCCCGGTATTGTCCGGCATTGTCGCCCTATTAGCGCTAGTGAAAGGTCGCTGGGGTAAAAGTAAGCTGCTCGGGTTAAACGCTCATTACACGCGAGGTCGAGGGACCGTACCGGCTTTTCAGGGAAACGGTCTATCGGCGAAGGCCCAGGTGGAGGGCAATCCGGGACGATGCCGCACCAGAAGCTCATCACAGCCGAGAGCGACGGTAACGTTTCGACGTCTATTCGGTTTATTCGTCCAGTATCGATTTTAAAACATCTGATAACAGGCTATACTAGCACTCATGTTTAATTCTCGATCCCTTGCATTCCGTACGCGCTTCAATTCCCTGGGTTGTCTTTGCGAATCAGAATTGAGTGCGATAAGCTACCTGGTTAAGGTGACAACAAATCAAAATGGACGGATTTATTGATTAAATTCGATCTTGTCATTTTAGATGACAAGATCGAATTTACTTGTGTTCACCTTCTCTGTCTGTGGGATTCTTGGCTACCAATATTTTCTATTTTATGTCAGTCAGGAAGCTTATTGCTACTCTGCAGATAGACTATCAGAGATGATTTAACACTGCCAGAGTTGAATTAACACTAGAAATTTTGCCGGAGGAGCAGTCTCTCTCCCGCTCCCTCTCTACATATACATATGTGCGGGTGTATGTGTGTGTGAAAACATGTACCATATCCAGTCTGCTATATTGTACATGTACCAGTATCCATGTTGTCAGATGTGAAATTGTGCATATCAGTCATGTGACAGGGAAGAGAAAAAATGACTGGAATCCATTTACAGTAAAAGTTGATTTGCTTATGGAATTATCATATCCAGTATTGCTTGATATTAAAATTTCCAATATGACGCGAGGTTGCTTTTCTATTTATAATAATAACAGGTCATATTTATTGTGGCATTCTGA
Organism: Anguilla rostrata; assembly: GCF_018555375.3. NCBI lineage: Eukaryota > Metazoa > Chordata > Actinopteri > Anguilliformes > Anguillidae > Anguilla > Anguilla rostrata. The sequence goes on along the minus strand of NC_057942.1, from coordinate 37,118,513 downwards.
GACCAAAACATGAACTTAACAACCTTGTTTCTGAGTATGAGTCAATGGCTCTTCTGTCAGCTGTGAAATGATAATGGAGGGCGAAGCACTGTGCCAGGATTGATAATGATGTTGGACAAATTGGTTTTTCTGTTCTTGAGGCGCAGTCAATATGAGCTGCGGCGTGCGACCCAGAGCTGTTATTATCTCCAGTGTTCGCCCTTTCTGAGCTGGAGCTGATGAAAAGCCTGATTACGGTCAGATCCGTGACTGAAAGAAAGTGACCTTTGCCCTTTGACCTCCAGCACCCAACCCCCCCCTTTGAACATGCACATACACATACACATACACATATACACACACACACACACAGGTTCGCAAATTGGCCATGGATTATTCAACACACACACACACACACACACACACACACACACACACACACACTGGTTCGCAAAATTGGCCATGGATTATTCAACAGCCCCCCCCCCCCCTTGTCGTTAATACCCTCACTGGTCACAACTGAAGCCGTGTTGTACTGTGGGGGCGTATGAATCGGCTGTGTCTCACTAATGGCTGTGTTTTGCTGCTTGTATTATGGAGCACAGCACAGACAGTTATACTGCAGGTGAATTAATCTCTCACCCAAGGTCCCAATGAGAAGCACCCTGAAAATATAATCGTGTGTGCAAATGAGTACAAAAAATGCGTTGGTGCTGGTGGCACCAGTATCCTGTTTCCTTTAATCTGTCCTTTTTGTAATGACTGTCTACGACCCACTGGCTATAATAACGGGAAGGGGGGTGGGGTGGGGGGGGAATAACAGAACACTTCAACCCTCTCAGTTTCAAATATCAGCAACATTGACTTCATGTCCTCACCTTTCGGTTTCTTAACACATGAAATCCTTGAAGGCTTGAGAGCTCATATTTTATAAAACGTCTTCAAGCTGGAGGACTGATCTGGGATCAGTTTTTCCTTTTAGCGCATCCTGGATAAGGCTAGGATATGAAAATGGAAAACCTGATCCCAGACCAGCACTCCTGTTCTTATCTGTTTCTTGAATATCCTCCTAAGACCTGGCAATACATTTTTGTCCCCTGTAGGGGACATGAGTCTCTGGCCTTAGTCTCAAGTACCATGTATTCTGCTGTGTTAAAACCTACACTACATGGGGCATTTAATAAAAATAAAATAGTATTTTTGAAAATATTTTCACTGCAGCAGGTTTTTGTCATACAAGACACTTGTATAATGTCAAAAAAAAATAAATAAACTACTTTTTCTGCTGGGTGTCAACAGGATATCAGATATGGGCCCAGAACTGAAACAAACTTTCCAGAATATTTTAAAATGCACAAAGTTCAGAACTGGTGAGAAACATGCAAAAACTTCATCTGGGAATTCTATACATTTTTGCATTTGAATAATAGAATAGAAGACCAGAAGTAGCACTGAAGTTGCTGTTTTCTTATGTGCTAATGCATTTCGATTTTATAAAATAACCTTGACAAATGGAGGCGTCAGTCTGTGAAATGTTCTAATCAGACAGTGAAAAGATCAGCCTGAGGAAGTGATTGAAGTCTTTATCAAAGCTTAAAGGACATGCATAACTGCATAGGCGGCGTTGTCCCTGCTATTTGATGAGCATTTCACAGTAGCCTTCGCACATGATGTTCTCAAAACATTCTTTAAACTGTTAGGTGCTGTGGCAGATTCAAGAAGGCCATATATCACAATGGACCTTTATGCCTGAACTTAATGGTTGACCGATTCTGTTAAAATTACATTACCAGCGTACTGTATCATAAAAATCACCTAACTGCCATTTGAGGTAGGAACACATCGTTTGTGATTTCAAAATGAAATGAAATTGAATAAAACATTAATATTAAAATGGTAATAGAGCAAAGGGACATTTTTGCCATAAACAAATAATCACCATAACTTGTTCTTCCTTTTCTCTCTCTCTCTCTCTCTCTCTCTCTTTGCAGTCAGCATCGAGGTGGACAGCGATGCCAACCCTGCAGAGATCGGTGAGTTGAATTAGCATGATTAGATCAGAAGCACGTCCTATGTTACCATGCCCTACTTTTCCACTGTGTGACATTTTATTTTTATTTTTTTCACTAATTACCACTGATTTTTGTTCCACATGTGAGGGCAGGGTATATTCTGGGACAGACAGTGCAGACTGACTGGGATAGATAATTTATTTTGACCCTTGTTCTGTCCTCCCCTGCAGTCACAGTGACCTGTTTCTGTCCTGCTGGGCTTGGAAGTCATAGTATAATGTCATTGCCAGTTTTGTTCATATTACTAACGCATAATGATTGATTGAGCTTCCAGGACACTGTATTGGACACTTCAAATTTAAGCATGCTTATGGTGGACACACATGCAGTCATATCCATATCCATTACTGAATATACACACATGCACATATCCATTACTGAATATACACACATGCACAAGTGTGTGCACATACACGCATTAACAACTGAACATACACATGTGTATGCTGGTGAACACACACACACACACGCACACACAGGCACACACACAGAATACTGCTTTAATAGCACATTTAATTCCTTAAGCAAGTGCTTAAGAAGCCAGTTGATCACATTGTATCAGAGAAAAAGCATTTGTATCAAGGTAAATCTTCATATTCATAAAAAAATAAGGTAAATTTCACTTTTTATCCCTTTGGAATGGCAGGCTCTTCCGATTGTGATGTCATATCTAGGCCATATCCATTCACGATGGGGGGGGTCTATCTTTTATCCCGGACAGTGGCTACGCAGTGTCACAAAAGAAATCTGATCCGCGTACAATGACAGGAACTTACGACTTGTCACCCGCGGGGCTGTTTTGGCCCCGTGCCAGAGCAGTCTCGGGTAGCCAGGTCTGACTTCTGTGTCTCCACACGTCTCAAAGAAACCAACATCTCTCCACGCCCCCGGGCCAACAAGGAAAGATGACACGTTGAAGGTTTTCACGTAATTCAAATCTGTGATCTTCTTCCACATAAAAACATATGATGCGGGTTGCAGCCCTGTCATTCATTCTGAACAAACCGGTTGGGTTGGTATAATAGGTGTCTTCTGCTGGTGTCCATACAGGTGAACGCATCATAGAATGATTGATATCCATGTCAATCCACGATTGGTTCTCAAGTGTGCCCAACAAGAAAACACCAAATTAATGATAATAAGTTTAAGCTTTTTTTAGACAAGTTGTATTTGTTTTAAAACACAGAAGGACCCAGGAATGTAGGTCCTCTTGTTATAAAATTCTCCATCCGGTTTTGGGTCTGTAAGGTCCCTCCTGCAACATAACATAGTCATGTCTATCTGTGGCAAACGTTTTAAGCTGTGAAGACCGTGAATGAGTGTGACTGCATGTTGACTGGCTTTGGCTGCCTCTGTTGGTACTGCAATGCCTCTGATGAGGTCCAGTGTAGTGTTATATTGCTTATGAGTCCCCTAAGGCCAAACAGATGAACTTTTTATGCAAATGTAATGATGCATTAATGAAGACTTTGGAATTAGAATAAGAATGAGACTTTCCAGATCCGCTTCACATCGGTCTCTATGTCAGGAAAAAACCAGCAGATTTAACTTTCTAAATGACTCCAGGTGTGTCAGCACAGGAGTGGGAATTTTATTAAATAGCTTCATCTGTATGTTAATGGACAACAAATATTGACCTGAGGTCCTCTAATTAGTTTTTATTCAATTTAAATTTTACATTTTGTTTCTCTCTTCCCTTGATTTCTTTCCTCACCTTTTTCCCCTTTATATGCATACCTGTGGAGTGAAGAGCTGTTAATATTCTCTCCTAGTTCGTGCAAAGAGCTTCTCATGGATTCTTATTTTGTGGTATTTTTTATAGTAACTTCATATGTCAGGTTCATAACCTTACGATGCCCACCAGGAACCTTGTGCTGAACTGTAATGGGAACCTCCTGCTGCTTGCTTATTGGATGGGCTAATGGCCTGTTTCTTGTGACATTATCTCAGTTTGAAATGTGGTTGTCACCCAGCATATCATGAGGCCTGATGTTGGAGCTGTAGTCTGATGCTGAGATGTTAAAGGCCCATGCTTTCTTTCTGATACAGAAGTGGATTCAGAAGAAGAGCGGGAGATGGAGAGGGAGAGGGAGAGAGAGAGAGAGGGGGAGAGGGAGAGAGAGCGCAAATCACCCAGGAAAGGGAATTCACGTGGTGGGAAAGGAGCCAAAGGAGAGAAGGAGAAAACAAGGGAACATAGAGTCAAGAAAAAGAAGGCAAAGGAAGGGAAGATGAGAGATGAGGAATGGGAAGGAGAGGAGGAGACCCCCAAACGCAGGAAGAACCGCAAGAACGAGAAAACCAAGAAACAGAAAGAGGACAAGAAAGAAGATGAAGACGGAAAGTCCAGGAGGAAGAACACCAAGGACCGGCGAGCTAAGAGGGATGAGGAGAAGGAGAGAGAGAAAGAGAGTAAGGAAGCAAAAGAGAAGGATGAAAAGAAGGACAAGGACAGAAAAAAGAAGAAAAAGAAGAGAAGAGTGGTGACAAGGTAAGGGTGGATTTCTGTACTTGCACAAGTGTAGGGTTTCAGCTAAGGCGCTAGGCTAATGGAGGCCCAGGTGCAGTCCAACCTCAAGAGGCACTGTCTCCAGCTTTGTGGGGTAAATTTAAACAGATGTGTTTCACAAGGATTCTTTCACATGACATTTTGCTATTAAGCATCAGTAAATTCTGACCACAGTGAACAGACAAAAAACAGAACCACTTACCTAAACCACCCAGTTAAACACATAAAACGTGTTTTATATCCAGGGATCATAAACTCCAGTCCTGCAGGGCTGCAGTGTCTGTTTTTGTTGTTTCTTTACAACAAGCAGCCTATTTTGGTGTGTGGACCTTTAGCCTTAAGCACTGAAGTTGAATACACTGAAAAACAGCGGCCATTGTGGCTCTCCAGGACTGGAACTTCATGGTTAAGTCATTTCTCAGATGCTGAAAATTAAGAATGAAGAGCATCGCACTGTGATTGGATCTCAGCCTGGACGCACAAACACTGACATCATGCTGCAACCTCTGCAGCTCAGAATCTGAGGAGTCTTCTGAAGAGGACGAGGAGGAAGAGGAGGAAGAGGAGTCATCTGAGGAAGAAGAGGGAGTGACGCTCTCCCCAGAAGAGCTGGAGGCGCTTAAAGAGGCGGTGGAGGAGAGGAAGAAGACCATCGCCACGCTAAGAGCCAAACCCTTGCCCATGAGGAAGAAGCTGGTGACCCTGAGGTGAGACAGGAAATGAATCCAGCCTGGGTGGGACTCCCATCTCCATGGTGATTCAGTGTAGAGTGGTGATTTGTTAAATGCAGTTTTTTCTTAGTCGCTTTCCAAACAGCCTCTGCCAAATGTGTGAATTGTACATCATAATTGTAACATCCTTCTGAACTGAGCCTGCATGCTGATATCTCTCACTGTGCTTGGTGCTGTATACCTGATGTTACCTGCTGCCCATACACCTGCAGGTTTACCATGTGTACCGTATGTATTCATCACGCATTCTTAAGATCCAGGCGATTGTAATGTATAGTAATGTAATCATGAAACCATTCACATGGTCACATGGTTCGGAGGTGACCGGCTGACTGGCTGACCCTTTCCATGTGCGATCGCCCTTCTGGGTCACTTTGTCTGACCATACCGGCCTTCCAGGAGTGTAAGGTCATTCCGGTGTCTTCCCCAATGCCTGCTTAATAAAAGCACCCTAAATGTAACGTGATCTTGTTGCGGCGGCCATGTTCGGCCCTGAAGGATGGCAGCTTACGGCGCAAGTTTGTTCTCTTCCAGGGAATCCCAGGAGTTTGTGGAGAAATACGAGGGCGCTCTTGGCATGGGCAAGGGCAGGAAGCTGTACGCTTACAAAGTCAGGATGGTGAAGGTGGGAACCCTCCATTTAATATAAACAGATTTTATATTTCTGTCTGCTCTTTGTGCGAGAAAAGAGGGCGTGTTTTCCAGGGATAGAGCGTGCGATTCTATTGGTGGATACATGACTGACTGTATGCAGCTGCCACGTTTTTTGTCATTCACCAGTGAATAGGAACATTGTGGGGCACCAAGGTTTGGCAGGCCTGAGGAAGGAAGCCATTATGAGAAAATGGTGGCACTTCCTGTCTGTTCCCCGTCTTCTGCGGTTCTGAAGTGGCACTGATTAGTATGCAGGGACAACTTCCTCCGACACCAGGCTATTTGGTTTCTGCCCATCAATGGTGCATGCTGGGAAGTGTTTCTTATAACAGTTCATTAAGTGGGGGAGTGTTCAAAATCCAGTTCTCTACTTGCCCTGTCTGTGATCTGAAACAATGTCAGTTTTTACAGCAAATGAACACACACTCTAGAATATGTTGGCCATGTGTGCCCTTAAAGGAGTTCTGATTTCCAAGCAGTTAAATAGTGGTTGTATTTGTAATTGTTGTACGAGAGCGCCATCTATTGGTAAAAAGTGTGCCATTGCTGTATTCATTTACAGAAATGTATGAAGTTTCGGAGAGATTTTGAGAACTTCAGAACTGCCTGCATTCCCTGGGAAATGAAAATAAAGGAGATTGAAAGTAAGCTTAATTAAAGCCTTAATTGCAGTTACCCTTTTTTAACTAGGTTTCAGAGTGAGACAGACACTCCTGAATTGACCAAAGAGGTAATGACTGGCTGGACAGTTCTTGTATGTACAGCGAAATTTATATTGGCATCCAATACAAATAATTTTCCACTAGAGCCTATGTTTAATATTCCAGCTAACCCTCAGATATTGATGTTTTCCAATGGGACATGTTTGCCTTTTGAAGAATCTAAAATGGTGGAAATACTCCCTGTCTAGGCCATTTTGGCTCCTCGGTTGCCTCTTATTTCATCTTCTTGCGCTGGATGTACGGCATCAACATGATTTTGTTTGGGCTGACCTTTGGCCTTGTCATGGTGCCTGAGGTAAGAACATAAGAGCATTCTATGGATTATCTCTGCTGAAATAAATCTCTGTTTAAATATTTTGAAAACTCTGTTTTGGATGAGCTTATGTTTACCAACTATTACTACCACAAAATGCAAAAAAATTGTGTTTATATTTCTCAGGATTGGAGGTATTCTAATGAGTATAGAAGAGAGGGTGTTTTTTAAAGTCATGTGATCTGCCCAGGCACTGATGGGAAAGCCGTATGGCAGCATGCCCAGGAAGACCGTGCCCCGGGCTGAGGAGAACAGCGCCATGGACTTTGCCGTTCTGTGGGACTTTGGGGTGAGCACCGTCCAATGGCATCCTCACTGACCCCTACTGTCCAATAGCATCCATATCACCTCCTTCCACTGTCCAATATCATCTACATCATCTCCTCCCACTGTCCAATAGCACCAAAATCATCTCCTTCCACTGTCCAACTCCTTGTTTGCTTATATGGACAGCAGTAGGTCTTTAATAGGCTTTAGCAGGGAAAGAGCAGAATTGTCTTGCCCTTTAACACCATGGAATTAATTTTAAAAGTGTTTTGAAAAGCACTTAAAGATTTATGAATACCATTGCTTGTGGCTCAGATGTTAATGGAGGCTTATGTTGCCTGTCTGTCTGTCTGTCTGTGCCAGGGCTATGCCCAGTACTCTGTCCTGTTCTATGGGTTCTATAACAGCCAGCGTGCTATTGGCTGGCTCAAGTTCCGCATGCCCCTGTCCTACTTCCTGGTTGGAGTGGGGACTGTGGCCTACAGCTACATGGTGGTTATAAGAACGTGAGTACCTGTCACATCCCATGGGATGGTACGGCTTGTGTCTGACCTGCTGTGTTGTGTTGAACCACAAATCCTTGCTGTACTTCACTGCACAACAAAAGATATGATTATCCCACTAAGATAAAGATTAAGGGGAGGACCACTGAGCTACAGACAAATGGTCAGGGGTTATTCACTGGGTTCCTGCTCAGGAGCATGCTCCTTGATGTCTCTGAACTCTGCAAAGGTGTCAGAGAAATTAAACTGGGCTTGGAGGTTGCTGGTTCGATTCCCAGGTGGGGCATTACCGTGTCTCCTCTGAGTTAAGGCACTTTAACCTGATTGCCTCGACTAATATCTGACTGTATAAATAGAAGAACGGCAGCTATGGAAGCCACTCTAGATCAACTGGAGCTACTGCTAACTGCCTAAATATAAGGTAAATGCATGTCGCTTCGTAGCATGGCGCGGAACGCCAATGAGGAAATGGGCGGGGACGACACCAGCTTCAACTTCAGCTGGAAGCTGTTTACCAGCTGGGATTACCTCATCGGTAACCCGGAAACCGCTGACAACAAGTTCGCCTCCATCACCACCAGCTTTAAGGTATAGCTGTGAGTGGCCCCTTTCACCCTGGTGCTAAAGTAAGAGGTGTAAAATATAGCACAAAGCTGGAGGTACCCATGTGGAGAAGTCTTGTGTGTCCAGCTCTTGTTTCTCAGGGTCATTTCTGGGGTCGTTTTCCCAGGAGTCCATCGTGGAGGAGCAGGAGAGTCACAAGGATGAGAACATTCACCTGACCCGCTTCCTGCGGGTGCTGGCCAACTTCCTGGTCCTGTGCTGTCTGGCAGGAAGTGGCTATCTCATCTACTTTGTGGTCAGGAGGTCACAGAAGTTTGCCTTGGAGGGCCTGGAGAACCACAGCTGGTGGGAAAGGAACGAGGTAAAGAGTCATTTACATCCGCTTATCATTTATATCTGCGCACCTTCTTCTGCTGATGCGAGACTGCGTGTGCATGTGTGTGATGTCGCAGGTAAACATGGTGATGTCACTGTTGGGCATGTTCTGCCCGATGCTGTTCGACGTGATCAGCACTCTGGAGAACTACCACCCCCGCATCGCCCTCCAGTGGCAGCTGGGACGGATCTTCGCCCTCTTCCTCGGCAACCTCTACACCTTCATCATCGCCCTGATGGATGAGATCAACCTCAAGGTGCACCCGCTCTGTGTGTCACCCCAAAATATGATAGCATGATTATATGGTCAAAATATGATGTCACCCCAGGCTATGACACTGGTGCCCCTGGCCCCAAACACATAGCATGGGAGCCAGACCTCTGCAGCTGTCGCTAACAGGCTAGCTTGGGCATTATTCTTATCTGTGCATTAATCTCCTTTTGTGCTCTGCAGAGACAGGAAGAGGAAGTGGTCAAGTTGAACATGACTGTTTGGCAGACCAGTCTGTACAACGGAACGCTGTCGGCCAACAGCACTGTTCCCCCGGTAACCGTGGCCCCTGCCGACGTCCCCAGGGGCCCCTGCTGGGAGACGATGGTGGGACAGGTAATGCACGTGACAGGTGTTACACGCAGGCAATAAGATGTGTAATGGTGTCGCGATTATGTAATGAGCTTATATGGCATGTTATGAGCATGCTGTATATGTTGGGGCATGTTTTCTGAGAGTAGTGGGCCAATCACAACACGTTACACACTGTAAAGCACTTTACAGTGAAGCATGGAAGCTCACCGCAGGAAGCACTTATGTAGCGCCAAGGAAAAAGTAACCCTCTTTGATATTTTTAAATAATGAATATGAAAAACATGAGGTTATTTTAACTTTATATGATAAGAAACTGCAAAGTGTACCTGCACAGGTGTGTGAATGCTCTCAGTTTGGACAGAGGTGAGTGCCTCTCTGACCGTCTGTGTTTGCATTGACCCTGTCTTTCTGTACGGACAGGAGTTTGTTCGGCTCATCATATCGGACACGATGACCACGTACATCACGCTGCTGATCGGTGACTTCCTGCGGGCCGTCTGCGTCCGCTTCCTCAACTACTGCTGGTGCTGGGACCTGGAGTACGGCTTTGTGAGTCCTACAGACCGCCACAGACCACTACAGACATCTATAGGAAACACACTAGTACAAGATTGTTTCAGGCAGTTAAGGAGCACTACGGACCACTACAGATAACAGTATAAAATGGCATGCATGTGTGCACAAATTGCTACAGATCACTACTGGAAACAAACAGTGACTTGATGTACACTCTTATTCATGAGTTTTGGATAAGAACTAGATAGCATTATATGACATGTATATAAGATATGAAATACATGAAATATAAGATATTTATCGTATGAAGGAGAGTCTGTGTGTGATTTGGGGTCCTTGTCTCTTTTTTCCCAAATGAAAGCCGTCCTACTCAGAGTTTGATGTCAGCGGGAACGTGCTGGGGCTGATATTCAACCAAGGGATGATCTGGTAGGAATGTATGCTGGGTCGACTATCCCCAAACTACAAACACCGCTCATGCTGGGTCAACCATCCCAAAACCACACACAGTCCTCACTCTGGGTTAACAGACCAAAATACCTAATACCTGTATGACTCTGGGTACATGGGGTAGAGTCAGGGGGTGTGGCTGACAGGTGCTGGGGGGGGGGGTGGTTGGATGGGGAGACCATAGGGCAATCTGTCTTTAAGATAAAAAAAAAATAGCAAGAGCAGGAGGAAAACATTACTTGCGATGAGAGACAGGGACATCCAGTCCCAGACATAGAAAGAAAAAATCAATTTGAGTGGTAGCCAGTTTTTTCTGCGCCTGTCTGTTGCCATGGAAATACTTTGATTGACAGCATTTGTCTGTGCCCTCCGTTGCCCTGGTAGCTGCTTGATTGGCTGTGCCTCCCGGTGGTCTGTGCTTTTGCCTCCTCTCTGTATTACCATGGAAACCGCCTCTGAGTGATGGCTCTCTCTCTCTCTCTCTCTGTGGTGTTTATGTGTGTGTGTATGTATGCGCGTGTTTGTGTGCGTGTGTGTGTGCATGTTTGTGTGCGTACGTGTGTGTGTGTGTTTGTATGTGTGCGTACATGTGCGTGTATGTGTGTGAGCGCGGCTCAGGATGGGTGCGTTCTACGCCCCCTGCCTGCCTGCACTGAACGTGCTGCGGCTGCACGTCTCCATGTACCTGCAGTGCTGGGCCGTCATGAGCTGCAACGTCCCGCAGGAGAGGGTCTTCAAGGCCTCCGGGTCCAACAACTTCTACATGGCCATGCTGCTGGTCATCCTCTTCTGCACGCTGCTGCATCTAACCTGCTCATACGCCTCCTGATGCGCCCTTCGTCCCATCATCACCAGCCCCACCATCTACCTACTATGCTCACCATGTCATAGCCCCCTTCAGGTCACACTAATCAATCACCGAGCACATCCACCATCTTACTCTACTTATGCTCACCATTTGTTCCATAGCCCCTCATTCAGGCCAGACAAGCCAGTCACAGAACGTAACTACCATGTTGCTGTACACACACTGTCATCATACCATGAAAGCCAAACTAGTCAATCTCTGAATACACTCACCACGCAGTTTACCTCAACGCCATTATCTTCATACCCCACACGTTTCCAAATGAATATCTCAGATCAGAACATATCAGCCGTCTTCTTTGCATGTACACCATTGTGTCAAACAAAATTTATGTAAGTTTCATGTTTTTGCTGTAATATTGGAATAGTGCTCACGGTTGTGTCAACACACCTGTTCCTTCCCCCTTCCCTCTTTCAGTGGGAAGAACCGTATGTTCGACGTGATCCAGGAAACCCTGGAGAACGATTTTCCCGTGTGGTTCGGAAAGGTGTTCAGCTACGCCTCGAACCCGGGACTGATCCTCCCTTTCATTCTGCTCATGGTGTGAGTGCGCTTTAGACAGCCAACCAGGAGCCAGAAATAAGACATGTGACCAGCACGGGCACATCCAATTGGCAGAGCACTGTAAAACATTTTATGAAGGGGCATTTTATAAAGGGGCTTTACTTGTGTCGGTTACCGTGGGTTTTTTATTCATACACTTTGTAATGTAATAGTAGCATTTGAGTAACAGACATCTCCTGTGCATACCTCATAAATCCATCAACTGAAAAATTATGCTGTCATACTGTATTTTTTCAAGGTATATGATATATATATATATTTTTTTTTTTAATGTTTGCAGTTTAGCCATTTATTATCTGCAGTCCACATCCAAGACCTACAAGACCGCCAATGTGGAGCTAAAGAAGAAGCTTCAGGCCGTAAGTCATATTAACACACCATCGCGTTAACTCATGGATCAACAAACACAGACTAAAATATTTGCAGCTGAACTCTGATGCAAACTTAAAGCGCACAAAAGTTATATTAGCATTTTATATAATTTATAGTTATGTTTAGATCTTACACTTGAAGAATATCAGTACATGTTCAGTGTCTTAATGCTCAAGGCTTTTGGTTCAACAGATCCAAAAATGACTCACCTGAGTGATTGCCTGATCAAAAGTCCTTTCAGTGTTCTCTTTGGTTTTCAAGTACCCAGATTTACCAACAGGGGGCAGTCCTAACATAGTCATAACAAAGTCTGCCCATTCCGCACAGAAAAGATTGTCAGTTGGTCTCCAAAATTCCTCCAATCAGTCATAGCTTGTTGCACTTGTCACATGCAGTTTTATTTCTACACTGTAAGTAGGCACATGTAATCCAATAATTTAAATATTCTTTGCAAAAACCTAAGCTTTCCTGAAATAAGCAGTTTGATGTACACTTAGTACACGGTGAGCCACAAAGGGCCAGTGTATGGGAATAGAGGACTGATGTTCCAACGGCTTGTCCCCAGCAAAATGAGGAGAACAAGAAGAAGAACAAGAAGGCTGCCTTAAAGGCCGCGAGCGAGCTGGATGAAGCAAGAAACGCTGCCTCCTGTAGGCAGGAGGAGAACAATGCATCACTGAACAATAGAGGTGAGAGGCACCTATGAGTCTCATTTTGCTTTATTTAAATCTAAATGTGTACTTTTAGTTTAGGTTATACACTAAAACTGCAGTGTAGTCTGATATTCTATATAGTTTATGAAAATGGCTAATTTTAGGATTTTATTAAAATTGTTGTTATATGTTTGCCCTCTCCTCCCTATCCTTTGAATTTCCTCACTCCCTACTTCTCTCTTTCCCTCTTTCTCTCTCTCTCTCACCCCTCTCTCATTCTCTCTCTGACAGGGAACAGGAGAGAGAGCGAGAGATGCGAGCAGGACCAATCGAGGCAGCAGCTCCACCCCTCAAATGAGCGAGGGGGACGTCCCTCCGGAGCCCCGCCCTCCCGTGGCCCCGCCACCCGGCCGCCGCCTCCCCGTGGTCCCGGAGCGCAGGGGTACCTCCCCGGAAACCCGCGCCCGCTGGAACCCAGAATGCAACGGGGCCAAAACTCATACAGACGCTGACAGGTGTGACGCAGTCAAGGAGACGGGACACGATTTCAGGTGCTTTACGGGAACAGAAATGCTCTGCTTAGGTGATCTGGTGAAGACTGCGGGCTTCCAGATCACTGCCCCGACTCCTCCTTTTGAAAACACTAAAGAACAACAGAAGTATATTTGAAAAGCATATTTATCTTTTTATGTATCTATTTTTATAAGGAAGATACCATATTGAAAACTGTTCGTATTTTGGCAGTGTTTGTGTATGTACCCACTACATATTCAAAAATTTTTATCTGTAAATGTAAGAGCTCTTATTGGTGTACTGGGAGTCAGCGTCATGGCTGTCGATACACTTTTAGCAGGAATATGCACTGGGTGAGGACTGCAGGTAGGGGGCAGTCTTTTCTGCATTGTGCAAATCATTGTTCTTCTGAGGGACATGGGAAACATGTATCCTCCACCTACACCAGTAACACAGAGAGATAGAGCTGTCTCAATGTGTCTTCTCTTATCAAAAGCACAATGGAATTTTACAGGGCCATGGGAGTTGGCGACGATTTCATAATTTGCGCAGTTTGTATCACGGCTTGTACTTCATGCAGTGGAAAAACAAGGGGGCTTCAGGTGTGCGATTTACGATTTTATTTTGAGCCCCTGTTCCTACCCCCAGCCTCACACTCGTCCTTACCTGCCCCTTCACCAAGTGACAGAATTAGCAGGTGTGTTCGTCCAGGTACCTGAGTTGGGGGTACAAAGCCTGAACCATGAATTATTCATAGAGGAAATGGACTCCCTTGAAGCCTTCCTTTACATTGCAGCGTTTTAGTTAAGGAACCTGCATTAGAATAATGGAATTGGTTGAATATTTCAAAAGCCAATGTATCACTTGGCTGGGGCAGATAAGATCAGGTCACGGCAGGGAATGCTGCTAGTTGGCCACTAAGAAGTGCTGTCCAGTCCTGACTGAATAAGCCCAGTACATAACCGATCTGGTGGGGACTGTGATGTTTTTCATTTGGATGCTGAAAGGCAGGCCCTGCTCGTCTGTACTAATTATAGATCATGTGACACACTTTAAAGTGTTGAACACTTAACCCATTGTGTTCTGTCTTTCCCAAAGTGGCTGTCTATTAGGTTTTAAATGACTCCATTGACCACATTCTCCATGCTGTGTACAATCAGCACACCCTGAGGAACTTTTGGTACTAGTGCTCATGGGAAATGAAGTCCATTGTCAGCAGTTGTGTTGTACTTTGACACAAGCTCTGGACCAGACCTCCCTTGGGCATCAATGGAACATTTTGTCTGTTGAATTCAGCCCAGGCCAGGACCTCCCATGCAAATGAGAAACAAGCTGAGCGCGCTCGCATGCTCTAACGAACGAATGACATTTGGTCTCCGCTCTCAACATGGCATGGCTCCAGCTTTGCGGTAAGGGCAGCCAGTGGCTATGGAACCCAAGGACTAGCTCATGTGGTTCTTGTCAGTCAACTCCAGACAGGCGTGGCCAAGGGATCACGTCTTCCTTGTTGATTCTCCAATAAGATGAGATCGGATGTCCCAGGAGCAAAGCCTGCCCCTCTTTGCACTGATTGGAGTTTGTCTAACATTACATATATTTGGCAGCTAGAGTGACGTACAAGAAGTGCATATTGAAGGTCATTGGAACAACTACAAAACACAAGTCCGATAAGGTACTCATTATGTAACAGTTATCCATAGCCGTGAACACAATAAGTCCACTTCACACGGTAAGCATAGGCTAGGTCAGAGAGTAATATTAAGTCAAACTAGGAGGCAACGAGCCACAACATCAAGATAATGATACAAGTGCAATATAAGTGCTGTATGGAGGTGCATGTAATATGAAAGTGGTACACGAGGTACATGTGTTCCATAAAAGTGTTACAGATTGGAAGGGCCCTGTAGAGTGGGGATAGTTAGGTATAGTCTGAAGAGATGCGTCTTCAGACCATGGTGGAAAATGGTCAATGACTGAGAGGTTCGCAGAGGACCAGGGAGTTTGTTTCACCACTGGGGAGCTAGGGTGGAGAAGCTTTGTGGTTGGGTCGAGCGAGACCCATTTACCTGGATGGCACGAGTCCCTTGCATAGCCAGGCCCGTTCGATCCCCTGTGATGATTGACACCTGTCACTCAACATAAGGAAGCATAGCCGTATGTCAGTTTTATCACTGCCCCTCCAGAGGGGTAGCAGTCAATTTCATTTTTATGCAGCACATTCTGTGCAGAGTCATTTCCCCAAAAGATATATATAGCACGTTACATTTACCCAAATGCAGTTTAATTTCGCAAACAAAATGGACACTTACCAAGCTGTATTTTCTCATTTCAGACAACTTTATCATTTTGACATTATAGTTGGTCAAGTAATTCCATTAATAATTTAATGTTCATATAAAATTTATCACTGGTAATCATTAAGTATTTACTTTCAGCTGTGTCACCTGAGAACTTAAGAGGAAGTTTTTTTGTATGTGAAAGACAGATCAAAGATTACTTCACTGAGATTAAAATGCGGCTGTCAACACTAAAATTCATTGAAAACATAAAATTATCAATGTTGACACGCTAAAATAAATGGAAAGAACGTGTCCATGCATCATTTGAATAATTGTTTTTAATTTGGCATGTCATTTATTTTTGCATGCCAACAGCATTGTTGTATAATGGTTATATGCGCTGCTTTTGTGCGCCTAGAGTAAGTACACTACTTAACCTGAACTGTTTCAGTTCATATCCAGCTGTATTTATAGACTGTGTAAAATAATTAATCCAAAAGTTCCTCACTACGAGCGTTTGCTAAACGTAATATTTAGTAAATGTAATTAAAAGTGTTTGTGTCCATTTTAAGCAAAGTTATGCCTATTTGAACAAGTCCTAAACAAAAAGTATTAAAATTTTAAGCATGTTGGCATGAAGCAGGACATGTATGTTGCCTTATAATTGTTGGAATGTCTGTTGCCTTTTATTCGAGGAGAAATCGGAATTTATTTACATGGTTCAATTTTTATGTGAAAATGTATTCAATTTGCTGCATTACATGCTGCATTATTTGTTTTCTATGCGTGGCACGGCCTGCATCAGTAGTTTTCTGTTAACGTTTGTCCTTGCTGGGGTGCCAGGGCTGGCCTGGCACCCGCAAGCCGTCTCCTCGTGTCAGCGTCAACACGATGATAACACCTGCGCATCGCGATCTCACTTACGGGGTTATCTGTCGTTATAGTGTATCGTTTGTCACTTAGTTGACGTCTTTAACAGCGAGCGAAAAACCTAGACTACGTCGCATCCAAGAATTGAGATTGCGTACACTGCATCCCAAAAAATGTTAAGGACATAAGAGTAAAACAGCATTTGAAGAGAGGAACAGGCCATTCATTCCACTTATTGCTCATTTGAAGAACGAATGGCCTTGCCGTAGAAAATTTAAGGTGACGTCAACCGACTAAATGTAGGTTACATGAAAATATGGAGCGATTTGTGGGAGACTTGAATTGTGGATTATAGGATCAGGGTGGTTTTCTCGGGAACTGGAGAAGGACAGTGGGTGGGTGGTAAAGGGATTACAGAAGTGGACTGAAGTGGCAGGGTCGGGTTTCACGTTGATACCAGGCATAATTTGAGCAAGTGCAACGGCTTTGGTAGCATAGCATTAGTGGACAGGGTTCCTGTTTCTTTCCATTATTAATCAGGTCAGGTTGGACATGTTGCTCTGTCGAGAAACATGGGTTGGTCTAAATTAAATAGAGCACAGGTATAAAGAATATTACATGATGTTAAAAAAAAAAACTGAACTGATATATGGACTCTAATTTCAATCATGTTGCCTACAATGTGTTTAATGTAAGCTACTCGAAACATCAATACCAAAATTCTTCCCCCCACTGCGCAAAAATAATCAACCATTTATGATAATTATATGCCCCTTCATGTCTAAGCTTTTATTCAGTCTTTAAAATGTAACCACCTGTTCTATGGTTTGTAGGGCTGGTGTCCCTTGTAGCCTACTCATGATTGCGGGCAATACTGGGCACATGGATGCGAAGGTTTTGGTTGACAAACAAATCATTGGTTAAGATTTCTAAGGGGAAACTTTATACCTGGGTTTCTGCCAGCTGCGCTACGTTTCCAGCGTGGACATGATCTTTATGATGTAATGGATGCCAGTCCATTGTGCTCTGAAAGGACTCCTTTTAATCGGAAATCACGTCTACTTTCCATTACCACTGTGTGCGTTTGTGTTTCTCTCTCTTTCTCTTTTTCTCTCTCTCTCTCTCTCTCTGTGCGTGAGAGAGATATTCTGTGTGTATGTTTGTGCATGTGGGTATGTGTTTGTGCATGTGTGTGTGAGAGAGTGAGATTGTTTACGTGTTTGTATGTGTGTGTGTGTGTGTGTGTGTTTGTGTGTGCATGTGTGAGGAGAGAGAGAATAATTGTGTGCATGACTGCATGTGCTTTTGTGTGTGTGTGTGGGTGTTTGTGTGTGTGTGTGTGAGAGAGAGAGAGAGAGAGAGAGAGAGAGAGAGAGATTGTGTACTGTGCATGTGCATGTGTGAGGATGCTAATTGCCTACCTGTGTTTGAGCAGCAGTGTGTATGGATTTACGCATGTCTGCGTGCGTCACTCTGGTCACCTGTGCACTGGAAACCTCTGCGTGGTCTTTCATTTCAGGGCCCCTCCATTTCACATTCCCTTTTGTTTCACAACCGAACGCGGCTCAGATTATCATCTCCGTTGCCACGGCATTGGAGTCGTCGCCGTGGAGACACTGCGGCCAAACCCTAAACAGCAGGTGTGTCCGGGGCAAGTGAGCACATCGCATTCTCTTTGCGCCGCGAGTTCCCCTGTCAGTCAGTCTCAGCGTCCCCCTCATCCCGCCATCCCGCCATCCCGCGTGAAGCTGCGCAACGATGCCGCGAAGGAAAAGTGAAATCGAAATACGAATGGAAGAGGGTACGTACCATCTACACAGCAAAATGTCCTGTGCTAATTTAACTCTTAACAGAGTACATATGGTCCCATTTCGGGACCAGGGCAAGAGCCACGTGTACTCTGTAAGAGTTGATTTAACACTGGGCATTTTACTGTGTAAAGACATTTTTACATATGCCATTCTGTTTATTTTCTCTGTAAGTAAAGTTGAGAATAATCAGTGTACAGAAAAGTCAAGACACTGGTACTTCTTAGGCATCCTGCCTGCCTGATTATATTGTGTGTGAGGGTTATGGGTTTAAATCCATTTGAAAACACCAGAGTGTGTGCATCCTACAGGAACGAGTCTATTCCGCTGCTTGTTTGATGAGTATTTACAGCAGCGTCATGTCTTGTAATGTGTATTATATGATCACAGATGTATGTCGCTTGTGGTATTTGCTAACAACATGTTTTCTGAACCCCAGTTGGAATGGAAATTGATGGACAGGTGGAGAGCGAGGATGAAGGTGAGTTTATCTGAGTTTTAATTGGACAGGATGAGTGTTTTGAGATGGATTATGCTATGAATTACGCTGGTCAAATCTGGTCATGTATATTTATATTGACTTGGTAGGGCTGATAGGGTAAGCGACATAGAGCTTGGCGTAATGAGAAACATGGACAGATGTGTAGCATAATGGATACGCAGCTGTGCTTGTGGTTTTACATATTCTACATTTATACAGCTGGATATTTAAGTATCTTGAGTACAACAGCAGTGCTCCACCTGGGTTTTGACCCTGTGTGTGTGTGTGCGTGTGTGCGTGTGTGTGTGCGTGTGTGTGTACGACAGAGGAACCTGAAAGAAGAGTGAGGCCAAACAGGAGGCAACAGAGAGCCTCTCCGGCGGCTGGCAGGAACAATAAACCCGCGGGACGCAGGGGCAGGAGGGACCAGAGCGAGGAGGAGGAGGAGGAGGAAGAGGACCCGCCAAGGAGGAGAAAAGTTAGCAGGAAGAAATCCGCCAAGGCGCAGGACAGCGAGGAGGATGAGGAGGAGGATGAGGACCCGCCAAGGAGGAGAAAAGTTAGCAGGAAGAAATCCGCCAAGGCGCAGGACAGCGAGGAGGATGAGGAGAGCGGGGGCGAGCAGCGAAACAGGAGGAAGGGCAAGAAAGGGACCGGCAAGAAGAAGAAGGGGGCGCAGGACAGCGAAGATGAGAGCGAGGAAGAGGAGAAACCAAAGAAGGGGAGGAACGCGAAAGGAGGCAGCAAGAGAGAGAAGGAGGAGCAGAACAAGAGGGAGAAGACAGGACAGGGGGACGCCAAGGGGAAGGGGAAGGACAGAGGGAACGAGAAAGATAAGAAAAAGAAAAACGATCTCAGCAGGTGCAGTATCTTGTAACCCCGCCTTCCCTCCCCATGCCACACGCAGCAGGCCTGCAGGTGAATCCCAGACGCCTCAGCTCCGGGCCTCATGGGCCCTGTTAGACCGCAGAGGAACAGGCTCTGCCTCTCTCTGCTTTTAGGATGTGTGACCGGGCTTCAGTGAGTACATGAGTGAGTGAGTGAGTGAGTGAGTGAATGACATTTAGAATGTGTGTGGGAGTGTGTATGTTAGTGAAAGACTGAACATGTGAGTAAGTGAGTGAGTGAGTGAATGACATTTAGAATGTGTGTGGGAGCGTGTATGTTCATGAGTGAGTGAGTAGCCTATGTGAGGGAGTGAATGAGTAGGTGAGATTTAGAATGTGTGTGGGAGTGAGTATGTTAGTGAAAGACTGAACATGTGAGTAGGAGTGAGTGAGTGAATGACATTTAGCAATGTGTGTGGGAGCGTGTATGTTCATGAGTGAGTGAGTAGCCTATGTGAGGGAGTGAATGAGTAGGTGAGATTTAGAATGTGTGTGGGAGTGAGTCTGTTAGTGAATCAGTGTGTGAGTCAGTGAGTGAGTGAGTGAGACAGTCAGTCCGTCAGTCCGTCAGTCAGTCTGTGTGTCAGTGAGTCAGTGAGTCTCATGGGCTGTGTAGTCGTAGTCCGAGTATCGAAATGAACTCTTGAGAGAAACCCATCTGGGGCTGCAGTGGTCTCACCCCGCTCTGTGGCGCCTCTCTCCCGCCAGCTCCTCCGACTCGGACGGGGAGTCGGACGAGGAGGAGTCGCTGTCGGAGGGGGAGATGGCGCGGCTGAAGGAGGAGGTGGAGGAGAAGAAGAAGCTCATCTCCAACATGAGGAACAAGCCCTGGCGCATGAAGAGGAGGCTCAAGTGCTTAAAGTAACGGCTCTGTCCTGTCCCCTCTCACCACTGTCCTGCTAGCTGTTACCGCCATCCTGTTGCCCCTCTGACCAAAACACCTATTCGCCTCCCCCTGCCCCTCTATATACAGCCATCAATAGCTATAGAATTAGCACAGGTGACTTTGTTTTCTGCACTGTTTCAGTGTAAAATTCAGTCTTCTTTCAAACAAAGCCCAGCAGAAGAGAGGCTAACAGTTTTTTCTCCAGTACATTCACTGTTAATTGCTGCTTAACTAAAACAATCAAATTAAATTAATTAACTAAAATATTGCTAAATTAGTATTAAAGGCAAAATAAGTCTATTTAATAACTGTTTAAGCTGGTCTTAAGCAGTTTTGTGGTGCCGGCCCATGACCAAAGCCTTGATTGATCCGTTGCGAGGTTATGATATTGATGAATGCAGGGATGAGCCCAGTCTTATCTGCAGGCTGAAGTAGGGCTGGGCGAGGTTTCGCCTGAGATACTTTACACCTGCGAGCTCTCCCTCGTGTGCCTTCGCCTTAAAGGTGTTACCTGACAGATACCCAGCCCGCTAATGCTAAAAGCCTTCTGTTCGATTGTTATCTGCCCGTGATCCTGAGGTTACTGCGTCACCGTTGTAAAAACGTTGCGAGAACGCTTGCAGAACGCTGGGAGAACTGTTAGCAGGATGCTCGGGGTGAACAGAGCTAGTCCTGCACATAGGAAATTAAATGAAGAGCCAGCAGTTCATCAACGCACAGGCATTTTGTAAGATAGCTCTCTTGGAGACAGGCTTGTCATTTAATGAAAATGCCACTGTTGACATAATTGGAAACACGCAACTTGTTTATTAAGCAGTATTTTTAAGCGAATGTTTGGAACAAAATGTTGACAGAGGGGAATGACTGAGTGTCAGAGTCATGAAAGTCATTGTACTCACACTTAACACAAAGTATATATAGAGCATATATAACACCTTCATTAGCATGGTATATATATAAATATCTTTATAAATTATTCACAAGTTTTTGTGTGGAAATGTGAAGGGCTGAAATGAAGTCAGTTGACCTGGTGCTTATGTCACGTCTGAAAATGACATCTAACATAACTCACGGGGTCTTCCTTAACAAAGCCCTTGTTTCTCTTATGAATTAAATATGAAGCTGTCACGTCTTGTTAATGGTGTCGTACATGGCTCATGAATGCTTTAAGGACTGATTACGTAATGTAAACTTGTCCACAGAGGTTTATTTTAAAACTCTGCGTGATTACATTCATAAGGTTATATTTCTCATCTCTATGCTGCTTGTTTTATGCCTGCAATCTCTAAACCATGTTTTAAGAAATACCACCATAAGATCACCCTGTAAAACTGCTTGTGGGAGACCGACACAATAAAATGTTCAATGTTAAATTAACTCTTACAGAGTACGTATGGCCCCCATTGGACTCATATGTACTCTGTTAGAGCTGAATTAACACATGACATTTTATAGTGTAGATGAGCTGAATGACGCATTTTCATCATTAAACAACGCTTTGGGGTCCCGCATATTCTGATTACTTGCTTCCGCTCACTGGTTGCTACATGACCAGTTGTTATGGTTTATGTTTATTGAGAGATAGAAACTTGAAGTTTTTTTTTTTGCACTGTCCTTTCAGAGAAGCTCAGCAGTTTGTGGAGAAGTTCGAAGGGGCTTTGGGAAAAGGAAAAGGGAGGAAGCTCTACGCCTACAAAGTGATGATGACAAAGGTGAGCTCCCCGCAGTTTCAGTCGTTTACCTACAATCTTCTACTGCCCTTTCAGTTGTTATTAAAGTGCTCACCTCGTTTAATAGTACATGTTAACAACATTGCACTATAATTTAAAAAATCTGAAGTATGAGAGTGTCTAGCGTTAAGAAACCCAACAGCCATTGTAGAACTGTAATACTAAGGTGAAAGAAAAAAAAAATCCAAAATAATACTAAAGATAAAAGTGAAAAAATGAGTGACGAGAATTTAAGAAGTATGTCTAAATTAAGGATTACTAATACACAACTGTTCTACCCAGTAGTTGTTCTGTGACTGATTGTTTGAATCACCATGCTTTGGTACTGCTGTTGTCAGGCTGTTAAATCCAGTTGTTTTCCCCTTTCCTTTCAGAAATGGATCAAGTTCAACAGAGATTTTGAAAATTTTAAGACGGCATGCATTCCCTGGGAAAGAAAAATCAAAGAAGTTGAAAGTGAGTGTTCAGCAAAAGAAAATGGAGTTTAAAGCAGGAGGTCGAATTTATTCAGATGAGTAAGTAGCTGATGGAATGTAAGATAAGATAAGATATACTTTATTGAAACCCCGTGGGGTAATTTGTCCTCTGCATTTTGACCCATCCTAGTTACTTAGGAGTGCCACAGTGCAGCACTTAGGGGACCGACTCCAGTTCTGACGCCAGAGCCTTGGTCAAGGGCACCTAACATGCATGTCTTTGAGCGTGGGAGGAAACCGGAGTACCCGGAGTAAACCCACGCGAATACAGGGAGAACATGCAAACTCTGCGCAGAAAGGCCCCAAGCTGAGATTCGAACCTACGACCTTCTTGCTGTGAGGCGACAGTGCTAACCACTGTGCCACCGTGTCTGCCCGTGTGACATCTCACTCCGCTTGTCCGGCTGTTTCTCTGCTCTCTGCAGGCCATTTTGGCTCCTCTGTTGCCTCCTACTTCCTGTTCCTCCGGTGGATGTACGGGATGAACCTAGTCCTCTTCGGCTTCATGTTCGGCCTGGTCGTGATCCCTGAGGTGACGTGCAATAATAATCCCGTCTTTAAAAAAATGTCCTGTTTTCCCCTCATTGGCATGAAATGCTGCCTGAACATTCTTCATTTGTGAATAAACAAAGATACTCAAATATTACATGTACCCCATTCAAGCACTTTTGGTCATTTGTATTTGTCCTAATATTGTAGCTTGTTCTTCTACCTAGTTTAGCTTGGCATAAGTTAGGTCAGAATAGTGTTCACCGAACTGTGTTCTTGGCTTGAAATAGCTGTACAAAATTAGTTTCATACCTTATTGAACCTGTGTTTTGTAGTTGTCCATGACCATGAAATGCACTTTTGTATGTCGCTTTGGATAAAAGCGTCTGATAAATAAATGTAATGTAATGTAAATATGTTTGTTCAGTTACCAGTTAACGAGTTACCATGACCATGGTTATAACTTGGTTTGATGAATCGGGTGTTTTACTGACTGGCTATAACCAAAACCTTCCCCATATTTGCCTTCCAGACTGGATCGCTCTACTCTTGACAGCTCAATAGACTTGGGCTAGTCAGGCTGAATGGCCTGTCCTTGTCGTTAAACTCAGCTGTGTTTCTGTGCTTGCAGTTGTTGATGGGGCTTCCACACGGAACCATTCCCAGGAAGACGGTGCCCAGGGAAGAGCAGGCCAGAGCCATGGACTTCTCTGTCCTCTTAGATTTTGGTGTGAGGATCGTAACCTAGTGGCTCTACTTAAGTTTATGGTTCTATCATTATTATTATTATTTTTTCAGCAGAAAGAATTATTTGATTTTGACATCCCAGAAATGTAAAGTTTTCTGAACAGTTTTTATTACTTGATCACTGGGTATATATTAATATGAAGTGTTTTTTTGCATGTAATTTCTTATTTAATAAATAATTTCAGTGAGGTAACGTTCAAATATTAGTTTGGTTAGTTACATGTTTTTCTCCAATATGAAAAACATGTGTTGTTGTCATGACATGACTGGAATATACTGACCTAATCATTTAATTTTCCCCCACAGGGTTATTGCAAGTATTCTGTTCTGTTTTACGGTTTCTATAACGACCAGAGAACGATCGGCTTCCTGAAGTTCCGGCTCCCTCTGTCCTACCTGCTGGTGGGAGTCGGGTCCTTTGGATACAGCCTCATGGTTGTGATCAGAACGTAAGTGCCAGTAATTACAGGGGCGGGGATTCTGTCTTCCCAATATGGTGTCCTTCTGTGTTCTGGCACTAAATCCCAAAAGCGTTTCTGTTCTTCCTTGCAGACCCACATTAGATATGAACCTGCAGCCTCTGCACTTACTGGCCACGTGTTTTTCCTTCTTTTCTTATACTGCATTTATCATTTTCACAGCTGGTTATTGACTGAAGCAGTTCAGGATTATGACCCTTGCTTAAGAGTGCAACGGCAATGCTGTGTCTGGGATTTGAACCTGCAGCCTCTGAGAAACACCGCACTGCTCCCTGTGCATTTCCTAGCATCACACACAAATTATGCTTCATCCCGCACTAATTTCAGTGTTCTCTGCCCGTACCCCCCCCCCCCCCAGCATGGCTAAGAACTCTAACGAGGGGGGAGACGGAGGGGAGGACAGCGCCTTCACCTTCGCCTGGAAGCTCTTCACCAGCTGGGATTACCTCATCGGCAACGCCGAGACGGCCGACAACAAGTTCGCGTCCATCACCACCAGCTTCAAGGTAGCGGCGCCAACGCCGGGAACGCACAGTTCGTACCCCGCTGAGACGGCGGACATTTTTAAAAAAAGGAGAAACGGCGCCCGTGGGCATTGACCTTTAGATTAATGTGTTCCAGACCCTGAGATCCTGCATATTGGGCTTGATTGGGGGTTTTTTTTTTTTTGCTCTACTTTTGATTCCTTCACTCTGTAAAAGCATGCAAATGGCACGATACAAAACCAAGGATGGATTGACTAGTCGATGCTTCTGTGTGTTTGTTTTGTAGCCGAGCTCCCTGACCTGAATTCACTGAAAAAAAAGACTCCATTGGATTTACTCTGAATTAAACAATGCAATATTTCGATAAATTATTTTTCCTTAATTGTGCCAATTCTTTATAATGATGACCTTTGTTTGTTTTATTTGTAAATGGCCATAGGAATCTATTGTGGACGAACAAGAGAACCAGAAGGATGAAAATATCCATCTACGGAGGTTCCTGCGTGTTCTGGCCAACGTCCTGATAATCTGTAGCCTGGGAGGAAGTGGCTACCTCATCTACTATGTGGTGAAAAGGTCACAGGAGTTCGCCGACATGGATGCGGATCAGCTGACCTGGTTACAGAAGAACGAGGTAAAAGAAAATCATGACATCACTTCCCCCAACGCTGTTCTGAGCACCCCTGCGTGCACTGGCACTTTCTTCTTCCTGGCAGAACTTTGTCCCCAGAGCTTTTTTCCTGGTTCTTGGTCAGCAGCTGTGGTGATGTTGCATGTGCACTCTCTCTGGCCTGGTGGTGTTCTTAGCCAGGTCTATGTCGCTTTGCACCCTTGCGTTTACTCAGGTGTATGTGCTTATTTGTTCCTGCATTGTACGTTGTTGTGGTTTGGAGTGTCTGCTAAATTAAGCTAATATCATGTCTAAAGAGCTGTTAATGGAGAATCTGTGTAAAGATACAGTGTAAAATTAAGATAAACATATAGTATAGTATAGTATAGTATAGTATAGTATAGTATACTATAGCATTCTTGATTATTGTGTTATTGGCTGTTAATGCCACAGCACACAGGCTTCCTGGGGAAAGCCCTGAGTTGCGTCACATTTCAGAAATGATACTGTCATATTTCCATACAGAGAGTCTCAGCAGATGGCAGTGTTGGATCAAATTCACTTTTCAAAGAAAGACTCAGCTTCTTTTAAGCAGTCCAAGTACTCAAACATCTTTTTCCTCAGCACGTCAAGGTCCAAAAGTATTTTCTATGATTTAGATGTGAAGAATCAGAATGCGTACGAGTCTGTGTAAAAACCAAAAAAAATCTATAAAACAAAAAAAGAACAGATAATTTCCAAAATAATGTTGTGAATAGTATTGTTTTGTTTAGCTATTCTTAAAAGTAAGACCTTTTTTTTTTTTACTTCCAGGTTGAGTTTGTGATGTCACTGCTGGGGCTGGTGTGCCCGCCCCTTTTCGAGACGATCGCTGAGCTGGAGGAGTACCATCCCCGCATCGCCCTCAAGTGGCAGCTGGCGCGCATCTTCGCCCTCTTCCTGGGAAACCTCTACACCTTCCTCTTCGCCCTTTTCGACGAAGTGAACGCCAAGGTAACGAGGGCGCGTACAAACGAAGGGGGTCGGTGGCTTTGTCGCTCACCCGGGCTCACCTGGGCTGTCACTCAACCGGGCTGTGCCAAGTCAACCGGTGGGAGAGTCCATAATAATGAGGTGTGCGCTGGGGACATGCCAGGTAGCCTTCTGCTGTGTAGCCTGTTGTCAAAAACACTGACAGCCCTCAGAAATGCATATTCAAATAAGACGTGTAGATATAACTGAAAAATAAAATGGAGTAGAACTTTTTTGGCGTATAACTTCACATGAATAGTAGAACTTTGCTCCATAAAGCCTGCATACCGCAGCTATAAGCATGACATAAGGCCTGTCATAACCACTCATAACCACTCTCATATGTGGGAAGGGGTGTTTTCCTGATGTTTTTGTAAGATTGCGTTTTTTTTGGATGTTCTTTTCTTTCAAGCTGGAGAAGGAGAAGTCGATCAAAAACGCCACCGTCTGGGCACTGAACGAGTACTACGCCAATTACTCGCTGCACTACAACACCACGGACGTCCCGCCGCCCGACATCGACCCTGCCGACGTCATCCGCGGACCGTGCTGGGAGACCGCCGTTGGCATAGTAATGCTCGTTGGACCTTTCCCAGAATACACTGGATTGTAGTTCCCACGGTTCATACCTAATGATGTGTACATAGTGTTTTTGGTGCAATATTCAAAAATCTGTTAAATGGGACAGGTGTACATGCAAAACCTTGTAACTCTCCCCATTGTATTTTTGAACAAAGGATTTGCGATGTATTCTTACAAGTGTGATGTTTCTGTGAAAGTTTCATTTCAAATGTTTTCTTTTGCAGGAATTTGTGAAGCTGACCGTTTCTGACATCCAGGTGACGTACCTGACCATCCTGATCGGGGACTTCCTGCGGGCCCTGATTGTGCGCTTCCTGAACTACTGCTGGTGCTGGGACTTGGAGGCCGGATTCGTACGTGAGACGCGCCGAGACACGTCGCCCTTCACCCTTCACCCTCAATCTGCTCACCCTCCCTTTCCCCCCAAAATACCCACAAGTACCACTTCCTTTTTACAGCAGTGATATTCAGGTCTTAGTGACAGACAAATACTGTCATTATCTTTGTTAGCTTCATTTTCTGTCTGAGGGACAGAATTCTGACTTTAATTAGCGTTTGGTTTGTTTGTTTGCCAGTTGGTTTGGCAGTTTGATTTGCTGGTTTGGCAATGTGATTAGCTGTTTCTGCAGGTTGATTGCCACTTTTTCCTGCAGACAAGCATATTTGAATTTATTGTGAATTGCATGGACATCACGAAACACTGATTCCTAATTTCTGTTATTTACGTGATCTTTAAAAAAAATTGCGTATATTATTTTGTCTGGGTATCTTCACCTAAACCTTTCAGTGCATCAGAAGCTTACTTTGTGTGTGTGTGTGTGTGCGCGTGCATGCGTGTGTGTGTGTGTGTGTGTGTGTGTGCATGTGTGTACATGTGTGTGTGTGTATCCCTACCCCCCCCCCCTCCCCGGGTCCATTGTCCATGTCATTCAATACTGTGGGGTGACATCTGGCAGAGTACAGAGGCCAGCTGATCCCTCACGTCCAAGCTGACACAAGACACTGTCAGGTACAGGTAATTAAAGAGAGAGAGAGAGAGAGAGCGGGAGAGAGGGGAAGAGAGAGAGAGAGAGAGAGGGTGAAGAAGAGGAAAGGAGAGAGAGGCAGCTTGCAAATCTCTCAGAACCAAATAAAATTAAAAATTTTCTGTGTGACAAATTCTTCTTCTTCAAACTTACTTACCGCACCTTTAATCATCCATTTTAAACCAGTTGAGCAGGGCAATTAAAATAAATGATCGGAAGTAGTGTAATGTTACATTAACAGATATATGTTTGTTTCTGAACTGTTCTAGCCATCGTATGGAGAGTTTGATATCAGTGGCAATGTACTTGGACTCATCTTCAACCAAGGGATGATTTGGTAAGTATATATATTTTAAAAGACATGTAAATTTCACATAAACATATGTGTGTATGTGTGTGTGTAAATACAACACCACAGGATAGTACTAATGATTTGTTTTCTGGAAACTTTTGTTGGATGTTTCTAGGTCTTCTTACAGAGACAGTGTGTGACAAAGACAATTTATGGAAAAATAGGAAAAAATAGGAAGATTAGGAAAGCTTCTATCTGGCTGATGCAGGGCAGCCATTTTGTCCCGGGTCGTGTCCATCACAGAACATGCTCCCTTGCCTGTTTCAGGATGGGAGCGTTCTACGCCCCGGGATTGGTGGGGATCAACGTGCTCCGCCTTCTGACGTCCATGTACTACCAGTGCTGGGCAGTGATGACCTGCAATGTCCCGCACGAGCGGGTCTTCAAAGCCTCCCGCTCCAACAACTTCTACATGGGCCTGCTGCTGCTGGTGCTGTTCCTCAGCCTTCTGCCTGTGGTCTACACCATCATGACCCTGTCCCCCTCCTTCGACTGCGGCCCCTTCAGGTGTGTGTGTGTGTGCATGTGTACATACGTATGAGTGATCCTTAGGTTTGCGTGACTTGGTTTGCATTCTGTGTTATATTGGTCTGTGATTTATTTGTTTGATTGGTCTGTGATTTTCCTCAATTGTAAGAACAGTGGGAGGCAGAAGATGTATGATGTCATAATGGAGACCATAGAGAGGGACCTCCCGGCATTTATGGGGACTCTGTTCAGCTATGCATCTAACCCTGGACTTATCATACCAGCAGTGCTGCTCATGGTGTGAGTATAGAACACACACACACAGATCCAAACACAAATACAGTTATATTAAGATGTTAAGGACCCATTATGTTTTGTTGGTCATATATCATCTGAACATGTGTTTATGAAATAAACTGTGTATATTGACTGTGCCCAAATGTATTTATCATCACGGACAGCTTGGCCATTTACTACCTGAATTCGGTGTCAAAGGCTTATCAGAATGCTAATGCCGAACTGAAGAAGAAGATGCAGATGGTGAGTAGGAATGAAGCTAGCTCTTCAAATACAGCACAGAACTCTAACCACAAATAAAAACCAGATCAGAACTCTTAAATAACAGCTTGGAACTCTTCCTGAAAACCTAACGTAATGTTCCTGAAAATAATAACAATTCAGCATACGCCAACAAAACAGAGGAACGGAGAGGTATACTTATTTTGTTGTGACTGCAGTCCTACCACCAAACAGCATTCACCTGCACAATAAAAATATGAATGGCCGTGTAATGAAAGGTGACAGTTACAGTAAGAGACAGACTGATAGTTCACCAGCTGTGTTACCTGGGCAATGACCTACGATTGCAGACCTTCTGCAGCAATTTTCACAAATCAGTCGTGAATGTGTGCTTCGTTCTGTACTACTTCAGTTTTATGCGTTAGCGTGATGGTAGTGCATGCTTAGGAAGGGCTAGCTAGCTGGCTTGCTAGCTCATTAAAATATGAGGTACAGTAGCTTCGGGCTGCTGGCTGGCTCATCTGCGAACCCTTTCTTGGTTGAGGAGGAAGGTTGGGGTTGTATTGAGGGGGAACAACAGCTGAAATGATTTGGAATTGTGGTTCAGGAAATCTTCAGTTTTCTTGTCTTCATAAAACACCAGCTACTTTGCAGACAACGACTGCTTTCATCGACATTTAATTGAAACAAGCCGTGAAGCAGACCTGTCTCTCTGCTCTCCCACGCGGTTCTGTCTTCAGCAAAGAGACGAGGAGAAGAACCGGAGGAACAACAAGGACAGCACCAATCAGGTCATGAAGGATTTGGAGGACCTGCTCCCCAACAGGTCCCTCATGCCCCCGCCCGTCTCTGAGGAGCCTGAAGGTGAGCCCAAACCCAGCCCCCGAGGCCCCACCTCATCCACGCTGTGCTTTTTGTGAGCTAGCCTATTAAAGCTTGCAAAACAGGTCAATGCATATCAGCACCATTTTTGGGAATAGAATTGAGTGCATGTGCGTGTGTGGTAAAATTACATACAGGAAAGTGCACCAACTGCGATATGCACATGAAATTCTATTATTAAGTACACCTGGGTCAGATATTTGAAATACTTTAAACTTGTAGACTGCAGTCAGTTTTCCAGAAGATTACTCATGTTTTGATTGTTAGCATGTTTCATAGAAATTTCACATAATTTCTGAGTTTCTGCTGCAGTGTTTTTTTTGCATTTTTACCAGCATCTAACGAGTTAAAGTAAAGTAAAGTAATAAACCTTATTAGTTCCAGTAATGGGAAAGCATGTTCTTCTTCCAAGATAATGCAGTCGAGCAGGGGGCCAAGTCCAAGTCCCCTAAGGTATCCGGGAAACCAGGGGCAGCATCCAATGGGAAAGGAGGGGTCAACCTACAGAAGGACGTTTCTCTGGCCGCATCCAATCCCCGCGTGCCCGTGACCCGCCCCCCTGGGCCCCGGGACCCTGGACACCTCCCGGGACACCCTCGCATGCAGGGGCCCCCTCCCGGACGAGGAAGGGGGAGGGGACAGCCCCCTAGACGTTAGCAGAAGCACACACGCTCTCTCGCCAAGTCTTGGTCTCCCTCTAGTGTTTCTGCTTCATCTGGCTTATGGGGACTCTCAGGGTCTAGAGAGACACAAAGGCTTCAAAAACTGAAGAATGCCTCGGAAAGCACCCTGAAGCTTAAATGCAGTTACAGCGACCCAGCTTCCTGTATTTTCTTGTGACAACTGTCAGTGAGGTCAGGTGGAAACTGTAACTACACCATCAGAACATGCAAAGCATTCATACCTAATAACAGTAATGACAGTAAGCTGTACATAGTATGAATTAGCACTGCTGGATTGTGATGATGGATCAGTGGATGGGGTGTGATGATCTTGCCAATAGTTGTGTGAATGAGAGGGAACAACCAGAGGGAACACATTTATTTTGGGGAATCTGATTGGTCAGATAATTATCCAAACCATGACAGAACTGAGATGTAAATTTGAATCCATGGTTTATGTTGTGATCCCATCACATGCTGTATAAATCTGTACAAATCATTCTCGAAGGCAGCACTGTTGTTATTAATGTTTATTGGTGTTAATCTCCACTGCTAATAATAATCGGCTTCCTCTGTGTCAGTCAGTGATTCTGTTTGGAGTTGACAGACAATGGAATTAAGAAGTAATCACTTTTTTTTTTTTTTACATAGAATATGTTCACCCATTTGTGTGTAAGACTGATAGTGTATAAGTGTGAGTACACGTAGGCCCACACATAAGGTGGGTGGGTGGGGGTGGGGGCGCAGGGGATGAGAAAGCCTTCTGGGGCTCTGTTACTAGATAGGGCTCAGGGGACGACAAAAAAACAGTGGCCCTCGTCCTGTGATTAGCCCTCTACCCCGGCATGGCCACAATCACATTCTACTGTGGGGGGTAGTGGGGCAGGAAATAAAATGTGGTATTGGGCCCCCAAAAGCATAATTGTGTATGCGTGCTTGTGTATGTCTGACTGTGAATGTAAATAAAAATAACAATCAGCCTGTGGCAATGCACCATATTCATTATTCTGATTCGCTGTTGGAGTGTAATCTTACAGTCAGTCAGTGGTTGCTATCCAAGAATTAGACACGTGATTGTTTCCTTCACAACATTTTCAAAATACAAAACATTTACAGTAATACACATTAAAATATGTACAATGACAGTTTCCATTTTCACATGTTACCAGCCCCCCCAGCATAACTGAGAGGAGGTTTTGGCTCCGTAATTACAACCCTGTATGACCGTTCACACGGCTGTCACACGCAATCACGCAACACACTTCTCCCGGGGATCACACCAACGATCACGGTGAAGCGCTTCTTCACGACTGCAGCCTCTTTCAAGAATCACTTACGGCCTCACCTCGGCAGACTATTGTCAACTTGCTCATGCACATTCTAAGAATTTTTAAAAATATAATAGTAATATTAATGGCAACAATAATGATAATAAAAATAATAATGATATATTAAATCGCGTGGACCTCTTCATCTCCAGCGTGGACATGAGGAGTGGATGCTTCCAGCATGGCCCTTGGCACAGAGTCCAGTTTAGGAGTTCTTTTGCGGGATTTTGATGGTAACGGTCTTTACTTCTGTGTATTCTTGGAGACCATATTCACCCCTATAGCAAAGAGAATGGACATAATGGCTGTTTCTGAACCATGTACTAACCAATGAAGTTTAGCAGTACAATATTATATAAAATATTGCTAAAATCCGTGATTAAACAATCTAAACACATGTAAAGCATCACAGATGAAGATATTAATAATAATCTGATCGTCACATTGGCATCAGACGATATTAAATGTGAAAATGCAGAACTCACATTTCCCTTCCGTTTCCTGACATCTTAAAGCCACCAAAAGGAGCCTGGGAGCTCATGGCGTTGTAGCAGTTAACCCTGGATATAGAACAAGAGATTACTGAATAGCACCAGTGACTGTGTGCACTGAAACTTTGCTACAGTGCTGCTGTTACAGAGCTATATTCAATTCTGTATAAATATTTAGTCACTAGTAGCGATTTGCCGTTAAACATTTTTCTTGGAATGATAAAAATTACTCAGGTTGTAGAAATGCTAATACTTTGCTTATTAACACTGCTCTTGTTAAAATGGTATATAGATAATATTTTATTTTTTTAATAAAATTAACAGGATGTTAATTACAGGAAAAATACTGTCATGGGAAATTTTAATGTAAAAGTTTTAAAAAGAGAGGGCAGCTTTTAACCGGAGATACCCCTCTGGTTAGTCTGGGATCTATGGTAACACAGTGGGGTACGGTGGAAGTGTTTGGGGTTTTTCTTACCACACGGTGCCTGCTTGCAGTGCAGCGGCGATGGTAAGGGCCTTGTTGATGTCGTTGGTGAAGACCCCGGCCGCCAGCCCGTAGTGCGTGTTATTTGCCCTCTTAATGACCTCGTCTATGGTCCGGAACTTCATAATCTGCTGGACTGGTCCAAATATCTGAGGGTGGGGGGGGGGTGACCAGTCTATGTCAGACACTTCAAGCTGGCATAAGGTCAAATACAATGCAAACTTAATGCAGGTGACACACGTGTGTTGGATGTTTCGGTCCGTGTGTGTAGCGCAGTGTAGTTACCTCCTCCGTGGCGATGCGCATGTCGTCCGTGACGTCAGAGAAGACGGTTGGCTGGATGAACAGTCCCTTCTGCCCCCAGGCCCCGCCCCCGCACTCCAGTTTCGCCCCTTCCTTCTTCCCACTCTCAATCAGCTCCAGGATCTTATCAAACTGCACTTTATCAATCTGGGGTGGGGGAAAGAGACACTGTGAGGAACTTGTTTTGGAGAACAGCTCAGTTCCAGTCAATTTTAGTTCAATTCAGTACAATATAATTCAGTACAATTCAGTTAGATTCAATTCAATTCAAATCAGTTCAATTCAATTCAATTAAGCTCAGTTTCTGTTTCTGTGAATTTCTGTTCTGTTTTGTTTTTAAATACAACTTTACTCTCAACGTTCTTTACAATTTGGAACTGGCAGTTGCATCCACTGTTGTGCTAATCCGACAGCCACGACAGGATCATATAATACATATTATTAGCTTTTTCAACTGGTTTTCAGGCTGGATTTAATCCCCTTTCACCAGTTGAAGGGATCAGGTGACTGTGCTTTTATTCATGCTGTGTGAACAGTGGGCACACCCTCT
The DNA here is from genome assembly GCF_018555375.3 of Anguilla rostrata. Lineage (NCBI taxonomy): Eukaryota > Metazoa > Chordata > Actinopteri > Anguilliformes > Anguillidae > Anguilla > Anguilla rostrata. Next base: position 37,084,415 of record NC_057942.1, on the reverse strand, counting down.
CAGGAACTCTCTACAGCTCCACTATCCAGAGACAGAAACATTTAATTTCCTGATGCGATGTGAAGACTGAGGCCTGGATCCAATCAACAGTTGCACCTTGGACTCGAACATTGAATGTTTAACTTTTTTTCTTCACAAATACAGATTGACAAGTCAATTTTAATGATGGCTTTATTCACCAAAACTTTGCCATAGCAGAGGGAAAAGATCTGACTTTAACAGGTGTTACTTGAATTCAGGCTAATTCCTACACATAGCCACAGCCTATTGCGGCTATTTAGAGAGTGAGAAAGCTTGAATCGGCTGGCTAACTCTAGCCTGTGTCTGGTTACATTTGGTGGACAAGGAGCAGCTTTGTTGCCATTCTGGTGCCGTACCTGTGGACCCTGGTCCACCCCGGGGACCAGAGGGTTTCCCAGAACCCTCTTCTGGGCCTTCTCCACGCTCCTGCGGACGAACTCGTCGTAGATGGGCTCCTCCACGAACACCCTGGAGCCCGCCAGACAGCACTGGCCCTGGTTAAAGAACAGGCCATGGTGGGCCTCCTCCACCGCGTGCTCCACTGCGAAAAAAAAACAACACCGCCTGACACCTCCGTCCACCAGGGGGCGCACTCATGCACGCCACTCAGTTTAAAAACAGGAGTTCGCTCTTATCGGAGAACAGCCGATGTGTAAAGACTTTTCCTCTGTTTACCACCAGATTCTAAACACCTGATTCAACTAGTAAAGGCAATGGCTGAAGATCATGAATATTTCATTAGTTGAAACAGGTGTTTAAGCTGTTTTTTTTGTTGTTTTTTTTAAAAAGCCTGTAGATTGGATGCTCCTGATTTAAAAGAAATTGATACCTGCTACAGTAAAAACTTACAATCCGAGTCTGCAAACACGATGTTGGGACTCTTGCCGCCCAGCTCTAAGGTGACACGTTTGAGGTTACTGTCACCAGCAGCCTTCTTAACAAGCTTTCCAACCTGCAGCAGATGCACACAGCTCATAAATCACAACGATGCACAGAAATCATGCCAGTTACATGATCGGATAGGCAGTGTAGAAAATGTAGAAGTGTGCCATACATTGGTTGAGCCCGTGAACGCCACTTTGTCGATGTCCATGTGGTGGGAGATGGCATGGCCGGCGGTGGGCCCGTATCCCGGGACGATGTTCACTACACCAGGCGGAAATCCAGCCTGCATTCCGAAAAGACAGACAGACAGACAGACACACACACACACACACACACAGACACACACGCACGCATACACACACACACACACACGCAGAAACCAACGTGCACATACTAAGTCACTCCTGAAAATTGTGTCTGTATCACCACTGCTATTTCAGCAATAATCTTTGATCTGAATATAACTGAATTGCAACACATGCTGATGCATTTCACAAAAAGCCATAAACTCCAGCTTTCCACGTTCCAATGTTTACAAGGATAACATGATCCCTGGTGTGGAAACTAGCGAATCATTAACAGTTAATCACCATAGTCAGTTATCATTCTTGGTGGAAATTGTGCTTTAGGCTGATTTGGCTGTGGCACGATGGGCATGACCCAGGACAGCCCCACCCCCCGTACAGCCCCGCCCCCTAGACAGCCCCACCTCCCAGACAGCCCCACCCCCTGTACAGCCCCGCTCCCTGCCCCACCCCACCTCTTTGATGAGAGAGGCCATGTAGAGAGCGGTCAGCGGCGTCTGCTCGGCTGGTTTGATCACCACTGTGTTCCCACAGCACAGCGCCGGAGCGATCTTCCACGCAAACATCATCAGCGGGAAGTTCCACTGTGGGGGGAGGGGGGGTGGGACAGGATATCGTCATGGCAATGCGAGGATGAGGACTCCCTTGAAGTTTATTGGGGAAACTGTTTACTGGTCGGCAACGCTCTGGACAAGACAGTTATCACACAAGATGTGCAGGGCACATCGTTCACCTTCAACACACATGCCCACACACACGCCTTTACAAACACACACATCACACAACTTTACACGTACACACACACACACACCTTTCCAAACACACATCATACACCTTTTCACACACACACCCCTTTATCACATCACGCACCCTTATAGACACACACCACAGCCCTGTACATTCTAAGGGCCAGACTGCTTATCCTAAACAGAATACAGTGTGTGAGGTCATTTTTCTAATGCTTTGCCAACATTTTATCAGGTAACATATCAATGAGGGGCCAGTTAAGCTGCATGATTCAATGAAAGTAGACCGGAAAAAATATCTCCTTCGAACAATCTTCCTGTAACCTGCTTTTCAGGTTTCAGGAATGTTTTTTTTTCTTTTTCGTTTTCAGCTTCCTTGTGTCACACATTACTCCTCAGTCTTAGGGCTTGTGCTGTGTCTTTTTATTTGTTTGTTGTGTCTGTAACAGAGGTGGAAAGTCCAGGGTCAGAAAGTCCTGCCCATAAATGTAGCCAGCTAAATTCACTAATTACAGTTGTGTTACAGTATTACAGTCTTCTGGCTGAAGAACTGTGCAAAGGAGCAATTCCATGCGATTGGAACAAAATTCTGGGGAGGACTTTCATTTGTGGACCTGGATTTTCCACCTCAACCCCTTTTTTAACTCTCAGTTTATTACCTGTGCTTCCAAATTCCTGGGTTTTACATTACAGTGCAGAGTACGACTCAGCTAAAATGCTCAGCTAGCGAGCTAGCAATGCCAACAGACATTTATCAGTCAAATTTTTTACTTTATACATATTAAGGCGTGTTTGTGCGTGCTCAATAATAAGTTACGCAGCACAGAGACCTTATGCCCACAAAAGTCAAAGTTAGAATTAAAGTTAAGGTCAAATATTGAGTGCCATAAGTGCCACAGCTGGGAATCAAACCGGCAACCTCTGTGTTACAAGCCCAGATCCCTAACCAAAAACGGCATTGAGGACTTACCGGAATAATCTGACCACACACGCCAATTGGTTCATGCCGGAATGTGAAGTATTTCATCTAAATTATGAAGAGACTTCAGTATGACCGCAAAAAGAATAAAATCATAATAATTGTTTAAGACATGCTTCTTTTCAGAGTCCGATGAGTGTTATGGTGCTAAAGATTCCCACTTAAATCTGGCTTATATACAGGGCCGGTTCTAGGCACAGGCGACGTGCAATCGCCTACGGCGGCATCCGTTTGGAGGGGTGCCAACTGGTGGGGGTTGGGGGGGGGGGCCCAAACAAAGGAGTCCACAATTGCATCAAATCCCCACTCCCCCAATTGTAAGGATCGGAAAAAGCTAATGCGTTCTGCTCAGCACAATCACAATGACACACACACAAATGCATGCACACACACACAGCTATCCTGCTCACTGTCATTATTCTCACCTGCAGTAATCATAAAAACTCATGGCTACCATCCACCACTATGACAGTCACCCGGGTTAATCATAACTGTATGCCTCGCACAACTATAATTCCCACCTACAGCATTACCACTCTCAAACAGTCGTCGTACTCACCCACGGGGATCGTCTTGCCCTGAATCTTGTCGGCCCATCCCCCATAGTAGCGCAGTGTTTTGATCGTACCCATCAGATCCACAAAGTATGCCATCAGGAACAGCTTCCCCGAGTCCATGGACTCCAGAGTCTGAGAGCAACAGAAGCCAAAAAAAAAAAAGTAAGGGTAAAAACATTGTTTTAACCCTCTTGTAATTATTTTACAAGAGGGTTAAAACAGTAACTATAATATAATTCTTTTGTGTTTTATATGGATGTTAGCAATGCAAATTTGTACTATGGTTCTAGTTTGGCAGAAGTTCACTTACGTTTAGTGCTTTATTGATGCTGCACTTCCATTCACTGGTCTGTGAATGTTGCTTGCCAGGTCTGCCACTGAGGCTCATATAAATATTCTCTTTTATTATACGTTGTTGGGGATGAGACTGTCTGCTAAGTGACTGTAATGTAATTTAACGTCAATCGAAGGTACTGTAAATTAACGAAATGCGATTGGTCCGTGGCCCGTAATTATTTTGTCCTCCCCATGCCCCCCCACCCCCCCGCCCCCCGCGTCTCACGGCTAATTTCAGCTGGTCCCGCTCCACCAGGTCGGCCAGCTTGTTCAGCATCCGGCCCCTTTGCGAGGCATCCATCCGTCGCCACGGCGAGCCCAGCTGGAAGGCCTCCCTGGCGCATTTCACGGCCTTATCTATATCTCGCTGACGAAAGAAAGCAAACAAACAAAGCAAAACAGACAGAAAAGACTGTGAGCATCACACGAAAATTAAGCTTGAGACCTGTTGTCACACGAAATTTATGCTGTCTCGGCTCTATTTTATTGTCACCGGTACAAATCCACAAAACAACGATCTCAAAAATGACATCTTGTGCTTTTGTTAGAGATACACAAAATGCGGACTATTCCCTGGAATTAGTGTGAAACTGGTGTATACTGTCATTCTAGTATTAACGTGGCCCAAATTTTTAGGCCTGTGTCACACAGGATAGCTAAATACCAAGAGAGGCTACTTATCTGATTATTTTAATGCCACTAAAGGTTAGCAATTACAGGGAAGAACGTTTTAGTTTTGAGTGTCTGTGCAAAAACCTGCCGTAAACACATCCACGTGTCTCTCTCTCTCTCTCTCTCCCTCTCTCTCGGTCTCTCTCTCTCTTTCACACTCTCTTTCTCTCCCCTTCACGCGGCTCCTGTGCCCGTGGCGAAGAGCACGTGCGCCCCGCTACCCAGCGGACATCTGCTTCCCCAGCCCGTTCACGAAAGCGTTGCGCACCCAGAGCTCGTCTCTGATTACTAATCTGCTCGTTCCACTCGGACTGATTAAAAATAATTTTTAAAAAAACAGGAAAAAAATAAGGCGAAACACGCCACTGAGGGTTTAGCTGATAAGGGTGAGTGATTTTCTTCCTGTGCCTGAGGCCTGGGGTCTGCGTTTACACCCCCCACCCTAACCCCCCCTTCCAATATAACGGTCAATGCTGCGTTACTCTTCCATGTCACCATGCCCGTTCCAAACAACAAAGGTTAGCGCCCTTTATTAGGGCCAATTAAGTATTAGCGCCAGTGCTATTAACAGGTCCACGGCATCGCCCTGTCACGCTCGCACATGCAACTGCCCGTGGATTTCGGAAAACCGGAAAAAGAGAAAGAATTTGCAAAGGATAGCCAGGAGAATGATGTACAACATTTGGGGCAACAGAGGGGAAAAGCCATTTCTTCTCTTTTTATACCCCTCCAACCACAGTGGAATAGGAGTCAGCCTTTTCCTCCCATAACACTTGTCTTCCTTTTTAAAAAATCTTTCCTGGTGAGGCTGTTATAACACGCTTACGACAGGAGCAGGCGGTTTAAGGTCACGGGACGCCCTCTCCTGGCGGGAGGTCTGAACGGCGACAGCCTTCCTCTGAGGTCACCCCTGGGAATAAGCTTCAATCTGATTGGATGTGACTGGAGGGATCAAATCACCCCAGATTGGCTCAACCGAACACGCTGATATAAATCCGATATAATGAGAATATTTTGTCTTTTCTTATTTTATTTTTTTAATTCGGTGAAGGCCTCTGAGGTGACAAAGGAGATTACTGCACACTGCAGCCAATCAGGCTTAAGGATTCGTTAGTCTGTAGATGAACAACGACGCCAAATGAACAGAACATCCTGTTCTTTGGTTCTCATTTTGAGTGTAGATGGTTCAAGTAACTGAATGACCGATTCATGAACTTGTCGATCATTTGGTTAAAATATTAATTCATGAAATAACAGTTCAACTCACTGAATCAACACTGATATAGGTACTGTAAATTGACATATTTATTTGCTGAATAATTTTCATTGTCATAGTGGTATGGGAAGTGAACTTGATTTCTGGAGGTTGCAGACTCAGAAATGACCAATGCCAATAGACTTACTTGGACCCCTTCTTCTACTTCACAGATTAGTTCTCCATTAGCTGGGTTGTACACAGGAATCTTTCCTCCACAGCTGGATTCGTGCCACTCGTTGTTAATAAATATCTGGAACACACATCGTTTAATGTAAGTCACATAAGTCCATCATTAAAGCTTGCTAGAAAGCAATGATAACCCATGCTCACACTGACCTTTAGTACACTGTGAAACCTCCCTCCCTCCTCCAGAACTTAACGATAACGTACAGAACGATAACGTACTGTACAGTGTAGCGTGGTTCATTTCTGGGCCTTACGATGGAACTGCGAACCCTATCGACGAATCACACTGCAATGTGACTGTGATGTCACAATCACAATAAATAATGCAGTAGTATTTATGATGCAATTACAGCTCACATTAATGCCCTATTGGCCTTTCTCAATCAAATTTACAAAATAACTTTTGAGGTCACGCTTATGCAATAATTTAGTAATGTTAACAATATCACGATCACAATGATATTTCTAATATGAGCTGTAAACAGCAACTTAAAAGACTTTAAAAATTGAAACAAAAAATATTAAGAAATGCTAAATCATTCATCCTATTGTAGAGCAAAAAATCCAGGTGCAATAAACTTTTCATGCCACCAGACATGCACTGTACGTAGAAACTAATCTTAAAATAATCTAAATTGTGTAAATACAATTTTTTTTTTATTTTCCCAGTATTCACCAGTAGTATTGCTAAATCTCATAGAATAACATACCATAATGTGTCTTTGAGAATGCTTGTAATCCAATTTTATTATTTTGAGTAAAATTCCAGAATAGTATTTTATAAAGAATTATTATAAAAAATAAAAAATAAAAATAAAAATAAGTAAATAAAAAATAACCTGATTAATTAAGGGTAGAAAAGGTTTCAAGGAAATGAGAATCTACACTCAATCTGAATTAATTAATCTGTTAGTCAATATTAATGATATAGATATATCATTTTTTAATGACTGACATTAAGAAGTAGAGCTTTAATTATACACTATTCTGGAAGTTCACTCCCTGTAAATTTTTTCCCTTAGTTTTACATTCTCTTTTCATTGACATTAACAGCTACCAAACGTGAGCATCTATTTGCTAAAAAGCAGCACATCTGTGATTTTATGCTTTGTGAAATATGAATTTAATGTGGCCAAACCTTTTAAGTTAATCACTGACTTGTTAGATGCACATTCATGCTGTAAAAATAATAATAAGCAAAACACTGAAATCAGTCCCATAATATTGACAGAATAAACATTTATTCCTCGGTTGCTCGGGAACAGCATTTCATTTCCTCAGAGGGCCGATGAAAATCCCCTCCTTCAAGTTCACGAGGAAATATATAATGTACTAATATATGTTTATGATAAGCAATATTGCCATATGCAATGCCTATATGTGTGCATACAGTGTGAATGTGTGTACATTTCTGTCCAAGGCTCTGTTGGTAAACAATTACAATTTGCTCAGTTCTTTATTACTTTTCCTCATCCTGAGGAAGACCTCTATTTTATCAGACTACCAAGCTGGCGATTATGCATGTTTTCATTTAATTTATTTTTTTAAGTTTGATGCACAAATTAATTCCTGTTGAAGAAAAAACAACAGCACACCTCTGGCAAAATCTCTGATTGCCACTGTTTGCAGACTTCCTTCACAAACAGGGACTGCCTGTACTGTGCGGCTCAGAGTCATAAAACAATCAATGATTATCTCAATCACTTGCCAAAGGCTAGTGATAATAATAAATGCGTAAATTAATAAATCACTGTAGACTTTCAATAGAAAGCGAGCACCTGCCTGTTTTACTCAAGGTGTTCTGTGAGTAACACCAATGTGCAGCAGACAGAAACACATACATACATATATACCTGCTGCAGGTATGTGTAGTACAACGCACAGACTTTCCTAAAAGTCACTGACAGCACACGGAGAGTGCATGTGTGGTGTCAGCAGTAGTATAGAAAGTCCAGGCCCCGTTCTAGCTCACCGTGACTGCAGTCAGGAGTCATTCACAGAGAGCAGTTATTAGGCCCGCGGACGCGCGGTCGAGGCCACTGACCTTGGTGTGCGTGACCTTCAGGTCGGCGACGGGCGCGGGCAGGTCGGCGTCCGGCCCCGAGCGCTCGGGGTCATGGTTTCGGTCGTCTCCCGGGCTCATGGTGCGCTCCTGGCTCTCTGAAAGGCACAGGTGAAGCTCAAAGTGTCACGCCGGCGTCTCAAATAGCCTCCTCTCGCCCCCCCCCTCGCCCCCACTCGCCAGGCCGGGGGCAACCATTGGATGATGGGTGGGCCAACGTCCAGGGCTGATTTGCATAGCCGCGCGTGATTGGGTGAGGCCTCACGCTGAGCTGACGAGACTTTGCCCCCTTCTATCAAGGATACTTATTTTACATAAAAGGACGGGGTGTGGCCCGGGAGGTGGCCCATAAACGCAGTAAAAGATTGTGCGATGGGTCCATGTTTCCCTGCCGTGCAAACACACATTTCTACTTTATTTGTGCAGCCAAGATGACGCGGAACTGCCATACAGACATAGCGGGCTAGGCTAGCCCACACTGTGGGTAAATGGTGCTTGAGAAGGTGTCGTGCGCGAAGCTAACACCTGAAGACCTGTCAGTAAACTGGCCTTTCATCTTGGACTGTTGTGTAAGGCGAGACACATGCAGCACTCTAGCATTTTACGAGCCCATGAGCTCAGATAAGCGTTTAGGCACAAGGACCAATCTGCAAAGCTAAATGTGTGTGTGCAGCCATGTGTGAAGGTGCATGGAAACAGGTGTGTGTGCGTGTGTGAGTGCGTGCAAGTAGATAAGCGGCCTGAAATTGTTACTGTGTTATTACTGTGTCACTCTGCTGAAAATAATAATGTCCACAGGTTTTCATTGTCACCGGCAATCCCATTCAGGGTTGACCCCTAGAGCCCTGCCCAGTCACAGACAGCCCCTTGCTCAGGTACAGTTCAGGTATCAAGACCCCCCCCCCCTTCTCCTGCACACTAAATGGATTCAATGAATCGACAGTAAATCAGAAACCAGCTGGTAACCTTGCAAAGGCCTATAAACTACAATACCAAATAAAAGTCACTCATACGCTATTTCACTCAATCACTGTTCAGTAAGTAACTGTGGATCACAGCATTCATTTATTAATTGAATGCTATGTTATTTGAGGTCTATTAAAATATTTTACAAACCCTGAGGAGCCTTGATTGACTAATTTGAAAATCATTTTCTTTTAATTTGAGCTGTGAGGATGAGTGTATTTCTTTAAAGAAGAATGATTCCATTATTATTAGAAAATAATTTTTACAGCTTTGATGAAAATCATTTTGCTGTCAGTGTCACTGTAACTGACCCAGAGAGTTAGAAGCTTATGCTTTATCATTATACTTTATGAACAAAAACACACAACCAACGAAAACGGCACAGATTTTACTGTGGAGAATACGCTATGTGTGTTTTTGGAGTAGGCTGCACATTTAATACTGACCATCAGAGTATATTTATGTTATTGTTTTTTCTTTGCTGTCTATTCATGATAAAACTTTAAGTAAATTTACAATTGTAATTTGCATAAAGAATCAGAGCAAAAACCTGGACATATCCAAGTGTCATATTAAATGCTGAAATCTAAGACATACATTTTTTTTCAGTAACATAGCATCCATATGTGATTATTTTTGTTGGTATAATTTTACATATGCAAGGTGTATTGAGTGAGGTGCAATTATTAAACCTGCTCAAATGATAACCGGCTATAAAAATGAACTGTATACACAAGTCACAATAGAAAAAAACACAGGACGGCCCATGTGACATTTGAGATGCGATAAGTTATAATAAGTTACAATAAGTTATATAAGTTATAATTTTACTCCTCTGTATGTGGTTTTGATCTAAAATATGTTTGATTCCTTTTAGACAATAGACAATAGAGCACAGTGCTTCTCTCTGTCCTTTGCTTCCAGACTGCTCAGGAATTACGCAACAGCTTGAACGGAAAGCACAAACTGATTTCTGTGAAACATGAGAAATGTGAAAATGTTTGAGTGCACAGTAGACACTTCTCACTGTGCACAAATTCAATTAAGTAACAGTAATGCCTTTCAGTTTGTATCATGCCCAGGTAAAAATGACAAACGGGGTTTCAACAGGGTACTCTGAAAAATGAAAAAAACAGGGTTTCAACATCCAAACAAATCCACAAGTTGGAAAAATGAGGGGAATTTACTAAGCCAAAAAATAATCTGATAAAGGAAAAAAAAAAAAAAAGCTACAGTAAAGAAACACGAAACAAATGTCAACTGAATAACAGGCTAACAGTCCAGGTACTAAAGCTATAGAACCCATTCCAGGTTCACAGAAGGAACCCTCCTACCTCTACACGCTGGAGAATCCCCAGGAGTGTGGTTCTGGAGATAGGCGGCTGACATGGCGTCCCAGGCTCAGCTCGAAGCTGTGAAACCACAAGACTGTGCATAAAACACTTTCCCTCTCCGTGTATGTATATATACTCCTGGGCAAGGAGTCCAACTTACTGTGAGCTAGGAGGAAAATCGAGCTGCTTTTTTTTTTTTTTTTTTTTTTTGCCCGTCTCATCGGGGGCTGACGCTCGGAGCAAACATTTTAATCAGCATTGAATTGGAACCGATTCACACGATTCGCTTGGGAAAGGGGAGCTCATTGTACGGTACCCACAAGCTACCGCGGCCTCCTTCTCTCCCCCGACCGTGTAATGCGTATTGTCATTTTGACGTGGTGGCCACGTCTCTTTCCCCACCACCTCCACGCCGATCCAATCCACTTATTTTCGCCCAAAGGAAAATTTTAAAGAGGGAGAGGCTTTTTTTTTACACCACATCACAATTTTACACGCCGGTTTAAAGACAGTAAAACGTAATAATTGGGAAGATGTTTGCTTTGATAAAGAACCCCCCACCGGCTCGCTGTCTCCCCGAAACAATGAGATCACATAGCTGTGTCTGCTACCTTCCTATTTTGGGTTGTGTCTGCTCGAAACGCCACAGAAAGCCCTTTGAGAATTGCCCGTGGGCTCGGGACAACATAACCCTGGTGATTAACCCTAGTTAAAATAATGGCATGCACGAGTGAGTGATGTTGTGGAATTCTGAGATCTGAAACAAAAGGCAGGCCCATGTGCTGGTTTGTTCCCGCTTTGTAGTAGTGCTGGGTTATTGTAGGCTGCCTCTTTGTAGTGATGCAGAACGCTGGGTTATTGTAGGCAGGCCTGTTTGTTTGTACCTTATGGCTGCCTCTTTTTTTTTTTTAGTTTTCATTCGAAAGAAGAAGAAATAAAAAGAACATTGATTATTGTACTGCTGGATGAAAACGGCACTTACGGATTCCCTGGATGAGACATCAAACAAAAATCTTTACGACACTAATCAAAGAGTAAACTCTCGTCATTTTCAGGCATGCCTTGACGTAGGAAAATGTTTTTTATGTAATGAGAAAGGGGTTTCATGCAAAACATGTGCAGTCATTACTAATTCATTTGAAAGTTTTGGTAAATTAAAAAGTAATGCTCCACAAACAAGAAAATCCAAAATGTGAATGTACTCTATACCGTACATTTACCCTTACTGAGAGCTTGGCCGTTAACATGAACCAGCATTCTGTGTGAGTGTGTGTTGCTGCGTATGCCAATCTGCATGTGTGTGAGCATGCATGTATGGATGCATATGTGTACGTGCATCATCACGCTTGTGGTAGTATGTGTTTATGTGAGAGCGTAAGTGAATGTATCTGGTTGTTGTATGGGTGTGAATACATGAATGTGTGTGTGTGTGTGTGTATGTGTATGCACAGACCTGTGTGTGTGTGTGAGTGAGTGTGTGCATGTGTTATATGTCAGGTGTGTGTATGTGTGAGCATATGTGTGAGTGTGTGTGTGTGAATGTGTGCATGCTTGTATGTGCGTATGTGCGTGTGCATGCGTGTGTGTGCAAGTGTGTGTGTGTGCGAGCTTGTATGTGCGTATGTGCATGTGTGTATGTGCATGCGTGTGCTTGTGTGTGTGTGTGTGTGTGCGTGTGTGTGTGTGTGTGCGTGCGTGTGTGTGTATGTGCATGCGTGTGCTTGTGTGTGTGTGTGTGTGTGTGTGTGTGTGTGCGTGTGTGTGCGTATGTGTGTGTGTGCGTGTGTGTGTGTGTGTGCGTGCGTGTGTGTGCTTGTGTGTGCGTATGTGTGTGTGTGCGTGTGACAGACACTCTGTGCCCATACTTGCTCCTCTGAGTGGTGACGGTAACTGGGCGATACACTCGGGCTCGTGACAGCGGTAATGACATGCGAGAGGAGCCCGTGTGTGACGCGGGGCCCCTGGGGGTCAAAGGAGGCGCTATGTCCTGACAGGAGGGGGTGTTGCCTGATTGAGCCTGAGCAGACCTGATAGGCCCCTCTGGAAGAGACCAGAAGGGAGGGATTTTAGGAAGAGGAGAAGAGCCATCAGCTGGTTGTTTTATGTACTGTAAGGCTGGTTATGCTAAGCCAAGCCAATGATGAGTTAAAAAAAAAGAACAGGAAACATTTAAACAAACTAATAAACAATCTGTAAATCTGCAATGCAATACTTTATTCTCTATTTTATATTTTACTAGTTTTTTACTAATATGAAATACTTAAAACACCATTTTCACATTTTCAAGGTTACATGCTTTAAATAGCTGCTATGCATGTAATAACTAAACCTAAGAAATTAATATCTCTGCAGACATCAATTAATATTAAAACAATATACTGTAAAAATAAGGTAACAATAAAAAATGCCTCAGGTCAGAATTATTTAACACACGGCACTGATGAACATTGGACAATACGACCAATTAATTTGTTCCTAAACCCTCAGTGAAAGTGATTTGGGACACTGTGAAGCATTGGCGGCTGGATTTTGTGAGACTGACGCAAGCTAATTGCATGATTATTTAGGGTTGTTTAAAAACTTGTTTAGGTTCCGTAATTTTGCGCTGACACAGATTTTAAAACACATGCAGGTTTGGCTTGTCGTCATTTCATGGCTTCCCCCTGGTGAATTCACTGAATTCACGAGCACCTCCGAAAACATTCAAAATAAATCAAGAAAACTTCAGACTCAGACTCCCCGATCTCCATAATCTTATGTGATTCCATTCAGTAAATGTGTGCTATTTAACAAAATTGACACTGTGCGGACAAATTAAAAGTCCTTAAATCAATGGAATGGAATGTTTGGTCTGTTACACGAATATCTACTTGTGATGTAATGTGGCATTAAGAAAATTCGACACCGTTCGACAAAGACTGTGCCACAAAGTTATCACTTATAATTTAGTGCAAATACACCTTCTTGTAGAGAGCATTGAAAGTTGTATGGCAGTGGTCTTATTTGCTGGAAACATGCCATCTTTCCAGCTGGGGGAAATCTGCTGTCAGACATATTTTGTAAGGGCTTTCTAAGAACAAGCTGAACTCTAGAGACTCGTCAGCACTAGTAAGGACAGACGAGGATTTTACTACAATGTCATTCAGGATCTGCGTATTACCCACATCACCCTGCCCTTGTGTTCCCAACATGTTCTGCCCCTGGGCCCAACAAAATGAATGCTTGATTTGAGAAATGAAAGGTTTATCCTTCCATATTTTTGAACGGCAGATGACGACAAATATACATACCACGAATTGCTTCACGCCAAGCACTGAATCTGTAAAAAAAAATAAATAAATAAAAAAAACTAAAAACAAATTCACATTTTTTCCCCTAGTAAGGACATATGGTTTTCCTCAAAACCAATTCACCCTCCCCCTTTCTCACCGCCCATCCAAATGTTTTTTTTAATTTTTATTTTTTTAAACAAATGCGGAGTGAAGCTAAGGACTCTGTGGTGCAAATGCCTGAGGAAAGCAGTGTGTTCTGATTCTAATCACTTTCCAGGAGTTGGAACGGAACCCCCCCCCCCCACATTTCAGACACACGTGATTGGTTCCCCCACATGCCCTACCCATCTACAATTGGCTCAGAAATGCCTGACATTCCATACATTGCACTTTGGAAAGACGGATCCAGTGTTTTCTAGTTAGGCTTTTAATTTCTTGTGACTGTCATTGGAAAGCACATTCTATACAGTAAATTATTTTATACTGTGTCTTGTGACCTACCTCAATCCTCCTACAACCCAACAGTGGACCCCAACTTACAGTCTTACTTACAACACTAACACAATGTTACAAGCACAAACAAAACCACCCCACAGGTGTTACTATCCAGAAAAGAGTGAAGCAATTCCATCTCTGTAGAGATGAGCATGATCATGTCCGATTTATGGCAGACCTGTTTCTGTGTTCAGTTTTGCTCTCTAACACTGGATTCAATAATGTTAATGTTTTGATTCATCACACATGATGTAGGCCTAAATCAAGATCCCATTCATAGGGTGCAACAGCGTCATTCCAAATAGTGTAAAACCATGGATCTCTTGTCACTGAACTCCCTACCCTGCTCAGAAATTCTAAAATGTATTATTGCAGAATATGGTGTGCCATCTCTACGCTCTACATCAGTTTGCTACAAACATTAAATAGGGTAGGATTTCTCGGTTCCAAAGATTTCGGCCTTTTAGCCCAAAGGTGGCCAGTTCACATTCCCTCGCGCTGTCTCTTTCTCTATTCAAATTTGGAGTGAATGCGCCGCCATGTGGGGAATAATCGGACTAACAGTTTAGTCAAAGATGATGTCACGTAACCATGGTAAAATAAATTGAAAACCAGGTAAATTCGATCACCTGATATTCTATAAATTTAAAAATAACCTGGAATAACAATTTTTCTTCATGCGCCGTCATTAATTTTGTTTAAACTATGAAAGTAGAACATGGATAACATGGAACATGGATAATCAAAGTAAGTCGGTTTGACACACCATTTCAAACAGACGAACAGACAAAACGATTAAGGGGGGAGAAGACGGGAGGAGACAGTGTCCCGTCTTATATGTAGGCTATAGTCGCTACTCAAGATGAATAAGAGTAGGCTACAGCCGTTAACCGATATATTGTCTTAACCGTGCGGCCAAATATTATTTTGTCTGCCAAATCATTAGAAAGCCAGTAATTAAAACCAGTCTTCTCTATCTCTCTTTACAATGAAAATTGCTACTCTCATCTGGAAGGCATTACGCTCACTGTGCTAAATTCTGTTTCCTGGTTCATTTCTTTTGTTTCAGTCACTTGGATGAGTTTTCGGAATGCCTGTAGTAAACGTTTAAATGCGAAGTAAAATCGTCCTCTTGCAAAAAAACGTAAAAAATATGTTTATGTGCGGACGGATTAGGTAATGGGATCGAGTCAAATACTTGCCTGAGGTTTCTAAATCATACCAGACCAGTTTTGGAGAATAACCACATCCTCTGTCAGAGATCAACGTGGTTTATGAGATATAGTCTGTATCAACTTCCTCGAAAAGTCACACCACACTAGATCCAAGTTCAAATGGCCTGAGTCTGGAAAAAGTCTCTACATCATAACGATACGTTACGCCACTTGTTTCTTCGAAACGGAATTTTTCTTTTCTGCTTTACCGGGTGCAATTTCAGTGCGCCGCAGACTTTTGGCGTCGCGTGCTCTCAGGTCCTGTGCACAGGGATCTCTCCCGAATTGTCTGCGCTGTGTAATTATCGGTTAGGCAACACACACACACACACACACAAAAAATAAAACATAAAAATGCACATTTGAAAGAACACCACCTACAGCGAATAACAGACATTTCTTCATAGCCATGCCGAGTTTCAAAACAATGTCTAGAAAGAAAGAGAAAACATGCACTCAGCCGAGGCGACTGTGCGATTTCTGTATTTGCGTAAATACTCAGATCTCCCCACTACTCCAAACAGTTCCTGGCTCCGATTGCAATACTGTGGCGCTGCGTTGCAAGTCATGATACTCTCCAACTATTCACTTTGCAGGGGGTCACACAGCTTCTATAAAGGGAGTCTGGAAGCCACATAAGGAATAATCTCCTTTGGGGTGCTCCTCTGTAAGTATAATACATTTGTCTGTTATGCATAGATGTGGTGGTGCTGTTTTAAACTTAATTTTGATCTCAACCTCTAAATTATACTGTGATTTTCATGCTTTATGCCCTTTTGTTGGTGTTATAACGGGTCTGACAGACGCAACTGCGTCTGGGCTTTACCGCCGTTTGGGTAAGCGAGACACGTTTTGTCTAGTATTCAAAGGACAGCCTTACTGCAGGTTTAAATAGTTGGCGCGTCTATTTAACTGTCTCGTGAAGACCAGATAACTGATATGATTTGCCCGAGAGTGTTTTAAACTGTGTATACACAGTAAAATTTTCATTGTTAAGTGAAGTCTTACATATGGTTTTGCTCAGTTGAATTAACACTGCACATTTACAATGTAACGTGTGTACAGTAGCAGCTATTTATCCACTTATGGATTACAACAGCGGTCGATGCACACGAACTATCTTTATTAACTGTTGCGCCACTGAGTGTTGAGCAACACTCAGAATACATATAACGTCATATCACATATCTATTTAGCTTAGGCTAAACTGAATCTGCAAACGTTCAATATAGCAAGACAGGGAATGCATCCCAGAGTTCTGATTAACCTACTGGAAATCGACGCGTGCAGTGTTCATGAAATTCTGACACTCATAACATGCCTGGAATCAAATTAAATTCCCACGAATTAACAAAACACAAAACTGGGCTATATTTGTTAAGGAGAGAATGTTATACAGTAAAATTCACAGTGTTAAATCAACTCTTACAGAGTGCATACGGTCCTGCTCTGGTCCAGATTGGGACCTTATGTACTCTGTAAGAGTTGATTTAACACTGGTCATTTGACTGTGTACTTTCATAGATTCATACATAATAAATATAAAAGATTTTTTTGCATATACAGTATGCTTGTATTTTCTTACACTGTACATACAGTATACTCATCGGTCTCGCTCATTATAAATTAGGTGAATGCGCTAGTTCTCCTACATTGTAAGTCACCCTGGATAAGAGCATCTGCTGATTTACTCTAGTGTAGTCTTCCATATGAGGTTCATATATTTTATACCAATATATTTAACAAAAATGTTTGATCTGATTTCATGTTTTTCCTGTGAAGCATTTCAGGACCATGGAAACACTGGTGTGGAAGGTCTTGCTGGAGGACATGCTAACATCCACGTCCAGTTTGACGGTGGTGCTCTGCGTTGTCGTGGTGATCCTGCTGGCCCTGAGGGGCAGGGACTGCGGCGTCCCCGACGGGCAGAGCCCCCAGCGGCCCCCGGGGCCCACCCCCTGGCCCCTGGTGGGGAACCTCTTCCAGCTGGGGGACCAGATGCACCTGTCCCTGACCAGCATGCGGGCCGAGTACGGGGACGTCTTCCGCGTGAAGATGGGCTCCCTGGAGGTGGTGGTGCTGAGCGGCTACGGAACCATCCGGAAGGCCCTGGTGCGGCAGGGCGAGGCCTTCGCCGGGCGGCCCGACCTCTTCACCTTCTCCGCCGTGGCCAACGGCACCAGCATGACCTTCAGCGAGAAGTACGGCGAGGCCTGGGTCAGCCACAAGAGGATCTGCCGGAACGCCCTGCGCTCCTTCTCCCAGGCGGAGGCCCGGGACTCCTCCTGCTCCTGCCTGCTGGAGGAGCACGTGCGGGCCGAGGCTCTGAGGATGGTGGAGGATCTCCGGGGCAACGGCGGGGGCGAGGGCGCGGATCCCGCCGTACCGCTGGTCACGTCCGTCGCCAACGTGGTGTGCGCGCTCTGCTTCGGCAAGCGCTACGACCGCGACGACAAGGACTTCCTCAGCATCGTCCAAATCAACAACGAGGTGCTGCGCATCTTCGCCTCGGGGAACCTGGCCGACTTCTTCCCCGTGTTCCGCTACCTGCCCAGCCCTTCCCTCCGCAAGATGGTCCAGTACATACACAGGATGAACAGCTTCATGGAGAGGAACATCCAGGAGCATCTCACCACCTTTAACAAGGTAAACACACACATAATTATGAAAAAGCAATGTTTCTGTTAGCTTCATCAGATCGCTTCCCTTTCACATGTCTTATGCTGTTTTTTTCCTGCTTTCCTCTCTTTGCTAACACTCACCCGAGCTCATTTCTGGGGCGCAGTATGTCCTCATTACACTCTCCCATGAGCATTTAGACTATGTATGAACTCCAGGACCACAGGATGCAAAGCAACGCCATAACACAAACTGTCCACCTCTATATTTCATTTTGTGAAAAATTCGAAATGCTTAGAACTTGTTTTGCTGGCTCTCAGAAGGATAGACTAGTTGTCATTTACGTCTGATCAATCATAATTTAGTTTGGGTTGGGCTTCAATGAGAGGGAGCATTTAAAGCCAACTCTGCCACCAACCTGTAATGTAACGCTGGCCAGAACCAGTCAGGCTGATGGGAACAGAAGCTACTTCAGAAGCTAAGTTCTCATTGTAGATGCTTTAGAGCAGGGGTGTCAAACTCAAGTCCTGAAGGGCTACAATGCTACAATCTGCAGCTTCTCCAGGGCTGGCGTCAGACACCACTGCTCTGGTGAGTGACTGGGGGGCGAGACTAGGTAATGGGTGATTTTGTCTTTGCCTTTGGTGCAGAGCTGTATCCGCGACATCACAGATGCCCTGATCGCACTTTGTGAGGACAGGCAGGAGGACAGACAGACCGACATGCTCACCAACAATCAGATAGTGCACTCTGTCATCGACATTTTTGGGGCAGGTAAGAGAAGCCTACAGCTAACAGAGCTGTATTGGTCGCATACTGGTCTTGTTATTTACCAGGTACTTTGTGAAAAAAATTATCCACAACAAGACAGTTCTTTTCATACAGAGTGCCTGAGAAATTTTAACATAGTTGGCGGATGTGTGCATTGGCTCTTGCAAAACAAGCTCATTAGCAGGAGGGTGGAGCTTGTCCATACTCTGCTGTTATGCAACCGAAAACAGAATAAAAGTCTGCTGGCTATTCAACTTTGCTGAAAGCCTTCCTCAGGTTCTGTAGAAATCCTAAATGTGTTGAAAAGTGTGTTCCACACCTGTATAGATCTACATTTTTCATCATTTGTGTAAAGATTTACAGCACGGCTGGCCAACCCTGTTCCTGGAGATCTACCGTCCTGTAGGTATCCCCTCCAGCCCTAACAAAGCCCCACCTCATTCAACATCTAGAGATCTCAATGAGCTGTTTACTAGTGGAATCAGGGGTGCCAAAGTATGGAGACTACAGGATGGTAGATCTCCAGGAACAGGGTTGGCCTGATTTACAGTGTCACGTCCTGAGGCCTGTTTCTCTCGGTGAGGTGCCTTGCCAGAACACGCAGGAGCTGGAACCCTGTTCAATCCTCACGGGTGAATGACAGAGAGATGCCTGGGAAAGAAAATGACGTCTGCTCTTTGGGAAGCGGTCCAGGCAGCTGCTGGCGTCTAGCGAAAATGCTGTTTTATAGTTCCCCGGGTCTTGATTGCCGTTGGAGGGAGGATGGGGGTCAAGTTGGGGGAGGGGGGGGGGGGGGAGAGGGTGGAGTCCAGGATGGTGAGACTATAAACAGATTAACAATAATAATAATAATAATAATAATAATAATAATAATTGTTTTTGTTCTCTTTCAGGATTTGACACCATCATAGCAGGTTTACAGTGGAGTCTGCTCTACCTTATAAAGTTCCCTGACATCCAGGCTAAAATTAATCAGGAAATGGGTAATGTGCTTCCTGACCATGTGTTTACAAATAGGGAAATGGGTAATGTGCTTCCTGACCATGTGTTTACAAATAGCGTTTCACATAAGCATACCGTAGAAATGGTATATTTGTCTTGCTCTTGCTCATCTCTTGAAAATATAACTGTCCTGAAAAGATATGAACATACAGCATAGCATTTTCTCTAACAGAGTTGATGTAACACAACATTTTACAGCGCAGAAGCTCAAGGAGGAAATCATTTTATAGCTATTTCAATATAATTGCCTTTATATTCAGAATACAGTTGTCCACCATTTAGTTGATGAGTGTATTTCCTCTAATCTTCCAGTGCTGTTGAACATACATTTGTGGAAGTAATGCAATATATCAAGCGATTTAAGCAGCATTTTTATGATTAACCGTGGAAGTGTTGTGCATTTGGGAGTGGTGTATTTCAGTTAAACAAAACAATTCATATTTAATAAAAGTATGTCTTTCCGTGTCACAGAAATATATTTCCTTGTGCATTACTTTTGTGTTAAGTCTGTATCGCATGTAAGGAGGGGATGATTTATCAGGGCATCCTGTGCGCACGTGCGTCTCTGCCTTCCTTTTTAATTCTCCGCGGCGCACGAAAAGGTCGGACTCATTTGCTGAGTCTGGACTTTTCTTTTGAATCCGATGAACACTAACATAATGTGCCGAGTTTGCATTTTCCAGAACCAGAGTTTCTACCGTTTCTTTCGTTGCGGGTGGCGGCAGAATACATTACCAAATGATCGCTCGAGCGCTTTAGTCGTGTCTCCAGTACCCGCCTATACATCTTCAGTGTTGGAAATAAGGTTGGTTACAGGCACAACATTTATGTCTTTCTTTGTCTCGGTTTAGGTGAGAAGATTGGCTCCGACAGACTGCCGAGGTTTGAGGACAAACCCAACATGCCCTTAACGGAGGCTTTTATATATGAAGTATTCAGACACGCGTCGTATGTTCCCTTCACAATACCGCACTGGTAAGACAAGGCTATTAGTAATGTATCGCGTGCATTGTTTGTGTTTATCACATACTGGCTGTTGTTCATTCTTGTTAAATAAATCAGTGTGGCCTGTCGCCTTCTTTAGTCTTTCCCCTCTGTGTCTTTCAGCACCACAGACAACAGTGTCCTGAATGGATATTTTATTCCCAAAGACACCTGCATTTTCATCAACCAGTATCAAGTGAACCATGACACGTGAGTGCGGGCACACCTTGTCCTTATGGTATTGTGTGTGCAGTGCCTGTATGTGCAGGTAAATTCAAAAGTATTGCGACAGTTGTATGGTATTCAGTATACAGTATATGTACAGTTAAATGCAAAATCATTTGGAGAGTTGTGTGGTTGTTTTTCATCTGTATCAAATCAAATCTGTATTTCAAATCAAACAATGACAAGGAGGCAAAATTAGCAATATCTGCATTTATTTCATGTGTGTGTTTTTTTAAACAGACATTGAGCTATATTACAACAATACCATTCAGTTAGTCAAGTCCCCTTATTTCAGGTCAGCATAAATATTGAGACAAAGTAAGTTTTGACAAATTTAATGATCTGCAAGGTCAGTATTTTGTCGCACACACCTTACATTTGATGACTGAATTGAGTCTGCTACTCATGGACATCACTAAGTACCTGATGTAATCCTTTGAGATGCTCTGCCAAACTTTCACAAAAAACAACCACTTTCACACAGCTGTCTGAATACCACTAAATTTAACTGCATGTAAACTGTGTTTACTTATGAGGCAGACTTTATCTACAGTTGGACAAGGGTACAATGAGCCAGCCTAGTTCCAGCTCTACAGTGAGAAAGGGGTATAATGAGCTGGCCATTTTTAACCTTTGACTCAATTGCATTTGTTTGTTTCCTTTTTCCAGAGACTTATGGGGTGATCCTGGCTCGTTCCGGCCTGAGAGGTTTCTAGATGGCTCTGGGCATCTGAACAAGGACTTGACAGAAAAGGTGATGATATTTGGGATGGGTAAGAGGCGATGCCTCGGTGACAACTTTGCCCGGCTGGAGATGTTCATCTTCCTCACCACGCTTCTTCACCACCTCCAGATTGAAAATGTGCCAGGCCAGGAGCTCGACCTCGCTGCCGAGTTTGGCCTGACCATGAAACCCAAGCCATATAAGATTGCGGTCTTGCCACGCCGTTAACGCCATAGCCTTCTCTCATCAGGGTTAGCATAATAGCCTTGCTCTCACTAGCATTAGCATCATAGCCTTCCCTCACCAGGGTTAGCATAATAGCCTTCCTCTCTCTAGCATTAGCGCCATAGCCATCTGTCAACAATGTTAGCATAATAGCCTTCCACTCACTAGCATAAGCGCCATAGCCATATGTGCATTATAAACAAAAAGGAGGGCCCAAAAGAACAATTTATGAAGTATATTAAGTATGATTCCTACTTTCCATAATGTATATTTAATACCTTTATGAGGAGTTGCACAAGTACTTTCATGAGCAATTTCTCCTTTGCAAAACTTCTTGACAGTTTCCCAGCAAGAAACGTCTAAAATGTATCTAAAAGGAGTTCATTACATTGAAACATTCACATATTTTTTTTTTCGGAGATGGATAAGTGCACAGGGAACATTGCGTATCCTTAGCAATGAGTTCAGCGGGACAATGCCTGTGCGTCGGGGACTGTGTTCTTAACTCCGGGATTTAGGAACTGCCTTCGGCGTGTCTAAAGCTATTAGCTTAGCCAGTCTCTGCGCTAGCCGTCCTGCTCTCCTGTCATGACAGATTCTGTACGTCTTAATTATCTCCCCTCCTCCGGGCGCCGCAATTAGAATTAGTCTCTGTGTTTAAAAGGCCTTTTAAACACAGTCTTACAAAACAAGACCGCGAGGGGGGGGGGAATGAAATGGGGAACGAGAGAAATTGGGCTGAGATAAATAAATTGGAAAAGCGTGGTGGGAGATTTGGGCCGGAACTAAACGCCGTGACGGAATTTCATTAAATTAGACGGGATATCTTGACGAGTTAATCAAGCTCCGAGAGCCGGCATGAATTCGGCTGGCTCCTTCGCGGCGGGTTTTTGGCACGGGCCCGTCCCCTATGGAGCCGGTAGCTAGGCACAGAGAGAGAGAGAGAGTTTGGGGGAAAAAAAAACGACCACGGAGTAATTAAACCATCACAAATCACCAGAGCCCAAGGGGCTTCACAGGATCAAATTCTTACCTGACACCAAGGTGAGGGGGAGCTACCCTTGTAGCTGCAGTTAACCCCTCCGAATTAGGGCTTGTACATTTTAAATCTCCATCCGGTGTATTTTAGTTGTTTTACTTTTACATTCTACTGCAAAATTTTGATGTAGAAACCTATTTCTGAGTGTCTGTGCGAACACTTAAAATGGACAAGAGGGTTTTAGCATAATATGTCAGATTATTTAGGCCTGTATGTCTTTTTACAGAACATGTTGGTTAGAAGAATATGGATGTCACTAGTGTACATCATCACTAAGCACTTGTCTGTACAGTGATTTAATCTACGTATGATAATAGTGAATGAATGCTCTTTCAGATGGAGAAATATATCTATGCACCTTATGTCGTCTGTAACCATGTATGAATTGTATAGAATGTGTGCTTTAACACTTTTATAATGACAATACTACTGTATGTAATGGTTGTAGTCTATGAAAAGCAGCTCTGACAGTTAATGTACCTGTCAAATAAACTACAAGTCAAGCAAAACAAATCTGCTTTTTTGGTGGTTGTGATTTTTGACCCGAGATACTTGGCTCCCGTACAAGTTTTTGAGACGGCTTCCAGAAGCTACGTGCATGTGTCGTTGACATGTTACATGTTCATGACATGACATGTTCTTCACATGGGAATACTCCTGAGGTTAATTTCAGCGATGAAAGAAACACTAAGTGAACCCTTGTTGAATTTTTAAAATTATTATTTTAAATGATAGAAATCTATGTCTGTGTTTACTGTGAAGTTGCAAACAGAGAAAAATAAGCATTTTTTTTTTTGGTAAAGTGGATGGGAAGTTTAATTGGCAGAAATAGCGGCCGTCTTCGCATGAAGGAGAGACAGGACAGTCGGGCGGCCCTGGCCCTTTGTCCTCCGATAAGCTCCGTTGTCTTTCAATTTGTTCTGGAAGAGGGAGCGCGCAGTACGGGTTTAAAATGCACGGTAATTAATAATAACAGACCGCGTTGGGCGTGTGTGGAGTACATCTGCGCGGCGAACGCGAGAGAAAGAGAAAACAAGAAGAAGGGATGAGACCGGCAGACGGAGAAGAAACAAAAAGCGGGGTCGGCAAACGATAAACACGAACGCAAACGCAATTAATAAGGATTGGTTAGGCTCTGGGGAAAAAAAAGCTGCGGAGTTCCTCTGTAGAAGGAGGAAAGTCGTGCAGGTCGGCCCTACAGTATGCATCACGGACGTGTCCATCCAAAGGTCCGAAGACTGACTGGCTCCTCTCCGCCTGCCAGTACGCCTCTCCTTTTATTCGCGACGATAATGTGCGACTGTAGAGGGACCTACGGGGACGGTCGACACACAAAAAGAGGTTCTGTTCATTCGGGGGCCGGGTCAACCAGACGATTGGGAATCGCTGAACCACAACCTTCAGCATGGGGCTCGGGGAATTATTCTCGATGCGTGGGTTGCTTTCGCTACATGACGGGCACACACACACACACTCCCTTTATAAATGGAGCCGTGACTCCGATACAGCATTACCTCATCCTGTGGCTCCTGAAAAAATGCTTGTTGTCGGGAGAGAAATTCTCATAATCTCATAGTTACTCCTGAGTGACTTAGTTGGTGAAGGCGGTCACTCTCTCTCTCTTTCTCTCACTCTCTCTCTCTTTCTCTTTTTCTCTGTCTCTCTTTCTCTCCCTTCAGAAGCAGCCCGGTCGCTCTCTGAGATGCTTTTTCCCTTCCACAATTGAATCGCAGACTGGCAAAGTGACTTCATAATTGCCGCTGTCGGTCCCGTGATCCCAGGGCCCCCCAAGGGGGCCTCTCTCCGTGCTGCTATTCCTGGCGTTCCGCTCTCCCATTCCACTCCTGCACGCGATTCCCAGGACCCCGGTGCTGCCGGTCTCCTCCGTGCGGTCCTGTGCTAGTTTTTTTGGCGTGGATTTGTTTGCCTTGGAAAGGTGTCGGTGGTGCACAAATGTAGGAAAAAATTGGGAAACGCTTCAGCACATACACAGCATAAAATTTCTCCATGTTTTAAGTGAGAATGCCTTTGTGTTCCTGTAAAAGAAATGTTGGAATGCACAGAATACGTGCACACAGTCCAAACACATCAGTACTTCAATTATTGAAACAGAGACATCAGAACTATAACTTGAGTGAAACCCCACAGGATTATTCAAAATGCAGAATCCAAGTGAGTTGTACTTCAAGGAAAGAAGAAGGAACAACAAACTAGTACAATTAAAAATGCATTTATTTCATCATAGTCTAAATTGAATATACAAATATTTCAAAATATCAGCTGATAAATTCTCATCTTCAGTCACATCCGTACCAGTTTAGCGACATAATGCACTTAACAAACCAAATAACAAATAATAAAGTAAAGCTCTTCTGAACAACATTCAACATTTGTTCCGTGTATAGGAGAATGATAACGTTGATCAGACTGTTGAGTTAGGAAATCACACTTCCTCCTCCAAAGGCTGCCCTGATTTCAACTTCAGGATTATCTGAAAAGGAAACGCCGTAGGCGGGGTCAGAGAGCCATCGCCGGGGAGCTCGCTGCAGCAAAGCATCCCCGACACGTTTACAGACAAAGAAAGTACATTTTTGAATCCGGAACCAAGGAAGTCGTTAGAAAATATTGCCGTGAAATATTTCAGTAAACTAGCATTTGGTCTGAGCTTGATGCATGGTCTTACCTTGCATGTTCGAAGCACACATGGGCACTCATGTAACAGATGTGCAGCATGATTTGTTACATGATTTGTTGCCTTCATGTAGGTGTATGCTACTGTGTCAGATAGGTATTACATTGGCGGGTATATCAGCAGCAGTGACCTACCTCTTTGAGGTGAGTAATCTCTTTGCTCTCCAGGTTCTTCTGGGCACTGTTGGTTATGGCTTTGACCCGTGTTGCGTATCTGTGAGACCAAATGGTCCAAATGAGAGAAAAGCACGGTGAACATGTTAGCAAAGCACATTGTTGTGCCAGTAGAATAAAATCCATTATTGTTCTGTGCAAATGCACAGGAATTGACGTAAGGAATGGATTAATATTATATGCACATGCAGTGGAATTGACATAGGCAATGCATTAATGTTCTGTGCACATGCAGTGGAATTGACATAGACAATGCATTGATTTTCAATGCACATGCAGTGCACTACATTAACCTTAAATGCACATGTATTTATGGAAGTAACAAATGCATTGTATGCAGTCTCACTGAAAATGGAGGGAGTCAGGACAGGATGGTGGGGATCGGGGGTCAGAGGTCAGGGTGTGACTCACGTGAGGGACGTGAGAGTCTCCTCGGCGTTGCAGTCGGACGGGGACACGTTGACGAACATGAGCGTCTTGGCGTTTCCCCCCAGGGAGTCCTGCATGACCTGCGTCAGCTTGTTGTTCCGGTACGGTACGTGGGGCTGCTCCGAGGACAGGGCGAAGATCACGTCTCCCAGAGCGCTCAGGGACTTGTTGATAGAATTGGCTTCCTGGAAAAGAGAGAGAAAATGAGTTCCTTACAATGAAAAATAAAACCATGTTGTTATGTATAAATATGCAGTGAATATGCAAACCTCTAAAAATATTCTTTTTGCAAAAACAGGGGGAGGTCTTGCTTTTGCAATTGAAGAGCAGCAGGGTCTACAGGTTTTTGTTTACATCTTAAGATCAGCAGCAAGTCAGAAACACCAGTTGTGGTCAGTTAACTGTAATAAAGTGCTTTAATTGATAATTAAGTGGTGAGTAATGAGCAAATCCAGCACATCCCGTAGCTCTGTAGGACCAGGTTTAGCTGGCCCTGTCCAAACTGTTGTTTCTCTTGCCGTGCTGTAGGGGGCGCTGGTCAGCGCACCTTCAGCTGATCGTCTTTGGCTCCTGTCTTGGCTGCCCGCTCGCTCCCCGCCAGGTCTACCAGACTCAGCTTCCCATAGCTCACGCTCCCATTGGTCAGGTTGGTGCTCTCGACAGTGATCCCGATGATCAGGTGAGAGCGAGAGCTCTCCACATTCATCTCTGGAAATAAGTATACGCCCAGTTTACAAATGTTTGTGTGTTTTGTGTATTCCTAAAAATTACATACACACACTCACACAAATAGATTTTAGGATTTTATCAGAGTTAAAAGGAATCCTGAGGAAGCTAGGACATTGTGACCATGAAACATAAATCCGAGCTAGTGTCTGACATTTTATATTTAACATCTTAAAGCTCATAACTCATGGATACAACTACTTTGTATCATGTTGTATTGAAAGTAAGAAATGCAGAAAATTGGCACTATAAATGACCTGTACCTGCCATGTTATTTTTTACAACTGTGACTTAAAATCAGAAAAGAATGGACTAGAGGAAGAATCCCTGATCTCTGTCAAATAGGGTCCTGTTTTTGAAGTTCTCTTTGAGCACAGGGGTGCCAGACAAACTCCAGTCCTGGAGGGCCGTTGCGACTGCATATTTTTTATGGGTTTTAGGCCATTTTAGGGCCTGAGAACAAGGTGCGTGGACTCTTCCAGCCAATCAGTGACTTAGGTTAGGCCCTTAAGCTTTGACAGGCAGCCGAAGCCAGCAGGCGGTGCAGCCGTGCAGGACTGGGGTCGTGCTCGCTCTTCCTGACGGCGCGACCAGGTCTTGAAGTTCTGGCACCTGCTGGAACAGCGCAAAGAGCTCTCGGACAGCGACCGCGCCGCTCTCGGCCTGATGAAACAGACCTTTTTGCTCTTGATTCGATTTCTGTCAAAGCCTCGCAGGCTTGACTAAGAGGTCCAGCAGGCGCTCGTTGTAAAGCTCCAGCATGTAGGCCGAGACCTGGGGGAAAAGTAGAATGGACGGGATTGGGTCTTAGTACAGCTGAAACAGGCCAGGCGGATGATCACTGACTTGAGGCTGTCCTGTGTACAGAGGCTGTGTACAGAGGCTGTGCTACATACCATGTGTGCCTGCTAATGACAAACAGTGTATGGGGTGAACGCTGTAGCCTGCCGTACCTTGAAATCAAACTTGGCCGCATTCTCTTGGATGAGATCGAATATCTTCCGGAAAGTTCTGGGCATGATGCCAGGACTCCGTAGGTCTTTGTCGCCCACCATGGTGAAGGTCTTCCCCGAGCCCGTCTGCCCGTACGCGAAGATGCAGACGTTAAATCCATCCATCGCTGACTGGATCAACCTGGAAAATATGCACACAGCTTATTACTACACACTGTGATCGTTTATGACAGTGCCAACTTTGTTCCTGGTCCTGGCAGTCTGCAGGGTCTGCCGGTTGTTGTTGTTACTGTGCACTTGGTTGATCAATTAAAGCAGTCGATTACACAGTTAACTCACCTCACCTGGTTTCCTGGGTCCTAATTAATTGCTAAAATTCAGGCAAAAGGCGAAAACAAAAACCAGCAGACCCTGCAGCCCTCCAGGACCAGGACTGAAGATCACTGGCTTAAGATGTACATCTTTGGGGCAGATCCAGAGAACTGATCCCCTCCCAGTGAAGTCCTAGATCCAGCCTTGCAGTTATTATTACTACTGCTAACATTGCATTGCTACTACTGCTACTACGACTACACAGTAAAATGTTCAATGTACATCATTTCATCCTTCTGTTAAGAGTAAAGCACAGTCCTGCTGCTTCTGGTACTATTAGTACTGCTAACCCAACTAAAACTAAGTTGCTGCTATAAAACTAGGACCACTGCAATTACTAAGGATGTCCCTACTGCAACTGTTACTACCATTAATACTGGTTATATTCATTCTCTCTCAATCAGACAAGAATGTTTAACTGGGATAAGCGTTAATTAGGCTACCCTGCAATTTACTTCATTTTGTGTACAAAGAAGCTCAATTTCAGCATGGGTTTGTAGCCGCTGTTGAACACAGTGCTCTTATTCAGTCTGTTTTGACAGACTTAAGTAAGATGTCTCTGGTTTTTTGTTGGGGGGGGGGGAGAAAAAATGCTTTCCATGACAATGATACCGCGTTCCCATTTCTAAGCCACGGCGAGCTTTAGGGAAGCAATTTGCACGGCTGTCGCGCCACGGGAACCGTCTTCGCCGTGAAAGCCGACGCAGAGATCCCCGACGGGAAAAGCGAAAGCTCGGCGAACGCTTTCCCGCGGCCAATCACGCGGCTCCGTTTAATCCGGCAGCTGGAAAGCCAGCCAGCCAGCCCGGCGGACGCGTCCAGCGGGATTCACCTGCTTGTGTCCTGGAAGACCTCTTCCTGCGAGCTGGCCGTGCCGAAAACTCTGTCGAACTGGAACTCTTTCCAGCCCCGCGGGGTTTCCACGGCGACGGAGTACTCGTCCACGCAGTCGACCGCCGCTCTGCTCCCGCCGGCGGTCTCCGTTCTGCCCATGGGCCGTATGCGGCAGAACACTCGGATTTTGCCTACAGGGGACATGTCCATTAGCTATGACTCAGCATAAACATATTCAGTGTAAAAGGATGCTACTCCACTCACATACATAGCCTTTAAAGTCGATAAACTCAAAAAATCTCTAAATTCTGTACACAGTTTTACCTTTCATGTCCTCCACCATGTTGTAGTATTTTTTCCTCATGATTCGCTCTGAGTTGTAGTTTTCAATGATCCTCTTGTTCTCGTCTCTGACCTGCTGTAACTGCGGGTGAAATGAGAGAGGCTTGCACAGTGAAGCTCTGTATAGCTAACGAAGCAAGCCTTGTGCTTTGCAGGTTGTCTCTAGAAAATGCTTGCAACGTTCTGCAGAAAGTGCTCGAAGGGTGTTAAACTTTTCAAGGCACTGCAACACACGTGAAGTAGGATATTCATAACTACAGAACATCAATATATGTCATACTTTTGATTCAGGTTGAGGGTTGATTATAGAGACCTTGGTTTATGTCATTTCATTATGACATCACTCCACCCCCATCCACCCCCCCATGTCTGAATTGGTCCTTTTGATCTCTGTTGCCTTGGAACTTGGGGGTCTGAAGGGTTCCAAAGACACGCAACAGCCACGAGAGCTCACTTCCTGTGCCAGAGGGAAATGGCAGCGATACGCATTACATCATCCCTGCTGGATGCATGCTGGGTTGCGTGAGCGTGAGCATTTCATGGTTGGTCTGCACAGTTAGTCACATGAGCGTTTTACTGGGGGCACGGCACACCGCTGATGGATTACTGTAGTGAGGGAAATAGAGGCAAGCAAATGCCATTCTGACTCACTGGAACTAAAACGGTCATTGAATGCAGAGATTTCAAACCAAAAGGACCAGGACCCACTGATGAGTTAATTGAACATATGCGAGTGCACGGATTGGTCACAGTGAGTTTGGTAATTAAGAGCCTGATTTCCTAAAACCCTTAGCATGTGGAAAACCTTTTAGCACACGCAAAACTAATAAGATAACCGATGTTTGGTGCAAAACAAATACCATGACCAATCACTGGTTATGAAGCACTAATCTGAGTCACATGTCACTGCAGTAGAAATACAGGCCTACAGGGGGCGATGATGTTTAGGTCCATACACTGTACTTACCTCCGCCTGTACCTGCAGAAGCTGTTGACCCACAGATTTCACTCTCTCTGCAGTGAAATACTCGCTGTGTCTTACAGCCCCATCGAGACCCTGAAAAACACACAAACACACACACACACACACACACACACATACACAAGCACACGCACACACACCAACACACACTGGAATTCTTTATTTAGGTCCACATTTATAAGATATATTATAAAGGCCCAAATATATTTCAGTTGCTGTCTGTCTACTTGTGTGGCAGTGTAATAGTTATAATAGATACCAATAGAGATCTAACAATTCATGCACACACACATACACACAAATGTACACAAACTGTTATTACACTTGGGTTTTCAAAAGCTATTTCAAATGGGACTATAATCTTCTATTAGTGGGTCACTTACATGAGTTGCTGTACTCTGCTTCTGGTGAAAGAAACATTAAAAGGAAGGACGCTTTCTCTGTCCCCTTTCCCACTAGCTGTTTCTCCCTCTCTGCCTCTCCTCTCCCTCCATTTCTCTCTTTCTCAGTCTCTTTCACATATTCACTCTCCTGTCTCTGTGGCTCGCTTTTTTTCCTCTTTCTCTGCTCCTCTGTCTCTCTTTCTCTCTCCCTGCCTGTCTTTTTCTCTCTTGTTCTTTCATGCTCACTTGGAGGTTGTCCTGGTCCGGTTCTGGTCCTGGCTCAGCACAGCTGTGGCAGATTTCCCAGGCGCTGTCCAGTCCTGGGGACACCGGAAAGACAAACCCAAAGAGCCCTGACGTGCGACACAACGGGAATTACAATATTCCCCAATTTAATTTAATTTCACCCACATTTCCCCACCTGGGGATTAATAAAGTCTATCTTATTCTTATCTTATAACTTTCATGGACTATTTCAAGGATTTTACATACTAACTTTGACAACATACATCATTCATTTATACATGGAAATATGACAATAGGTTTCTCAGCCACTCATAAGCCAGTCTTTTATACTGCAAAGAGTGCAAAAGCACTGTACAGTGCTCCCAAACTTTATTAACTTTTTAATAAGTTTAGTATACATATTTATATATATATTTAATCTGGCCCCTCAGACCAGTGTTACTGCTTGTTTTATTTTCTATGTGACTGATGATCCATTAAGGCCACTTATTGGCCAGAGATTACATACACTCATCTGAGGTACCCAGGTTTACATCAATCCCTGATTAGAGGGGAGGAATCCATGTTGTATCTCCTTAATAGGTGATAGAACTGAACACCTGGAAGTTGATTGGATGCTGAAAGGGAACCTAGCAAATATATAGCACACACAAACATGAATTTGTGAATGCTATATACTGTATGCCTAGGTGTATTCCTGTGTGTCAGTGTGGAGTATTTTACCAGGCCTGGTTCCCTTTCTGATGCACTCCAGAGCGGTTTGAATGATTTCAACTTTCTGCAGTGTCATCTGGGACGTCTGAAGATCGGCTTGGTGCTCCTGGTTCTCGTCGCCCCTGCAGCTGAAAAGCACGTGTCACATTGTTAAGACTGCCTGAGGGATAAATGCAGAGAGAGACATGGGATTTGTGGCTAATTTCTAAGTGTTTTGCGAACATTTGGGACACATCTGGTTGTTAAGTCTGGCGTGTTCTGGCAGAAGATGACTGCATGCATCACAGAGGTGGGGGCTAAACATTAGTGGTGGTTCGTGTGAGTTCCCTTCCTTCCCTGAAAACTGCTTAAGATGTGTCATACATATCCATTACTATTATTAAGTATGCCAAACAACCACTGTATGCATCTCTGCATGGGGCCTAGAGTATATTAAAAGTGGGATATAGTTTTTTTCCTGATTCGCGGTCAATGGTCCCAGCGAATCCTAACCGCTCGACCATCGGGGTTCCCTCTTCAGCGCTTCCGTGTTCCGGCGGGGTCGTCTGCGGTCGCTCCAGGAATTCCCTGGCTCGCTCCAGCGCCAGCTGGTTCTCCTCAACCATGGAGTCCACCAGGAGCTTCGCCTCTGCTACTTCCACATAAACGCAGTGCGCCTGCAGCAAAAATATACACACTATTTCACCTTTATCTACTAAGACGCAAGTGTGGAACTCTGGCTGTATATGAACGACTGTCCATGGCAATTTCCAGAGTTGGGAATGTTGACTAACATCCTGCCAATGACTCATGTAATTGTATTGTCTTTTATGACATTAAGACATGTCACTGTTTTATAACCAGTCATAGCACTTCTGCACTCTATTCTGCTGTGGTAGTATTGTGTGTTGTTCTTAGTTATTATTGTGTCTGTCTTATGAATTGCCCGTCAGGGATAAATATTATTGAACTGAACTGAATGAAGTTAAATTGCCAGTGATGGGTACTGTGCAAAAAGTGCTTGGCAGGTCATTCTATGCTATGGTCATGGGTTCGAGCTGCTCTCACCTTATGCACGAGAGCGTTGAGCAGGGCTGAGCACCCCAGCCGTGTTGTGGGGGGTTGGTTTGGTTCCCCCTCCAGCCCGCTGCTGTCTGTGTCCCCCTGCAGAAGCTGCGTGATTTCCCGCTCTCGTTTGTACAAGCTCTCCTTCAGGACCTCTAGCCGGGCTTTGGCGCCCTCTAGAGGCAGTTTGCCACCAGCAGCCCCTTGAGTCTGTGCAGCTCTTTCGGTTCCTGACTGTGGAAGCAGGTGGAGCTTAACATTAGTCTGAGTCATAAGGAAGAGGAAAAAAATTTAAATAAAAAAAGGCTGTTGAACTTTCTTTCTAAAAAATATGGTAATATTATTTTCCATTTAAATGTAGCATGGACTTGCATTAAGCCTAAAAGTAATGACTTTTAACCTTATAATATGTGATCAAATCAGAGAAGATCCTGTGCTTACGGTTACATAAATGGGGTACAGCCAGGATTCAACCCAGTAACCCTCGGGTTCAGAGAGAAGGCCTCCCTCCAACAACAACCAACCCCTGCTCTTACTTACTCTCATTGGATTTTCCGCAGTGTTGTCTAGATCTGTACCACTGCTCTCCACGAGAGGGGGCTGTTCCTCAGCCTCAGCAGGCTTCAGCATCTCCTGAACCTTTCCTAGTTCTAGTCGAGTGATCTGCAGCTCCTGCAAGGCTACACAAGTGCATGGAAATTGAACTGTGTTCTGTCTATATCTGTGGCTATCACAGGGTTCATAGTCATTTAGCATACATATAGAATTACCAGATTGGTTACATTCCATCGTCATTAATAAGGTGTTTAAAGATTAAAAAACAATGACACTGCTGTGCAAATTTGTATTTTACAATATTTATGAGTTTTATCACTGTTGGCAATACTGTCATAGTCTTAACTTGATGAACAGAGAGTCAAAACAAACACAAATGTCACACACACACACACACACTTACTGGATGCCTGGTGGCTGTGTAGGAGGTCTAGCTTGGAGGAAAACAGATCTAGAATCTTGTTCTGCAATGTGAAACAGTAATGCATCCAGACATTTGAATTTGCATCACCTGGTTTCCACTTTCCCATTTTTCTTGTAGGACCTGTAACATTGATATTTTCAAAATCACCATACTTGTGTTGTTCTTATTATTTTTACTCATTAGATTCAGTTTCTGTTATGACCATACAAGGGCAAAAAAGAAAGGATGGACCAATGAAAACATGGCAACCTTCTCTTTGTCCCAATGAGTAGCCTCTGCTTTGATCTTGTCCAGGAGGTTGATCTTCTCCTCTATGTGCTTCTGGTTCTGGTCTTTCAGTGTCTGAGCCAATGGAGAAGAGGCGTGTACACCATAAGATAAGCCATTGAAGTCAACAAGCTATATTCATAAAACATAAACAACAGGCTGTATTCATGAAGCATTTACTGCTGAATGTTCTATTAATAAAACATTAACAAACAAGCAATATTTATACAGCTTTATCAGACACATGTGCAATTCATAAGCCATCAACAGTAACACGCTATTTTCATAAAATGAGTAGTGTCAACTTTTTCAGAGAACATTAACAGCAAAAGGTGACACATTCATACTTGCATGAAAAAAAACCACAAAACTGTACATGTTATGGAAAAGAAAATGAACTTTGACCTTCAGTCTCTCTTCCATATAGACATTTTTCTCCTCCACTCTTTCCTGGTAGGTGTCCAGCACTCTTTTTAAGGTATTGAGTTTGTTTTGGTAGTGCATTCTAATCTTCTGTATGGTTTTCTCCTAAAACACACAGAGATACACACATGGGAATATGCACACACACACACACACACACACAAACACACATAAACACCCACACACACACACACACACACACACACACAACAGCATGTTAAGAGCATGGATATCAGTATCATCATGTCTGCCAGTCTAGCTCATCATCCAGGCTCAGCTGTTGAAATGTGTCCACTCAGCAGTACTTTACATTATTTTTTCATTGTGCGCTTCTGTGCATCAGGTAACCTGCAGGCACCTGGTTCTGTTGGGAAGCCATCTGGAAATTCTCCTCCAGCTCCTGGACCATTTCCAGATGCCTGTTCCTCATTAGCTGCATGTCTTCGGCTATCTGTAGGGTGTGGAGCAGTAGTACCGGCCGAGAGACTTAGCAAAGGAAACTGGCCAAAGATATTTTAGAAGACGTGTAGAATAGTGCTACAGCGCCCAGTACTTTTTAATAACCGTCTTTTAAATATGTTATTATGTAAAGGCTCTACACTTAGAATGATCTTTCCCTACCCTGGGTGAGGTATTTCTTGGCCGTGTACATCTGTGTGGGTGTGTATGTGTATGTGTGGGTGTGTTTGTGTCAATGGGGCTTTGTCCACCAATGGGGAGAGAACATATGACATCATAATGCCCCCCCCCCCCCCCAAAGGACTGCTATCATATGATGAACCAAAGAACAGTGAGATAATTCTCTACAGAACACTGATTGTTTATATGTTGCAGGCATCAAAATATCTTCCATGCTTTTTAGTCACATGTTAGATGGGTGGACGTGTAAGCACATTTTTCTGTGTCTAAGACTCTGTGTTGAGACAAGGATTAGTCTGTTGATAAAGCACAGTTGGTATTATTTTAAGCATAGAGGAATGCCTTAAGTGGACTGAAAAGTCACACATTACTTCGATAAAGCATGGAAAGTAATGATGTTTCAGTGTTCAATCAAATTTGAAAGGTTGATTGCCCCTTTTATTGTGGGTTTGCATAAGAAAACATGTTACCAAGGCGATGGAACTTGATATACTTAATGGAACTTGTAAATCTGAAGCCACTGTTGTTTGTTAAGAGAAATGAAAGATTTAAATTGATGCCGGTACCTGTGTGATGCACAGCTTGGCAGAGTCGTAGGGGATGAATATCTTCACATCGTTCGAGCCTTCCTCCTCCCAGTCTCTTTGCCCTGCGCCAGCCGGATGGGTATCTTTGAGACACGGCGACAGTGGAGGACTGAGCAACGGGGGCACAGAACTGCCTGCGCTGGCCTGGCGTTAATACCAGAGGTCCACTGTGTGCTTTATACCTAAAGAACGCCAAACTCCACTCCTCACTCAGAGAGGCCGTTTAGGATTAGATTCTGAATTATTCTGGTTGGCAAATCCATACATGGGATTAAAGCATTAGGATTGGCAGAGGTATGCATGGGTACACTCAGACATACTCTTGGTTACATGCGCAAGTTCATGAACAGGTTACATGAATGATGAATGTAATCTATTTCGGTAGGATGAGCCGCTCAGTGGACCCACCACCGATCGTGCTTACAGTACCTTCTCTTGCTCCTGCGATGGCGTTCTTTCTCCGACCCGCTTTGACCCACTGCGTAAAGGCCGTCCACTTGGTTCTGCTCTTATTTAACCAGGAGTCTTTCCCCTCACAGAGAGCTTTGAAAAATAAAACACGCACAAACACTTTACTCTCCCCACTTATTGGCTCTTGGCATCCCTTTCACACGCCAGTTCAACTCGAGAACGGATCTGTAGAAATTTAACGAGGCTGGCCTAATTTATGGTCTTTACCAACAGAGGGCGCTTCTGTCAGGAAATGTACACGCACTGCGCACCGTCAGTGAATTCAAAGATGAGCCCTTTCATTTTGAAGGTCCAGGAAACTGAATTCTGTGAATTATTTGCTGATGTGTTGTTTTAATACTTTTTCGCATTCACAAACGGCTCTGATGTATTTCAAAATTATTCTTGCAAAAATAAATAAATAAATACATAAATAAATAAGTGAATAAGTTAAAGCCTGTGCTGCAAACTGGCTTGCGTTTCCACTTGGATAAAAGCCAGGTTTTCGGTGAGTGGGGTTAACTGGGTGTTAGTTATGTAACAAAAGCACTAAGCCCAGTGAAATCCTTCCTACATGTAATATGTAAATGATGCTCTTACCACTGTTTTGTGTGAGCAAAGCAAGCTAGGTTGAAAATGCCTAAGCATTGCCCCTTCTCTGGATGCAGAAAAAGCACTATGCTTTTTTCTTTTTGCCAAAAATGAAGAGACCTGCATGAAATGGGTTTTATTTTTGGAGCCCACAGACACTGCAATATTATAACCCATACAGTTAGTATTTGCAGTTCCCATTTTTGCCCGAAACTTGTCACAGATCAGATGCGTGCGTGGATAATTAAACAGCTTTCAAACTTAGCCATGTGGCATCAAAGCAAGATCTGGAGTTTCAGACTTGTGTAGAATCTAATGTTAGTGCACAGTGCTCAGTCTTACAATGTTATCACGCATTGAATGGTCTTCAGGTTAAACTATACAATGGTAAAGCCAGTTTATCTCGCTTTGTTTTATTTTGTCTGGTAGTGTAATGTTACTGCATGGGACAATCTGCCCTAACCGGCTCTGACCTAGCAACAAGACTTGACGTGTCTCACGGATGTGGATGTTCATGAGCACTGGATACACGCCCATCCTGTCCTCTACTGAACAGGTCACGCTAATCGAATAATGTTTATAACAATCTAATGGTTATAATTGGTTTAAAACTTGAAAGAAATATTAAGACAATCGATTGTCACTTCTGGGGAATATCACCACAATTTGAATCTAGTTTACTGGACCTTTAAATAAGCTTTTAGATATGACACGATGACTCAGGCATCCCTGGAGTGAAGCCAATGAAATTAAATAACTAAAGAAGACAATAATGACATGGTGTATGTAATAATTAGAACCACCCATATCATTATTTAAAGTACATCAGTGTGTACTCTGCCCAGAACAGAATCCAATCTGAAGTGTTTGTGCTGCTGGCATTCTCGAGGAAGCCAGAAGCGTTAAGCTTAGACCAGCCGATAAGCAAACAAAACTGGGCGGAGAAATTTTAAGCAAGAAAACCTTACAGCGATTCATAATAACCAGACAGCTCCGTACATTTCAATATCTCTTTAATTCTTTTGTTTTATACAGTTGGTTTATACAGTTTAGTTTAAGATTTCATACATTTTAATGCTGTACCATCATATCATACTCTTATTATTAAAATATTTTATCGTTTTAATATTCCTGTCAATCACAAGATGCACACATGCTTTTGAATGATCTTTACCAGGTTTATAATTTATAGTTATAAAATCTATAATTTTATATTTAAAAGCAAATTTTACTTTCACATTTATGCACTATATTTAATTAAAAAATTTATGACACATGTTCTTTTACCTCTACGTAAAGATTAGATAAATGCAGTCCTAGAGAAGTGGTAGCTAATCAAAGTCTGATTAGAAACAATGAATTATGAATTTATTTTCAGTCAAGGTTTCCACCACAACCTTGACTATATTGTGATTGGCCCAGGTGTGTCACGTGCTATTTGAGCCCAGGTATGTACATGTGTCAATGGAGCCAATCAGAGGAGTGTGGAATGTGCTGGAAGGCAAAAATCAAAGGTCCTCCTTATTTGAATGCAAATCAGTGAAACCTTCTGGACTGTGGACCTCTAGTACAACAGGGCAGCCTTGGTGAAGACCCATTTACCCATTTCTAATTAACACAGTCATGGGTATCACGTTGAATTTCTGAATTTGTGTTGTTGAGGAGGTCAGAGATCCAGCTTCACAGGGTCACGGGTGTTGTCGTTTTCCTGATGAGGGCCAGTTTGATGGCTTTCTTCATCTGTCTTGTGCACCCTCTCTCTGTATCTCTCAGCAGGTATCTATAATGTAATATGTGATGATCCTGATATCAGAAATTGAAATAATTTTAAAGAGATGTGGTAGGGATTGCTGCATTAGCACAAAGCAACCATCAGTCGTATTGGAATGTCAGCTTCTCCCTTTCAAGAGAAAACTATGCTTTTAATTCTATATTAGCATGTCTTATTTTAAGATGAAATATTTGGATGTGTTACCATATTTTACAATCATCCTCATCATCATCATCATCATCGTCATCATCAACAGCACCACTCACAGTGAAGGCCAGTGTGCCTGGCAGTTAAATGTTCCCCATAATTGAAATTCATTCAAATTTATTTTGAAAAAATCATTAGATATTTGACATTGAAACTCAGGGAAAGTTGTGCTCAGCCATGGCAAATACACACCAAGCAGGTTTATGGAAAAGTTCTGCATTAATTATTATTAATTCCAGGTTAATTTTCACACCAGCTGCTTTGAGCAAGACAATTTTCTGATCCGGGATCAGTGCTAGCCAGGCCTGAATTTTATTTTTATTTTTTGGTAATTATTTTTGCTCCTGGATGGAGGCAGCACAGGAACACTGCACCCCTGTTGAGCTGCTGAGGGGTTTACCTGGGACACTGTCTCTGTCCAGGTGGGTTTTGTGGACCGGGCAGGGCTGACGTCGCTGAACCTCCTCCCTCAGGTCTGGGACACTCCCTGGCAACTCCTCCAGGAACGTGGTTGAGTTGTGGGAGCGGCCTGCCTTACGGCCGGTCGCCATGGAAACATCGGAATCAGAGGGCAGGGCAGCGGTCTCCCAGGCACCTGAAACAGGCCAGAAAGTCAGAGATGTGGCCCAGAATGCAGCTGTTAAAAAAGAGCGGATCTGACACTCCCTCACAGCTAGCTAGATATCTGAAAGAAGGGAATTGTTACGGAATGCTGGAATTTTGCAGTCCTTTTTTTGTGAGATTGTTACCACTCACATTCCATGATTTACCGCCTTTCTTTGGTGTTGCCGAAAAGAGTTCATGGCCGCCCACCCTTCTATATAAATATTTTCTCTGAAACATGTCTTCTTGTCGGTTTGGAAAAGAACAAAAGCTGATTGAACAGGACTGGCGCGAGTGCCCTGGATTCAGTCCAGATATGGAGTCCTGGCGGTGTGTTCTGAAGGCGCTACTCTGTAACTCACTGTGAAACGGCTCGGTTAGGCACACAGCCCTGCATTCCTCTGACCGCACGCATTAATAACGCATACATACTGTATACATTAGTCTTATGCCACGCCACAGTTAAGGGAGGGGGACTGTAACTCGTGCTGTAGAATGCAATCCCATGAGGCACTGCTACTGTACTTTTCAAGGAGAAAATAAATTTCAAGCAGATGTCAATACCCTGAAATGCGCGATTTGAAAAATAGCGTGGACCGGTTCAATCGTGCGCTCCCCGCTGCCCAATTAAAGCCACTCCCTTCGCTTTCTGGAGAGGCCATCGTTGTCTCTCGCACTCGTGAGTAAAGCAAACAGACGGCTGAATGCAACTAGAAGGATGTAGGTGATTCACCTCCGAACAGGTTTAAGTTATGTTTATCTTGAATCTAAAACAGCTCACGTACAATTGAAACCCTGCGAACCGTGCGTAAGCGACGCCGAAAGCGGAACTTACGCTGTTTCGTGGCCGGGGCGACGGAGACGTTGCGGATTTTCTTCCCGAGGAAGGTCAGAGACAGCGAGACGTTCTCCGGTGCGGGTGAATTCACGTACATGACGGCTCGTGGATATGTGACTTGGTCCACAACCTGAAATGTGAAAACAGAAAAGTCAGCGAATGAAACCATGCATTATGTCATTACCATGGCAATGTCTTCTGGCACTTTTAATTACTATGCAATTTGTGACTGAATGGATGTGCTTGCCACATACTCTCATACTGTCTCAATGCTATAAATCATGCCATATAAAGAGTACTGCCTCCAAACATATTGTGTTCATCAGTTATATAAGAAAAAAACATGCACAGTCAATTTTGCACTGAAGTGAAAACTGAAGCTTTGACTGTACAGCCTGTTTTAGCCACAGACAAGCTAAAGCTATTAGTGAAATGCCTCGATACCACACCGATATCACCACACACCAATACTGCTTGTGTTAAATCAACTTCGTGTTCATCAGAGTCCAATAGGGATAATGTATACTCTAATAGAAGTAAAAGTACTAATTTGAACACAGAATTTTCTGTGTATACAATTAAACTTTAAATGATTTTAGCAACACATTATAGTTCCTGAGATACATTCACCAGCTCTCTGCCACATCCACCACAAAGAATAATTAGCAATATTTTCTATAAAGAGCAACAAATGTCATGGCACCATAATCACAGGCCTTATTTGCAAGACTCATTATGAACTTACCGCTTTCTCACATATATGCCTTACCATTCATTTTAAAATTCAAAATCAAGAGCCAATACAGAGAGATAAAGATGGATAAAACAATATCAACACAGCAACAGGAAATACAATATGCAATCCTGTTTCCCTTTTTTGCTTTGAAAAGAAATTACCTTGCAAAGGAAAATGACCCAGATAATCCCACAGTGCTGGACTTGTGGAGGAGCCTACAGGAAACGTAGAGGAAAACTGTGAAGATGTTTGTTTTTCATGGGAACCAAACTCTGGAAACGCTCGTTAAATATTAAAACCAGCCGATGGGATTTCAGCGGGTATTAGTTTGCCCGCGCGGCCGCCGCGGACTGTAAGCAGTCATCATGTTTCCTGTGTGTGAGATACAGATTGTAACCAGATCGCGTCGCTGGACCCAGAAGAACAGACCCCCCGCAGCGACAGCAGCATCCGGGGCAAGACTGCGTGACCCGACTCCGGTTCTGTGGGCAGGGACAGCACCCGCTCATCTCTCTCTTTCAGTACATCTCAATTCAGTAACGCTATCCTGCAGA
Organism: Anguilla rostrata; assembly: GCF_018555375.3. Lineage (NCBI taxonomy): Eukaryota > Metazoa > Chordata > Actinopteri > Anguilliformes > Anguillidae > Anguilla > Anguilla rostrata. Next base: position 37,043,003 of record NC_057942.1, on the reverse strand, counting down.
GTAGGGTTGTCAAAGCATATAAAACACATGCAAAGTATATGACATGCAGCACCATTAACTATAACAATGCTATTTACCATATAGACATTCATAACTGAAAACAACAACAACAACAACAATAATAATAATAACAATAATAATAATAATCACCATCATCATCATCATCATCATCATCATCATAATGATATTCTATCAGGTACAGGCTGCATGTGTTCATTGTAGAATTCTCCATGACTTCATAAAATTTTAAGCATCTTAAATGGTCAGTCACTATGCCCCAGGAGGCGAGTGACTATGGGTGGAACTCAGGTATCACCTCCAGTCAAGACGTTGACTTGGCGTGTTCCCTGGTGGTGTGGAACTCTGCCAGCTAAAATTAGAAATACTGAAACAATGGCAGCTTTAAAAAAAACAAATTAATTTTTAGTGTATTCTCTTTAACTGTGCCTTTATGTAATCTGTATGTAAGGACATACACAAACACACACACAAACACACACCACACCAATACACACCCACACACAAATACACACAACACAAGCACACAATACGCACGCACTCACATAATTTGGCATCATTACACGACATTACATTTATTTGGCAGACGCTTATATCAAAAGCGACGTGCAACAAGTGCATACCGAATCAAGGGTTTACATCTTCTGTTAATCACAATTCAATAAATTCCAGTTCAACAAGTCCAAGAGGTAATTGTGGTGCATATCAAATCTGTCCAGGAACGACTACCATCAAAACGTGAGTGTGCGATGAAATGCACGATTTAGCCTACCCACATTGCATAGACATTCCATTGCACTCATATGTGCCATTATAATGCACAAAATGTAATCAGATGCTAGGTCATGGTGGGACACAGAACCGGGCTAACGAGTGGAGATACGCTGTAATCTCAGTAGGTGTGTTCACAGGTATTCAAAAATAATAACTGATGCAGAACAGTGAGCGGCCCTACTGTACAACTGAAATGAATGCTCAAGAGAAAACAGACACACGCGCACACACACATACAATTTTTTTTTTATTTTAACAGGAATATCTCAGGGATATCTTACGCAATTTTAATACACTGCACTGTTCTTGTCTTAACCTGTGTATTATTTATTAAAAGAATAAAATTATGACCACTTGCATGGTTCAATATTTTCCAGTAAAGATCTTTGCCCATTTTTAATAATATGAAAAATACAGTTGCTAATATTTTTGCAACTAATAACAATTGTTTGCAAACATAATACTAGTTATTTCTCATTGTAGAAAACGAATCATCATTTTTAAAGAGTACACACGTTCGCGCGCACACGCACAGAGAGAAATACAAAAGTTAGGTTTACAAGCGTTAAGTACAGTAGGCTACTTTCCTTTTTTCTTCACGTAATTAAACCCAGAACGTAATAAGATTTTTCCCCCAATGCGAGGCAACATTTTCCGTGGTCAGGGAAGGCCCACCACTGGGAGGGGACTTGGCCAACGCCCTTCGCAGGGCGCGGCTTCCTCAACATATATACCCGCGGAAAACTTGTACCACGCCCCTTGAATCTCACTCAGCGAAAACCATTCTCAATCGGTGAGATAAACGTCCTTCTTATATCGTTAACGTTTGAGGCTGGGATTATTGAACGTTATGTTATTTGTGCTTATAAATGCATTGCATTGAGTTAAAGGTGATTTGTTGCAGGCTGTGTCAAAACGTAGCCTATAGGTAGATTCGTTGGATTACTTAAAATGAAAGGGTTATGAATAAAGAATGAAAAAGTAACACATACGTATTCACACTTTTTTTCGTGAAGCCGGTGTGTTTGGTGTATTTTTTAAACTTAGAATTTTAATCTAGCTAGTTTTTTTCTCTCCACAAGCCTACTTTCTTCCTCAGATGGGTGTGACGTTGTTAGCCTACCTTATAAACATGAATGTTGCGTTAATGATGCTGATACACATTGGTTACACTACCCCCAACGTGACTGTTCCTTTGTTTAAACTGAGATGTTGCGGATTTTGTCGAAAGTTTCATAAATGGAAAGTGAACTGGATTTTGGGTGTGGCCGTAAAGTTTTCTCCGAAAATTTTCCTTTTAAGAAAAATAGCGATTGGGATCAGTGTGTTGAAAGGACAAAGAAAGAAGTTACGCTGACTAGAGTTTTAGATTTATTTTTCAAATAAAAGTTGAAAAAAACAATCCTTTTGGTTCTTAACGGTAACCTCCCAATTTAACTCTTGTGTAGGCTAATATGTGATCCAGGGGCTGTGTGTTTGGAAAGGAGTGGATCTGGTTGAAAATCATTAATTTCTGCATCGAATAGTTTGCCTGTTTATACAAAAACGCAATGTTTTATTTTCACATATTTGGGCCTCTTTGATTCTTTAAATTTTATCGGAAATAATTCTACTCACGAGGACACGCCGTCCACGGATACGGAGAATTGTGAGGATATGTGCCTTCAAATGATAACAGGGGAAATACTATAATGACGTGTTGGGCGAAGGTGCAAAATTGAGGACCTTTTACCTCTGCGGCAAACCAGAAGTCTCTTTTTGAATATCAGTACCGACAGCGTTCAAGTTCACGTTTTGTGGAAGACTGTTTTCCCACATGCGGTCTGTGTTCAGTGACCATGGCAACCGTGCGTCGCTTTGGGCTGGCACCACTGAACTGTATGGAACACATCTGTCCAGAATGTTTTTTTCTTTTTCTAAATTTTTATGTATATTTTTGTCTATTTACTGTGGGACAGACTACTTATTTCAACTGTTCTTCATGTCAGTGTTTTCCTTGTAGCTTGTCACATTTGTCACAAGTGTTGCATCTTTGCAGTAACTAATGTAATTTATGGGTTTATGTGTCTGTTTGTCTGTATACGTTTAGGTCCATTCTCAGAACCTCCCTCCAACATGTCTTTAATCAGCTCGTTCCTACAGCAGGTCGTCTACTTGGGGGGGTCTGATGACTCAGTAAGTATAGAAGTAGTCTTGGTTGCTCCTGGAAACAGTTAAGTGTTGTGTGTTTAAAAGTGGAAAATCTTACCCATCTGTGCACTGGAGAGAGAGAGAGAGAGGAGGGGCCAGGGAAGGAAGGAAGAGAGAGTGAGCAAGCGCGAGAGAGAGAGAGAGAGACGGAGCGTGAGCGAGCAAGCAAAAGCAAGAACGGCTAGACTAAAACCAGTGATTCAGAGTCTGGAATGTAAGCCACTCCCTTGAAGTACAGCAAATCCACTGGGTCAGAAAGAACTTACCTGCCTGTGTGCCTTTTTCTCTCTCCTGCGAACACATGCTAGACTGCCTGGTGCCTGACATAAATGCCTGTCATAGTTTTAGAAGTCTCTGATGTGAAAGAGGGCACAGAGCGATGGGATCTGACTGGAAATGAACAACCATTTTCATGATTAATTACAGTTAACCAGTCAAAACACCTGGCACTGAAAATGTGTATACCCACCCACGGAAACATACATAGGCACACATCATCCATGCGTGTGCACATTCAACCTTGCAAATGTGTATCATAACTGATAAAAAAAGAATATGGTTTAGAAAACTGAAGGATTGGCCTTGTTTCAGCCGTAACCCTGGCGCTGTGTCCATTTCTAGGCCGCTTCTCAGGGGACCGTGAAACCCGACCCAAAGTTCAGCCCCAGCGGCGATGTGGGTGTTCTGGATAAAGCCATCAAGGCTAAAGGTAATGTATGTCATGTGTGGTGATGAGAGAGAGTTAGCACTGTGACCATTTGACCTGCCTTGTACACACCAGTATACCGCACAAGCACATGGAGGAAGTAGCAGAAGATATGGCTTGTGAAACCTCAGCCCAGCTAATGATGGCTGTGTGTGCGTGTGTGCGTGCGGTCTTGGATACTAAATTTGGCTAGAGCACTGCGGTTACTGCACTCATGCCGTTGCAGTAAAAGCTCAGCGCTGGCCTGTTCTCAGTCAGTGTCTTAACCCCGCTTTCGCCCGGCCCAGGGGTGGACGAGAACACCATCATCGACGTTCTGGTGAAGAGGAGCAACGCCCAGCGGCAGCAGATCAAAGCTGCCTATCAGCAGGCCAGCGGAAAGGTGAGAGACACTGGGGGAGACGCGGGGGAGGCGCGGGGGAAATGTGAGGGAGACACGGGGGGAGACGCAGGGTAGATGCAGGGGAGACGTGTAGAGGAAAACAGGATCTCTCTGCTTGTTTTGACAATGCCAGCTGGACTTTAGGCCTGTGAGTGGTTTCTAACCAACTTGGAGGAGTGTCTTGTGCAAGACGACCTTATACGACCTTTTTATTTATTTTTTTGCAATGCCAGTACTATTTTTTGCATTGATTTTGGTAACTCTTACACTTGTGCTTGGTAAGCAAAAAATTTAAATAAAACCACAACAACAAAAAAAAAGAACGTTTAATTGCAAGTTTAAACTGAAGACAGCATCTGCAGCTTATTGCATCCATGCCTCTGTCTGTGGATCTTCCTCATCTTTCTCTTGTTTAGTCATCCTGCTGACATCCTCCTCCAAGCCCATAATGTTTAGTCAAACAACTAATGCAACGGTTCAAATTCCATTATGCAGAACAGGCAGGGCCACTTGAGGTCAGCATGGGGGTGTGTGTACTTGTGCATGTTTTTGATGTGTGCGTGTGCATGTATTTAATGTGTGTGTGTGTGTGTGTGTGTGTGTGTACATGTATTAAAATTTGTGTGTGTGTACATGTTTTGATGTGCGTGTGTACTTGTATTTGACGTGTGTGTAGGTGTATGTGTGGTTGTGTGCGTGCTTGTGTGTGTGCATGCGTGTGTGTGTGTGTGTTTGTACATGTATTTGATGTGTGTGTGTGCATGTTTGTGTGCGCGCATGTATTTGACGTGTTTGTGGGTTTTCGCAGCCTCTGGATGTGGCTTTGAAGGCGGCCTTGAAGGGGGAGCTGGAAGTCGTGGTTCTGGCCCTGCTGAAGACCCCCGCTCAGTACGACGCTGAGCAGCTCAAACTGGCCATGAAGGTGAGCACTGACCACACCCTCCTGCACCTGTGGTGACAGACAATCAGTGGACACATCTAACTGACAATAACTAATGTCTGTCAGTGGCACACTGATGCACTGTTGTATTTGTCGAACTTATGAATTCTTGTGTATAGGCTCCCTCCCCCACAATCTTGTGTGCGGGATTTTTTTTCTATCATTACTCATTGTGTTGGGTGTGTGTGTGTGTGTGTGTCTGTGTGTCAAAGGCTAACTGTTTGCTCTACAAGCCCTGGAGATTTAAAAAAAAATGGTTTTAAAGAGGAAGAGCGCCTACATTGTTCACTTTCACGACTTATTTAAAGACACGCCTGCTTCCTCACTCGGGCCTGCCTGCGGAATGCAGCACTGCCGCTATGCTGGTGTGATTGCCGTGGTTACCAAATGTGATTGTCGTACTGCGGTTTCGCAACCTTTTCCGGTTGCGTGTTGAAATTTTTGCTGGTGAGAGGTGGCGTTTGACTTTGCTCTGTTTGCCTGTTATGGTGGGGAGGTGGCATCTTTTTTTTTTTTTCCATCCAGTCAAGAGGACATCTAACCCCGAGCTGCCCAACCCTATTCCTGGAGATCTGTTGACCTGTGGGTTTTCACTCCATCCCTAACTAGGCACACCTCTTTCAACAGTTAGAGGTCTCGTTGAGCTGCTAATTAGCATAATCAAGCGTGCTAAATTACGGTTAAAACAAAAACCTAGGGGACAGTAGATCTCCAGGGAGACAGTTGGGCAGCCATTTTCTAACCTCATGATCATTTGACCCAGAGAGTCTTATTCTGTTCTGTTTTTTATTTATTTTAAAATTTTAATTTAACATAAAGAGCTTAACCCAAAGAGCCCCCAGCAGTCCCCTTCTTTTCTGTTCTCCTTCTGCTTGCTTCTCTGAATGTGAACAAGGTAATTTACATGCCTAATATCCTCAGACTGGATGTGTAAATTGAGCTGTTTGATAGGTCTGAACTCTTACTGTTAGTGGCTTGAAAACCAAAGACTTTTTTTGATACCTCCAGCACTGAAAATAAATAATGTTTATAAAAGCAAAGTAATGTTCTAGGGTCAATTGCAGTGTGCTTAACTGGAGTTGAAACCTCAGGTTAAAAACCTCTGGACCACAAAATGGCATTGCAACTGGAACAGCTAATCCTTATTCCACAGCTTTGGATAGCTGCTCCAGTTATGTAGGTCTGTGGTCTTGAGGTTTAAACATATTTACAAAAGCCAAGTTTATAATCTACTTTCAGTGCAAGAGGTATAAAAAAGTTCCTGGCTTTCAAGCCACCAACATAGTATATTTCAGCTACTTTTCCACATCCTGACACAAGAAGGCAGTTGCAGGTGTATCTGTTTAGGTATTTCAAGCCAGTGTATGGATCATAATTTATTTAGAAGCTTGAATGTATGCAGGAGTTTGAATTGCTGTGTTTGGTGTTGCTTTTTCAGGGTCTGGGGACAGATGAGGATACCCTGATTGAGATTCTGGCCTCCCGGACCAACAAGGAGATCCTAGAGCTAAAGAAAGCCTACAAGGAAGGTGTGTCACACCTGTGCACATTTAAATGAGCTGAACGGGCGGGTTGCTCACTTGTGCGGTTTGTGTGTTTGCGTAGACATGCATGTCTGTACATGCGCACGTGGTGTGTCTGCCTCTGTTTGTCTGTATGTGTGTGTGTGCTTGTTCGTCTGTGTCTGCATGTTTATATGAGCGCACATGAGTGTGTGCTCATGTACTGTGCATATGTACCATACATAGTGTGTGTGTGTGTGCTTGTTCGTTTGTGTCTGTGCATGTTTAATAGAGCGCACATGAGTGTGTGCTCATGTGCTGTGCATATGTGCCGTACTGTGTGTGTGTGTGTGTGTGCGCTTGTTCCTTTGTGTCTGTGCATGTTTAATAGAGCGCACATGAGTGTGTGCTCATGTGCTGTGCATATGTGCCGTGCAGTGTGTGTGTGTGTGTGTGTGTGTGTGTGTGTGCATACATGTGTGCAAAGGAGGCTGAACCCTCAGTGTTATCTGCAGTATGGACACTCAGAGCCCACATGTTTCTCTGCAGAATACAAGAAAGAGCTGGAAGACGACATCAAATCCGACGCTGGTGGAGACTTCAGGAATGGTCTGCTCGCCTTGTGCAAGGTGTGTGTGTTTGCGTGAGTTTTACGTCTGTCTGTCTCTTTGTTAACAAATTGAAGAGGATCCTCCCTGATCAAAACGGCGATTGTGGGGTGGGGTGGGGTGGGGGTGGGGGTGAGGGGGGCAGGCAGACAGACGACATTTCTTGTTGCATCACAGTGATACATCCACTCACTTCATTTTCCACCACAGGCCAACAGGAGTGAGGACAACACGGTGAACGAGCAGCGTGCTGACGAAGATGCGAGGGTGAGAGAACTCTCTCTCCGTGTGTGTGAGAGAGAGTGAGAGTGATGTTTTCTCCTGTCGCACCCAAAATGGACGTTCCTGGTCTGACCGCGTCTCCGCCCCCAGGCTCTGTACGAGGCCGGAGAGAAGAGGAAGGGAACCGACCTGTCCGTCTTCATCAACATCCTCACCACCAGGAGCGCCCCGCATCTCCGCAAAAGTGAGATCGCCGGGACAACGCTCGACTCTCACGCGCATCACAGGAACCAGAAGCTAATAGAATAAAATAAAAAATAAATATGTCATGTGTTTAATTGTGTGAGACTAAAATAAGCTATACAGTGGAATTTTAGGTGTATGTATTCAAGGTCATGTGTTCTCATCTCTTGCCAGCGTTCGAGAGGTACTCAAAGTACAGCAAAGTGGACGTCGGAAAAGCCATCGATCTGGAGCTGAAGGGGGACATTGAGACCTTGCTCACTGCTGTCGGTGAGTGGGCAGACTCCTGCAAATTCCCCTCAGAATGGCTGCCTGTTCCTAAAATTCTAGAAGGGGGAGTGGTGACACTGTTACCGAGCGGCTCCCGCTGATTCCAGGACTTTTGATAGGTTCCTCAGACTAACTTGTGGATTGTGATTGGACAGACCCTTGCTCTTCCCTCTCAGCCATGTCCCCAGTGCCCAATGCGTATCTACTGCTATGTGTGTGACTTCATTCTCCCTGTGAATGTGGTCCCAGTCTATACCAGCAAATGCCTTCACGGGCAACTTGTCAGATGTGTTTCTCTTAAGACGAAGGAGTTTTTCCATTTTTATGGAATTTCCTTGTTAAGATAAAGCATTCCTGAGTGACTCACAATGTTTATATAACAAACAAAAAAAACAGTATGGAAAAGGGAAGTGTGAGCAGCACAAGAACTATTTTGGGTCCTGAGGGTATTGCGTTTCACTCGTTAGGCTGTTGAGACCCTAGAACTGCAGGGTTATAACTAATATTTTGCCAAAGATGAGATCTTGATACAGGAATTCACACCTATTGTCCTTTGTTTACATAGTATATTAAAACCTGAAATTATGGTTTCCCTATGGTTCTCTATTCGTGAAAAAATTGGGGGAAGAAAGATGAACAGAAAGTGCAAAAGTTGCTAATTGTTAAAACCTATCAGAAATGTTCCTATCTGCCCACCAAGGGGCGCTATAGTGACATCCTACCACTAGATGTCACTGCTGAATCAAAAGGCCGGTGCCCTATCTATACATTTTTAAAGTCTTACACTACAAAGAATTGTATACATTCCTTTACTTTTTAAAATGGTAGTAAAGAATTGCAAATGAATGGTCCCCTTTTTTATTTTTCTAAGAATGTTGTTGTTGTTGTTGTTGTTGATGATGATGATGATGATGACCTTGAAACCACTACTACTATAACTAATAATAATAATGATAATAATAATTCTGAAAAACTGAGAAGCTTCCAAGATAAACTGACTACTAACTACAGTTAATTTTTCAAGAAAAGAACAGGAATTATACGTGGTACTGACTGCCTCTTCCTGACTGGAGTTCTAAAGCGTAATGCAGTGATACTGTATCCAAGCAACTTCCGCTGATTCCAGAATTTGAAAAAGATTCTGCAGAATAATTTGTGGATTGCATGTAAAAACAGAGAGTGGGATATTTGTTTGATGCTAAAGGCCTTTGTATGTAAAATGAATATGCAGGGTTATGGTTTTGTTTTTGAAGTGGTATTTTTCTCTTTTTTTTAACATTTCTGCTGCTGTTTTGTTGCCTTCCCTTCTGCAGTGATGTGTGCCGGGAATAAGCCAGCATTCTTTGCCGAAAAACTCAACCTGTCAATGAAGGTAAGCCTTCCATTGCTGTTGTACATATCAGTCAAATGGATTTTTGTCATTAGAACCTTAATGATGTATGATCTGCATCATTGCTGTACATGGACACCTGGTAGGCTCAAGGAGTTTGCTGGTTTAGTAAATGTTCAGGGGAAAAAAGCTATGGATTTTATTCTATTGCATTTCAGACAATTATAAATATTTGCAAAAGTTAGCCAGCGAACTCCATACATGGCCTGGCAAGCTGTTCTACACCAACACATTATTTGTGGTGGAAAAATATACTTCAGTGCAAATTTTATGAATTAATTTGTCTATTTCAATGACAGAACTCAACTTGAAATATTGAGTGCTGTCCACTTAGTGAATCCTCCTACAATTTGGAAAACCTCAGTCAACCCCTCCCACCTCTTTCCGCTTAATTTCGTTTTGCTGAGTCTGAACAGTTAAGTCTTTCTCCTGATCTTAGAGCATTAAGTTATTTGTTCATATCTTCCTGCTTTCATTCCTGTAACCAGTTTAGTTGCCCTCCTGAACAGTTCAGTCTCTATCCTGAATAGCTCTGTTCCGAATCCTGAATCCTCCCGAGATTCTGAATCCTATTTGAGTCACGAATCTTCCCCGAATCCCAAAACCATACCGAATTGGGAGTCTTTCCACCATTTCCTCCCCGGATCATGAATCTTCTGACCTCTCCCCTTTCCTGTGCTGAACCCAGGGGTCTGGCACCAGGACTAAAATTCTGACCCGGATCATGGTGAGTCGCTCTGAGGTGGACCTGGAGAGGATAAAGGAGGAGTACAAGAAGAAATACGGAAAGACTCTATACCAGGACATTCTGGTGAGCTGATATGCCCGAGGGTTGCCGGGTAACAGGTTTGACTGGAAATGTTATTTAATGTGCAAAACGTATGTTTGTTTGTTAACTACTGGATCAGGTATGATTTAAAGAAAAACAAAAATGGTGAATGACCACCATGATGGCAGTTATTCTTATTACACTTTTCAAAAGCCGTGATTGGATATATTGTACAGCCCTAATTGTATGCTCGCTGTCTTTGTGTGAGGGGAGGGGGGGTGTTTAAACATGCCATAGGGGGTTAAGAGATTGAGTAGAGGGGGTAGAAACAATGGCTATAGTAGGTTGATGCATTGAGTAGTAGTAGCAGTTGAAGCCGGTATTAGCATGATGCAATATGCTGATAATTCCTTTCATGTTATTTGAAGGATGACACCAAGGGGGATTACGAGAAGATCCTGCTGGCTATCTGTGGAGAATGAGAACTGATCCTCCTTACTCCGGGAAGAGGAAAAACAAAAATAGCATTTACTTATTCTGCTTTTCATACCCAGGACATGTGCATGGCAAGCATCAGTGGAGTCTGGATGACCAGTTATGTGCAAATAAAGTTCTTTATATTGATAGCATATTAGCCTGTCTGTGTCTTACTCAATACCTCGGTCACTCTGCGATAATTTGTTTCCCAACGTTTATTTGTTTTCATGTGACAATATTTGTGGCATGTAAAATATCTAAATTAAGAACGCACAGTAAAAACATGGCACTGTCACTTTAAAGAGCTTAATATTTGGTCTATAAGTATAACTATGGGAAGTAACTGTATTTATGTTGTCATTTACACTATTATGCTTTATGTGGCAATTTAGCAAAAAAAAGTTATTTACTCGTGAAATTCTGTGGGTTAGCCTGAATTGTTACTGAAGCTTTGCAGTTCAGCTACTCTGATTTTCACCTTAAGGTTTGTTATTTAAAAAGGAAAGATGGCTTCATTCAGAACTGCACGCACCCTAACCTTATAACCTCAGGGTGCTGTGTGTGTAAACCATGATGACGTCTGATACAGTATGTCTGGCCAAATTCTAGAGTTGGACTTTGCTAGGGAACAAATAGTCATTTTCTTCCCCTGGCTCGCTATCCTGTCTGGGTGTGGCTCTGATGGCAGATGGTGATACAAGCAAACTTAACCACTGGCCTATAACGTAACGGTGGCTGCTTGCTATAACCAATCAGATTGCTAGAAAGAAGTAACACACACTAACTTCAGAATGTCCAGAATACCAGCACCCATATCTCCGTAGGAGAGTGGCAGTCGATCTGTGCCATCTTTGGAACTGGTGGACCGAATACAACGGGACTACAACAGCTCCTGCTTTTGCCACTGAAAAGTATCCTGTGACTTTACTGTTAAATTTTGAGGAGGCTGAAGGTAGACCTGTCCCATGTTTGTGTTTTTCACAGTTGTGACAATATTTAAATAGCAGTCTACTGCATACATGTTTGGTTTGGCATTTACCCAATTAGTCTATGCCAAAGATTTCAACACAAGCCAGTTCTCCTGGATACAATCTATTACTGTGCTATATGACAAGACTCATGGACACCTCATTTAATATATGTAGCCACGATGGGGGTTATTATGAATATAATTTATATGACTAAATATCTGTAATTATTTCTCATTACTGCCGAAAGATTATGATTTGTAATTATTTCTCGTTACTGCCGATGGAAATGTAATTTCCGGAGCCACCATGACATAATTTTGACAGTGAAGCATGGAGGTAAAAAAAAGGTTCATAGAAAGATGAATAAGAACACAACCAATCGCAGGTATGAATCCTGGGACTACACGTTGACTTCATCAGTTCCAGTTTGCAAATCCATGTTAATAGAGAATGCTGAAAACACGGCAATATAGTGTAAAATACATTTTTATTGATTGGTTGCTGATAGTTATAAAATCAGTGGTGTAACACACGGGTGCTCTCTGAGGTGTAAGATGGGTGCTGTTCCAGCGGAGTTACAGAAAAGCCCTGTAGACCTGCTGCCACACACGTTATAGCATAGTGCTTAAACGGCTGTACTTCTTATGGTAAACTCGTAGTTCACTTTAAGATTCACGGCTGAGGTGCCGCCAGTCTTTCAATGCGTGCTCAAATCTAGCATGTTCCGAAAAAGGAGATTTGACTGAAAGGGCAACATTTCTAAACCGCAAAGCAACTTTTCGATTTCCGCCAATGCTTTTAATCATTCCCAGGGAGCCTTGCTAACATTGCTGGATAAAGATTGCACAAAACCGACAGTGCCTAGTTTTTGAGGCCCGTGGATTTCAACGTTTGACTTCCGATTACAATAAATTTAATATGTGAAAAATTTAAACTGATGGAAGTAGACAAAATTACACTCCCCTGGCTCTTCGCATGCGGTGAATTCCATACTGCTTTTTAGTTGGTATGTGTATCTATTATGAGCAGTGGGGGAATTTAAGTGAGGTGAAGAGTTGTGTCCTGGATGGGGCTTAATATATATGTATTTCATCACAGGCATTTAAAAACATATTTTATACTTAGTTTTGGTATGAGCCCCTCATTTATTTGCAAAATATCATGTTTAATTATCCCAGCGAATAACTTTGGCAGCATGTCTGTTTGTTGGTTAACGATTGCACAAATCCAATATGTGGTTTTGTTCAAAGTCTCATGCCTGAGCAAACTTAACGTGATATAAATTCAGCCATGAGGACACAGACGGACAGTGTCCATAACCAGAGTGAGGTGAGTTCCAAAATGATTTTCTTTCAAGTTGCAATTATTTGTTATAAGTAAGTGATGTGCATCTCTGCTTGATTGTTACTCGATTGTTACTTAATTGTTAAGTACTGCGTCTTCAGATGCATGTAATGGATCATTGTTTCTGGGGCTTGACATTAAGGTTTTGGCTCACCAGCCACTGTGGCAAGTGGTCTTATTATCCACATGTACACATCAATATTTGTATTTGAAGGAAAAGGGAACACACAAAAACATATTGGAATTGTGTGACTTTTTTGGAAATGTAATGTCAAATATATTTTTCACAGATGTATTTTTAAAATACATTTCATTATCTCAACAGTGGCCACAATATGCGTGTTTGCCAGTGTTGATGATATTGCAATGTATATTTAAATATTGTAGGATATTCCTTTTCCATTACATTTTCTTGCAATACTGAGCACATTAATTTTGAAAAAACTTAATTAATAGAAATAGTTTTTGTAATGATTTTAATTAAAATAATAATTATGTGTTTCGACAGTTATGAAGATGAGGGCTCTCCTGCTCTTGTGTGTCACACTGGCTGTGCTTTTGTCCATCGTTCAATGCGATAGGCAAAAGGGACGCACACCCCACCCCCGTCCCCATTCTGATGGGAACGATCATGATCATGGTCACGGCCATGGTCACGGTCATGGTCACAGTCATGGTCATGGTCATGGTCATGGGCACGGTCATGGTCATGGGCACTCGCATTCCCATGGGAAAGGGCATGATCACCATGCCAACGGAAGCCTGAAGATATACCAGGAGAACCGCGACTTTGCTTTCCGTCTGTACAAGCACATCTCCGCCCAGCCCGATTCTCAGTCCAAGAACGTTTTCTTCTCCCCACTGAGCGTGTCCGTGGCCCTGGCCGCTCTGTCCTTGGGGGCCAGAGGGAAGACGCACCAGCAGCTCTTTGAAGGTCTGGGCTTCAACAGCACAGACATCACTGAAGAGGAAGTGAACCAGGCCTTCCAACACATCCATCACAACCTCAATGAGAAATCAGACGTAGACCTCTCGCTCGGGAATGCACTCTTCATTGCACAAAACTTCAAGCCACGCCCTGAGTTCCTGGAGAGCATGAAACGCTATTACCTGTCAGAGGGTTTCAGCACCGACTTCAGCAAGACTGAACAGGCCAAGGAGCAGATCAATAAGTATGTGGATGAAAAGACCAAGGGTAAAATAACACAGCTGGTTGAGGATGTGGATCCCCAAACAGTAATGTATCTCATCAACTACATATACTTCAAAGGTGAGGGGCATGTTACATAGAGCCTCAGTTTGAATCCTTTTCAAAACAGGATTTTTTCAAATATATGGTTAACTTTAGATGCCTGTCTAGAAATCAACAGTTTTGTTTTTTGTAAATCTGTAATACATTCTGGTCACTGTGCCTGTTCAGTGTTTGTCTTGTAAGCTTTCTTTAAATAACACATTTACATTGTTTCCTGCAGGTAAATGGGAGATTCCTTTTGATCCCAAAGCAACCAAGGAAGACCAATTTCATGTTGATGATAAAACAACCGTTCCTGTTCAGATGATGTATGAAGAGGACGATTTCCATGTTTTCCATGATGAAGAGATCTCCACTCACGTTCTCCAGCTGCATTATAATGAGTCTGTCTCAATGATGCTGGTCCTTCCGGAGAAAGGATTGCAGGGTCTGGAGGAAGTAGTCTGCAAAAACCATTTATGGAAATGGATCAGATCTGTGAAGAAGAGGTAGCCTTTTTTAATCAAGTGGATTTAGAATGTGGACCCACAACACACAAATATCCTTCTCATATGGGAAAATGACAACTTGTTTACTAAGTTTGTTAAAAATGTTTAAAAACAGCAAATATTACAACATAAGAACAAAGCTGTTAATTCTGATGAAAACAGGTCATGTGTAAACAGTCTTTTGATGTGTGCCTCAATCTATCTAACGTACAAAAAAGCGATTTGACTCAAAAGGCAACATTGATTAATTGCAAAGAAACTTTTCAATTTCTGCCAGTTCTTTTGTTATCCTTGTTTAGCATGCATGGTAAAAAGTGATATAAATTTTCAAACTGTGCAATATATTATGTAGTACAGTTTGTAAAAAAATGTATGTAAGATTTAGAACACGCATTATCTGCTTTTATTTCTTCTTGTACTGTTTTAGTATTTCCAATACATCTACCTCTGTTTTACAGAATGCACTGATATTTGGGACATGGACATGTTTTTATGTTTTGTAGTGAAGCCAGTGAAGTGTTGAAAATTATATTTATTTATATTATCCTTAATTGTGCTACCTATGTTACCTTCACAGGAAGTACATGGTGTTTGTTCCAAAACTTTCCCTGAAGACCTCGTATCAGTTGAAAGACATCCTGTCTGGAATGGGAATCACTGACATATTTGAGCCTACTGCAGACCTCAGTGGAATATCAGAGGGTGGGAAATTGGTTGTATCTAAGGTAGGAAAAACCTGAAACTCTCTAAAAAAAAAATGAGGGCCAGCACAAAGACGTTATTTCTTCATATTCCTCCTGGATAAAATAAAGTGCACTGACTTTCTTCAAAAAAAAAAACTGTACCAAAAAGCCTGTCTTGTGCTGGTACTGTAAATACATCCCAGCCAGTAAATTAGCTTTCCCTGTATGACGAGGCTATTTACTGCATATCTTACAAACACAGCATGTTCAATATGTCTGTATTTCTGAAGTATGTGTGCTGTGTTTCGCTAGGTTGTTCACAAAGCTACCCTAGACATGGATGAGGCTGGAGCAACAGCGGCCGCGGCAACGGGAGTCGAAATTATGCTGACTTCAGCCCAATTCCCTAGCACCCCTGTCTTGAAGTTCGACAAACCTTTCATGGTTTTCGTGCTCAATCGCGAAACCAGAAGTGTACTGTTCATGGGCAAAATTGTGAACCCAGCAGAAAAATAAAATGATTGTACTATGAACATGTGTTGATTTCATTGAACTGACAAATACTGTAAATACCACTGTGGAAAAGCAATGATTTCCATTTCAAGATTTCTAACACTACAAACAAACCATTACTGACAAAAGAATGCATACAGGGGAGTTCTCATTTTCACTTTGATATCAGTACCTGAAAAGTACTGCATAAATATAATCTATTATTATTGTTATTATTATTATTATTATTGGTAGTAGTAGTAGGAGTAGGAGTAATAGGAGTAGCAGTATTGCTCTCTTCAGAGTATACCCCCAGGAAAACAGTCATTAACCTTTTTTTACTGCAAATTAATTGATTTTTATTTCTGGGAGTTGGCTGCTTATGTTGTAATTTATTTATTTTATTGTTTTGCTCACTAAAATAATAAATGGTCTAACCAGGTAAGGATGTGATTTTGTAATCTGTTAGTAAAAGCAAATATTAGAACTAATTAGTCTCTAATTACCCTACCTGTATGTCTTTGGACTGTGGGAGGAAACTGGAGTACCTGGAAGAAACCCATGCGAACACACAGAGAGGTCCAGGCCGGGATTCAAACCCAGCACCTTCTTGCTGTGTGATGACCTCTTGATATTAATTATTATTATTACCCCCCAAGCAAGTCAATTGATTGTTTGTTTATTTATTTATTTATTTATTTACCGCACCTTAATTAATTTGTATTTCTGGGAGTGCTTAGTCAGCACCTAACCTTTAGCAAGGGACAGTATGTTATTTAAACCAGAATAACATAGTTAATGTCCTTTAGCTAACATTAGCTGCAATTTTATGTTTGCTGCTGATGAGTTAGTCATAACAAATATTTTCTTATCAGAATGTAGAGCTAGGTACTTGTTAACTGGACAGCTATCTGGCTACGTAGATACTTGGCAACAGAAATGTTTTTTTATTTGGTTTGGGTTAACTGTTAGAGTTAACGACCATTCATTACTGACCATTGATTCCTGGTATGAAAGATAAAAGCTATGAGGAAAGACTGAAGATACTTGTCCTCTTCAAGCTTAGTAAAAGGAGACTCAGGGGTGATTTGATTGAGGCTTTTAAATTAATAAAGGGGACCAACAAAGTGAACCACTAGATATTCTTCAGGTTGAGTTCTGTTAGTAGAACTATGGGACATAAATGGAAATTAGCAAATGGTAAATTCCATACAGCCATTGCCAGCAGCCATACCTCCATGCACTCTGCTCCTGCCAAATGGCTGAAGCTAAGCAGGTGTGGGCTTGGTTAGTACTTGGATGGGTGACCACCAGGGAATACTGAGTTGCTGCTGGAAGTGGTGTTGGGTGGGCCAGCAGGGGGCAATCTTCCCTCTGGTACAAATAAACCCCAATGCCCCAGTGCAGTGACGGGGACACTGTGCTGTAGTTGATGCCGTCTTTTGGATGAGACGTTAAACCGAGGTCCTGACTCTCTGTGGTCACTAAAGATCCCATGACACTTATCGCTAAGAGTAGGGGGTTCCCCGGTGTCCTGGCCAAATCCCAGATCTGGCTCTCGCAAACTTGCCACTAAAAATCATCCCCAGACTTAATTGGCTAAATAAATGTTCTCTCCCTCTCCACCTTCGCTAATGTGTGATGAGCGTTCTGGCGCAAATTGGCTGCTGTGCATCACCCAGGTGGGTGCTACACATTGGTGGTGGGTGAGGTGAGTTCCCCTTCACTGTAAAGCACTTTGAGCATTTGGAAAAGTGCTATATAAATGTAATTAATAATAGGAAGAGTTTTTTCATGCAGAGAGTAGTCAATGTGTGGAATAGCCTGTCAGGTCATGTAATAGAGACAGAAACTCAAGACTAGGCTTGATACAGTGTTAGATACTATCTAGTCTGTAGGTAATCAGAGCACTAATTCAGTTAGGAAAATGGCGAGCATTGTTGGGCTGAATGGCCTGTCTCATCATTATGTTATGTTATGTTATGTTGCATGCATAAGCAATGCAGCTGACGCTACTTTACATTGTGTTACATTACATTTATTTGGCAGATGCTGTTATCAAAAGTTATGCAATAAGTGCACACCGAACGTCCTTGGGACTACTTCAAAACGCAGGTCCGATAAGCTACAATTCCCATTATGTAACAGTTATCCATAGCCATGAACATATGCCCCAAAGGGATATTTCACTTAAAGGGCAACATTTATGAACTGCAAAGAAACTTTTCGATTTCTGCCAATTCTTTTGTTTAATTATTCCCAGCGATAGCCTTGTTAACATTGCTTGAGAAAGATTGCACAAAATCAACAATGGATGGTTTTTAAAGTCAATGGAGTTCAAAGTTTGACCTCTGATTAAAGTAAAGTTGACAAATTCAAATTTCCACATGATGGCAGGAGAGGACATTTCAGATCCTTAGTATCATGGATACAGTGAGTTCCATACATCCATCCATCCATTATCTATACCCGCTTATCCTGAGCAGGGTCGTGGGGGGTGCTGGAGCTGATCATTCATTGGGCGAGAGGCAGGAATACACCCTGGACAGGCCGCCAATCTATCGCAGAGCACACACACCATTCACTCACGCACTCATACCTATTGCCAATTTAGAGTCTTCAATTAGCCTACCTGCATGTCTTTGGACTGTGGGAGGAAACCGGAGTACCCGGAGGAAACCCATGCAGACACAGGGAGAACATGCAAACTTCGCACAGAAAGGCCCCAAGCCGCGATTCAAACCTACAACCTTCTTGCTGTGAGGGGACAGTCCACTGCACCACCGTGCCACCCGAGTTCCTTACAAATTTTTAAATTTCCTTCTGCAGATATGTGTATATGTCATCGCAAGCAGGGGAATTTAAAAGAGCTTAAGGGTTTTATGCTGGATGGGGCTTTACACATGCCTTTATCATGTATTTAATGAAATGTATTCAAATATAGGCTATTTTATTTATACTTTGTTTTGGTATGGTCTCCTCTTTTATTTGTAAAATTCATTTTCACTAATTCCAGTGAATAGAACAGAATAACTTTATTTTACCTGGGGTGAACTTTAACTTGGTCAGCATTTCTGATTGTTGGCTAATGATTGTACAAATCCAATACGTGATGTTTCAATGTAACCCATTTAGTTCAAAGTCTGAAGCCTGATCAAACTGGACACTGTATATAAATTCAGTCATGAGGACAGAGACAGTGTCCATAACCAGGGTGAGGTGAGTTCAACATGTATTTTAATCAAAGTTACACATTTTTAAAAATAAATATGTGGTGTACATCTTTGCTTGATTATTTACTACAACTTCAGATGTAAAAAAATGGATCATTGTCGCAAAGTACTTTATTTTCAGCCATAATAATAATAAACTTTTCTCATTATTATGCATTCTTATGAATGTAAATTCTTAGGTACTGTATTTACAGTTACAAAAATTGTCTCATTGTCAATATGTGAATGCCTCAGATATTGCATTGAAAGAGCCCAAACATACTGCAACATATTGTAAACGTGCTCCCTTTTGGGAAATATTATTGGAAATATGTTACAGATGTGTTTTCTTAAAATGTATTGCAGTATCTAAATAGTGGCTATAATATGTGTATTTGACGAATATTGTGAAGTGTTGATGATCTAGCTATTCATATTTCAATATAGCAGTATATTCATTTTCCTTTGACTATTCTTGTAATATTAAGAGTTTTAAATTTGAAACAATTTTATTCATTAATATATATATTTTTTACAATGCTAGTAATTAAAACAATTATTATGTGTTTTGTCAGTTATGAAGATGAGGGCCCTCCTGCACTTGTGTGTTGCACTGGCTGTGCTTTTGTCCATTGTGCAATGCGACCATAATGGTCATGGGCACGGTCATAATCACAGCCACGGTCATGGGCATGATCATGATCACAGCCACGGTCATGGGCATGATCATGATCACAGCCACGGTCATGGGCATGATCATGATCATGATCACAGCCACGGTCATGGTCATGGGCACTCACATTCTCATGGGAAAGGGCATGAACACCATACCAACGGAAGCCTGAAGATTTACCAGGAGAACCTCGACTTTGCTTTCCATCTGTACAAGCACATCTCCGCCCAGCCCGATTCTCAGTCCAAGAACGTCTTCTTCTCCCCTCTGAGCGTGTCCGTGGCCCTGGCCGCTCTGTCCTTGGGGGCCAGAGGGAAGACGCACCAGCAGCTCTTTGAAGGTCTGGGCTTCAACAGCACAGACATCACTGAAGAGGAAGTGAACCAGGCCTTCCAACACATCCATCACAACCTCAATGAGAAATCAGACGTAGACCTCTCGCTAGGGAATGCACTCTTCATTGCACAAAACTTCAAGCCCCGCCCTGAGTTCCTGGAGAGCATGAAACGCTATTACCTGTCAGAGGGTTTCAGCACCGACTTCAGCAAGACTGAACAGGCCAAGGAGCAGATCAATAAGTATGTGGACGAAAAGACCAAGGGAAAAATAACTCAGCTGGTTGAAGACGTGGATCCACTAACAGTAATGTATATCATCAATTACATATATTTCAAAGGTAAGGGACATTCTACATAGAGCCTCAGTTTGAATCCTTTTCAAAATAGGATTTTTTCAAATATATGGTTAACTTTAGATGCCTGTCTAGAAATCAACTGTTTTGTTTTTTGTAAATCTGTAATACATTCTGGTCACTGTGCCTGTTCAGTGTTTGTCTTGTAAGCTTTCTTTAAATAACACATTTACATTGTTTCCTGCAGGTAAATGGGAGATTCCTTTTGATCCCAAAGAAACCAAGGAAGACCAATTTCATGTTGATGACAATACAACCGTTCCTGTTCAGATGATGTACAAAAAAGACAATTTTCACGTATTTCATGATAAAGAGATCTCCACTCACGTTCTCCAGCTGCATTATAATGAGTCTGTCTCAATGATGCTGGTCCTTCCGGAGAAAGGATTGCAGGGTCTGGAGGAAGTGGTCTGCAAAAACCATTTGAGGAAATGGATCAAATCTGTGAAGAAGAGGTAGCTATTTCAAATCAAGCGTTAAGTCGATTTATAGTGTGAACCCACAACACACAAACATCCGTCTCATATGGGGAAAAGTCAACTTGTTCACTCAGTTTATAAAAAGTATGTATACAGAATTTTAAACCATAAGACATAAGACCAAAACTTTTAGTGGTGATGAAAGCAGGCCATGTGTAAACAATGTGCTTCAATTGCTTATTGCCTGAAAAGGAGATTTGACTGAAAGAGCATTTCTAAACTGCAAAGCAACTTTTCAATTTCCAATTATTTGTTTAACTATTCCCAATGATATCCTTGTTAAAATCGCTGGAAAAAAGCAATATAAATTTTCAAACAGTGCAATATGTAATATAGTGCAGTTTGTAAGAAATGTATGTAAGATTTTGAACGCACAGTAGCTGCTTTTATTTCTTTTTGTACTGTCCTAATATTTCCACCAATATTAGTAGAATTAATTTGCATCATAGAATGTGCTGATATCTGGGACATGGACACGTTTTTAGGTTTTGTAGTGAAGCCAGTGAAATGTTGAAAATTATACTTATTTATATTATTCTTAATTATGCTACTGATGTTACCTTTACAGCAAGTACAAGGTATTTGTTCCGAAACTGTCCCTGAAAACCTCATATAAGCTAAGAGGCATCCTGTCTGAAATGGGAATCACTGACATATTTAAGGATACTGCAGACCTCAGTGGAATATCAGAGGATGGGAAATTGGTTGTATCTAAGGTAGGAGAAATTTGAAACAGCTTTGAAAAAACTTAGCGTCAGCACAAAGACGTTATTTCTTTCAATTCTTCCTGGATTTAATGAAGCGCATGGACTTTCTTAAAAAAAAAGAAAACTCTACAAAAAAACCCTGTCTTGTACTGGTAAATATCACCCAGTAAATATAGCTTCCCTGTATGAATAGCCAATTTACTGTATACTGTACCTTATAAACACAGTGTGTTCCATATGTCTGTATTTCTGAAGTATGTGTGCTGTGTTTCGCTAGGTGGTTCACAAAGCTACCCTAGACATGGACGAGGCTGGAGCAACAGCGGCCGCGGCAACGGGAGTCGAAATTGTCCTGACTTCAGCCCCATTCCCCAGTACCCCTGTCCTAAAGTATGACCGTCCTTTCATGGTTTTCGTGCTCAATCGCGAAACCAGGAGTGTACTGTTCATGGGCAAAATTGTGAACCCAGCAGAAAAATAAAATGACAGCATATGAACGGCTCAAAGTTGTCTCAACGTTTTTATGTCAATGCACAAACAAATACTATAAACACCGCAATGGAAAAACTTGTGATATGCATTTCAAGATTTTTAACCATGAAAACATACCAGTGCTGTCAGTCTTTTGCATTATCCTAAAAGAATGCATATAGGGGAGTTCTCCTTTTCACTTTGATATATGTAGTTGAAAAGTACTACATGAATTTAATACATTATTGTTATAATCTGTAAGTAAAAGCAAACAATCGGACCACAGGCATAAGAACACACTCGCGGTGAAAAAGAGGTCAGTTTGTCAAAGTGCACTTCGGTTAAACGGATGCCCAAAATAGATTTGACTGAAAAGGTAATATTTGTAAATTGCAAAATAACTTATCAATTCCTGGAAAAGATAGCACAAAGTCAACATGGCATGGTTTTTAAGGCCCACGAAGTTCAAAGTTTGACTTCTGATTGAATTAAACTTATGAAATGCAAAATTTAACCTGATGCCTGCAGAAGAAATCCCGGTTCCTTGGATGCAGTGAGTTCCATAGTAATTTTAGTGAGAAATAAATTTTGTACTGCAGATAATGTATGTATATGTAATGGCAGATGGGGATTTTTCAGGGAGGGGGAGAGTTTTATGTTGGATAGGGCTTATTCCATGCCTTCTCTGTGTATTTCTTCAAATGCCTTTTCAAATATAGGCTTCTTTATTGATACATAGTTTTGGCAATCTGTCCTCTTTTCTTGGTAAAATCTTAGGTTCATTAATCCCAGTGTATAGAAATGAATAACTGTATTTTACCCCGATTAACTTTAACTTGGTCAGCATTTCTGTGTGTTGATTGCACAAATCCAATATGTGGTTTAAAAAAAACCCCATTTAGTTCAAAGTCTGATGATGATAAAATTGAACATCGTATATAAATTAAACGATGAGGACAGAGACAGTGTCTATATAGCCAGAGAGAGGTGAGTCCTACGTTTATTTTAATTAAAGTTTTAAAAAACACATTAAAAAAATATATGTGGTGTGCATCTTTGCTTGATTGTTAACTGCAATTTCAGATAAGAAAACGAATCATTGTTGCTTTATTTTCAGCCATAATAATGCATGATTGTTTCAAAGTACATCATCAAAGTAATGAACCAGAATGTACAGGGAAATCAAGATGACCTGGATGGCTTTTTTCTCATTATTATGCATTCTTATATCCTTATGTTTTTAGGAACAGTATCTACTGATACAAAAATAATCACCTGATCCATATGTGTACAGCTTAGTATTTGTATTGGAAGAGCTCAAAGTAAAATGGAACATACTGCAACATATTGTAAATGTGCTACTTTTTGGGAAATATAATTGGAAACATTTCACAGATGTGTTTTTAAAATGTATTGTAGTGTCTAAAAAGTGGCCACAATATGTGCATTTGTCTGATAGTGTAAGGTGTTCATGATCTAGAAATATATATTTCAACATAGACGTATATTCATTTTCTTTGCCATTTCTTGAGCATTATAATATTGAAAAATTTTATTAATTGATATTGTGTTTTGCAATACTTGTAATTCAAATTATTATTATACGATGAGGGCCCTCCTGCACTTGTGTGTTGCACTGGCCGTGTTTTTGTCCATCGTGCATTGTGACAATCGTGGTCATGGTCACGATCATAGTCATGGTCATGGGCACTCACATTCCCATGGGAAAGGGCATGATCACCATACCAACGGAAGCCTGAAGATATATCCATCAGAACCTCAATGAGAAAACAGACGTAGACCTATCACTAGGGAATGCACTCTTCATTGGACAAGACTTCAAGCCCCGCCCTGAGTTCTTGGAGAGCATAAAATGCTATTACCTGTCAGAGGGTTTCAGCACCGACTTCAGCAAGACTGAACAGGTGAAGGAGCAGATCAATAAGACCAAGATAAAAAGACCAAGGGAAAAATAACACAGCTGATTTACCTTAAACACAATGAAAGCATTGGCAGAAATGCTTTTTAATTATTCCACCTTCGCAATATATTATAAAGTACAGTTGGTAAATTATGTATTTAAAATTTAGGACAGACAGTACACACTGTATCAGCTGAAAGAAATCCTATCTGGAATGGGAATCACTGACATATTTTAGGGCACTGCAGACCTCAGTGGAATATCAGAGGAAGATAAATTGGTTGTCTCTAAGGTAGGAACAAATCTGAAACTCTGTCAAAAAAATGTGGGTTAGCACAAAGAGGTGATTTCTTAATATTCCTCCTGGATATAATAAAGTGCACAGACTTTCTTTAAAACTGTACGAAAACCCTGTCTTGTTGTGGTCCTGTAAATATCTCCCAGTAAATTTGACTTCCCTGTACGAGGAGGCTATTTTCTGTACGTCTCATAATCACAGGACGTTCCACATGTCTGTGTGTTTGTGTTGTGTTTTTCTAGGTTATTCACTAGGCTACGCTCGACACGGATGAGGCTGGAGCAGCAGCGTCCGCAGTAACCGGAGTCCAAGTTGGGATGGCTTCACGCAATATGCCCTGCACCCCTGTCTTAAAATTTGACCATCCTTTCATGGTTTTCCTGCTCAATCGTGAAACCAGAAGTGTACTGTTCATGGGAAAAAATTTTGGACCCAGCAGAAAAATGAAATGACTGTGTGTGAACTGCTCAAAGTTGTCTACATTTTTAAAAAAAATTTCAATGTAATACCTTAAACACAGAAGTAGAAAAATAAAGATCTCCATTTCAAGATTTCAAACCATGCAAATTTCTGGGAGTTGGCTGCTAATGTCAAAATCTATTTATTTGCACTAAAATACTAAATGCCCAAACAAGGTATGGAGGTGATTTATGTAATCTGTTAGTACGAGCAAATATTAGAGCCAAAGTCATAAGACAAAAAACAAAACAAATCAGTTTATCAATGTACACTTCAGTTTGGCAGATTCTCAAAAGAGATTCCACTGAAAGGGCAATATTTATAAATTGCAGCACAACTTTTCGAGTCCTGCCAATTATTTTGTTAAATTTTTCCCAGAGATATCCTTGTTAACATTACTGAAAAAAGATAGGACAAAGCCATCGGCATGGTCTTTAGCAACTACGGAGTTCAAAGTTTGACATCTCATTAAAATAAACTTACGAAAGGCAAAATTTAGCCTGATGGCTTTAGAAGAAATCCCAGTTCCTTGGATGCAGCAAGTTCCATGGTAATTGTAGTGAGAAATGAATTAAATTCTGCATGTGCAATGGCAAGTGAGGGATTTTCAGGGAGGTGAAGAGTTTTATGCAGGATTGGGCTTATTGTATGCCCTCTCTATTTCATCCAATGCCTTTTCAAATATAGGCTTTTTTATTTATACATAGTTTTGGTATGGCATCCTCTTTTATTTTTAAAATTCTAGGTTCATTTATCCAGGTGGATAGAACAGAATAACTTTATGTTACCTGGGGGGAACTTTGTCTACATTTCTGTTTGTTGGCTAATGATTGCTAAATTCCAATAAGCTGTGTTTTTCCAAAAACATTTAGTTCAAAGTCTGATGCCCGATCAAATCGGATATCGTATATAAATTCAGCCATAAGGACAGAGACAGTGTCCATAACCAGGGTGAGGTGAGTCCTACATTTACTTTCATCAAAGTTACACATTCTTAAAAAAAATATGTAGTGTGCATTTTTGTTTTATTGTTCAGATGTAGAAAATGGATCATTGTTGAAGTGTTTTATTTTCAGCCCTAATAATACATGACTGTTTCAAAGTACATCATCAAAATGATGAACCAGAAGGTATAGGAAAACCCAGATAAGCTGAATGGCTGTTTTATGCATTCTTATGTGCTTAAGTTCTTAGATACTGTATCCACAGTTACAAAAACCTGTCTCATTGTCCACATGTGTAGAGCTCAGTATTTGTATTGGAAGAGCCCTAAGTAAAATGGAAAATGCTGAAACATGAAATTGTGTGACTTTTTGGTAAATATCATTGGAAATATACATTCACAGATTTGTCTTTCAAACATATTGCCGTATCTCAAAAGTGGCTACAAATTGTGTATTTGACAGATAGTGTGAAGTGTTGATGATATAGCAATATATACATATATATTTCAATATGGCAGTATATTCCCTTGCAATACTAAACATTTTCATTTTGAAACAATTTTATTTATTGATATTATCTTTTTACAATGCTAGTAATTAAAACAATTATTATGTGTTTTGTCAGTTATGAAGATGAGGGCCCTTCTACACTTGTGTGTTGCACTGGCTGTGCTTTTGTCTATCGTGCAATGCGACCATCATGGTCATGACCACAATCATGAGCACTCACATTCCCATGGGAAAGGGCATGATCACCATACCAACGGAAGCCTGAAGATATACCAGGAGAACCTCGACTTTGCTTTCCATCTGTACAAGCACATCTCCGCCCAGCCCGATTCTCAGTCCAAGAACGTCTTCTTCTCCCCACTGAGCGTGTCCGTGGCCCTGGCCGCTCTGTCCTTGGGGGCCAGAGGGAAGACGCACCAGCAGCTCTTTGAAGGTCTGGGCTTCAACAGCACAGACATCACTGAAGAGGAAGTGAACCGAGCCTTCCAACACATCCATCACAACCTCAATGAGAAATCAGATGTAGACCTCTCGCTAGGGAATGCACTCTTCATTGGACAAGACTTCAAGCTACGTCCTGAGTTCCTGGAGAGCATGAAACTCTATTATCTGTCAGAGGGTTTCAGCACCGACTTCAGCAATACGGAACAGGCCAAGGAGCAGATCAATAAGTATGTGGACGAAAAGACCAAGGGTAAAATTACACAGCTGGTTGAGGATGTGAATCCCTCAACAGTAATGTATCTCATCAACTACATATACTTCAAAGGTGAGTGACAAGCCAGATAAAGCCTTAATTTGAATCCTATTCAGAATAGCGTTGTTAAAAAAAAACCTCTGGTTAATTATAGATGCCTATCTAGAATTCAATATTTCATTTTTTGTAAATATAGATTAATTTCTGGTCACATTTACTGAGATGCCTTTATTTCCTGCAGGTAAATGGGAGATTCCTTTCGATCCCAAGGAAACCAAGGAAGACCAATTTCATGTTGATGACAATACAACCGTTCCTGTTCAGATGATGTACAAAGAGGACGATTTCCATGTTTTCCATGATGAAGAGATCTCCACTCATGTTCTCCAGCTGCATTATAATGAGTCTGTCTCAATGATGCTGGTCCTTCCGGAGAAAGGATTGCAGGGTCTGGAGGAAGTGGTCTGCAAAAACCATTTGAGGAAATGGATCAGATCTGTGGAGAAGAGGTAGTCTTTTTTAAATCAAGTGTTAAGTGCATTTTTATTTTGACCCCACAACACAGCCACATCTTACTCAAATGAGAAAATGTGAACTTGTTAATTTAATTAGTAAAGAATGCATAACAACAGCAAATATTAGAGCATAAGGCATGAGAACAAAAGTGTTAATGGTGATGAAAACAGGTTATTTTCAACGTGTGCCTCAATACAGCTAATGCCAGAAAAGGAGATTTGACTGAAAACTGCAAAGCAGCTTTTCAGTTTCTGCCAATTCTTTTTTTTTTTTAATTAAAAAAATATATATTCCCAGTGATATCCTTCTTAAAACTGATGGAAAAAGGCAATATCATTTTTCAAACTTCAATATAGTATGTAGTACAGTCTGTAAAACTGTATGTAAGATTTAGGACGCAATGTATCCATTTTTATTTCTTCTTGTTCTGTTCTATTTCCACTGTATTTCTGCTTTATAAATGCTCTGATATCTGGGACATGGACACGTTTTTATGTTTTGTAGTAAAGCCACTGAAGTGTTGAAATTATATTTATTTATATTATCCTTAATTATGCTACTGATGTTACCTTTACAGCAAATACAAGGTGTTCGTTCCAAAACTTTCCCTGAAAACCTCGTATCAGTTGAAAGACATCCTGTCGGAAATGGGAATCACTGACATTTTTGAGGGGACCGCAGACCTCAGTGGAATATCAGAAGAAGGGAATTTGGTTGTATCTAAGGTAGGAAAAACCTGATAATCTCTCAAAAAATGAAGGATAACACAAAGCGATTATTTCTTTATGGTCCTCCTGAATATAATAAAGTGCATTGACTTCATTAATAAAAGGTACCAAAAACCCTGTCTTGTACCGGTGAACATCCCCCAGAAAAACAATTATACTTCCCTGTATGAGTAGGTTATATACTGTATATCAGTTGAGTTTTGTACGTCTGTATTTCAGAAGTATGTGTGCTGTGTTTTTCTAGGTTATTCACAAGGCTACCCTGGACATGGATGAGGCTGGAGCAACAGCGGCCGCGGCGACGGGAATAGAATTTGTGCGGACATTCTTGCCGTCCACCACCCCTGTCTTGAAGTTCGACAAACCTTTCATGGTTTTCTTGCGCAACCGCGAAACCCGAAGTGTACTGTTCATGGGAAAAATTGTGAACCCAGCAGAAAAATAAAATGATTGTATTGTGAACCGTTCAAAGTTATCTGCATGCGCTGATTTCATTCCACAAGCATATACTGTAAACACCAACTGTGAAATAGTAATGATTTCCATTTCAAGATTTCTAACAATACAAACATACCATTGCTGTCAATCTTTTGCATTATCTTAAGTATGCATACAGTAGAGTTCTCCTTTTCACTTTAAAACTGTATCAGTGGTTCAAAAGTACCTTATAAAAATCTATTATTATTATTATTATTATTTTTATTATTATTATTATTAGTAGTAGTAGCCTAATATCATTATTGTTATTAGGAGTATGCAACGAGCAAGTCTTACAGTAGATGCATGCAGGCCTTTATTGTTTGCTCTACGATGTTACAAAGCCAAACAAACACACAAACGAACAAACTAAACACACGGAACAGGAGAAGGGATCAGACGCTACATAGCTTCCGCGTGTGTCTCTCATTCTAGCCTCCACTCTCACTGCAGGCAGAACAGATAAAGTGTTGCCAATCACTGCAATTGCTTACAGCTGTGGTTGTAGGCCAGCTGAACCATTTTCTCCAGCTGCACATGGCGCCCTAACCACACCACCCTGCCACATAGTAATAGTAGTAGTAGTAGTAGCCTAGTAGTAGTAGGACTAGTTGTAGTAGTAGGAGTAGTAGTAGCCTAGTAGTAGAAGTAGTAGAAGGAGAAGTAGGAGTAGTAGTAGTAATAGTCGTAGTAGCCTAGTAGTAGTCTGAGTAGTAGGAGTTGTAATATTGCTCATTTCGCTGTGTAGCCCCAGGCAAAACAATCATTAATCATTTATTTATTTTTTACTGCACATTCATTGATTTTTATTTCTGGAAGTTGGCTGTTTATGTTGTAATTCTTTTTTTAAAATTTTGCTCACTAAAATAATAAATACCATAACCAGGTAAGGGTGTGATTTATGTAATTTGTTAGTAAGAGATAATATTAGAAACAAAGACATAAGAACATACTCATAATGAAAAACAGGTTAATTTTTCCAAAGTGCACTTCAGGTTAGCTGATGTGCAAAAGGGATTTGACCGAAAGGGCAACATTTAGAAACGGCAAATTAACTTTTTGATTCCTGCCAGTAATTTTGTTTAATTTGTTCCAGTGATAGCCTTGTTAACCTTAGTGGAAAAAAAACATCACAAAATCAACATGGCATGGTTTTTAAGGCCCACGGAGTTCAAAGTTTGACTTCTTTGTTATTTCTTTTAATTCTTTTATTTCTCTTAGCATGGCTTTTTACCTGGTTTTAGTCTGGTTCTTACCCTCCCTGATTTACTTTTTATACTTTTATTTTGATTTGTACTACTTCTGTTTTTATACATTTAAAAAATGTTTTTATCTATTTTAAACTATTTACTCTGTTATTTATCAGACCTTGTTTGTCTGCTGTGTTTGTTGCTACACCACTTTCTCTACTGCTGCCATTCACCCTAATTTTCATCTTGATTTTAATTTTGTCCTTAGGTCTTAAATGTTTTTTTATATACTTCAATCACCCTGTTTTTTCTGTCTTTTTATGTACAGCACATTGAGTTGCACCCAATGTCGGAAATGTGCTTTATGAATAAAGTTTGATTGATTTTTTGATTGATTGATTCTGATTAAAGTAAACTTATGAAATTCAAAATTTTAACTGATGCCTTTAGAACAAACGCCAGTTCTGTGGATGCAGTGAGCTCTATAGTTATTTTAGTAAAAAATAAATTCTGTTCTGCATGTGTAATGGCAAGTGGGGGATTTTCAGGGAGGTGAAGAGCTGTATGCAGTATAGGGCTTATTGCATGCCCTCTCTATGTATTTAATCAAATGCCTTTTCAAATATAGCATTTTTTATGTATACACAGTTTTGGTTAGGCCTAATCTTTTATTCCCCCTGGGTAACTTAATTTTACCCAGGGGGAACTTTAACTTGATCAGCATTTCTGTATGTTGATTGCACAAATCCAGTATGTGGTTTAAAAAACAAACAAACAAAAAAAAAAACATTTAGTTCAAAGTCTGATGCCTGATAAAATTGGACATCGTATATAAATTCTGTCATGAGGACAGAGACAGTGCTTATAGCCAGAGTGAGGTGAGTCCTACAGTAAATTTATTTTAATCAAAGTTACACATTTTTAGAAATAAATATGTGGTGTACATTTTTGCTTTATTGTTAACTGCAACTTAAGAGGTAGAAAATGGATCATTGCTTTGAAGTGCTTTATTTCCAGCCATAATAATACATGACTGTTTCAAAGTACATTAGCAATATAATGAACCAGAAGGTATAGGGCAACCCAGATAAGCTGAATGGCTTTTTTCTCATTATTATGCATTCTTATGACTTTAAATTCATCGGATCTGTATCCACAATTACAAACATTTGTCTCATTGTCCATATGTGTACAGCTTATTATTTGTATTAGAAGAGCCTTAAGTAAAATGAAACATGATGAATCATATTGTAAATGTACTACTTTCTGGAAAATATCATTGGAAATACATTTGACAAATGTGTCTTTCAAATATATTGCTGTATCTCAATATTGGCCACAATATGCTTATTTGACAGATGTTGTAAAGTGTTGATAATCTAGCAATATATCTTCCAATATTGTAGTATATTCATTTTCCTGTGCCTTTTCTTGCAATTTTGAGCATTTAAATATTTTAATTATTTTAATATTATTTTTTAGATTTTTATAGTGCTTGCAATTAAAACAATAATTATGTGTTTTGTCAGTTATGAAGATGAGGGCGCTCCTGCACTTGTGTGTTGTACTGGCTGTGCTTTTGTCCATCGTGCAATGTGACCATGGTCATGATCACAGTCATGGGCACGGTCATGGTCATGGTCATGGTCATGGTCATGATCACAGTCATGGGCACAGTCATGGACATGGGCACTCACATTCCCATGGGAAAGGGCATGATCACCATACCAACGGAAGCCTGAAGATATACCAGGAGAACCTCGACTTTGCTTTCCGTCTGTACAAGCACATCTCCGCCCAGCCCGATTCTCAGTCCAAGAACGTCTTCTTCTCCCCACTGAGCGTGTCCGTGGCCCTGGCCGCTCTGTCCTTGGGGGCCAGAGGGAAGACGCACCAGCAGCTCTTTGAAGGTCTGGGCTTCAACAGCACAGACATCACTGCAGAGGAAGTGAACCAGGCCTTCCAACACATCCATCATGACCTCAATGAGAAATCAGATGTAGACCTCTCGCTCGGGAATGCACTCTTCATTGGACAAGATTTCAAGCCACGCCCTGAGTTCCTGGAGAGCATGAAACTCTATTATCAGTCAGAGGGTTTCAGCACCGACTTCAGCAATACGGAACAGGCCAAGGAGCAGATCAATAAGTATGTGGACGAAAAGACCAAGGGTAAAATTACACAGCTGGTTGAGGAAGTGGATCCCCGAACAGTAATGTATCTTATCAACTACATATATTTCAAAGGTGAGGGACAAGCTACAGAAAGCCTCAGTTTGAATCCTTTTCAAAATAATGGTTTTTCAAATCTCTGTTTAACTATAGTTTGTCGGTCTAGAAATGAACTATTTTGTTTTTTGTAAATATATATATAATAAATTCTGGTCAGTTTGCCAGTTCGGTGTTTGTCTTGCAAGCTTATTTTAAACAACACAACATCGGTGATGCCTTTTTTCCTGCAGGTAAATGGGAGATTCCTTTCGATCCCAAAGAAACCAAGGAAAACAAATTTCATGTTGATGATAATACAACCGTTCTAGTTCAAATGATGTATGAAGAGAACGATTTTCACGTTTTTCACGATGAAGAGATCTCCACTCATGTTCTCCAGCTGCATTATAATGAGTCTGTCTCAATGATGCTGGTCCTTCCGGAGAAAGGATTGGAGGGTCTGGAGGAAGTGGTCTGCAAAAACCATTTGAGGAAATGGATCAGATCTGTGAAGAAGAGGTAGCCTTTTTTAAATCAAGTGGATTCATAATGTGGACGCACAACACACAAATATCCTTCTCATACGGGAAAATGACAACTTGTTTACTAAGTTTGTAAAAAATGTACCGTATAACAACAGCAAATATTATAACATAAGACATAAAAACAAAATTTATAGTGGTAATGAAAACAAATCATGTGTTAACAGTGTGCATCAATACAACTAATGCCTGAAAAGGAGGTTTGACCAAAAGGGCAACATGTTTAGACTGCAAAGCAATTTTTCAATTTCTACCAATTCTTTTGTTCCAAAAAACAAATTGGCAGAAATGCTATATAAGTTTTATATATATTTTATAGTACAGTTTGTAAAGAATATATTTAAGATTTAGGACACACAGTACACACTGTTTTTATTTTCTCATGTTCTGTTTTACAGAGTGCACAAATATTTGGAACACAGACATGTTTTTATGTTTTGTATTTAATCCACTGATGTGTTGAAAATTATACTTATTTATATTATCCTTATTAATGCTACTGATGCTACCTTCACAGGAAGTACATGGTGCATGTTCCAAAAGTGTCCCTGAAAACCTCATATCAGTTGAAAGACATCCTACCTGGAATGGGAATCACTGACATATTTGAGGATACTGCAGACCTCAGTGAAATATCAGAGGATGGGAAATTGGTTGTATCTAAGGTAGGAAACATCTGAAACTTTCTCAAAAAATAAGGGTCAGCACAAAAAGGTTATTTCTTCATATTTCTCCTGGGTTTAATAAACTGCATTGACTTTCTTAAAACACTGTACCAACAACCCTGTCTGGGACTAGTACTGTAAATATCTTCCAGTAAATTTGACTTCTTTGTATGAGGAGGCTCCTTATCTTATAAACACAATGTGTTCCATATGTCTGTATTTCGGAAGTATTTGTGCTGTGTTTTTCTAGGTTATTCACAAGGCTACGCTGGACGTGGATGAGGCTGGAGCAACAGCGGCCGCGGCAACGGGAATCGAAATTATGCTAGATTCAATTATTTTCACCCCTGTTTTGAAATTTAATCATCCTTTCATGGTTTTCGTGCTCAATCGTGAAACCAGAAGTATACTGTTCATGGGGAAAATTGTGAACCCAGCAGAAAAATAAAATGATTGTATTATGAACTGTTCAAGTTTGTCTGATCATGTTGATTATTTCAGTGCACAGACAAATTGTGTAACCCCCACCCTGCAAAGTAAACAGTGATTTCCATTTCAAGATGTCCATGAACACAAACATACTGTACCCTTGCTGTCAGGCTTTCGCATTATCCCAACAAGATACTAACGGGGTAGCTTGTATCTAAAATATGACACAACATAAATAATTGAAATGTTACAAGCAGTGATACACTCCGTAGATCTTTGCCATGTTCGCAAGTGTCCGGGTTAGACTTCATGCCTCCTCCTCCTCTGATGTCCCCCAAATCCTTGTCAGCAAGGTGAGATTTTGCTTTAGCCATGCCGATGAGGTGGCAAAATGAGCAAAAATTATGCCTTAATGAGTGCTTGTGTATTACTGTGTAATGTTACGATTGACTGCACAACATTGTACTTAAGTAACCATGGTTATAAATTTCTAATTAGACATGTGACACAGTGTATACCGCCCTCTACTGGATAAGAGTTATCTATCAAACCAGAATGAACTGAAAAGAGTTATAATGGTGCGAAAAACAAAAAGTGGGGTTTTCCACATGGCTGATGTAAATTCCTACCCCTGCTTTCTGTCTGCTTGTTTATTACTCAATCGCTCACGATAACAAAGGATCGCTAAATCTCGAAAGGAAACATCTTTACGTGTAAAACCAATGGCAATACTGTATATTTATTCCATATTTTGTTGTAGATATTGATAGTAGAATGATGGGGTAGAATTAAACAAAAATTCCTCTTGTTTATTTCACTGTTTATTGAGCAGTGTTTTTCACCACAGTATTGGCATATCTTTGGGCTATTGTTGGATTTATCCTGTTGCTATGACAAAATAGACATTTTTATTGATGAAGGAATATTATTATGAACTCCAAGACAGATGTTCTTGTCCAGTGAGCCATACTTGAGTGGTATAGTTGCAGATGAAACTACAGGGAGGGGCTGCTTTTTAAGTGGACAACCTACGCAACAGTGGTGGCACTTAGAAATTCTGTATTTTGAATGGTTGCCGTGGATCATCCACTAATAACGTAAGAACACAGAGCTTGTAGTTTCCACTCATAGTTTGGTTGCAGGAGCCCTGAATGTTTGAGTTTAGCAATCTCAGAACTCCAGCATCTGGGCCACTAGGGGTGAAGGGGTTAATTGATTTTTATTTTTGGGAGTACTTAGTCAAAACCATATTTTAACAAGTGACAGAACATTATTTACACCATAAATAACATAGTAAATGTGATTTAGCTGACATTAGCTACAAAATTATCTTTGCTGCTCATGAGTATGCCATAACAAGCATTAACTTATTAGTTTGCATAGCTAGGTACTTGCTTACCGGATAGCTGTCTGGCTATGTTGATACTTGACTACAGAAAATGTTGTTTTTTTTTGTTTGGTTGGGGTTAATTATTAGAGTTAGGGACCATTCCTAATGCAAATGTGAAATGGAGCTGATGCTAGTGCTAACATATCCCTAGCTGTACGTCGCTTGATTTTGAAAAGTCTTGCAACGTCACAAAGGGAATGGGCTTACATTGTTGGCCACATTGGCTTTCTGGTGGATTACATAACGTGTCCACTTCAAAAAGTATTCGAGGAACTTATGTTCACTGCCAACAGAAACATTTGTACAGACATATTTTCTTTATTTTTTTTTAAGTTGAAGCTAAATTAATAGATCTCAAATTTGGGCCTGTCTTTTTTACTCACTAAAATACTAAGTACCCTAACCAGGTAAGGATGTGATTTATGTAATCTGCTGACATATTTGAAAAGGCTAATGTTAAAACCAAAGACCTAAAAACATACGTGATGAAGGTACAACCTGTTTTATAGTGTGTCCTTCAGTCCAGCAGATGCTCAAAAGAGATTTGACCGTAAGGACAACATTTATAAACTGTAAAACAACTTTTCGATTCCTGCCAATTATTTTGTTTGATTATTCCAAGCGATAGCCTTGTTAACATTACTTGGAAAAGACAGCCCAAAGCCAACATGGTTTTTAAAGCCCACAGAGTTCAAAGTTTGACACCTGATTAAAGTAAACTTTTAAATGCAAAATCTTACCTGATACCTTTAGAACAAATGCCAGTTCTGTGGATGCAGTGAGTTCCATAGTAAATTAATTTCATTCTGCAGATTTATGTATGGCAAGTGGGGGATTTTCAGGGAGGTGAAGAGTTTTATGCAGGATAAGGCCTATTGTATGCCCTCTCTATATATTTCATCAAATGCCTTTTCAAATATAGGCTTTTAAAAAATTTATACATAGTTTTAGTGTGGCCTCATCTTTTATTTGTAAAAATTTTAGGTTCACTAATTCCAGTGAATCAAACTGAACTTTATTTTACCCTGGGGGACTTTTAACTGGGTCAGCACTTCTGTTTGTTGGCTAATGATTGCACAAATCCAATATGTGGCGTTTTAATTTAAACCATTTAGTTCAAAGTCTGATGACCGTTCAAACTGGACATCGTATATAAATTCAGTCATGAGAACAGAGACAGTGTCCATAGCCAGGGTGAGGTGAGTCCTACATTTATTTTATGAAAGTTACATATTTAAAATATATATATATATATATATATATATATATATATGGTGCACATCTTTGCTTGATTGGTAACTGCAACTTCAGATGTAGAAGATGGATAATTGTTTATTTTCAGCCATACTATTACATGATTGTTTCAAAGTACATCATAAAAATAATGAAACAGAAGGTATAGGAAAACCAAAAAGAGCTGAATTGTCTCATTATTATGCATTCTAATGAGCTTAAATTCTTAGGGACTGTATCCACAGTTACAAAAAAATTGTCTCATTGTCCATATGTGTACACCTCAGTATTTGTATTGGTAGAGCCCAAAGTAAAATGGAACATACTGCAACATAGAGTATTGTAAATGTGCTACTTTTTTGGAAATATCTTTGGAAATATATTTCACAGACGTGTTTTCAAAATATATTTCAATGCCTCAAAAGTTGCCACAATATGTGTATTTGACAGATAGTGTAAGGTGTTGATGATCTAGCAATATATATTTCAATATTGCAGTATACTAATTTTCCTTTTCTTGTAGTATTGAGCATTTTGATTTCTAAATAATTGAATTCATGAATATAATTTTTTTTACAGTGCGTGTAATTAAAACAGTAATTATGTGTTTTGTCAGTTATGAAGATGAGGGCTCTCCTGCACTTGTGTGTTGCACTGGCTGTGCTTTTGTCCATTGTGCAATGCGACCATCATGGTCATGGGCACGGTCATGATCACAGCCACGGTCATGGGCATGGGCACTCACATTCCCATGGGAAAGGGCATGATCACCATACCAACGGAAGCCTGAAGATATACCAGGAGAACCTCGACTTTGCTTTTCGTTTATACAAGCACATCTCCGCCCGGCCCGATTCTCAGTCCAAGAACGTCTTCTTCTCCCCACTGAGCGTGTCCGTGGCCCTGGCCGCTCTGTCCTTGGGGGCCAGAGGGAAGACGCACCAGCAGCTCTTTGAAGGTCTGGGCTTCAACAGCACAGACATCACTGCAGAGGAAGTGAACCAGGCCTTCCAACACATCCATCACAACCTCAATGAGAAAACAGACGTAGACCTCTCACTAGGGAATGCACTCTTCATTGGAAAAGACTTCAAGCCACGCCCTGAGTTCCTGGAGAGCATGAAACGCTATTACCTGTCAGAGGGTTTTAGCACCGACTTCAGCAAGACTGAACAGGCCAAGGAGCAGATCAATAAGTATGTGGACGAAAAGACCAAGGGTAAAATAACACAGCTGGTTGAGAACGTGGATCCCAAAACAGTAATGTATCTCATCAACTACATATACTTCAAAGGTGAGGGACAAGTTACATAGCACCTCAAGTTCAATATTTTTCAAAATAGGGTTTTATCAATATCTGGCTGACTAGAGATACCTGTCTAGAATTAAACTATTTTGTTTTTTGATTGTAAACTTTCACAGTATTTGGCTTATAGTAATAAAATAAATTACAAAAATAATAAATCACAAATTCAAGAACATAAATAAGTTCTGGTCAGTTTGTCTGTTCGGTGGCTGTCTTGTAAACTTATTTTAAATAACATATTTCCTGTGATGCCTTTATTTCCTGCAGGTAAATGGGAGATTCCTTTCGATCCCAAGGAAACCAAGGAAGACCAATTTCATGTTGATGACAATACAACTGTTCCTGTTCAGATGATGTACAAAAAAGACCATTTTCACGTTTTTCACGATGAAGAGATCTCCACTCACGTTCTCCAGCTGCATTATAATGAGTCTGTCTCAATGATGCTGGTCCTTCCGGAGAAAGGATTACAGGGTCTGGAGGAAGTGGTCTGCAAAAACCATTTGAGGAAATGGATCAAATCTGTGAAGAAGAGGTAGGCTTTTTAAATCAAGTTTTAAATGCTTTCATAACGTGAACCCACAACTCACCAACATCCTTCTCTGGGAAAAAGTCAACATGTTCACTCACTTTGTAAAAGAAAATGTATAGCAACAGCAAATATTAGATCATAAGATATGAGAACAAAACTGTTAATGGTGATGAAAACAGGCCAGATGTAGTCACAGTTTTTCAATGTGTGCTTCAATCCAGCAACCAGCAATCCAAGGGCAACACTGATAAATGACAAAGTAACTTTTCAATTTTGGCTAATTATTTGTTTAACATTTCCCAGTGATAACCTTTTGTATGTAAGATTTAGGACCCACTGTATCAGTTTTTATTTCTTCTTGTTCTGTTGTAGTCTATCCAATGCATCTTTTGTTCTTATATAATATATATGTTTTTATGGTGTGTTGCCATTGCAGTGTTGAAAATTATACTTAATTATATTATCATTAATTATCCCACTGATGTTACCTTCACAGGAAATACAAGGTGTTTGTTCCAAAACTGTCCCTTAAAACATCGTATAAGCTGAAAGAAATCCTGTCTGGAATGGGAATCACTGACATATTTGCGGCCACTGCAGACCTCAGTGGAATATCAGAGGGAGCGAAATTGACTGTATCTAAGGTAAGAAAAATCTGGAAATCAGGAAAATGTCAAAACATGAGGGTTCGCATGAAGAGATTAGTTCTTCATAATCCTCATGAATTTAAGGAAGTGCATTTACTTTAATTTGTTTTTTTTTTTTAAGGTGCAGGTATTTATCTCCCAGTAAATTTGACTTCCCCTGTTCACTGTATATCTGTCTTTCAGAAGTGCTTGTGCTGTGTTTTTTCTAGGTTATTCACAAGGCTACGCTGGACATGGACGAGGCTGGAGCAACCGCAACCGCGGTAACAGGATTTGAAATTATGCCTTTATCTGCTCTAATCCCCAGAACCCCTGTTCTGAAGTTTGACCATCCTTTCATGATGTTCCTGTTCAATCGTGAAACCAAAAGTGTACTGTTCATGGGAAAATTTGTGAACCCAGCAGAAAAATAAAATGACTGCAAACAAATTGTTGA
Organism: Anguilla rostrata; assembly: GCF_018555375.3. Classification (NCBI taxonomy): domain Eukaryota; kingdom Metazoa; phylum Chordata; class Actinopteri; order Anguilliformes; family Anguillidae; genus Anguilla; species Anguilla rostrata. Next base: position 37,003,919 of record NC_057942.1, on the reverse strand, counting down.
AAGTTGTCTTAATTTGTTGATTTCAGTGCACATACAAATGCTCTAAAGACCACTGTGGACAAGTAGTGATTTCCATTTCAAGATTTTTAACACTACGGACATACCAGTGCTGTCAGTCTTTTGCATTATCCCAAAAGAATGCCTGCAGGGGAGTTATCCTTTTCACTTTGATATCAGTACCTGAAAAGTATGCATAAATATAATCTATTATTATTATTAGTAGTAGTAGTAGTAGTAGTATTAGTAGCCTCGTAGTAGTAGTAGTATTCACAATTTTTGTAGGAGTAATAGCAGTAGTAGCATTCTCACTTCGATGTATGCCCACTGGCAAAATAATCACGAACCATTTTTATTTTTATTTTAATGCACGATAATTGATTTTTTGCATCTGGGAATTGGCTGCTTAAGTTGTTATTTATTTATTTATATATTTTTACTCACTAAAATAATAAATGCCCAAAACAGGTACAGATGTGATGTATGTAATCTGTGAGTAAAAGCAAAATATTAGAAACAAAGACATAAGAACATACTTATGTTCTTACAAAAAAAGGTCAGTTTTTCAAAATGCACCTCAGTTCTGCAGATGCTCAAAAGAAATTTGATCAAAAGGGCAACATTTATATACTGCAGAACAACTTTTCGATTCCTGCCAATTTTTTTGTTTAATTATTCCCAGTTATATCCTTGTTAACATTACTTGAAAAAGAGAGCACAAAATCAACATGGCATTGTTTTTAAGGCCCATGGAGCTCAAAGTTTGACTTCTGATTGAAGTAAATTTCTGAAATGCCAAGTTTAATATGATGCCTGCAGAAGAAATCCCAGTTCCTTGGATGCAATGAGTTCCATAGTAATTTTAGTGAAAAATGAATTCTGTTCTCCAGATTTATGGATTTTTCAGGGAGCTGAAGTGTTGTATGCTGGAAAGGGTTAATCGCATGCCCACTCCGTGCATTTCATCAAATGCTTTTAAAATGTTGGCTTTTTTCATTTATACATAGTTTTGGTATGGCCTCCTCTTTTATTTGTTAAATTTTAGGTTCACTAATCCACGTGAATAGAACAGAATAACGTTGTGTTACCCGGGGGGAACTTTAACTTGGTCAGCAAAACTGTTGACGGTGATGAAAAGAGATGGAGCGTAAACAGTTTTTTCAATGTCTGCTTCAATCCATCTAAATGCTCAAAAAGGAGATTTCTGAAAGAGCAACATCTATGAACTGCAATGCAAGTTTTCTCGGTGAAAATCCTTGTTAAAATTCCTGGAAAAATTATAGTACAGGTTTTCAAACTGTATAATATATTCTAGTGTTCTAGAATTTCCAATGAATGTTCTGTTTTACAGAATGCAGTGATATCTCGGACACGGACACGTTTTTTATGTTCTATAGTGTGTAACCACTGAAGTGTTTTGATAATTATATTTATTTATATTATCCTTAATTATGCTACTGATGTTACCTTTACAGCACGTACAAGGTATTTCTTCCAAAACTGTCCCTTAAAACATCATATCAGCTGAAAGAAATCCTGTCGGGAATGGGAATCACTGACATATTTGAGGACACTGCAGACCTCACTGGAATATCAGAGGAAGGGAAATTGGCTGTATCTAAGGTAAGAAAAATCCAAAAAGCTCTCAAAAAATGAGGGTTTGCATGAAGAGATTGTTTCTTTATTATCATCCTAGATTGAATGAAGTGCACTGACTTTCTTTTAGAAAAAAAAAGAAAAAAAAACAAAAAAAAAACCACACCATGAACCCTGTCATTTACAGTGAATGAGTACAGCTATTCACTGTATATCCTGTAAACACAATGTGCTCCATATTTCCGTATTTTAGACGTATTTGTGCTGTGTTTTGTTAGGTTATTCACAAGGCTACGCTGGACATGGACGAGGCTGGCGCAACAGCGACCGCGGCGACAGGAGTTCAATTTGTGGATTATTCAGCCCGCTACACCCCTGCCTTGATGTTTGACCGTCCGTTCATGGTTTTTGTGCTCAATCGTGAAACCAGAAGTGTACTGTTCATGGGAAAAATTGTGAACCCGGCAGAGAAATAAAATGATTGCATTATGAACTGATGAAAGTTATCCGCATGTGTTGATTTCAACGCACAGACAAATACACGTAAACATCACTGTGGAAAAGGAATGATTTCTATTTCAAGATTTATAACAATTCAATAAGGCAGTTCCTGTGTGACCCTTCGACACCTCATTCAATCAGTGCCATTTTCCCCCTGTCTCCCAAGAATTCCCCCTCTTACTCTCTCACAACATAAAATGTGGAAAATTTCTTTTCTTAGGGCTTGGAGTTTTTGTGTGCTTAACAGGGGCGTAGGTGTGAGTTTGACATTGAGGGGGCGGGGGGTGGGGGGGTACCAGGACACATTATCTCCCCAGGCCCTACCCCCACCCACCCCCACAAATAAATATTAGTTAGTGGAAAAGTTCATTGGTTCCACTAGAGCCAGCTAAGAGTCTTAAAGATGCAGACACATACTAGCCTCATCTATTCTCTCCCACAAAAGCTGACTTTGTTCCTTTATTATTCTTCATGTATATGAGATATCTCTTTGTGAGTAATAGGCTAACAGTAGGCCACTTTAAGAGGGCACACGAATGAAAGTATCATGGGTAATGGGCTCAATTAAACCTTATTCAACCCCCTGATATTGAAATGCATGAATGAAATGCATCCCCCAATTTTTTGCTTTAAGACACAATACTAAATGCATACATGATAAATGTGTAATAAACGTATCTTTCTTGCTAAATCATTTGAATGGTTGGTGTTTTTGATTGATACTATACCCATTCAATCATCTGACTGCAACCTACTGAGTCTCCTGGTTAGCAAAAATGCAAATATTATAACCAAAGACATAAGAATATAACTGGTGATGAAAACAGGCCAATTACAACTAGTTTTAGATGTGTGCTAAAATATAACAGATTCCCCAAAGGGATATTAGACCTAAAGGGCAACATTACTGCAAAGAAACTTTTCAATTTATGCAGATTCTTTTGTTTAATCATTTCCAGTGATAGCCTTGTCATCATGGCTGGAAAAAGATCACACAAAGTCAACAATGCATGGTTTTTTTTTAAGGTCAATGGAGTTAAAAGTTTGACTTCTGATCCAAGTAAAAGAACTGGTGCAAGTAAAGGACATTTCAGATCCTTGGTTCCTTGGATGAAATGGGTTCCATAAACATTTTAGAATTTGCTTCCACAGATATGTGCATGTGTAATTGCAAGTTGGTGATTTTCAGGGAGGCTAAGTATTTTATGACGGATTAGAGCTTAACGTATGCCCTAATCAAATTCATTTTCATATATTGGCTATTTTATTTATACTTTCTTTTGGCATGGCCACCTTTTTTATTTGTAAAATTTTAGGTTTACTAATCCCAGTGATTAAAAAAGTATAACTTTATTTTACCAGGGGCGAGCTTTAACTTAGTCACCATTTCTGTTTGTTGGCTAATGATTGCACAAATCCAATATGTGGTGTTTTTTTTTTAAACCATTCAGTTCAAAGTCTGATGCCCGATCAAATTGGACATCATATATAAATTCAGCCATGAGGACAGAGAGGGTGTCCTTAACCAGGCTGAGGTGAGTTCCACATTTATTTTCATCAAAGTTACATTAATTTTTTAAAATAAATGTGTGGTCTACATCTTCACTTGATAGTTAATATGCGCTGTATCTTCTGACAGAGATAATTGATCATTATTGGTAAGTGCTTTATTCCCAATCATAATCATACATCTCAAAAGTGGCTACAATATGTATATTTGACAGATATTGTGAAGTGTTGATAATTTAGCAATACATATTTCAACATGGCAGTATATTCATTTTCCATTACCTTTTCTTGCAATATTAAGCATTTTAATTTTAAAACAATTTTATTCATTAATGTAATTTTTTCTATACTTGTAATTAAAATAATAATAGTGTCAAATAGTTATGAAGTGGAAGGCTCTCCTGCACTTGCAGCATGACACACTGGCTATGCTTTCGTCCATTGAGAAATGCGACCATAGTCATGATCGTAGTCACAGGCACAATCATGCTCATGCTCATAGTCAGGAGTCATTTTCATATAATCTTGCATTTTCTTTTGTATTATCCCAATTTTGTACAATCTCACATAAGCCCTGCAAACACAAACTATAAATGCAACAAAGGCTGCATTTCTTTTTGTATATTTAAACATGCATATTTCTGATGTATGTTTTGATAGTTATCAGGATGCAGGTGATCCAGAGTCTGTGTGTTGTACTGGTGGTGCTGTGGTCCACTGTCCAGTGTGACCATCACCCTCAACACAGTAACCATGGGGTCCACAACGATTCTGCTGCTGGAAGCCTGAAGATATTCCAGGAGAACCTCGACTTTGCTTTCCATCTGTACAAGCACATCTCCGCCCAGTCCGATTCTCAGTCCAAGAACGTCTTCTTCTCCCCACTGAGCGTGTCCGTGGCCCTGGCCGCTCTGTCCTTGGGGGCCAGAGGGAAGACGCACCAGCAGCTCTTTGAAGGCCTGGGCTTCAACAGCACAGACATCACTGAAGAGGAAGTGAACCAGGCCTTCCAACACATCCATCACAACCTCAATGAGAAATCAGATGTAGACCTCTCGCTAGGGAATGCACTCTTCATTGGACAAGACTTCAAGCCACGCCCTGAGTTCCTGGAGAGCATGAAACTCTATTACCTGTCAGAGGGTTTCAGCACCGACTTCAGCAATACGGAACAGGCCAAGGAGCAGATCAATAAGTATGTGGACGAGAAGACCAAGGGTAAAATAACACAGCTGGTTGAAGAAGTGGATCCGCTAACAGTAATGTATATCATCAACTACATATACTTCAAAGGTGAGGGACAAACTACATAGAGCCTTAATTCGAGTCCTATTCAATGCAAGGGTTTTTCATACCTGTCTAGAATTCAACTATTTCGTTTTTTGTAAATATGTAATATGTTCTGGTCAGTGTGTGCCTGTTCGGTGGCTGCCTTGTAAGCTGATTTTAAATAACACATTTACTGTCATGCTTTGTTTTCCTGCAGGTAAATGGGAGATTCCTTTCGATCCCAAAAAAACAGTGGAAGACAACTTTCATGTTGATGATAAAACAACCGTTCCTGTTCAGATGATGTGCGCAAAGGACGATTTTCACGTTTTTCATGATGAAGAGATCTCCACTCACGTTCTCCAGCTGCATTATAATGAGTCTGTCTCAATGATGCTGGTCCTTCCGGAAAAAGGATTGCAGGGTCTGGAGGAAGTGGTCTGCAAAAACCATTTATGGAAATGGATCCAATCTGTGAGGAAGAGGTAGGCTATTTTAAATCAAGTGTTAAGTTGATTTATAATGCGAACAAACAACACACAAACAACCTTCTCATACGGGAAAACGCCATCTTGTTCATTCAGTTTGTAAAAGAAGTATAGGAACAACAAATATTTGAACGTAAGACATAAGAACGTAACTGTGAGTGGAATTGGGGTAATTATACTTCTGTTATTATTGCTATTTTACTTTCACAGGAAGTACATCGTGCATGTTCCAAAACTGTCCCTGAAAACCTCGTATCAGCTGAAAGCAATCCTGTCTGAAATGGAAATCACTGACATATTTGAGGATACTGCAGACCTCACTGGAATATCGGAACAAGGGAATTTGGTTGTCTCGAAGGTAGGAAAAATCAGATACTCCATCATAAAACGAGAGTTAGCATGAAGACGTTTTTTTTTCATCTCCCTCCTGGACGTAATCAAGTGCACTGTCATTTGAAAAAACTGTCTACCCCTAACCCTGTCTTGTAAAAGTACTGTAAACAGCTCCCACTAAATTGGCCTTCACTGTATGATTCAATTCAATTCAATTTTATTTGTATTGCCCTTTTTACAGAGTAGTAAAAAGAAAAAAAAAGAAAGAAACAAAACAAATAAACAACAAAAAAAAACAACAAAAAAACAAACAAACAAACAAACAAACAGAGCAAACACAAGGCCTGAACCCCCAAATAGCAAGCACATGTGGTAAAAAAAAAACTCTGAGTGGGGATGGAAACCATCAAACGGTATACTTTATTAGGCTGGCAACTTATATCTTACATACGCCATGTGTTCTATATGTCTGTGTATTTGTGGATTTTTCTAGGTTCTTCACAAGGCTACCCTGGATGTGGATGAGGCTGGAACAACAGCGACCGCGGCAACAGGAGTGGAAATAACGGAAAGGGGCTTACTTATCGACCCCCCTGTCATGAAGTTTGACCATCCGTTCATGGTTTTCTTGCTCAGCCGCGAAACCAGAAGCATACTGTTCATGGGAAAAATTGTGAACCCAGCAGAATAATAAAATTTGTGCATATGAGCTGCTCAGAGTGGTCTGAACGTGCTGATTTCACTGCACAAATACTTTAAACAACATACTGGAAAAAATAGACATTGTATTTATTCATCTATCCACTATCTATACTCGCTTATTCCTGGTGAGCGTCATGGGAGGTGCTGGAACTTATGCCAGGATGCATTGGGCGAGAGGCAGGAATGCACCCCGGGACAGTTCGTCAGTCCATCGCAGGGCACACACACCATTCACTCACACACTCGTACCTTTGGGAAATTTAGAAAAGAAAAGGCCCAAGCTGGGATTTGTGCCAAGGACCTGCTTGCTGTATAGGCAACAGTACCACTCACTGCACCACAAGTAAATATGGAAAGTTATATAATGTTAAATATGGAATGGTAAATAATGTTTCTTAAAAAAAGATATTTGAATTATACCATTATGAACCCTAAATTCATAGGTTTTCAGGGACTACATTGAAACATTAATTTTCTGAGACAATTATCATAAAATGCACAAGAATGTCTATGCTCCTCAGTCCCTTCACATTAGTGTGTATATTTTAACTCAAAAATGAAATGAAAAAAAAAGAAAACCTTAATTCAAATACTGAAATATACTGGCTCTGCTAATAAGTCATATCTTAAACTTTGCTCATTTTGTACTTACTAAGCAACTGTTTCAGCCTTGAATATTTTTTATGAAAGTTTAAGGAGATGTTTAGTCAGTTTAAAATGATCACTTTCTGGGTTTGAAAAATATAGAATTTTAGTTTTAATGCTGTATGTGTTTGCAATTTTCCACACGGTTTTTTGTGTGCAATGAATGTTATTTTAGATCTGGGCTGCCCAACTGTGTTCCTATAGATCTACTGTCTTGTAGGATTTCACTCCGGCCCTAACGAGGCTCACCTCATTCAACAGGTAAAGAGCTTGTTAAGCTGCTAATTACTGCTAATTATTGTGCCCATTTATGATTGAAATGAAAACCTACGGGACTGCAGACCTCCAGGAACAGGGGATGGGCAGCCCAGTTTTAGATACAGAAGTTTCTGATGACCAAGTGGCTATACAATGAAATCAGGGGGTTTGTGTTCTAAAGCAAGAAATCACAAATGTCTCTAAAGTTTTGTACAGTGACATTATGTTCCCAGGGGCTTTTGCAACATTTGCAACCTCAACAGAAATTCTGACAATATTTTGCGCTGCAGGAATTATACGACTTTCTGAGCAAGAGGGCTTGTTTGTGGATAAATTAACACGTTGTCCAAAATACAGAATTAAACGGAATATGTTTTCTAAATTGGAGAATCAATTCAAAATTCGACATTAACAAGCCATGTTATGAGTGTGGCTTGAGTGTTACGTCAAACGCATGACTGTCATACAGAATATGACCACATTAGACAAGATGGCGCTGTAACATTACTACGCCACGAATGGCACGCGCTTGTGTCTTTACCAAGCTCGTTGTTCGACAACGTCGGCAACTTGGCATGTCAAGGAAGCACCGAATTTTGAAACAGCGGTTAACCGGGAGACAATAGACCACAGGTAAGAAAATCTTTGGTTTCACCATTTATTTTTATTTTTACTGCGTGTTAGTTCATGTGCGTGTCTTGGCGTTATTAGGCGATACTTAAAGTTAGAAAGCGATAGTGTGTTATTTAACGTGACAGCACTTATCAGTATGGAAAGAAAGCTAGGTACGTGTTAACTGGCCAGCTATCTTGCTGTGTAGATACTTGGCCACAGAAAATGTTATTTGTTTGGTTTGGGTTAACTGTTATGGTTAGTGGCCATTCCTTATGTGAAAATGAAACGCAGCAATATGCTGGTGTTAACATATTCCTAACTATACGTCCCTTGATTTTTTGCCACATTTCGCAATGTAACGAATGAAATTTGCTGAAATAACCAAGGGGCTTCTCTCGCTGATTTACCTAACACGCCCACTTCCAGATCTGTCACCAGAAACACTTGTGCATTCAGATTTAAAAAAATAAAAGTAGCAGCTAAGTTAATTGATCTGAAATTTCACCCTGCCCTTAAATTGTCATGGTCACCCAGTTCTGTGGTCTTCTAAAAATGCCAACAGCAATAATGGCAACAATTTTTCAATTTATAGTGATTTGTAGAGAGGCTGAACAAACGGGACAAACCAGTACTAAAAACAAAAACTTAATGGAAATTGTTGTTTATGATGACGTACTTTCAAGCTCACTAGAATACAACTTAGCCCTTGATTTTATCACTAGAATTGCACATGTGCTGTAAGCATGTACATTATATTTCTGGTTTTCTGTTCATGTTTTTAAACACTTTTTAAAAACTTTTATTGCCTTTACCAGATCGGAATGCGAGAATACAATTGATGTGATCTGTTAGAAACAGCAAACACTTCAACCTAAGACCATAACTGTTAGTAGTGGTAAAAACAGGTCATTCCGCCTCACTAGGCACCTGATTAATCTACAGTCTGGTAGTTAACCCTGCAAAACTGAAACAAGCACATTTCATTATTAAGGTGTTTGTTTTATAATTGGACTTACTCCAACGTCCCATCCGCCCCTTTCCCCCCAGTTTATTCTCAGGCTCCCAGGAGGTACAAAATGAGGTGACGAGCCCTGGCAGAGGGGAAAACATGAACTCCAAGCTCCTGTTTCTGGGGCTGCTGTACTTTGTGCAGGGAATGCCTTACGGCCTGCAGTCTTCCCTGCTGCCCATCTACCTCCGAACCTCGGGCCACTCTCTGACGGTGATCGGCCTGACCAAAGCCCTCTACTTCCCCTGGCTGCTCAAGGTGCTCTGGGCCCCGCTGGTGGACCAAGTGGGCACCAAAAAGAAGTGGCTCCTGGCCAGCATGTCGGGGCTGTCGCTAACCTGCGTGGCCAGTGCCGCGCTCTCTCCCGCCAGCGATCTGGCGGCGGTCGCCGCGGCCCTGCTGTGCATGAACTTCCTGGCGGCGGTGCAGGACGTGGCGGTGGACGGCGTGGCGGTGCGGCTGCTGAGCCGGCGTGAGGAGGTGGGCTACGGCAACGCGGCGCAGGTGGTCGGTTACAAGCTGGGCTCGGTGCTGGCCGGCGGCGGCCTGCTGGTGCTGATGGACGCCGTCGGCTGGGGACCGCTCTTCGCCGCGCTTGGCTGCGTCTACGCCGCCGTCACGCTGTGCGCCTGGAGGAACCCCGAGCTGGACGCCGCCCCATCCCAGGGCCCTGACCGGGAGAGGAGGGGGCAGGGGGGCGGCCCCTACCCCTGGAGACTCTGGAGGGAGCTGCTGGCCGTGCCTTCCACCGTGTGGACTGTGGTTTTTGTCCTCACTTACAAACTGGGTAAATATACAGCGCCTCACACTGGTCATTTTGTAGATTGCACTTACATGTATTTATTGAGCAGGTGTCCTTATCCAGATGTCCAATCCTTATGTCCTTTATTTATGAAGCATATCTGAGCAGAAGATCAGTTTTTGGTCTCTATTAAAATTCAGCAAGGATTCAGGTGTTTTACAGGGTTACCTTTCCAGTTTTCCTCATGCTTCATTCAAGGGGCATCAGTTACCAAAATGCCATGAAAGCCAAGTCCATATTCATAAGAATGTGCGTTCCCCGCAGTTCCTTGCCCAGCCACATGGTGTGCTGTCATGCAGCGAGGCAAAGTTGGATCCCCCCCCCGCGCTTTACAGACTCATCTTTCGTGTCAACAGGGCGCGCTGTCTCGCCCCCTTTGTGTTTTTGTAGAGATTCAGTTTTACAGACTCATTTTTATTATCTGCGTGACCCCCCCACCCCCACCAGCTCGTTATAGACTCCGACCGGGCAATACTGAACAAGTGAATTAACATGAACATTTGAACAGAAGGGGATTATGTAAGGATTATAGTTTCTTTGTGTCTGCCACATGTGGGTATATATAGAAATGAGACTGAGAGTGCAGGTTCTCTTTGGCTGCTTCAGCCGTTTTTTTTCTCCACACAGCCACACAGTCCCCCCCACCCCCCCCCCACCCCCTCCTGCCCTTCCACCCCATGACCCCCCCCCCCTCCCCCCATGACAAATCAGACTGATCCACGGTTACCAACATTGAGCAGTGGGTTAAACAGCAGGCTTGAGACTGCTCACGCCTGTAACCTGTCTTTGGGGGGTGCTTCTCTTTCCTTGCCCCCCCCCGTCTATGTCTAAAAGGTGACATTTCTGGCAACGAGCCCTTATGGAGTGTTTTGGCACGTTGTTCGTAGTAAGCCCAGCTGGGCTTGCGGCAGCAATACAGAAACTCAAGTGTCCGACAACAACAGATTTACTATGAGCGTAGATTCAGGACGTGTATTCTGAAGTTTGTGGTTTCAGTTAACCAGTAGTGTCTGTCTGTTTGGTTTCAATGCATGTTCACATCTGTGTAGCGTACAGCCTAGACCTACAACCTTTCCTTTATGTTGGTGAATAAGAGAACTGCACTGTGCTTGCTGACAGGCTGCCTCTTCTTACATTAATGACGAGATGGCAATGAAAAAAGGATCATTACTGTCATCCTGTGGTTGGCTGGACAGGGACAGTGGGGGTGGGGGGCGGGGAGGGTTGGGAAGGGGAAAAAAAGGGGGGAGGGGGAGCCGCAACAGTCCTTCCTTTCCAGTAAATCCAACGCAGTAGCTTAATTAAAATGACCAGCCAACTGTAATCTCTCCCAGCGTGTCGGCCAATCGGGCGCGGCTTGACGTCCGGGCCCCGGGCCCCGGGCCCCTCCCGCGTGTGAGCGGCCGCTTGTGGTGCGCTGTCTGGTCAGATGCGGAGTCTGCTTGGGCGAAGAGGGAGGGAGCGATGGAGGGAGGGAGAGGGGGATAGGGGGATGGAGGGAGGGAGAGGGGATGGAGGGAGGGAGAGAGGGAGAGAAGGATGGAGAGATGATGGGAGAGAGAGATGAAGAGAGGCAGGAATGGAGGGATGTAGGGAGATGAGGGTGGAGAGAGGGATGGAGGAAGTCTGGGAGTGGGAATGTTCCTATGGCCTGGTAGTTCCCTGGGAAGAGTCCAGGTGGAGGGTAAAGGGGGGGGTTGGGTGGGGGAGGGATATTGGGAGGCGGGGTCTTTGTGTTTCTCCCACACACAGCAGGACATGGGGGACGGCAGGGCCACATATTCCCCTGAGGGGTGAGGATGGTTTGGCCCGTATGTGTGTGTTTGTTGGTGATGGGGGGGTGGGGGGTGGGGTCATGCTGAGAAAATGAATTAACGAATCCCAAACCCGTCTGGGTTCCCTCGTGAGAGACACCCCAGGTCTCCACTTCTTCACCTCCCCACCTCTCTTCCTCTCCTCTCTCATCCCCTCTTTCAAATGCCAATGTTGATAGCGACATTGCAATGTTATTACCCCGCATTCCAGAACTATATATTTTTTTATTGTATCTTAAGTGTCCTAGAGGATTGCACTTAGCCTGTGTGTTGAAAGCAGTGACAGGGTGACCCCTGTTAATGTGCGAATCTGAAGGAATTTCTCCATTTCGCGTGGGATCGCCTTTGAACGCCCTCCCAGTTTTCCCCGAGTGTTAAAAACCACACCCCTGACAGCGCAGGAAGTGACACGGCCCCTCGACCTCGCGGCTTATCCCCGGGTCCTCCGCGATCGATCCGTTCAGGACTTTGACGCGGTGACTCCTACCGCGGGGTCAGGTGACGAAAAGGGGCGGTCCTCCAGTCGCGCGGCGGGAAGTCAAGTGGACGCGTTGACCTGCGTGCGGAAGAACGGAAGGTCGGGTTACCTGCATTTGACCTGAGTTATTAGAAGAAAGAGAGAGGGAGAGAAAGAGAGGAGAGGTCTTTTCCCATACACCGAGCACTGTGGGACACAGACGGGAATGCTGGGTAATGCTTTGTGCCGATAAGCACCCAGCCCCCGAGTGCAATGGGGTTGAGCCGTGGCCGCTTCACCTTTCAACTCTAGTCCTTGGCTTGGGTGGAGGGAAGCATATTTATGTTGCCGTATAAAAGAAAATTTAGGATAATTTTCTACTTTTTGAAGGTTATAGTCTAGTAAACCTCTCTCTATTTAGTATTTAGAAATTAGGTATTTAATTACTAGCCTTGTGTGTTAAAAGATTCAACTGTGGCAGGTTATCGGCAATATTATGCAAATCACCTGAGGCCCCTCCATGTCCACGATCTTCCCTATAATTAGAAACCACTAGCATAAAGACGAAAGAGTGAAATCTGGAGTGTTGAAAATATAAAATGTGTCATTACAGTTAAGGATCAAATGTGTAACCAATCCAGTTTGTTAGGATTTGGGTTTTAAAGGTCTGTGAAAAGCTGGAGGTGTGCATTGTAGGTGTTCAGGTGTTGTTGTTCAGCTCCTGCTACTTAACATCGCTATACTTCTTCCATGGGAAGAATCAACACAAAAATAAGGTGAAAACGTAATCAAATGTAATGCGCTTTTTGTTTAGCTGTTATTCTCACCCCAAGGAACTCGACAGTATCAGTGTTTTTTTCTGCATCGTCAAAAAGGAAACGGTCTGATAAATCCTTTTTGTTGTGTTTAAAGCCCCCCCACCCCCCCACCCCCCCCGGAAAGATCGGCAGTCGCTCGTTACGTTCTGACAGCAGTCTCCGAGCTGTCACTCACACCACCGCCAGATCTGAAGTCACCGTTTCTCAAGTCAGTTTCCATAAATAATTATTACCACTCTAAATATTTCAGTGTTTTTATTTCTCGGCGAAAAACAATGATCAGTAGACTCCACGCAGCAAAAAAAAAGAAAGAACGGAAGAAAGAAATAAATAAATCTGCTCCACCATTTCCCCAGTTTGAAAGCAGTGTGATGTCTATTTTATCTGCTTTTCTTTTTCAGCGTGAAAGCAGAAAAACATTAGAAAGGCTGTTTTTTTTTTCCCTTCCCTTTTCTATGAAACGCATTTATTATTGACATTATCTCAGTGTGGGACATATTGGTTTGCCTGCCTGCTCGCTGCAGTCATCGGGGTTCTTCAGCTTTTTTTTCAGTTTTTGCACGGCTTGCACGACGCCAGCTAGACGCGCGGAGAACGTGAAGCCGCGGTGTTGCCCTCGATTGAACCAGTCCTGCGTCAGTGCGCGCAGTTAACACATGCAGTTAACACGCGCACTTAACACGTGCAATTAACACGTGCGGGTTAGCTGGTCTTTAGCTTTAATGCGAATGAACTTATAATTTCAGCCATGTCTTCAGTGTCTGCCCTGCCTATCTTTGGTTCCCCGAATGACTGGGTTTAATTCTGACTTGGACCTCTTATATGTGCTAGCTACAACAGGCTTAGATTCGTATCTATGTAAGAATGAAAAGGATAAAGTTATCCAAGACGATGAGAGTTCCATACACACGTGGATGCATCTCCATGCCTTTTCAGCTTGCTCAGATATAGTGTACCAGGAGCATGCTGGTGAAAAGGACTCAGTGATTGAGAAGATAATAAAGCATTGCATTGCTCCACTGGGTTTGTCACACCACACAGGGCCTTATTAATGACTGCCTGACTTTGCTGAAAACCCTGGGAAAGTTTATGGGTTTTCTGTTGATTTTTTTTTCTTTTGTGCAAGAGTAGTTCTTCCTTCTTCGGTGAGGGTGTGATATTTGTGCCCTTGATCTCATAGGGCAGTCTTTTACCATCACAGGACTGTGCAAAGGTAATGTAACAGGAAAGGCAATTTGCATGCAACTTTTATCACTTGCAACTGGATCCCCCCAGGATGCACCCAGCGCACTCTATCTGCAACCGAGCTGCAACACTTTTGCAACAGTTCTGCAGCATCTCCCCATTCAATGCTGCTGACTTTGAGTAATATCCAGTCAGAATGCATGCGCGCGTCACATGATCTGCTCTTGTGGAGCTCTTACCAGGCCCGTGTTGATGTAAAGAGATATGGGGTTTGGGGGCGATGAGAGTAGTTTTTTGGAGTTTGGTGAGGGTTAAACTAAGTTTAAGCAGACAGTTTCAGGGAAGCTAACAGGGTTTCACTGCAATCAACAGGGTTGAACTGCGGGAAAATTAATTTGTTCATTCCCTTCTTTGTGATGTCATAAGTAATGACCTCACCAGTGACATAATCCCTCTGTCTGCCCCACAGGAGAGCAAGGAGCCGTGACCATGTTCCCGCTGTTCCTCCTGGACCATCACATGACCGCGGCAGAGCTGGGCTTCTGGAATTCCGTGGTTGCCATGGGATTCTCCATACTTGGCTCCTCCCTCGGTGGCCCGCTGCTTTCCAAGTACAGGTAGCTGCTGTAGTCACCTGGCCTTTCCCAGAAGGGGAATCTAAATAGTGTGTGAGGGCGTGTGTGTGTGTGTGTGTGTGTGTGTGTGTGTCTGAGGTGACTGTTTCCTCAGTTTGACACGTCAGCCTTCTGACATTTACCAGTTTGCTCGGAAAGGGAAACCCTGAGAGTTTTCTTCCCTCCGCTTTGCTACACTGGGTAATTAACTTTGCTGCTAGCTGCTCCGCGGCTCTAAGGAACAGGAGAAATAAACAAGCCCCAATCCAACCTAGGTCATACTTTTACAGCTGATCTAGGATCAGCTTGCACACACCCGCAGTACGTACCCTGGCCATTGAATGTAAAGAATGGGTATGAGTTGGTACGTGTGTATTTATTCGCAGGTTTCGCTCATGTAACTTAAGGTACACCCCACCACGCCCAGTATCCTCGTGTTTAACAGGCCTAACTCAAACCTGGGCCTTGCCTGAGTGCAAACCAATGGGTTATAACATATCCTCCTTACAGGAACCTACATGGTAGAAACACTCCATGTACACTCCTACCTAATGTGATGGTAGGAGTGACATCACATCTAACACGCAGATATGATATTGTAATGCTTTGGAGTTTAAAGATTAAAGAAGGAATGAATTGTGGAGTAGACTGGTGTCTACTCAGGTTGTTGGGGCATCCCTGGGACTGGGGCTCAGGGGCATAGTGTTTGTGTGTGTGTGTGGATGATGTAATCCAGCCCCCCCCCTCCCCCCCATTGTCCCTGCTCACCTGCTCCATTCCCAGCTCTCTCATTCCTCTACTGGTGTCTGTGGCTCTGGCCTTCTCCGAGTTTGAGTGGCGCCTCGGAGCCCGAATGGCGGCGGTGTGGCTGCTTCTCAGAGCTGAAGCTCACACGGCCCTGGCTCCAGGCTGGAAATCCGGCCGCGGGCGGTGCAAGGCCTGGGGGGCGGCCACCGGGGGACGTCCTCACGACCCGTCTCTGCTGAGCAGGCCCCTCGGCCTAAAGACGGAGATCCATACACGCTCTCTTATTCTCGTTCTTTCTCCTAAGAGTCGGCATCTGGTCGATTTTTTTAACGATGCAATTGTGAGATAATATGTGATATCAGCAACCAACTTTTATACCACTTTGATATCAGTGAACAATAGTTTTATACCACTTTGAGGAGGAGTTTTGCATTCCCTACATTGTGTGTTAGGTTGCATTTTACTATTTTTAATGCTAATCTGTGTGTAAAATATGAGCCTTTAATATAAAGTTATAGTAGCTGATAAAACTTTGTCGTTGACCTTACAGTAAGTACCACCGGCATTCAGGTTTTTGTTTCCCTTTTGCTGTACCTGCAACTGTGGGGTGTGTTTTGCAATCCGCCAAAAGGCAGTTATGCAGAATACATGTCTGTACATTACGTAATACCGTCCACACACCTGTACTTAATCTTACATTATCTTGCTCAGTGCAAAGGTGATGTAATCTATAAATAACTCCTATACTTTCATTCTGTAATTTCTTGGTAGTAAATACAGTATGGTAACTGTTTTTATAACTAAATGCATTTGCAGGTCATAAATTAATATATAAATATATTTTTTTTAAACTAACAACATGGTAGAAGCCAGGATCAAATCAAACACAACCACTCTTCTATCTGTTTATTTCTTTTTCCTCCGTTCATTGTACGTTCTTTTAGATGTAAATTCCGATCAACCGATCCACGTATTGAGTCTGTGCCAGGCAGTAAGACGATACTTTGCAAATATCCCCGGCAAACATAACCTTTTAAAATCCGCCTGAATGCGCCGTGTTACATTTAGAGGACTCTAAAGCAGGAATGTAAGATTTCACACGCATTGTAACATTTACCCGACACCGAGCGCATTCAGTCCAACTTCCTCGTCCGCCAGATCGAGTTTCCTATTCACTCCCTCATTTGCTTCAGTTTCAGGCTGTTAAAAGCTAATTTGGACAGTTATCCCGCCTGATCTGAAACGCTTGACCAGCCAAAAACTGACCCGCTATAGAGAGAGCCTGCGTCTGTAACCCAATAGCGTAAATCTTATCTCGCCCGACGCGCATGTGATACATCAGGAAGACTTTTTCCTCTTTTTCTTTTTTTTTTCTCTTTTTTTTTTGTGCGCGATGCTGAATTTCCTCCTCCTCCTTCCTCCTCCTCATCTTCAGAAGCTTCCGAGACTTGAAAACAGAGAGCAGCGTTTGGAGGGTGTGGAAAAAAACGAGACCGTAGGAACATGGCGAGCTTTTGAGCAGTGACATACAAGGTTTGCTTTTGTTCCTGTAATAAAGAGCAGCGGAGATGCTGCTGATCGTGGCTGAGCCTGTGGTCGCTAATGGAACAGAGAAATGGATCTTTTTCCTCCCTTTTTTTAATTTTAGGTATTATTGTTTCATTTCCAAAATTGTTGGAATTCATGAGTGATTTTTTTTTTTTGGGGGGGATATAAAAATAAAACGGTGAATTCAATTATTAATCTCTTTCTGTTTCTCTCTCTCTCCCTCGCTCTCTCCCTTTCTCTCCCTCGCTCTCTCTCCCCCTCCCTCCCTCCCCCTCAGTGTTGAGAGCTTACTTTTAAACCTTATCCACGGTGTGTTTAACTCTTAAATATGTAGTAGGAAAGTTATCCTGAAACAGGATGTGGGGGATCTGTTACAGGTGCTTACACTAGCGTGTGTTCTGAGACTTAGAAAGCTCGGCCGTTTCATTTTTAAAGGGCCACAAGCTGACCGTATCATACAGGGAGGAAACCCTTTTCTCTCTGACTGCCTTGTATCCACAACAAAACAATCTTATTTATGTTGCACCTAACCTTCCATGTGAGCTACTTCACTATTAACTTCACTGTTGTTAATATTCGGCGATAATAGTATTTCATAAAATGACATGCTCCTGTCAGCTCCAAGCTACTAAATTATTACAAAAGAGCAATAATTAAGAAACCATATGAACGCTCATTTACTTTATTCATTTGCTACAGATATCATGGATTATAAATGTGCTGATGATGGGCTATACAGTATGTACAATAGGTTGTTGTTCACATTTAGTGATTTTTTGTGCATAATTTATTAGATTTTTCTGTCTTTTAAAGAAGGAATATATGTGCAGTGTTAATATATAGGGAAATTGCAGTACCTCAAGAGTTAGGGGAGATTAATGCATTCAGTCTCACATTTGTCTCATTTCAATATCTGATTCTGTGAAATAATGAGTGGTGTGGCGGCGGGGGGGTAAGTATACATTCATTTCTGCAGCGCGATGAGTCCCCAGGCCTCGGGTTGATTAGCCTGATTAATGGCGGCTTATGAAAGCCCTCGACACAAACAGCGGCTCGGCTCGGCTCAGCGCAGACCCCCGGGGGTGACTTTTTTTTTTCCCCCACCACTCCCCTCGTTTGATTGACAGCGTCCGACGGTCGTTTTGATTGGCAGCGGGACGAGCCCGCGGGCGGGGGCGAGCTAATGGCTGACTGACTGCGCGCGAGACGTTTGACGGTCACTAATTACCCCGCGCTTAATCAGCCCGTCGTGGCGGGGTCGTGTTGGGATATTGATTACCCCGCCAACCCGGCCCACCGGGGGGACGCACTTCCGCCGACGAATCAATTAGCGGCGAGCGACGACTGAGGGGGGGCACTGGGCCGAGAGCCGGCCAAAGATCGCTAACAGCCGCCCGCACGTCACATGCCACAAGGACAGTTTCTTAAACTACTGGGTGATGATGTCACAGTGGTGTAAAATTACTGGGTGCTGACATCACAGTGGTGTAAAACTACTGGTTGCTGATATCACTGTGGTGTAAAACTACTGCTTGCTGATATCGCAGTGGTATAAAACTACTGTATGCTGATATCAGTGGTATACAACTACTGTATGCTGATATCAGTGGTATAAAACTACTGGTTGCTGTTATCACAGTGGTATAAAACTTCTGATTGCTGATATCACAGTGGTATAAAACTACTGCTTGCTGATATCGCAGTGGTATAAAACTACTGTATGCTGATATCAGTGGTATAAAACTACTGGTTGCTGTTATCACAGTGGTATAAAACTACTGGTTTCTGTTATCACAGTGGTATAAAACTTCTGGTTGCTGATATCACAGTGGTATAAAACTACTGGTTGCTGTTATCACAGCGGTATATAACTACTAGTTGCTGATATCACCGTGATATAAAACAACTGGTTGCTGATATCACTGTTGTATATGAAACAGTGATATCAGCACTGGTTGCTGATATCACTGTAGTATATAACTACTAGTTGCTGGTATCACCGTGATATAAAACAACTGGTTGCTGATATCACTGTTGTATATTAAAACTGTAGTCCTTGTGTTTACAGTGTCAGATCTCTGATGAGAAACACCTTTGTGTTGCGATTGGTCAGCATGGCCTTTCAGACCTGCCTCCTTGGTTTCCAGAGCCATTCTGTCCTGATCAAAGGTTAGTAGGAGCTTGCATTCTCCACAGCCATGATAATGATGATGATGACGATGAAGATATACTTGATAAATTGGGGGGAAAAAGTGCTTTGTGGTACAGTTCCAAATCGATGGAGAAAGCTGCTTTTGTTTGTTTCTTAACGCCCAGGTAAGCTTTTACAAAGAAAATAGCCTGCTATACGGACCAATCTGGTGTGTGCTTATTATAAATGCCTATGACCAGATGGTTGTTTCTTTACCATTAATCACTTGGAGCATCTAGAAGATGAGGCTATGTCAATGCAGCAAGCAAAGTTAGCTGAATGCATTTAACATTAAACAGTGAACTTAAAAAGGTCAAACACCTTCCTTATCCTGGCTAGGCATCCTCAAAAGACATCAGCATCAGAAGACATACATGTCAGGCTTGGTATACTCCTGCCATTGCCCTTGACCAAGGCACTTGGCCTCAGAACTGGAGTTGGTCCCCGGGCGCTACACTGTGGCTGCTCACTGCTCCAAGTAGCTAGGATGGGTCAAATGCAGAGGGCAAATTACCCCACTGGGTCAGTAGAGTATAACTATAACTATCCCTGCTATCCTGTATGGCCCTGCCCAGGCATAGGTCCTGCTTCTTTTGGGGGGGGGGGGGGGTCAGGTTGTTGGGGCATCCCTGGGACTGGGGCTCAGTGTGTGCTCAGGGGCATAGTGTTTGTGTGTGTGTGTGGATGATGTAATCCAGCCCCCCCCCTCCCCCCCATTGTCCCTGCTCACCTGCTCCATTCCCAGCTCTCTCATTCCTCTATACATCCTGTTGAATGGAGGAGAGGGTACAGTTACATTCGTTTGTCCGGCTGGAGCGTCTGTTTCAGGTGGGGTAGGGTGGGGGGGGGGGGTGGATGGGCAAGCACGAGAACATTCTTTCCATCCTTTCGTCCTCCCTCTACCGCTTTAATGTAGCCAAATCTTAAAAAAGGAAATTGCCTAACCCAAGGCCCAGGATGGTGGCGCAACAGGAAAAAAAAAGTGAAACAGTGCCTGAATAAAGCAGGATTCAGTGATTTGATTCAGCATGTACCTGGTGCCTGCAGTCAGGTTTGTTGTTTTCCAGGAAAACTTGGCTATTTATTTCTTTATTTATTTATTTATTGCCTGCTTCCATCCCTCACCACCTTGGCTCTTTATAGAGAATAAGCATGAAAGGCATTAAAATGCATGAAATGTCCGCTTTTTCCTGAGCCCATCGGCGCTGCGGAATCACAATCCCGCTGACTGCGAACTTGCGTGACAAAAAAAAGTTGCGGCGTCCTCGCTCCTCAGCGCGCTAACAAAGAGAGACAGCGTTCACGTTTCGGCGTTTCGAGCGCTCCGAAAGTTTCCTCCGTCGCTCCGAAAGTCTCGTCAGTCGCCTCGGAGACCACCGCGTGTCACGGGGAAGTGACGGGCGTCGCTCGGAAATGAGTTCCCCCCCCACCCCCCTCACCCCCCTCACCCCCCCACCCCCTCTCACGCTTTCGCTTAGCAGCACATTTTTTGGATGTTTATTTTATGAAAAGCCTCCACATCGGAGCTGTTTGACTTTGTGTTATCGCTCTCCTCCTCCTCCTCCTCCTCTTCCTCCTCCTCCTCTTCGCCACGTCCCCGGCTCGGCGGCCTCTCTTCTTCGTCGTCGGCGGTGGCGGCGGTGGCGGCGGCGGCGTGTGAACCTCGCCGTCTTCCGTTCCTGACACAGACGCCGGGAACAAAGACCCCCGGATGTCTGGCTGCTGTTTAAATATTATATGAGACAACCCCTGGCTGGGATGAGACGGCCCGGCGTCTCCTGATCCGGGGGCCGGTAATGGAGAAGTCTTGTTAGGCAAAACTCCACATTGGCGGTGAATTATTGAGAGAGCGGGCGGCGCTCGACGCCGACGCGTCTCTCCCGCTCTTTAGAGGGAATTCATGTTTGGGTGAATAGCGGGGAGGCTGCAGTTTGCCTTCTCTGGCCTCAGATCTCACCCCCCCGACCCCCCCCCCCCCCCACTGTGAGTTCGCTGTTTTCACATGTCCCTCCCCCCCCCCCCCACAGTTGTTGGTCTTGCTGGAGCTTGGCCGCAAAGTCCGCATTAGCCTCCGTGTGGAAACGGTCGACAGCTCGGGAGACTGCAGGTTACCGCTGCGTCTTTTATTAACGCCTTCGCGCGTGGCCCCGCCCTGGAAAACCAAAACCGCGTGCCCCTCGTTTTCTGCTTCCCTCGCGCTTCTGTCTTAGCTGACGCCGTTTTGAACAGTTTTAAAGTTGCGGGAAACTTTTTGTTTCCCGTTTCCTGTTTTTTTCCCCCCTGTTTCCTGTTGTTGTCAGCAGCCAATGAAAGGAGCCGTGAGAATCTGTAGCGAAATAGCAGTATATATAGCAGTAGATATAGCAGTAGCTAGCTATATAGAGTGAGACACTCCCTTTCGTTCTGTAAGGTTTTCTAATTTAGTTGTTGGGAGCTCCTTATTTGGTAAGCTGTATGGAGATTCTTTTTTGAAACAGACTCTTTTATTTGACTGACATTTAAGCCATTAAACTCTTGCCAGTTTCATGCTGCTTGAATTCATTACTCAACGTCAAGGACTGTGTGGCTGTTGGAGTCTATAACGACCTAAGGTTGAGAGTTAGAGTGACTGTGTGGTGTGTTAGGGTGTCATGTGACACAGTCAGTCCAATGGTGCAGGTTGTCTATCTTCTTTACTGTACAGGAACACTATTTTCTCACTGGTTTGTACGTATGTTATTGGTTATTGGGTTTTACAAATGTATTCCAGGGAACATTTTGGTTGGACATACCAAATGCACAAGTGCTGTTCTGTAGTTAATGAAGTAAGGCTGGGCGGTCTGTGCCTTTTAAAGATGGCTGCTGTGGCTTTCCCAGGTGCAGCCGTGTTGAGTTTGATTGCCCAGCACTTCCTTGGCGGACTCATCACCACCCTCACCTTCTCTACCATGATGCACTGCACACAGAGAGCCGAGGAGAGAATGCAGGTAAGAGCCACGCCCTCACGCCTGTCCATCATTCGCACAACCAATCACACTGCACACAGAGAGCCCAGGAGAAAATGCAGGTAAAAGCCACGCCCTCACACCTGTCCATCACCCGCACAACCGATCACACTGCATGCAGAGATGTTCTGGCAATATTTCCTACACACCTCAAAGCTGTTCACTTTCTTCATCGCAGTTTCAGTGTTGAGACTCACTGGCCTGTGCACTTGAACAGTGCGGATTATAGTGAGAGGGGACTTTAAGACTTCACAGACCAGCCACAGCAGGAGACTGGAGTTATGTAACCCGTCATAACTCATAACAGAGGCTTCATGCTGAGAGCCAAACAGTTACTCTGTCCTATAGAGTGCCTGTAATTGGCCCTTCTTAAAAAATAAATGTAGTTGTTGAATAAGTTCAGCCCCTCCCCCGGTATCACCGCAGAGAGAATCAGCCGGGTCTGTGATGGGCCATTCCGGAAGCCCCCTGTGAGATTTCAATTTTCCTTTTTTCTTTTCTTTTTTGTACATAACTGCTGTTGTCCTGTTTGAAATAGGCCACTTTCGCCTCCCGGTGATCATTCGGGAAGTTTCTGTCATCAGTCAGCTATGAAGGTGATGAAGAGGTATCACGGCGGGGTGGGGGGGGGGGGGGGGGCGGCTTATCAGTGCATCTGGGCCTGTGTGTAATTTTAGGGAAAATAAAGGTTTTTATCATTTAATGATGACAGTAATAATAATAACAAAATATGAGTGCGGCCCGCAGGTTAATATGAAATTTCTCGTGACGCATATAGCTCCTGCTTTGTCCCGGGGAGCTCTGAAAGGGGGTGTCGGGTGGCGGTAACGCGACACTCTGACTGCATGTGAAAACCCAGGGGAGCGATACCGAATACCTTAAGCCGGTTTGTCGCGATAATGGCGCTTCTCGTCGGTTCCGTGTCTCCGCGAAACGGCCTGGTAGACCTCCCCAGCCCCGAACCGCGCTCGCCGATATCGCCGTTCGCCGTGAGCGCGATATTTGGGTCGTGTTGCTCGACGTGAAAAAGAAGCGCGTTCGGTCTTCGCTAATCACACCGTTAGCATCAGTGGCTCGGTGTGTAGCCTTTTACGCTTTAATGAAACTAAACTCCGGCAACTTTTTGCAAGTTTCTTCTTTCTTCCTTTGCTTCCTCCTTTCCTTCCTTTTCATCTCCTTCTTTTGCTCCTTTGCAGGCCTGAGTTTCTTTAGCCTTTTTTGTTTTTTTCTTTGGTTTATTACTTCCTGTTTTATTGTCTTAGCTACAATAGCCTGACCCGCAGCTTGTCTCTTCTTAAGGTTGTTTACTACTCTTGAACATGTGAGGTTGACTTGTCTTGTTTTCATTTACTGTTAAAACATTTCATAAAAATGTGAAAAGCCATCCTCCTTTACCGAAATGCCCGCCTGCCTAATTGTGATCCCAGTGAGACAGTTGATTAATGGTTGATTAATTAATTGGGGAGGAGCCACTGGCATTTTGGTCTTCCCCTCCACTCTGCCATGTATCCAGGTGTTTCACTGGTTAAGGGTAAACATTAATAGCTGTCTGTCTGTCATCCCGTCTCCAGGCAACGCACTACAGTTTCCTGGCAACCCTGGAGGTGTTGGGGAAGCTGTGCTTTAGCGTCCTGGCTGGGTGGGTGGTGGACTGGGCGGGGTTCCAGGCCAGCTTCCTCCTCTTCCTCTTCCTCTCTGCCGCCGCCACGCTGCACGTCTGGAACGCGGCGGAAATCGGGGGCCAGAGGAAGT
The DNA here is from genome assembly GCF_018555375.3 of Anguilla rostrata. NCBI lineage: Eukaryota > Metazoa > Chordata > Actinopteri > Anguilliformes > Anguillidae > Anguilla > Anguilla rostrata. The sequence goes on along the minus strand of NC_057942.1, from coordinate 36,980,085 downwards.
AGTTATGCTTGTGCGCACGTGCGCACGTTTGCGTGTGCGTACGTCACCGTGTGTATGTGGGTCTGCCTGTGAATGACTTATACAAAATCAAGACATTCCTGACTTCGCAAGAAATGAGGTCCATTCACTACCTTGTTTAACTGTGTGCTTGAGTGCATTTCAAAACGAGTGCATTTGTGTGTATTCGTGTGTGTGTGTGTGTGTGTACGTGCACTCAAACAATGGGACATGTTCTCCAGTGATTCTCAGGGGCATTGCCACCATGTGACTTGTCGAGCGGGGGGGGGTGAGTTCAATATTTATTGGGGGGCACTCTCCCGAACTCATTCTGGGGCCCACCATTAACCTATGGAAGTTTTGGGGCCCACTGAATGTGGATTTTACAGATTTTTTTACAGTTATATGTGCTGTACAGAATCAGTAAAATCACTGCAGATTTTAATGAGTGTTTGTGAGGGGCTGTCTCTGGACTGACTGGCTACACAGTTAGCGATGAGATCTGAGTGTGATGGAATGGGAGAAACACACACAGAAACGCACTCACGGATGGACAGACGTGGGAGGAGAAGGCTGAAGGTAGCGAAGTTGAAAACCTCTCGCTCTCAAGTTCTGTGCGCCTGTGTTATGTCACCGAAGCGATGCCCCTTTCCCAGCATGCTCTGCAGCTGACCTTGGGGCGTGGCATGGCGCTCTGCAGCGACGGCGATGGGAAGACCACAGAGCGTCATGTGAAACACTGCTATGGCTGGTCTCGCACAAAATAAGCCAATCACAATCCCATGATGTTTCATGGGTTTTAATTTATTTCATTTTTTTGGTCTGTTCTATGAATGGTATACTTAATGTTTTTACCGTGACCAATAAAGAAATCTGAAATAAAATGAACTGTAATGTGTATTCCTTGGCATTCATCCTCCACTTTGTCTCAAAATTGCTAGTGTTTCTTGTCATCACCAACAGATCACTAGAAGTAAAATTTTTGAAATTGTGTTTTTTAGAGTAAAAACTACATTTATCATTCAGCAGACATTCTTATCCAGACTAACACTTGTTAATTTATTAAAAAACAAATGATAACTTTTTTTAAAACTACACAGTGCATTATTTTCAGTATTTTTCCGGCTGTATTTTCACTAAGGTAATTCAGCCCGAGTTCTGTTTGCTGTAAGCAATGGCGACAGTGCCCCATCTGGATTTGACCCTGCAGCCTCGCAGCGAAAAGGCCAGTCCCCTAACCGCTGTTTTTACTGCGCTGTGGCCCTGCCGCAGACCCGGCTCGAACCCGCTCCGCCCCTGCGCCTAACCTGTGTGGCCGCTTGAACGTGCTCAGGGAAAAAGAGCAATATCACAATACACCTGACCCCGTCAATGGCTCTAACGTGTCTGACAAGCAGTTTAGAGGGGATTAGCCCGCCTCACAATAGAGCCCCACTTTGCCTCCTCTCTCCGGCTGCTTTATGCCCTGTGTTAGCCGACGGAGGCTTTTCAGCGGGGCGTGCGAGCGCCGCTGCCGCCGGACAAAGGGGGCAGGACGCCGTCGGGAGGGTGCGGGAACGCCCCGATGGAGCCAGGCGGGGAGGGGAGGGGAGGGGAAGGGAAGGGAAGGGGGGTCCCGGCAGTGGAGCTTGAGCGTAAAGTCCCGGGTTTTAAATGCTGAACGTGCACGCTGTGGAGACCCCGCTGGCTGAGTGACGGGGCGTTCGGGAGCACCACAGGATCAGACGACGCGGGCGGCGGGGTTAAAGAGGGGGCGGGGTTACCCCCGTGCGTTCCCCCACTTCCTGTGGCCTCTGCTTTATGTTACCTATCGGGGCCTGCCCCAGTTGTACTGTTAACATGGAAATATAAAATGATCATTTATAGATCACTATAAACTATTCTATTCTAAATATCAAATTTCTCAGGCCAGCCCTTGTTTTTAGGTAGGGGGTCTGATCTTATTTTTTTTAAAAACATGCCTCCTGTGAATTTCACATTTTGGTGTGTGTTACATAACAGTAGTTCCTTTTGTTAATACTTGTGTTATTAACTTCAGTACATGGACTGTTCCTCCTCGTGGTGTTTTTGTCGATTTGCAATCGTTAGCCTTCCAACATTTCCGGGAAACAAGTTGGCTTTTCCGAGTAATCGCTGGACACTTGGGGGTTTGGGTGGGGGGGGTCGGGTTGTTGACAAAAAAAGGAAAAAGTACAAGGATGAGAAGAAGGAGAGGACCTGCACACGGCCCTAACGTGCTGACGGAGAAGAGGCGTGCTGCTGGTTGCCATGGCTTCGCGGAAGCGCAGCGCTCGAGCGGGGTCTTCAGGAGTCGCCGGCGGCGACGGAGTCTGTGCCTCGCTCACCCGCCCGCTCTTTGGGTGCGTTGTTACCCACAGCTTCGCTCGATGGCGGTAAAAGCTGACTGCCTCTCCCGTGATTTCCTCTGATGTACACTGAGTCTCTACCGTGCGTGGAGATATCGAAAGCCTAAACAAGAGAAGAAGAAAAGCCTATGAGACCTGAACATTCTGGAACATTCTGGAAACTACACACTTTCAGGCTTATGACCTTCTCAGAAATGGGTCTCGAGTCAGGGTTTTGTAGTAGCGTGAAGGCCCCAGCGATGGTTTTCCCATGAGAGAGAGGAGGTCCGGGGTGAGTCAGGTGGTTTTTTAAAAATGTCTTTGTTTATGCACGGTTTTGGGTGGACATGCTAAAGCATGTGGCTCTCCCTGCAGTCAGTTTTCGCCATTGTTCATAAAGAAAATGACGAGGGAAACAAGCTGAAATGGAGTTTGTTTCAGCCCTGTGGGTGGAGTGTGGTGCTTCCATATCCCAGAGCAACGCAGTAATGTCTGCATCGCGTAGAGGGATTCGCTGGATAAGTCACAACAGCGGCGTCCAACGGGCATCATGGGAAATTGAGCCTGATCATCAACAGGTGCTCGATTGAGACTCTGCCAAGGTTAGTACATTAATCTTGGAGTCACGAGACAGACAACAATAAGGCTCAATCTCTCCCTCTGTCTTACACACACACACACACATACACACTCACACAAGCACTCTCTCTCCCACTCAAACACACGCACACACACACACACACATACACACTTACACAAGCACTCTCTCACACTCAAACAAACACTCACACTAGTACTCTTTATCTCTGTCTCTCTCACACACACCCACACACACACACACACACACACACACACACACACTCCCCTTACAAGCTCCCGTCCAATCGATACGCAAATTTTAAAAAGGCAGAAAAGGTCTGCCTTATTTTTTTGGCCACATCTTGTAGCGCCATTCGGTTTCAGCATCGGAGGGGCGAAGTAAAAAAAAACAAACAAAAACAAAAACGGCGGAGGTTCGCGACACGTTTGAATCTCGGCGGACAAAAGCGGTTTTGTGGCGGCCGGGGGGGTTTGGGGGGGGGGGGGGGGGTTAGGAGGGAGGTGTGGATTTAGCGCCCCTGCTTTTGTCCGGCGGGCTCCGCGGAAAGGCCTCGCCGGGGCGTCGTCTTTCGGCGAAACCCGAGCCGCAGGTGCGCGGTGACCGGCGGACACGGGCGTTGGGTGACGGCCGCCCCCGCTCCCCCGCCTCCCCCGTATTTACCGCATTGTTTGTTGGCGGAATGAGACACACAGGCCCATCTCCAGATCAGATCTGTTTTCAAACTCCTGCATTTCTCTCGCATTATTCTCGTCGTCTTTGTTTTGTTTGTTCTTCTTTGTTTAGTTTTTTTTTTTTGTATAACTTTTCGGGGTAGATATCCTTCCTGATACAACAGAAAAAAACCTTTTTGCGCAGAGTGTTAAATGGCTTTGTGTCAGGGTTTTTGCGCAAGAAAAAATGTTCAGATAATATTGTTGAAATAACTTTTTTTCTCATTTTTATTTATTAAAACATATTTCTCTCTGTGAGCTTTTTTTGTCATAAGTGTTACTACTAAAATATATATATATTTTTTTTAATAGATTTTTTTTTTTTTCCACCGTGAAATAATTTTATGAATTTCAGTTGCAATGCCACAGATTGTTTATCAAGTAATGCCAACTGTGGGCATGGTGACTGGCAATAGACTTTTCTTTATGAATTATGAGCCACAGGACTATTGAGGAATGAGCCCAGCGGTTTATCTGCCTGTCCCTGGTGGTCAGAACTGGAAGTATTTAAGAAATTCCTGCTTTATATTTATCCAAATTAAACTTCTCCCCTTTCCCCTCCCCATCCCTCCACCTGCTCTTCCTCCCACTGCACAGTTGCCCCATCGTTCCAGAGTAGGGCTGTCCAACCCTGTTCCTGGAGATCTACCATACTGTAGATTTTCACTTCAACCATAATTTGGCATACCTGATTCTAAGAATTAAGAGCTCAAATATATCTCTTGCTGTTGAATGAGGTGTGCTTTTTTAGGGTTGGACTGAAAACCTACAGGACGGTAGATCTCCAGGAACAGGGTTGGGCCGCCCTGATTTTGACAATTTATGCATTCCATTTATGAGCTCCTTTTAATAAGATGACCAAAATAAATGTAGTCTCTTTTTTAATGGTTACCTAAAGAAAAAGAGTGTGGGAAAACACGCGTTTCCTTCCGAGTCTACATTAACAACAAGCGACTGCATAAAAGGCAAAGAAGGAGGCACAGGTGGGCCAGAGGTTAAGCGAGGCCTGCAGGTGTGCTGGGGCCTCACAGTCTTTGTGATAACTGGGTCTCCTGCAGGTGTGAGGCTCGGTCTCCAGGTGTTAGCTCCACACGACGTGGCTTTCTACAGGTAGCGCTTCTCCTCACCTGTCTCAGGTGACTCTGTGCAGGGCCACGCCTTCCTGGATAGAGTAGACTCTCAGGAACTGACCTACGACTGCAGAGTGGCGCGTACCTATAATTAGAAACTTTTATCTATGCACCGCTGCAGCACAGTCCGCTTGCATTGTGGGACACCAGGCAGTGGAATTTATTTTGTATCTGAAACATAAACTCTTATAAAGTACTCATTAATGGAGGTCATTTGTGGCATTTTCATTTGATCTCGCCCTTTAAAAATATCTTTTTGCAGAGGCAATTTGAACCTCGGTCTGCCTTCCTTTCTAAATCTGATTTTTGATCATTTTAGAGAATAACAACAAAAAACAGAACAAACATTCACCACGGTTATCCGCATGGTAGAAATCCTTTAACTTATTTGCATAAAATGCATAAGTGTGAATGCAGGTGTCGCATTGTGATGCACATAACAAAGGGTGGCCTCGATCATTGCTTCTTTAGAAGATGTTTTATAAAATAAAACCAGCCGGGGTTCCTTGGGAAAAGCCGTTTTCTTAGTATTTGGTTTCTCATTAACTAAGAAATCGAGTAACGCAATACCAGGCTTACATCATGTGCTTCCTCTGTCCTGTCATTTTCCCAGTGTTGATGGATTGCGCAAAACAAGAAATGTATGAAGTCAAGTGTGCTTTCTCCCAACCAAAACAATGAAAATAACACGGCCGGAAAGGAAGTGTTTTTGTCTTGTTTTTCTCCTTCGTATTTCGACGCAAACGGGAAAAAATGCAATCCCTTGGTGATTCAATGGCCGCCTGAGAGATGGGAGACCATATTTTTCGATAAAAATGTTGTTGTTTTTTACACTTTATTTCTTTGGCAGGCATAAGGATTGTGCCTTTTGGAACAGGGTTGCCAAATGCTCTTCTCCGTGGCCACCTGAAACCGTGACGACAATACAACAAAACAACAGTTATGCTCCATTCCAAACCATGAATATCACTTTCATATGAGGCATTCATAACTTTCTGTAAATCATAAACTGCAGCAACCAGTCAGGTTGCCGTGGTGTTTCCATGATGTAACAATGACAAATGGTGTGCCTGCCAATCATAAAATGCTTAGACTTGTTTTCCAGGCCCCCTCCTAAAATGGGTGCCTTTTCCAAAATTGGTAGCTATAGAGGGAAAAACATGCATTTTACAGCTATTAGGGCCTGTCTGTGACTGTGCCTGAGGTTATGATATTCCTGGTGTTTGGCTGGCGTTAATAATTACAAATGACAAGATCAGTGATCGCCATCTTTAATTACATCTCTGGAAATACAATGTCTGAGTCTGGGTTCTCTGGGTTCAAGGATCTCCATATCTCCCTGTGGTCTTGGCAGAAGCTATCTAAAAACAGCTTGAAGAAATAGATGAAGCCCATTTCAGCATCATCTCTCTCTCTATGATGGACTATAAAAAACTAAAAACAAAAGAAAAAAATAATTAATTTGTATAGATTTGATTGGTTGTGGCTCCAATGTAATACTGAGAGCCAAACCTTATTCTGCACAAGCAGGAATAAAGGGATAATACAGTTAATACAAAAACATGGGAAACACTTTGTGTTTTTTGACTTTGAAGAAGACATTGTAGATGTTGAAACCTACCCTAGATGTCCTACCCTGTTCATTAAAACAGTGTTTTTTTGCCCTGAGCAAAGTGTACTTCAGTGTTCCTTATTTCGAACCAGTCCTCGTGAAGCGTTGGGCATCTTCTATATGGAAAACCCTTTGCTTTGGTCTCCTGTGTCGTATAGACACATGCATTTAAGAGCATTACGGATTTATGACTAATATGTACATTGTTTAGCCTCTGATAGCAACAAAGGGGGATTTGCTAAATTGTCAGCAAGGTTTAGGCCGGGGGGTCAGAGTTTAGGTTGGATCCAGGGTTAAGGGTGCCCCCCTGATCCCCAATAATCTGTCTGAGAGCTTTCTTTATCCCCAATAAGAACTCAATAAACCAGTCACCAGAAAACATGATTTTCTTGTAATATGAATGATGAACAAATATTTTATTAATGTGTCATGTATTAATTTACATGTTAGCTGGTAAGACACACCTGTTGTTTTCATATTTAATGGATTGGCATTCATTTGTTTTGGGGGCCGAGGGGAGACAGTAAAGAGCCATTGTACTGCATATTTCTGTGCAAAATGTGAATATAAGTGTTTAAAATCATTAACAATAGAGGGGGAAAAAAACATTGTTTGATGGTGCTGAGGATGTTGATGGGGATGGTGATGATGTTTGTGATGATAGTGGCGATGATTATGACAATATTCACGGGCACGGTGATGGCGATGACTACGGCTAGCCTCCAGGCGAATTTGGCGGACCGGTAGGGGAGCGGTGGCTCAAAGTGAAGTGTGAGGACGTCAGAGTCCATCCATGCGGACTGCTGACTGGAGGGGAAGTGACAAGCTGCTGGGTCATAGTCTGAGTCAGTGCTCCCAGGAGTCCGGCCTGGCGACACCTCTTCATCTATCTCTTTCTCTTTCTCTCTCACATCTACCTTTTTCCTTTTTCCCCGCTTTTCCTATACCATCTCCACAAGATGCTACCGGTCTGGCCACTCTTAGGCCTGGATTCAATTAACATTTTTGCTTGTCTGCAATTTACAATTTAAAACCAACTACTCGATCAGAAGGCGCTATCCCTCCTAATCTTTCTGAATATTAAAATTAATTCAGATGAGGTCTCTTTCTGAAAGCAGGGTAAAATAATAAAAAAAAGTTGTGTGATGTGTAAGATCAGCATTTGGCCTTCACTTCAGCTTGCAAAAAGTTTTTATTTCTTCCTGAGAATTTAGATTGACGTGTTCATTTTGGCAATTGCCGCGTGAAACGTTAGCGTTTTAGTGTGCGGGAATTTTGACTGAAGGTTCGCGTTCTGAAGGAATCGAGGCCCGAAGGTTCCGTCTCCCGCACGCCTGGCGAACGCGCCCCTTTATCACGCGCGTAGCTTCCCGCCGCGGCGCTCATCTGTATTCGCGCTCGCGCTCGGCGGGATTAAGAGGGAACGCTCTGCTTAATCTCTCTGGCCTCAGCGGTCGGCGCACCGGAATACCGAGCGGCGCGCTTCATTCGAGTCCCGTATCGATCAGATTTCAACCTCAAAAGAGTTTTTTTTTTTAAGGTCGCTGATCTTGAGATCAGCGCACGGCGAAGCGATCAAAGTGTCAGTATCTGGCTTTCTTTCTTTCCAGGGGATGACGTTAGAGGTCTCTTCTACCTCTGCTTGGGAGCGTCTTGGCAGTGACTATCTGACAGAGCGAAGACTAACATTATTAGCCATTGCGCTAATATGCTAAATTAACATTTTCCCAAATACTGCTAGGATAGGTTGAATAAGAGTTGCTACTCCCTAGCATGTTTACCCCCTGGTGTGGTCAAATGCCTCTGTGCGAGTTATAAAATCTGCCCCCAATCAATGGTTTTTGAATAAATTGCTTTTGTAGTTGAACCAGTTCAGTCCTGTGGGTTTTCTTTTTTGTTTTCCGGTCGGGGAAAGGGAAAAAATTTATGTGAGTGATTCAAGTGAATTGCTGTACTGAGTGATACTGTCCTAGTACTGAAGTACCGAACCAACCTTCTTCACAAGCTTAAAACAAACAAACAAACAAAACACTGCCTTTTATTTTATAAATGTAATATTTAGGCCCCTTTAGGACATCCAAAAAATAAAAAAAATCATATAATACAGGTCTGAATGCCAAGGGAAGCCATGTTTATCGGGTTAGGCTGGGTCTTAAATTCTTTTTAAATTAGTCATTTTCTGCAGCGCGACCAGGCCCTGACCACCGCTAGCACATGAGTAATGTCAGCCCACGCATTTGGGTCTACAAGAATTCAGGGCCGGCACACGCTGGCTAATCTGTGGGCTGCCTATCTGCGGACCGCTGCGTTTATATAAATATCGCTATTGTATCTGCGGGAGGAAATCCAGGCCGTTTATTACCGCGTATGAATAATACATGTTAGAAAAGAAAATTTCATATTTCCTCATCATTTATTATTTAATGTTTCTCGGGGAATTAGACATGTTTAATTAAGTGCGCTGGTAAAGCCGTAACCTAAGTGGTGAATATATATACACAAATACAAAATGTATAATACAGGAAATATTATATATATATACACACACACACACACACACACATATACATGGACACACACACAAGTAAAGACATCGGCACTCTCGAGGAAACGGCTTCACACCGTGAGGACTCTGGTGTGTGCACGGAGTTCAGTTTCACTACCCGCTCTCTATATCCAACTAAGAAAGACCACGAGAGGAGGAGAGAGGTGTGGAATTTCCTTTGATGGCCAAACCAGGCGGAAACTTCAAGGTTGATTTTTTTTAATAACGTACATGTGATGTAGCGCAATTAGCAATTCAAAACCCTGCCCATATTTTATTTTATTTTTTTTTAGAAAAACAACAGCCCCATAATCAAAAGAAAATAAGGGTGTGTTTGTGTGTGGAGGAAGCTGTATTGGGCTGTAGGGTGAGGGAAGGAGACAGCGCTTGACATTGATGCAGATTATTCCAGGAAAAACAGCGGTAAGCCCTATCAATTCTGGTCTGGGATGTAATTAGATTTTTCGTCCAGTGTTTGACGAGGAGTCGGCGGAGAGCGCGGGTTATTGATAATTGCTTTTTTAGGGGTGTCGGGGAAAGTCACGGGCGCTGTTTGATTTGCTAATTCCTGGCAAAGTCGAAAGGTGAAAATATGGCGGGGCCTCGTCGAAAATAGCCGGATGCCCCCCACAGCAACCCCCCACCCACCAGTGTGGGGGCTAATAAATTCATACAGCGTTTCAGCTGAGAAGGGCTCAAGGAATTACAGGAATATGTATTCATAGCTGTAAATAAGCATCAGATATGTCATGCTTTCATAGTTAATATTCATTGCCACTAACTCATATAGATACTGGCACTGAACAAAACATGGGGACAATATCACTGGCACTGAGGGGCACTACAGAGCTCATGGGACCTCCCTAGGACTCTGGGACCCCAAAAACAGATTGACTGAGTGGACGTGTGCCAGGGTTTGGTTTGGAGTGTGTTGGACATCAATCTCAGTACGGACAGACACATGAAATATTTCCAACCAAGCTAATTTTCAACAGTTTGATTTGTATCTGCCTCCTTCCTTTATTTCAGAGCGTCTGTTCCTGTCCTAATCGCATGCAGTGAAGGAGTCCGCTGATGCACTTCCTGTTCTTACCTGTGAAGTCCGGCCCTATAGATCAGGTAAAGGATGGCTTTAATGTCCACTGTACTCCCAGTGAGTGCTGTTGTGTAACCGTGGACTTGCTAGTCTGACTGTTTAACCCTTTCCAGCTGCAATAAGTGTTCAAAAAAATGCTTGCGTGCCCGCCACTATCGATGAGGCAGTTTGTGACGGCCGTTTGTGGGAAAACCTCTCAGCATGACCGCGCCGCCAAGAAATTTCTGATATTAGAAGTAAAACGATTGCTGGGGCCATGAATAATTCCACATTGATTTCCTGGCAAAGGGAAAATATTGAATTTCATCTCCGGGATAAATAACCAGGGGTTAGACAGAGTTTATTCAGGGGTCTCCTGTTGGAAAAAAGGTTTTTCCTGAAGTGCCACAACCTTCATGAATTAATCAATGGATCATTTTCTTATAACTGGTTGTTAATTGCCTGGTACGTGGAGTATTTCTGTAAATAATGAATACATTAAAAATGATAATTGTCCTTTACATCTCAATAGCAGGAAGATAAGAGTGAACTAATGCTAACATTGGAATGTAAAAGTATGATAGCTCAAAGATCAGTCAGTTGAGAAGAATAAAAATAGTTTTTTGTGTATTTGGCAGTATGTCTAACAATTACTATAAGACATAATTTCAGTAAGTTAAAGATTATTTCATCATTTTTGCCTGTGAGGATTGAGATGTTCAACATAAAAACCCCTCAGATTTCTCTATTTTTTTTCAATATTTCCAGCTTATGTTAAAATTGTAAAGCCGGTTTTTATCCCTTCGAATTCTGAAAGTGCTATGAGAAATGCATTTTTGCTTCACTGCTGCCAACGTAATGCTGAAAAACACTAAATATGACATAAAATGTTTATATATTAAAACAGAAACCATTTGAATTGACTGCGTATGAGGAATCAAGAACAACCTCTTTTTTTTAGCTGCTTTTGCGTTCCCTAATTAGTTACTTGTGCAGCTGAGTGGTTTTACCGATGTGTGTCACTCTGCTTTGAGCATCGACTCGCATAAATCACGGGCTGAATTGCTTTAAAAAAGGAGACATTGGCTTAAAAGATCATGGCATTAGTTGTTTGGTGGTGTGGACAGCTGGACAAGTGATCTCTAATCTGTCTAAATAGTTTCTGCCTAAATGGGAGTGCGGGGTGATCCGGGTGGTAGTGTGTGTGTGTGCGTGGGTGTGTGTGTGTATGTGTGTGTGAGCGAGCATGTGGGTGTGTGTGTGTTTGTGTGAGCATGTGGGTGTGTGTGTGCGTTCGAATGTGTGTGCATGTGTGTGAATGGGTGTGCATGAGTGTGTGTGTGTGAATGTGTGTGTGCGTGTGTGTGTACACGCATGTGTGTGTGTGTGTGTTTGTGTGTGCGTGTGCGTGTGTGTGTGTGTGTGTGTCTGAATGTGTGTGTGTGTGTGCGTGCATCTACACATGTGCATGTGTGTGTGTGTCTGAATGTGTGTGTGTGTGTGTGTGTGTGTGTGTGTCTGAATGTGTGTGTGTGTGCATGTGTGTGTGTGTGTGTGTGCGTGCATCTACACGTGCGTGCGTGTGTGTGTGTGTCTGAGTGTGTGTGTGTGAGTGTATGTGTGTGTGTGTCTGAATGTGTGTGTGTGTGTGTGTGTGTGTGTGTGTGTGTGTCTGAATGTGTGTGTGTGTGTGTGTGTGTGTGTCTGAGTGTGTGTGTGTGTGTGTGTGTGTGTGCGGGCGTGCATGCCCGTGAGTGAGCTGGGCTGTCTCTGCTTGTCAGTACGTTGTGACAGTGGCGGCGCATTAAATCAATGCTCCTAATGAAGGGGGCTCTGTTTTTGCCCCTGTGCCCCTGCTGTCAGCCCGGCTAAACAAACCCGATTGGACAGGGGCCCTGCCACTGAGGGCAGAGCTCTTTAATTGCAGTAATCGCAGACCAGCACTTTACAGGCGAATCCTAACAAACGGCGCGGGCCTCCGGTGTTCACGCAGGCAGAGAGGCGGTTACGGAGCGGTTTATCGTTTGATATCAGGCTCAGGTGGGCCCGAGCTGGGTTTCCCTCCCTGAGGGTAGTCTGTCAGACGCGGCGAGGACGCTTCGAGAGCGTTCGGATCACTGTCCAATCACATCAAGTCGTTGCTTGTATAAATTCACGTCGAGAGACCTGCTTGAATGTATTAGAGGAATAAAACACTGTAATACAATACATCTTATAATTGTAGTTTAGGATGTCCACAAGGCATGGTTTTTCTGTGGGCATAAAACACATGCAGAGAGACACACCGGCATTCCACTGAAACAAGATACGTCTTCAGTAAGCTAAGGAAGCCTAGTCCCTATGAATCCTGTTCTCACTGTAGTGGGTTATAATGTGTCCTTATATCTCATACTAATTTGAGCCGGTTGGAAATGCTTTGGTTTTGATTGGTTTTGATAGGCAGCGTGCTCCTCCTGGTACTGCGGAGTGTAAAGAAAAGGTGGCGTGACACACAAACTTCACAGGAAGGGGACGTGCTTGCCTGCACTGGCCTGAGCTGGCGGGGGTACTGTGAAGAGAAGTGCTAACAGACATTGACTGCGCATTGCAGATAGTGACTGCGATCTGGCGAACCTGATTCAGAACTTACATACGGACGCTTTTAAGATGCAGAGGCCCCCACTGCTTCAGTGTGCGGTTTTAAACGGCCTGACTCTGTGAGCGGGCGGTCATGTGATCGCACGCGGTCCTGCGGCGTGCTGTGGAACTCATCGATCACATTATCAATCACCCCCCCCCCCCATTAAAAACGAGCGGTGAGCGCGATCACCCTGCGGTTAAAAGCCAGGCAACGGCTGCCGCGCGCTAATTGAAATTCTGAAAACAAAGTTTACCGATGCGCAGAACCGCGGTCGTCCGGTTCGAGTAATCGAGGTCTTCTACACCGCTGGTCAATCTGACCCGCGCTTCAGTAAAGCAGCAGATGACACTGCGTCCTTATGTAAAGCAGCAGATGACACTGCATCCTTATGTAAAGCAGCAGATGACACTGCATCCTTATGGAACAGCGTAAACACGACATCATCAGTCAACTTGTCAAACCACAATGCATGAAGCCGTAATCTAGAAGGTTCTAAACTCCATGACAAGTCCCTTTTTTTCTTTTTTTAAAATGTGCTCTGGGACAGCCTTCTGAAACACGTACCCATAAACTCCTACCTCTCTGGATTGTCCGGTGGAAGGGTTCATTCTTACTGCAAGCTTTCATTATGCCCTGAAGGACGTTTTATTTATTTTATTTTGTTTTTTTTTGTTCCCGGTACAGACGATGTCTCATCAGTAGAGAGGGGGAGATGGTAATTACTTTCTCAATCCTCTCTCCCTGTGCGCTTTACTGAGACAAAAGGTTTGGACATTCTTAAACTGAAAGTGGAGGTGCCACCCGCCCCCCCAACGCCACCCCCCCCCCCACCAAAAAAAAATAAATGCAAGGTCAATACTTATTGTTTATGGAAAACAAAAGGATAAACGTGATGTCATGTCTAGACAAAATGCAAATGAACGTAGATGGAATCTTGAAAGCAAGTGTGTGTGTGTGTCCTGACTGTATGGGAGAGGGATAGAGAGAGAGTGAGAGAGAGAGGGAGAGAGAGAGAGGGGAGGGGCAAAATCTCCGCCATGTAAAAGTTAATCTGAATTAGCTCTAATCTTCAGTTATTGGAGTGATTACCCCGTAGCTGGGGTCTCCATCTGCGGCTGTTAAGGTTTCCGTTCGCGGTCCGGTCCTGTGACCGTGGCCCGAGCGCGGTAGTGTAAGCACACAGCTGTCACGGACACTGACTGTAAGACCAGCCGCGCTTCCTCACCCCAGAGAGGATTAGAGGGAGCGGGGACGGGACAAGAGGGGAGGGGGGGATTACTAAAGACCTTTTACTGTAACACCCCCCCCATCAATCTGGAGAGAGTACCCCACTCCGAACACAACGCCCGCGTGATCGCCGGCCAGACTAGCGCTTGCATCGCTATTGTTCATATTTTGCAATAAAAAGGAAAAGTGGGAAATCCATGTGACGTGCTTGTCTGTTGTGGCATATTAGTATATGATAGAAGCAGTATATAAGCTAAATAGATTCCTACACCTACATTTGGGCACTTATTTTATGGTGAAATGTCTGTTGATATACTGTATGTTGAGGTTTGCTGATTAGAGACTATGCTGCAATGACCTGTGGCCTCTTTCAGAAATGAAACACACTGCAAAGTATATTGAAATGAAATATATTACTGTTTTTTTTTTGCAACACTCCACTGCACCACTACCGATGGGAAAATAAATATACGGTTTAAGATTTAAATAAATACATAAGTATGCGGCATCAAAGAAACGAGTTTTCCAGGGTCGTTAAGGACTTTTAAGAGCGTCGGATATGCGGGACTGAATATTATCCGCGGATTATTTCATAAATGCCTGAATAAGAAGTATTGTTTGCATGCAAACAATGCGCCGCCTTGTTAAAATATGCAAAGCTGTCATTATTCTGATTCCGTGGCTGGCGGGAGGTACGCTAGCGCCGCGCGGGTGCCGGTTAGCGACGCCGCGTTAGCCCGAGGGGTGATTGGGTGCAGGTGAGGTGAGCCGGCTGGGTAATCAGCCCCTTTTAATCGATCGTTTAAGTGCTGAGCTGGCGACGCGAACCCGGCCGACCCCGCGGCTCTCCGGGAGCGGGGACCGGGGCAAGCGACGGCCCGCCCGCTCGCTCGCGGCCTGTCAGCGGAGCTCGCGGTGACTCACAGGAAGCTGATGGCGCGGGAAGACCCGGATGTCGTTTTAAGACCGCGGTGGGCAAGGAGGGCTGAATCCATTTCTGGATTTCATGGCAACCTCTGCACTTGATTATTTCATTAGCTCAGCCATTTGAGCTGGACGAAGGATATTAAACTCTTTACCATGGTCTAATTTTAGGTCCAACCGGTGTTGGTGTACACAGCTATTTAGCTTTTGCGGTCCACACAGTGTTGGTGTACACAGCTGCTTATCTAAGTGGGCCAGGGTTTATTGGTGGAAACGAGAACCTGAATCCACACCGGTCAGCAGGAATGGAATCGCACACCTTCACTTTCTGCTTCTAAGACCTCCCTTTCTGCCCTCTCTGTGGGGACAACTCACTCGTCACAATGCTGCTGCCAACCAGGCAGGGGCGCTCTAGAGCAGGGGTGGAGAACCCTGGTCCAGGCAGCCCAATATCCATTTCTCAATTTCTCACCAACTTCTGTGCTTAATTATGCAGTTGAACGCCAAAGCCAGCTCACTGGTAGGTTACACCAGAGTAAGACGAGGATGGACAAACAGCCTTCAGCTGGTGTTCATGAAAAGACCAGTAAATGTATCTCACATTAACGTAGCTCACAGAAATGTCAGATCACATAAGTGATTGGCCTAATTGAGTAAATAAATCGGCAGGACTTGCTGAAGTTGATTCAGGCATCCGGTCATGGGATTCCCGGCACCGTTTCCTGGGCCATGGGAGATGAGCTGATCCAGGATCCGGCTTCCCTTGTCCATATCCTGACCATGTCCATTGTGAGGCCCAAGGCCAAACTGATCCCAGATCAGCTCTCCCTGCTTGGCGGTGGCTCGGGCAGCGCCGAGCCAGGCACGCACATGCACTTTCGGGCTCGTAGACGCGAGCGGGGCTAAATCTCCGGGGTCGCAACGTGACGCTGCCCCCGGTGGAGCCTGCACGCGTTGCGCCCCCGTGCCTTTCGCTGCCGACTCCCCGTCGATCGGCCTCGTTGATCGGCAGGTAATTATCGGCGAAATGAGGCTAACCCGCGCCACGTTTGCTCAATCACATGTTACGCGCGTCTCATCTTCTAAACCTGAAAGAAGTTTTTCTAACTTTCCTGACAGTGCTTTAGAGCTGAATTCGTCACAAGTAGAAGCAACACATTTACTTTGATCCCAGGAACAGAAAACAATTTGTTCAAAGGTTTGTTTCGTTTTTTTTAAATTTTATTTATTTTTTTTTTTTATGAATGAGCATAATTTGACTGTTTGGTCGTGTATTTTATTTGAAGAGTAAAGTATCACAGAGTCTTACTGTGAGTCTCAAATGACTGAAAGTTTCTTCAAAGAAACAGCTGTCAGGCTTTCTGCTCAGGTAAATCTTCTGTAGACTTTTTTTAAAAAATGGATACATGAGAGGAAAGGTAGAAACAAACTGAAAACCCACCAGGTAAACCGCTCAATCTCATTGGCTCTTCTCTGCCTTGCTGTCTTCCACCGAACCTCATTAGCTCTTTACTGTACCATCCGTTTGTACCTCCAAGTCCAGGGCCACAAAGCGAAAGTGTGTGTGTGGCTGCAAAAATGTCCTCGAGTTCGCCTTTGACCCCAGGCGTGGTCCGGGTCACGTTGACTTAAATATAATCGCACTGCGAAAATACGTTATTTTTGGACAGGAAATGCATATCGATTAGTAACAGCTCTTGCTCCTCACAAAGCTGTCATTGGGTCTGATTATTGTGAGGTCATGGCAGAAGGGTCAGCGTGGGGCAAGAACAAGGAAGCACTGTTTGATTTGAGAAAAAAGCACAAAGTATTTGCAGTTCTGCTCTTGAAGTGGCTTCCAAAATCGCACAGCGATATAATCTCTAAGAGTCATCCTCATTGGCCTGTCTCTCTGAACCATTGCTCAGTACTCAAGAGGTTGCTCGCTGTAGCACAGAGAAAGTTCACGAACCGGTTGGATGTTGATTTTTTTGTTGTTGTGATGCTACAGGCTCTCTGATCAAGTGCAGTGGAACTCAGCCCTAATGACATCATAAAGGAACCACCGGTCAACCAATCAGAAGGTGTAACTTCTCATTGAACAAGGTCGGTACTTCCTGCATAATATTGCAGATGCTATAGTCCCGCAAGATGCCTCCGCTCTTATTTTGAAAACTTGTCTTCCCACTGTTGAAGCAAAAACTTTCCAGTTTGGTTCATTGTATGAATATTCATCAAAGGCTGTAAACACAGATGAGTACTTTAGCAATGTGTGTGTTCTGTATTTGATACAGCCATGGAAACTCGTATTACCAACCTGAATCCTCTGTATTTAGGTGGTAGAGAGGATGGCAGGAACTCAAGGCTCTATGGTGACATCAGAGGTCACATTGTACAACTGACCTCTGACCTGAATGGAAACTTCCCTGTAGAGATAGCTTCCTTGAGTAACACCGTGGCTGTTTTTGTTTTCCTATTAAATGCAGCATCTAATTCAGATCTGAGAAACCAGGTGAGGTGTTATCTGTGATTTAGCTGTTCATTCAAATATGTTACAGATTTGTTTAACCTAATTCAGATCTGAGAAACCAGGTGAGGTGTTATCTGTGATTTAACTGTTCATTCAAATATGTTACAGATTTTTTTAACCTATGTGATTATTTTAAAAAATTTTGTAATGGATTATGAGAAACCTTTCGTATCATTTTTCACAATACATCTGTCTGCATATGTGTGCGTGTGTGTGTGCGTGCGTGTATGTGTCTGTGTACAGTATGTGCGTGCCTGCGTGTGTGTGGTATAAGGGCTGCAGTAGCTAGCTGCATCTCATGAGTAATGGGGGAAAGTGATTGTGTGTTAAGCAGTATTGTGGCAGTCCTGTTATCCACACCTGTGAAACACACACTCCACAGTGAGACGTGACAGCTGAGCAGGTATCACATGTCCAGCTAATGTTACAGTAGCTTTTTGATTAACTTCACTCTCTGTAGTTTTGCATGACCCCTTTGAATAGCCTAAAAAATAATGAAAATAATTCGATAATATTGTATATCATGTGTTCTACACACTTTGACTAATTTGATGATGAAATCTGTTGAACACTAATATCTTTTTAGTATCTTATTTTGTTCTTGGTCACTCAAAGTAATATTCAAAAGTGCATTTTGGTCTCATCAGCTGAATTTACACACATCATATCAAAGCAGAATAATTTTCTTATAAGTCACTCTCTGTTCACCTCTCTGTCACTCACAGATGCAGTGTTTCTATGTTTAGAATGCCAGATACTCAGGCTAGTGGTTCCAAAATAGGGTGGGGACCCAGTGGTTGGTTTTGGGAGAGTTTGAGAGCATTATAAATTACATATAAAAGGGTTTTTTTGAAACTGTGCATTATAGACTACATGCACCGCACTAGTTATATAGTTCGACATAAAGTATAAACATATATTTATTTGCAAAGTTTGAGAACCCCTGGCTTAAATGATATTGTGGCATTTTCTGAAATGTGACGTGTGTAAGTACAGTGAGTGTGTGTGTGTGTGTATCTGTGTATGTACTGTGTGTCATCTGTAACACTGCCTTCAAACAGAGGTTGTGCTAGTGTTCACTAACTCAAAAAAAGAGAATGTTTTTCATTTGGAGGGATGGACCAAATGAATGATAGAAAAACAGAAACTTCTCCACTGAAGCCCCCCTCCCTCCTCTTCTTCCCCTCCATTGCCCCCCCCCCCCCTCGTCCTCCTCCCCTCCATCATCGTGCTAATAGCGGCGTACCCTGTCCCGGGCTCTGAAGCCCCTAACCGTTTCTGACAGCCAGCAGCTCATTAACGGGACGGTCATTTTGTTTCTGTGTCTGTCGGCTCCCCCGGTACCCCCGGCCCGGCTGAATGGGCCCCAAACAATGCCCCCATTTGTCAGGACGAGGGCCTTCCCCTGTACCAGAGGAGACAGTCAAAGCCTCCGCCAAATTTTCTTACCCACACAAAGACATAATTAATCAAATGGGGGGAAAAATGGTTTGGAGAAATTGCTCCTTGTACGTTCTGTGCCGGTCGAAGGTTTCCATAGAAACGTCAGCTGTTTTCTTCTTTTCTTCCTGCGCTCCTCTTTTTTCGTTCGTTTGTTCGTAGTGAGGCTGGAGAGGAGAGGAGCCTGTACCCTGGAGCTCAGTTACACCCAGGCACTTTAAACAGGCCCTGTTAAAATTGGACTGACGCTCATTTTAATATAATGAAATTATGACCGTGTGTGTGTTTAATCCAAACTCCAAACCCCCCGACCTGCACAAGGAGCCCCCTCCACCCCACACGCACACACAGACACACACGCACGCACACACTGAACACACACACACACACACACACCAATATGAACACATCAATGCATCATGCACACCAATGCATGAGCGCACACACACACACATCCCAACAGACATGCATGAGTGCGCGCACACACACACTTAAGCCAATGTACATGCATGAGCACACACACACACACAGACACACATGCACTGTTTTTCTTCCATTGCTTAATAATGTCTATCATTTTGCTCATTTAGGAATACTGCATCCACTGTTAACCCTAGCCATTCAGTGGCCCTGAATCAAGGGGGAATCCTGCCTAATGTGCTTAATGAGTTATAACACTTATGCACACACACACACACATGCACACACACACACACACACACATGCACTCAGAAATGCACACACACACACACACACCGGTTGCTCGTCTGTTTATAAGTTGTGCCCTGTGAACAACAGCTCCAATAACCTTCACAAACGAGTGTGAATGAAAGAGCTAGCAAACAAGTGTGAATGAGTGGGAAAGCACTCCATCCCAGATGAGATGCCTTCCCTTCTCAGTCGGCCTTTTCTGCTTTCACCGTAGCTCCTGTCCTGCCTTTTCCGCTTAACATGATTTTATTTCACGTCCTCGTAAATCATGCAATGGTGTGTATGTGTGTGTGTGTGTGTGTGTGTGTGTGTGTGCGCGTGTGTGCGTGTGTGCGTGTTAAATAATGCCTGTGTTTTTGTTACAATACATACTAGTAATAGTAATGATAATACACTGGTCAGACTACAGTACAATACAACAATACAACAGCACACAGAAGCACCCTTTTGTAATTACACGAGTATGAATTAGAGCCTTGCTGCTGGCCCCTTTCTCCTACAGTAGTGTTAGTCTCCTGTGCATTTCATGCAACACAATCTGCCTCCTTAAGGAAGCTGACAGGATCTGCCTGAGCACCATGCTGTAATGTGCTCCAGCTAAAACTTGCATGTCGTATGCCAATGGTACGTAAATAAGCCAGATATCAATACTATTCAGGTCCAGATAGTCTATACCATTATAGTAATAATTGTGTGGTTTTTGTTTTTAGGATGCTGTAAACCATTGGTTACTGGTTTCACAGTCCATGAAGTGTTATATGACAAATGCACATTTCATGAAGTTTTATGAAGTTTTTTTTAAAATATGCATGTGAAATACATATTAACTTCTATATTCCAGTTTGGCTTTTATACCCGTATAATAAAACATTAATAACTTGATTATAAACATGTGGTTACAACATACACTGATGAGATGGTCTTAACCCCACCCTCCCAAACCCGAGCCAGGAGTTTGACGGCCCTCTATGTCTGTGATCCCATCACTATCTATCACCCTGCTCTCCTCCTGTCTGAGAAAAGTGGGAAAATACATAAGGAGAGCTGACTCTCTGCTCTCATTTTTTATTTAAAAAAGTGTTTGGACTTTTTAAAATAAAAAAATAAAATAACTGAAAAGTGCTTTGAACGAGCTTTGAACTCAAGGCTTTTCGGTTCTACATGAATTTATATTAACCTGGAGCTTCTTCCCATTTCGCTCAGACTTTGCTCAGCTATTCTGCAGCTCAAATTAAAAGACGGATGTTAATTATTTTGAAAAAAAAAAAAAACTTCAGACGCGCCGTCCCTTTGTACTACCTGTACAGCGTGGAATCCCATTGGTGCCGCGCGAAAAAAGAAAAGGAAGAGTTTTTGAGAGGAAAACTGAAAAAAGCTACCGCGTTATCGTTTTCATTTTCCCCACCGCTCCGTGACCCTCGCTCTGAAAGCGGTTCGGGATCGATGGCGGATTGATTATTTCCTGTTGGAAGATGAGGGCGTGCGTCAAGGGCAAAGCTTTGGGAGGGATCGATACGCGTACGTGAATGGAGCAGTGCTGAGGACGTGAGTCACTGTTGCAGAACAGCCAGGGCCAAATGCAGTGACTCATTGTCACAGAACAGCCTTGGACAGGAATTATTATTATTATTATTATTATTATTATTAATTATTATTAATAATTTATTTATGAATATAAATATTTATTAATACTTTTTTCCACAATCTCTGAGCATTTCACAGTGTAGAGGAGAAACTCTCCTCAGTCCCCACCTGGGTGTTGCACGGCAGCAGAATTTCCTCTGCCGTCCTTCCTGGATTCCTGTCAACTTTAAAAGTGCAAACGGACTTTCGTCTGGACTCCTTACCGTGGATTCGCGCTGTGCGCGCCGCGGCGCGAACGAACGATTCGTTTCATTGTTTTCCACGGGGGAGCCGATTCAGCTTCAGTGTTTTCGGTTGTGCTCAGTCAGGGGTTCCCAAAGTGTGGGCCGGGGCCCGCTGCTCGGCCATAAAGGCTGTTGATGGCTCGATGCTAGTGCAATTAAGCGCAGTTATGTAAAGCACTGCATGCAAAGCTTTACACTGGTACGATTTAGCACTACACTGGTACAAAAGAGCATAATTTAGATAATTTACCACTGCACTGGTACAATTAAGTACAAATAAGTGCAATTAAGCACTGCACTGGTATACTTATGTATAATATAGATAATCTAGCACTGCACTGCTACAATTAAGAATAATTTATTACTACATAATTTATCACTCCCCGTGTCTGCGTGGGTTTCCACCACGTACTCCAGTTTCCTCCCGCAGTCCAAAGACATGCAGGTAGGCTAATTGGAGACTAAATTGCCCATAGGTATGAGTGATTGAGTGAAGGGTGAGTGAATGGTCTGTGTGCCATGTGATAGATTGGCACTGGGATAGGCTCCAGCCGCGCCCATGACCCTGAACAGGAGTAAGTGGGTGTAGAAAATTGATGGATTATCACTGCTCTGGTCCAATTAAGTGCAATTTTGCGCTGCACTGTTACAAAATTACTGCTACAAAAACTGCAATGGTACAATTAGGTACAATTACGTTCAGCTTACATCCATTTGTTCTCCCAAATATTAAAAACCTTTTCAGGCCGTATTTCCACATGTCATCAGAAGGTAGACGTGCTTTCTAACAGATGTAATGTGAAAGTTTGGCAAAGAGATTGTACTGTTAGTGTTTTTCCTATGCTGTAAACACCAAAAGCATAAATAAATACACGGTATGACAAAATGTATAGGGACACCCCTTGGTCTGGGGCTGTTGTTTATGGTTTGGGCTAGGGTCCTTAGTTCCAGTGAAGGCAAATCTTAATGCTACAGCATTCCCCAACAGTTTTGGGAAGGCCCTTTCCTGTTTCTGCATGACAATCCCCCCGGGCCCACACCAAGGTTCTTGTAGAAATGGTTTTGTCAGGAATGGTGTGGAAGACCTTGACTGGCCTGCACAGAGCCCTGACCTCAGCCCCATCCAACACATGTGGGATCAATTGGAAAGCCAACTGCGAGCCAGGACCAATCGCCCAATCAGTGCCCCGACCTCACTAATGCTCTTCTGGTTGAATGGAAGCAAATTCCTGAAACAGCGCTCCAGCATCTAGTGTGAAGCCTTCCCAGAAGAGTAGAGGTTGTTATAGCAGGAAAGGATGGACCAACTCCATGTTAATGGCCATAATTTTGGATGAGATGTTGTGAGTCAAGTGTCCACATACTTTTGGGCACATAGTGTACATTAGTGTCTGTATTTATAAAGCATTTCAGAGTTGAGTGTTGATTCAGGATCAGGCTTTCCCTGCCCGTATCCTAACTTTATCCATTATCAGCAATAAAGCAAAACTGATCCTAGGTCAGCACATCCACTCTGAGATGCTATGAGAATAGCGGCCCAGATCATATTACCAAATTAGGATTTTTATATTCTATAACCCATCGGCCTGTTATTTTTGTAGTCAAACGGAAAACACGTTTTCAGTTGGATGTTCCCAAAGCTCCCTTGTGCTATATGGCGCTAGCAATGGCTGCGTGACAGACAATGTACCCTCATCCAGCCTCTGTGGCCCTGTCGCTGACTTTAATCACGGAGTAAACTTCGCTAGTCTTTAAACCGGCTCCAACAGCCCCGCCTCCCGAGCAGCGCCCCCCCCTCTCCGGCAGGGCCGCGCGGGGGCCTGCATGTAGGTCAGCGTTAGGCCCGGGCCCCGCTCGCACAGGGGCGCCAGCGTTCGCGGGTCGGCCTCCAGGGCCCCTCGGCTCGCCCGCGCGGGGTTCCGTCCGCCGCGTAGCGAGGAGCGGCTGCGGTTAGAAACCCCCAGAATGCCTGGAGAGTTCGCCCGTCGGACCCGACGGAAAGCAGCCTGTCTTTTCCGCTCTCCTCTACCGCCTGCACCCCCCACCCCCGCCGCCCGCACCCTCCCTTGGGTAAAACAGCACCGCCAAAAACAGCAGCTTCTCAACAGCTTGAGCATTTCTATTGAAGGAAGAAAAAAAAAATTGTCCTCATTTTTTTTTGTTCTTTGAATTTGACATATTTGGCACATTATTGGTTATTAATAAATTAAATGTAATGAACTGACATGAAAGAAATAACCACATCACTACAATGCTTGAAAGTTAAAAGAAAATGTACAAAGAAACTTTCTTAAACTCCAATTAGCTATACTTTCTATATTCATCAGAGGGTATTTTTCATGTTCATTTATTGAAACAAATATTGAATTATTTATGCGATAAAAGACTTGCAACTAAATCAAAACTGAGGTTTGTGCCAATAAGCTTATTTATGAACTTAAAAAGCAGATTTAAATTTTTTTTATTTATTGGTCATTCAATTTAAATACTCATCCTTTGGGTGTTTTTGTACCATTGAAATAATCATAGCAGAAGCCCCCTTTGCATGCAGTAAATACATTTGTTTGCTCTTGGGCCAACAGGCATGGCTCGAAATATAAAAAGAAAATAATGATCTCTCTCAGTGGAAGCACATCATGTCCACATCTTTAAACTCTGCCAATGCTTAACTTTTTCATTCAATTACAAAAGTCTTTTTCTTCTTTTCATAAATGTCTTGCACTATATGTGCAGGTATTATAGCCTGTAGTCTTTGTGCTTGTGTGTGTGTGTTTGGGCACATTTCTGTGGTCATACATGAGTGTGTGCGCATTTGTGTGTGTGTGTGTGCGTGTGTGCCCACTGAGCACAAACTCTCAGTCAGGGCCTGAACCCACAACTGTGACAGTTGAGATGAGAGTTTAGTTTAAAACCCATGGCACTATTCTAACCTGCTTGAACCGAGGCTCACGAACCGTCATGCACTATGAAGTGGAGGAGAGGATACAGTGTGTTACAGTGCTTTATGTAATCCCCATTCACAAAGCACACCACTACTACTGGCGTTGTGGTGTAAATAAAAAGAGCAATGGCCTTTTGTCGTTTTTTTATTCTTCCTTTTTATAACAAAAGGACTCGGTACCCATCCTGTATGGTGAAATGCGCTCATGACTCATCCTTCCATCTATGTCACAGTGGACACTCGACGTAGGGGCTGTTTGCAGTTGTCTCGGTCACTGACAGATGGAGTGGGTAACTCTGTAAGGGACCGGGATGAGAAACTGGGCCGTACCACTGGAGAACCTGCTGTAGGAGACTCTAGGCTGTACCACTGGGGAGCCAATAGGGTGAGACACTAGGCCATGCCACTTGGGAACCAAAAGGGAGACCTTGGGTCATACCACTTGTGAACCAGTAGGTAGAGACCCTGGGTCGTACCACTTGGGAACTGACAGAGAGAGACGCTGGGTTGTATCACTGGGGAACCAATAGGGAGAGACATTTGGCCATACCACTGAAGAACCAACAGGGAGAGACACTGGGTCGTACCACTTGGGAACCAATAGAGAGAGACACTGGGCCGTACCACTGGATAGCTAGCAACAGGAGTCACAGGTCTGTAGCACTGCGATGAAAGACTGGATCAGTACCACTGAGGTGCCAGTGGGGGTGGAGCGCACAGTCCGTACCACTGGGAAGCCAACAGACTAGCTTCAAATGAAATAAGGAAAAAAAGATAAATTAAAAAAATAATATCTTTTATGAAAATAGAAAGAATCTGTAATGCCCAAGGTCCTTTCCCTAATTAACATCATTTGCATAAATTTATGGGGTCTAATGAGTATTTTTCTATAGTTTGTTTTCCCTTAATATGAATATTTCCTTTTCATTATCTTGTCACATTCATGAGAATGATTTCAGTTTATCGGTCTTGTTCTTCTCTAGATCCAGGGTCTGGCATGTAAATGATCACAACTGCAATATGAATATTTATTTACTAATTGGGAAAAAAAGATAATTAAAATGTTGACAGATGGAATACTTCTTGATTCATACATGGTAACATGACCATCACTGAGTGTAAAATATTAAATGAGCCTGTTGTGCATTCATGATTAATTACCTGAAAGATAACATTTCAACATTATTATTATTATTATTATTATTATTAATAACAAAAAATTTATAACAATAATAATCACAATACAGCTTGTGTCTGTTTTTGGACTAAAAATATTTAAAATATATTTCTCTTGTATCCAAAATAAATGTATCATATTTCCAATTTAAATGAACAGGATTTACTATAGTCTAATGGGGTCTGAAAGTATTGCGAAATCAAATGATCAGATTTGCCTAATAACTGAAAAAAAAAAACTGTTGATCAAGATTAATAGTGCTAAAGATATCGTACAGTTTTCTATAGCCCTTTAAAGTACGCTGTTTTGCTTACCATGTGTAATAAATGTACTATATTTGTGTTTGTCATTATACTTCAATATCAGTTGAATATATGTTGATGAACCGTTGCATACAGGCACAATAAATGCACTTAAATTCAAGTTTAATAGTTTATTCTCCCTCCTTCCCTTCATTTTCCCACATACCATTCTGCGTTTGGCTGTTCCGAGAACTTGCTAGAAAATAATTTCTTTGTTCAAGTATTAAAAGCACAAAGTTCAGTTCCCCTGAAAACAGAGGCACAAAATTGGTATTCATGCAAAATTTCCAATTATTTCTTCAGATATTCTGAAGCTAGAGAGAGAGAGGGGGGAGACATGGAGATAGAGGGAAAAACAATGAACACTGTAGACAGGTGTCAGAATTAATCATACCCTTCTCAGGGAATTTTATGAAGGCCTGGAATTTTTCTGTATTTATATATTTGTGTTTATCGTGAGGTAGGTTATTTTTTTTTACTAATGTGACAGGAAGTGCAGCGAGGCCTTTTGAGCGGAGGAGTCTTCTGGCCGTCAGCGATTTCCTGCAGCGGAGAGAGAGTGCTGATTCAGAGCTCGGGCCCTGAGCGAAACTGAAGGGGGTTCTCTCTGCAGAACAGCGAAAAGGCGCTCTCCTCTTTCTTCTCTCCTTTCAGGGAGCATTAAAAGCTACAGCCGCATGTTAATACAAGAGGAGGGAGCGCATTAAATCTGACAATTACAGTTTTTCCACACAGTTTTCATTATTTATTTTTACTCGTTTTTCTTCCTGTGAAGAGCCAGCTGAGAGTTGTGTTCATAGTGTTTGTGATGTCATAGTGATAGAGGTTGTGATGTCATAGTGATGTTTTGGTGATATTGTATGTTCTGCTACAGTTGGCCTGTTGACTTGGAAGGTCTAATGGGGAACATCAACAACCAAACAACAGAAAAGGCTAGCTAGACACTGTTACGTGATTGCGATGACATTGTCGACCTTTTCACCGAAGACGACATGTCAGTCAATCAGGCACTAACTAATCATAATATGGGTGTGTATATAAAGTCATTTGAAGGAAGAATGTATTACGAAACAAACTTAAAATGTGGCTTAGGAAAAGTGTCATTTATAAAGCAGTTATTACTAATGGAGCTGTCAACGCTAGCCAATGGGAACGCTCCATGCTTACCCAAAAGCTGGTGTTCTGGTGTATAAAGCCTGAGCCTCCATTGTAGCCTGAGAGAAGGGTAGACTGCTGCCCACCTTTTAATAAAATGGCTGGGAGAGACACTGAGAAGGCAATGAACATGGGATTATGTGACAGTATAAACCCCGCCCCCCCACCCCACCCCCATGTAAATCCAGTGTAATGCAAATCAGCCTCTTCTGGTGATCTCACAACCACAGCACTGACATGTCACATGATAACCCCTGGATGAAGAACTGGAGAGAGGAGAGGAGGGGGGTGAAGTTTGGCCATGCAGTGATGACCTCACACCTTCTTTTTATCTTCTTCTAGAATAACAGCGACGTGGCACCGACCCATCGCCATGGTTCCAGAAACCCAGAGGGAGGCTGTGTTGCAATGCTGCTATAGAGGAATGGAGGTATGGGGGGGACCAGTTGTCTCCTATGGAGTTGCCTAACTTTTATTCAGTGACAGGTTCTGCCATTGTTTCAACTAGCATTAATCGCACCTTTGAGAAACCTGATAGGCTACAATCCAGCCAATGGGCTGCCCATTGTGAACACTGAGACATAACATATGTACACAGTGCAAACTCTTGATAGTCTGTTTTTTTTTTTGCTCCATCATTTACTGTAAAATCGAAATTGTCTCATGCGCACCCACATATGCCCATACCACACACGGAAGGCTCGAATTGTGTTTTCAGTGGTTTAATTCCATTGCCCAATGGGTGTGTCTTGGGGCAGGGGTGACACAATGAATAACACAAGATGCACGATATTTAATAATGAATCAAACAAGCAAAACAAATAAAAGAGGCTAAATCTTTCTCTGCATGAGGCTGCATGTCATTTACTGGGTTTGTATCGGATAAAATCGTAGGGGGTAGAGTTTGGGTGGGGGGAGGGGGCACACGAAAATCATATTCGCTTGTCCTTTCCTCATCCCAAAGCGGCTTACTTAGCTTAGGGTTGGGGGAGAGGGGGGGGGGTGGGTGGCGAAACGTGACGGAATCACCCATTGGCCGGGACTCCTGTCAGTGAACTACACGGACCGATCGCACACGGACAAATAATCAATTACCGCGATGGGGTGGGGGAGTGTGGTCGGGGCGTTTCTTGGGGTAGCTGGACAGAGCCGTCAGCCTGCGTATGTTCACATGCCAGGCTTTTCGTCGGAGAGAAACACACTAACGATGCGCGCTAACGCCGTAGGTTGTTTTTAAGAAAAGAAAGAAAAAAAGGGCACGCTCGTTTGTTTGTCGAATGACGGGGGGAACACAAAGGGCGAAGGGAAGGAAAATAGGAATCAGCGGCGCTAATAATAATAGAAAAGTGTTTACAGCGGAGGAAACAGAAAGCCCTCCGGGGCCTAATATGAGGGCTGTAAACGCAATCCAAACAAACCCCCCCCCCCCCCCCCTCTGATGTGGCACTCTTTGTTTTTGGCCCCCGTCGGTGCAGTAATTAAGCCCTCCACCGGGGAAAGCTTGCAGATAACAGTAATCTTGTACTTCCCCGCGTGTTGTTTGTAATTAGTGACTGAGCTTTTGTGACCCCCCGCCCCCCCCGTCCCCCCCCCTTGCCCCCGCCATCCCCCTCCCCATTGGTATCTCCTCCTCGGCCACATGGGATGATCTCAGCCCCTGATCAACTGATCTTAACCCCCCCACCCCCATCCACTACAACACCCCCGAGTTAAGAAGATTGGTACTAGAAGCTTGAGGGGGTGGAGAGTGGGAGAGAAAAAAATGGGAGGGGGGCAGGGGGGTGCAGGGGGGTGCACCTTTTGGATGGCCACCCTATTGTATTTTTGGACAAGAGTAGGGGGGGAGGCTCACCCTCCTACTGAGCGTCTGACAGAAGAAATTTGATACACATAATAAAAAAATTACAATTATAGTGGAGGGTTTTGTGTGTCTGCGTGTAGGGGGGAGAGGGGGTGTATTTTTTTCAGACCCAAGCCCCCTGCTGTACCCCTCAATGCGACAGGGGTCCTCCCAGGGCCATATGTTTGTGTTACCACGGCGATCGTGCAGCGGTGATGTAATCTCTACTGACTGCTACATGCATGTGAGGGAAAGAGAGAGAGAGAGAGAGAGCGAGAGAGTCAGAGAGAACCAAAGCAAGAGAGAAGGAAATGAGAGAGAAAGATGGAGCGAGAGACAGAGAGAGGGAGACAGATGGAGGGAGAGACAGAGATAGAGATCAGCTGGGAGTAAGAGAGAATAAGAGGGGGAGAGAGAGGTACAGGGAGAGAATGAGAGGGGGGAAAGACAGAGAGGAGAGAGAGAGGGTAAAGAAAGAGCGAGAGAAACGAGGTAGAGAGAGAGAGAGAGCAGAGGCTGCTGGGAGAAGGGAGGAGAGTGCACTCTATCTGCGAGGGATGTCGGTTGGGCCTGCGCTCGGCTGAAGCTGATTGGTTGTGACAGGTGTTGTGGGCGCTCGTGGTAATGGATGTCTGAGGCGCGGCACAGCGGAGCGGGGGAAAGGGGCTTAATTCCTGGAGAAAGAGCGAAACGCGGACCATTATTTAATTACTGCCTAATACGACCCCCCCCCCAGACACCCCCACCGCCCCCCCCCCCCTCCCCCCTCCTCCACACACAGACTACCCCCCCCTCCCCAACCCCTGATCCTGTGGGCTTGTCCTTCCTTTATTAATGAATAATCCAGGGCCTTCCCCAAACACGCTGGGGCCTGCTGCAGCCTTTTCACATACAGGGGCTTCTGTTACCAGGGGAGTGGGGGTTGGGGGAACACACAGCACAGGCACCTTTTTGGCGTTTACGAGGAGAGGACATCCGATTCCCCGGCCTCGAAGCGTGTTACTCACCGCGAGCGTTCACAGGCCCGGACCCGGGCGGGTGAGCAGGGATGCATCCTGGGAGTGGCGGTGTCAGACGACGTGGCGTAAAAAGGTTGGGTTTTCTGCCATTAAGGCGGGCGGGGTCCTCAGCGCCGTGGTGGGAAATAGCTATACGTTGAGGAGCGATTGTCTGAGCATAATGAGGTAACCTACATTCGCACCTTTGTGTCACTCGCTCTAACCTAATTTACAGGCATCCAGGTGTTCTGGGACTGTTT
Source organism: Anguilla rostrata (assembly GCF_018555375.3). Lineage (NCBI taxonomy): Eukaryota > Metazoa > Chordata > Actinopteri > Anguilliformes > Anguillidae > Anguilla > Anguilla rostrata. The sequence continues at coordinate 36,950,098 of NC_057942.1, read as the reverse complement.
GTTTTTTTTGTAGTGGCGGTGGGGAGGGGGATAGGAATGGGATATGAGACAACATTTCATGAAGGTGCTTTTAAAATGTATATTTATTTATACATACTTTATGAAAAAGTCACCACTACAAATATTCTTTCAGAGTGCCCCTTAACGAAAATAAATAAATAAATCAAATAAAAAAATATAAGCACTATATTTGATAACATATACGTATATAAGCACTATACTACATTGTACAGCTTATTGTGGACAGGAAATAATGGAGTGGTGAGTTCCTGTTCTGTGTGTGCTCCCCCCCAGGCCCTGCCCACATTTGAGAGAGGAGAGGGTTGGGCAGCATGTGTGTGGACGCTGGCAGCGCCCACAGCTACAGCCCCCCCACCCCACCTCCCCCCCGCCACCCCCACCATCCTGGGCCTCGTAGCTGTGGGGGGCGCCCAGAGCTCTCATGATGCAGCCCAACGTGCTGCGCGCCAGGGGGTGCGGATGACTCCTGCCCACCCGGGGATTTCAGCAGGCAGCCCAGGCTGAAGCCTCGTCTCCCCCAGGCTCCAGAGACACCCCGGAACGAGCGCTTTAAACTCCCCCAAAAAGGAGCTTTTTTCTGGGCCCTGTGTCCAGCGTTAAGGTAAGGGACGCGCTCGCGCTGTCCGGTCCCCGCTCCTGTGTGTGATTAAGGCCATGCCAGAACAGGGCCACAGACCGGAGGGGAAGTGATACTGAGAGTCAGGTAGAGCTCGCAGCAGAAATGCTAATGCTGCAAATGAGGCTACGGAATAAATGCATTCATTATGGGATGCGGTTGGTGGGCAAATTAAGCAAAATGGGGGAAAACACAGAGCTGAGAGCTGGCCAGAAGAACATAGGAACCGTTGTCTGTATTGTACAAGTGCCCTGCTGATCTGGTGGAAACACACATGTACACGTACATGTACATATATACTTACACAAGTACATACACACGCATGCAAACAAGCACATCACCGCACACAAGTATGTGCATACACACATACACACACGTAGTATACATCACACAGCACACACACAAACACACACAACACACATACACACACCACACACACACACACACACACACACACACACACACACACACACACACACACACACACACACACACACACACACACACACACACACACACACACACACACACACACACACACACACACACACACACACACACACACACTCACACTCGCACACACGCTCACACTCACAGCAGTGCTTGTATGTCCTGGCTGTTGGCGGAGGGCGTCTGAAGTCTGGCTCAGTGGGCAGACGCTCTGAACCTCCAGCACTCGCTTGTTGTGAGAGTTTAGTCACACCTTCACCGTGAGGCTCTTTCGAAGCCGCGTCCATTCGCATGGAGATCTGCGGTCCGTCTCCGCTACGTAGGAGAAGCTTAAATAATTGAGTAAAAATGCACACATGACTAGCGATTCGGGGGTCTGCTCGGGAATCTCGGAGCAAATGAACCATAATGGCAGGAATTAAAACTTCCCTAAAGGTCAACCTGGGGAATGGGAATTAATTTTAATGTCCTTTTAGATGGTAAATGTTAATTCTCTTTGTTTGGTAATTGTAAATGTTAAACATGCCCTCGCTGAAAGGTAACGAGACGAACTGCAGATCTGACATTTGCCGACTGTGGACGTTTGTAACGGCTGGAGACACAACTAGCTGCCGCGTGTACAGTACACAAGATTTTTAATACACCGAATTAGCCAAAAAAAAAAAAAATTATATTTCTCTGTTTTCTTTTGTCATGTTTTCAGAGGGTTATATCATATTTCTTTCTTTCTTGGATAGTTGATATTGGAGCTGCAGAATGTTCTGGTTATATTATTAACTGTGGTGCATTACGTAGAAATAGAAAATAAATAAAAAAACATTGTTAATTTGCGAGCTGCACAAAGAATCAAATTCATCATTTAAAAAAAAATAAAACAAACAGAAAGGCTATTCAGTCATTTACAACAAAGAAAAATAAAAATGATTTGTATGTTTTTATGTCTAAGGCAAGGAAAAGTCACAAAATGATGATGTTGATGGTCATTTCAGTGATGAGTAAGTAGACTTACTTACTCATAAATTTCAATAACAGTGTGTGTGTGCTCATGTAAAATAGTAATTTTTACAGTAAAAAGCACATTAGCAAATTAGCACAAAAACACAGAAGCTACAACATGGACAAAAATCCATAGGAGACCAAATATTACAGAAAAAAAAATCCTTAATATGTGTCATGTGGTGGGCACATATCAAGTCTATATGCACTTATTCTGGGTGACAATGATGTATAACTTGTCAAAAAGAGTCTAACGTCACCAGACATTCTCGTTCACTTTGTGTGATTTCATTTCGATTTCATCGCGCAAAGTGTGAAAGAACCTTCCGGACACGCAGTACGCGTGTCCCACAATGCCCTTCACACGAAGTGGCTAGCGTGCACGCGTCCGTTGGCTTTCTTCGTCAAACTCATTTTCGCACGTGCTCTGCACTGTAGATTATAAGAGGGGGACTGCTCCATCGGTGTTGCATTTTTGGCATGGCACACAATAGTTTTGTTAAACTTTAAATATGAAATAACCTCCAAAAAACATTAGTTAAGCATTTTCACATCACTTTAAAAGCTGAACAACCATTTAACAGTTCCGAATGACTTTCAATCTGTGCAGATATTTTGTACTGATGTTGTACTTGTACTAGCTATTTGGGCTTTCAGGCCTTGCTCTTTCAGCTCTGTAAAGCGTCTTTGTGACGTTTTTCTTTAAAAAGCGCTATGCAAATAGAATTTATTCGATTTGATTGGATACTGTAATTCAGTATTCATATATTGGCATGCTTTATTGCACCGTGCTTTGGCCCGTATCATGTACTATACAATGAGTATTATTTGGGGAGGGAGGAAGGGGGGACCGTGTCCTCTCGAACGGCGTTTGAGGGGGGCCTCTGCCGTCCCAGCACCCCTCTGCAAATCCCCCATAATGCCCCTGTGCTGGCCCCGCACCGCAGTCAGGCGGATGAGGCGCGGGCGGTGTACGCGGTGGGCTGTTGTTTTGCGCGAAGCTCAGCTTAGCGCGGATACTGTTTCCGAATGAGTACAGTGACACTGGGAAACGTAACCTGAAGAGAGGTCGTATTGCTCTCACAGGCCAGAACAAAAGCAACATTAGCGGAGAAAAAAAACACTCCTCTTTCCTCCATTATGCCTTCCCCGTCTTTTCTCCTTTTAAAGTGTGAAAAGAGTCCGTGTCTATTCGTGATATGCCTGCATGACGCATAATTCTCTCTCTCTCAGCCAATCTCTCTCTTCCTCTCCGTCTCTCACTTTCTGACACAGGCTTACACAGAAAACCAAGGGATCACACACACACACGCACGCACATACACTCAGTTACACACACGCACACGCACACACACACAGACACGGACATGCGCACACACGCACACACACACGCACACACACACGCACACACACACACACACACACACACACGCGCACACACACACACACACACACACACTCCCAGTTCTTTGCCGTCACAACACCCATGCTCAGCACAATCAGGTACAGTAATCAAACCTGCAGCACCTGTCTCATTGTAGCAATAGACCAACAAAAGCCTGTTTCATCAGCTTTCACAGTGGTGTGTGTGTGTGTGTGTGTGCGTGCGTGTGTGTGTGTGCGTGTGTGTGTGTGAGAAAGTGTCCCAAAGTGTCGTCGAGTTCTCTCCCTCACACTAATCTCGCTCTCTGCGTCTGAGAGATGAAAGCTGAGAAAATGCACAGATCGCCCACTGAGGTGTTTCGAGAGAGAGAGAGACGCTGATGCCATATTCTTGACTTCTGTGGGCAAATAATCAAGCGCACAATGCAGTCATTAGATGCCCAAGCTCCACTGTCTTTATGGCTACGGTATCTTCTGGCTAATTAATGCGATGGTGCAACTCAGAGTGAAAACATGTTAACCTGAAACTGAAACAATACTGATACTGATACTGAAATTCACAAATGAATTTAAAGTTCTGCGGAAAATCATAAGAAATAATTCTGCTTTTACCGAGTCGCACATCAGAACATTCGTGAAGAGAGTACAAAGAACCTGGCAGGTATTTTTATTTATGTCATTGAGCAAGACTGTTGAGGAGGTGGTTATTTTTGATCTTTCTCCATGGAGACCTGTTACGTGAGCGAAGTGAAAACAACGGAAGCAGCGGCTTCAGCAAGCCGCAAGATCAGGTGGCACGGACGGGCGGGCCTACACCCAGATTGGTTACACCCGCTCTGATTGGTTGAGTTGTCAGATGATTGATGAGCTTCAGGGCCTTTGACCTTAACGGGGTCTCAACTTCTCTCGTACTCAGCGCTCAATGCGCATTCAAATAATAAAAAAATATATTTTTATAAAATATTTCCGAAATAAATATAGATTGTGTAATGATAAGTTTGTTGTGTGCATTTGATTTAGAACTTGAAATCACCAGTGGTGATTGTGCCATCACCATTAGAATGTTCAGTTAAGAACATATTATCGCATATTTGTGATGCTTTGATTGGTCGACAGATGAGCCGCACAGCAATTCCCTAGTCCGAGCTGCTCTATGAATACAGCTCCTGGTTTGTTTTTCCTGTCTTGAGAATGAAAAGCAGTGTGTTTACTGCTTGCTTGTCCAGACGCTGTGGCAGGACAATGCAGTGTGGGGGGGGGGCCCTCCCGCTGTGGTGGATGGAGTGAATTGCCCGGCTGTGGCCCCCCCAGGCAAAGCCCGGCTGATGAGGAAGAGGAGATATAAAGGGTATTTCAGCGCACCGTGTCTGTTTTACACGAAGGTCGTCTAGACAGCAGCGAACGCCATGCTTGAGCGGAGTGCTTTGCCCGCCTGTGAACTAAAGCCTGTTTCACTCCCCCCGCCCCCATGCCCCCATCCCCCATTCAGCACAAACTTCCACATGACCGGTCTATCAGACTCATCCCCACGGGCAAGCCATTCTACAGCGAGAGGGGAGGGGTCAGGAATCACCACACAGCTAGGGTAGCGCACACGCGCACACACACACACGCACACACGCACCCACATGCATGCACACACACACACGCCCACTCATACATGCACATACACAAAACTACATACACACACACACACTCATCCACACACGCACACACATACAAGCGTGCACACATACACGCACGCACACACACACACACAAGCACACACACATGGGCACACAAATACATAAAGACACATTCTCTAAAACACATGCACAAATGAATGTGCACACCATGCACACGCTGAAGCACACACGTGTATTAACATGCACATATACACATGTGCATGCACACAGACACATAATTAACGTGCAAGCACACGCAGGCAAGCGCATTATACATGAACATGCTCACACACTACTGCACACAGACAGACACACTTGCATGCCAACACACAAAAAAAAGTATGCATACTGAATACTGTATCTCCAAAATAGTTATCAGACGGTACAGAATCTACATCGGAGTATTTAAAAGTTTGACATGCAAAGCTATATGAATATTGTCCCACTGATTATTTTTGAGGATAACCAAAAAATGTTTTATTTTTTATTTATTTACCTGAGCTGTGGTCCAGAGTGCTTCACTGATATTTGATGGATGCAGCTGGTGATATACAGTGAACTCCGTAATGTTTGGGACAACATGCAGCCACCCCCATTTCAGGGCACCATAATGTTTGGGACAAATGACTTCACAGCTGTTGCTGATTGGTCAGGTGTGTTCAATTGCTTACTTAGTGCAGCTATGAAAGAGCTTATAAGAGGTATAAGAGAGCGAGAAAAACTATGTCTTTGTCCCAAACATTATGGAGCTCACCGTATTCCTGCATGACATACATTTTACTCATAAATGTACTTTGAGTTTGGCCAGCTCAACCCTTTATTGCTTTCTGAATCTCTGACCACATGGTTCAGCTCATCAGGCTCTAATAATGAACTTTGTGGTTGCATGATTCAATGCATCCATTATTGATGATGTCCTGATGGGATTAATGAAGCTAGACGAAATTGTGTTGCTTTTCTCCCATGTTGAAACCAATAATTAAAATTATGACGTACTAATCGTTGCGTTATAAATATTTAAACGTAATGTAAATGCTAGCTCCATATTCATAACCGCAGTGTGTTTTTTTCCGTCTGGGGGGGGGTTCTCATTTATTATTATTTTTTAAACCACAAGGCAGATGCAGAGTTATGTGTGATGATGGGTCAGCTTTGATTCCACTCCCAGTAATAACGGTCCCTGGGGCTTCAAATATCGAATGCAGTGTAGTTCTCCTTTTTGTGTGCTGTCCATTGCATTTACACGTGTGTTTGAGCACTGACTTCGGACCTTGTTGAGAAGGGATTGAGAGTTCATGAATCCCATGTTCCGTGGACCTAAAATGAGCTGTCAGGCCCTGGTTGCGTCGCAATTCTCAAAAAATGTATCCTGCACTACCACCTCCTCCATGCCCTGGAAACCGACCGGTCTTTGTATCCTCCCTCCCTCTAGGGTCCCAATATTGGAGGAGTCGTGCAAACTGTACTGACAAAGGGGCTTCAAACTCGTCTCCTCCCCATCTTTCCTCCCCATACTTCTGGGATGGAGACACTGTCAGGATCATGTGCATTCATGGCCCCCATTTAACTTTTTCTGACTTGGTTTAACTCTGAGAACTGTGCGGTGTACAGAAGCAACTGGGAAGTTGATCATCCTAGAATCAGTAATACCTGTGTTAGATCCTACACCCTTCAGGTTCAGTGGAATTTAACCACTACACCACTCTTTAACTTTTGGCTTTGGTGTTCGGCAATGAAATGGATGCAGGCGTTTTAGTTTTAATTGTATAGTTAAACAACACAAGTTTAACAACGTAAACTCATTTTGAATGCATATTCATGCTTCTTTATCATCAGAGAGCATGAAGACATGCACTTAAGCACTACCAGAACTTTCTGAGAATGAATTCTCTCTGCTCTCACCGACATCTGAAGGCTATCTGCTTTTATGGTTTGCCAAAAAAAGGAGAAATGGGTGGTTATTTCAGCCAAGCTGTGTTTTCTTGGACTATGCCCCCCCCTCCCCCCCCCATATTTAATGAAGTCCATAAACAGAACAATGGCGCACGATGCGCACCCTTTCATCTCTTGAATAAACATCGTAAGGTTGCGGTTTTGGCAGCTTCGACGAATTCCTTCGGGGAGTGGGTTGCAGCGTTGGGTGGGTCCGAACCGGGCCACCAGGCTCTGAAATCGGGTCACCGTCTTCAGACGAGGCCTCGCACAAGTCCCCGTGACTTAATTATTGATCCCGCGCTAACTGTACCCTTTTGATCTAATCCCATACCCCGGCGTCGCCCCAAATCGTACGCCGCCGAGGGTCTCCTCCCAAGTTCTACGCTATTTACAGAAACTGAACTTCAATCGGAAGTCACAAAGCAATGCATTAATAATGGTAATTATGATAAACTTTGGCTTCACAACAACAGTAGCACTTCTGCATTAGAAATGACTGCATGTGTGAAAATGCTGCAGTAATACAGAGTGGGCATTTTAATCAAAGTCTTTGTACATAACTGTAAAGGTTCTGTAATACTTGCAGTTGCCAGTTAAAATTAGTTAGATGGTTCCATTGAGCTGTGCTGTTATTGTTGCTACATTGACCATAAAGTTATACAAAGTTTCAAATTGGGTTGTGCTCAGAAAGGCAGAAAAACATAAACACAGCAGCGGTAGAGAAACAAAGAGGATGTTATCTGGGCTCTGTGCTATAGAGAATTAATCATTACTTTTTAAAAAGATTCCTTTAGTGTTTTGTCAGTAAAAATAACTTAACTTTTGGCACGCATTGTGGCACATTTCTACATAATTTCAAAGATTAAAAAAATGTTATTAGTACAAAACTTGCAAATCTCAGTTATAATGAAACCAGCCTTTTCCTTCAAACACAGTTTTGGTATTTGTATTCATACAAATACAAGCCTGACACATTCACATTGAGGTCAGTTCAACACATATCAATCCTTTTTGAGAAAATACTGCCTGAACCGGATTTTTGTTTCTCTCCTTCCTTGTACACAGAAAAAAACAAGGTTTGTTTTTCTGGTGCATTTCTGAATTTCTCATTCATTTAACCTTTTCCTTTATAAGTAGATCAGTAATAATTTATCGGCAAAAAGCAAACCCCATGTATTATTAAGTAACATACTGCAGACTCATACCTAGACCCAGTCACACACTGCAATGTGAGCACTTCTGTGTAAAAAAGAAAAAAAAGTGAAACAAGCACATTGTTAAGCTGAAAACACCATATGTATATTTTTCAATGAATACACAGCAGGGTATATAATGTTCATTTCTGTATCTGAAATACATTTTTTTAGGGGAGGTAAAGGTTGCAAACGTGAAGTTCTCTGTTTTTGTTACTTTTATTTGTTTTCAAAATATGGCATACTGATACAGAAATGGAATACAGCAATATATTGTAAAAATGTGGACCTTTTAGAAAATATAATGATAAATATATTTTCACGGCAAGCTATTAAAACTTGTACTGCGATGTATGTAGCCAGTGATAATTAGTACATTTGTTCAATGCGTTGTGAAGTGATCTTGATAATATATTTTATTTGAATACATTGCAATGTTGCATTATGTGTATTGATTAGGGAACTGAGTTTCTTACTCCAAGTTTGTATGTTTGATTCCTCCATGTGTGGCACTGCTGTTGTACCCTTGGGCAAGGTACAACACCTGAATGAAAAAAACAGACCACACTTTGATAAAGTCTCTATGAACGCATTACACTACATTACATTATAATCACTTAGCAGAAGGTCTTATCCAGTACAGTATTGAAGAATATCTGTGTAACTCAGGAATACAATACAATACAAATGCAATTCAACCAAGAAGGCACAGAGGCCCATTTATATTCAATAAGTGTAATGTTTACCTAACGAACATCAGTTTGCATTGTAACACAAGACAGTATCACTAGACAGACGACCTTCACAGACAACCTTTACACAGCCATACCTATAACCCCCCCAATCCCCAACCCCCTTCTGGCCAAGAGAACTTTAGAACCTGAGGATTTGCTCTGGACATGAGTATCTGCTAAATTAAAAAATTCATGATTTGTGAGACCTGGGATATCTTATTATTTGGATTTGACGTGGGATTTCCTTCCGAAGCAAGTCTGCCCTACCAATAAAACAGGAAAGGTTTCATACAGCTAGATGCCTGGAAGCACCTCAGGGTGAATACAGCACTTTCAGGAGTTCAGGGGGGAAACAACGTTGGGGATTTGAACCTATGCCCCCTTCGCATCCTGTCGGTACTCCAGGCTGACGAGAGATTGTCTCAATTCGGGTATTGATGTTCTGGCCTTATAATGTGAAGCTGTGCAGAGCCCTGGATGCTAAGCACGGGTATTCCCCCTTTAAAAAGAAAAGTCATTGGAGCCAGAGAGCCAGAAATCCCAGGGTGCATTGCTCCAATGTTTTTTTGTAAGCAAAGGCCTCAGCATTTTTAAATGTGAACTTAACAAAGCGGGTAACTTATAAACCAAATGAGATGAGTGGAGGTTCTCTTTGAATTTGACTCTCAACTTTTTAAGAATCAAACTATTTTTTTATTCATGTCTTGTGGTGGTTGCTGAACTTGCCGTGAAGCAACGATAGAAAGAAGAAGAGAAAAAAAACCTCACACTCTTGAATTTTCAAACTTAGTTAAGTTAAAGATGAATGTTGACTGTGTCTGGGCCTACATTTCCTTTGTCACAGTAGCAGTCCGGCAGAAACGCTGAGTATTAAAAGAGTTGGTAAACAAACACACACATGGTGGTGGGGGGTGGGGGGTGTGGTGTGGGGGGGTGTTGGGGGAGCTGGGAAAGAACACGACTCTTTTGAAGGGAACACACTGAGTTACAGTAGGCGCGATTGTTCCTCTTTTCCGTGCGAATCATGAATATTTCCTCTCGGTTCCTCTCAGGGCTTGGCAGACTGCAGTTGACAGGCTATAAAATATGCTCTCTTCAGCCCTGTGTTGGCGCGTACGCGTGGAGCAATGCTGCCGCGAAACAGCGCATGGGCAACGTGCACAATACGCGATGCAAAAGTGAAGACGTTACATAAAGGAAGGATTCTGGGTGGCAGCTGACAGGGGCAATGCCAAGGGGGCGGGGGTGGGTGGGTTGGGAGGTGGAGAGGCATTGGGCAGAAGTGGGCAACTTCTAATAGTAGTGAGGGAATAGCTCATCATATCCCACCAGATTGTGTGTATGGTCATAGTAATTCCACAAAGTATAAAATAGATAGTTAGATAGATAGATAGATAGATAGATAGGAGGAAATCAACAATGTCAATGAGACACACGTTGGCAGTTGCCTCGGCCTTGTCTATATAGGAAACAGGTTCTGATTGGACGGATCATGGGGGTCATTGTTCTACTTCATGTTAATATCACAATTGTGTGATTTAAATGACAAGAAACAACAATAACAAACAGCAGCCACTTTGGCGTTTGCATCATTCAGTGACCTGTACCATATAAAGCATTTTATGATAATACAAAAAATTATAAATGCTCGTTGAATTAATTTGGTGGAAAGGGGAGGAGCCAGGGCATAATGCAGTACGCAGTGTTACTGACGAAATTATAAAAGCAAATTAGCACATGCATAACTGTCAGAACACATAAGACTGAAACGGATGTGCCCTCGACTCCCCGCATTTACATTTCACATTAAACTTTAAGCCTCCGAATTTAATTGGATGCAACAACCTGCATCCCTTTCGAAAGGAAAGGTTGGCCCTGCCTACCAGACTGACCGGAGGTATCCATGGCGATGCAGAAAGGTTACTAAATACAGCGAAATCTAACGTATCGCTTTGCCAGGTTTCTCTAGCCTACGCCTCTTGCACTGTAACACAGGCTCACAGGTTCAGACAGAGAGCGCAGTGCTCTCCCCGGTGTTTGTGCGTCAGAACGTACAGCGCGCGTTCGCAATCGCAGTCGATGCGGGCGCGCGGCGGTTAATTATGGTCACGTGACTGAGAACAGGCCGCGTACGCGCTGCCCGCCCCTCCGCTCGGCTCTGCGGAGGAAGCCCCGCGTTTCCTCGGCAGAGCGGACCGTTAGCATCGTCTCAGGGCGCCCGCCGACGCGCCCGTCCGCCATTAAAGTTTCAGAGAGCGGCGGCGGGCGAGCAGCGCTCCATCTGAGTCCTGAGACTGAGGAGAGGAGAGGCGTGCTAGTGGAAGGGCCGTGTGTTACACCCCTAAGCTGGGGTGGAGGGTGGAGAGTGTTTGGGGTGGGGGTGTGTGTGTGTGGTGGCGGGGGGTGTGGTGAGATTATACTTTAGACCTGTCATCATGTTTCTCCCTCTGCGATTCATCCATGCGGTCAGTGGGTTTTGTGGGTTTTTTTTAAATTCATCCTCAGTTTATTTCTTCTTCTTTTTGCATGGCATTGTTGTTAGGGATGCCCTGCTAGGATGATAGTGGCGGGGGCGGGGGGGGGGGGGGGCTATGGGGCAAGGGGGAGGTAGTCTCTAGTGGGTGGGGTGAGCGACACACTGATGTTTGTGTACTATGGTATTGTGAGGGGGTGGGATGGGGGGGCGTGTGGTGAAAGAGAGCTGTCTGGATCTCTTGGGAAATGTGCAATCAAAAAAAAAAAGAGAAGGTCTGGTCAAAGCTTTTATTGCGCCCCCTCCTCCCCCCACCCACATTTTTTAAAGTAAACACCTCGAGGCTTTGAGCAATAACCAAGGCTCTTCAGTGAAAACGTTGTTGGTGCATTTTTATATTTTTTGTTCTTCGGGGGGGGTTTGAGGGGGGGGCGGGGAACACATTCTTTTAGAAGCATTAGGTGCCAGGACAGGGTGCACTGGGACAGGGGAAGGCCTGGGGGGCCCTTGTCTGGCCGTCCCGGGACCTGGCTGTCAGATCAACCCTTTTAAATTGGAGATCAGCTCCGTCAATGACAATACATCAGCAGAGCACTCCGAACTGTGTAAGACCGCCCCCTCCTCCCAAACCCCCCAACCCCCCCTCCCCCCCTCCCTCCCCGTTCCCAGTCCGGGGGCTTTTCCATTAGCGTGACCACCTGCTGGGATCTTGCTTTCGCGCAGGTCCAAGTGCGCCCCCCGCGCCTCCGTCTCCCAACTTCAGTGCCCCCCCCCCATCTGCCCGAGGACAGGAAACGAGAGAGGGGACGGCATGGGTTCACCTCCTTCTCACCCCCCCACGCACGAAGACAGTCGCTGCGACGCAATTACTTTAATTGATTGTGACTTATTCATTTACATTACAACTGCGTGCATATCCAATCAAACAATGGTCTTCTTCTCTTTAGAGGGACCTTAAAAGGGGGGGGGGGGGGTGGGTGTGTTTGGGGGAGGGGTTGGTGAGAGAGAGAATTTTCTGAACACCGAAAACAATATCTTCAGTCTCATCCTGGTGCTCTATTCTACCCCACTGTTACAGAACACATTCTCAGCACAAACAGACAAAAAAAAAAAAAAAAACAATTTAAGTGGTGAAACCATTCATTAAATCTCAAGTGTTGCTTGATAGCTTCCAGAAATTTCTTTGAGAGGATTTGACAGTTGTTGTTTCTTTCTCAATGGAAGCATTATTATGTTAATTTAATGAAGTTCTTTATTTCTTTATCACACGTTTGCTTAGCTGATAAAGAAGCGCTTTCTTTGTTTTTCGTTTTTTTTTTTTTTTACAAAGTTCATGTGTCAAATTTATTCTCATTTTAATGTTTATAATATAAGCCGGCACTGCCGTCACTTACAGAAAGGGCTCCAATTCATTTAGTTTTACATTGAAAATGAAAAATCAATGTAAATAATAAAGAACATAGCGTACTAGTACTACCACCGAAAAACCACAAGATACTTCTAAGTAAAGAAAGTGATAATGTACAGTAGAGACCAAAAATATATTCAGAGGATTGCCAAATAAATAAAACAGATCTAAAGAAGTAACTGTCAGCTAAATCACAAAAATACACAAGCAGTGAAGTTCCTTCACTTGTTCGTTGTTATGAGAGTGATGGCATATTACGGCTTCTGTACATATAGAAATTATTGGTTATTATGTATAGAATTAACTTTTATTATCTTCGCATTATCATTAATGGTATTATCATAGAATTAAACAACATTGTTCATTTAAGTCTCATTCTAGAAAAAAGCTGGAAGGGTTGATTTCATCTCGAAATGGTGGCGTTTACCTCGCACTCGTCCATGGCTAAAGACGTTAGCCTTGACCCCCAAGGACCTTTGAACTGCATTTCCAATGTAGTCGCAACAGTAGAGTGTCACATGTTTGACTCTGCAGGAGGTCAGGGGTCATAGGTCAGGTGATGCCTGATCTGGCAATAAAATCCCACGGAGGAACCGAGTTCACTGTCGCAAACAGGCGATGTCATCCCCTGTACCACCAACTTGAAATTTCAATTTCATTATTATTATTTGGATTACCCAACCTAGAGGTCACAGTCTCTCGCACTGCTCCACAAGGGTGTCAGAGTCACCCTGTCGGCCTCGAGGTCACACTTGGTCTTGGCGAGATTGGAGGTCACGGTCTCTTTTTTGCAACTTCGCGAGTCGGTCACAGTCTCCCCCTCCACTTGGAGGTCAGTCAATGTTGGCGCGCCTCCTTCATCGTCTGTGCGTCGCCTTGTCAACATGATGTATTGGAGAGGCCCTCTGTTGTCTTTCTGAGCCCATCATCCTCGTCAATTTGGGAAAGCGAATATCTAATTTAATTTCCCCGGATCTTATTAAACCACAAGTGAACACAGATCCCAAGGTGAACTCTAATGAATTTAAGAAAGATGATGAAGAAGAGAGAGAAAAAAACACAATCTATGGGGACAAGCAAATGAAATAGGACACAGTGTTTGTTCAAGAGATGCCAAAACTCTAACAGCTTCAAAGTTAGTAGAAGATGAACGGAAGGGGATCGACTTTTTCCACTTTCTTCTTCCACACAAACACTTCACATCATTCCTGAGGTGTGAGGAGCCTGACCTTTCCCTGCCCAGTGTCCATGGTGTGTTTGGGAAGCATTATGGGATATTCATTGAAATCCAGACCCATTCAGCTCCCAAGTTAACAATTTATAAACCTGGGATCTACACAGCACAGTTGGTTAATCAGGTGAACGCACTAATGTTTCTCCAACGCTGCACGTTGTGGTGGGTAACAGCGTCTGCTAAATTAATGTAGAACGCTTTTTAAAAAAAAGTTATGTAAGTGCTGGCCGAACTGTTCACACTGGCCACTTCTGCTAAGATCCCACAGAAATACAACCTGGAGGTGCCGACGACGGACTGACGTCAATGGTCAACAGGGACGTCTGATGTTACTAGCATTCAAGCCACGCGAACACAATGGGGTGAGCTCCGCACCATGACCTGCGTTATCCCAAAAGCGAAATATCGCTTTGAACGACTCCTCTGCTAAATTCCCGAAACGGCGGTCCGACACACCATCGCGGCGCGGCTAACAATAAGGTGTGTTGTTCCCTCAAAAGGTAGCTCCTCCCCCGCAGCCTTTTGTGAGCACGCGGTGAAAGGAAATCTCTTATTTAAAAAAACGTGCGTTTTTTTGGACGGAATGGCCGGTGCCCGCCTCCCGCGTATAAATTTCAGGCCCACAATGACGCTCGGGATCGACCCCGACGTTTGATATGAGTGAATGGCGCAGGGTTCGCCATCGACTCGTCCCCATCGCGCCTCTGCCAAATTTATTCCCGAGACAACGGGCACGGTGAAATCCTAAGCTGATGTCGGGTAGCAGAATTTCCTCCGATTCAAAGCAGCTGTTTGGTTCTCACGCTCTTCATGGGTGTGTCCCATTATTGCAGCAAGGGCCCTCCACTATGAGTTACATAGCTGAACTCGGATTTACCCGCGCAGGCATGCAAAGGTCAATTTGATGCCACGTGACGGTGTTGCTACCGAAGTGTCTATTCATTGCGTTGAACTGGAAACACAGGCTGTGCACAGGGTTTTTCAATATGGATCACAGTCCAGACGCACGTTCCTACGGAGATGCAGAAAATTGCTTTTACGTCTGTCTCCTTTCTTTTACTCTCCCATTAATGAAAAAAATGAATCAATCGTTTATCTTCTTGGGCAGCGAGTGTGAGATTGCCTCTGATAATCTGTATGACGATCTAAGTTCTTTCTTATTTGCAGATGCACAATCTGCATTGTAACCCAGGTTTTTAAGAGGAATAGAGGATTCGGATTTTCACAAACCCCTTTTTAATGAGCATTTTATTATGGTTTTGCGGGTAGAGCTTCGTTGGGCATTTGATTTGCGAAACCTGTGCAGCCACTGTGCTTCTCACCTCTCTGCAGTCCAGCTGCGCAGCCAGCTGCTTCTTCTTACCGCTCTGCAGTTCAGCTGCGCAGCCAGCTGCTGCTTCTCACCTCTCTGCAGTCTGGCTGTGCAGTCAGCTGCATCTTCTGACCACTATGCAGTCCAGCTGTGCAGCCAGCTTTATTGTACAATGAAGGCGGGCATGCCCTCCCTCCCAGGGCGAGGCTATGGGCAGTGATGCATGTCCCCCCACAGGACTGCGCAGTCACAGTTAACAGCAGCACGGTCTGCGCATCACTGCAGTGAGATCCAGCGGTTTAGATACACAGTTAAACCCACCGTCACATTCAGTATGCACAAATATAATCTAAAACAATCTCAATTATTTTACTATGGAAATACCCACATCATATTGATATATTAACGGTGAATGTGACCTGGAAGTGCTCCTACCCTACCCTGTCCATTGTGGGCTTTTGCATATTTTTAATGAATCACACAACCTTTTCACATTCACAGATTTCTTTTTACGAAGCTGTTCCGCTGCATGAATGCATTATCAGCTCAATGACCGTCTGATGAAAGACACCATGACAGTACAATAACTCGTCTTACAGTATTGTGTGACCGGCCCAGTCAGACGATATTTTATTGCTTCCTTTTTGGCATGCAAACCCCTTTGTGTGTCGAACACCTTCGGAAACAATAAGGAATGGCTGCAAAGGGGGGAAAGAAAACTTGTATTTTCACCCCCCACACCCCACCCCCCACCCCCCAAGATAAACTGTTCCTTGTACTATAAGAGTAGTAGGTCTGACACAAATTATCAAACTACCAAACCCATTAGTAACTTTGTCTTTTTTTTTTTTTTTTTACCCTGCACAAGGTCATTAATTGCAGCTGGGACCTCGATAAGCGCCAACATTGCTGATGGGTGAAAACTTTATTGTTAAACGTATTACAGAGCGGTCGTCTTCAGAGATTGCCTGCTTGATTGCTTCATGGGGGCTCCGTGGCACACAGCAATTAAAATCCGCAGACCTTTAGACCCTCGGACGCCAGGCAGAGTCTGCCTCTGCTTCCACACCATCCACAATCTCCTGCCTTCCCAGCTGCTGAAATGCTGAAACTGACAGCAAAAAGGTACACACACGCACACCCACACACACACGCCACCACACCAAACGCACAAACACGCCACACCACACACACATCACACAGCACACACACGCACACACGCACCACACACACACACACGCACCACACTCCACACACTCACGCACGCAACACACACACACACAGACACCCGCCACACCACACACACACACGCACACACGCACACACACAAGCACACGCACACACACACACACACACCACACACACACACACTCACGCACACATCATGCACGCACGCACGCACACCACACACACACATGCACAGCACACACGACACCAACGACACCCACACACCGCAACACACCTCACGCACACGCACACACACATACACGCACACACACGCACACACACGCACGCACACACACGCACACACACACGCACACACACACACACACATATGTACTTTTTCCTTGAGTTGTGGGAGCATGGCTCACTGGATGAAAAGATGAAAAGAAAGTTAATGATTTCCTCAGCCAAGAACATCTGTAAAGGATAATTGGGTAAATGCAGCAAAACAGCATCACTCCCATTCTGGTACCCCTCTCCTCTTACTCACCTGTACGGGACTGTTTCCCCGGTAACAGAAGAAGAAAATTAAGCTGCTTCCCTTTGTCAAACAAGCCTGGGTCACTCGTTGAGAAAAGTAGATGTGAAGGCACAGCGAAAGAAAGAGCAGTGAACATACTGAACTATTACCATACGAACATATTAACCCAGCAAATAGCTAGAAACTGAAATGCAGGTGTGCAGCAAATGTAGCTAAATTGTATTTCAAATTGACTTTATTTTTCAGTTATAATGTAGTATGTATAGTGTGTGTGTGTGTGTGCGTGTGTGTGTGCGCGCTAGCGTTTTGAGTCTTTATATGTAGGTGTGATTGTGTGTATGCGAGTGTGTGCTCCGTATTGTGTTACTATGAGTTTGTGTGTGCGTTTTGAAGACTGTGAGCTATATCACAGCGAGTGTGCTTACATGGATTTCAGTGCTTATACTTTTTGTGCGTTTTTGTGTGCTGCACATTGGTTTGCGTGTGTGTGTGTGTGTGTGTGTGTGTGTCAGTATGTTTCTATGTGTGTAATATGTTTTCATTTCTGTATTCGTCTGTCTGGGAAGCCGTTTTTCTTTGCTTAATCAACTAAACAAGCAGCAGGCAGTGTAAGGTAACAGGTATGACACATGAATTATTCATGATTAATTACCAGTAACATAAATAAAAAAACGCGATGACTATTTGAAGAACTTAAATATGTCCGGAGGACTCAAAGAGTGCTAATACAGGTTTCCAACAACAGTTACGGCAGGTCAAATAAACAGAAATATACAAAAAAAAAATCATGAAATCACAAAAATTAATTTTCATTTAATCAGTGTCCCAGTTTTTGCGACTAACTTCACATTATCGGAGGAGAGATCAAATGCGAAATCACAAACCCGGGCCTCAAATTTCCACAATAATGACATTCTTATCAGCTTCAAATTAGTTTTAAAATTAGACTCGGAGGAGTGAGGAGAAATAAAGAGGTTCTATTTTCGACTTTGCTGGAGGCCTGCGGATCCCCCTCTTTCCAGTCTCCTGGCTTATTCCCTTTCTCTTGCCCTGGTTTTTTTTTTCTTTCTTTTTTCCTTTTTTTTTACAAAAATATTCCGAGAATTTATACAGCGCAATTACCTGGAAGTCAGCCCTGCTTGGCGACGGTGGGACTGACTGATTACGTGGAGACCGCGGACCTCCTGCAATAAATACACATATTTGAATAGATCGGGCACTTACAGGCGAACGTCATCCAGAAGCGCGTGTGTTCTCATGCAGTGTTCTGTAATGCTCATTCGGTAATGTATTGATAAGATTATGAAAACGGATTAAGTTAATAAGAAACTTTAAATTGTTTACAGGCTATGTTTTTCTATAACTTAATATTTTTGTGCGGGTAAACGTCACGGTGTTCATATGCACTGTTGGTGACAATACTAAAATTTCATGTGATGTGATGTTAGTGACTGTGTCTGCATTCAGGTGTGACCAGTCTGCATGAGCGTGAGATGTGTGAAATCAAGTGAAGTCTTGTGAAAAATGTATGACTGCTTTGTATTAAATATGCTAATTTATGATTTCTTCGGAAGCCCAGAAAATAATTGTTTTATAGGTTTAATGAACTCTGAGCTTTTGATTGTTTCAGCGTCTCTGTATTGGAATTTAGGAACTTACCCCTGACAGTGGCGTTAGGGTGGCGTGGGTGCTCTTGTCGCGCTCCGTCCGTGTGAGGTAGTCCTGACGTAGCGTGGAGGTATAGTTCAACTATTGGGAAGAGGTCATGGCTACGTCACTTACCCTGGGATCACACAGCCAGCAGCCACACGGAAGATGTGGCGAGCCAGCTGCTTCATTTTCCCACGGAAGCAAATAAATATGTAAAAAATGAAGACGCGGTGTTGACATTGGACAGGGAACTGGCGCTGCTGTCAGTTCTGTTTCATTAGACTGAACTGACGTTATGCCTCGGCTGCTGCTGATGGCTGCAATAAATATATAAATAAATAATGAGCACAATTCTAATACCCTAAATTTCATAACACAGGTAGGATAACATATGCAGCAGCTAGCTCCTAAAATGTTGTTTTCCCACACAGAGAATCGCCTGTCAATCAAAGAAAGGTGCTAAAAGTAATAAGAACAACGTTCCATAAACAGCTGCTTGCCTGATCTCCATACGCTTTTTTTGGGGGGGGGGGGGGGGGTGAATACTACAGCTGATGTTATTTTCCCTTTGCTGTTGCGGTGAGATCTACTGACGTGTGTGTCGGCAGTGGGGCGGGTGACAGTGACATTGCTGGGGGCTTTTAGTCATTCTCGTGGTCCTGCTGCCTTGGAGGGTGTCATCTCCCACCCCTCGAAATCTGCCACCCAATCCCACATCCTCCCCCAAGCCAAAATGAATTTTACTCCCCAAAAAAAGTGGAAAAAAGAAAGCATAAAGTCTTCTCACAAATCAAATTAGTACCCCTGCAAGCCATTTGAAATTATAAAAGAACCTATTTTATTTTATTTTTATCAAGTGGTCAATCAGATAAGTCTTCCAGGTATTTCAATAATATTTCAGCGAAAGATTACAAAATAGTGCATGGGGCCGGAGGCAGGGGCTGGGGGCAGGGTAGTATGTTCACTGCACAAGCAGTTGTCTGGGTGCATCTTGCAGTCATCAGCTGCACCTGGGTGGGACTGCATTTGATGCATTCGGTCAAATAGGAATTTGCAAAGTTACCTCTCACTAAAATCTCTCTGACATTTTTGTTTTTTAATTTGTTTTCTGAACAATATATGCCAATATATATCAATCTACATTGCATAATTTGTTCAGGCATTTCTAACCAGAGACAGATGGAATTTTCTGGATTAGAAATGTGTAAATAGCAGGTTAATACCAGTTGTTGCAGCTGACATGCCACTTTACCTTTGGTTTCATTTTAAAATAGAACCAGCCTTTGGCTCTTTTCAAAATCCAATTCAGTTCAAATAACTAAATTTTGTGATGACTAAAAGTGTTGATCATATGATTTCAGTTCAAATAGAGATTCCTTATATAAGTGAAATACAGGGCCTTCTTTTATAAATCAAATAGAAGGAAAACGTCTCTAAAACTGCAGTGCACATCCACAGAGAGGCCAAATTAGACTGCTTCCCCCTCCTGCTACAAGCGGAGAAAAGAGCTGTGAAGTTCTGGGTTCATTTAATACTGTCTGGCCCTCTGCTTCCAGCACTAGGTACTGAAGCTCTATCTGATCTGCACAGGGAGAGACCACCTGGGGCAGGTGACTATCAATGTGTGAACAATGAGCAAGACAAAATTACTTCAGCTACACTTCTGTAACAAAATTACCCGATCAACTAACGTGTATGTTGATCACGGGCTATACCTAACCTAAATCTAGCAATAAACTGGCCTTCAATTTGAGTCTCAGCAGAGACTAATGAAACACGGTAGAAGTGAAGACAGGAGTCCATTTTCTCCTTATTTGCCTCAAGTGCCATTTAATCAGGCACCACCTTTGCCCATATTAATCAATGTAATAGATTAATAATGACTGCCACCTCCAACTGCCATAATTTAAAGGAGTGAGGATGAGAGCTTCACAGCATTTTATGACTGTGTACATATTGTGTGTGTGTGTATGGGGGGGGGGGGGCATGGGAGGAGTGGAGCAATAGAAATGAATAATAACAAAAAGTAAAACAGAGAAAAAAAAGAGAATTGAGAGCAAAATAGAGGGAGAATAAAAGCATAAAGGAGAGTGAGAGAAAGAAAGTGTGAGGGTGAGAGACTGAGATAGGTGAAAGTGCTAAAGAGAGAGAGAGAGAATAAAAGCGTAAGGGAGAGTGAGAGAGAAAGTGGGATAGTGAGAGAATGAGAGAGGATGAAAGAGAGCGCTAAAGAGAGAGAGAGAAGGAGCGTAAAAGCGTGTGCGATTGGCTGTCTGGTCGTCAGAGCCAGGGAGGGGAAAACGGAGTGAGGGAGGGAGGGGAGGGGGGTGATGCTGGCCATTTCCAGTCAGAGGAGCCGGCTTCTTGGGGGCGTTCCCGCCATGCCCCCCCCAGGGCTCCTCTCGCCCCCCCCCTTCCTAACGCTTTCTGACGGGTTCACAGAGCAGCGCTGCATAATTGACGTTCTAGTTAACAGCAGCTGATAAATGACCTTGATTTCCTCCGAGCCCTAGACTCCGCAGGAAGGCAAGGTCGCCAAAGGTTGGGCCTCGTCCGCGTTATCGTCTATTTAAAGGTGCGAACCTGGGGAGGGACAGGGCCGCCGCGTAGCCCCGAACGTGAGCGCGTGCGCTCGCTCGCTCCCTTACGGGCCGCTTTCCGGAACACTCTGCCGGTCCGGAGCCCCACTGCGGGGAAATGTTCGTTTAACTGGTAGCATAGCTACCGTAACCGCGTTTTCGACCACAGTGACAACCACAGCAGCAGTGAAATGCCAGCCAGTTGTGAGAAGCGTAGGTGCAGCTATTTTTCGTACTGTTAATGTCACACCATGTGACTGATGCACATTTGTGATGGTTAGAATTGAGTGAACACATCCCAGCCTTTTACCTATTCATTTTAAAGCACTTTGAGAGCATGATAAGAAAGGCGCTATATACGCCAAATCCATTGTAATGTATTCATTACACCTTTGTTCTCTGTTGTGCTTGAATATCACAATGATATGAGCTCAGGTGTATTGCACTCCCTCTCTCTTTCTCTCTGTCATTCACTTTCTCAATCAGTTGACTGACTGAAATTTCACTGCAGACGGAAGTCTGCTCCACAAAATATAGCCATGGTGTGCCACACTGTGATAGGCTATGCCAGGCTATGCCAGGCTGTGCTAGGCCCAAGCAGAGTTGTTTTGGCTGTTGTTTTTGTTGAACGATCTCTTTTTGCAGATCTCAATCAGGAAGCTGGTGAGCCCAACTGCGAAGCCTACTGAGGCAATATTATCCGTCAAGCATATTTCAAGTCCTGACAAGAGACCTTATCTTTCATTTGCTATTCAGTTTCCATCCTGTGTCATTGATCTATGGATATATTGAGTTTAGCAAAGGGACATAATGGCCAGTGCTTCAGATATAAGGCATGTATTGCCCTGGTATAGGAGTCGATGATATCTGAAAAATATGAGGGACAAAATCCAAAGATTTGCACGAAAAGGCATACGTGTTGTTCTTCATGCTGTCCTTTGGACAAGGGATATTTTAAATAACAACATGCTTCCTCAGCCCTCCGAGGGCTGGATCAACTCTGTCGGCCGCCAAAATCTGCCCTTTGACTCAGAACGCAGGTTTCTCTCCCCGCACACAGTTCAGCGACTCGTTAAAATGATCTCCCCGAACCGCGCTTGTGAAGAAAGAAAATGAACGCTTGCATTTATTTGCAAATCAAATTAAAAAATATGGATTGAATCCAGGCCTCAGATGGAGAATTATTTTCCCTTGAGTTGCTTTATTTCTTTTTTTTTTTGTGGAGGTTTCACTCTCATGTCAATAGTTCTTCCAGGGGAGTTAACGGTTTACATTAAATTACATTACATCTCTGACATAGAGCAGACACTCATATCCAGAGTGACTTGCAGTGCAAACACAAGTGAAAGGTAAGGGATCGAAGAGCTGCAGATCCCTATAGGGGAAAAGCATGGCCTAAAGCTGGGCTGCCCAACCCTGTTCCTGGAGATCCACCGTCCTGTAGGTCTTTGCTCCAACGCTAACAAAGCGCACATCATTCAACAGCTAGCGATCTTGCTGAGGGGCTAGTTAGTAGATGCCAAATTAGGGTTGAAATGAAAACCTACAGGACGGTAGTGCTCCAGGAACAGGATTTGGCAGCCCTGGTCTAAAGAGACATGGTAAGTACAATTTTACTTGAAGTAAGGACTTTAAAATGCCTTTTCAAATCCAGTTACTAACCATAACCTATGCTATAAACATGCAAATTATTATTGAAAATATGACTTTATGAAGTATGAAATTTGCATGTACAATGACACCAGCGATGTAGCACACTTTGACGTTCATAGCCTTGACCGTTGCCTGTGCGGCAAAAAGATAATATTAGCATAGCGTCTACATTTGAATAACGCTCTGCATAAACTTGAGCTGTTTCCTGTTTTCTTTTTTCAGATGGAGGAAAAGTTGTGCAAGTTACAGCAACTCCTGTGGCTTGGGTGGTATAATAATTTTGTTTTTAAGTATTTTTTATTTATGTGTTATTTGTTTATGCGGATAAATTATTAAAATTTGCTGCATTTTACAAAGGTTCTAGTTTGCAGTTAATTATTTCCTCCTTTCCCTCCCTGTGGGTTTTGTTTGTAATTTTCTTGAATATAAAAGTTGCATTATTCATGTTTATCGGCAGCATCTATTAATTATGCCTTTCTTTTTAGGTGCTTACATCTTTTACCATGTTTTTTTTTCCCTTTTCCGTCTCTTCAGAAGAACAAAAGAAGCGGTTAACGAGGACCGTGCTCTCTGGAACTGTAAGGTCTTCCGGCCTTCTCCGAACTCTCCAGGTTTTCCCGGCCAGCGTTCCACATCGCGCCCGTAAAGTCGCTATACTTTTGAACTCGGATGCGAATGTTCTTATTTAGTAATTTATAGATGAGGGAATTCGGCACGCGCCCCGCCAGAGTCATAAACTATTGATGTGTCTAATCCTTTAGATCCTGCCAACATAATAATTATAATCTGTAAGACAGAGCAGCAGTCCCTTTTCTTAAACCACTTATTTTCTGAGATATATTCCATTTATAATTCCAGTTCGGCGACAACTGAGACTCCCTCGTTTCCAATAAACTAATAAACATTTTCATCGCATTAGGAAGAGATACATCCCGCAGCGCAAACAAGACTTCCTCCTCTCCCCCCAGAACCCTGTGTATTTATTTTATTTATTTTCACCCGAGAACCAAAAGTAGTCATTATAACTGTGAAGTTCACCGATGGTCTCTGCACACACACATATCCTCCCACTCAATAAATATTCATTTTTAAATTTAACTTGAACTTTGTCACCCTTTTCAAGCCTAAATATAATGTAAATGGTATTTAACTAGAACTGAAAAACTAAGTTTTTTTTATCAACACATTTGAGCCTCAACTTATTTAAAGAAGATTGATGATAGGGGGTATGTATAAAAAAATGGAAGCGCAAGGTTTAAGCAGACCTCTTATATTCTTTCTGTGTGACCAAAAATAACTTTCGGGGAATTTATGGATTCTTGCACCTCCACTGTGCTGCCAGTTAGTGTTCAGGTTAGAGGTCATCGGATATTCAAATGTGTAAAAGCGGAATTGAAACAATGCAGCTTATCCTGTAGACTGGTGGGGCTGTGTTGTAACAACCCAACTGAATACTGAATAGGAGCGAGAACTTGGGTCAAACATCAACTTTCTTTGTATATTTGCAACAGAATAGGATAGAAAGACATACAATACAATAGAATAGAACACACTTGGCAGTCCTTTCTTCCCAAGAATAAGTCAAGTCAAATTTATTTATAAAGCACATTTAAAAACAACCCACTTTGAACAAAGTGCTGTACAAACCAGAACAGGCAATACGTTTATTCATCCTAATTTAGGAAATGTGTTGACGACCTATAGCAAGTTTCAGTTATCCCAAAAATCCAGAAAAAAGTGCAAGAAAAATGTACATTGCAGTGATTACAGGGATAACATAAAAATATGTATGGTACCCAATCCTATGCTACAATGCTCCACAGTTATGAAGCAAATGTGTGGTCATAAAGTTGGACATTTCTTCAGGTTTAAATCTCGCGTTGGTGCTCGTGAGCTGCGCTCGGACACTGAAGCGAGGTTCGCGGCCTGTTCACGGCACGCCAGTTCATCTGTGCCGGCATGAAAGGGGACAGGGAGAGAGAGAGAAAGCGAGCGAATCTGAGGGGCTGCCGTCAGCCTGACCCGCAGATGAATAATGGAATGTAGTTTACCTCTCTGTCTGATTACATATCCCCCCGGTGGTTAGTTTCCAGCGCTGCTTTGTATACAAAACAAATCAAATGTGTTCTTTCCGCAGATATTTAACATATGCCAGTCTGCATTAATAATTCAATATTCTCGCTAAATTTTTAATCGTTTGTCTTTTCCTACTATGAGGTGGGGGGGAGATTTGGGATGGGGGGGGGGGTTACTCACAAAGACAATGGAGCAAAGCAGTGTTGTGGTGTTAACTAAATGCACATAAACTGAAGGCAATTTAGCGGTGGAGAAGAGCTGGTTGGAGGGGCTGTCAGCGGAGCGGCTTCTCACTCACGGGCGGCTGTCTCTCCCCCCCCCCCCCTCCAATATCAGATATCACCTGAGGCGCTTTCCGGAATCGGAATGTCACAACACATAGCCCGTCACCGGTTTGAGACGCGCTCGCTCTGTCTCCGTCTCCCGGATACGGCTCGGGACGCAGGAGCGCCGCAGACAGAACGGAGGAAAGTTTTTCCTCTCTCTCTCTCTCTTTCTCTCTTCCTCTCCTTTTCTCCATCCCTCTCTTCTTTACCGCACGTGCTGCCGGATGCGCGGCAGCGAGCCGTCCTCTGGTTTCTCCCGCGGCTGGAGAGGTCTTCCTGCCGGCCGCGGGAATGTCGTTTAGTGCCGTTAGAGTAAGCGCGCGCTCGCGCGGCTGCGCGTTGGCGGGTTTTCCGCTTTGGGTTGCTCGCACGCTGCCTCTTTCTCTGCCGTCACTCGGTTCATTCAAATGAGGGTTTGAATGTTTGAATTCAATTCAAAACAACATTAAGAAATAAACATGTGCATATTCATCAATGTGCTGTAATTAAATTATTAAAAACTATAATCATTTTATGAGTTTCTCATTAATCAGATTTTTTAAAAGCAGTAATAAACCCTGTTGAGCACACAAATTATTAGAAAAAAAAAGTTGTTAAATAATAGAAATGTTAATGGGGATAGTAAAGCTATCATTTACCTCAGGAGGTCAGGAAATTGTGGTTTGCCGCCCCTTTAGTGAATGAATTAATCTCACTGCTGAAGTATTAACCACTGCTATTGGTCATGAATTAATCACGGCAGCTAATCGGTTCTGCTCATTGCCTAAGCATTTATGTGCGCATTGTGTAAGTCGCTGTGCAAAACAGCATCTGCTAAATCGCTAAACATAATGTAATGTAATGTCAGAAGCCACTGTCCTGCTGTGTTAAGGGACAAATTTTCCCCCCAGCATTTGACTTTTGACCTTTGACCTCTGACCTTCGACCCTCTGAACACTCACTGCCCATAAGAGGAGACTGTGAGGTGTAGAGAGTCACAGTGCTGGGCAATAAGAGCAGTAGCTACAATACATGGAATGTGGCTTCCCACACCCCCAGGAAAAGATCCCCTGAAAACAGGAAGCTGCATCATGTTATGTCACCCGCACCAGCACGAGTCCACCTTTCCTCAGGCTGGTCTACCACCACTCTTCCCCCACCCACCCAACCCACAAGCCCCCGATTTGGCCTCCTGTCAATCACCTCGGACCTTGAGTCGGAGGAGCGCTGCCATTTTAGCGTGCCTTTGCCGCTAGCCCCACCACCGCACTCTGACCGTGGCTTAGGCCGACCGCCGCGCTCATTCGGGCCTGGGGTCCTGGTCCTGGTCCTGGTCCTGGTCCTGGTCCTGCCTGTGCCCTGTACAGGCTGGCTTCAGCTCTGCCTGCTCCTGATCAGTCATTTCCCTGTGATCGCTTTGATTGAGCTCCTGAAACAAAAGCGGGTTTGGGTTTGACATCTGTCGACAGGCACACAGTGAAGTGTTCAGTGTTAATGTTAAAGTTTTATTTCAAAAAAGCTTCATCATACTATTTTTCTTTTCCTTTTCCTGAAATGTACGGCTGCCTCAATTAAGCTTATTATAATTATTATTGATGATAAAATGTTTAATCTATATCCTGACTATTTTCCAATACATACTTTCTAAGGAGGCACAGGGTGTGTCCAACAAAGTTGAAACATCTTCAATTTTTTTTCCCTCCTGTGTACGTCTTTCGCATCCCATTTAGAAAGAACTCCCTGGCAGATAATAACACAGAGATGTCAAATATAAAATCAGTAGTCCATCTAAAGCTCAGTCAGACCCAATTACCCGAGTCTAGACAGAAGACGGACCAGCATGCACAGCGGTCTGGTGTGGGCTGAGAAACACGGTGACAGTGAACCGTTTATGCGTGGGAATAAAACCGCTCTCATTCACAGTTTGTGGATTCGCTGGTCAGCCTAATGGTGGAAATGAGCCTGAAGAGAGGACAGATTCAGTACTGGAGGCACAGAGACAGATGACAACCCACAAATGTCTGGAGCCATAAAAATCCCCTCGCCCCCGGCCCCTCCATATCACGTACCACAACCCTCCCACCATCCCCAAAAAATACAATAAAAAATCCCCCTACTAAATTCTATTTGCTGTTTAATTTCATTTGTTTTTCATTCACGCACCAGGTGAGTTAAACCTCTGGCCAATCAGTGGCTTTAATTGATCAATTACCTGTCAGGTGAAAAGAAAAAGCAAACCTGCAGCAGCACTGGCCTCGAGGGCCAGATTTGAGTACCCCTGCTTTATGTTGTCTAGACAACCGCTTCCCTTTTATTTGTGTTTGGAATGACTCGGGTTAAAACTCTTGAATTAATTTTGTTTCTAAATACATCCCTCTGGTGTCATTGGCAAAGCAAGCTCAAATTGGTCTCGCATTATAATAAGCAGAAACATTATTTATATTTATAAGTGTAGTGTTAAGCACTGTGTAAGGTTGGTAATTACAGTTTGTTACAGAGTACAGTTTGTTACCTTTTGCTCTAAGGGCATAAATTTAATTTCTGTCTCCTTTGTGCTCATGTAAACTCTGTTAGTGTCTAAATAATGGCAGACGTATGAAAGTGTAGTTTATGTAATTAGTTTTTATTCTTATCTTACAGAGCCTCCTCCTCATTCCACCTTTGTATACGCATACAGTAAAATTAAATGCCCTGGATTGACTTCACACTGAACATTTCACCATGTGGCCCAATCCCAAAGTCTTCTCCTGATCACGGCCAATCAGCATTGGCCCTAGATCTGGAGCGAAGGTCAACCCATAAATGTGACTGCCGTGGTCTTCGGGAAGATGAATGCCACAGCACGCCGCATCACAATGGAAACGCGCTCTAGCCCCGCCCCCCTGCTCCGATAGGGTCTCCATGCATAACCGCAATGCTGTGACTCACATTGACACTTTGATCGGAGCCACTGAATCCACTGACCTCTCTATTGACATCCTCCCTGTTGCTGGGAAGTGCAACACGGATGCCCTGCCCACGCCAAATTAAAAGGTTTCAACTCTTAATTCAGCTCTTAGAGAGATCACACAAGTCCGGAGGGAACACAAAAGTACTCTCTAAGTGTTTGTTTTGCTGTGTCCCTGGAGTTCGTCGTGTGCCATGCTGCTGCAAAGCATTTAATAGAAGTTTTCTTTTTCGTTCTGTTTTTCGTTTTGTTTTCTCTCTACAACTGAGTACTGTACCAATGAAACTTTTCCCAAACTTCCCTCATAATTTTCATGAACAAAATCTTTCTTTCTTTTTTTAAAAAAACAAAACACGATTCTCATAAAAATATCGGTGTTAATAATAATTTCTGACATTTCACAGTTATCAATACCAAAAAGGAAGAAGCATTGAAAAAAGTCCGATATTTTGGATATTTTTGTTTAGCAGAAGAACGTGTTTTGTCTGCAGTTGGGCGCATGGTCCTTGCCTGTTCTGCAGGAAATTGGGCTGCGCTTCCTCACTTGGGATACCTGCTGCTCGGCTCACTCGCTAATAAGCATGATAAATGTTTCAGCCTTTGATCAGCACTCATTTAACATGTGTGCTTTGGAACAAAGGCCTGCTGCTACCCAGGGCTTAGACTGTATACCAGAGAGATGACTGATTGCTCTGTCAAAGACTTTACTCTTTGTAAAGTCTCTACACTGCAGCCATAACAAGTGTGCGTACTCTCTCACAGAATACAACAGCACACCATCCCTCTCTTACAGAATACAGCACCACACTATCTCTCTCTCTCGGTCCCTTGCTCCTGGGCGTGACTGAATCACTCGTCCCCCACAGCTTCTCCAAACATTTCCCTGCTGCTCTGGGATCAGCGATAGCCTAAGCCGCTGCAGATTGCGCTTTTTCGCTGGCCGAGCTGAAGTACTGATCTGGGGTCAGCAGGGAGAGAGAGAGAGCGAGTGAAAGCGAAAGGCACCCGGCGGGCAGCGGGCGAGCGGAGGGGGGGGGGGGAGGAGGGGAAAGCCGGACTAATGCGCCCGGCCAGTCTGATAACCGAGGCGGCTCCCCGCCGTCAGGCCCGGGGAACGTCGCTATCGCCGGTCGCCTAGCAACCCACTCCGCTAACCCCTTTAAGTTTGACACGCTCGCGCGGAGTCGCCGGGCCTTTTAGGCCGGCACCCGAGAGTGGGGGGGGGGGGGGAAGCGGACGCGACCTTTTCGCGCCGTTTGTTTTGGTCGCCGCGGAGCGTAACGCGATTTACCGAAAACCCCCCGTCCCGACGCCCCCTTCTTCCCCCCTCGTTACGCCCTGATAATGGACGCCCCTCCCGGCGCCCGTGATTACCTTCAGGCTCGCGGCGGACGAATGATTTGTCTGTGAACGGTTTTAGCGAGGACGCGCTGGCGTTACGTCATTTATTGAAAAGGACTGCCGAACGTGGTGGTTCGTCACTGTTTTTTCGCCGTGGAAACGAGGTGACTCAACTGAGATGCTGGGTGAACAACAATGGCAGACGATATTGAAAAACATTACTCAATCAAAAAAAATTATATATATATATATGTATATATAAAATAGGACACTGTAATATGCTGATCCAGGGTTACACATGATTCCTTAATCATTTATTCATTTGTTGTTTGCAAAATGCTGTATGAAATATGAATGGTCTGTGCTACACTTGAATATTTCATAGTGCACCAGGCTGAATAAGAGGGCTGCAGCCAAAGAGAGAGAGAGCAAGGGAGAGAGAGAGAGCCCGGCATTCAGAGTTCAGAGGTTAAATGAAAGCTTAATGAAATCATCTGCTGCTTGTTGTTTGTTTTTTTTTTTGTCGGAAGAAAAAACTTATTTCCTATGTACTGATAACTGGACCCAAGATCGATTCTTTTCTGGTGCGTAGTGCGGGGTTGGAATTATGGGTAATCAAACTGAACATTTTAACTGGGCCTGTTTCAGGGAACTAAACATGGGTCCCTTCAGCACGACTGTTTGCTGCGGTTGTGTCACACAAGGCTACTCATGAGATCCACCTCATGACTTTTTTTTTTGTGTGTCAGTTACCAGCTGAGGTTTTTTTTTTCCCCCTTTGGTGCATTCCACAGTTTTTCACGGAAGTTAGGCATTCAAAAGCCTGCCCCAGCACCCCCAACCTCCCCCCAATGGGTTTCAGTGTGGGAGAAGTAAGCGGTAACACACCGTGACATGCTGTGGAGGTTTAGCATATCCCTGAGGTTGTTTCCACAGAATTTGCATAGAATCGTTCTCGCAGTGAAGTGGAAGGGCGGAGGGGGGCAGGAGGGGAGCAAGGGGGGGTCATGTTGGAGAGCGGAGGGCCTTTGACTTTTCGCCAAAAGGAGGTACGCAAAGGTTATCGGTGCCCTTTCCGCCGAAACCCGCTAAAAAAACCGCGTTGCGTTATTTGCCCCCGCTCTGGGAGGGGGTCGGAAATGTATTCATTTGCCTGTCTCCCATTATATTAGCATACATGCTAAGCGAACAGTAGCTGGAGAGTAGGGGGGTGGGGTGGGGTGGAGAGATGGACAGACCCTGGTCCTGGCTGGAAGAGAGCTGGACTCCATTCTGCGATGGAGAGAACAGTGTAGAGAGAGAGAGAGAGGGATGGAGAGAAGGAGGGGGGGCACATGGTGTGGGGATAAGAGGAAGGGAATAATTGAAACCTTTTAAATAAGTCATAAAACATGGTTGCCACAGTGACTTAAGTACTGCGGTGACTGAAACGTCTGCTGCTTTCTCCTCCTTTTCTGATCATTTTGCGCCGAGGCATTTCAGCTCAACATACACGTGAAAAACAAGCCAAAATCTTCTCTACAAGCTGACCATTTCTGCCCATTTCTGTCTGGGAGCTTTCCCTTTCCATGTTTTGTCTGAATTTGTGTTACATTCATACCTTAGTGGTTAAGAACAGCAAAATGCAACTCAATCATTGCTAAGCAATTTAAAGGTGGAACAGCCAGGCATTTCCATATTGAGCATGCTTACATACAGTATAGTAGAGGGCAGACACAGTGAAATTCCCAGTGTTCATTCAACTCTAACAGTGTTAACCCAACTCTAACAGATAACAGTTGATTCCAACGGGGCCCAAATGGCAGGGAATAAATACTGACTAAAAATCGAATACAAATTCCCCACAGTACCCCTGTAAAAATTCACGCAAGATTTTCCAGAATGCTAAATCGATGGCTATAATTAACTCTCCATTAAACACTCACAGCGCATTACTTACAAGAGAAAGACTAACAGTGATACGTCTTCTGCGTAACGAGAACAGGCAGCTCAGCCCATATTCTGTAAATCTCCTTAGATTAGCGCGTCTGCAGATTAAATACATAATAGATAAATAACAATTACACCATTATATTGTTCTCCTTCTCCCACTCATTGTGAAAGAAGAGGGTTAATGACCTATTCATGAATTCTTTATTAATTCTTAACAATGGGATTCAGGAGGGCTGCTCTACTGAAGGCATCGCATCATTTGCATAATAATTAGAAGGGGGGGAAAGGGGAATTTATTTAAAATTAACAATAATTAAAGATGTGTGGATGGGGGGGGGGGGGGGCCTTCTTGTTGACCGCAGTATGGGACAGGTGTGTTGCCTGGAGATTGAACTGGTTTGAATGCAGAGAGGGCCTGGGGGATGACCAGATAGAGAGAGAGAGAGAGAGAGAGAGAGGATAAACACAGTTGTGTGAGAGGCAGGCATTAGTGGCTCAGCGGTAAAAGACCAGAGCAGGCTCAGGCCTAACAAGCAAGCCCCACAGAGTAGAGTGTCCCTTCTGAACACACACACACATACATCACACTTATACACACACACACACACACACACACAAGCACGTACGCGCACACACGGGCGCACATACACACATACGCACACGCACACAGATACACACACACAAGCACGTACGCGCACACACAGGCGCACATACACACACACACATGCACACATACACACACACACACAAGCACGTATGCGCACACACAGGCGCACATACACACATACGCACACTCACACACATACACGCACACAAACACATATACACAGACACGCTCACACACACACACACACACACTCCTGGGGGCAGGAGGTAAAATGGTTTGCGTGTCCTGTCCTGCTGGTTGGGCTCTGGGAGGGGGGGCCGAGGGAGCCTTTAGTCCAGCACTTTGCGTTCGGGGTGGAAACCAGCGGGCCGTTAGTTCAGCCGCAGACTGCAGAGGGAAACCAGCCCGTTCGATCCAAAACCCTGCTGAGTCTGCTTGGGGAGTGAACCCAGCAGGTGCTGAGCACCGACGCGGGCTTTAATTCTGATAGCAGTGTGCTTCTGGCCCCGCAGAGCTACAACAGAGAGAAGCAGGGAGGCCTCCGACTCTGCCGGATGCTAACGTTAACCGCTGGCTAACGGCAGCACGATTGATGCTAAGGAGTACTCAGCAAGGTAAGCTGTGCATGGGGCCTGTCTCTCTCCAAAGAGCATCTCTACAGCAGTGGGGGGGAGGGGGGGCTCGTCTAAACACCCACTTTATTATTCTACACCAGCACCTCCATTATGCGGGATTGAACTGTTGTTATGTAATTTGCATTCAGCTAGGCAGGTAGTCCCCTCAAATCAATCATGACTGCAGTTGTGCTGGGGAGAGAGAGAGAGAGAGAGAGCGAGAGAATCAGTTAGGAAGTTACCTGAGTTTACAGGTACATGCAGATAATAATAATAATAATACTAATAATAATAATAATAATAATTAACAACAATAACAATAAAACAACAAAATGAACTGTTAATTACCAAAACAGAAATCCTATTATCTGTTTACTTCAAAACAACTGTCCGCTTATTCATTACACAAGGCATACGTAGTAACTAAGTAATAACATATGTTATAACAATAATATTCCAGTGGTATTAGTAGGCTCTAGAAAATGAAGGCAATAGTATTATGGGACAGAATTTCTGTGTCTTTTCCTCAACACAAGCATGCTCCATTCCAGCCGCTCTCCAGAGGTCAGGGATATGATGTCAGCGATGCACGCCATTAAGAATCCTTGCTGGAGGAGCTGCATCCTCATCTCAGCTTGAGGCCAAACACACAACTCTGCCTTATTACACGAACCGCGAGCCCTCTGTAGAACAAAAGCTAAAAAATGAAAACACAGTAAAAAAGAAAAAAGAAAAGGAGGAGCGGAAGAAGAATAAGGAGGAAGAAGAAAAGCTCCGGACTTTGGGGAGGAGGCGGCTGAAGCGATCTGGCGAGTTGACTGAGGGAGCCCTCGGTTAGATCAAATATTCCATTACCGCCATTTCCTTGCTCCCCGGCTTCTTGAGAAGTATTGTGTGAAATTGGCGATAATGGGCTGCCTCAGCCAGCACGCAGCAGCACCGCCGCGGCCATTAGCATAGTGGAGCTGCAGAGGGACACTTAGCCGCTGCCGCAGAAGGCCTCCATAATTCCACTAAGTTAAATAAGGAAATGAATGGAACGCATCCCTTAATGATGGATCTCATTAGTCCTGGAGCAGGTTTTTACCTTCACCCCCCCTATCCCCCCCCCCCCCCACACCTCCACTGCCTAGGTTTCTCCATGTCTTTTAGCCCCTGCAGATATGTATCTGACACCTGAGTGACTAATACTTTGGCATTACCAAGGACACAAGTCTGCAAGGACTGACCAGCCTAATGGGAGAAGAGGACATCCCATTTTCACTGGTATAATGTGGTGAAAAACAGATTCCTTAATAGATCTCCCCAAAATGAAGTCCTTGCCACATTTCCCTGTGGTTTTGTTTCAGCCCCTAGTCCCCCCCCCCAATCATTTTTATCCCCGTTCTACCTAATCAACATGAAAAAAATAAACCTGTCTTTTTTCACTGCATTCCCACAATGCACCTTGTCTGCAGTTAAAAAGCTGATGGGGCCATGTTGCTTTTCAGAAAGACATTAAAGGCAAAAGCATTAAAAATATCAGGATTATAACTTTTATTCAATACAAAATGAGTCGTATTTATGATTAACCTGTCAAACATTATAGCTAAGGACTGATGCCTGCTTTAATTGGAAGTCTTCGCATGATAGTTCCTGTAGGATTTATGTTACGTCTTGTTATGCCGGTGAATAAAACAGGAAAACAGAAGCTACGTTGGAGTCGGTGTGCGCAAGTGACAGTCAAACGTGATCAATCCCATCTCGCCTCATCGCGATAAGCCGTCAAACCTGGAAGCCAAACCAGTAATCTGCCATTGCTGTTACAGGGGTAACGATTCCCCAAAGGCACTTTCAGGAATCAAAAAAGAGCTACAAACTGTTTAGGACATCAGAGAGTCAGGCAAAAAAAAGGTGGCTTCTTTTTAAACAAAAAAAAAGAATGAATCTGGTTGTGCTCAAATGGCCTGATCCCCTTCTTCAGCACCTGACGACAGAGCTTCAATTGAAGACTGGGGCTCTGTTTGGATGCACCTCGCGTCTCGTGCTCAACTGCTCTGCTATTCAGACGAGCAGCGCGGTAAACTCTTCAACCCCCACCTCCTCCCCCCACATACCTTCTCCTTTTGGGGTCTGAGCAGTCCACAGAGGTTTCTCTCTCTGTTTGTGCATGCGTGCATGTGTGTGTGTGCGCGTGTCAGTCAGTCAGAACCTTTATTTAAATTCTCGGAGGTACAGTTGAGGGCCAGGCCCTCATTTTCAATGTAGCCGAGATTACAAACACAATTAAAACACAATAGGTGTAATAAAAGATCATAGAATATGATCTATGTGTGTGTATCCGTGCGTGCGTGTGTGCGTGTGCGCGTGTGTGTGTATCCATGCGTGCATGCCTGTGTGTGCGCATGCATGTGTGTATATGTGTGTGTGTGTGTGCATGCGTGCCTGTGTGTGTGGTTATATGTGTGTGCATGTGTGTTTATGTGAGCTTGTGTCTGTGTGCCCCGGCATTTTCCCGCTTGTCATAAAAAGTTCCTCCCTCTAAGGATCCGTGTTGACGCGGCTGGGCGACGCAGGCAGGCGGGGCAAGCGATCGCACGCGCGCGCTTCGCGATGACGGCGAAGTCAACGGGCGCGCCTGTTGTAATGCGCCCATGCGACACCGCTCCCTTTCTCATCCTCCACCCCACGCATCAAAAAAAGAAAGAAAAAAAAAAACAACAAATGGAAAAGCGAAAGACACCGCGCACCCACTCCTCAGAGACTGAGAGACATGATCAAGGTGAGTCACATCTCTCTCTCTCTCTCTCTCTCTCTCTCGTTCGCTTGTTTTTTTGTTTTCCCCCTCTCGCCTGCTCCCTCGTTACTGGCAGTTTAATTGTGAGTTCCCGTGAAATAGTTCCCCAGAATCTCGTTCCCTCTTGAGCCGAGCAACAAACATGGATCCTGGGTGATGATAATGAGGACAAATGAATTATTGATCACAATAAGACTTTTTTCCCCCGCTTTGGACAATCTGGTCTTCAGCTCTAAAATGAGTATTTCTGTCACTGAGTTCAGAACCAAAAAAAGAAATAAATAAACCAAGAAGCCTGTTTCAGTGCTTGAGATTGCAAAGGCTGGCTTCACCCAGGGAAATGTTAGAGGTTTAATTTTTTTAATCTAACCCAGTTGCTTATAATAACCATCTTGTTATCATAGATTTCGCCTCTACAAAGGTCAACGATAACACTACCTTCATTCAAATGGAAAATATCATATCTTTTAATAAATCTCTCTATTTAAAAAACTTGGTAGATGTAAATTTTTACACTTACACTGTCTACCAATGGTATCAGTCTCATAGGAAGTTCAGCCTCACTGTGCTGTGCTATGCTGCAGCTTTAGGTGATAGCATTCGATGGTTGATTCAGTGTGTGGTTTATATTCTGCTGAAATAAAATCCAGGTCCACCCAGCACTAGAGCTGGTGAGAGCAGCACAGAATCGCAACTTAGGAACAGCTTAGCAATGCAAAAATAATTTTGTATGTTACTCGGAAGTAGAGCATTTCCGGAATTCCGTCCGAACAGTGACATGGTCTCAGAGCTTAAAATGGAAGAATAAGGAAGTGGTTTAAAAAGCCCGCCTGCTGGTATATGTAGTCTCTCGCTCTCCACATCCATTACTCTCTACTCCAGACCTGGGAGTACCTTTGACTGTGTCTGAAAGCGACGCCACACTGTAATACAGTAGCCTTCAGTTCTAATGCTTCTGCATATATTAATATTTCAGGATCGGTGACCAAGGCGGACTGTTGCCGGGCAGATTTGTCTCCCATTTGCTGAGTGTCACACCATGTAATTAATCTATGGGGTCCCAAATTGGAGTCCCCTGAAGTGGCCACAGGATTCCTCGCCAAAAAATAAAGAAATACTTTTAGGGAAACCATGTAACCTTTTTAGGTGAGAAAACGTTTGAGAACCCCTATAAGTACTGTCCCCCATCCAGGCCAGCTTACCCATATGATTTTAGAAGTTGGCACCACAGACGCAATTTTTAGACGCAGGTTTAGTTTGGATCGTGGCAAATATACAAAATGTTATACCGCCCTCAATTTGCAGGTGAATAATTCATAACAAATGTTCTGAAATGTCTTCGGGGGGGAGGAGGGGGGGGACACAAGTATAATACATACACAAATGATAATTAGTGAAGATCACACATTGAACTATATATGTTTCAGTGTACCAGCACTGTACCAGATTTAAGTTCTGAAATGGTCGTGTGGGTTCGGGCACGGTGCGGTCTGCCCCCTCCCCCTTGGCTTTGCCCGAGAGTGTCGACAGCGGCATTTCCGGGTGAATAGCAGCACATCTGGAGCCGCCCGTCAGATAGAGCCCACCCACCGCCCCAACCTCCAACCCCCAACCCCCTGTACCTCAGTCACAGCCTAACCAAACCCACTCCCCCCCCACACTGCCCTCAGGGAAAGAGCTGCATCCAGCATCACGCTACGCTGCGTCGGAGACTGCATCTGCAGCTCAGGGTTTGGGCCCCGCCCTACTCTGCAGCTGTCGCAGGAAATGCAGCGGCTTCTCTGGCTCCCGCCTCTCTGCTCATTAGGGTTCACACCGCTTACCGTTCACACTGATGCGGAAAATGTGCATGTGTGTGTGTGTATGCGTGTGTGCTTGTATGTGTCTGCGTGTGTGTTTGTGGACATGTTTGTGTGTGTGTGTGAGTGTGTGCGTGTGTGTCTGTATGTGTCTGCCTGTGTGTTTGTGGACCTGTTTGTGTGTGTGTGTGTGTGTGTGTGTGTGAGTGTGTGCGCGTGTGTCTGTGATCGTGTGCGTGTGCATGCGTGTCTCCTTGTGTGACATCAGTGTCAGGCCCTAGTTGTCTGGTGCGTGAGGCTCAGATTAAGGAGTCGGGTGATGATCGTGCTGGTCAATGTGCACCTTCTGTGGCTCCATGCCCTGAAGACTGAGTCTAGACAGGAGGCCCGCTGACCTACATCCTGCAGTTGTACAGCATTGCTCTTCTACTGTACAGAGAGAGAGAGAGAGAGAGAGACAGAGAGAGGGAGAGAGTGAGAGGGAGAGAGGGAGGGAGAGGGAGAGGGAGAGAGAGGCAGAAAGAGTAAGAGAGGGAGAGAGAGAGAGAGAGTGAGGGAGAGGGAGAGAGAGAGTGAGGGGAGAGGCAGAGATAGAGAGGGAGAGGGAGCAGGAGAGAGAGCAAGGGGGTAGAGAGAGAGAGAGAGCGAGACAGTGAGCAGGGACAGGCAAAGAGAGAGAGAGAGAGAGTGGGAGAGAGAGGGGGGTAGAGGGCAGAGTGTGAGAGAGGTTGGGGACAGAGACAGAGAGAGAGAGAGGGGGTGAGGGATAGAGTGCGAGTGAAAGAAAGAGAGAGGGAAGATGGCACAGTGATAGAGCAGAGAGAAGTTAGAGAGAAAGGGAGTGGGGAATGCGTAAGAGAGAGTGGGGGAGAGATAGGGAAATGTAGAAGGGGCGGAGGGAGATAGACGAAAGTAATGGGCAGTGGAGCGTAAAGAAAAATTTTCCCGTGTGGGATGGTTGGATGTGGGGGGGGGGGGACAGTTGGGGGAGGTCAGGGATGAAATGCAGAATTAAAAAAAGAGATGGATGGGGAGAGAAAGAGAGAGAGAGAAGCGCAAACGGACGAAACGGGGGGGCAAACGCGTGGGGAGGGCACGATGAAACACAGGCACAGTTCCGCATTTACAAAAGCAAACATTGCCCCCGGGCAACAGTCCGAGGTTATGTAGATCTTCTCTGATTGCATTTTGCTTGAACGTAATGAGATCTCTGACGGTCCACCCTCATAGTCCCCGTGTGCCGGGGTCCTCTTCTGCTTTTGCCGCTGTAAACAAAATGAAATGAGATCTTAACCCTGCTTCTCATTTATTCTGAGCTCAACAGACAATCCCCCGGCGTTCAATCAATCAATTATTCTTTACTTTTCGCAGCGCTTTGTAATCAGACTGTCACATGGTGCCATACACAGAGGGAATTTGCACAGAAGGAATATGAAATTATAAAGGTAATTTAAGCCAGTGTGGGTTAGGGTTACAACTGTACAACTGGTCTTCCTTACTGAATCATGGGGGGGTCCAGTTAAACTTGTGGGTTTGGACTGAATCCAAAGTTCAAGTCCCGTTTCCAGACTCCAGACCTTCAGCGAAGCTGTATTTAAAGATTCATAATCTTAACTAAATCCTGACCTTGCTTATTGGGCTTAAGGTCTGCTTCGAGCAATCTAATCACATTGCATTGATCTGGTCAAGTATTGAGTTATGCAAGCTCAGTTCAATACATAAAACTGTACATGATCACTGGCTTTATAATTGTGACTGTAAGTTGTAATTGCAACATTTAAGCAAATAAATAACAAAAATAAAAATCTTAAATAACTCACTTAAATATCCAGGCAAGATGCTTTTTATCATCATTGATTAAACTCACCAGTGAGAGGACACAATCCATAGAACAAGAACGATTTTCATTGAACCTGTTTCCTGTCAGTCAAATATTAATTAACCATGTAGTGATGACTTCTCATAGTATGGAAGAACTAGGATAAAACAAAAACACACACTCATGCTTGCGCGTGCACAAACACATGCGAGCATACACGCACACATGCACACACACAGCAGGGATTTTGTTA
This sequence comes from Anguilla rostrata, assembly GCF_018555375.3. Taxonomy (NCBI): domain Eukaryota; kingdom Metazoa; phylum Chordata; class Actinopteri; order Anguilliformes; family Anguillidae; genus Anguilla; species Anguilla rostrata. The sequence goes on along the minus strand of NC_057942.1, from coordinate 36,910,623 downwards.
GTTACCTAATCCTCAAAGATTAACGCCTCATTGTACCTCAGACAGAATAAAAGATGATCACAAATACCACCCCCCACCCCCCCCCCCCCACTCCACCCCACTCCTCCCCAACAGTCAAAGTTGATTGTTTAACAGAGGGCGGAGTCAGACACCGCCCAGTCTGGAGAAGAAAAAAGCCTTTAATTTCTCTCAAAATAATTGTGACTGTCTAGAGAGTCACAGGGGTCAAAGGTGAAGTCTGGGGAAAGCTAAGGAACACTAGTGATACACCAATAAATGCGCTGAGTCTAGTTTTAGCATTTTTTCCTGCTGGCTTGTAGCTTGCAGGATAGATAATTTAAGTAAGAACTTAGGAAATCTGAGGCGAGCAATCTTTCCTTTTTCCTGATTTTTCACTTTACTGTTCGAGCACCGTTTTCACCGCTCTTTGTAATGTGCGTCCGTTTTTGTAAAAAAGCTCTGAAGAGCTTTGTTTAAACCGTGCTTTTTTACCTTTGTATAAAATATTAAATTAAAGCATCTAAGTTAGGCCTTCTTGTGCCCGACATATGTTACAGGTTTGTAGCATATATGGCTAGGGAGGTGAAGATGGTGGTGATGACGATGCTTACGGTGACGATGAGGAGTTCCTCAGTATGACACTCGTTACAAGAGTGGCAATTGCATTCGATCGAGTAAACGCTTCATCATAACCATGAAGAAATTGCTCAGCACAATACTTGGCAACCCGCTCGAATACCTAATCTAATATGTATTTGATAAGAATTTCTGCTTTTGTACAAACAATCAGAGTTTAATGCCTTTAATCCTCCTCCTAGACTCAGGATTAACGAAGCGAGGGGGGATGGAGGAGGGAGGGAAGGAGGGAGGGAGGGAGAGAGAGAGCAAGAGGGAGGGAGGGGTGGGGGCTGAAACAAGCAACTCCTGCCGCATCTATGCAATCGACATCTCGAGATTAAAGGTGCTTAGCATAGTGCGCGCGGGAGAGATTGTAAGATCTGCTATCAGCGCTAGGCTCCATGGTGTCGGTCACGGCCCCGAAGTGCCGTCAACCTTTGAGAAAGGAACACGGCTTCCGTATGACCTGGGCCTGCGCCCGTAAGTCTCAAACAGAGCCGATCGTCTTCACAGCTGAAGAGAAACCTAATGAAGTCATGACCAAGAAATGTCAGCCATTTTCTTTTGCTTTTGTTTTCTTTTTTAAAGGGGGGGGGGGTGGCTAGAAGTGGTAGGGTTTGTTTTCCCAAGCCTCCCGAAATGGCTATCTTCGGACAGGAAGCCTTTTTCTAAAAAAAAACCATCATGCATAACTTCCCCCATTGTCCTTGTGGGATTCTTGGGAGCTGTCTGCATCTAACCGGCGCAAACAATGGGATTTCTGTAGTCTGCGAGTCTCTTTATTGTCCTTGCAGTCATAATGGGATTGATCGAGCGTTGTTTCACTCGGAGGGGAACGCCTCGTTAGGTCCCTTCCCCTGGCTGCCGTTAACGAGGACCTCTTTCGTGAGTTCGATCGATTTTTCTGAGGGCGACTCTCGAGGAGGGTACCCTACACCTGCAGACAGTGAAAAAGTGTTTGTGTAATTATAATGGTGAAAAGGAGAGCGATCTCTCCCTTCCTGGTTTAGCTTGTTGGTTTCAAATGTGGATGCTTCCTATCAGAGACACAAGAGTTATTCTGAGCATGACACAAGGATATCATACGCGTGTTTGAGTGCGTGTGTGTGTGTGAACAAGACTCAGGCAATGCTAACAAAGATACCTTTTACAGCCTTGCCTGTCTCTTGTTTACACTGTCATTCTTCTGCCTCTCTTCTTCTTCCTCCTCCTCCTCTTCTTCTTCCTCCTGCTACAAATATAATTAATTAAAGAACACATGACGGGGGTAATTATTATTTTCATTACCCTCATGCCATCTGTAACCCGCAGTAACCAAGGAACGCTTTCAGCGATTGGATGTAATGAACCAGGTGCGTGTCCATGTGTCCACTCACAGGACGCCCAAAGGATCATGGGAAGCACATCTGCTGCAGCTGTGCACTTGGGCAGGTCTCAGTGAGAGAGCCGTTGGTGCTAACACACAGCATAGCTGCAATTTCTGCGTTTTTTTTTGTTTTGTTTTTTGCTTTGACAACAGCCTTTCGGACTGTACAGAAGGAGAACAACAAAGGAAAAAAGTTATTTAAATTCCCTCACTGCTGTACTCTCCCTCTCCCACTCTCTCCCTCTCTTTCCCTTTCCCTCTTTCTCTCTCTCTTTGTGCACCTGTCCTGCATGTTTTAGAGTGTGGACCCCGCCTCCCCTCAAACCCAAAACACCCCCCTCCCCCCCAGGACCCCCAAACCGCCTCATCTCCACTGGCATGCAGTCAGTGCAGATTCAGCGGCTGAGGTGATTCATGCATATAAAACAGAGCGCGCGCTTTTGATCGCCGAAGGATTTCTCTCACGTCATCTGAGAGTCTGAGTCAGCACAATATGTAGTTTCAGGGTATTAAATGATTAAAAATATATACGTTTGAAAAGTTACAAGCGGAAAAACAGCGAAGACAAATATCGCGACTAATTCTGTACCAGAAGATCTTTTTTTCCGTCTCCTTGCCCGGTGTTTTCTCTCACAGGAAGAAGACGCAGACGGCAGCCTTCTGGAAGCCATTTGAAGCGCACTCTCTCGCCGCGGTGACAATTCTTTCTTATTTTTTGTTTTTGAAAAGATAAAAAAGATGCGCAAATTAATAAATAAATAAAAACACGGCGCGCTACAAAGGCCTGCGCTGGGCCGGGCGAGCGGTTCTGTTCTCTCCGAGCGCAAACCATCTGGGATTGGGCCTCCTTCCCTCTCTCACAAAACTGATCTGAGATCAGACAAACAGATAGAGAGAGAGAGATGGGGGGGGGGCCTGTGAGAGAGAAGACGAGATGGAGAGGGGGAGGTGTGAGGGAGGGGGAAACAGTGAGAGAGAGAGAGAGATGAGGAGCAGGATTAGGAGAGTGGGAAAAGGTGACAGAGAGAGCAGAAGAGAGAGAGGGAGGAAGAACGAGATAGACAGCAACAGGGATGGAAAATGTGACGGAGAGAGAGAGAAAGAGAGGGCTGATGGAGAGAGCAATGGGTAAGGGATGAAATGGAGAAAGAGAGAGAAAGTTATTGCAAGAGTGAAACAGAACCAGCCTCAGAGTGACCAAGGAGAGGCAAGGGAAGGGTTGTAGCAGTGACAGAGAGAGAGGGCGGGGGGGTGGGGGGGCAGAACCGAGATACCTGATATGTGTCTGCAGTCGCTGGCAACATAAATATACCTGTCATGCCAGAAAAAGTTAATAGATTTGTTTCTAATGGAGAGAGAACGAGAGAGAGCGAGAGGCTGAGTGTGAAATGAGCCTGAGAGAGTGAAACGATTTCATTAGCGGCTGTCAAAGTGTGGCGTCCGCTCACGAAAAAGAAAAGAAAAAGAGAGCGTCTGCTGTCTGCGAAACGGACGGCGGTTCGGAACGAGAGCAAGCGCCTCTGTACCGTCAGCCCCGGTCACGGTCGAAGCAACCGACCGCGCCACGAACGCGTAGCCTCTTAACCGCTCAGCAACTTTCAAATCACCACCAGTTTCACGTCTTTTTTTCCTGCGTGCGTCACACCCAAAACGGAAATCTGAATTGCATTTATGTTTTTCGTGTGGTATAGCAGAAGTCCTGTGCTGTATCGACCCAGCGGGCTAGACGTCGCCCATATTGACTAATCAGCCCCTGGGCCCCCCCCTTCTTCTCAGCCGCGGTCGGCTATGCCCCCCCCCCCCCCCGACGGGCGGGATCAATGCCGCGTAAGTTCGGCACAACCGAATGTCCAGAAACCAATGGGAGCTATTCAATTCCATCATTTCCTGGCTGAAAATGTTTGTGCAGAAACTCACAGCGGGAGACGGCTCTGGGCATCTGTGTTATCTGCAAATAATAATAATAATCATAACAATAACAATAATAATCATAACAATAATGATAATAATGACAACAATAACAATAATGGCCCTATTATGTTCGCATTCATTGGTGATAAAGGGCGCTCCTTTTGGGCGATACTTGGCAAATGAACCGAAAACATACCGACGTTCTGCCCTGGTGTCTAAGTTTACCAGACGCACGGGTTTGTGCCGTGTGAATAATGGCTAGAGCGAAACCCGAGCGGCTAGCGGACACCTGCGGGTTTATTTCGGGACCCCGCCGGACCTCCTTCGCCTCGCCCGGATATGGATTTCGAAAAAACCTGATCTCGAGATAGCGATCTGACGAACGCGATGCCGCCCGCGTGAAAAAATGCCGTCGCGTTCTGGGCCTCAGGAGTGCGCGTGTGCGTCGCAGAATCCACGGAGCGCGGCCTGCAAAACCGCTAAACTCTGCTCGGTTACCTTCAATTTAAAACGCTTTCAAATGAAAATCCAGGTAAACGAAGAAGACTGCACTGCATGTGTCTTTCGCTGTGAATTCCTCAAGTCCATATCGCATGAATATTCCAAGTGCATAAGCCTCGAATAAATAAAGCAATTCTTTGTAAAAGCAATGGATTCACTGTTCATAAAGAAGATGAGATCCAAAGCACAACAGCAGCACAGGAACTGGTCACCTGAAACATGGAGGGCTTTACACTGTTACTCCGGTAGGTACATATCAAACATAATGCATGTATAAAGCCAATGTGCAGTTTATATTTGTTTGTGTTCACATCTGCAGAACAATTTTTAAAATGTGTATAAAAATGCAGATGTACCTCAGTGTGTATGTATGTATGGATGGATGGATGTATGTATGTAAGGACGGACGGATGGATGGATGGATAAATTGACAAGCATTGCAGTATGTGTGAATTGTTCACCATTTCCTTTCTAGCAAATTAAATATATGATAGGAGGGGGAAGCCAAAAGAGATATTCCACTTCCAAATGAAAAATGTGAGATTTTGTTCTATATTCTTGCATTCTATCTCGATAATCAATCTCAAAACCAGTCACTTCAGGAATAGAACTAAAATTTAATTCCTGGTGTAAATTTAATGCCCAAAATGCTCTGAGAATTTTCCAATGAATCGACAGAATTTTAAATTACTTCCCAGGAACAGCCCAGGTTTGGAGGATTAATTACGGAGAAGTAATGCAAGGCTGTAGAATGTAATATTATCCACCTCAAAAGGGGAAATATGCCTTAGGAACTGATCGCACCTTGGCTCAAAACTGATTTGATTTGATAGGGAGGAGCACGCCGTGCTGCTCGGTAAAAATCTGGCAGCCCAAACAGGTGCCGCTGGGCCTCACAGAGCCTGGGCAGCTAAGGCAGTTTGAGTGGATGGGCGAGCACTTCCTCTACTTTACACTGCTGACATTTACACGTTCTCCCAGCTCTCAGAGGACTGGGTGAATTATTCAGTCCTTCCAGCGGCACTGCCCATTACCACAAACCCCCAGCCACAGACATTATATTTACCCACAAACCCCCAGCCACAGACATTACATTTACCCACAAATACTCACCCTCAGACATTTACCCACAAACCCCCAGCCACAGACATTACATTTACCCACAAATCCTCACCCTCAGACATTTACCCACAAACCCCCAGCCACAGACATTACATTTACCCACAAATACTCACCCTCAGACATTTACCCACAAACCCCCAGCCACAGACATTACATTTACCCACAAATCCTCACCCTCAGACATCTACCCACAAACCCCCAGCCACAGGCATTACATTTACCCACAAATCCTCATCCGCAGACATTATATTTACCCAAAAACCCCCATCCACAGACATTACATTTACCCACAAATCCTCATCCACAGACATTACATTTACCCACAAATACTCACCCTCAGACATTTACCCACAAACCCCCAGCCACAGACATTATATTTACCCACAAACCCCCAGCCACAGACATTACATTTACCCACAAATACTCACCCTCAGACATTTACCCACAAACCCCCAGCCACAGACATTACATTTACCCACAAATACTCACCCTCAGACATTTACCCACAAACCCCCAGCCACAGACATTACATTTACCCACAAATCCTCACCCTCAGACATTTACCCACAAACCCCCAGCCACAGACATTACATTTACCCACAAATCCTCATCCGCAGACATTATATTTACCCACAAACCCCCAGCCACAGACATTACATTTACCCACAAATACTCATCCACAGGCATTATATTTACCCACAAATACTCACCCTCAGACATTTACTCACAAACCCCCAGCCACAGACATTACATTTACCCACAAATACTCACCCTCAGACATTTACCCACAAACCCCCAGCCACAGACATTATATTTACCCACAATATCTCACGCACAGACATTTATTTACTCACAAACCCCCATCCACAGACATTATATTCACGCACAAGCCACCCATTCATTCTATATAATGTCTGTGTGTGTATATGCATATATTCTTGTGTGAATGTGTGTCCACAATTGTTTCCTCATTTATACTTACATTTTTTGTATAATGCAATTGATGGATGTCTTTTGCTGGTTGTCTTTCAAAGAACACAAATTCATATTTTTGACAGTGTAAAAGCAATGATCACGCTCACCCGAAAAGGGTGGGCCCATTTTTCAATGGTCTCATTTAGCTTTTTGGCTGCCATGTGCCTTGTTGTCAACCTGGCTGGTGATGTGAGATAAAATGATCTTTATTTAAAAGTGCTGAAAAAAACACAAGCGATATTGAGTGAGCTTATTTTTTGGTGATATCCCATTGAACGGTACAAAAGTGACCAGAAAGTCAAAAAAGAAAACTGGGTACTTTTTTTCTGGGTCCAGCAGGTTTGGAAGCCATTGTTCAGCCAGTGACTCTTCTTCTCTCTCATCCCACAGTGAACACAAGCTGTATTTTTTAGAAAGCCTGTCTGAAGCAATAACCGAACATTAAAAGGTTTTTGAGCTCGCCTTCTAATTCCTCAGGAACTCGACATCGACATTTATTAAGCTTTGCAAAGCAAATCGACTACAAAATTGTAAAATCTTGCCTCAAGCCATCTGAATGCATTTTAATTCAGCTCTCTCTCTAAAAAAAAAAAAGAAAAAAAAAAAACACTGATTCTGAATAATATTAGATTTAATGTCTTAATGACTTTGACTCAATCCATGAACAAAATCCAATTAGAGCCAACTGCTATCAGGGGGTGAAATGTTGCTTTGTTTAGTTTAAATAATCATCAGGAAGCCGTTTGATAAAGGGGAAAATAACTACAGTCGTTGAGCCCCTTTTGGTACAATAATGGTGACTTACACCTCTGCATTAAATGTACAAAGTTTAAAGTGCGCACGAGACAGTAAATGGTTAAAGTCTATTTTTTTATTTTGAATATAGAAGCCGCGGCAGTTGAACAGACATTTTCTCTGCCGTTTCAAGGTGACACAACAGCACTCCTTCAGGGCTTTGATTCAATTCTTTTTGGATTGGAATTATGATGAAGTAATTTTTTTTCAGAAATTGCCTATGTCACTTGTGGTATCTCTCCGCAAATTTCTCAAGTGTATTTCCACTCCTCGGTAAGAGAGCCTTGGAGTCGGCGGTAATGTCACACTTCCTGGCGTGGGAGTTCAACAGCCGCGTAATTCTTTAAGTTACAGTGGAGAATAAATAAACCTTTTTGTCCAGGGAGATAATAGAGGATGTTTATTGAGGCGTTTCATTTTTTTTTTATACCCAGAATTAAGTGTTTTTTTTTTTCATGTAATTTTACTAAACTGAATATAAAGAGACATATTCCATAGTAGGAACAGGTCTGTGGCAGAACAATAGAAGTCATAGGAAATAAGGAATAATATATTTAATATACAAATGATTGAATATCATACAGGGGCCCGCACCCCTGATGCTGGAGGGTCGCTGGGTATGCTGGAGGTTTTTTTCACCTTAAACCAGCAACCAATACAGACCTGTGGCCTACAGAACATTTGTGTGCAGGTACAGGTACATAACTATGATGTATCACCCTGCATTGTATTCGGAACAGGACTTGCCAACAACACACTGAACTTCATCTGACATAAAGGCCTAAGCTGAGTATATAGCATTGTAGAATTGCCAAAGAAAAGGAAGAAGAAGATAATAATGATATTAATGATGATGATAATATGAATCATGGTGATGATTATGATGATAATGATGATGATGATGATAATAATAACGATGGTGATGATGATGATGATGATGTGGATGATGATCATTATTATGATGGTGGTTGTGATGATGATGTTTGATTTTTATCTCACATTTCAGAATTGGCATATGAACAGACCTGTGAAGCCCACCTGAAGCCCTCCTTCCATGTGAACATTTTAAAAAAGTCCCCGTTGAACGTGAGAGAAAGCAGCAAAGGCCAATACACAGGAGACCGAGTGGCCCACTTTTCCTTTCAAGAGAAAACTTATCTAATTATACAGAGCCCAACTTTATGAGGCTTTACTCAAGGGCAGGACACAGTTGTGTAAATACGGGACATCCTTCAAAACAAGGGTACCATTTTTATATCTTCTCTCTCTCACACACTTTCTTTCTCTCTGTGTCTCTTTCTCTCTCTACTTCTTCTTTCTCCTTCTGTCTCCATCTGCTGTCCAGTAGTGATCAGTTATCACTACGCATTTGAATCCCAAATCTGATCTGTTCACAGTGAATTGAAACACAATTCACAATCTCATCATGTAGGGAAATGTTCAATCCTGAAACAAACATGTCCTCCTTCTGTTTTATTTCAGGACACGGTGAACCCCTCGTTCACTGTAAGGGACCCCAGTGGGAATCCAGGGCCCTTGAAAATGTTCTCTTGTCCTCCTGTCACAGATCTCCAGATCCCAGGGGGCACCGGCTGTTCTAGCAGGTTCATTGACACCCACCCACCACCCCCACCCCCACCCCCACCGCCACCTTTGGAGGAACATGAACTGGGGCGATGGGCAGAATCGGTGGCTGAGAGGCACGGCCGCCCGCGGAACGCGGAGTACAGCGCGTGGTAATTTCCCACCTGACACCTCGGCTCCGCTGCCGCGTTCTTCGCTCTCCCGTTGCCGTAACCGTGACGGCTCCAAATAGGCACGCCGTCTCCAATTTTACAGGCCGTGAACGAGAGCTCGGCGCGAGCGCGAGCGGTTTGGGGCGGCTCGTACGAGAACTACCGAGCCGGAGAAAATAAACGCTGCTAATTTGCACACCGCTGTGTATTAGCATCCCCAGCTTACTTGCTGGCGGGGACTCGTCGTCCAATCGCTGGAGAGCGAGGAGAGCAGGGAGACTGAGTTTCATTCCGTACTCGGTTTTTCCATTTGGTTTCCAGGGAGTTATACGTGTAGGAAAGAGATGGAGCCAGCAATACAATGCATGATGAAGAAATTAGTTCATTACTCAGATTCCAATTTTTATGTGTAACTGGATTTGATAGAAGAAGCTGGAGTGGGTAGATGTAGCGGGTAATTTCCGTAGCTCTGAAAATTTCTAAAATTGTCCAAGAAATTGAAGAGCAACTGAAGAGTATTTTCACCGTACTTCCCCCACAATGCTTTTGTGTAGGTTGAATATTACAGCTTATATTTTGAATATTCAGCTGTAGATTGATATTAGCTATGAACAGCCAGGAGCATATGTGACACTATTTTCGCAAAGTGTGTAAATTAATTTCTGAAATGAAAATTACGCATTGCAGTCATAGAGAAGGCATCCCGTTGAAGTACTTGACCGTTTACTAAAACTAAGTTGACCATGTTGAAACAAGGTTGTTTGGCAGTGCTTTCAAACAAGGCAGTGTTATAAATTCTTAACAAATAGTTAATACCGGTGTTATATATGTTGTTATACACATGTTAATGTTTAGTCCATCGCAACTTATAAAAAAAGACATCCACAACTACAAAATACAACTAATTAGGCTAAATTGTGTGTACCGCCACCACAACAGTGCAGAAGTTAATAACACATTTAATAACAGTTAATAACACATTTATTAATGTTTAACTAACCAACATAAACATTGTTTTCTTTCACAGCATTCATGACAGCACCATAAATATTTTACTGAAGGTTCTTTCAGTTGTTAAAAAAAAACATTACCTATGACATCTCTAATTTATAACTAATTAAACTATATTTATATTTTCATGTTTTCTGTGATTGTTCAAACATTAAAGCCGAAAGCATAATTTCAGGTCGTACATTTTTAGCTTTTTGGTCTTAGTAAGACTTGGTGAGATTGACTCCAAATTCTGAATTCCCCACATTAAAATAGCTTCATACTGACAACAAGGTAGAGGGAACAAGAGATGATGATACAGAGTGACAGAGTAAGAGAGAGAGAGGGAGAGGGGCAGGGAGGTGGGGAGCGCATGAGAGAGAAAAAAGAGAGACCAAACCTGTAAAAAGCATTTTTTTTTACCGCATCGCCATATCCGCTGTTTGAGCTGATCTCTCCATCCATATTCTCCAAACAGCCTCCGGGCAAATCATGCTTGTTTCTGCTTCGGCGGCTTTAGACGCCATATGGTGCAAAGATATTTTCAAATCTTTTCTGGGGGGTCGGTTATGCGTCTCCCTAGCGACCAGGTTTGCACACTCGAGGCCTAAATGAGAACCCCCCAGTACAGTTTTCTCTTTCAATCTTAAAACAAATTTAAGCATTATTTTATTTCATATTACCGTAAACTTTACATTGCTGTATAGAAAATGACACTTAAAACACATTGCGTCTTCTTCTGTATAATTTAATGATCGTGGTGATGGTTTATCTATTGATGAAAAATTTTCCCACTTAAGTTTTCACATTATTAATGTTATTTTTCATTAGCTGCTGAGTTGATTGATTTAAGTTTTGTTATTATTATTATTATTATGACCAATGTATCTATCGATGACCATTGCAGTGTCATTGTCACAGTGCTTTTGATTAATTGATTATTCAGGCATATATGCCTTTACTGTGAGCTACATATTGTAAATTCATTTTCACGTGTATAATCGATCGCATGGATTTGCAGCCTCTTTCCATTAATTTATTGCTCTTTGTGGTTTGTCAACTGTCAAATATGAAGTGGCTTCTAGACAACAACACACAAAATAAAAGCCCCACCCCTGAGTTTCAACAATGTCCCTTTTAAGAGCCGAATTTCGTCTGCCCAAAACCCCCCCAGTCCCCGGCTCGCTACACCACCCCTTGGGCCTTCGACAGTTTTTAGTTTTTGGTCATTACATCACAATTATAAAGCTGCTCATCCATTTGGCTACTGAAAAAAAAATTGGAGGAGGAGGAGGGGGGCAAAGGAAGAAAGAAAAAAGAAAGAAAAAATAGGTCAGTAGCAATGAGCCTGGGGTGATTTTGCCTTCCGAAGGTGCCATTCTGCCCTCTTCTTCCCCCATCACAGGGCAATAAGCACTGCAGATACCCCCGCTCTGAGGTTCTGAAAGGGTCTGAGTTTGGGTTCGGCTTCAGGCCGGGTTGTGAGTGAAGGAGGGGGGAGAGGAGAGGTAACTCTGGTGAAGAGTAAAAAAAAATGCACCTTAACTCTTGTCTTTATTAAGAATTGAATACAGAAACACATTCAATAAAACATAAGCATGAATCCAGCTAAACTAAGACAGCTTTATTATTTGTCCAGTTTGTACTGCCATCCGTATGGATCTATCGGCTGCAGGGCGATGGCAAGGCGGTGGCAGGACAGCGGCAGAACAGCGGCAGGGTGGTGGCAGCGAAGTCGCTGCGGTTGAATGAGGGTGAGGGTTATTAGAGGTGTTTGAGGTGTAATGATGATGTGTAAGGAACTGGGCTTCGTAACCTAAAGGTTGCAGGTTCAATTCCCAGGTAGGTCACTGCTGTACCCTTGAGCAAGGTATTCAATGTAAATTGCTTCTGCATATATCCAGTTGTATAAATGGATACTATGTTTTAAAAAAAATACATTTTTAAAAATGCAAAAGTTGTGTAAGTTGTTCTGTCACTACAGAGCTTTCTGAATACTAACGCAGGACATGGACCCACAATATCCTGGGAAGCTTAATTGCGCACCTCGTTCAAACCAAATTCGCCGCTGTCGAAAAGAAATACCGAACAATAAAACTTAATTTCTGATTCTTTGCGCATATCATTGATGGGTTCTTTTTGGAGGAGTAAGTTCTCACGCCAATTTTCTGGGAAATTATGGATATCAGACACGTCTGTCAACAAAGTCGGCGCTGGAAGGAGAATACGAAAAATAAAACTTTTTTGATTATGTCGTAGCGCTATTATCTTGATGGTTCTTCTTGGGAGTGTTCCATGCGACGTTTTCTGGAATTTCGTCACACCTGTGAAATGTGGCGTGCAAAACATAACGTTGTTTATTGCGTGCACACCAGCAGATTGCAAGAATTGCTTGGACTTGGATAATCGAGCGTTCATTACCTGAGAGTTTGCGATGACCAAAGCATTTATAAACCATTGATTATACCCATTTGACGTTACCGTACTTTAAATATCATCCGCACACCTAATAACAAAAAGCAATTTATGTTAAGGGTCGTGCTCGTGTGTATAACAGCAGTAGTCCCGCCTAGGCAACCTCTCAATTACAAATCCACTCCACTGCAGATCACCCTGCCCTGCCCACGGTGAATTGCGGTCATTGTCCCGCTCATACAACTCTGCTGCGCACGAGTCTCCACAGCTGGAGGTGGTTAAAAAGCTTTGCGTAGAGGTGGAGCGCCCACGATCGTCACGCCGCCACATATCGGTACCTCACAACTTTCACCAACTACCACTGTGTAAAAGTGAACCACTTTACATTAGTATCACTGCACTGAACACGCTTTCTTTCTTTTTTTAATGCTTTTTCACGTATATCAGAAAGCCTGCGCTAAGCGTGCAGGATGCGTCTCATAACAAGCACTGCCGAACATTCAGCGAGAGGGGCTAGTCTTTTCAGACAGGTGCTTCTGGGCGCTTCTGAGATATGATTTCAATTTATACGTAATTCTAAACTCTAGCCTAACATTTGAAACCGAAATTGTGAGTTATCAGATGCGCGAGGAGACCGTATGGACAGTCCTGCAGTGGGTAGATGACATCAAGAAATATGTCATGTTAAGAAAAAATATCAAATTGGATTACTAAATCTATACATATGAAGAGGGTATTCACATTCGATGGGGAGCTCACCAGACTAATGGGCCAACATAGGCTACCATGTGCAGAGATTTTGAGAAGACCATGTCTGCATAAATTTAAATGTGGAGTAAATGTCAGAAATAATAGAGATAAAACTATTTTTTTGTAAGCTACTATTAAGTTTTATGAAATTCAGTAAGCAATTAGCTAAACATGAAGGCGTATATTCCGTGTATGACAATGTAATACAACGGTAAATAAATAAATAAACGTATCTTTCTTACAAATTAAGGTATTTGAATACGACCAACGTCATAACCATCATTGAGGGAAGGAACAATGTACCCGGAATAAACAATGAAACCGTTATTTTGAGATCACTATTTCTAAAAAAGAATGGTAATAGTTAAAAGTTGAGCAGTGCATCGCTGTGGCACTTGAGCTCAGACAGCGGACTGTCTACCGAGGAGAAGTAAATGATTGGAGACGGTCGAAAGTAGGAGGAGCGGAAAGTGTTAGTCCAATCCCGTCTCCAGTAAGCCTCTGAAACGCTTTCCCTTCCCTCCTGGAAACAGTGAAAACCGCACTTGGATCTGCGGACGCAGATGTCATGTGAAAATCCGCATGCTCCTCTGTTTTAAAAAAAGAAAAAAAGAAAAGAAAAAACTGTCGACTGCTGCTATCGAACGAGAAACGCTCCTCGCTCTCTGGAATGGTTCTACACTGAAAAAAGTGACCCCTAGACGCTGACAAAGCTAAACTTTTTTTTCGCCGAGGATCTTGTTTTAAACGTATAGGTTTGAATCTTCATGCCTGCGTTCAGAAGCGCGTCGCCACCACCACCATGCGAGGTAGGGATGCAACTGTTTCTGACAGCTGATGGAAAGATACACTAATACAAATGCGTCTGCCATTATTTCTGATGTCTTCTTATTCCGAACACAGAATTACACCGGATCTAACTATAATCTGCCTTTAAATTGTATTTTACTGTATTACGATTTTATCGAAGCTGCATGCAATAGCCTTTTGTAAGAATCGTTTTCCGCTAGGACTCAGAAGTATGCATAACTAAATAGTATTTTAGTCAACAGAGCGACCGTTGTATGAATACAAATGTAACTTATAATGGTTTTGTCTAGCTATACATTGTGTCGTGCGTGTAGTTTAACTGGCCGACGTGCAGACTATAACACTTCCGTCACCGATTTACGGATACATTGCAAAAAGCAGAAACTACGTTTCTAAGCCCCGTGCTGTGTTGTAAACACTGGAACCAGCGGCGTTAACCTCACATGCACGAATATTGCAACGCAGACAGTTGTTTTTCAAAACAAATTATCTATTTTTCAAAGCAGTGTTGATTTAAGTAAAAGAGGAAGAAGCATCTCTGTGTGGAAAAGGACACATTGAAACCTCTCGTGCAGACATAAATTTATGAAGTCAGAGAAAATGACAGAATTCGATTTGTCTACCTTATGATATCCAGTCGTTTTCAAATAGCTTTTCAAATAATGTTTCTAATCAACTGAAGTAAAAGAGACAACAAACCATCTGGTTTAAGTGGCTTCTGAGCTTCTATATTCCTGCGTATCACGCGTTCCACTGACCCATTTCAATCAGTCAAGCGCCGCTTCGTGCTGAAACGCCGAAGTGCAACTTCAATCCTGCGAACGTAAGTTCAAGCACCGAGCAGCCCGGCTCTTACGGCTTTCTCGCGAGTGCACAATCATGCGGATTGGATCAAAGGCTTTTTAAAATGCTGAATGCTATTTCTTGCCTCTTCTAATTTACGTCAAGGCGGCGAAAGGTACTTAAAATGACGCGCAGAAAAGGTGCGCGTTGCTATTTTGTTTTCCGTTTGATTTCCATCCAGTCCAATTACGAGACTCAGAGTTGGCTACAGATTCGCGTGTTCTGTTTCCGTTGTAAAAGCTGTGCTCTAATAATGTCACTTTTACGACACTTGTACAATGAAAGGGCAAAATCAAGTTTTTTTCCTGAACACGTTATTATAGTTCTGAGAATGTAAATATACATGCATGCGCATTTGCGCGCAAAAAGACAAATGTAGTGCGTAATAAGTAATTGAAAATGATAGTAACGAACAAAAATGTATTCATTTCAGTAAATAAGTTTTTATCTCATGAAACTCTGACGCGAAAATGATTTATTCGTCGCTATTTCTGCTAGTAAAATATTTTAAAATAACGTTGAAATAGCTGAATTTACCCTGCGATAAATGATTCTTGGAGTATTGGCATTAATTAATTCTTTGCATAATTGTCCGTGAAGGAGTTGTCACTGATAAAACAGTTTGTCGAGCAGATTGAAACAGAAGGGGCAGCCTTCATGTCGAATTCTTAAACTCTTTAATAATTTTGGAAGCACTGATAAGTTTCTTTGATTTACTTTTTTATTGAATGTGTTCATAATCGCGTACGTTTGGACCACACTGGAAAAATGTTATTATTGTAATTATTATTATAACAGCAGTAATAATAATAATAATAATAATAATAATAATAATAATAATAATAATAATAATAATAATAATGTGAGTACTTTCAAATGTTTCCTGTGTGTGTGTGTGTGTGTGTGTGTGTGGGTGGGTGGCGTGGCACAATATGTGGCTACAGTTGGTCGTGTAAAGACAATGACAGCTGGTCACGTCTCATCATTGTAGTAAACCAGTGATGACATAAAAATAAATAAATAATGGAAATAAAGCGGGCCTGTGGCAAGGCACATTAAAACTCCAGTCCAGGACCAGTTAGTAACCCAAGTGACCCCCCAAAAATATAAAAATTTACTATGGCCATTTGTTGTATAAAAGAAACAAAATAAATGTGAGAAAAACATCTCTGGCCACCCCCACCCCCCATTACACACGCGCATATACCACGCTCCAGGCGACATCTCGCGCTTTAAATGTACTTGAAGAAGGGGGTTTGTGGTGCCGAAATATTTAATATTTGCCTGTAAGTCATAGCTAGTCCTTAAAATGCCCCTTCACAGAACCTCGTTCTCCTTCGCCCTCTCTACGTGCCCCAGAGGATGTTGTCAGCTAGAATTAAATCAGTGTGGGACCTTTCACTGGGAAGATTTTGCTCAGTGCAGTGCAGTCTGATGTCTTTGACACTGGACTCTTTTGCTTCTGTTTGTACGAATATCAACAGAGTACAAATTAATTTCGTGCAATGTGAAGTTAGGCGACTTACATAGTACATAGGTTTACGATTGCAAAAAAAATAAAATAAAAATAAAAACTAGTGTCACGCTGTTTACTGTTTTTCCTACCCTTTGACAAACGGATTGCGTGATAGATTATCGTAATCGTTGTTACCGGAGGGGACAACGAAAAAACTTTATTTGCTGAACTTTATTTCCCTAGCACTGGTGACTGTTTCTTGGCTGATTAATTTGCGCACACAATGTAGACTGCAGAGGTGACCGGACAGCGGGAAGCGGTCACGTGCAAATCCATGGTCGAAACTTCATAGTGTAAAGAACACTCGTTAAATTATTTCAAGGAAAGTCACTAATCCCCAGTTTTATTTCTGACATTGTATCACCTGAAATGTCATAGCTGCATACATGTCTTAAAAACGAATAGGCAGTTAGGAAATGCACGTGTTGGCAGCTTGCACAATTTTTCCATCTTATCTCGACATAAACCTTTCTGAGATCGTGCTCCTTGTTCTCCACCATAAAGATGGTAATGCTATTAATATATTGATATTTTAACAGCGGTATTAATTCCAGTTGGCCCATCCCGATCTGTATAATAACAGTAATTATTGCTTGGGTGGTAACAATAGTAATTGATTTACATTAGTATACCACTCATTTGTGGTCTCATGGCACGGTATGATGTGGTATGGTGATAAGACTTTCTCAGACACGTTTGATATAACATTCTCCCGGTTAGCGCTGAATTTTAGCGATTGTGACAGCTCCGTCATGTGTAATAGACTCAGATCACCTGAGCGCGTGGCAATTCTGAATAATTTGATCTGACTGGTCGCAGTTTGTTAAATATAAATGTCGTTATTAGCTAATATAACCATCAGTCTACTCTTATTATGAAGCCCCTAATTGATTGTCAAATTATTTAATAACTTATTGAAAACGTGCATGACCCTCCTGATTTAAAATATATCTATTTGGATGGATGGTATTCAGATTTTTAGTTTTAGCTGTGTGTGCTGGCTCTCACGCCACTTCAGAATAAAATCCTGTACTTCTGCTGTCGTGTGTGGGGATTCCAGAGTGCATTGTAGGGTCCCCAAGGCCAGGTTACCTTATATTACCTGCTTGCTATGTGGAGGAACTGTAGTGGTTTCAGAAGATGGGATGCTGGGAGAATTCAGCATCAAGAATTAACCCCCACACACATGCGCTCATGCACACACACACACACACCCACACACACACACACACACACAAACACACACATTCTGTGCCACATTCAGCCGTTTTATAAGAGCAAACTATCAGTATTCTGTGCATAGCAGAGTAAGACCTCCTCTTGTCCACTCCCTCATCTCGCTCTTTCTCTTCTCTGTCCCTGTCTCTGTTGCTCACACACACATACACACACATGCACACGCACACTTGCACGCACGCACACACTCGCACTCACTCGCATGCACGCACACACATGCACGCACGCGCATGCACGCACACACACACACACACACACACACAAGTGCCACCAGTCCCCCTCACCCCTTGCTTTTAGAGTCGGGTGCCTCTGGGATGTATTCCAAAGAGCCCACTCAGAGCACAGGAAGTGGTTCAGAAATGGTTTGAAAATGGTGTAGAGATTGTTTAGCAAAACTCTCCTGCAGGCTAATGAAACACAGGGTCTCTCTTTAGCTCTCAGCCCTCAGTTATACAGCTGTTCAGAGGCCAATGTGTGTGTATGTATGTGTGTGTGTGTGTGTGTGTGCATGTGCACCCCTGCCTGTTTCGGATGTCTGTGAATGTGTCTCACCCATGGCATCATGCTACCCACATCCGAGTGAGGTTCATCTGTTGCACATGCATTATGGGATAGCATGTACGACTGTGTGATGAGTAAACTCCAGGCCTGTTGTGCACATGCATTATACGGGATAGTAAATAGCCTATGTCTCTTCTTCTGTGATAATATGGAGCACATAGCTGTTAGCATTCATGAATGACTGGGACAGAAAGTGTTTACTGTATGTCATTGATGGCGCTGGTAAAAGCATAGGATTCATAAAGGCATTTAAACTGGTGGAAGTACTGACTCATAGTACAGCATGTACAATTACATGTTCAGTGTATGGGTCTAAGTTGCAGGGATTGCATGTACATCACAATCATACTCATATCAGAGTGAAATGTACTTTATTGGGTGATCTATTGAGTATGTCTCGGTCTTTCACATAAAGGCTGTCACCATTATCAGGTAGTAGTTGGTTATTAATGATGAATTATTATTAATTAATATTCACCCACCGTTGTTTGATCATTCATCATGATCTCACACATGGAAACGGACAGTCTGTGACTCACCGTGGTCCCCGTCATGGTAACTAGGGCTCTGATTGGTCGGAAGCGACACAGGTGATGAATATGTGGCTGGGCTCATCCAGTGGTGGGGCGTCCAGGGGCTGGTGTGGTGGGGGGCTGTGTGAACGTATCGTTTTCTTCCCCCCCCCCCCACCCTTTTTTGGGTGTTTGTTCTTCAGGGCTCTTGTTCTCCACCCGTCCTGCCTGGATCACACTCAGAATGCGTTCACATAAAGGAGAGAGAGAGAGAGAGAGAGAAGAAACAAGACACATTGCGGGCAACATTAGCTCAGGTGGTTGAGTGTAATCTGGTGATCGGAGAGTTACCGGTCCGATCGTTGGCCCTCTGGGTGCGTCGAAGCGTCCTTGAGCTAGGCACGTAACCCCTAATTGTTCCCGACAAGCTGGCTGGCACCTTGCATGGCTGCCTTTACCCGTTGGTGTGTGTGTGTGTGTGTGTGTGAACGGGCGACAGAGAGCCATTAATTGTAAAGCACTTGGTGTAGCTGTAGTTGCTGGCCACTTACCATTTACCATCAAACAGACTCCTGCTGCAGGCTACGTGCGTGTGTGTGTGTGTGGGGGGGGGTGTCGGACTTCCTCACAGCCGCCCCTAAGAGGTGACTCTGGGACAGGACTGTGGGCACACGCTGTTTAACCCAATCATGGGCTGTTTCTGTGCACACACATTAAACCCAGGGAAAGTCTCTGGTAGGCCATGGCTGAGAATTCTTAAATCTCTGTCCTAAGGAATGTTCCAAATGTACTGTCTCAGAGTTATTTTCAAACTCTTAGTTCTTTTGATTTCCTTCCTCTAGGATGAATTTGATTCCAATTTAATTTTATCCCAAAATGAATTTAAACGTTAACTGTAAAGGTGTGTTAAATTATAACTGTAAAAGTGTGGGATAAAAATGAGTCCTTTGGTGTATTTTACACAAATCACTGAGCTAATCTGTTTTCTGGTTATCCATTTATCTGTCCTCGACTCTCTCACCTGGATCCGTGGTATTAGCTTGTCTGGCATCGTCTGACCTGGCCTGTCTCCAGGGATCTGTGGTGTCTGACATCATTGGCCTGGCATTAAGGGAGTGGGGGCACAGCAGCAGATGGAAATAGCCATTATCATGCATGATGTCACAATGCCAATAAATCATTGGTCAGGCGCCCGGAAGGAAGGCCATCTCTGACCGGCATTGATCAGCCGATCTGAGCATGCATGGCAGAGTGGAGCAGAGAGCAGAGGAGCAGTACGGCTCATATCTCTCAGCCTTCTTTAGCAATAGCTTTAATAAATATGATCACCCCTTCCTGGCCCCGAAGACGGTCACTCTACCATCTCCATAATTCAGTTATCCTTCACAGAGAAAGACAGACAGGTGTACATCATGAGTACAGGCTGGGTTCTGGGGTTGCGGGTTTGAGTCCCCACCTCAGCCATGTCTGCAGCAGAGGGGGCTGTCTGGCCTTGTACCACCAGGAGCCTGGTGAGTTGAAGAGGTACAAGTGCCCATGGGGGGTATAAAAGACTATCTTTAACATGTGACCCTTTTCTACAGCGGGAGTGGGGAAAATTGTCCAAGACATACATACAAACAAACAGACAAACAGATGTGAGTGCTGCCGCAACTCTTCACTCTTCACTCCAGCTTCTGGTGAAGGAGGCAGCAGCCCAGCTATCTGCCAGGGAGTTTATCTGCGGCTGGATATTCTCTGCGCTTCACGCTTGTGCGTTTTGACCGCGTTTTCCACTGTTTGCTCTTTGTTTATTTCGCCTGCTGACTCATAGCCGAGCCTTATGTAACGCATTAAAGATTACACAAAGCTTGGTCAGAGGAGCTAATCCACTGGAGCATAGGAGGCTTGCGCCATGCGAGCCGGACTAGGGTATAAATACACAGAACTTCCCCCCCCCCCCCCGGCAGCGTCAACAGCAGAGCTGGTTTTGCTTCCTCTTACCCCCCCAACCCACACCACCCCCTTCCCCTCAGTCTTATCAGTTGTCCACTGTTGGGGTGAAAAGGGAACTGGATGTTGAGGGGGAGCAGATCTTTAAACTGCTGTCAAAATAAGAAATGAAATTATCATCGTATCTCTGTGGTCTCAGGTGTACGGATAAAAAACAAGCCATAGGAACATAATTTTTGTGTGTGTGTTTGTGTGTGTGTGTGTGCATTTGTGTGTGTGCATTGTGTGTGCATCCGTGCATGCGTGTTTGTACGTGTTGTGTGTGTGTGTGTGTGTTTTTGCGTCTGTGTTCCATTGTAGCTGTAGGTACGTACACTGTACACATAATGTTCTCTATTGCATATGCACGGTTATATTTCATTTAATATTTATTTTAAGTAGGTTATTCCATTAAGATAAAAGAGTCTCTTTTACAATAGAGGCTTGAACCAAGCTCTGTAAGAAACCCAAACAGATTAATTATGCATGCCACAACACAAAGCACTGCATTACGAAGAAAAAATGCCAAGTGCGATTTCACACCATTCAGTTACATATGTGTGTTTGTGCGCGTGTTCGTCTATACGTGTGTGTGTTTGTGCACATCTGTCTGTTATGTGTGCTCTTGCGCATTTGTCTGAATATGTGTGTGCATGCTTCTGTGTCTTTATGCGCATCTTTGCGTTTGCGAGTGCGTGTGTGCATGCATGTGTGTGGGTGCCTGTGTGTGTGTGTATCTGTGTGTGTATAATCAATTTGCACAAGCTGTGTGACTGATTTCGTTCCTCAGGACTGGGGGAGCAGCTTCTAAAAACAGCCAAAGCAGCTGATAAACGAGTTTATTTATATTTGGAACTCCCTGCGGCATCAAAAAAAAACAAAAAAAAAGGTAATACGTAAATAGGCATTGCTCTTTATTGAGTGTGAAAGTATATCCCACGTTCACTTTAAGGTGTTATTTTTTTTTTCAGTTACAGTTCTCTGGGGGAGGCGTCTTCATCTGAGGGTAGCTGTGTTTGTGGGCTCTGGAATATTCTTTTGGGGCTGGTTATACATACACATGGGGGGAGGTGGTATTGTATTTCCTTGTGAGGGGGGGTCAGTGTGTGGGCTTGTGAGAGACTGTGGTGACCCCCCCCCCTACCCCCCCACCCCCCAGTTCCCTACTGACAGTTGTGGACGGAGGTCATGCTGGGACCGTTGAACCATGTGGTTCTGTGTGTTCTGACCCGAAATGGCCGAACGTGTCACCATTTGAGGTGGGGGGTTGGGGGGGGGGGGATAGACAGTCCAAGGCTCACCAAGGCTAAGGCTTCAGCCTATCATAATGCCGAAGGAAGAGAAACAGGGCTTTGGTGTGTGTGTGTGTGTACGTGTGTGTCTGTGTGTGTGTGTGCATGTTGCTTTTATGTTTGCACCCATGCACACACATCTGTGTATGTATTTATATTTGTGCGTGTATGTGTGCGCGTATGTGCTTGTGCGTATGTATGCAAGTGTACGTGTGTGTAACATGTCTGCATTCTTCGCGTAGGGAAATGGAATCTACCACTTCTAAAAGGGGGGGGGGGGTATTTGTGAACGTTGAGCCCTGGCTGTTTAGGCTCTGCTCCCGCTCCTGCTCCTGGTTCCCCCCCTGGTCCAGGTGGGTTATGCAGGGACCGTGGCAGCAGCCCTCTGCAGGTTAATATTAGGCCTGGTGTAGCGTCCTGTAGCTTCCTCTCCCGTGCCTGTATAAACAGGGCTAATCCTCCGCCAGCTTCTGCAAACGCCCGGGAGCCTGTAAACCGTATCCCCCGGTTACATAACCATCCAAATCCGATCTGCGGAGTGGCTCGCCCTGGGCTGGACTCTCCTTTCTTCTGCTTGGGCTTTTTTTTTGGGGAAAGGTTCTTTCAGGGCGACGGGTGAACCCTGGTGGACGGGAGGAACGCTCTGGTCCTCGTGAAGATCGTCTGTGTCCCCGCGTTCAGTCGTAAACGTTGCTGTGGTGTGGTTCGGGGTGTTCCTGTTAAAATAAGGAATCAGGAGAGAAATATGAGTCTGCAGACACTTCTCTTCTCCACTTCCTGCATGAAAGTTGTGCCTTTGTGTGTGAGTGTGTGTGTGTGTGTGTGTGTGTGCACTTATGCGTGAGCATGTGTGTTTGTATGCATGTACCTGTGTGTGTCTGTGTGTGTATGCATGTGAGTGTGTATGTGCGTGCATGCATGCGTGTGAGCGTGCGCATGTGTTTGTATGCATGTACGTGTGTGTGTGTGTGTGTGTCTGTGTGTGTGTGTGTGTGTGTGTGTGTGTGTGTTTTACTCAAGCACTGTAAGTGACTCCGGAATGAAAACTCAAACCTTCCTCGCTTGTAAGATCCAGTAAAACACTTGTTTCTCACAGGCACTCGTTTTAGAGCTCTCACATTCGTTTGAAAAGTTTTCCTCCTCTGACACTTTGAAAGATGATTAGCATGGAGCCTTCTGAACATTGCACCTCAAACCTCTTTTTAAACAGAGAGAGAGACAGAGCTTCTGACAAGCCTGGAGCAGGGGGTGTACTGCAGGTATTTTCACCCTGTGAGATGAGCTCAGTTAACAATGAGAATTCTGTCCAGAGATGCATGTTTTTCCTGTAATTATGTTTGCTTAAATCACTGGAGAAACAGCGGCACGTTTGAAGAGTTTGTTTGTTTCACTTTTTTCGCGCACCGCAGAGCAACTGCACTTTTGTTTGTATAATGAATGTTCAAGCTTCTGTTTGAAAGTTTAATATCTAGCCTCACAGATACGGTGCCATGCAATTTTTTTTTTTTGTGATTTCATAAAATAGGAGCCAATGGTCTATGTTTGATAGTGTGCATGATGACAAAGTCAGGTTAAATTAAGATTTGACTTTTATTTGAAGTTTATGAATTACTGCGTTACATATGTGTTTCCATGCGTGCGTGTGTGACGCACACACACCTATACAGAGGCGAGAGAGACAGAGATGAGACGGAGAGAGAGAAGGGGAGAAGGGAGGGAGGGGGAGAGAGAGGGAAAATATGCACGTGAAGAGCAGTCCCAAATTGTCTTTGTGATCAATTTGCTCTTTTAGATACTGTCCCTGGGAGGCTCCTGAGGAAAACCTCGTTACACTGAATTAAATTGTGGCCCAAGGCGAGCTATTACTGACAGGCCCTGGGAGACCATGCAGGGGAAGAAGGTGCAATATTACGCTTCTGCCTCTCCTCTCTCCACTTGTCTGCTCTCCTCTCCTCTCCTCTCCTCTCCTCTCCTATCCTCTCCTCTCCTCTCTCCACTCGTCTGCTCTCCTCTCCTCTCCTCTCCTCTCCTCTCCTCTCCTATCCTCTCTCCACTCGTCTGCTCTCCTTTCCTCTCCTCTCCTCTCTTTTCTTCTCCCGTTCTCTCCACTCCTGTCCTCTCTAAGATACAAGAGAGGAATTCAGAACAACATTCTAGTTTTCATCTGTGCATAATCTGGAATACTTCCATTTCTTACGTAAGCTCTCTCTTTCTTTCTCTCTCTTTCTCTCTCTCTCTGATTCTCTTCCTCTTTCTTTATCCTTTATCTTTATCCCCTACTCTCTCTTTTTCACTCTCCCATCCCCCTGCTTCCAAATTCTCTCTCTCTCTAATTCTGTTCCTCTTTCTTTTTCTTTATCCCCTACTCTCTTTTTCACTCTGTCATCCTCCTACTTCCAGTCTCTCTCTCCTCTCTCTCTCTCTCTCTTGCTCTCTCTTTGTCTGATTCTATACATCTTTCTTTATCTTTATACCCTGCTCTCTCTTTTTCTCTCCCTCAGCCCTCCTGCCTCCAATCTCTCTCTCTCTCTCTCTCTCTCTCTCTTGCTCTCTCTTTGTCTGATTCTATACCTCCTTCTTTATCTTTATCCCCTACTCTCTTTTTCTCTCCCTCACCCTCCTGCTTCCAGTCTCTCTCTCTCTCTCTTCTCTCTCTCTCCTCTCTCTCTCTCTCTCTCTCTCTCTCTCTCTCTCTCCCTCTCTCTCCCTCTTTCTCTGGTAACACAAAGCTGCTGTTAATAGCATGAAGCCCTAATGCTGCTAAAGGAGGCCTTGACGTGGCTGAGTTTGGCCGCTGCGGCCGTCTGTTGGCACTGTCCGATTTTTCCCAGCTTCCCCGTCTCGCGTCTCCTGGGGAAGGCTGCCTTACTAACCCATTTAAAGCACACATGCTGCCCATGCTTAATTTAAGCCTGCGCCCCTGGCAAACTCTCTCTCTCTGTTGTGGAGCACAAACTTATTAAAAAGAGCGTTATTGTTTGCGACGCTCTCCCTAAATGTGATGAAGTTTTTCCGTACTTTACTATCATACCTGAAGTCTAAGTGACGGAGATTTGGTTGTGGCCAGAACTACGGTGACACCCAAACAACGACGACAGAGGAAAACATAAAAGTCAAACCCCCCCTCCCCTGCTGTTGAAATTGCTCCGATCTGGCGCTGAATTATCAACTGAAGGGGATGCTGAGAAGTGGATTAATCACAGAAAGAGAAGCGTGGTAATGAGTACTTGTTTTGAAGCGTGCTACGTAGATGAACAGCCAGGCTCTCACGCACTCTTCTTTTAAAACCGACAGTCCTCTGGCAGATATGCCGTTTTTTTTTTACTTCCTGTAAAAAAACTGTAGCAACGGCTGATGTTATCTGCTTGGTTCTACTTTGTTTGTAGAAAGATGGAAGTTTTGACTTGGGTTTCAGCCCTATGACAGTAGCCTGTTTTTTCTGCGATAGCTTTGCTCCCTGCCGCCATCAAGGCTGACGGTCTGGCCTCCACGGCTCACAGCGCGGATGGCCCTGACGGCCATAGCGTGGGCGGGGCACTGCCCAAAATCTCGCTCTCACCCCCAAACTCAGATTCTATGGAAATGCAGAGCTTGGGAAAAACAGGGGGCGATGCTCTGGTGTCTTCCTCGTGGGGCGTGGGGCTGAACTCGGCCGTTCTGCTCTGTACCCCGCACCCTGCGCCCGTCACGTTTCAGCATCTGAACTGACGGGATGCCCAGGTGCAGCCGGTGACCAGGTCACGCACCGAGGGAAAGCCCTGTGAGCCAGCAGGCTCTGAGGCCTTCTACTTTCTACACTTTCAGTTATTTTAAACATTTTTTCATCAACATTATTTTAAATTCCTCTTTTCCATTAAGTTTAAGTCTTCATGTGTCTGTCCTGCACCTCTCGCCTTCACCTGAAATTAATTAAGCAGTACAGCATGAGTGCCAGCAACCCACTGTAGCCCTGACTGTACTTAAGATACAGCACAGCCTCATGTGCAATATTGCTTTTATTAAATGGTTACAACATATGGAAGCAATTAATTGAAGACACAATATTATTTATTTTGTAACATATTAGTTAGTAATGGTCTGTGCGCTGACTGATACTGTAACTGTATCAGATTTACAATCGCTGTAGATCTCAGCCAGTCAGCATCCAGGATTGAAACAACCCGTTTTATAAATGAATGTGCCGGTCCTCTTTGTTAGGAAGTTGATTGGTCCAGAGAAGGAGCGAGATGTCCCCTAAAACCTGTTCCCGGAGAGCCACGGAGTGCACGGTTAACCCACGTCGCCTGGTTTCTTGGGGTGAAGCGAGTTGCTGATTTTAAGGTGTAAACAGAAACCAGCAGACGCTGTGTCCCCTCCAGGACCGGAGCTGGACACCCCTGTTCTGTGGAAAGTTGTATAGTGCTTTCCGAGTGTCTGGCCAAGGAAAATGGCCTCATGCAGTTCCACACTGTCATTTACAATTAAACTCAGTGGGGAGTGTTACTGTGTGTGCGGCAAAATCCCTCCCCCCCCCCCTCCCCCGACAAGAGAGGGAAGGAGAGGGGAGAGGCGAGGGTCACTGAGTTTAAGACTGGTCTGGAACAGTGTAATTCATGGAGTGAACACTGGGACAGATTTGTGTTCTAGTGAATAGCCCTGGACCAGGGTTTTATGGTTAAACATGTCCCTAGCACAGGATATGGGATTGAAAGCTTCCTATTTAAAATGAAACTATAGTATAGCCCTGTGTTCTTAACGCTTGATAACCAACACACGGGAGAATGTGGCTGGGATAGGATAATGCAGATCCGCTGTTGTTTTCTTTTATGTGAACCTGGAACGTAGTCTAGATGTTAAGCTGTTTTTTTGCCTCCCTTTAGCTGTCCAGTAGTATGCCTGAATAATATTAATTTCTGATCAGATTAATTATGGAGTATGCTTGACACACTGGGGGTGTCATCTTCACTGTGATGTCATCATGACCAAACATGTTGCTTTTAGATGGGTGCAGTTTATCAGAATGTGCGTGTATGTGTGTGTGTTTGTGTGTATTTCCGTCTGTGTGTTTGTTTGTGTGTGTGTTTGTGTATTTGTGTGTGTATTTGCGTCTGGGTGTGTGTGTGTGTGTTTGTGTTTGTGTGTATTTGTGTGTGTGTGTGTGTGTGTGTGTTTGTGTGTATTTGTGTGTGTGTGTGTGTGTGTGTGTGTGTACATGTGTGTTTGTGTGTGTCAGTGTCTGTGATACAGGACAGTGTTGTTGTCTGTGCAGGATTAGGGTGAAGGGTGTGTCGTGTGAGTGGGCCTCAGTGATGGGGCTGGGGGTAGGAGACGGTGTTTTTGGGGTACAGTCGTCCTGCGCTTTGTTCCCACGCTTGCTCCCCCAGCTTTGGTCTGACCCTGTGTGACCACCCTGTCTGAAGGGTCAGAGGTCAGGGCTCGTCTGTGTTCGTTAGGGGCGCGTCAGGGGCCCCTCGGGTAATCGCGGTTCAGGGGGTTCAGGCATCCCCACCGTGGAGGGCCACGGCTCTTGCAGGGCGACTCGAACCCTAGCCCTGGATGGCCAGTTCCTACATGACTACTTAACTGTGGTACTCAACCTTTAAATTATACTGACATTTTGTAGATCCCTTTGCCATTATTGTAACTTTGGATCCCTTGAGCTGGATTGTTATGTATCACTGTTTTATTTGACCCATAAGTTGTTCAGATCCTCGCTCTTATGTTGACAGTTGATCCCTTAAAAATAATACCAAGAATGCACTCACGCTGCTCAAAGAGTTTCATCAATGTGTGGCACAGAGCCAACTGTAGCCTTTGTAAACTATAGTTCCCAGAATGCTTTCTTGTACTAAACACACTATGGTGGATCTTCAGTGCATCATGGGAGGTGTAGTTTCAAAGAAAAGTAAGGACACCTGCATAATGTGACTTATTGATTGTGAGAGGCAGTCTTTGGCAGAGGTGCAATCCTAATTAGTGAAATCAGCTGGCTGTGTTCATGAGTGGAAGAAACACATGGCAGACTTTCCACCTCTGGTCTTTGGTGAGAACAATTCAGTATATTTCAACGATATCAGAATCTATGGAAGAAAGCTGGCCTGGAAAGTTTAGAAACAGTCTTCAGATCAGCATGCCTTTATCAGTGTCCGTCTGTCCAGCATTGAGAAAACTGTGTTTAGCATTGAGAAAGCAGTGTGCTTAGTGCTTTGCTGTTAGCTTTCTTTGTTTTGTACTTCCCATCCAATCAGCTGTGTGTTCAGGTTGCCTCTGTATTATCAGTAATTGACATCATCATGTTTAGTAATGGCATAGTGCCACACATAGTGTGTTCGGTAAGCCTCAGTGGAAAGCAGCGTGTTTCGAATTAAGACAGCAGTTTGTTCAGTGTTTCGACTGTAGCTTCACATTCAGGAACTAAATAGCCGTTTTAAGCATTTAGACAGTAGTGTGTTCAGTATTTGGACAAAAGCCTTTGCTGGGTCCATCTACTACTCTGTTCAGAGAGCAGAGGGTGGCGTGTAAGAAGCATGATTATGATGTAAGCATGTTCTGTGTCGGCCGTTCAGACGTGTGGTGTGTTCAACGCCTAGGCTTACAAGTTGGGGGCGGAGGGGACTTGGGGGGGGGATGGGTAGGCCGGTCATAATTTTGCTTGGAGATGTTCAGCCAGCAGTGACTCCCCCTCTGGACCTACACGGGGCGCCCAATCAGAGACAAGGGCAGCCTTTTCTCCGTGGGAGACAGCTGAACCCCAGCCAATGGGAAGAGGTCATTCAAGCTGGCAGGCAGTTGTGGGGCTGGGGGCAGGGTTGACCAATTACCCATAATGCACAGTGAGTTAGATGAGGAGATGCCAGCATCCACAGACCGGGGGGGGGGGGTTACCCATATTGCACCACTATAGAACGTCAGATTGGGAGGTTTGACCTCTGACCTCTGCCACACAGATCCATAGATAGGAGAAAAAAAAAGTTTGAGCAATTACCCATAATGCACCATGGCAAGCTGGAGCCATTCGGATGGTTGAATGTGATGATAATGACCAACTGTTAGCAAACTCTCCTCAGTGGCCTTATAAAATAAGCATCTGTTTTCACCATTTCTGAACTAAATTGTTTGGTTTCTGTCAGGGATGCAAATCTGACAGCAATTCAGTAATTACAGGGAAAGCAACTAATGAGTAATTTTGGGGTAAAATGACTCCTTTTCAATCTAGACTTCTCAAATCTTTCTGCTACTGCTACAGTCCAACAGGATATGCATGCTAATTTACAGAGTAGGACGGATCTCTACTTTTGGATTTACTGTGACAAGACAAGGGGTGATTGATTAAAGAAACAGTTCACCCTAACAGATTGCTAAATGTTTATCAGATTTTGTTTGATTGTCTGATGGATTGCTTCCAACTTTTTTTCTCATACTTTCTGGAAGTTATATGTTGGAAGTAATACACTATATGTCAATAGAACTGTGTACTTTGTATTCGCTCACAAAAGTTTGGTATGGTTGAACTTATGTTTTCTTTCAGTGAATGAGAAAACCAAAATATAGTGTAAGAAGCGAATTCCTTGTATATATTTAATTTATTCATTGTTATTATATTAGCTTAGCCTGGTATGTTCAGTGGGGATCTTCAATATAATTGAGAGTAGTAGGCAAATCAGATACGGACAGGTGCTCAAAAATATATAAGGTGAACTTTGTTTTGATATAGACCTGACTATGAACGATGCTGACATTCATTATTTAGACAAATGGGTGGAATTAAACATGTAATGGAACACGTATGGGTTCCACATACAACACTGAGCTTTCATCAGTCATTATGCAATCACTGAACTGCCCGGTGATGTGATGGCTGCAGTGACACCTAGTGGCAGAATCCTGTCCTGCAGATCAGACTTTGCTTGTAATATGTAAATTATATGTTAATTGTTTATTGTTATATAATTTTTTTTTTTTTTGTATATAGTTATTTTGTCTATTGATATGGATAGCTGGAGATAAGCAGGAAGTGCAAAAGTGCAAAATACAAGAAGCCCAGAGCAAATGCAGCATCATCAGTGTCAAACTACAACAGAATGTAGGCCCATACAAGTACTGCATTCATTTGTGTTTGTGTTTACTTATATTATTATTATTATTATTATTATTATTGATATTTATATTCATATTATTCATGTTATTGTTTGTAGCAGTTGATGGCCACTTCCTCCTAGCCCCCTATGAATAAGGAAAGTCATTACAGAGACATGTTTATAAACTCTCATTTTCCAGTCCCTCCACCACCTCAATTCCCTGCAAGCCCTCTGGCAGCGCCCCCTGTTGCACAGGAGTGCTTCTGCTTCATTTCCAGTCTCGTCTGGCCGTTCAAGCCTGTCTTGTGGGAGCAGGTTTACAGGGGACAGTGAAAAGAGAGAAAGAGGAGAGCAAGAGATAAATTTGTCTGACGCGCATGCCATTATTCAGAAGCACTTTGAGCTTTGCGGTGAAAAGAGAAAGGGCTTCTGCACTCTGTTGAAATAGTGTTTATCGAGGAA
The DNA here is from genome assembly GCF_018555375.3 of Anguilla rostrata. Lineage (NCBI taxonomy): Eukaryota > Metazoa > Chordata > Actinopteri > Anguilliformes > Anguillidae > Anguilla > Anguilla rostrata. The sequence continues at coordinate 36,880,184 of NC_057942.1, read as the reverse complement.
AAGCAGTGCAGGTCATCTTCTTTGCGCTGGAGCCTGATCTGAGTGGAGCTGTTGTTATTCTGAGATATTACGTATTTTTATTTAGATATTATGGTTATTTTCTCTGCTAAAGCCAGGAAAGAAAGACCCTGGGATGTATTCCATGTTGCTGTCTCTCTCTCTCTCTCGCTCTCTCTTAGTGCTAGGCTAGAAGGAAGTGTGGGGTATCGTGAAGTCTCAGGTTTCAGGACACATGAGAAGGAGTTGAATATACTATATAGAAAAATATATTATGCAGCTTTGATTTCATCAGCATTAAAGACTTAACATGGGGCTTGTGGGCTTTTTCACCTCCAATGCTTTTTACAGTTGTTGGTATTAGACTTCATTTTTCTTTTTGTAGATACAGTTTTTGTCATAGTGCTATTGTGTTGTCGACGGAGGTGACCTAACGTTTTCATTTTTTCATACTGCTTTCGAAAAAGGATTCTGTCCAATGGGGTGTCACTCGCTCAAGGAAACAGAGCTGACACACACCATGCTGAATGAATCGCAATTCCAGTCTGTCCGTAAGCGGGTTTGAGCTGGGCTGCTAGTTCTGTGAGCTCAGGTGTGTGTTAGGGTGTCTGGCTAACATTCCCCAGACTACACAAGGTATATAAAAAGCATAATTTTCTACACAGTGCCTGCTCCCTGTGTGCTCTGAGTTCGCCTTTGTCACCATACCACTTTGACCATTGACCTTTGACCTATCCTGACCCTACTGTCGCTGACCATCATCCTCCGTTTTTCCATTAAAAATAAACTACTTTACTGCCAGTCAGCCATGACCATGCATTGCATCAGCTGACACTGATGTCTATGTTATTCATGTGTCTTAATACCAGAGAGAATATTTCCATGAAGAAATAAAAAAATCGCAGGGCACCAAAACAACAGTAGTTTTACAGTAATCATAATCTGGCTTCCTGTCATTGTGCTGGTAATACTGCAGTATTGCAGAAGTGGATTATGGTCTGGAGCATGCTTCAGGTGCTCAGATTAATAAGATACAAATAGTCGCAGTGAAAAGCCAGCTCAAGTGCAGGCGCCTCACATCCATTTTAGAATGGTTTGAACCCTCATCTGGAACATGGGGTTCATGGTTAAGCATTATCGCGAAAACTCATGTCCCCTAATTAAGCTAATTAGGTAACTATTTAGAGAGGGGGAAGGTCCCGGAGGTGTTGTGAAGTGCCACTGCTAATTTGAAATCAATTAGCAGATTTAATCTGCCACTTCATATCGCCCAGCCGTTGAACAAGCTCTTTCTTCTTCCCTGTGCATGATGGGAAAAATCCTTGTATAAAAATGGTCTTAGAGATGGGTGATCCCTTTTTCACTTTCATATGATTACAGATAAGAGTTCAGACAGCATCAGAAAACATTGTAGTGACAGCACAATGAGTGAACCCATTCCCCTCTCTCTCTCTCTCTCTCTCTGCTCTCTGTCTCTCTTGTTTGAGTGACAGGCAGGTCTATGAAGTGTTCTCATGTCAGAATGAAAGGATTCTCCGCAGACTTGTTCCTCATTTCTGCAAAATAAATGAACATCCTCTTGATATCCACCATGATACTAATGGCTGTACATGAAATAGATATGACCATCTTCCTTTGTAAGTGTAATTGCTCTGGTTCCCCTTTTTAAAAAAAGAATAAAAGATTTAATTACCTGTGGAAGAGGAACCGCAGTTATATCTCTGCAGCAAATTGGGCAGCTATGGCACCGTTCTTTTGTCACGGTTTGTGTTAGTGGGTGAGCTAACCAGTGTTGCTGGTGTTACACGCTATGTGATTATTATTATTATTATTATCATCATGTTGTTGTTGTTGTTGTTGAGGTTGGGTTGTTGTTGATGTTATTATGGTTGACAGTATAAATGGTATATTATTATTATTATTATTGTTATTATTACAATACTTGAATGAATAAAACATAATTTTACTGCAGTTCACCACTAGCGAATGATAGCCCTGTTGCTGTGCCTGTGTGAGTCTGAAGTGATTAGTAATATGCGCTGTATTAGCCTATCAGCTGTAGTCGGGGTGATGCTGGTCATTTTGTGAGCACAGACTCAGCCTCTGATGGGATTGGCGGCTCAGCCATACTTACCGCGTTATGGAACTGCCAGCCCTGCAAGACCGTCATTACATAACGGCTGGCTGCCCGGACAGGTGTGCCTGCCCATTTGAGGGGGGGGGGGGGATCTTCACCGGTTTAATACGAGGGAAGTGTGCACTGGTGGCCCCCAAACTGGTGGGCAGGACCTACTGGCAGGGCCTCAGAGGGGTGGAGAAGGGTTGAACTTGCTGTATTATACACTGTCCATGGTCTGTCATGGCACTTCTGTGGAGAAACACACACTGTTTTACGTAAAAGGAACATGCAGTTGGTTTGCGATAAATTAAAATGAACTCCATGTTATTAAAATATTACATTTGGCTACAAGTGGAGCTGTCAGGCTTTTTGCATTCAAGGTAAGCTTGCACTTTCTGAGGCGGTGACCTCACTTCCTGTTCTTCCATTAAATGAACAAGCCCACCCATATCTTTGCAGGTAACCTAAAATCAAAGGGCCGCCACCTCATTCTCATCAGACGTCTGTCTGGTTTGGCTGATATTGTAGTTCTATCTCTCCAGAAACGGGTCCCATTATCCACGCCATGCCAATGAGGAAGTCATTTACATTACTTTACATTTACTTCACAAGCTCCTGGTCACGGGCTGCGTCTCGTGACGCGCTGCCCTTGGCTGAGCTGAAGCCGGTCTGGGATTAATTGGGACTGAAATATTGGTCAGGGTGCATAATCCAAACTAGGCCAAAGGTCGTCTGTGTGTGTGTGTGTGTGTGTGTGTGTGAGAGAGTAGCTGTTTGAGACCGTTTGGACCTTCACACTTTTTTTTATTTATTTAACTAATTAATTAATACATTTTTTTGGGGGGGGGGGGGGGGAGAGGTCACTGAGCCCCTTCCTCAGTTGTGAGAATTCAAGGCCTGAGGCACTCAAGGCATGAGCATGAAATAATAATAAATAATAATTATTTATTGTTATTACTTGCGTGCTGGGCAGTGCCGCCAGGACCTCAGACCAAGGTGCAGAAGATGACAGTTTTTAGCGCACAGCTGCCATGGGGACGCTCTGCATCAGCTGCGCAAGCTACGGCCATCTTGGTTCCTGTTTCGTCAGGGCTCTGGTTCCTCAACGCTGTTTGTGTCTGAGTGTAAGGGTTCGGAGTCGGCCCAGATTCAATTTGGACAGTTCAAGACATTAAATTAAAAACCTGACCCTAATTGTCTGTGAGCTTTGCTCAATTTATGAATTGAATTTCAATTACATTTCACTTCGGTCAGTTCAGGAAATTAATTGACCACAAACCTGGTGGACTGTGGACTGTCACTCCAGCTTAAGCTAAGAATTCACCCCTCGCTCTACTGACTGTACTGTACAAGCTTCCAACAAGTCTCCCCTCACTCACAGGAGTGTCACACACTCCACATGAGTCAATCACTTATAAATCAATCAATCATTCGTCAAATGCAAGATTAATCAAATGCATGAATCAATCATGCGTGAATCACTCACTCTCGAATGAATGACTAATGAATCAATCATGTTTAAACCAAATATTCATTAATCATTCTAACAGTCACTGCAATTGCCAGTGGGTGTGATCAGAACAGAGCAGGATAACTAGAATGCTAGGCTGGGAGGACATGTAAATGGTTATAGAGTAGAATGAGAGAACAAGATAGAAAAAAAGAAACATACCAAGGTAGAAGTGGATATAGTGTAGGTGGACCAGACTCAAACACAATAGAATGGAAAAAAAATCGATGAACGTAGTGGGTAGGCTGCTGTTCTCTTTGGGTGGTCCTTTTTTGGGGGTTTTGCATTGGTCATAGGAAGCTGTTTTTGAAGATGTTTTGAAAAGAGAGGGTCACGGAATATTGGGTGTCTCCATGGTCTGTTGCAGAGGGGGCCTTGTTGTCATGAATGGCGTGAGCTGTTGAAAGACTGCAGGGGATCACTGAATGTTCTGTAGTGGGTCTGACCAGTGCACCCAGGACCGGTCACTTCAGGTAAACAGTCTGAGGCCGGGTTGAGGACAGCAGAGGAGACTTCTTTGATTGTAAACACAGGACCACAGAAAGGCCACATGTCCTGCATAGTGTGCCTTTAATTTCAGGATTCTTTTTCCCATTTTCTAATTGGATATTGAAATTGAACTGGTTTTTTTTTTTTTACCATATCGGCTCTGATGGAGCCGGTGACCAGTGAACCCCCCCACCCCCTCTTCCTCCGATGCCCCACAGAAGTGACCTCTTTTCGCGCTATTTATAGGGAGAGGCTATTTGACATGGTCTCGTTGCGGTAATTATGTGAAAATTCGCAGTGTGCGGTCACCCTGACCCAGTCGACCAAGGTTCTGTAACCCAGTTTGGAATCAGCCCTGGTGATTGGGAGCCGGGTTTGGTTAAATTAAATGGATCAGTGGATTTTAGATTCTATCATAATTATTAGTGGCAATATTGTTAGTGTGCGTATTTATGAATTCTCTGTTAGTGTATGTGTGTGTGTGTGTGTGTGTGTGTGTGTGTGTATGTTTATTTGGGGTGTGTGGGCGAATGTTGTGCCTTCTTCTCTTTACCAGGCCAATTCTTCCCCTCGGATGCATGTCGTCGTTTGACAGAGTGAGCCGCGCGCAGTGCCTCATGAACTGATAAAATACTTCATTTCTTTCCGCTGCATTTCTTTCATGTTTCATATTTGGATCCCCAAATTGAAAGGAGTCTGTGACAGCGATGTCAAAGCCGCGGCACTTTTTTTTATTAAATCTCCGAAGCCCACTGCGCAGATGAAACATATTGTTTGTCTGCTTCTGTTTGCCTCCCGGGGCTGCCGATCTGGCGCCGTTAATAAGGGTGAATTAATAACTGTCAGGAACCTGACAGGGTGCTGCCTTGATGAAAGGCCTTCTCCAATCGGCTTTGTCGCCATGGCCACCCGTCGGGGTTTGATGGCCGAGGAAAATAAACCCTTTATACCCGAAATTTTTCTCCCCGGAAGTTTGGTGCCGTCGGCTTTCAGCGTTTCGACGACGCGCGTGTCTGGCACACGAGACGCTAGCTGCTCGCCCTGGGTTCGAGCATGTCCCTTACGCCCACACATCATTCTTTCTTTCTTTCTTTCTTTGTGGGGGGGGGGGGGGCATAATTACTATTACCACCTCACTGAACTAGGGCCACCAGGGGTACACCAGGTGGGGGTGCATGGTGTACAATATAAGGTGACCAGATTTCAAATCACTGTCCTCGAGGGCCGTGCTGGTTTTCCAACCTGCCTTTACCTGGGGGTCAGGTGTGAAGACAGTCTGGCCAATCAGTAACACTGATTGTTCAGAAAAGAAAATAGGGCACCAAAAACAGGAGCTGTCCCTGGAAAACGGGGACGTCTGGTCACCCTAGTACCATAGCGTCACCCCCCTGGATTGAGCTGGTGGTGCAGTCCCCTCCTCATTTCTCAACAGCACTGCCGCTGATGCCTTTCAGCCTCTGCGATCTGCTTTTTCTTTCCCCCATTCACATGGTCCTGTTTCACACTGTGACCGTTTCACAAAGCCATTTGCACAGTGTAAACCACAGACGCGACATAATCCACACAGATCGATATTTCATTTTATGCCGTCATTTAGATTGAATCTCTCATCCTGTGTAATGTTGTTGTTGCTGGTGTAATTACATCACAGTGCTGCCAGCAGCCGAGACTTCCGATTGGACTTCACCCATACATAGTGTACAAGGGATGAGTGGCTAGCTGTGCTACTGCTTTGCCTGTTCATATAGATTTTATGACAAAGGTGTACCAGCTATCAATCTTAATGATTAGGGGGGAAAAAAACACAAATTATGTAGGTCTGAAAATGATAGTTGTTCATTTTCAACCATTCCTGTAATGTTTCAAACTACGATTGCAGCTGAACTACTAGCAATAAAGGCCAAATAAAGCAGTTATTAGTATGGCGAAACACCTGTCATAATCAGTCATGACAGCCTGTAACGGTGTATTATTTGTCAGCGCATTATTACAAATGTCACAAGGCAGTCAGTAATGTACGCAAGGGCAGTTACGTCCTTCTTATGACACGGTCATGTAGGCTTTACGGCATGCAGCTTGAGTACCATTTGTCCCGTGAGTATTTCTGCTGAATCACAACCTCTCCAGATAAAACGCAGTCGTCGGTGAAAAATGGCAACAGGTGTGAGCGTGCCCCCGGGCCGACCGGTGCGCCTGTTCCTCACGGTGGCTCTGAAGGCAGGGCAATCGTCACCTCTGATTAAATCTCACCCTGCGGGGGGGGGGGGGGGTTCTCCTTCAGACACCCCCCGGGCCTTTCAGTCCAGCTCGAACAGCTTGACCCGAGCTCCACTTCGCCCTACTGAGCGCGCTCAGTGCTTACGGGGCTTACGAGAAAGTCATTTCCACCTTCGGCCCCCCCCCCCCCCAACCACCAACCCCCTCCCAATTACTTCATTCTCACTTAAGTCTGATTAAGACCCTCTTATGCTTGAAACTCTCTGTAACTGACATTTCTCTCACCTCTCTGTGCGTCTCCCAGGGTGATACAAAAAAGTTCAAAGAATGGTACGTTCTATCTGACAGGTGGGAGAGAACACTTGGAGATAATGGTGGGAGGGGTTACACAACCAGCAAAAGCCTATGGTGCAGCTGACCAGGAAACTGGGGTTATTGACACGTGTGCTGTATACAGACATCAGGAGAGATGGGTCCTCCCTCTTTTAGCTAAAAGTCTCCTCAATTTAATTCAGGTTTGTTGTATAGTTCCGGTCCAGTAGTTTCAATTTAACTAGAAAATAGGGAGAATATTTAGGAAAATGACAAACTGTCTCAAGAACCAAGAACTTTGTTTTTCTCATTATGTGTGTGTCTGAGTGTGCCTTTATACACATATTTATCTGTTTGACAGTAACTTTAATTGCAGTAAAAAAAACTGTTTATTGTAGGTGTTAGTTTTTTTTTTTTTTTTTTACCAATTTGTCAGTTCTTCCTATTCTATTCACTGCGTCAGTGGAAACGGTTGACACTGGGTTAGCCCTTAACTGTTAGCCTTAGCCCCTGCACCAGTTATTTTTGGAGTAGTGAGTGAGTGATGGTCAGTAGCTATAAAGAGCTTAGCGTCAGCTCCCCCGTTAGAAACCCTTTTTCAGATCAGACTGTACTTAGGGTGGTAGGCCCACATGCCCCTCCCCCCATCGCCGTGCGGTCTGGGAAATGGCAGGACTTCAGGTCGCCAAAACGAGAAAGATACATAGCGGTTACCAAAATTTCCTCATCCTCTTTGCCAGAGCTCCATTGAGAAAAATATTAATGTCTCAGTGGTTCTCACCTGGATAAATGAACAAATTTACTGCCTCCTTTTTGATAAAAAAAACAAAAAGGCACCTGTTTAGGCACCTGTAAATATAACTTCAGCATGGCTGGTGTGCTGTTCTGTTGGTTGGTTCATTGAATTTCACTGTACTGCATCCATTTAGTCGGTGCAGTCATCCGGAGCTACTTATGAAAGTACATAAGAGCTTTCAAATAGGATAAGGGCGGTAGCACTAGAGAAAAGGATAATTAGCACTCTGAGAACCAGCCGGTAGGCAGTGCAGACCTGCTGAATGACTGTGGAGCAGTAGTTATGAACAGTTGCTCCTGTTATTAATAATAATAGTAATAATAATAATAATAATAATAATAATAAAGAATTACATTTATGTAGTGTTGTTAATTAAGTGCAAATGTGCTTTATGTTGTGACATTAATCTACGGTACATGTGGATGCAAACACACTATGGAGCAGATTCATATTTCCAGAATGTTCGGACTGTATGAGTGGTCTATGCACCATATAGTGCAACAGTCATACATGGGCATTATTTATTTAGTCACCTATTCCCCCTCACCCAAACCCCACTAGACCCAATGGTTTCACATGTATGTGTTGTATTTTATTTCTTGCTTTTTTATCCACTGCAAAGTCACCCAGGTTTGTCTTGTGAAAGCCATTAGCTTGGAGTGTGATTCGCATGGCCATCGAGAAGCCTTTTGCTGGGTTCACTGCTACATTGCCCGCACTTTTCTTTTAAACCCGTGGATAGATTAAAAACAACTACGAGAAAAGTAGTTATTTGCAACACTGTGGAACAGGAGATGAGCAACATGTTACCTGAAATATGCGGATGACTTAGACGAGTTAACACGTGTGCATTGGTTTTTTATTGTTGTTGGGTAGGGTGGGGGGAGTGGCAGTAGGAAGTGATGTCATGTGTGCGTTTGTCCGGTAGCCAGGCCGTCAGCTTTAAGTCTCCAAGTCGTCTTTTCTTTTTTTTTGTGCTTCGCTGCGTGGCCGGCTCTAAATGGCGAAGCAGCGTTTCCGTAGCTTAGCGACCTGGAACATCCCATATTCGACACGTCTTCCTCCTGTAATCTCATTATAGCGCTGCTGCCGCTGCTACTGCTGGAGCTGCTGAAACTGCTTAACCTATCAGCTGAGAGATACCAACGTGCACAGACACACACACACGCGCACATGCACACACACACATACTCGTGCGCACACACACTCCCGAGTTCCTCCCTGCAGACACCACACTGCAGCTTGAGTGTGGGGCTCCACCAAAAATGAAAACTGATGTTGTGGGTAAGCCAGACTTCCAGTTTTTGAGTGATTGTGTTTCTTGCAGGGGCAAGAGGGAGGGGGGGCTGGGGGTCTGTAAAGCCAAGTGGGGGGAGGGGTTATGTGCTCATATTTTGTAGGCAGCTTGCAGTGAACTTCTTTGAAGTTTTACTGCATGTGTCTGTCCTCCTCATGTTCTCCGAAGGACCAAAACAGGGATGCATGATGTTCCTTGTGCCGTTTCAACTGGTGAAATCATTTTTAATTTATAGTACTTATTTATTTAAAATCTGTCTGGCAAAAAATCTGGCTAAAAAAGATACATAATTCAAGACTGTTGGAGTGTTTCAGCATTAGAGTGTGTGTTTTCTGCACAAGCAGAACTAGGGCCTTTGCAAACAGGAAAAAATGTATCCGAGGTCTCAAAATGAGGCCTTGATTTGTTGAAAGTGAGTTTTCTACAGGCTGCTTTGCAGTGAGCACGGCTGTCAGCTTGCGGTGAGTGCGTTTGCTTGCAGGTCGCTCTCCCCCCATGCACCATGGAGTTCTGCCTCTTACTGGCCCATGGTGCCCCTCATCGAGCTTTCATTAACGTCGATGGTTTTGGGCGGAGGGCACAGACTCGGGAATATCGCCCTTGCCAGACCTACGCAAAGGGGCAGTGTGCTGTGTGTTTGCTGAATGAGCTGGGCTCTGGCACTAGGTGTGCCACTGTGGGCATAGGCAAGGGGAGATTAATTGTGAATCGCTGCATCAGATAAGCCATTTTGAGATGCACAGAGAAGCATGTTCGCATATAATTTAGGATTAGATTGTGCGGCTAATCTCTTTATGGTGAGTGTGCAGTCTCAGTGTCCCTGGCGCGTATGGCTGACGTTCTGTGCTCGTTTCTCACTTATTTCTCATTCATTTCTGTAGAAGATTCTCATGGGAATCTGGTGGCCTGCAGCAGACTTGTTTCTCACTTATTTCTCATTCTCTCTCTGCTCTTTCCCCGACAGCCCAAATCGAAGTCATACCATGCAAGATCTGCGGGGACAAGTCATCAGGAATCCACTACGGAGTCATCACATGTGAAGGCTGCAAGGTGCGTGTGTGTGTGTGTGTGAGAGAGAGATATAGAGAGAGAAAGTGTGTGTATGACAGAGAGAGATAAAGAGAGAAGGGAGCATGGTCCAATTGTTGTTCACTAGCATGTTTTCTAATGCTGTCTGTGTCTTTTTTTTTAATCATATACAAGTGAGAAAGGGATCACCCAGTGTTAAACCCATTTACAAGGATTTCTCCCATCATGCATGGGGAAGAGGAAGGATACAATTCTCATTATATTAAATAAAAATAAATGGCAGAGTTATATTCTAACAACATCATTCACTTCCACTTCAAATGGCCCTTTGCAGATACAAATGAAAGACTTGGGCCTTTCACACCTGAAATGCAGGCCACAACAGTTACAGTGAGGGTAAGACAGAGCACACCCAATTAGGATTTATTGGGCGGAGCTTGCCTTTAAATAGAAGCAGGACAAAGCAGCAGAAGAACCTGCCCTAATCCGTCCTGAGGAACCACAGAATCAGCTCGCATCTCCAGCACCTGCTGGGAATGTGCACACACTGGTCTCTTGATCCTGCTCAGAGGGCATTAAGTAGCAGACTTTAATGGGATGGCTAATGAACTTTGCCGTGAAAAAAAGCACATATAATGTTTGAGATGGGATTGTACACTCTCAGGAGAAAAGGTTTCAAATGTGTCCTCTGTGACTCCATAGAACAGGGCAGTCCAGTCCTGTTTCTGGAGGTCTCCCATTCCGGTATTCATTGCAACCCTAATTTGGCACACCTTGTTCTTCTAAACGGCTCTACGAGATCTCTAACTGTTGAATGAGTGAATGACGTGTACTTTGTTAGGGTCGGAGTGAAAACCTTACAGGACAGTAGTATCTCCAGGAACAGGATTGGGGAGCCTTGGCGTAAAGTTCAAGGGTTCTTTTTCAGGCAAAACTGTTCAATCCTGGTGCTTTCACTCTTGGTTCCTCTATGAAGACAAGCTAAGGAACCCTTTTAGAACCCTTTTTTTCTAAGAGTGTACTTGTTTTCCAGAGCAAAAGATTATCTTTGTCAGTTTGGGTCCGTGGAACTGAGAATTACTTTGGTTTTTTTTTTCCGGAATATTCCAGGGGTTCTTCCGAAGGAGCCAACAGAACAATGCCTCCTACTCCTGCCCACGGCAGAGGAATTGTTTGATCGACAGGACCAACAGAAATCGATGTCAACACTGCCGCCTGCAGAAGTGTCTCGCCCTCGGAATGTCTAGAGATGGTGAGTGCCATTTTCCATCTTTAACCGGAGGAGATTAGCCTAGCCTAGCCAATCTCTGAAACACTGTCGATCGAGCGACTGTCAGAAGACCCTTGCCCCAACGCAATCTGTTCATTTAGCAACCATCGCAGGACTGCTCTCCAACCACAATCTGTAGATTAAGCAACCTTCCAGAGACTTGTTTTCAACTGCAGTTTGCAGAGTTCAGAAAAGACACAAGTGAGAAATAGCAAGGCTTTCAGTGGAAACCAGACAGCAGATAAGAAGCTGGTGGTAGCTGGTGCGTAACATTTATTTATCTTTTTCCATTTCTCTCTACTCTCTCCCTCCCCCCTTCCTTACTCCCCTTCCTCCTCTCTCACCACCCTTCATCACTCTCCCACCCCCTTACTTTCTCCCTTTCCTCCTGTCTCACCACCCTTCGTCTCTCTCCCTCTCCCCTTCCTTTCTCCCTTTCCTCCTCTCTTGCCACCCTTCGTCTCTCTCCCTCCACTTCTCTCTCCCTCCCCTCTTCACTTCTCTCCATCTACTCCTCTGTCCTTATCCTCTTCTCTCTCTCCACCCTTCCTCTCTCTCCCTCTCCTCATTCTACCTCTCCTGCTCTCTCCCCTCTTCGCCCCTCTCTCCCTCTCTCCTGCCATCTCTCCCCCTCCTCTGGTGCCCCCCCACAGCGGTGAAGTTTGGGCGCATGTCTAAGAAGCAGAGGGACAGCCTGTACGCGGAGGTGCAGAAGCACCAGCAGAGGCTGCAGGAGCAGAGGCAGCAGCAGACGGGGGAGGCCGAGGCCCTGGCCCGGGTCTACAGCAGCAGCCTGACCAACGGCCTCAGCAACCTCAACACCGAGATCGGGGGCACCTACGCCAACGGCCACGTCATCGACCTGCCCAAGCCGCCGCCCGGCAACGGCTTCTACGGCGTGGACTCCACCCAGCCCTCGCCCGACCAGTCCGGCCTGGACATGGCGGGCCTGAAGCAGATCAAGCAGGAGCCCATCTACGACCTCACCCCCGTGCCAAACCTCTTCGCCTACAACTCGTACCCGGACGGACAGCTGGCGCCCGGCGTCACCATGACTGAGCTCGGTACGTGACCCCCATCGCCCCCGACCCCGACCCCTATCCCGCTGACCTTGTCCTCCGGCTCATTTGGACACTAAACTTTACCGTTGCAACATACTGGCCCAAGGTGAACCCCGTGAACTCCTTCAGGATCCGTCACCTGTTTATAGACGAACCGAGTCTGTGTGTTAACGGCGTCACCTCGCAGCTCTGTAAATGCTAGGCTTTGCATTCTTGCAGTCCCAAAAAAGACTTCATTGCCGTTCTGTAAGGCAGGGATCCTCAAATCTGCCCATTGAGTACTGCTTGTTTTCACTCCTTCCCTCTAAATAGGATTGATTTAAACCTGGACACCAGGTGAGCTAAATCTCTGACCAATCAGTGGCATTAATCAATCAATTAGCTGTCAGGTAGAAAAGAAAACCAGAAGTACTGCTGGGCTCGATGGCTAGATCTTGCTCTAAAGTCACAGAAAATGAATGGACTGTGGTTAAATAAAAAATAAAAATAAATACAAAAAATCTTATCAAGGATGAGTAATGGAAAATGAAAATAAAAGACAGCTTTCTTCCTATAGCTAACAAAACAGAAAAATAACGAAACACTGTGATGTCACTTTCTATTAAGGCAAGCCATGTCGAGTGGGCTGAAAGTCCTTCTGAATTTTTGTATTAAGAACCTACCGTACCTACATAAACTGCCAAGAGCATGTTCAAAACAGCCCAGCGCCATGGTTTAAAAATAACTGAAAATGAATCATGTATCTATCCTAAAAAGCAGATCTCTAAAATATCATTGAGAAGGCGTGGTAAAATAGTAATATTGCTTGGCTTGGATTCAGTCCTCCACAGTAATAAAATATTTTATAATGCTAATTTGGTTAGACTTTAGATACTGGTAACATGTAACAAATCATTAATGATTGCATTTTGGTAATTAAAATACTTTATTAACAATAAATGTTGTATCATTGGATATTAAGCAGGTGAATGGCGTTTCCACATGGAAAAATATCCACAGTTATATTTAGCACTGATGCTCTGCTGCTCCCAACTGAACTGTGTTTCATTTGGTTTTATTTAATTTCAGACAGCTTGACTTCCTCCTTTTTAAAACATATTAACACATTTATCAATTATGACTAAGGAACAGCCATGTATTTTTCACAAATTATAATAATGTATAACTGTTGATTAATACACTGAATAATGCATAGTGTAATCTTAGTGTAAGTTTTTTTTTCTTTTTTTCCCCCAGAATATTTCTCTTTTAAGGTGCAATCTTTTTCTAAGACTGTGAATGTTCAGTCCATTTTTATCTCTGCCGTCCTGTGGGTGACTGAATTAGCATAATTTCGGTGGGCGTGGTCTGCCTTCTCTACATTGTTCCCGCCATTTTCCCTAGGGCTGCGACTGTTTTAAGGACCGTGATGGCGGCCGATGTGTGACAACTTTGAGATCAAGTGGACGAATTGTGACCAAGAGCGAGTTTTTAAAAATATTTATTTAATATTATTTTGCGATGGCCACTTTGTCTGTAGAAGTTTCATCACAGGTATATGCCTGCTCTGCACGTGGAGAGCTCATGCAAGGACAATACCGGAACAGTGATTGTGTTGAAACAGTTTCATCAATGGTTATAGTTTGATCCTGTGGGAACAGAAGAAAGAAATCAAATTATGATGCCCCCTGCAGTTCTCTATAATCCTGCTGGATTTAAGTGATGTCTTTTTTTGTTGTTGTTGTTGTTGCTGTCAGGCTTAGTTTTGAGGTTTGTTTTGCATTTTGAGGTAACCTAAATCTTGTGAAACGATACATTTCAGGACGGTAAAAAAAAAAAAAAATGCGTTTGAGTATTCATAATGAAAAAACAAATGGATTTGAATTTAATGAGGGGGGCGGGGCCAGCGCGGGTGAGTCACGGAGACGACGCGGGTCTGGAGGCTCAGACGGGTTTAGGGAGGCGCTCACGTGTGGCGTGTTTAGCCGCTTCGCGCGTGCACGTGAACCGCCAGCCGCGTCGGCGGGGCCGGATAAGCGCCGTCCGTGTTCTCCTGTGCGCGAGGCGCGTGCGCGCGTTCTGTACGCCGTTCGCGTGTGCCCGCGTCTGTAGCGTGTGCCGGCGGAGGCGTGTGGCCCCCAGCATCATTAGCGTGTGCCGTGTGATTTTGCTTCTCTGGAGAGCGGCCTGCTTTTTAAAAACCACAAAAGGAAGAACTCGCTCACACTTTCTCTCTCCCTCACTCCCTCTCTCTCTCTTCTCTCTCACACACAGCATCATCTGCCATTTCATCACGCCCCACCCCGTCATTAATGACTGTCCCTTTCATATTACCGCGGGCTAAAAACAGGACCCATTCACCGTAGCTTCACGCGCCACGAGGCAGCGTGGACTTCAGGGCCGCGTTGCCATGGGTACATACAAACTGTGACTACGCTTCAAAGCCTGGCTGTTTGGTGGCTGTGACTGCGCCATCCAGGCGCTGTGATGTAACACATCTCCTGTTGTTCTGTGAGACATTCACGCCAGACTAAATTTAGACGTACGCCATTTATACTTCATACGAGCAGTTCTGTAGAAAATAGGATGCGTGCGTGGGGGTGTGTGAGTGTGTGTGGGGCACAGCGTGTGACCCTAAAAGTCATGAATTTCATTCAGCCTGTTAATTCAACCGGAGAAAGAAATGTTTCATTTTGTTCGTACCTTGATAAGTCCGCTGTGGAGTGGTTCGCTGTGTTCTCACTCCGTGTCCTTGCTGGGACAGACTCCAGTGCTTTTTCCTGTCAGACAGCCTGTGATACCAGTATGGCCCTCCTCCCACAATTCACTGCTTTGCAGGAACTTGGCACAATCATTTTTATCATCCAAAATAAAAACATTCAGTCTAAAAAATGGCCAGAAAACGTGAATAATTGTTTGTTGAATCCAGTCTGAATTTCGCTTTGTCCATGGAGCCGAATTCTCCGATTCATCTGATCAGTGTGTCTCATAGCGACAGAGAGGACCCCACTCTACTGTCATTTTTTATTTTTTTTTACTGTCAAAAATGTTTTGTCCTTTGCATTTTTGTCCTTTCTTGTCGTCTGTCTCAAACACTGGCACCGTGTCCTAATCATAAGATTGTTATTATATTCTGTTACAGTTTACTGCTTAACTTTTTTTGGCACCCTCCCCTCCCCTGTTACTGATGGTGTTTTTCTGTCCCTCCCCCCCGGCAGATCGAATTGCGCAGAACATCATCAAGTCCCACCTGGAGACGTGTCAGTACACAGCCGAGGAGCTGCAGCAGCTAGCCTGGCAGACGCACACGTATGAGGAGGTCAAGATGTACCAGAGCAAGGTGGGTCCCTGCTCACGCACCCCAACACCCCCCCCCCCCCCGGTTCTTTCTCTCTCTCTCCCCCTACCACAACCCTCATTCAACCCCCCTTGCACTTTTTACTTTTTACTGTATTTCTCTTTTACCTCTTCTCTTTCAGTGCCTTTTTGTCTTTCTGCTACTGTCGCTCACTCCTTCCTCCATCTCTCTTTTTTCTGCCTCTCTTGTCATTTCTCCTCTCCCTCCCTCCCCCTTTACCCCCCACCTCTATCCCCTCCCCGTCTTCATTAAAAGCAGCCCCATTGGCTGATTGAAATTTCTCCGCTCGTTAGACTCGCCAGGGTAACCTCCCCCCTGAAGGCACGTCCGCGACAAAGGGAAGCACCCAAACCGAATCCAATCCCGCTAAAGCGCGCTAGCTGACTCCCGCTGACGACGCCCTATTCACAGGGAGAACGGCGGCGGTACAATAGCCTCGCTGACTTTTCATTAAACTCGCTGATCCGCCGTTAATGGCCAGGGCGAAATTAGAACTGAAGGCGTCTTCACTTTTCCTGTGTCAAACTGATTATTAGTAATTATTCTGGGAGATATATATATATATAAATATAAAAAAAAGCTTTGAAAATGTATTTCATGGACATCTTCTGACGGTGGAAATTAAGAATGCATATAGAAAATGTGCTGATATCATATTCTTTGTTGCAGGAGTCTTTTTTTCACTGCTGCTAATTTACAACTTTTGAAAAGTTAAAAAAAAAAACCTTTTGTTTGTTGCATAGGTTAGTCCAGGTGATTTAACATAGCAAGTAGAAGTTTTTGGATTGAGTAGAACACAAGTTCAGACTTCATGAGATGCCTGAAC
Organism: Anguilla rostrata; assembly: GCF_018555375.3. NCBI lineage: Eukaryota > Metazoa > Chordata > Actinopteri > Anguilliformes > Anguillidae > Anguilla > Anguilla rostrata. Next base: position 36,863,924 of record NC_057942.1, on the reverse strand, counting down.
TTTCATTTCATGTTGTACACAAAATATTTTGTTTTCATTTTTTTGTAAAACCTTCCGCAGGCCTGCATCTCCTCTCGTTTCTGAACACAGATTTCCTGCTGTTTTCTCTCTTTCTTCAGGTCACCATTTACATGGTCATTAAGCATATGGCAATACAATTCAACACAATACTTCACAATTATTACAATATTTGAATAGGTAATTGCCTAAGTAATTGCAAGTGAGCGCTATGAGTCTGCTATGCGGCTTCATACTGTTACATACATTGTGCTGATAATTAAAGGGTTAGGATTGATCTGTGGTTGGGGTTAGGGTTGGGGTGAGGATGATGGTTTGAATTACAGGGAGTGGTGGAACTGGGCTTTGTCAGAGTCGTAATATTTGCAATATAAGGTCAACACTGTGAGCACATTATTAAGGAATTATAATGCAGCTGTTAATGCTTTATTATGCCTTAATAACAACTCCATATTATAAAATGCTGCCAGTGAATAAAAATGAAAGCCCTTATGAAGTGAACAGACTTTTTTGTCATCATAAATGTCATTATGTTTTTAAAAAATGTGTGTGATCTTGTGTTTGTGTGTGTGTGTGTGTGTGTCCTTAGACGCGGGATATGCTTTGGCAGCAGTGTGCCATTCAGATCACACACGCAATACAGTACGTGGTCGAGTTCGCCAAACGCATCACCGGCTTCATGGAGCTCTGTCAGAACGACCAGATCCTCCTCCTCAAATCAGGTAGGAGGAGACTCAGTAAACTTCAGCAAAAGTTTTTCTTGCAGTCTGGATCAGGGGTGTCCCAGGAGGGCTCCAACATTTTAGCATTTCATGCAAAACTCTGGTCTAGATTTTTCAATCAGACCAACATTATGTGTGATGTGATGTGAGCATTTGCCTGTATTGATATTGATAGAGCTCATTTGCTAACTAAGTAAAGATAACTCATAGAAACAAATCTCCATCCACAAAAGCCCTTCAGAAATGGAATTATCAACACTTGGTCTGGATTCAATGATCATTTGTCTGTAACTTTTTTCTTCACAAAGTTTCTTCAGAAGTTCACACTTTGGCAATTTTAGCAATCATCAAAATTAGAGCTGTGTTTTCGTTCTCCCCATAGGTTGCCTGGAGGTCGTCTTGGTGCGAATGTGTCGGGCATTCAACCCCCTGAACAATACGGTCCTGTTTGAGGGGAAGTACGGAGGCATGCAGATGTTCAAGGCCCTAGGTACGCCGACCACGCAACCACAAATGAACTGCAGACCAACTGCAAAAACAACTGCAAGCCAGCCCCATCTAGGGCAGGGCTGCTGTCTGACTATTAGACATCATCCATAGCTTGTGGGGTGCTGCTTATGGGTTTAGAAAGTGGAGCAAGCTTGCTGTTGGGGGAGGTTTGGGCGGGTTGAGAGTAGAAATAGATTTTTAAGTGGAGCATTTTAATAAGAGAGTGTTTTAGGTGATGCGGTGGATTCTTATTGTAGTTGTAACTGATGGACTGATGTTATCACTTTTTGACATGGATATAGAGTGACTACGTGCGTAGCCAAACCTGCGAACTGAGATCTGTCTGTTTGTCTGTCCGTCCATCTCTACTCCACAGGCTGCGATGACCTGGTCAGCGCGGTCTTTGATTTCGCCAAGAGCCTGTGTTCCCTGGCGCTGACCGAGGAGGAGATCGCCCTGTTCTCCGCCGCCGTCCTCATCTCAACAGGTCAGAACGGGCGGCCTCAGTCGCTAGCCTCACCTTCCAGCCCCAGTCTCTCGCTTGGGTTCAGTTACACGGCTCGTCTCCATAAGCTAGCTTCAGCTATGGGGCCTAGCTTTTTTCAGCTATGATTTTGGTTCACCTGGTTTTTGTTCAGCTGTTTCAGCCAGCTTCAACTACGAGGCCTGACTCTGTCAGTTAACTCCAGCTACAGGACTCAGCTCTGTCAGTATGCTTCTGCCACAGGGTCTCTGCCCTGTAGCCCTATGACACCAGCAAAGTTCCAATAGTCTGATACAACTTTACTGGAGTGTTCCAAAAGTCTGGTACAAAATCAGAGTAACGTCCTAATAGTCTGATACAACTTCATGGTAAAGTTCCAGAAGTCTGATAGAACTTCAGGGAAAAGTTCTTATAGTTTGACTCAGGCACAAGGTCCAATTTGTCCCTGCTGGTTCAGCCTATTTGCTTGGACCCAGGACCAGTTTTACCATAGCACTCTTGGTTACAAGGTTTGTATTTGTCTCTCGAAACCTTAAAAATTGTGAAACTGAAAACTGAAAAATTGTAATCAAAGGAATTAGATTTTTCTGCTGTTTTTTTATGAAACTCTCCTTCTCTCATTCTCAGTCTTCAATATTCCTTCACAGTTTCTTCAGTATAACTCAAAGTCTCCCCATTGAATGTTTTAATAAAGTCCATTATAAGATTATTCATCTAAAAATATGGTCCTTGAAGATTGTCCATGAAGCAAAAAGAGTTTTTTGCTTCAGAAATATTTGAAAGAACCCAGGGCCATTTTTAGCTTTCGTGAGCAGAGATTTAGAAAGGTTTCTCGCATAAATGTGTAACTGTGAGGTGCCATTTTATTCAAATATGCTTAATTTGTCACCTTGTGGCATTTCAGCCTGCCAGTTTTTTGTATTTCCAAAACCTTCCATAAAGCACAGTCATCTCCATCCTCTCATCTCACCTCCGTTCAAATGAGCACTGTCCTGTTCATTTAAATTGGCAATATTTGAATTTATTATAATTCTGAGGTTACCTTTTCATTTGAAATGCTCAAATGCCCAATTCCATTTTCCTTTTGAAGTCGCAGATTGAAAAGAGCAAAGAAATATTAAAATATTAAATAAGCCCTTTGCAAAGTACCACCGCCCCACCCCCAAAGAGATTTCATTTTCTGTGTGGCTCGTAAAGTACAGAATATTCTGAAATGCACCAACTGCTAGTTCTGGAAATGGAAATTTCAGTCTGTAGTTGTTTAAACAATTTGGACAGTCTGACAGCTATACCTCTTTCTTTGCCTCTCTCTCTTCTGTCGTAAAGTTTTGCATTTTTATCTTATTCAGAGCAATGTACACAGCTTGCAGCGTTTATGTATCCATTTATACTGTACAGATGGATATTTACTGAAGCCATTCTGGTTCAGGTTCATCTTGATCAAGGGAACAACAGCATTGCCCTACGCGGGGGATCAGTGCGAACTTAGTACAATAAGGGAGCGTAACGCTCATGCTGTAACACGTTTAGCTGAATTTCTGTTCACGCTTCCCGTTCCTGTGTGTAATTGTCAGACCGTCCCTGGCTGATGGAGCCCCGTAAAGTGCAGAAACTTCAGGAGAAGATCTACTTCGCCCTGCAGCACGTGATGCAGAAGAACCACCTGGATGAGGACGCATTGGCCAAAGTACGCACTCATGTCTTAGCAACGCTTTCACTACACCTCCGCTACACCCCCTTTACACCTTCCTTACTCCCTTCTTTCACCCTCATTCATGGCAGCCCCTTACTATCTACCTGGGATGGGGTTACACTGTAAAATTCAGCTTTAACAGAGTAAATATGAGTCCAATAGGGACCATGTATATTATGTAAGAGTTTATTTAACACTGAATATTTTTACTGTGTAGTTCCATTTCAATTCAGACAACTGAAATTGAAAATTAAAATCATGAACTAAAAACTGGCCGTAATGCAAAGTTCTGCAAGTAACTTTCAGTTAGTTCATTTAATTTAATTTACTGAACTTGGATAAACTTCACTCCGACTCCACAACCAATGTTTCTATGAAAATCTATTTACTTTGGAGTGTCTACAAACAATCTTTTATCACAGCAGGCTATCCACAACCGTCACCAAAACAGGTGGTTTGAGATAGCTTTGTGTTTGCCCTTCATGGTAGGTTCCTCAGAAATGGATTGATTTACTTCTGGGAAACCGACTTGCATAAAGTGGCGCTGGTGAAAGACGTGGGCAGTGTTTTCATCAGAGGTTCATGCCAGGTCATTTAGGAGGTGTTTCAGCAAGAGTTCCTTGCTGGCATATGGAGCTTCAACTCTGTCCCAAGCTGCACTTCCTGGTTTCGTCGTCGTTCTCTTTTTTTTGGTGGCGTCTTGAGAAAGCGGCTTGAGAAAGAAATAAACCGCGGGAGTGCGCCGGGGGCTGTAGGATTTTCTTCGGAAACCCCGCTGGGTTTTGTCTCGCTCGGGTAGCTAATCTGGTTTATGTATTTTGATAGCATTAAAGGGTTTTTTTTTGTTGTATTACCGCTGTCTGTCAAGCACACAGTGGTTTTTTTTTTTTTCATTTCCATACCTAGGGTTTTCTGAAAATTTCTCGGAAGAGATTGAGAGATGCAGGCCTAGCAAAGGCAGACCTGAGACATGTCTCTTCTGATCATCTCAGAGCTGCTAGCCTTCGGGGGTGGGGGGGCTGTCGAAGCATCCTTTGCACATTTTACGCGCCTCGCGGTCGTACCGTGAACTCCCTGTGAACCCCGCACGGTATCCACGGACACGGCATCCTTCCTGAAGCGCAGGGTCGGCCGCCACGTTCACATTGTGCCGCCGCTGACTCTCTCTCTCTGTCACTGCGCTCTGTCACAGTTTCAGTTAAGGGCGGCACTTCAACTGTTTCTGACAGCCTTCTGTGTGTGTGTGTGTGCGTGTGTGTGTGTGTGTGTACCGTTGTGTCTCCCCAGCTGATCGGCAGGATCCCCACGCTATCCGCCCTTTGTACGCTGCACGCAGAGGAGCTCCGGACCTTCCAGCAGCTGCACCCCGAAACCGTCAACATGCTCTTCCCCCCGCTGTACAAAGAGCTGTTCAACCCAGACTCTTCCAACGGGCCCAAGTGACTGCTGGCGGGGGGGCGGGGGGGAGAGGCGTGGCTCGCCCCCAACTGTCCACGACCGGACGCTGACTGTCTGTGACCGCACCCTGACTGTCTGTGACCAGACACTGACTGTCTGTGACCGGACGCTGACTGGGTCTGTGAATGGACTTTGACTGGGTCTGTGAACGGACGCTCTCTGTCTGTGAACAGACCCTGACTGTCTGAACCCGACGCTGACTGTCTGTGAACGTAGCCTGACTGTGAACACACCGTGACTGTCTGTCGACCGTCTGGACCGACAAGAGAACAACAGACAAACTCCAACAAAAACTACTACAAGTGCAACAGCACCAATTCTCCCTCTAAAAAAAAGAAAACATCGCATCTGATACACTAGGAATGTCCTGCACTTAACTAATTTTATTCACCGATACAGTCTACGAATGTAAATATCGGGCCCATTATAAGGGGCTTTCAAGAACTGACCAGAAATGTACAGAACTTCAGAACAATTTCATTTGTCTTTTAACTGGGTAAGTTTATTTGTTTATCTTTTTGTTTTCTTTTTTATATATTGTGGTATTGAAGGATAATGGGGAGAAGGAGTAGGTGGGGGGAGAGGGGGTGGGCTTGGAAAAGAAAAATCATAAAGCTATTGTAGATACTCTAGTGCAGAGCGGATTTTCAGTATTAATTCTTGTTCTGTTTCTAATTTAGTCATAATTTAAAACAAAATCTGCCTGAAAGGCTAAAAATTTGTCTGTGTTTTGTTAGTTTTACATGTACAGAATTTGTAAAGTTTAAATAAGACTTGTAAAAGAATTTTGTGGTAAACTGGGAACATAATGATTAGCTTGGGTACGTTCAAAAAAAGAAGCCTTGTCTGGATTCTATAGACATGTTCATATAAAGAGAATATTACAACTGTCAGTTGAGGACTATAGAATTGTAAATGATTTTTTTTTTTTTTTTAAATGGTAACTTTTCCACGTGAAGATATAGGCTATATTTTGTGAAAATATTGTGGCTGAACAAAATTTTGCTGTCCTTTCAATTACATTCTATTGCTGCACTAAGGTCAGTAATGACTGGACTGCTGTTGAACAATCTGATGATCTGTCGCTGTAGGGGGAAAAGACAAAAAAAAAAAAAACCCTGCCACCTCAGCTGGCACCGAACGCTGTCTTGAGGTGTTTCGTGATGTTAGCATGTCACGACGTGTGCTAACGTCGCAACGTCGCGAGGACGCTGTGGTCTCCACCAACCGAAACTCTGCAGCAATAAGAGACTTTTTGCACATGTACACCTGCAAAGACGAGGGGCTGGTTCAACAGAAGGTTTTCGCAGAACAGCAATAATAGTGTCATTACTCAATTTGTAGGAAATTTCAAACAGGGTATTTTCTATAAGCAGAGTTTGAACTACAAAATAAAATGCAATACGTATATTACTAGAAAGCAAACAGAAATAATATATGCTTTAAAATATATATATTGAAAGCAATCATTCTACTACTGGATTTGAATTTGCATCTATTGTAATTCTTTCCTCAAGTTAAAGGGCCGACTGATTTTACGATTTTTTTAAAGGGTTGACAAATCCGTTAGATTTGTCAGAGGCATTTTAAAATGTGTCTCTGCATCCATAACAATTCTACCACTGGGAGAAGTTCTCATAAAGGCATGATTGACAGGACGGTGGAACAAAAATAGCTGTGACACACAGGCAACCTACTGATCATTGCAATCATGGAGAATTCAATCTCTTCTCTCATTGTCTCTCCGGATTAAAAAAAAAAAAAAAAAATCGAATAATTTTATGAGCAAATTGTACTCTGATACATTGTCGAAGCATAATATTTTGTGGTACGTGCATCTCTTTGGTTACCTTGGAAACATAGCTTGGCTATTGGAAGGTTTGTGCTGCCAAGGCACTCACAAGCACTTGAAAACGTCATGCTTCATTTTGTGATGAAATGGCATGGATCTCTGTCAGATACACTGCTGCTTGTTTTCTGTAGTTCATGAGAGGAGTTTAGAAGAAAAGCTAAAATTTTTTTGCTTCTCTACTTGCAATTTTGCTTCAAGTTTGGCATTTGATAACCATTCCTGTAGCACCACTCACTGTGCAAGAATTCTGCATTTGTGTTCATAAAATCTTTCCGATTGCTATCAGCTGGCTCTTTCTGTATAGAGCCCTTCCTGTTTCCTCATTGGTTTAAAAACACTTAATTGACGGAAACACAGTTGTCTTGGTACCGAGCTATTCTGGAACACAGCACAATCGATTCATTCTACATTCCACAAAAACAATGGCAGTTTACAGTTGCAATACTTCAATCAAATTTTAATAGTAAACTGTGCTAGACAATCACGTAGAGTGTTTTTATTTATTTGTTAGTAAGTCAATATTTATCTGAAATTCTCAAGACTGTCTCTCCTTTTTTTATAACTGTAATTAAAATTGTTTGGCCACTACAAATAACTGATTTTGGTTAGTATAGGTTCTATTTATTTTTGAATACTCTCAGGGGCACAACTCGGTTAGTAAAAACACACTCATTGTATACTTCAAAAAGACAATTATAGCTTGAAGGCTAAGTTTGAGGGTGGGGACACTAGCATTAGTTATTTTGAGAGCATACACAGCTAACTCAACTGGGTTCACTGTTTAAAATACTTGGTTTCACCACTAGATGGGGGCATTACTAAGTTAATTTCTTGTCTCCACATTAGTAAAATTTCTACCTGATCATTGGCTGCACCTTACTACACGGTCTGTTTTAGTAATCAGCAATTGACTGGGGAGTTGCTTTTTCTTATTAAGAACTGGGGACACGTGATTGGTCTATTTGCTGGGCCCTGTTAGACAAATCCTCTGATCTGCATTGGGTGTCTTAGAGATCAGAGGAAGGCTTCTGCGTGGACGCAATATCACAATCTTACCATGGCTTTGCTGTAAAGTAAATTAAAGCACAAAATGACCCGTGTTACTTTAACTCCAACAGAGTTTATACAGGGCTCAAATGTACTCTTATCAGAGAAAATATTTTATTCTGTGAGGGATTTAACTGGACATGTTGCTGTGCATGTGGGCCTTTTATTAATTGGACAGAATATAATATAGTTTATAATAAAAATATATTGAAAGCACTTAAAAAGGGAGTAGAGGGTAATATTCTTAAAAACAATCAATGAAAAAAATACAAATTTATGGCATATGTTAAATAGGGGCAGCATTATTTTTGCACCATGCTATCCAAATTAATGTGACTCTTGGTCAGATTCCTGTGATAATCTTTGCATTGATTTGAACAAAAGCCTCCTGGAACAAAACACCGAAATACTGCTTTGTCTAAATATTAGTTTTCTTTGCTGAGTTAAACTTCTAGTTTATTTTAACTGTTCAGCAAACAGCAGTGAATGCTCAGCTAATGTGCTAGCTGTGCTATGAATGCAATCCAAACCTTTTCACATTGCAGTTTGACCTTAATGCTGATAAAAAAATGTTAAGTCTTACCATTTTATGTATTTGTCGAAAAAGGTATACTTGTTATTTCACTGATCCACTTCCTTAAACTGGTTATTCTGATGTAAAAAATTAAAACTTTAAGGAGAATGGAATCTGACCTAAGACATCCTGCTGCAGCTAATTCAGACTTCAGAATCCGTTTTCTGTTTTGCAGCAAATAAGAAAAATCACTTTTTTTTTCTTTTTGACTTAATCAACCGCCCCTACCCTCACACTTGCCATCCCCCACCCCCAAGAAAGGCCGCACCCCACCAACAGAACCATCAGTTTAACTGTCAATCACCTATGATAGACAATCACTTCTCAATGTAGCTTCAACAAGCTGCATCCTCTCTCAGGGAACTTTCTTTGTGCTTAAAAGAAAATAAAAGTCACCAGTTTTGGAAATAATGACTTGCAGTGCACAAACTAGGACATACCCAGACAAGGCTTTCTTGTGTATAGACGGAGAGCAATTAGCTGGCTGTGCAGTCAAAGCATGGAAATGTTTTGATTAAATTTGAAGAAGTTTAATAATTAATGTAACAACAGTAATAATGAAAATTCTCTCCATAAGAAATAAATAAGTCAGTAAAAAAATGTTTTTTTAAATGCTGAGGACAACGTGGGTTCAGCTGAAATCTGACTTCTACTCTTGTTTATAAGTTTTGCTTCTTTCTCACTTAAACTGTGAAGGTTTGGGGCAAAAAGTTTATTTTTTGTTTGTTCATAAAAATAAAAATAATAAATAGGCACTGTAGCAATAACTGGAAGCATTTCAACACTGTCATGTTTGCATTGTAAACAAAACAAAAAAAACTTAATTATAATGTTGTTTTATGTCATTTTTGTTTTTATTTTCGCATGCTGTCTCATAAAAATGAAGTTTCCTGTGATGCTTTGGGTGGGAGGGTTTAGGGGTGGGGTTAAGGATGGGGAATTTGCAGGGGGTCGGGGGGGTTAGTTTCTCTGAATGTCTTGGGGCTTTATCCTATTTGGATAGTGCTGTACACATAACAGCAAGTGTGCCTCTATGGGGGGGTTCTCAGATGCCCCCTACAGGTGGTAGAAGTCGTTACACTGGTACTGCTCGTGATTCCAAGGTTTGATTTTCTTTGATAGGTAAAATACAGTGAAATCTCACACAGGAGTTTCTTTGCACAAGGTGAAAGCTTGTGAGAAGGAGGAAGTGGATATGGAGGGGAGAGGGGTGAGATTGTGCGATATTTTTCAGAAATATAGCTAAATGCATTATAACGCATTTAATTTGGACGCCATAGCTTCAAAATTGTCTTTTTTGTCTTATGTATTAGAATATGTCAGCTTCCTGAAAAAATTAAAAATTACTGAAAATATGTAGCACCCATGACCAAAACCCTTAAGAGGAACCTAGGGTACTTTTTTTAGTACTGTGTAAGGACAAGAAAGAGAGAAACTTTTTTTTTTTTTTTTTTTTGAAGTGCCATAGCTAGAGTGAAATGCATCATGGGATAGATGCTTTACTGTACAAGTCTACTAGAGAAGCAATCAAACTGGAGAATGCATAAGCAAGTGTGAAAATAATTACTTTTTTTGATGAAAGGTCCCGGCCAATTTAGAACTTCGAATAACCTGTTAGCGATGAACCCGATATAGTGTCCAGCTCATAGCCACCTTGAAGGATGTTTTTTTTTTTTTTTTTGTGATGTTTGATTTGCAGAAGTTCTGAATTGGTCAGGCCTCCTTCAGTGTCTCTTCCTTCAAGTTGTGTATATTAAGCAAAGGTCTGAAAATGATTTTGTTAAATTCTATATTTTATGCTTTTGTAGACATTTGTGGGAAAAAATAATAAAGCAAATTTTATGGATGCATTTTCCTCATTTTGCTGTACTGATGTTTTGGTTAATTTCTTTTTTTCTACCATGGATTGATTGTAATGCATTTTTTCAAGCAGCTGTCCTTTCTCGGTTGTACTGAGCAAACAAACGTAGCAAAAAGACAAGTGTCGCGTGTACTTCTGGTTCTCCTGACTTTCCAAAGAATATGAACTGAATGTTCAGTCACACTAAGCAATTTTGCATCTTTTATGCAAAGGTTTCTTATGACCAGTTAGAATTTCTATACAACCCAGAAAGTCATTTTTAATAAGATAAAGTAGATTTTAGGACAGGTGTACTTTTGTACGCCTACAATTGCATGCTCCTAGCTGACAAAGGCTAAATTTCTGTCACCGTTTTGTTCCCCAAAACCATGCACAACAAAGTATGCGTCCATTATTTGGCACAAAAGAGTTGCTTAGAAGGGACAAATATTGAGAAAGGCTAGCATGTGCAGCTTATTTTTGCTTTTGTAGTTCAGTTTCTAAACTTGTGTAACTATGTTAGTCTTAAATCGACTCGTTTTGTTTTCCTTAAAACCGTCAGCACATAAACGTGCATAATACACACACAATGAAAAAATATATTTTGCAAATGTTATTAAATAGCTGAGTATTCCCTAAATATAACTTTTTAAGGGGAGCGGGATTTCAATGAGAAAAATGAGAAAATGTTATACTATGATTATAATCTCCAATAGCAAGCATTTGAGTCTGTGCATTTCTTTAATAAAAGGACTGAATTGTGTTTTTAGTACTTCCCAAGTCTTTAAAAAATTATCTTAAAAAAATAAAATTCTATTTGCCTTCATGTGTATGCTTATTTTACCTAAGGAAGAACTCCCAATACGCTATTGTTTATATACTGTAATTTCAACACATTATTTTATCGTGTACTTACACCCCTTAAATCACTGTTTTAGTCAGATTATACCCAGAAAGTGGAAGTTCTCATTGTTTAAGTTTGTAAATATGAACCTTAATCTTGTAAGGCATCTAATGTTTTACATTACATTAGAATGTAAAAAAAAAAATCTTGTTTATTTCCAGTTTTAAAAAAAGAGTAGTTCAACCATTACTGTTAGATTTAATTTTATAATGCACAGAATATTTCTGAATGTTTGCTGTAAATGACAATCAATGTTTGTTTTCTCCTTCTTTGATGCTAAAAAAAATAAAGTTTATAAAATCCGTCGTGTGCACAGGAATTTATTCCAAAGAGTTTTACATTGTAATCAATCTTTCACATAATCCATTGGAAATCCAAGGAATCGCAGACAAAACCAGGCACTTAGCCAGAGTGGATCCTTGGACTAGCAAACAGGCTACAATCCTGAAGCTTAAAAACAGGACCCTACTTCTACGACTCCTCAGACCAGCTATGACCGCGTGCGTATCACTGGCACTTTCCGAAAGTAAATCATTTATAAACTAGCCTCTCTCATGTATCTCAACAACCTGCACATCCAGGAGAATACTTTGTTCTCTCAAGAGAATGGAATGGGATGAATCACTGAAATCCTAAATTGATGAAAGGCAAATAAGAAGTGTGTTTACCACAATTTGCGTCCATCAGTTTTGGACAGGGCTCCATTTAGATGTTAAAAAGGATAAAAGGGATTTTAAGGGTAAGCCTGCATATCTCAATACAAAGTCAACAGTTATCAAACCAGATGAGGAAGTCACACATGGACAGCAAAAGGACATGTCTGTTCTGCTGCATTCTCGTTGTCTTCATAAATTAACGGATCCACTTCCAGGTCAGGTGTCAAAGCCGGGTCATGATTGCGGCCCTGTCCCCTTCACAAGCTGGTCTCGTTTTTCCAGGGAAGACTTTGGTTTTTCTCAAATCTGACAACAACAACAAAAATAATAATAGTAATAATGAGAAGAAGATGGAGGAAAAAAAGCTCATCAGCCGTGTGGCAGTTTAAATGAATAAATTAGAACCAACAAGGAATTTGATGAGGCAGAAAATGAAGTCCATAATTTTTTTTCCCCATGAATAATTTGTTTTGATTTGATGGTATTCTTGAAGTGGATAAAAAAAAAAAACTTAAAAAAAACAAAGCACCTTTGAAAAATCTAAATATGCGCGGGCAAGAGGGGGCTTTTCATCAGTTTGTTTATTTGTTTTTCCTTGGAACTTCTGAGGGGCTGGTTCCCACTAGATCTTAACACCAAGCTTCATCTGTTTGCGATGAGACTGTAATTAATATGTAATCAAAGTAAACACTTCTTTATGGCGAGACGCAGCACAAAAGACAGCCCTTCCCTCCCGGCTGCCTTTGTGTTGTCATGGAAATGTGATAATTGTCTCTTTCATAAAAGCTCTTCCGTGCTTAATTAGCCGCCCGGCTTTCTGTTCATCTGAAGGTTTGCCATTCGGTTTCAATGCCAAGAGGAATCTTGGCTGTGCTGGTCTGCACAGATGCCAGGGCGAGGCTCCAGTGGAGTTCTACCTGGGGGAGCTGAGTGAATCGGTTTAACTAACTCTAGGACAATGATTCCTGACCTGAGTGAATCAGTTTAACTAACTCAGAGACATTGATTACTGAGCTGAGTGAATCGGTTTAACTAACTCAGAGACAATGATTACTGAGCTGAGTGAATCAGTTTAACTAACTCTGGGACAATGATTACTGACCCGAGTGAATCAGTTTAACTCAAAGACAACAGTTACGGACCTGTGTGAATCAGTTAACTCAGAGACAACGAACAATGATTACTAACCCGTGTGAATCTGTGTAACTCAGAGACAGAAGTTACTGACCTGTATGAATCAGTGTGAGTCACCTGAGAGACTACAATTGCAGGCACAGACCTGCATGAGGTAGTGTAACTGACTGACAGCACTTTCAGTCTCCTGCTGGAGTTGGTTACCTCAGAGAGAGTGTACTTACAGACACAGCCCTGAGTGAGTTGCCGTAACTAAGTCACAGATACCAGAGACTCACCGGAGAGACAGAGCTTGGCGCAGCAGGCGTTGCAGGTGTGCTTTAGGACGAAGCTGTGGATGGCATCGTCCCCAAGGTTGGCAGGACCGAACACCAAATCACCAGGTGAGCTGCCGTGTATGAGAAGATGGGCATTAGGCCAGAGATCCAAGACTGTTCACTGTAATAGAACATTACTGGGAAACAACACTATCATGAACGGTGGAATAGTCATAATTTGTGCACAGCACAGTAAGCCTCAGTGGGAATGAGGTGCATCCTTAAGGGGAATCAATAACATTCCAAACACCGCGCCAGCGCACGGGCGTACCTTTTATCATCCGACGTGATGACCGAGGGGTCCGTCAGCTCCAAACCTACCCCTGGAGACGAGAGGAGAGACACTCACACCAACCAGCAGCAACGCACTCGCTCGCAAACTCCCCCAGAGTTATTATATATATATATGCAGTGAATTATTCATACAGGGATTCTCGTACAGGCGCTCAAACGCATTCAAGATGATAGAGAACAAAAGTTGAAAAGGGAAGTTGAAGCAGACCTTGCAGGTCGAGCACCAGAAGCTCCCCTCTGGAGTAATGGTAGGTCCAGTGGGAGAAGGCCAGCACGGTCTCCTCCAGCCCACTCACGGGTGTCATCTCCTCCCCCGTGTTGTTGTTGTACTTCCGGAAGTGTCCGTACACGTTCCTCTCGATGGTCAGCCACTGGTCCCGGGACCGCCAGTGTAGCAGAAAGACGTCCAGAAACCTGAGGATGGAGGTTGGGCGGGTACGTCCCACACAAAAAAAATGGAGTAAAAAAACAGAGATATAGCATCATGCACTGCAGTAGCAGGCATTTGTGTTTTCCACAACGTTACGAAAAAAAGTACAGGTTTGAGGCACAACGTGCTGAAGTGTGGTGGAACTATGACGAGATGGACCAGCTGAGGGCGTGCTGGTTTTAAAGGGACGGTGCTCACTTTGGGGAGTGCGGGATACTGTGGGGTTTGATCCGGTTGAAAATGCGCATGAGCTCCTGCGCAGCGTGCTGCTGTTGAACCTCCTGACACAGACACAGAACATTTTGCATTTTTGTTTGAATATCGCAGCAAGCAGCCGTACAGAGCATGCATATTAATAACCATCTCCACGCCATGAGCGCATACGCTCATCCACGTTTATGTGCCCCTATCAATAATCATATGTCAACACCCATAATCATACACCCTCATCCATAATCAAATCTCCATATTTAATTCATATTCCTATACCCATACCAGCAAATACATAATTCTATGTTTATACATATCCAATTCCATATCTATATTTACATATCCATAATCATAACTGCTTATCATAACCACATCAGCATTAACATATATGCATAACTATTCACCCTCAACTATAAACATATCTCCATATTCATTATCTATCACCTTTTCTTGGGGGGGAATATATACATTTTTTTTTTTTTCTTGAAAGGTCATGAACTCTGTGAGCACTGCAGCAGAACAGACATAATTAACAGATACTGTGACCTGAACAGATATTACTAATGGATATCTTGAGACAAATATCTGGACAATCATTACAAATAGATACCCTGAAACAAAGAGGTAGGTATCTAAGCAGACATTACTAACAGATACCGTTTAACAAAGATATGAACATACATTAATAATGAATACCCAGAGACAGAGGTCTGTGCAGACATTACTCATCGATTCCTTTATGAACAGACATTGATAAAGGATACTCAGAGATCTGAGCAGACGTTACTAGTCGATACCCTGAGGCAGAGATGGAGCGCCGTGTCGCTGGGGAAGACCCTCTGCCAGGTGTCCACCACCTCAGGCAGGAAGGCCTTGGCGATGTAGACGCTGCCCGGGTCCAGGACCCCGCCCTCCGCCCAGGTGCAGAGCACCCGGGTGGCCCTGCGCAGACCGCCCTCTATCGCCTCCCAGGAGAGAGGCTGCAGCAGGGCCGTCCTGCCGCGCTCAGACCACGAGGACACGCCCCCTGCCCCGCCCTCGGCCCCGCCCACCGCCGGCGCCGCCTCCTCCAGGCAGTAGATGCTCACTTCCTCTCCGGCTGTGGGGGCGTGTTCAGGAGGGAGGATCCGGAGGGCAGGGGACGGACAGTCAGTACGCCCAGCACAGGAAGAGAGGATAGGGAAATAAGAAGAGAGGAAGGATGACAGAGAGAAAGCAGAAGAGAAATCAGACTTTATCAAATTACATCCAGGAAATGTGTCTAGTTGGATAGCACATAGCAATGTAAAATGGCCGTCAGTGTCAGACTTTCAACACACAACAGCTGAGCCATAATTTTGATCTTAATTTTTTTGCATTCTGAATTGTTTTTTTTCCCCCTTTGCACAGCTCTTGTTAGTTACCATATTTTACACAAATTTGCCAAAATTCTAATTATATTATATTATCAGGAATATTTATAATCCAAAATATTTTTCATTACATCTAAGGTAATACCAAATATTAGCAAAAACCAATTTTCCACATATAACTGTTTGTCTAAAATATAGCAGTATTCATTGCAATATTCAGTATTCAATAATTCATTATCACTAAGGAAAACTGTATCAATCAGTGATGCAATCACATTCAGAGCTCCTTGGTTCCCTCAAGTGGTGGAAGGACACTACTACAACTGCAAAAACCATAGAATGTCTGGGTGTCTTTCAGTTGAAAACCTGGTTTGGAGAACCTCCTGAACACAGAAACAACAAATATTTATTGGACTTAAGCCATGACAATGAACGTGCCTTGATCACTGTCATACCAAGTTTACTATAATAACCAAAAGCTTTTGCTTACCCAGGAGTGAAATGGGAGTGAAGGGTATGGTGTTAGCGAGTCTCATTAAGTTGTTTCTCTCCACCGCTGAAAGTAAAGTCATACAGAGACAGAGTGAGGTCACATGCATGCAACAGCACTCAAATCCTGCAGCACCTCTGAAATCTCACCTGAATAATGATGATCCAGAAATTCAGCGGTCTGGAACGTGGAGCCCTTTGCTTAAAGACAAAAGAAAATGTTAAATATGTCTATGTGTGTGCATGTGTGTGTGTGTGTGTGCGCGTGTGTGTGTGTGTTCATGCGTATGTGTGTGCGTGTGACATACGTGTGTGTGTGTGCATGTGTGTGGCGTAAAGTGAAAAAGAGAAAGAGATGTAATAAACAGTGAAAATCAGAGGGAGGAACAAATAAATGACAGACGGTGAGAAACCAGAAAAGAAAAAGAGACAGAATGAGTGAAAAACAGAAATTTGAAAGGGACAAAAAACGTGACACTCACTGTCTAGTCCAGTCATACTCTGATCCCTACAGACAGAAGATACAACACACAGGTGGCACATCTTTATCCAAATGCAGGGTTCCTCTTGTCAGCATGTATTAACATGTATTACACATATATAATGCACTGTATTACACATTTATAATACAGTTATTACAGTGTGAGGGGACTTACGAAGATCTGCGGCTCTGAGGCTTGGACCAGCTGCTCCACACCGATGGGATGGCACCCAAAATATCCTGAAGAGGAGTCACCATCAGCCCACTTCAGTTATTGAACATAGCTCTATACAAATCCTCCACTTCAGTTATTGAACATAGCTCTATACAAATTCAAACCAACAGTCTACTTCAGTTATTGAACATAGCTCTATATAACTCCAAACCAACAGTCTACTTCAGTTACTGAACATAATTCTATACAAATCTACATCATCAGTCCACTTCAGTTATCGAACATAATTCCATACAAATCCACACCATCAACCTACTTCAGTTATTGAAAATAATTCTATACAAATCCACACCATTAGTCCACTTCATGTTAATGTGAATTGATTCAGTTTAAAACTTGATACAAAAAAATATTTCAAAAACATTTTCTCTGGAAAAGCAATTCAAAAACATCACTGAGTTTTATGCACAAAGTAAAATTGTGCTTATGAGACTTGGTAATATATGTAAGTGCTGTCCAAATGCAGGAGTGGTAATTTTAAGGGGTAAAGTACAGGTAAAATGTGTTTACTTCTGTAGAAGAGTGTGATGGGAACAGTCACCGTACCTGACAGGAAATCCCACATTTCGGCATAAGTTCCCTCTGTACAAAATCTGAAAAGTGAATTATTTATGAGATAGTTATGATTGAGATAATAACAAAAATAAATTTACAATCTAAATGGACTGCATTTATATAGTAAATGTCTGCAACATATTTTGTGTTTTGTACTTTATGCGATCCTGGAAATAATTAATTAATTAATAAATAAACAAATAAATAGGTAACTAATGAAAAAAGTTAGTCTGGAGGGCTGGAATTTTTCTGAGCCATTTAATCTGCTAAATCACTTATTAACTGTGTAGGATTTACAGCAGGTCTGCAGTGGCAGTGGAGGACCAGCAGGTGGCGTAACCAGGACGTACCGAGCTGCATCAGGCTGGCGGAGCTCTGGAGGCCGGCCTGTTCCCCTCGCTGCCTCTTGCTTTGGGTGTTATCCAGGCTCCCTGGAGTACAGCGGAGGCCGCCATTTCTCACTCTCTTCTGAGAAAAACAGAGAGCAAAGTTGGGGGGCGGTGTCCTCATCTACAGTGGTCTGGCTCCAGAGGTCAGAGGTCATCTGAAGTGAGCCACCATTACATGACTCTAGACTGGACTACCCAAAGAAGGCAGCCTTACTGTGTATCTCTCCTGTATCCTTACGGTCCTTTCCCTGCATTTCATTTCACTCTCCTGCTTCTTGGACTGGTATATCTCGGATGACTTGGATATTTCTTCATAAAAATAAAAACAAAATGCAAAAAATGTTCAATTCAACTTGGTATGGTTCAATGAGTGCAATCATGCCAAAAATACACATCAAAACAACATCATCAACAACCATTGTCTTATGTATTTCCAGGTTTTTCCAGGAATACACTTTTCATCATAAATGTCCTCAATACATTTTCATTCATTTATTTCATCATGGTGTTTAAATGAAAATAATTTCTCCACCATCTGAAAATAAGTTCAGATTGTTATACTTTTTGGACAGTAGTCTCTGTTTTTTTGTTTTCTTACCTCTGTGTAGGGTGTGGTCTAGGGGCAAATTCGCTCCCCTGTCCCGCTGGCTGTTATGCCGCCCCCCTGCCCAGACGTCCTGTTCCGGGGGCATGAGGAGGGAGGGGGTGGACAAGCACAGCGTTTCGGGGGTGCGGTGCAGGTTCTCCAGGCTGGATGAGAGGGACCAGCAGTGCCGGGGGGTACTCCCGTGGAGCTCTCCGCTCTTCCTGGGGGGTGGGCTCAGCCCAAGGTGGAAGATTCCGGAATATCCTTCCCCGGAGAAGGCGGGGTTGACGAACCCCACCACCCCGCCCCTCTCCCTCGGAGAATCTGGCAGGACCAAGGCATGGCTGGAAAACTGAGACCCATCTAAATCCTCTTCTAAGCTGTCTTCTTCCTCTTCTTCTTCCTCTTCCTCTTCCCAATCCTCCTCTACCTGGATGGTTGGGGAGGGAGAGTCGTGGAGACAGGGTCTGGTGTAGAAACGTTCTGGGGGGTCACTGGTACACAGGGGGTGTCTTCCCTGGGGCGGTACCCTCCCCCTGCTCCCGAAGGGAACTAGAGCAGAGTGTGCGTGTCTGAAACTGAGGGTCGGGACCGTGAGCATTAGCTCCACCCCTCCGCCGTCCATCATGGCCACCTCCACGCCCCCGGAACCCCGCCAATCCTGAGATGGTCGGCGGTTGCCCTGGACGACGCACCGCAGCAGGGAGGGCGGGGTGCTGTGGTGCTGCGCCAGGGGCGGGGCCAGGTGGAGGCTGTCCTGGCCCCCGATGGCTGCCGTCACGTTGCTCCAGCTGTGGGGAAGGCGCCGGCAGGAGCCGCCGAAGGGCCGACGCAGGCCCAGCAGGGCCTCCCCCGCCTGCCGGCTGTCGGCCGCGGAGACGACCGCCAGGGTGTCCACCACCAGCGCCGACATGTCCTGGAGCCGGCCCAGCTGGCCGTCCAGCGACAGCAGCTCGTCCTGGACCTCGTGCACCTTCTCCACCACTTCCTGTAGCTGCGTGCTCATTTCCTCTACTCTGAAAACAGGAAGCAGGGGAGGGGGGGAGATGAGGTCAGGCCTCAGTCTGGCCAGTAACGTACAGACCAATCATTTCAAACGCATCGCAAGCTCACTGTTATTCACTGATTAAGCATTGTAGTAATCCCCATTTTAGAGCTTCTTTAATATGATATGCATTACTGTTCTGAAAGACCTGTTGGCATTGCAATAACTAGAATCAAAGTACCATTAGTAGCACAGGAAGAACCATTTACATACATATGTACACACACTACATACAAATGTATGCGTGTGAGTGTACATACACTGAATCTGAATGTAATCTGACTGAATCTGAAGGATCAGACTCAGTGTTCAGATCAGAAGCCCTGACTCCAGACTGTAAACAGGATACAACACAGAGCAGACAAGGAAGGAGGATCAAGAGACTCGACTGAAAATCAAGAACAGAAGGCAGGAAGACCTGGAAAAAAGAATAAGAGCACGTCGAGTCCAGTAACGTTACGTCTGGTTGGTGGATCTGATCCGGTTCTCCTGACTGCAGTGCAGGTTCTTGCTCTTGCGGTGGAAATACTCGGCGACGCACTGCTCCTCAAAGTCGTGGAGCCTTTTGAGGTCTTCTGGGCAGAGATAGAGCTCTGGAAACAGGGAAGAGGAGCGGTTTTTACAAAACAGGCCTACATTTTTCATCAACATAAACACTGTCCTTGTTCATGGACGTATGGCGTATGATTCCAGAATTTGAAAGGTGTTCCATGCTGTCATTGCTGAAGAATGAAGTTTCTTTGAAGAGGAATGTTTAATCCTAATGTTTAAGATATACTTTGAACATATTGAAGCCCCAATTACAAATGTTCCATCACTGAAACTATCTGACAGTTCAGAGACCTGAATAGCAAAGATGTTTTTCGGAAATGCGCTACCTTTAGTTCATTCCACAGTCCGGCAGCTCAACACAGGATAGCAGAAGACTACACAGAGGCTGCTGGTTTTCTCATTCTCAGACCTGATCGATCAGAACAGGCGCTAGAGCACAACATGGTGGGCTGTACCCTGCTGACTGAAACGCTCCGTTCCCCGGGCAACGCCACAGCCAATAACCCGCCACCATACCCCTATGGAACGTCCAGCCACAGCCACCACTGATGTGATATGGGACTACAATTCCCAGGAAAGCAGAGAGCTTGGAAACACTCACTCAGTCCAGACTGCGCCTCCTGCTCGGACTTCCTGCCGCGATGCCGGTGGATGGAGGAGAGGCAGAGGGTCATGTGACTGAGGAGAATGAAGGGCGGGGGCAGCCAAGGCTTCTCCTGATAGGTCATGATGTACCTGTAGCGGTTGTACTTCCACAGCTTGTTGGACATGGACTCCATTTCGAAGTAGACGTTGCTGAGAGACGCCAAGGAAACGGCACACAAAGACAAGACACCACCAGCAGCGTCAGCAACAAGGGGTCCCACGCAACGCAGAGAAACCAACTGTGCATCTACAGATTAATTCAATGACTCAATTATTCATCAGTTTGTTTATTTACTTGTGTATTCATTTATTGGTGAGACAAGCTCCTCTCAAGGGAGGTATAATGCTGTCATGGCAACCAAACATATAGTTGTAATGATGTTTATGAGCAAGTTCAGTAATGCAAACGAGTAAGACGCGCGCCAACCAAAAACAGTCATGACACAGGTAGCAAGCGCACGTTACAAACGCAATGGCTTGAAATTATGACTCTGCAAACGCACAGAGAAGCTGAAACCCATTGACCGCTGGCATCGGTTACCACCGCGCAGGACGTACTTGAAGAAGGCGATGAGCATGTTGACCATGATGATGTACTGGAAGAAGAGATACACGGCTTGCAGGAAGGGCGTTAGGAAGGATCCGGGGGGGCAGGGTTCCTCGTCCGCACAAGCTGTTTAAACACAAGACCACACAGCATGTTTCTGCGAGGAGCTTCGACCACACCACAGGTGAAAACAAAACAATAACCAACAGACCCCATTGTTCTCTAGGGAGAGTCAGCCAACGTGGGTATAAAATAATGAAAACAGTCTTTCTGACGGATTTGGGATGTGCAGATTTCTGTCGAAATGATTATGACCTTTTCTTGTTTCGTTTTGCGCGGCGGTTTTGATTCTCGAACCCCCAGCCGTATTTTATGCGGATAAAATCGATACTCACCGTCGATCTCCGCAGCGTACACTTCCCCAAATATCATCCAGTACGGCTGGAACACCACGTCCCGGGCTAGAGCCCAGGACGGGGGCTCGCCGGGCGACAGGATCGCCTTCCTGGACACCCCGAAACTCAGCAGGACGATAGCCATCATCACCACAATGTAAAACATGTTTTTGGTCTGAATAGAGAGGGAGAGAGAGAACACTAGCCAATCAGAACGAGTGAAAACAGATACATTGGCTCGCCTTTTTGCCCATACACTTAAAACATTGAAATTACTCTTTATTTACGGCACTTAATGTTTCAGTAGATAAATTACAAAACATTTTTTAAAATTCTAATATTTAAAAGATTTTTAAAACCCAAGAAAAGGGAAAATTATTATTATTATTATTATTATTATTATTATTATTATTATTATTATTATTATCAGAGATGGAATGGGGTTAGACAGGGTATTTAAACAGCGCTCACCATTTTGGCGATCATGGTGAGGTACGGTCCCGCGTGCTGGTTGACGGCGAACAGGTCCAGGAGCCGCACGTACCAGAAGATGATGTCCAGGCAGTAGGCGATGCGCCCCGCCGTCAGCAAAGCGTGCGCGTGCCACCGCAGCGACAGCGCCACCAGGAAGAGGACGATGGCGATGAAGTCGGCCACGTTCCAGAACTCCCCGAACCACAGCTTCAGCTTCTTGCTCAGCTTCTGGGGCTCGGAGATGAGCACCTTACAGGGAAAATACAGTCACGTCCGGTTGGCCTCAGGATCTGTATCCCAGTTTCTCAGCTAGCATGGTAAAAGTAGAGCTTCACTGAGGATCACATATCATTGCAAGATTTCAGAGATTTCGTCTGTCAAAAGTTAACATGAGAACGCTGTTCGAAAGTTTTCGCTTCTTAAAGGTGCAAAATCAATTTCAGTTTTTTCTTTTCCTTTAGATTATTTTGGCATTAAGTTCCCATGCAGGGACATCTTTACAGGAGAGAAGCTGTCATCTCCAGAGTTGAGAAGATTTGGGATGAATTTCTGTTCCTGTAAATTTTAACTAAATGACTAAATTTTACTTCTTGGTAGAACTTTTTTTTAACTTTTTATTTTGTACTGCTTGTGTCTGCAGCTGATAGCAAAATGTGGCGTCTGAGTTCAAATGTAACTTTCACAACATGTGCAGAGTGAACCCTCGCACACAGCCGATACCAGCATGGAAAGCCAAGGTGTAGTTTGCAACCTTTGATTTGAGTGTGCGTGAGATAAAACCCTTTTTTTACGGTCGTGAGCGCCTGTGGAAAGATATTGACCGTCACCTCGTGCGCTCACCTCTCTCACTTTCTCCACCGTGGTGCTGAGGATGTAGAGGATGACCAGCCACTCCTGTGGGCTGGGACTGGCCTGCATCTTCACCAGAACAGTGTAGGAGTACAACATGAGAAAGGCCAGGTAGGCAATCTGCAACACAGGGTATGGATACAACATGATGAACGCCAGGTAGGCCATCTGCAACACAGGGTATGGATACAAAATGATGAACGCCAGATAGGCCATCTGCAGCACAGGGTATGGATACAACATGATGAACGCCAGGTAGGCCATCTGCAACACAGGGTATGGATACAACAGGGTATAGAATGTGACAAAATAGTGAGGGAGAACCAACCGAGTGGAACCAGAACTTAACCACCGGGGCTCTGTAGAACTCGTACACCTTCCTGGTCCAGAAGATTCCATACAATCCGGCATTGGACTTCCGCCTGGAATCCTTGTGTCCTTTTTCTGCGTCACCCGGGGTCTTAGGAAGCCAGAAAAATGTATTATTTTTGTTAATAAATGGTAAAATAATACTACTTTTTTTTTTTACTACTTTACTTCCTTTTTTAAAAACACTGTAACATTGTTACCGTGCTGACGCGCGCGGCGTCCTCCGAGCCCCCACCGAACTGCAGGTGTTCCTGGAGCTGTGGCACATGGGACATCTCGGCCTCACTCTTAAACTCCAGCAGGAAGAGGGCAGGCGGCACCAGGACGCTGAGAATGATCTAAATGGGGCAAAAACAAATCTGGTTATTTTTTTTGCTCAACTAATTTTTTTAATAGTAGTACTGCACCCTTTCTATTTGTTGAGGAGTTCGTATTACTCCTCCTGGACAGCATTTACAACTAAACAATGTGAACACAACTTATTATTATTATTATTATTATTATTATAGAGTGAGGTACAATGCAAAAGAATATGAGGGCATTGACCTGAGCGACATTAGCAAAACATTATATAACATTATAAAATAATTCTAATTTAATAGACGCATCGAACCTTGAACCAGGAGTTCTTCCTCATGTTGAGGCGACCCATCCACAGGTCGGTGAGCAGGGTCTGAGTGCAGGAGTGCGAGACGAAGGGACGCAGGCCGGACGACACCGCCATCTGCAGGCAGGTGAAGTTACTCCAGTCGCTCATCTCGTACGTCAGCAGCTTCATGGCCATGCGCTCGTCGTCCCGGAAGGCCTGCTCCAGCAGCTCCACCGCCAGCTGGCCGAACTCCCTGCGGAGCAAGAGAGGGGGAAACGGCTCAGCTAACCCAGTCACTGTAGCGCGAGCCGCTAAGTTACATGAACTGGGAAAAAGTCCAATGGGAAAATAATGGTAATAATAATAATGTTGTACACTGACGCCTTTTGATGGTTTCCATTGGCTGATCAATTAAGTTCTAGCAGCCAATGGAAAGCATGAAAAGGCATCAGTGTACAGCACTGCCAGTGTGTAGTAAGACGTGAGGTCTACAGCACACACAATGAGTTGTAATAAGGTGTCAGTTGAACAGCACTGGCAGTGAGCAGTAATGCGTCAGTTGCACAGCACTGGCAGTGAGCAGTAGTGCGTCAGTTGGAGTGATGTGCGAGCAGCACAGCGCCGACCGTGAGTAAGTCTCGAGCTCCTCGGCGATGTCGTCGCCCGTGTTGCAGTCCCTGGCTTCCTGGGCCAGGGAGCGGTAGAGCTTGCAGGCCACCACCGCCCGGGCCATGGCCTCCTCGCCGTGCTGCCACAGGAACAGCGCCATCTGCTGGCGCTTCATCAGCACCGCCCACACGAACAGGTCGTTGAAGCCGTGCACGAACAGCGAGGTCCCCTTCGTCTCCGCCCACTTGTTCGCCCAGGACTTTGGCGTAAAGATGCTTTTCTCCTGCAGGGGAGCGAGTCACAGCACAGGTGAGGTCACCTGAGTTTCAGTGCTTCCTGGAAGAGGTTAATAGAGGGTAAAAAAAATAGAGGGCAGTCTGTGACCTCTATCTTTGGGCTGGAGAGTGAAAATATGGCCATGTGCATGGTGGATGACAGCCTGAGTAAAGGTCAGCTCCATTTCAACCCAGCCAATCCATGAAATTAACTGAAATCCAACTTGGGAATTGAGAAACGGCAATAATATGCCATGAGGATTATTTTCCAATTAATTGAATTGAGCTTTTTTGTTCATTAATTGACTGAGTGGAAATTGAACTGGCCCCAGCCCTGATGCTAACATGATCACCTTTCCACTGTTCAGGAGGGCACGGTTGTCTGATTTAAAGCGCTAGCCCCTTGACAAAGACAAATTGGCTGAAAGGCCTGGGGTTATGAAGAACGAGGCTAATGACCTTGCGTTTGTACGGTTGTGCCGTGCGGAAGAAGTGGGGGCGGGGAGGGGCTCCGCCATCGTCCCCCAGCTGCATGCTGGGAGCTCTGCTCGGCCCGCTGAACCTCCTTTCATTCTCCCTGCTGCTTGCCTTCTCCGAGGAAACAGACTAATGGGAAAATCAAGACAACACGGAGGAAAACATCATTACTGTGTTCCCATCTTTTGAAGACGGCTTTATCCCAGAGTTGGCTTACAGTGCTCCACAAAATTATTGTTATTACAGTGCAACATCAATCTTTTATGATGCTGGATATTTTTCTCCTGCACACAATGCTGTGGTTTTCAACCCTGGTCCTGGACAGCCCCAATGACTGCTGGTTTTTCATTTTCATTATAAAATCAGCTACTAGTCCAGTCTAGAGACTAGAGAACCAGGCCAGGTGAAGTCACTAGTCTGCAGCGTTAGTTAATGCTGTTTGTTGATCTATTAAACAACCATTTCTGGAGCCTCAGATTGATTGACAGGTAAGGGGGTGGTACCATCCTCTGGCTTTGCAGGCGATGGTAGGTGCTACGGAAATTCTTGCGGGTGTAGGAGCTGCGGTAGGCTCCTCCCATGAGGTACTCCATCACGAGGCCCACGTCAATCAGCGAAACCCGGTACCCCACGGGGAGGTGAGTCTGGAGACACAGGGGCACCCAACTGTTAGCTCCAAAAATAACAGCGTGTGCAAACTGCATCCGACAACTTGGAATTGTGATGTAATGACACTGCAATTGGAGTGTAACCAATTTTCAAGCAACTGCTATGTTCTGACATCTTCCCACAAGGTAACAAAGTCAGGAAGTTTGTCGTCTGAGTAGATGCACACAGTGCATGAAAGTTATGGATTTGAGGCTTACCTTCTTCACATCTTCCACAAGATGATGTAAGAAAATATTTGCTGATCCCAGCTGCTGTGAGATTTAAAATGAACACAAACGGCATCATGAATCTACCATGACATTTATAACCTCACATAAACGTATCATAAAATATCCTGGCATTCATATGTATAGAAGAATATCAAATTGTTACATTTTCTCAACAATTTATTTGTTTTGATGGACATCTTCATGAAAGAAAGGCACAAATACAGCTAAAACACACAGACTAACTGTGACAAGAATTCATATTCTTCATTTTAAAGTTCTGTGTTTTGTCAAGTTCAAAATAATAGATAACTGGCAACTATTTTTGACATGAAGAGAAGTGAAACATTCACAATGCATTCTCCTTAGTGTAAAATGAAGGGGATGATGTCATTCGAATTTAGCCAGGCTTCCAGACACTATTATTGTAATTTATAATGATGACAAGGAGTTTAGAGCATTGGCATTAAAACAGGAGCCCGTTTGTCATATGTCACTGTGTTTCATTAGAAGACTTAAAACTGTTTATTTCAGATCCTCATCCTCATCCAGGGTGACATCCAGTCCTTATAAGTCTAAACATTCTAGAGGCTAACACAGCTGGAGTTGTAAACTAGGATGCCTGAAGTGTTTTATAAAAGATTCCATGGTCATGACAGCAAGCTCCAGAATCCACTGTTCTACTGCATTTTCTACATCGCAATATATACTGACACTCAAGTCTAATCAGGATTTGTTTTATTTTGGGAGGTGGGGGTGGGGGGGGGGCGTGGTTACCGTGTTATAAAGCTCCTCCAGGCAGGACACAGTGAGAAAGCGGTTCATGTTCATGCCGTGCTCTATCAGCAGTCTGACGAAGTCGACCCGGTCCATCACCAGGGAGTCCAGCATGGCCTGCTCCATAGAGCCCACCTCAAAACGCACAGCATATGACATACACAGTTTACAAGATGAACAACTCACGCACCACACAACATTTAAATAACACACAACATCCATAACTTACACAACTCCAAAAACATACAAATGACAAAACATACACAAAACAAACAATTCACACAGCACACAAATGTGCATACTTTACACAACACCAAACATACATAAGCTGCATAAATTAACACAAATAGAAAATACACAAAATATACACAATAAAAGATACAAAACTCAGATAACATAATGCACACAATTTACACAACAGCATAAATATAAATTAAACAACACAAATAAACATTTTAAACAACAGAAAATATACACCATTTAAACAACGCAAAATTAACATAACTCAAATACCAATTACACAACCATTTAAGCAATTTATAACAATACATGCAATTTAACAAACATGCACACAGCTACTCACAACAAATGCACATACACATACGTGAACAAACGCAAATGCAAACATACTGCAGTACCTTCCATTGCTGTCCATAGACCAGAATGTGATTCTTTGCGATGTCCACTCTGTCCCATGCCAGGGCAATGCTCAGCTGGTCTGGAGCCGGTGCCTTGCTGCCTATGGTACCAGCAGCACAAAAGCAACATCAGTCAGTGGGAACCAATCAGCAAGAGGCACCCAGGGGGTTCAAGCACAGTCTCAGGAAAAAAGGGGTTCTTCGGCTTGTCTCCATATGGGGAACGCTTTTTAGCTCTTTACGGAACCCTTGAATGGTAGGTGTGAAGATTGTGGAAGCTCCCAGATTGAACCATTATGCCTGACAAAGAACCCTTGGACTAGAGAGGGTTCCCCTAAGGAGACACAGAGGAGTCTTTTGGAACTCTTTCTTTTGAGAGTGCAGGATTGATCTAGTGCTGGATAGATACTCTCAGAACTGCAGGTAAATGATTAGTCTAGATGGGCTGTATTGTTCGTTACTAACATTATGAATTCCTATGATAACGTTCTAATGACAACTGAATGAGAAAAACTGTTGAAATCCTATAGCACGATAATTCATCAAGACCACAATTGACATATTAATTATATTTTTTAATCAGCGTCTGGAACACAGCACTTCGACTGGACTCACAGAGGCTGAGAAACAGAGACACTCAGATTGTTCAAGACCAGGTTTCACAGAGTGCTTGAATGAAAACGCCAGATGAACGATTAACAAGCTTTCTTATCTTACTCTCTCCTTAAAAAATACAATGGTAAAAAGACACCTTCATAACCTCCGCACCCCACAAATACACTATCACTAACACAGCTTCATTAGCTCCCCTAGTGGCCCTTTACTGCAAAAACATGCAGAGTACACTATTTCAATAGAAGCTATTTTAAAATGAAACAATATGGGGTTTTCACTGGAGTACCTTTGAATAACGCAGTCAGAATCACTGAGTCAAGGTCTTGCTGGTCCGTTGATTCAGAGTCAAAGATGCTTATCTGTTTTGTGTAAACAAAAGTAATACAAATAAGAAGAGTATCATGATTTGAATTCTGTATATGATACCAAATATGACCTTTGGAACTTTCATATAAACAGTTGTCAAAACATCTGGCTGAATGAGTTGTCATGGCTTCAGTTGTACACAGAGTGAACTTCCTGACAAAGTTCTTCATGAAGAGAACCACGTGTGATGTCCTACATAATAAAAAAAGATTAATTACATGGACAACATCAGAACTGGAGTTTGCCACTTACTCTAACTGGCAGTAAATTTATCCTCTCGTGTGACATCATTTCAGCACTGGTTAGGGTGACGGGGTGGAACTTTGGGGACCCGGGGCCCAAACCCCGTTTCATTTTGTTCCAGTCTCCACTCGGCCCCCGATGTGCGAAACGCTTCCAATTGTTTCCGGTCGGGGAGGGGGCTGGGGGCCTCTGTTCTGGGACCAAATTAATATCCCCGGTTTTATGAATATGTAAATATGTTTCGTGCTTATTATTCCAATTATTCCGTTAACTCTCAATTTAGAAATTCAAAAGCTTTTGATTTGCGCCCCGGCTGCGAACTATACAATTCTGTTTGATTGAGATCTAAGCGAGGGGGGGCTGCCAACAACACCCAGAGCCCAGGCTGGGTGGCTCCGCAGCGGGAAGGCTGGCACGAAACAACACAATTATTTACAGAGTGAGAGAGAGAGAGAGAGAGAGAGAGGTAGAGAGGGAGAGAGAGAGAGAGAGAGGGAGGTAGAGAGAGAATGAGCAGGAGAGAAAGAGAGAGAGAGGGAGAGAGGGAGGTAGAGAGGGAAAGACAGAGAGGCAGAGGGAGATAGAGAGGGAGAGAGAGAGAGAGACAGAGAGGGAGGGAGCTAGAGAGAGAATGAGCAGAAGAGAAAGAGAGAGAGAGAGGGAGAGAGGGAGGCAGAGCGAGAGAGAGAGAGAGAGAGAGAGAGAGAGGTAGAGAGGGAGGGAGGTAGAATGGGAAAGAGAGAGAGACAGCGAGAGAGAAGAGAGAGAAAGAAAGAGAAGACGTGTTAAAAGTTCTGTAGTTTGACTGCCCGAATAACACACCAGGTGAAAGGAGACCCTACCTACGGTATTTCTGAGCAAATTGACTCACCGAATCTCTGTAGTCCATGCATTCGATCAGGAGCCCAAAAAGTTGGCGGGACTGAACAGTGTCCAGGCTAAAGGCGTCCTGAATCCTCATCACAACGTCCTCTCTGATGCTTTCACCCAGGTGCCTTGTGGGAAAAAAGAAAGCAACTTCTTTTCCAATTTTCAACAAAGAATATTGACAGTATAGCATTCAATAAAAGTGAGGTAAAGCTCTGAATAGGTGTGGTAAAGCTCAGTACAGGCAAGGAAAAGCTCCGTATAAGGAAGGTAAAATGTGTTACTGGTGCTGGAAAAGTTAAGTACAGGTGAGGTAAAGTTCAGAACAGATCAGGTAAAGTTTAATACAGGTGAGGTAAAGTTCAATACAGGTCAGGTAAAGTTCAGTGTAGGTCAGGTAATGCTCAGTACAGGAAAGGTAAAGCTCCGTATACATGAGGTAAAGTTCAGTACAGGTGAGGTGAAGTTCAATACAGATCAGGTAATGTTCAGTACAGGTGAGATAATCTTCAGTACAGGTGAAGTAAAGTTCCATACAGGTGTGGTAAAGCTGAGTACAGGTCAGTTAAAGGAGATGTAAAGCTCCATACAGGTCAGGTAAAGGAGAGGTAAAGCTTCAGGTGAGGTAAAGGAGAGGTAAAGTTCCAAACGGGTCAGGTAAAGGAGAGGCAAACTTCCATACAGGTGAGGTAAAGGAGATGTAAAGTTCCATACAGGTGAGGTAAAGGAGATGTAATGCTCCATACAGGTGAGATAAAGCTCAATAAGAGTTCCTACCGGTCGTCAGTAGTTTGTTTATGTACAAAGGCCAGGAGGTCAGCAGCTCGACCGGTGCCATCAAACACAATGACCGGTACCGGGGGAACGCTCCGCACATACTCCAGAACCAGGGACACAAGACCAGGGCCCCCCTCCACCACAACACACACAACGGGTACCCTCTGAGCCAGTCCTGACAGAGACACAGAGTCACTACAAACGCAGTCTTACAAACAGACACGCACGGACTCACACACACACTCACTCACACACACACACACGCAGACGCACACTCACACTCACACACAAACATACACACACACTCACACTCACACTCACACTCACACTCACACTCACACTCACACTCACACTCACACTCACACTCACACTCACACTCACACACACACACACACACACACACACACACACACACACACACACACACTCACACACACACACACACACACACACACACACACACACACACACACACACACACACACACACGCTCACACGCTCACACACACACACTCACTGGGGTGGATCTTCTGCAGCTGCAGCAGCCTCTCCAGTCTCGCGCGCAGCTGCATCTGGTTGCCCTGTTTGCCCACAGTGCCGTCGTCCACCAGCAGGAAGTGGGAGTGCAGGCCGTTCAGACAGGCCCGCTTGCTGAGCGGGTTCCCCACAGTCTGGTACGGCCGGAGCACCTGCGCCAGGTCAGCACAGCACAGGTCAGACAGCTAATTATCCCCACAGCACAGGTCAGAGAGCTAATTATCAGCACAGCACAGGTCAGGGACCTAATTATCAGCACAGCACAGGTCAGAGAGCTAATTATCCCCACAGCACAGGTCAGAGAGCTAATTGTCAGCACAGCACAGGTCAGAGACCTAATTATCAGCCACAGCACACGCAGGTCAGACAGCTAATTAACCCCACAGCACAGGTCAGAGAGCTAATTATCAGCACAGCACACACAGGTCAGACAGCTAATTAACCCCACAGCACAGGTCAGAGAGCTAATTATCGGCACAGCACACAGAGGTCAGACAGCTAATTATCCCCACAGCACAGGTGAAACAGCCAAGGGAGGGGTCCGCACAGGTGACACAGTTAAGGGGTCCTCTCCTCGTTGGCGAAAGCCAGAATTGACACTCACTTCCTTTCCCAAGAGGTCACTCTGGTTCTCGATGACCCCCCAGGGTGCGATCCCCACAGTGTACCTCTTCCGGAAGTCATGGGTGCCGTGCAGTTTCACTGCGTCCCCCACGTACTTGGACACCCCTACAGGAGTGACATAAAATTCATTACACACTGATCACATTGTACACCAATCGTATCACTCACCAGCCACAATATCCATGCGTCATAATACACACCACACTAAAGACCAGACACACTGCACAACGTTCGATGATCTCAATTGTATCAAAGGGTGAAAACAAACACACACACACGCACACACACATACTCACACACTTGTACACACACACACAGGTACACGCATACACCTGTAAACACACACACCTGTACACACACACGTGCGCGCACACACATACACACACAAACACACACACACACACACACACCTGTGTTGATGCCCTCAGTCAGGACCCAGGCCCCCGTGGTCTCTGCAGCTCGGACCAGCCCCTTGCTGAAGGCCTGCCTCACCCTGGGGGGCAGGGGGAAGGTGTCTGTGCCGCCGTGGACGGAGAGCACCAGCTTGGGCATGTCCATCTGCCACTCCCGCAGCATCAGCTGCAATACCTGCTCCGCCCTGGTGTCACATGACAGCCGCAGGTACTGCCCCACCCAGTGACAACACACAGTATATTCAATCCAGTTCAATCCAGTTCAGTTCAGTTCAGTTCAGTTACATTCAGTGCAATTCAATTCAATTCTGTTTAGTATAATGGTCAGAGAAGTTGACTTGACAAACTTAGAGACTGCAGGTTCAAATCCCAGGTGGGGCACGCCTGCGTTCCAACCCGGGATTTAAGCGCGCGGTGCTGACCTTCGCACGGCAGGAGCGAGAGCCGTCCTGGAAATCGATGGTGCCAAAGGCGTCTGTGGGGGCCGCCTCAGTGTGCAGGTCCACAGACCACTCCTCCTCGCCCTCATCTGATTGGGCCAACTGGTGAGGGGGCGGGGCCCGGCCCAGGGCAGTGTGCTCCCCAATAAGTCTACCGCAACAGCACCTGGGAAAGAGAGCGACGGGCAGACAGAGAGAGAGAAGCGGTTACCTTTCACTCCTCACCTCCTTTCCTCCACTCCCCGATGACCACTCGTTTCCTACCCAGATGTACAGTATGTGGAGGACAGGAGGAGAAGAGACGAGTTTGAAGCCACTTTGTCAGTACAGTTCTGTGCACTTAACATTTGCTGCCCTTGATTGGATCTGCTCATAACAGGTGACTGGTAATAATAATAATAATAATAATAATAATAATACTTTATGTAGCACTGTTCAAACAAACAGCAGCTCAAAGTGCTTCACTACAAATAAAAATAAAGTTTACAAAACGACGGGAATAAATGAATTAAAAATAAATACAAAGCTTTAATTAATTACTGTTCTGCATCACTGCATGCAAAACTGATGCGTAAGCTTTTTAGTGATACAGTATTCTTACATTACTAGATGCAACCATGAATTACCAAATTGGCCTGTTGGGCCCCAACAAACCCCACTGTGGAATGCATGCTCTTTTTTTGGTAAGGGAGGGGTCCTCAAGGTATTCATGCACAGAAGCCTTTGGACTCATGATGGGTCTATGACTGGATGGGAGAGTAAAAGTCCCACAATGCACTGTGTGATGTCATACCTGATTAAGTTCTGGCATACTTGACACATAGGAGAACACCTGCAACACACAAAAAGTGGAACTATGATGACAGAGCCAAATGGACATCAATCTGTTAAATGTAGCAACAAAAACAACTACATGAAACAACACAAATAAATATTGATATTTAAAAATGTGCAATTTAACAACCATGCATTTTTTATGTTATATGCATATTCCACTATATGCTATCAGCAGCCAATATTTTATGTATCACAGCCAAAAGGGGAAAGAATCAATTCAATCCAAATGTTTCCCCTATAATATTTATGCATGCTTTCCTTAATTCATGCTATTTGGCAAATGCTCTTGTCTTGCCCATTGCAACTGATAAGCCCTTAAATACAAGATACACAAAACCCACACACGCTGAAAAATGAATGAATGAAAGCTGCCTTAAATATTGGCTCGCAAAATAAGTAAGTAAGTAAGTAAGTAAATAAATAAATAAATAAATAAATAAATAAATAAATAAATAAATAAATAAATAAATAAATAAATAAAAATAGCTATATTGTAGTCAGCAACAGTAATTTCCTGTGATTCACATGTACTGCGAAAGGAAACAGTCTCTAGACACACGCTAATGCTTAGTGTGTGGAACACCCAAAGGAAGAAAGATTAAAACAGCTTCAAGGAGACACCTCGCAGAGGACGGCGACGCAGCACAGGGGATTTCCTTTTTGGTTGAATAGCATTAGTGGTGGAACGTTTCCGTTTTATTTTCTTGGAATCGGTCACTTTATCAGGAAATGTTGGAGAAAGAAATTACAAAAAAAACACCTCACCCGTGAAGGTCGCGCGACGCCGGAATAAATTTCACACAGTCCCTCTTGTAGAAGGTTTCTTCAATCCAAGATTTCCTGGACTGAAAGTTCAATTGAATCCAGTTTAAAATACATTTCCAAGTAATCAAGAAAGACAGGCTGAGATCAAATAATAGGTGACGGTTAAATACACTGTTATAAATTTTACATTTAATTTAGTCATGTCGTCAGTTTTTTTAAATTATTATTATTATTATTTTTAACTAATAATGCGTACATAAGTAAGGAAAGAATAACCTATGCTCTTGTATTTTCATTGGACTCAGAATGAAGAATTCTAAGAGATGCTCTGTGGGAGAAGTTGACAGTATGTCAGTTTTTTTTTTTTTTTTTTTTTAATTATTATTTTTTTTTAATCTTTGGAAAACACCTGAAACAGGCTATACTTGACATGTTTAAAAATTAAAAATAAAAATATTTAAAACAATGAATTTAACGGTTTGTTTACTTGACTTTACGCGAAGGTGCATATAGTAGGCTATGGAAGAACTCTTGCGAAAAAATATTTGCACAATTTAGCCTACAGGAAATTCTACCGCAGACCCACAATCACCTTCCTGAAAAAACAGGCTACCTCAGGCTACCTTTAGATTTGTACAATAAAGAATTACATGGACATCCCAGTTTCGTTCGCTTTGTGTCATTTTCTTAGATTAACAAACCAAACGCTGAAAAAAATCATCCCAGCTAGTTCGATTGTAAATAAGCGCTCTAGTGTGAAAGACGATTCCTCTCATTTTAAGTAAATAGACTACATCGGCATTAGTTTGCTGTCACGTATCCTCCAACAACAACATAGACCATTCTATAGCCTACGGTACAATAAAGCACAACTTACCCGATTCCTTGCCATTATAAAGATGCTAGAAAACTTCCTTCAAAAACAGGAAAACGTATGAACTTATACAACGCGATTTCCTGCAACAGGCTAAGTGCAACACAGGATCGCGTCTCTCCGCAGTTCGTGTTCAAAAGAGCTCAGCGTGGGACCCTCCAAAACACATGTATGGCCCTCCCCGTGCGTTTCATTTCTCAAAGTTGTTCAGCGCCTTCAGGGATTTAGGCTACGCATAGGCTATAACCTGACTTTAATGTGTTACTCTCAACGGAAACGTTACCTTAGTACGGACTTTCGTTTCTACACCCATCCAGAATAACCTGTCCGAAGAATTCCTCACGGATCTCCGGTGCAGGAGGATGGCCAGTATGAATAAAGAAATCTGATGGTCTCCGCTCTGCCAGGCCAGTGAGATCACCGGGGTTGCTGTAGTTTTGTGTAGGAAGTGGTTGAAAAAAGTAGTTTCCTTTCTCGGATAAAATGCATTGCAAGGAACATTTAAAGCCGTGCACGCTGAGGCC
The DNA here is from genome assembly GCF_018555375.3 of Anguilla rostrata. Taxonomy (NCBI): domain Eukaryota; kingdom Metazoa; phylum Chordata; class Actinopteri; order Anguilliformes; family Anguillidae; genus Anguilla; species Anguilla rostrata. Next base: position 36,828,717 of record NC_057942.1, on the reverse strand, counting down.
TGTTTGTCTATCCAGAAACACATACCGCAGCCATAGTATTAATAGGGAAATCTCAAGTAGGCCTAAACCTATACCGGAATATGTGGGCTATTTAATAATTCAGATGTACACGATAATTTAATTTGGGGTAGCCTTCACCAATAATAACAACAACAACAATAACAACAATAATAATAATTATTAGTTGTAGTAGTATTACTATTACTACTACTAGTAATAATAATAATAATGCATAATTTGTTATAATTACAAACGATCTTTAAAAACATATGCCTTTGCCAGAATAAGCGACGAAATCGAACTTCAAAGGCCGATTTTTGTCCCTTCATATTTAATCACTCCCACAATACCACCTGCTATTTCTCAACAATGACCGACTATTTGTTTTTAGTGCTCTTTTATGTAAACTGTGATTGTGTTTGCTTTCCTCCCCAGTGGGTCACTCTACACCTGGGAGACTATCGGATTAGAGCGCCTATCTGCTGAGCGATGGAGATTCTGCTTGTCAGACTGTAATGAGTGGAAGAACAAACAGAAGAAGGTCCCCTTCACAGCATGCTGGGCACTGTAAACATTATTGCAACAGACCATTTCTGCCCGAGTGCATACCAGCCCTTTGGCCTTGTTTTATTGGCCATACTGATTAGTGAAAATTAGGCTGTTCTAAAAGCAAAGCACTTATATTTAAATATATGCGTGCGCACACTAACTTTTTAATTCCCCCGAGATATTCAAGGTGGTGACAAACTTAATGTTTAACAGCTCAATCATAATTCCACGAAGAAAACATTTCGACATTAAAATAACTCAGGTTCTTATCGAAGGCTCTGGACTGGAGTTTCATAAAGCAACAGCAGTAGGCTATTGCCTCACCTAGAATTAAACCCAAACTCCAAGGCTCCACAATCAAGCGTATATTAGACCACATAACATAAGTGAATTAAATATGTTTAAAATTATTTCGAACATAACATTAAGCCGTGCACTGAATTATTTAGTTCACAGCACCGATCCCACATCTATCGTATACAAGCCTATAAGATCTGCGTATGGAGAAAGCCAAAATTTTGATTGGAGATATTTTTCAGCAACATTTTGGCTTGAAAGTAAGTGTTCCTCTGAGCTTACCATCTTGGCGGCGTAGATCTAATGCAACACCTGATTCAGGTACGCAACTGATCATTGGACAACTGCTGCAGACGTCATCTACTCACTCATTGAGCGGTCTACTTGAGGGGGCGTGGTTTAGCACAGCAGCAGCGCTTGGAAACTTCAGCCAGCCCACAGCCACATGCGTTCTGGGGCTAAGATACGATAACAAATAATATTTCCTCGGATCAAAATATAAGCGTTCCGCATTGAAATAATTGTCATGGGGTTTTTTTCCCCTCAGAAACACATGGCAGAGGAAGCACTGGTGTCTATAACCTTAATTCCAGCTCAAAGCATAGATGAAAAGACTTTATAGGATATCCGTTCTTACAATTGAACATAATAGCATCGTAACATGTTCTTACTTTTGTTTGTTTATTTTTTTTACCTGAGCTGCAGTTCGATATGGGGTCCATATTACGTTCAGTTCCCTGGTCAGATATCACTGCGCTGTATTATATTACAGCGTATAAACAGGTGCAAAGTGCAAGCTGTTGTCGTCCCCAATGAAAAGCACGCATGTGAGATTGATATGGCGTATTTATTGAGATTCCTCAAAAGCACATTGTACACTCATTATGTAAGAGTAACTGCAAATTATACTGCATGTAACATGTTTCCTACACAAAACAGTAAAATAAATGTAATGCTGCAGGAATGAACCAACACTGAAATCAAGTGAAAAAAAGCTCGGCAACAATGGAATGTAAAATAGACGTCACTACATAATACGGGAAAATACACTGGCTACCACTGAACGCCCATACTTCAACTATCTATTTAAGTAAGGCGTGACGGTACCATAAATACCAAAGCGGCAAGTCTGGATTATTTCTTTTTAAAAAAGAAAACTAATACATAAAGCATCTGCATTTACAAAATCTTTTATTGGCTACAACCAGAAATTCGACTTCACGTCTCCATGGCGTCGGTTTCTGACAACACCGACGAGTCTTTGACAGGCTGTTGAGAGAGTTCTTCCGCGTCACCGTTAGTCTGCAGAAGAGAGAGGTCTACCTCGGGCAGAGGAACCCTCCAGTACTGGAATGAATTAAAAGTGCAATGGTCATCATCCGTCAGCGTCCCCTGAAAGTACATTAAAGAAAATACATTATCAGTGTTGCAGAATTACTTGTGGTAAATTTGAGATGACGGCAAAGGAAAAGAACCCCCAAATTTAAGCTGTCATGTAGGCCTAATCAAAATGAAGTGATATCAGGCTGCTAGCTTTACTTCTGTTACTTGATTTCATTCCAATGTGCACAACATTTTCTCTAGGCTTGTCCTGATATACAGTGAGATAAATCATTTTTGGGACAAAGACATTATTTCTTGATTTGGCTCGGTACTCCATAATTTTACATTTGTAATGAAACAATTCACATGCCGTTAAAGTGCATAGTCTCAGTTTTTTATTTAAGGATTTTAAAAAATACATTTTGGCTTCAGCACAGAGAAATCACAGCACTTTTTACACAGTCCTCCCCCATTTCAGGGCACCACAATGTTTGGGACAAATGGTTTCAAAGGTGATTCTGATTAGTCAGGTTCGTTCAATTGCTTCCTTAGTGAATGCATAAGACAGCTTTCAGAATCTGGTTTTGTTTCTAGGCTTCTGATTGCCTATGGAGTCTGTAAATTGGCAGTTGACAACATGAGGACAAAGTTGTGCCAATGAAAGGCAAGAACGCCATTATGAGGCTGGCAAATAAGGAAAAAAACAGTGAGAGACACAGGTCAAATCTGAGGCTTATGAAAAACTTCTGTTCGGAAAATCATTAAGAAGAAAGAGCACGGGTAAGCTCAGTAATAGCCAATGGCCTGGTAGGACAAGGAAGATCTCTACATGCCTGAAGAATTCTCACCATAATGAAGAAAAAACCTCAAACACCCGTCAAACACATCAGAAACACTCTTCAGCAGCTATCCTCAGATTTATGGCAACAGGGTTTACAAAATATTTAATATAAAAGGCTTGGAGTACTGCTAAGTAAAAGGCAAGGCTACTTATAACTAACCAGAAAAATTAGAAATAATGCTTGGCTAAGGCAGACGTTTAGTTTTTGTGGTATTCATTTACCAGATTCATGTGGGTTTTGCGGACCACCTTTCATCAGAGAAGCGCCACCTACAGGCAAAGGTATATTCCCTCCACAATCTGTCTATTAACACCAAATTAACAAATAACACAATCTGACACTATCCGTAGGGCACTGCTCATTCACAAGTGAAATAACATGCTATAATTATTTTTAAATATTTTTTATTAATTTCCTTTTCAAAGGGAAATTGCTGAAATGCAACAATTTCTCAACAAACGAATCCGACTTAAATTATGTGCAACTGGCGACGCCTTGTGTTCAGGCTAAACAATATTCTCACACGGCTCTGCGAATACAACTTGCAGTAAATTGGGGTTATTGCTATGACTAACTTACCTTATCGGGCTGTTGTAATACATTTTCAGATCCGACGCTATCGTCTCTCATTCTTTTCTTTGAAAAACTACCAGGTGAATTTAAAACAGAAATCTCTGATTGCTTGTTCTCTTCTTCAAAGAAACTTCCAGAATGCTTTAAGCTAACAATGTTGTATTTCCCTGACACGTGCGTCTCTGCAGTTCGGTTATCACGGTCCGTGGTCGACTTCTTTCGCGGTCTCGCAACTTCAGTTAATTCCTGTTCATCGGAACAAAACGCTCTCTTCCTGCAGCTCTCTGCCAAACTGGGCAGCGACGCTGGGTTCACGTTAGCTCCAAAGGCTACAGCCATGCCTGGCGACTGCGCATCAATCCTGTACAGCGAACGAGCACATCTTTTCAAGGGAGCGTCGCAGAACAAGGCGTCTTCCGCTCTCCTCTTCGTCATATATGCACACTAAATGTATAGCTGTCGAAAAGTTTTGAAAGGCACTGTATTAAAAAGCAAGGAAAATATTTAAATCTCCCCCATCAGAACTACAACTCGAAATACAATGTCTGCTTCACTCCGCCCACCCCAAACTACTTCTTTTTTCTTCTTTGGATTTTTTAAAAGCTGTTTTAAATGCCGCAAAGTGTGCATTGCCGCCACCCACTGATCTGGAGTGCAAAAACAATAAATAAATAAATAAATAAACATAAAATTCGATTGATCAGCCCCGTTGCTTTTAAGTACTGTATGAGAACTTTCTTGCTTCTGTCCCCCATAGATTCTTTCAGAATTTTGTGAACATTGAGTTTCCCCTTTGTCTCACACAAACTCATCAATATTCTTACTTACTACTATTTTTGCTATAATTATAATTTGTGCGTGCGTGTGTGTGTGTTTAAAAATAAGTAGATCATAGCTTTATAAATCGAGATAGCAATGAAAAGTTACAGCAGGACTTCATTGCTGACGTTTGAAGCGCTGGCCATAGTTAGATGTTAAATCCACTGCATTACACGGAGGACTGCGTGTGGTGATCCAGACAGACAGAGAGAGTGGGAAGGGCATTCTTATTGTTTCTTATTATTTTCTACAAGCTATTTTCTGCTCTCAGGAGGAGAGAGGGACTGTGCACGGTCCTTGAGAGAACAGGAAGTGCTCCAGAGCACAAGAGAAAACGTCAGGAAGTCTATTTGTGAGTCCTGCTATCGGGGGACGTGTGAGCCATTGTTGCTTGGTTGCGGTGATATCCTTCCTTCTGCTCGCGGGGGAGCTCTGTGCCCAAGCCATGCACTCTGCACCGCTATCTGGTCATCGTTCACACCTTCCCGAAGTTATAACCCACCCACGCCATCATACAATATAATACAGCAAATGGCTAACCTATTAATGCTACTCCCTTTGCGTATATTGTAATGTGTACTACAAAGCGACAGAAACTAGCAATATCATTCCCTATCTTAATTCTTATTGCTGCAACCTCCCGTCAGTTCAGGAAAGCACAGATAGCATGCCATAAAACTCCACTGTCCAAAAGCTGAACTCATGCAGACACTTTATGTGGAGGTAGACTGTGGGCACATGACTGACCAGTAGAGGTCACTGTTGCACAATGGGACATCCTACCAGCTAAACTGAGTTTTCAGCTCTCTTTGCTTCAAGTACATTTTGATTAAATGATGGGTTTGATCTGACAAGTAGTCAGCATTGTATAAGTATTCAGTTTCTCTAAAGAGCTTGTCAACGTAGAACCGAAAGTTTTAATATTATTACTCTGAACCTATACACATTATTTATTTCACAGTGTTTTATAGGTATTTAAAAAGTCACAAGGCAGCTGAATATCATTATTCCATAGCCTATCTTGCAGTATTGCTGATATTATGTTCAAACGTCCCCCCTTGCTGCCCAACCCCCGCCAAGCCCCCACCCCCACTCCCCTCGCCATGCCTAGCCCATATACATACTACTAAACAAGGCTGTGAGGTGTGGGTGAAATTAGTTGCATGTCATGACTTCATGGTGTGTCCCAGCTGAATGCTCGCATGACGTGTCTGAGGTCATCGTGGCTCCTGATGGATGTTGAGTGCGTGAAGGGGAAATGAGCAAATCTGACAAGACGTCAGGGTAGGGAAATGGCCACCATGAATGTTTCATGAAGCTACGTGTTGTCCAGAGGAAAATTTGACGCCCCACTCTCAGGCACAACCACATGCTACGCAATCTGACCAGCAGAGAGATGGTTTATTGTCATCATGGATGTCGAGTGGCCTGGCAGAGAGAGTGATGATATCATGGAGCATCTTAATGGCAATTTAGTGGTCAATCAGTACATGCAGGTAATGCAGGTTCTGTAGATTAATCAATCAGAAAAAAAAAATGTATATTGGATTAAAATTACTTGTACTGTGAATAATTGAAAAACATCTGGTCATGAAATTATTAAATATATGAACACAGCAAGATGGTGAGAAGAGAGTCATTCAACCATCTCATAAAATGAGCAACACCCCCCCCCCCCCCCCACGCCCAATTTAAAGGCACATCAAACCAAAATGAAACTGGGAATAAAAACAGAGGGCAAAAAAGAACTTAACATGCCTAAAAAAAGAGAGCCAAAAATGGATGAACGGTGGACTCTTTCTGCTATTTTACAATTCCGCTAAGAAAGGAGAGCCCTGCAACTGCAACATTAGCTGTTTCTCATCAGTTGTATTTCAGTGTGATGTTTCCTGAGGACAATATCACTCTTCTCATTTTTTACCCCAACTTTTTGGGTTCACAATAGGTTTGTGAAAAAACATGGGAAGGTGGAGAGCTTGATACAGAGGTGAGCTGGGAGCCGTGAAGGATGACATGCTAACAAAGCCTGTGAATGTTTGTGTAACCATATTTGACAAGTATACGTATATAAGTATACTTCCTGCACCAGCCCCTGAGAATCCTGGCAGTTCACAGGAGAGGTGATTCCCACAACCAATCTGTGGTGACTTGCCAAATGATTTTTTAAAATCTTGTAAAGTTAAACCTGAAGAGGTTGTACTCTTGGTTTCCGTAGCATTGCGTTGTTTACAGAGCAGTATTATTGACCCATGACCAATTTAACGCCATTTTTGTCCTCTAAGACTAGAAGCTGAGTGAAGCTGTACTGCACATCACAAAATAATTGGTGAAGAGACAGAACTACGCAGCTCGTTTTATTTGCAAATACCAAACATTATATCAGGTATTGAAACAAAGGGAGTGTATGAAACACCTGAGAGTGTTTGCAAACACTCAGAGGTTGACCTTTGCTACTAAGCTTAGCATCCAATCTTAGAATTAGTTTTGACAGCGGTATTAATTGAGTCTAAAACAGCTTAAATTCCACTCATATGACACTCTTTATTGGAACAACTGTGCTCTGGCCCCGAAACTGTCAGAAAAATAACCAATCACGTCTTCTTATTGGCTGTACAGAATGGTGGCTGGTCAAATGCTTCAGAGACAGGTTGAGTAAACATTCTACTGAGGGAATGATTTAGAAGTGACACACTGTCAGGGTGGTGGAGGTCAGAGTATGCACTGATATCCAGCTGAGCTGTCAAATGGCTCTCATCCAAGCACGCACACCCTCTCTGCTCCCAGCACTGCATGAAGCGCATGCAATTTATAGAAGAAAAAAATCCTTTCATGCAAGCCTCTGGAATTCAGACAAAGAAAATACATCTTCTATTTAACACAAAAAGGTCCATTCAAGAAATGTTAAAATGATGTCAAAACCTTTCCCGTTTGTGATTTATTTGTGACTGGCATATTTCTTGACAGGATTATTTTGTGCATGTGAATATATACTGTAGAGTGCTGGTGCCATCTCTTGCATATATCACTTTTAAATAATTGCAGAAAATTAAAGTGAATTGATTTTGTTCTAATGGCCGGGGAAATTAATGCAACCTCAAGTTCTATTATAAGTTTTCTTTTGAAGAGAACACAGGACAGACATTTTGATTTATTTCATACAGAAGTAATGTTATTGAAGCAACCCTATATATATATTTTATAACCTCTGATGGAATATGCGTGTTGTGTGGTGACTAGAGTAACTGGTAATAGCCCCTCTTAAAATACTGGGCAACCATACTGTCACATCAGATTTAATATCCTTCCATGGATAAACACTGGTATGAAACAAATTATGGAAATATGAAAGACAGTGGGGAAAATACACCACGACAGCTTTCCACAACATGCTTTTATTTATTTTTTCTGATGTTATTGCTACTTTGCAATATGGCTATTACCCATGATAAGCACATCAGTGTAATACCGTATGAACTTTTTCATGAATGATGACCCAGTGATTCACCAATGAATGACTGTGAGTGATGCAATTGTAACCTGTGCCCCAGTTTGACATATTGTTGAATTGTTTTCCTTCACCAGAGAATAGCAAGTCTAAGAGAGGTGTTTCAGTGTCTGCTACCATGTGTGTTGGGACGTGATAGCCCCTGACCTTATAGTTGTTCTTAGACCAGCCAAACCCTTGAGCTACTTGAACTGTAAAACCTCTTTTTTCTTTTGGGGGAAAACGCACTACTGAATATCTAAACAATTCTTGGTTCAGGAATAAACATTGATCTAATTATTGTTTTATTGTTGCTTCAGCTCTTACTAAGCCTCTTTATGCAAAAGATTTTTAAAAATTCAAAGTGCATACTTTCACTGAGGACTTCCAATTGAATTAGCCACAATGTGAACTCACGTGCCCCCAAAATGTAGGAACTAAATCAGGTAGCCAAAGATTTGCCTGCCCGTGGATGTTGAGGCTTAGGGACTCTGAAGAACCATTGTTTTTAAGCCGTCCGGAGGGGCAGTAGAGCTCTCTGGTTCCACACATACCCCAGTTGGCCCCACAGAGGAGCAGCCAACTCTTTCCAATCCTCCACGGCTTTCTAGGCAACGGTTGTTTTCTTACTGCTGGTGACTGAACTGACCTGAAGAGGGTCTTTCGCCCAACACTCATAGTCTTGCTTCAATCAACATTCATATTTATGTAAGAAAATGCATTGATATCTTGATGATTTATTGCAGTGAACTATGAAGGCAAATGTATCACAACATTAACATTATAATGTTAATTCAGTTTGGCATGCTGTGTTCACTCATACCTTACAGTTACACTGTTATAAACATTACTGGCTGACCATATATTTCCTTACCACTAGGGGTCACTGTAGTACTTACCTGACAGTAGTTGGAAGAATTTCGAAGGTGGATTGGAATGCCATGTTTACGTTCCTGCTCTGAGGTAAGGCCTAATTGGCAATATTCCATTCTCGCTTCTCGTTCCTCCTGGGTTTGGAACGCAACACACGGAGCAGAATTCTAAAATTCCAAGAACAGGGCAAACAAATACATACAGTCACCATTTTTCACTTCACATTTGAAACAGGTCACTCCCTCAAACATTCAACTCCGAAGGCAAAATCCGCCAGATCAGCTAAAAGAAATGGCATTCGTGACTCGCTAACAAAGCCATGTCACGCATCGTTTGCCACCACAAATCTAAATTTGTGCTCTCGTTTACTTGCTCACAATCCCCGGTCTCTTGGTGGTTTCATTGTTGCTGTTTTTTTCGTCATTACTGTAAGGTGATACGAGGGCACCAAACATGCAGGTAACTGCCCCCATTTCCTGCACTGCAGTCCTGTGCATCCAGAACAATGACAGAACAAGCCCTTTCAGTCCTGTATACCGCAGTTTGAACAGTGGTGGAAATTCCTCTTAAACCTTCAATATTGTTTTTTTTATTCACAATTTTTAACAATGGGATTTAAGGGATATAAAACACATGTGGCCCCAGTAAAATCACTTTAATATCTTCTGACATTTTGAAGGAAGGGGAAAATATTGGGGCTGGAACTGTCTTCTGTAAGAGGAAGTGTGTCATGGTCTGCTGTGTACATTCGTGCAACGAATTAACCACTGGAGCTATGATCCAATTATTCTGGGATTTATGGAAATGGTGCATGAAGCTGGAATTTTAAACCATTTCTTTTGTTTGGAACTGGTGGTTACAAAAGAAAGACTAGGTCCCTGTTGTCCATTTTCAGATTTGGAAGTTAAAATATTCAGGTGATGGGTTTTCCTATCACAAACTGCAATATCAGATGTTTTTGTTCCAACAGACTCCAGTGCAATGGAGCACCTGGGAATGGAGAGTAAGGATTTCCAGTTAATTCAAGTCTAATTTAGCAGGAACATCTATTGAAACTGTACAGAAAGCAGGAGGACCAGTTGTGGAGATTGGGCGGATTCAGAGTGCGTGCCATAGGTATCCCCCGCACCCCCTTCCCCCAGCCCTAATTGGCAATACAGGGGGGGGGGGGGGGGGCGGGGGGCTGCGGCAGATGCCTGTGGAAGCATAGCGTGCAGTGGGACAGGCTATGTGCACACTAAGCTGTCTTTAACTTACGGGGTGGAGCACTACATCCATTATTTAAACAGTTGTAGTGGTTGCGCTGTTTTTAATGGCAGGAAACGTGATTGCTCGGTAGTGAGGAATCACAGTCTGTTTGACTCCTGGATTACGGCTATCTTGAATAGATATAATTCCCTAGTTCTACAGGTCTCTTATAAAAGCTGCTGATGGAAGAAAGCCAACCTGATATACTCTAGAAAACACACACGCACAAAAAGAAACATTTCTTGACTAAAGTTTCCTACCACTTGTTTTTACGAAATACTTCCTGATTCTCCTTTTCCCGAGGCTGCCTAATTCTGACCAGGAAACCTTCTCATGAGAGTCAGATCCTCTGCTTGTGTTCTACACTGAATGGGTTCCATTGACCGTCCATGAATACCTGCCTACAGAGGCAGTGCTACCGGTCTGTGTTGGTTTTGCCCTGTTCTGTGTCACTCTTAAGAGAGTAACGCCAGACCCTACCGGCCACTATGCTTTGGAGTGAGCTCATTCCATCAGCATTCTGTTTCAAAAACCTCATTTTTTAACATGTCGTTATCTGCAGAAATGAGCTTCCTAGATCTAGGTCTCAGGAAAGCAGTGTCAAATTTCTGAGGGTCTGCCCAAGCACATGGTTCTTCTCTACTTTCTATAGTTAAAACGTAAGGCAATAGTTGCGATGCTGAGCGTCTAGGGACGGACTTATAAAGGTTTCATTCGTCAGTATTTGCAGTTCAGCCTCAGCGACACGTATTGCGTGAGGACCTGTAATGATGAAACCCATTTCACGTGCCAGGGTGATTGTCTAGCACTTGCATTACCGCTGCACGGAGCAGAAAGATAACTTATGCACATGTATGTAATCCATGTATAACACTGGGCTGGCACTCCTGTGTAACATTACATTTTTCAAGGTGGAATGCCACTGGGGCTTTACCATTGTTTCAATCACGCATTTGTTTCATAGATTATAAATACGCCCCTGCACCCTTGCCTTTTCCACAATAATTCACAGAGACTCAAGAGTTCATTTAATGCCATGCCATGAAACTTCAGAGCGAGATGCCACTTCAAAATATGATCCCAAATTGCACGCAAATCCATGTTATTGTGATACTTATGTTTGATTATACAGGGAATGTCCAGCGGAAAACATGAACTCGTAATGTTGAGAATGGGAAATTAAAAATATCTCTAAATTGTTTCCGGTTTCAAAATTGCTTACTTTTGTGGCATTTGTTCATAAACACAATGGAGAAGTGCCCTATAGGGTTACCAGCGCTCTGGCTGCAGAATCTCTTTTTTGAAGGGGCGGTGACTATTCTTGATGACCAGGGGTGTGGTTTTCATGACTGTTGATCTTTACTGATGTAATAATCAGTATAAATCAGATTTCTTTTTTCAGTTGAATGCTTTCATTTCAAATCAATTTGATGACTGTTAAAACAATATTTTATTTTCAATCGGTGTGCAGTGCATTTTATTATAAAGTACACATTCTATTAGTTTTGCATTCAGAATGAAAGAACAAAAAAGGAGATTCAACAAGAGACATAGCAGTATAAGATTTGTTCTGTTGCAATGCAGGATATTTGCAGCTTAATTGTAAGTATATCAGTTTCATAAATGGGGATCAAGGTAATTGTAATTTGCAAAATCGTCAAGCACAGAATGTTTTATGCATTTACTTTATTGAGCAATAAATGCTGGTATCTGCCTGGCTGAACTCCTTACATTACCATTTCTCTGAATTTGAAAACCGTCTCCCACAAAGCATTTAAATTTAACACCAAAAAAGGATTGCAAGAATATGGTAATGGAGGAGTTAACTCTCCAATCTTCACAATTATCTTTAACAGTCATTTGGGATGTAATAGTATGCCTGTGGGAAGTGGGGGAATTAAATACGAACTACAGAAAGGACAACAATTAAATTTTGTACCGTGTGTGTTTGTACTGCAGTTTAAGGGTGGCACATTTAGTACTTTCGTACAATGTTGCGCATGCCACTGGTATGCAACTGTTGCTCACATGACTCAGCTGGATGCATTTATTTTTTCTTATATTGAAGTCTCACTGACTAACAGCATCTGTGATTAGTTACAGTCTTCAGAATTAAATTAAGTACCAGTTTATTGTTTTTTTTTAATTACATTTTTAAATTTTTAAATTTTTATTTTTTTTGTTTCTTTGCTTCTTTCCATGTTATTTGGTAGCAGTTCTCAGCCAATAATTGATTATCAGACGGAAACCATCCGTAAGAAACCCCAGATCCACTTCTGAGACTCAGAATACAAAAAAAGTCTGTCTAATTCATATCTCCAAATGTTAAGTAAACAACCTGATACCTGTGATACCAATTCCAAACAACTTTTAATCAGTTATATATAAGATCTACCACAGTAATATATATTTGAACTTTGCCATGGTCAAAGGAAAGTCTCTTCAGGCAGATATTGAATCAGTTAATCATGACATTGATATTTACACCATTGTTTTATTTATTGAGTTAGAACACTATATCCACGACAGGTTATAGGAGGGAGGTGAAGTGAGTTTGTTTAGTTTGTTTCAATAATATTCCTTCAACATGTGGTCCTTATTTACTCCTCGAAATCAATCCTGCGCATGACCTCTGACACCTTTTGCAGTCCAGCATAATTTTGGTTACCACATTCTGAGCTCGATTTGAACCCAAGACTGACAGGTTAAAGGCCAGAGCCACAGGGGCTGCAAATTAATCCAATGCGTCAAGTTCGGCATGTCACCCTAGTTAACCTCACTGTTTGCGTGCACAAATATGCTTTTTTTTTATGTTGTTCACATTTCATGTCAGTCTCTCTCTTCTCTTAATTTTTAACTTGAAATTAATATGGTAGATATTGTTTCCCTACCCCCTTCGCCAAAGTCAATTCCTCGTCCCTTATAATGGTAAGATGTTGCAGTTCAGCTGGGACAGATTACGTTGGCCCGCACAGTAAAATATCCCGTGTTAATTCAGCTCTAACGGAGTACATACGAGTCCAGCGGAGACTGCGTGTCCAGCTGTCAAAACAGGTGCCGTTTCTTTCCTTCCACCTCACGTACTCCCAATGGGGACGGCGGGCTTTAACGCTCCTGTTTGGACACAAGCAATTACCTCTAATTATTGTTTTTCTCCCTTTCCCCCGGCCTGACGTCGGAACGTAGCGGGAATCTCCTCCCGTCAGCTGATCGCGGCCCGTTCGGCCGGAGCGTCTCGGCGAGCCCCTTTCATCTCGATGTGAGTCTGGAGGTGATTGAAACGCGGGCTGATGGGTGAATTAACCCCCGAGACCCCGGCTTTCAGTGGGCTCAGTCAAGAGATTACGCGCGCTGATGGCAGGCCCTCGTTTTCAAAGGCGCTTTTCAAACAGTCGTCCGCTGTTACTTCACTGTAGTCGTGAGCTGCAACGTTCACCAACTTGTACTTCACTGTGCTGAGCTTCCAAGTTCACAACGCTGTTACTTGCGTAGTCGTGAGCTTCTCAAGTTCACAACCTGTACTGCTGTATCGTGACTGCATACATCACCAACGCGGCAGAATGAAAGACAACTGCTGGGCTGCTGTTCGCTCATTCCGCTAAGGGGATGTTGGAGCGTATGGATAGGACCCACAGTCTGATACCGAAACCTGGCCCTGCCAATGCTCGTTATGGCCAGTAGCTCCACAGGACTGTGTATAATTGGCACTGCATGTAGCATCACCCAGTAAAGGGATGCATTTTAGTCACTGCTGCCTGTGTCTTACTGCTCAGCAGTGACCCCCTGTGGTCAGGGGAGCTCACGCAGTCTACCTGCCCAAGCTACACATGATGCAATGACACTGACACAACGTCTGTGCAAATTTAACCGGTGGACTACGCAAGGAAAAGAAACAGTGACTTGACATCATGTGACAGAGGAGAGTGCCTGCTTATCTGCTCTCTCCCAAACTGACAGAGGAAGCACACATCGCCATCCCAAAGAAAACAGAGGTGAAATTGACGAGAAGAAGCCTCTTTGTTTTCTGTGATAGTCCACAGCAGCTGCTGTGGGTCACTGCTCATCATTGTTCTCACAGAAAGATCACTCCCCTTTGTCTTGGACTGTCCCTCCACTAAACCAAACAAATAACCATGATTACTCTGTTATAGAGCCCAGTATAGCCTAATATATTTAGCTTTGGGTATTAAATTTAAGCAATTTGTTCTTTTAGTATGAATACTCTGTGGTCATGAGCTTGATGTTCACTGAAATTAAGGATAAATATCAAGAAAGTGAGGGAAAAAAAATTTTCTCTACTCTGCTGCTCAATAATACCTTAATTTCTCAAAGGTATATCTGAGGAGTTAATCTCTAATTTTGCCATACAGCTGATGAGTTAACTAAAGAATTAAAAATTATAATTTTAAAAATGAATTTAGAAATATAAGTTTTATATTATACATGAAAATCAAAACCGGTTCAGGTGCGCTGCTCACAAAATGGCAACCATAGTGAGTACTTTGTCATTAAAATGAATAGCATGAAAGCAAATAGAAGCACCACTCTGCAGGTTCAGATCAAGTCAATTTTCACTATCCCAGAGGAAAATGTGTAGTGCAGACAGGGTCAATGAAGCGTACAGTTATCACGCAGAGTGACATGGCGTGGACCCCCTCACCAAAGCATACAGTGATGGTCAGGAGAGATGACCATCACCACCACTGCTTATTCACAAGGGTAGAAGCAAGCTATCATAGTTCCCATTCTTAGGCCACGTTAATGTATGCTGACAATGTACACTGGAATTCAGCCTTCCTCAGAGCAGAATGGATGACCCTTATTCCTCAGCGAAGTCCCTGTGTATGTGTACACAGTCGTCCTCACGGTTCAGGTGACCTGTGCAAAGAGGGCCCGCTTTGTTCCTGACCCTTTAACACCACGTTCACATTAAAGTACGATGCGCCCCGTCCCCCCGGTCCCCTGTCCCCCATCCCCTGCCCCCCCCAGAACTGCGTCCTTCTCCCTTTCCCCAGTTTCGTGTTCTTCTTGGACTCGCTCTGTCAGGCAACGCACAATCATCTCTTTTGTCTCACGTCGTCTCGTCGTGTAATTCTCCCGAGCCCTGGCAACCTGAAGAGCTTAAGCGCTGGAAACGTGGATTATCTTCTGTGTCTGTCCAAGTGGTTTATATCAAGCCCGTTGCCTTCTACCACAACACACACACTCCTTGCTCTCCTGCCAGATTTATTTTGGCCAATGGCTCTTTTGCTGCTTTGCACCTTCCTCCAAAAGCATGCTAACTTGCTTTTAAATGTTTTTTTTTTTAAAGGGGGGAGGGGGGGCGTTGATGGGAGTGCACTGGCTCTGGTATTTTGAGAAAAACCTACTTCAAAATGGGGCGGTACATCACAAAGCATTGATACAATTCATATATGAGGATATTTCTCAATACTTTTGTCATTAATAAACCCATATTTGACAACACAGATGCCCTTATGTTTTAGTTGCTCTTATATACACTTTAGTGCCATCCAAACGGTCGCTCTTTTGGTTCAGTTTGAACAAAGATTGGTTTGATCATGCCGACTGTAAAACCGTAAAAAGAATTGAAAACTTTGGGACATTCTGTACTTAAGGAAATATAATAATGGCCCTTAGCTAAAGATAGATGGCTGTGAAGACTATCTCCTAGGCCTAGGGAAGAAAAAATAACATTCATTAGGGCTGAAACCTAATGCTAAATATTCAACATCGTCACAGCGAAGAAAGCTTAACAGCTCCCCCATGTACTGCATTTCTGAACCTGACCTCAACTGCTAAGTTAGCCGAACTGAGAGAAAATACAAGCTACAGTAATGGCGACTGACTTTAAAGGCATTAAATAGATTTCCTTTACGGGCATGCTTTCAGCAGTGTGACTTACGGGCACGCTCTCAGCTTTATGACTTCTTCTTCTGGAATTGACGAAAATGGTTTGGGGAACACCCCCCCCCAAGTCCTACAGGTCACGTGATGTGGAACTTCCAACTGTGGGTGGAATGTTCTGTAAGGGTGAAGGCCAGTGTGGCTGTGACTGGGGCTTTCAATCATGCCTTGTGGTCTTTAAGCCTGAACTTTTTTTCTATTCATCCAGTAGCAGATTGATGTCTCTAGCTATGCCTTCTTGACATCGTGCGTTTGTGTTTTACTGCTAGGGTGATTCTAGGTTTGGGTGAGGTAACAACTGCCATCAAAAAGCCAGATCTAGAATCCGTAATTATGCCCAAGAGATCCAAGAGTCTATGGAAAAACAAAATTTGGGATACCTTGCTGAAAATGTCTGCCTACTATATGTTCGTTTTTAGTCTTCTCTTCACACAGAGCTACCTCTTTTGACCTTACCTCCAGATCATTTAACTTAAGGCTGTGAGTGGTGACATTTTACACTAAAACCAAACACAGTAGGTCAACATTCTTTCCAAAAATTGGAAAGATACGGTCCTGTAAATATATGTCCTGCGTTTCAATGCAAATTCAATTTGGTAATTCATTTAGCTATTTGTGCAACGAATGTTGTGCTGTGAAGAAAAATAATGATTTAAAAAAACTCTTACTGTTGGCCTTTAGTGATCATGGCTATAAAACATGAATCCTCCGTGTAGTCTGCCCTATACTTTATCTTAGACAACCGTGTAAGTGTTTGGGCCACAATGAAACACTAACTTGAATTCAATATAATTGCATGAACATTCTATTACATTTTAATGATGACATAATGATAATATCCATCCCTTTCTACCCCTATGACCCAAAAGGAACTGGATATTCATGTGCTATGAAGCATCCACCCAAACGGAGGTTTTCTGATCGAGCAGTTTAAAGTATGAAGTATGAATAATGTTTGTCTTTTCATTCTGCCACAACACATTTAGCAAAAGCAATAGCTAGAAAATGAACAAATCACAAGCAGTGGTGAACATCCCTGTTCCATATTTCTTTTCGTTATTTCAGCTTGAACGACAAAGAAAAAAGTGTGCTCCTTTTGATGAAAGAGGCATCTATAATAAATACATAAAGATGGAGCAAGTCAAAGCCACCTTTATTTACATTTTTTTATTAATGTCAAAATTAATAATAAAACAATTTAACTTTCAATGCTTACCATCAATCAAAAGGTGGAAGAACTCCCTACCCCATTTCTTCAAAATAAAAGCTGAATAAACACAACTCTACCACTTGTGTGTGGTCTCCATTCAGTGAGCATCTAAAGAGTGTTTCTAATAAAAACCTGCACAATGACTGCTATAATGAAAGGCCCAGATCGCAATATTTTCAATTATTTCCAAATGTAAAAAGATAAATAGTCGTTCATCGTCAGTTAATTATTCCACATTAAACTACAAAGAATAACTTGTGCAGATGATGTCACTTTCTCATCCTGGGAATAGTGGTTTAGTTACAAAGGGTCTATTGGGTTTTTTTAATGGAACATTAAGTCCTGATACATGTTCCATTTTGTTAATGTAACTTGTGTCAGAATTGGAGAAGGATTTGTGAAACTAATATCATGAGGCTTAAATAAAATTAGGTAAATTCTGAATAGATGTTTTTTCTTGCAGTTAAAGGGAAAGCAGGCCAAATACTGGTACAATATGTGCTGTATTTGAATTCAATTTCTGCTGGCCACTGAACAGAGATCAGAAGAAAAAAGGGGAAACATATGGATTAGGTCACTGGCATCAGGGGACCACCAGGCACGGTGAAAGGGGAAGAAAGCAATGGGAGCCGGTGTGCAGAAACTGATCGCTGCATGCTAACCGGGACCTCCATGGCGAGCACATTCATGAGCTGGGATGGGTCCGTTTGCAGTAGGTTTCCAGTCACTAAACAGAGCAGCCACACTGGCATGGTTAGAATTCCTAAGCTGAATGACTTTTATTGTTTATACAATGTTTAAGCAAAAATAATCTTAATGATGGAAGCAAAAAAAAAAAAAAAATCAATCAATAAAAAATAAAAAAATGAAATAGGAACCTTTAGAAGAATTATTCCTTTATTTATTAAAGGAAATCTTCCACTAGTAAATAATATGCTTGTTGTTTTAAGCCTTATCCAATTATGATTGTGCATTCAAGCACAATATCATGGTAATTTTGCTGTAATATCTATCTAAATATTTATTGTAGTTAATTATGAAAACATCATTGTCAGATTGCTGTATTGGATATTGCTGTGTATTCATGAATTCCACCAATATTATGCTCTACAAACTCAGCTGTCTCCTGCCTGCCACAGCACCCTCTGAAGAAATGACATCAACGGGAATTAAAGCATTTATTTTGGCCGGGACGGGAAAATCTTGGCAAATATGTCAAAATTTGACTCTACAAAAACATATGAAGCTATTTTATGTGAGATGTGGAGAGAATGTATCTCTCTTTTTACTCGGTGACTATTTTCATTACATGATCAAGAGTTCAGTGTAAGTCACACAGTTAAACGCAAGGCTAAAAGAACCAATGTGCTTTGCTTTAAAACTTTTTACATTTTAGACATTATTCATTCCAGCTGAAAGCCTGGCACTTTTGTTGTGTGCTATATGTGTGTGTGTGTGTGTGAGATATGCACCCACGCACACAACACACACACACACACACACACAATATGCAGTCTGAATATTTGGAGTGATGTTGTTTTGGCTCTGTACTCCAGCACAATAGATTTGAAATGAAATGGTGAATATGAAGTCAAAGTGTCAGGTCGGCGTTTCACTTGCTGAAGACAAGACTGAAGGCAAAATGCCCCAGAAACAGGAAGATGGCTGCCGTACAGGCCTGACAGTCCATAACCATGGAACATACCCAGCATACCAGATACCACCAATAGTTAGTCCAACAGAGGAAACCAAGCTTCAGCTTTCTTTTACGATGCATAAAAAATGCATCATAATTATCTTGTTGGGTTACTATGGCTAGGCTGTCGGCTAAATTTTTTTCCGCAACCTTCCCAGATGCTGCAGATCACCACATTATGTATATTAACTTTGTATATTAACTTTCCCACTGATATTTAAAACCTTTTTTGAAGAGTGTGTAACATTTTTGCCATTGTGAATGTTAGTTACAATGTTAAAATTTCATTTTGATGCATCTGACATTAAAATGATATATTTTTCACATCTTTGAAATGGCATGAAAGCCTGCTAAGATATATATCAGTGCTGTACCTCAGCGCAGGTTAAAAATGAGTGTTTCATGATTTTTATTATAATAAATACACCATAGCCCACCACATTCCTGCTTACAGTGTACTGTTGAGCAGCTAGATGTGTGGTCGCATTATGGTTTTTGAAAACACATTAGACATAGTCTGGTGGAAAAACAAAAGATTAAAGACCCACATATGGTATCTTAACTGAAATACCGCTTAAAACTAAAGATAAATTCTCAAGCCACAATATAAATAACAATGTGAGGAGTTCATATGACTGAGTACACTTTTCTATGAGGCACACTGCAAACAGCTCAAGATTACAATTTTAAAAATCACCAACAGTGCAACATGTGGTTCTCCTACACCAGACACAGTGTGATAAAATGGGTGAATTGTAAATACATTTGGCCTTTGCATCTTTCAATTTTCTCCTTTAACACATAAACTGAGAAATCACAGACATCAGTGCACTGTGTTTAGAGTCCTCGAGGATGCAACAGATGCATGTGTTACACCACATCATACAACTGATGCTCGTACAGTACTGCACCACATCATAAAACCACACCCTTATCCCTGGTGGACTGCACCACCCAGGAGGAAGAGAGGAGCAAGCTTTCTCATGCGGAAATTGTCTCCGTTGTACTTTATATGTGTGTAATTAAAGCAACCCACTTCTGACAGATGCAGACTGTGAGAGAAACAGGAAGTCTGTTTCGCTTTCTGAAGGTCATGCCAAGATGGTTACCATGGCTACACTTTTTAACATTTTAGGGTGGCAGTTTGCAACAAGTTGGGCTAAAACAACGTTTACATCTGATGAACAACCAGAGATAGAGTCAAGGTAAATTACTTCCTTTCTTCCAAAACTGGACTTGTATTACATAATTTTAGTCAGATGGTAGTTGGTTCAACATTAATCATAATCGTTTGAGCAATTTGCACTGCTCCATTCTTTTTTTTTTTTGTAAAAATGAGGGGAACATCTTACCTGACCAGTGGCCCTTTACCCAGATTCTAGAGAGCCACAGGCTTTGTTCAAATTATGACACATAGCTCCCTTAACTTTTTCACATGGGAGGGCTGTCCCTTTTTTAAATGTTTGAAGCCTGTAGAGATCAGAGTAAACGTACGGCCAAGCCAATGGATATTTCCCATGTCCTCATACGATTACAGCATTACACACATCTTCAGCTGCTGGGAACTGGTTCCCGTGTGCTCCCGCCTTTGGAGACTTGCAGCATCTCATCTCAGCCCAGATGTCTGACCGCCACACAAGCACATCCACCCTTGATCTCATTTTCGGGCTGGTGGGAAGCTTGATGTTTTCTTCCAGGGGGGATGTCACTGCAAACATTCACATATAAGATTTTAACAAACACTCTTTTTGAGCTGATGTAAATCTTAGGAAGACTAATTAAGCTTCAGCAGTTAGTTAAAGGATAATCAGAGCAGCTCAATTGGCAGGTGGGTAATGTTAATCATATATTGGTTGGGACTCCCCTCTTGCTCTCTGTGTGGTACTGGCTGTTGAGGGAAAATTAACTGGAGCTGGGAAGTAATTAGTAGGTGAGGCGCTGTTCAACAAAAACATCTGAGAGTACCAGTGCATTTAAAGAGAGACTTTGGGGAGTGAGTCTCTTATTTGAAATCCTGTTTTTAGTAAAACAGAATCATGATAAGTTCTAAGTTATTTTGCTGAAATAACTGAGATATAGTCGAAGGGAGTGAGGAACTGTAGAAGCAGTTCCATGCCTGTGACAAAATGATCTTGATTCATAAATGTGTCCATTCATCTGGACAGAATACACAGATTAGAGTACTATGGCAAGCTTTCCATCTCAAAAAATAAGATTGAGTAATTGAACTCTGCTCTAAAAATCATATTTTAATTTGTGTACATCTGCCACATAACATGCTGTGGTTCCTGGAACTTATTTGCACAGGAAATTGCAATGTACTTAAATAACGGAAACTGGTTTCATGAAAATGTTTTACATTGCAGGAACAGCATGATAGACTATTATTATAAAATTGTGTTCACCATAAAAACTACAAAGCATAAAATTATACCGTACAGTATTGTTTACTCAATGGCTGCTTTGCAGTTTGACCAACTGAATAACTAGATTGAGTTCTGTCACTTTTATGTACAGCAAGGAATCTGTTTCGACCCCAGCCCCCATACCTGCTCTGACCAATCCCCAGTCCCTGTACCTGCTCTGACCAATCCCCTGCCCCCAGAACGTGCCCATATTCCCCAGAAAGCATATTCCCTTGTAGCTGAGCTAATTAAGACCATATTAGAACAGAACAAAATGAAAAGTAGAACCCACAGCCTCATGGGAGCCACTCAGAGCAATGGTTGCCAGATATTAAGCCTGGGTGACAATACTTCAACATCTGCTTTCCCCACCAACAACATGCAGCCCACCCACAGCGACACCTGCTCTTTCTAAACACCCTCTTCTCAGCCATGTTATAGGCCTCACACACTTTACTACAAATTTCCAGGAGAGTAGGATTCAAAATTAAAAGAGTGGAATAGAACAGGAGACCTCACACAGTACAATGAATTATTTTTAAACCATAGAGTAGAAATCCTTTCTTTTGTTTGCTGGTTCTGAAGTCACTAATGTTATGGCACAAACAGAGAATTCAAGAGAACAGTAGTATGATCCGTCTTTTCCAAGTAAATAAATAAATAAATTAATAATAACATGATTGCTCCAGGAATAGACTGGAACATCACAAACTGATACCCTTCACACTCCACCATTTATTCAGGAGACTGAAGGTTTCTGTGTAAAGAGGTCTTCAAAAATAGTTTTTTTCACCATATCACTGGAGAATGAGGCATCAATTTCCATTAAATGTCAAATTTATCATCTCCAGTGAGAGTAAAATATGAAGCCAAATATGTTTTTTTTGCCACTTCCTAGTTTAAAAGTCTATGCTGGAGGAAGGGCACTGGGTTGGGGGATGGAGTAGGATTAGGGGGTTTGGGCTTTTTCCCCTCTGTGTTTGAAAGCCATTATCTTTTAGCACTGGATCGCATCTGCCACTGTCAATCAATCATGTGCAAAAGCTTACTCTACTACGAGGAGCTGCCATTTTGTGTGTGAAGTCACTCACATGAGTGAGCTCTGTGATTGGAATGGATATTGACATGTGTATAATGACTGCTGGAAACAGATGATCTCCCATTACGTTATTCAGGGAAATGATTCAGATTTGAGACCAGCAGGCTGAATTTGGTTGGAGGTATAATTTCAGAACACACTTTCAAAAGTGGTACCCAGAGGGTGATGCAGAAAATCTGACACAGAAAAGGTCGGGAAAGATTAAAAAAGAAGAAAAAAAAGTCATGGCTTTCCATGTGTGCAACAGAGATCATATATAAACGCAAAGCCTGGTTCTTTGCTTCTTTTCTGGATACACACAAATATGCACAGAGGAATTAACAAGGACAAATGCACAGCTGGGCTCAAAAACACAAAGATTATAATAAGCAATAAAAGTTTGTGTCACATGCTTTAAGGGCCCTGTATACTTTGTCCCAGACAATGTGAAAGCAGGGAGACTTATTGGTAGGGATGGCCACAGAACCAAAAGCACCATGGCGGGGAATCGAACCCCAGGCCTCACAGGGATTTGAATATGGGTTGAGCCCTGACAATTGACAGCCAATTTCATACACCATGTCTTTGAAATATGTTCTGTTATGTTGATCTGAAAACATAAAAAGATTGCATGTCCCACGTGGTAAGATGTCCAGTATTAATTCAACTCTAACAGTGTTATTATCAGATAACATTTGGTCCCACATTGCAGAGTGGGACCAAATGTTGTCCGTATAATGTTGAATTAATACTGTTACAGTACAGTTAAATTAACACTGAATATTGTACTGTGCTTAGAAAGTAAAAAAAAAAAAAAAAAAAAAAACAGGAATGTTTACATTAAACTTTGACACATCAGATTCATGCGCTAGCATATGTTGGCTACAAAACTCTCTTCAGCAAATGCAAATACAAGTTTTTATCAACATGTCTATCAAAAAGGCTGTGATTGAGTGACGATGTACAGTGTATGGGCCTACGGTTTACAGGAGGCTAACACCAGGTACACTTTCAGTCAGGCCTTGATTGCCTACAACGCAGACCTTCTGCTTACTTCATCAACATCAAAAAGAAAACTTGATCCACGCAATTAGCGTAGATGGTATAAACACAACTCGTGGAATGAATGATGTGTCGCCTCGTATGCTGAGGGAACACTTGTTTTACTAAGTAAGATCAAAGGCAGGGGCTGTTTTTCTTCAGGGGAAGCTAAATGTAACGGTGATATAGCCTAATTTACACAAGCTCTTTGTGTGTGTGTGTGTGTGTGCGCGCGCGCGTTATACTTCTGATTACTCGCGGTGATTATTCCAAAAAAGACCCTTTAAAATTATTTGTTGGTGGTCCTTCCTCTTTTTACCGTCAAACTGAAGATTTCCTTCTTTTAATGCATGCCCAGCACCTTCCTTCTTAGCTCAAACTTGAGCCTCCTGTGACAGTAACACTGCAAATTCTAAAACCACTAAACTACAATAAAAAAAGGGAATTATGAGAAAAGACATTATACGCGTAGTGGACCCGATATTTGTTATATTAGTTAACGAAGAAGCAGTAACACTGACATATGTGCGCTATTCGTTATTAATATCATTGTGAAGTTAATTACTTTGTCAAACTAAGAGCATTATGCCGTTGAAACATTTGGAAGTCATTGCATCGGAAAAATTATGAAAACTGAAACATTTTCTGTCTGTATCCCATAGCGGCCAGATTAAAAAAAAAAAAAAAATAGAATTGTAGAAGACAAATAGTTATTTTATTCCTCAGTCTGAAGTAACCGCACAGAAATATCGGCTTTAATGCTTTAGAACAGTTCTGGGTGTTCTCTAAGGATTTGTTCTTATTAAAAACGGTTGTTTCCTGTAAACAAGGGATTTACGAATTCAACACCTGACATTCTGGAATACACTTGGAATATAGGCTCGTAAATAAATAAATAAATAAGCCAATTTTGATACTTGAAGTTGGTTCGTCTATTTTAGCCTAGTCCAGTCTAGTTGAAAGACATTTGTCCCTGCAGTTATTAACAAAGTTAACAGGCCTTTTTGAAAGTAGACCTACGTGATTTCATTTAGGAAAAACTAGATGTAACTTTGTACATTGATCAAAAGCTATCGTGTTCAGGCACGCATTGTTCGGTTGGTAGATTTAGGAACTTGCATTGTTTAAATCAAATAAAAAATATTTATTTTGCGCATTTCACGAACAGATCTCACAATTCGCTTCACATAAAACCCAGGCCTATGGCTTTGTTCATGGCTTGTTTTCTTTATTACAAATAATTCTTGTGCCGGAGTGTTAGAGACATTGAATCACTGTGTATTTCAACCCTGAGGGTAGCATCAGTTAGGCAAGAGTTTATGAAAATGCCTGTCATTTTATTTAGTAGGCCTACGTTGCTTTCTGACGGAAAATCATCGCGTTATGCATTATCCTTCATAGCTATGACTTGCACCGCCACCTCCTACTAACATTTTAATATGCTCTGTGTTTTTAATTTATCCGCATATTTCGGCCATTTATAACCTGCAGGACTATAGACTAGAATTTTTTTTTTCTTTTTTGCCAACCCACAAACATATAACTTCTCCCAAACAGCTTTAATGTAAGCAGATGTGACAGCACTACAAAGCTGAAAACAAAGGGGAAAATCCGAATTTGGAACGTAATTGCTAATGCGAAACGGGTGCACCAAAAGGTTTCTCCTATAAATTCCTAAAAACTAGTTTCCAATACATGGCGCATGATTCGCATCTGTTTTAGTACTGGACCAGTGGTGTTAAAGGGTTTCCGAAGCGTTAATAGGCTACACAGTTGATCCATTATCTATAGCGTAGCCTATTTAAGGAATAGTATAGGCTATAGTAATATAATAATATAACACAGGCTATAGGCTACTATGACATATTATACAGGCCCATCTGATATAGCCTAGCAATGAAAACTATTTTCAAAGGTAGCAGGAGTGTATAAACAGGTTTTTATATTTGTAGAAATGCATTCAAGCCACACGAAGATGGTTTGGATATTTAAGTCGAAAATAGGCCTAGGCTACTTGTTAATGTTAACTTTTTTTTCGGAGAGAGGCGATTTCGCATCACTTTCTTCAGGTACAAGGACCCTCCTCATTCTTTCAACTGGTGCGAGATCAATGCCTACATCCATTAGGCTAATTTGTTAATTTTTTCTTTCATCCACTTGCGTTGTACGTTATTTGTCAAGTTCAGGCTTTTAATTTACTAATTTGCTTTTTGAATCAACCGCCTTTTCAACATTACTAAACATTACACCATTACTTGTTTACGGATCATGGTGCAACTCATGGTGCAAAGTTTGCACTGATAATCAATAACTGTTGAAGTCGTTCATTTTAAATGCCTCAACCAGGAATGCATCAAATTGATTTAATTTAATTCTTCACGTAGGCCACCTACAGATCTACCTGTTGCCCACATCTGATCACCATATGCCCGTGTTTCCGGGCTGCTTCACGTTCATCTCGCTGATGTGCTGTAGTTAACTTGATCTATTGCTTCGGTCGCAAAACTGCAATGAAAAAGCTACGTTTACACTTCACGAGAAATTAACCCCCTGTTGCTGAACAAAATATATTGGCTGCACCTTTGACATCTTTAATGGCCGATGAATAAGAGAAATTCCACAGTTTCCCACAGGGATTTTATACCTGTGACGGCGAACTAACTGCTTTTGAACGTGAAATTACCAATAATTTATTATGGAATTACACAGTAGGTCTCCTTCGTTTAGAGATTCATAGAAAAATGTAGCGCAAACTGTATGGAGCTAACCGTCTAATGTGGCGCAGTTTTTCTACCAAGTGGTTGTTGCACTGTCTTTCAACTTATATTTATATTTATAAATTGCAATTCTTCTCTGCATATGCTGCACTCCAACTTCCACTAAGATACAGCACTCGCCTTTATGAAACGACTGATGGTGACATAAACAACTCCAAGTTGCTCATGTTCCAAAAATTGCATGGTCTTAATTTCGTCTTGTTAATGTAAACAAATTGTGTTTGTTCTTATCACCACCCCTCTGGGATTTTACTAATAAACTGCATACGTCTTATTTAAAACTAAAAAAAAAAAACAAAACCGCTTATGTAACTAATTTTAAATGTTTTTCCACAATCGTGTTGTCATCAGCGTGTTTTGCAGTATAAAATGTTAATGTAGCCTATTAATGTTAATTTCAAACAGGGTCAGCACTAATCGGTAGCCTATTACATTTAAAACAAACACGCCATTACAGGTTTACTTGTGAAATCAGTGGCAATACGGTGTGCATACCCATCATAAAATTCTATCAAGAATCAAAGGTACACATCTTACGTACCTCGTAAATGCTGAATATTTGACTTAAAACAATTTTCACTTTAGTTTGCTGTCCAAAAAGCAGTGTAACCTACCTGAGAAATGGAAAGGTCCCGTAGCAGATCGAATAATCCTGTAAAAATACAGGCCTGTAGATGAATAAGCATTTTATGATTAAATGCTGAATATTTTACAGTTTCTGACCTTTTATATCATGTCAGTAGCGTAAAGTGCACATCTCTTTATGAGAGAAGGATTTTTTTTTTAAATGTCACAATTACTGGAACATTTACACGGTGATTAAAAATTATTATTATTTTTTTTTTACAGCGTTTATTCAACTCTGACAGGGTACAGGAGTACAGCAGTAGCCATACTGTGCGGATTTTTATCATCTTAACAGTTCGGTTTTGTTGTATATTGTATATAGCGCCGAAGTGTAAAAACAAGTTAAGGCCCCATCGAGGCTTCTGATACAATGTTTAAGAAGGACTGCACTCTGATTCGAATCGGGATTTAATAGGGTCTTGGTGTACAGTCTGATTCCAATGGGGGCTTTATTAATAATTCATCCCTCAAGCACAGCCTTTCACTTTCTTTTTTATTTTTTTCTGTCTGTGCTGTTAGCTAGATGCCACACTAATTTCCCTTTCTTCAAACAATATAGTATACTTCATTCTGGATCAGTTATAAAAATATTAAATCATTGAGCTGCATACAATTACTATGTATGTATGTATGCTGTAACCTTGCTGGAAAATGTATTTATTTTTAATAAGAAGGCAATAACTAATACTGTTTTTAACCTTGATATTCCACTCTTTACAAACTTTACCCAACTCAAAGCCCTTTTTGGAGGAAAATAAAATAACATTTCCAAGGCCATTGGTTCCCTGGGCACTGCCAGACAAAATTAAAAGCTACTCAGACCCTAATGGTTTTCCCATTTATGAAGTCTGTGTTTTTCACTTCTTAAAGAAATCTAACTGGGACCCATATGGTTAGTACTTGTTTTCCTAGCAGCTCCTGTATGAGGTGTGCGACTTTCAAACAATGCTTCGTGCTTCCAAAATGTTGAATCATGAAAAAGATGGTAGGAGTCAGAGTCTCCCAGGCTTGTTATTTCCAGTTCTTAAAAATGATTTGTTACAACCTCCTCATATCAGGGTTCCACTTTGTGCAGCTATATACTGTGGTTAAACATTATCCAAATATTGGTAATGGTTCATCTTTGAGGGTCTATACAGTAAAATGTTAAAATGTTCAGTGTGTTCATTTCATTTCAGTGTTAAAGAGTCCAAGAGGGATTTAATGTTAACATGCATATGTATATAAAGCTAATTTAGATCTGAACCTTTTACTGTGTAAGCTGTGGCCTGAATCTGCACTTACAAAACAAACCTACAAAAAAAAAAAAAAACACTATTTGAGGCATACCAGCGTGGCTTTTTGCTGAACAATACACTCAAAGCCCCAAACTGTTAGGATTTTAATTAGCTCCCAAAATGTGAAATCCACATCCTGGCAGTCAAATGCGGACAAAACCCCAGAAAGCTGAGAAAACACTTTTGTTCTGGTCATTTCTTTCCTGCCTACGGTCAGCTCCAAACCACCGAGGGGATATCATATTCCGTTTGTTACACTCTGCTATCCATTTACCACTTTGTTTTATTGGCTTCATTTGTTTTTCTTAAATGGTCAAGATAGACCACTTGAGACAGGAGAAGGTTGGCCTACACAGTACAGTTATTTTAGGTGAAATGTGATGTTTGTCAAAGAAAATATATATCACACTAGAGGATTAAATGAGCAGGAATGTAGATGAGCTGAACTTACAGGCCAGTGTGGAAAAACCAAAAGGTGAAAAAGTAGTGAATACACTACCATTTTTGTGGTGTTTTACTTTCAGTACAGTATATATAGAGCATAATGACAGCAGTTCTTTTGATAAGAGTTTAACATTAGGGAATTGCATTGTGGGTACATGGTGGAATCAAATCAACTAATAAGCCAAAAAGGTAATATCCTAATCAGAGTGAGGAGTGTACCTTTTTCCAGACGTGTTTTAAAATACCCCAGTTCTGCAGGTCAAAACTGCCATTGGCAGCCTGTGTGCCTAGCCAGTGTCAATGCAGCAGTGACATGATGATCTTTGAGCAAATGGAAGCCATTGTACTCCTAGCTACGCAAGGCCAATCATAGCCCACTGTCATAGCTGGCCTGAGGCATAGCTGGGACTTGAACCTGCCACTCCAGGGCCCAGCCAGCATTTTCAGTAGACGCCTTAAGTGACTGACCTTCCTTGCTTCTTTTACACTTGCAGATAATCTGCCATCTTGTCGTCAGAATGACTAGGCCTGGCATTGAGGATAGACTAGTGCTGTGAAACTTCAAATATGTCCAGCTTTATGTCCTCTTCTGAAACATATGATTAATTGCTTTATGTAACATCACCGTGTTATGAGCCAATGGTGGAATGGACAAATAAGAGATTCCCCCATAGACTAATGTTACCTTTAAGCCCAGCCTAATCCTTTGCTAATGGCTATTTACTTCTACAAGGAGTGGATTTCCTTAACTATGGAATCCCTTTGATGTAGCCAACCAAACCAAATCATGAAATTAGACACCAAGAGACTGTACACATAATGGGGCACCCACTTGGACAATAACAACTGTACTGTTTTTATTTAGGTTTCCTGTATTTTCTCGTTTTATTGGAACATCATTGAATGTCCTTTTATAGCCACCTAAAACAATCCTTCCTGTTTCTCAGCCACATATTTCCCTGTTTTCCCAACAGTTTCATTGGCAGAAGTTGAAAACCTCTGTCCACATGCCACAAGTTGAAAAACAATGTAATTAAGTCCAATTTGCTCCAAAATACTTCATAAAGGGTCTGTAAAAGATGTTTTTTCCTCTAACCATTATTGAAACTACCATCTGAACTGTTTGGGCTTTCAAACAAAACCGTTTATTTTGCCCAATATAAAATGACCTGCTTATCCAACACATACAATGAAAATTATAATATTGTCTTGGTACAGTGCCAAAAATGCAGAAAATGGTCAGCAAGCAGTGAAGTCAGCATTGTGTTGTTACAACAGTCCCTCTGAGTAAATTTGTCCATAGTTACCTTGTGGTTTTTTTTTTTGGTGGAAGTGGAACCCATGATGGTGTGTGTTATTGAACACCAGATCCAGAGTCTCCAGGCTATGTCTTTAAACTGTGTAAATTCTGATCTTTTCCTATCATCTCATGACTCCATCTCTAAAAATGGTGCGCTTATGACCAACACCATGAGTCACCTAACCACAATTCAATCTCCAAATTATCATTTTAAAATTTCTTTGAAGGGCATCCGGTCATCATAATTGCTGTTAATTGTTCTCATGTAAGAAAATCCATCATAGCTGCCTGAGATAAGGGCATCTACAAAACAAAACAAAAACTTAAGAACATTTATAAAATAGTCACAAGCAAAGAAGCTATAACTCAGTCTTTGGATTTGCTGCAGTCCTTTCTTTTTTCCGTTTAGAAAGACAGCCCCCCGCCCCCATCGCAAGGCAACACCTTGATCTCCAACAGAGACTTACCAGTCCCAAGTCCCCTTTCCTGACCACCCTGAAGAACAGACCCTCAAACTATAACACAATCTAAACTTGGCCAGACTAAAAAAAAAATTTTAAAGCGGGGATAAGAGGAAGGAAATACTCACTGCTAAGGGACGACGTATCCAATATAAGTGCATATTTTTCCACTTTGTTGTGTCAGATTTCTCTGGTTAAACATTTCTTGAGACATTTAATGATCTGTCAATAATGCAGATGAGATTCATGTGCACAACAATGGGCATATTCATTTAACGTTCGTTCATGGAAAAAATAGACATTTTGTTTTACCCTGGCTTGATTTCAGGATACTTACCGTCCTTTATTTCCAAAGCCGCTGAGCCACGTAGCTGTTGGCCATATGATTCACTGTGTCTGCTGGACCAGAATCACCCACACACAGTGCTTGCTGGAACTTTGTCATCCACACACGGCAGATTGGGCACACAGAGGCACACAGAATTCAGCTCTGAAGCACCCAGAATGTGGCGAGAGGCTGTTTCTCCTTAAGATACTTCAAATTTGTGACAAGATGTTTATAGATTTTAAACACAGCATGCCAACTGTTGCCTACACAGATTTACAGTTTAACCTGTGCTGGCAAAAATAGATGGCCAGACAAATAGAGACACTTAGGAAAATTACATAAAGATGTAGCAAGACAGATTTAGTGTCAGTGTGAAGTAAATCTGAGCTTTACTTAACAACATCCATCATGAAGAGCATCCTGTGGTAACGATTAAACAGAATGCATTAGTGGGAGGAGTTGCACTCTTGTCATGTGGTGGGCCTACATTTTTGGTGTAACAGAGACAGGCTTGGCTCTCAGGCTGTCTCTAGTTCAATCTTTTTTTGGCAGGATCTGTGGCATGTGGTCAATGAGAACATTACCAATAGTTGGTTGATGGATTCATGCGGACATTGAGGGCAGTATCAATGTCTTTGTATGCTACTTGCTTGTGTAGTCCATGACAACATGACTGTGCTTACTGTGTGAACTTGGCTTGATGTTCACGGCTATGGATTACAGTTCCATAACGAGTATCGTACCTTACTGGACCTGTGTTTTGTAGTTGTTCCAATGAACATCAGACAGTTCCTTTGTCTGAAACCTTTGATAACTGCTTTGCTTGCTGGCCTCTGTATGTTTTTTATGTTTTCCTGCTCCGATTTTCCCCAATACAGCTACATGTTTGTTGTCTCTTCGATACTAGTAGCAGTTCACAAGATTATATGGCTTCAAAGTAGAAACATCCCTATCTCCTTGAAACTTGTCACTGCTCCTTCTCACTAGAGCATTCTCACCTTCCATACGTGTTTCTCCTGAAAGGGGCCTCACAGTGGTAGGCTTTAAGTTTCGCCGAATTCCAGCGCAGTTTCCTGTTGTAGATTTTTATCACAAGTGCCTAACTCTAACGAAACTCCATTACATTGAACAATCTGCGGTGTGTTTAAAAACAATGTATTTAAAAAAAGCAAAGCTTTTGTAGGACCAACGGGATCAGAGAGCGCTTATATACCAGTTCACATACAGAATAAATTATATTAAACCATAAAACACAATCTGGGTCTGTAGTGGGTTGAAGGTATACTTATGGATTAAAAATGTCATAAATAAAATATAATATGAAATCATATTTTATATAATAAATATAATAAAATACAAATAAAATAATAATAAACACAGTAAATGTGTTCACGTGTACCTTAATGGCATTGTAGTGTGATTATATCTCAAATAACTTTCTCGGTGATTCTTTCACATTAATTTGAAACAAACAAATATTGCATAGTTAAAGGAAGCCAAAGATTATTATAATTATTATAATTAAGTCTGTTATAGAATTCCAGTAGCAAAACTGAAAGACTGAAAGGCATTCTTTTTTTGCCCTGTTTTTTAAAACATAAGAATTCTTTATTCCTCATAAAATATTTCAAAAATGTTTTTTAAAGGGAGAAGGCAATAGACACATGTGAGCCACGTGCAGTGTTCTAAATGAAAAGAAACATTGAAGCAGGCATGCCAATTTACTGCACAATGTCATGGCTATTATTCGCATTAAAGTTTTAATTGTCTTTCATTTTGAGAAGTAAACTTTTAGACTTGATACGGGTGTTTGATAACATTTTTCATTAAATAAATGACATAATGTTTAAAATGTGTTTTCTGTTTTACTCAGTTTCCCTTTGTCTAATATTACATTTTGTCTAAATATATGAAACCATTCAGTGTGACAAATATGCAATAATACAGGAAATCAGGAAGGGGGAAAAAACTTTTTCATGGCACTGTAGATAATAATAACAGACATACATGATGCATACATGACATCTAGCAAGGTGGTTCGGTAACCACAATATGTAAGACTAAATGTAAAAATCTCTTTGTTAATGATTGACTCTTTGTTTCTTGGCTGAAACAATCAAAATTATACAAATGTTGTCTTTGTTTCTCCTTATAAATTATTTAATTGTTTTATATTTTGTGAAACCAAACTCACATTTTGCCTGCCAGCGAAAACAAATAATTTCAATTTTTGTTTTGACCTTTACCTCAAATGTTTTTATTTTTATTTTTATTATTATAGCTAATGCAGACATAGTAATCCCACACCATTTAAAGAATATGGAATAATATAACTGCAGTTAGAACAATTGGCTTGTTTCTACTGGATGTTGTTTTGATGTTGGATTGTGCATGCTCCTCTTTGGGTGCCAGTGGGATTGAGAACTCTGGGCCTGAATGTGTTTGTTGGAGCAGTGACCATGCCAAGACAAACACACTAAAGGATACCATAATGCAACACAAAGTTTTGTTTTTTTTGGGAAGGGTGAGGAGGTGGAGGAGGGAGTGTTACCTTGAAGTGAGAAATCTCAACGAAGAACAAATAAAAATAACTGGTACTTCAGCCTACCACAAGAAGTTTCACTTGGAGGATTTGAGTGAGTGATGATGTGGAGAATACGAATAAGTAATGATGTGATGATATGGATGGTTTGATTCAGTGATGATATTGAAGATTTGAGTGGGTGATGATATGGAGGATTTCAGTGAGTGATAACATGGAGGATGTGAGTAAGTGTGTGATGATATTGAAGATCTGAGTGAGTGATGATCTGGATGATATGAATACATATGGTATAGATTTCCTTTCCATAAGAAATTGTTTGACATTTATGTCTGTCACTGCTTAAATAAGAGTTGGAAAGACAGATAACTTTTATTTCCATTTACATGCAAGTTCTATATCATAAGGGGACCCATTTATGAACCAATTTTCATATGGAAGTACTCTCCATAATATTGTCAATAATATAATACTGTTTTTTCATAGATAATAATATACTGTTCATTCCATAAATTGTATCTTCTCAGCACATAAAAAAAGTATTCAGAGCATTCTTCATTGGCTGTCAGCAGTTTTTCTCACAAGCTCGGTTTGTACACCCCAACAATGCATACAATTCAGCGGAAAAAAATCGTTAATATGCCGTTAACTAATCTGCTTACAACAGCTATTGTTGTAGCTCAGTAAAGACCTGACACACCACAAAATATACAGTACACCATTAAAATGAACTTTTCAAGGAAATGAAAATCAAGAATTTTTTACAGGTGTTGAGCCCTACGATGCAGATCAAATCTGGATTGTGTCAAGTCACGCGCGATTGGCTGTAGCGTTGTGTTTGAGTTTGACAGGATTCAGTCAGTCTGTTTCTCATAGAAACTCCACTGTTGATCCGGAGCCTAAGATCTGCCCATGTCAGCAGCCTCGGCTGCGCAGTCCTGTGGTGCAGTTTTTGTGGCAGCTCAGCAGGCAAATTACTAACTGTGAAAGAATCAGTGTCCTGACTGCACTCAATCTGGAAGACATGCACGCTGCTTTACGCCCTCCCAAATTGAAAGAGGTGCAACGCAATGCTGCGAGGAGAACTGCTGTAAAATGCTTGGATTACACATTCTAATTTGGAATCAAACTGAGGTGGAAATAACGTTGCTTAATATTCCAGAATGGTGTCACTTCAAAGCATTCATTTACAAAAGTTGTAATCATGCCACAGATCTCAGTGCAAATGACTTTGATAAAGAAGCAGTTGTGGTTTCATTTTTTTTAAATTCAAGTTGTACAGTGAACATGAATGTCTTCAGCATTAAATTTAAACTAATAATAATAATAATAATAATAATAATAATAATAATTGTTGCCCTTAGTGATCATCAGAAAGGTTACAACCCCAAGCAATTTATTTTAGCACAATTATTTGTGCTACTTTTTACAATTAAATATACCATAAAATTCTAAATATTTCAAGATCCAAATACATATGCATGGTAGATAATTATTCTTAAGGCAATCTACTGGTAATATTTCAGGTAACAGCTCAATTCAAGAGACATCAGTGAAATATGGATAAAACATCCGATCAGATGTATCGCACATCTCATCACGCTTGTATTTATCAGAGGTCTTTTTCCACAGATTACATTTTTTTTTTTTTACATTGAACGTACAATTAATATTGTACAACAAATATATGTTGGATATTAACTGAAGTGATTGACGTACCTTCATCAAGTAGACTAATATGACAGTGTTTTACCAGGAAATCATACACTTTACCCTTCTGAAGACAACAACCATTATTTCATCATGTGTTTGGAAAACTTTATAAGGTTTCAATAATGGAAATATGAATACTTCTATTCTTTCAGCAAATCCTATTTTTGCTTTGATGTATTGCAAATGGCAAGACTATAATGTGAAGAAACAAAGAGGAATTTTGAATTGACAGCTTGGGCATCCCAAACTACTGTTCTCAAAATCCCAGTCCTGTCCAAAAATTATGCATTAATAATTAATTAATATTAATTATATAAAATATATCAAATATGTTCATGTAAGAATTTTGCACATTGCTTTCTAGACAATTGTCATTGTAATGAAAGAATAAAACAAAAAACAAACATATTTACATGGTGTTGAAACTAATGGTTGTCTGTCTATTCACGAATTTATATATGGAACTGCCTATATTTGTACCTACCTGACATTTAAGATGTGTTCTAATTCCTATCCTCAATCAAGACACTGAAGCATAGTTTTTGTGAATTCCAGTTGACTAATTATGAAGCGGAGAGTATTAGATAGCTGTACTATTTGAAGAAGCCAAATTACTTTTGTGTTATAACATGAAGTACCAGCTGTGCTCATTTTTCGTACGTTTTAATTATGTAACAGTGGGGTTTATCTCCACCTCCATATGCTTATCATTCGAAAATGTATGTATGCTTCATATGCATTGTTTGCTGAATAGATTTAGTGAAAATGATCTAACGATTTTGCACAAGTGTCGTGGTCTATTTCGATATTTGTCTTAATTGCGCTACCACTTAAATAGATGACAAATATATTTTAGTCACTTTGGCACCCAATTTAAGATATTAGACATGGGTATGTATTTTATATTCGCAGCAGTTATTTCACAAGAATATAAATCTCTTTCAGATTGGACGAGCACGTTATTATCAAAATGTGTTTATTATTATTATTATTATTATTCGTTTAACTGTGTATTCACTTAAAAACAATGGCAAGACCTAATTTCCATCGTAGGCACATAGAAACACATTCCTTTTTTGGAATTCTACTCCCTCATTGAACACGGGATACAACAAAAACTTTTTTTTTTTTACATTCAAATGACCCTCTCGTGCCGAAGCATGTGCGTTTCAGCTCTTGAACTGAAATAACGCGAAGGCAGCAGAATGAAAGCGACCGCGTGTTACTATTTATAACAGACGGTTGTATTTTGTTGTAGGCCTACTGAAGCATTTCAAACCGAATTTTGGTTGACTTTTGCTTAATCATGACTGATATAAAGTTTTCAGAATAGAAACGCATCCTCTAAAGTTCACATAGAGGGCATACACCCTAGCGTGACTCGGAAAACAGTTAGATATAAATTGTATATGACATAGAACTCCCTGGTCACAGCCAAGCACGATACCGTAAATAATGTAGGCTGTTTGTTCGCTTTTAACATAACTTTACGAGACCTTAAATCATTCTTGTTGAACCTGTCAATCAAATTTATTTGTATTTAATTGAAGATCAATCAGAATTAGCTTTTCGAAAAAATATAAGGAAAATGTATGTCTGGCATTCTTCATAAAGGACCTTTTAATATTTTTAAACCAAAGTGAAGTCTACATGTAACCAATTAGATTTGCCAAGCATTTTGATTCAAAACAATATTTATTCTCATTGAAAATGTATAAAAATATCACATTTCGATAATACAATATAGACTGTGTGTCTTATAGACAAATAAGACACACAATGCTTGATTTCTGAATATGAACACATGGGATATGCATGTATTGTTTTAGTTAATATTTTTCAGTACAAATTCAATTTAACTCAAACAATTATCAGAAAACATTGTCTTCAGATAGAAACAATTATTGGATTTTCTATATTGTGTTAAAACCTGCCATTGTGTGCGTGCCTGTATAAAGTAAACCATTAGCTGAATACGCGCAACGAAAACGCATGCAAAGATGACGGACTATAGGCCATTAAATTTACATTCACATTTAAACGTTCAGCATTAATTCACATGAACCCTGCAGACACGAACGGTTGTTTCTGCATGTTGGACGAATGTAATAACAACGTGCAAAAATACTCCTACCTTCCGCGAGATGTTTTGCGTGTGTGTTTGACAACACAATACCGTTAACAGCTAGCGCTGCAAATCTGGTTTGGAAAGTAGCCTATACGGCAAATTTTAATCAGTTCCTTTACGCAAGGTCTGCAGCAACAGCGACTGTGCCGTAACAGAGCATGGCATTGGAAAAATAGAACTCTGCGAGGCACAGTCACGACTGGAACTCAATGAACCCCCGATGATACTCTCTATGAAAAAGGGGTACTGCTGGACAGGAAAACCAGTTTTTGACATTGTCTGTAAGGAGGAGGCCAGGCTGGGACTAGGCTGAGGGTAAACTCGGCTCCTTGCCAGGTCACTGGTTTGAGACATTAAAGAAGATGCTGGGACAATCGTTTCCCTGTGTGAACGTTGAGATTGCTGATGTTGAAATGAAAAGACGGTTGAATGTGTGTGGTAGGGCAGTAGCTGAACTCCATAACCGCCGCCGTAGCGTCCAAAGCCATATGCAGCAGAGGGGATAAAACTGCTGTGCTCCCTCAAAAGGTCCGCAGTTTGTTGCCGTTTAAAGCGTTTCCTCCTCCTCAAGAAACTGCCATTGTCGAACATGTCTGAAGAATCCGGGTCTAATGTCCAGTAGTTACCCTTCCCGGGGTTCCCAGGCTCCCGTGGTATCTTAACGAAGCAGTCGTTTAAAGATAAATTGTGTCTGATGGAGTTCTGCCAAGCCGGGAACTTCTCCCTGTAATATGGGAAACGATTGCTGATAAAATCGCAAATCTCACATAGCGTGAGTCTCTTTTTTTGACTTTGAAGGATGGCCATTGTAATCAAGGCAATGTAGGAATAAGGGGGCTTGACTATTGTGTTTTTGCTAGCTGGTTGGAAAGGATTCCGGGATGCACTAGTCAAAAGAATATCGTCATGCATCTGAGCCACCTCATCTGCATAGGACCGCGTCTGGGTGTCCCCGTCCTCTCCCTCGCCGACCACATCGATGTCAGTTTCTTCCGAAAGGATAGAGGCATCTGACATATCCGAGCTCAAAGTCATGGCTCAACGCTGTAAGTTTCCGAAGTCACGTAGAAGACACAATTTCTGTTCTGTTTCAAAACAACTCATTAGGAAATAAATGTTAAAAGGAAAGATGTTCTTTCACCCCCAGCACCACACTTTTAGTCTTATCATTTCTCATAAACGAATGACATATCCACGGACTGAAAGCATTTCAAGAAGGCTATAAAACGGTCTTCTGAAGGCAAGCTCTGGGTGTATCTTCATTGGCTGTATATACAGGCACGAAGATCACATGGCTTTGGAACGTCACTGGTGCTTTTATAGAGTAGGAGATGGTCGTTAGAAATTTACCAAACAACTGCGAATGGTGTATGATAAATGGTTAATTTATAATAAAAAAACATATCTAAAATAATGTTTTCAAAAATTCTAAGTTACTCACGCATGCAAAGCACTGTCCATAAGTCATTAATTGAAACAAAATCTAGGCCTGTCGTTAAAAGTATTGATATCAAAATGAGGCCAAGTTACAAAATATTGGCCATCTTAGCTCACACAAATTTAAGTAACTGCAGTGTCATTATATAGGCTATGAAAGACATTTGATTATGTTTGTTGGCTCTTATTTTTTTAGTATATGCATTAAACTTGGTATTAAAACCAAAGAGAAAGAATAGAATTCTTGAGCAACGGGGCAAACACGCTTTTGAGGAATCAGGCATCTATGAGAAAAAAGTTTACTGTTTTTCTGGTAAAAACAGAAGTAGCTTACCTCAATTTTGTTCAAAAAATGGTCTCAGAAGCTATGCCATTGTAAGCCTAAAAAAACGAAAGTGGACCACAATCTCACAGGATCTGAATAAATGAGCACAATCAAAAACGCTTAATTATTTTATTTATGTGTTTATTTTGGACATGAAGGTAAATTAGACCAAGTTGAGGATATTTTTTGGTTCATTACTCTTGTCTTGCTTAACAGCACAACCCCGTGGTTAAGATTGATACTGCAACTTATTACCATGTAAGAAATACTGCTCACAAAAATGCGCTTTTATGATGATTATGATGATGTTGATTATGATGAGAATTATTATGATTATGATGATGGTGATGATGATCATCATCTATTATACTTATCTATTTAGTCGAAACACACAACATAAGTCACAAAGAAGCAAACTATGTCCATTAAAATTTTTCTCAATTTGAGATTGCTGCGTGGAAACAATTATTTCGGTTATTTTAAATAAACATAAGATCTTGTGACATAACATGACTGATGGCTTTATTATAGCCTAATTTCTACTAGCCATTCCAGTAATTGGTGCATTTTCTGGGACAGGCTACCCCAAGTACCCACCTCTGCTGGCGCGTATTTTCTTTTAGTACGCTTGCGTCACTTCCTTTCCTTCCTCTGATTTCCATCTTTCTCCCCGCGTGTGTGCCGTCCGTATAGCACAGGTCAGTGCAAAGCTATAAAACCTTTCATTTCGTTTACAGCCACGTCCTACTCGGACAATATAAGGTAAATAATATGGAGACCCGAGGCATAGGCAAAATTATAACCGCAGAACCAAGGACGAAAGACAAAACGGTCCTGGTTTTGAATATAGGGGCCTGCTCGGCGTATCTTCGTGACAGGCCCCGGTCTAAATTAGCCAGGTCGGATGAGAGAACTCGTGCTAGCTAGCCATATGCGTTCTTCGAGTGGCTCCGATTAGGAGTAACTGAAAGCTTGGCGTGCAGGTTATATCGAAGTATGATTTACTGTATTTTAGTTCGTTTTAACGAAATACTTTTCAGCTTGTTCGAGGGCAGTTCAGTTCCAGAATTTAATTAGCCAGCTAGTTTAGCTACTGTTAGCGTTAACAGCCAACGCTACTGCTGTCGACAGTTTTTTGACAATCCAGGATTGTGTGTCTCGCAGACCATGTTGAGCTTGTTATTGATAGCGTGTAAGCTTGCAGCCTTATGGGTGAAGTTATTAAGAGACTGGCATTAAAGTCAGCATTACCCACGTTAGCTACCTAGCGTTAGCTAAGGGCGTTAACTTGGCAATCACTTAACCGAGATGTTGAACGAGACAACCGGATTGTGTTCGTATTCAGCAATGACTAACTAGAATGACGGGTGCTGGGTAGCTAAAGTTTGTTAGCATGTTAAACTGGTTTACTACATAACTAGAACTAGCAAGCTATCTTGGTTTTTAAGGCTAGCTAGCTAAATTGGTATAAACGTTGTCTCAGCACAGCTTCCGATATGGCTTCCGTTATAAATGCTGTTTGCTTAAATTGAATCAGTGTATTTTTATGTGGCAGTAGACAGAAAAGACACGGTTTTATCTGGGCTGTGAACTAAGTAGCTAGCTATATAGTTGGCGAATAACTCGCTAACTGTCGCTGGCCACTTGTGTTAACTAGCTAGCTGTGGGCGGTTTTCTGCCATCTGAGACGCATTGTACGAATGGAGCTTCAGCTGCTCTGCGTTTCATAAATAGTCACTGTGTGTTAACTTGCATGCCTAACATGGGTAACGTTACACTAATTGGCTAGCCGAACTTCTTGCGAGTGTCGCCGTTAAACATTAACGATTATCTATATTATTCCAGATGAAAGAAACAATAATGAACCAGGAGAAACTCGCCAAACTGCAGGCACAAGTCCGCATTGGTGGGAAGGTGAGCTATTCACGTACTTTTGAGCCAGCTGTCATTGGTCAACGTATTTGGTTCGTTATACTTTTTGTTCTCCAACAACTTCGTGCCCTTGTAACCCTCATTGCATTTCACAGGGCTCTGCTCGCAGAAAGAAGAAGGTCGTGCACAGAACAGCAACCGCCGATGACAAGAAGCTTCAGTTTTCCTTGAAAAAACTCGGTGTCAACAATATCTCTGGCATCGAAGAGGTATTTGGCTTCATTTATTTATGCAGGCACTCCCAGTGACATGGAATGGAATTTCTCTCTGCTGAGCCATTGTTGTCTTCTGAAACTCATTATCAGTGTCTCTCCATTTTGCAGGTCAACATGTTCACTAACCAGGGCACAGTGATCCACTTCAACAACCCTAAAGTTCAGGCATCTCTGGCAGCAAACACCTTCACCATCACAGGGCACGCTGAGACCAAGCAGCTGACTGAGATGCTGCCCAGCATCCTCAACCAGCTTGGGGCCGACAGCCTGACCAGCCTTAGGAGACTTGCAGAGGCCTTGCCCAAGCAGTGTAAGTGAGGTCAAAGGGCATGGATGCTGTGGATATTGGTAATGTTTAAGCATGCTGCATAGCAGATGGTGTCTTGTAGCTCAGGAGGGCTTATTTGGTTGATGAGTGTGCCGGGTTGACTATTCCCGCTGCAGTCTTTGCACTTATCTCTGGCATTACATCTGCAACCTCCCTGCCCCCCTCCTTATACCACTGACTCTCCTTAAACATTTCTATTTTTCTACATTTTTCAATGAAGGATACACATTGATCTCTGTTTAGAGAGTAGGGGGAGGGGAAGGAGGAAAATGTGGAGAAATGTTTGCATGTCTACTTTGACTACATTATTGAACAAACCAATGAGCTAAACTGTTCTTGATTATCCTGTCCCTGCTCTTGTTGCTGAGGTATGGTATGATGGCCATATGGGAACTGGCCTTCATTTCTTTTTTCTTTAGCTGTGCTGTGTAGTGTGCTCCTTTTGTGAATTGTGAAATTAATCCTAGAGGGAAATGAATGGGGGGGATTGGTAGTAATTGCATGACCGAAAAGCTCAGTTACCATTTGTGCAAGGTTGTGTTTGCAGTCCATTCTGTGCATTGACTGTTCTCTTAAAAGTGGCATATGCTTTGGCGTCAGGTATACAAATGCCAAGTGATATGTTTGCATTGATATGAATGCATGAAGTCATAGTAATATTACTCAGAGTAGCAGTGGCCCAGTGCAATTGACCTAGTATATGCTTTTGCAACGAGAACCAGAATTAGAATTTCTCTTAATATATTGTTACTGACTGTTTTTTTTTTTTAAAATATATATATATAGCTGGAGATGCCAAAGCACCAATTGCAGCTGGGGAGGAAGATGATGATGAAGTTCCAGGTGATGCATTAAAATCTTATGGTCTTGTGAAATATGAATGAATTTTTTTTCGTCCAAACAGTGTCAATATGAGTGAATAAGAGACAAAAGGAAACAAAAAGGAAAATTGTCTAATGCTTGATCAGGTCAAAGTCAAATTGGTTGGTGAATCTCCTTATTGCATAACATGTCGGGATATGGACTGTTCAGGAAATAACTTAATACATTTACCCCAACGCAGTGCAGAGAATACAACCATGTTAAGAATGTTGACTGGCTAACATGTAACATTCTGTGTTTCAGACCTTGTGGAGAATTTTGACGAGGCTTCAAAGGATGAGGCGAACTAAATAA
Source organism: Anguilla rostrata (assembly GCF_018555375.3). Classification (NCBI taxonomy): domain Eukaryota; kingdom Metazoa; phylum Chordata; class Actinopteri; order Anguilliformes; family Anguillidae; genus Anguilla; species Anguilla rostrata. Next base: position 36,786,362 of record NC_057942.1, on the reverse strand, counting down.
CACCCCAAAACCAGATTCCCGACTTGACTGGGCAGTGTGGAGCTTCTGTTTTTTTATTTCTTTGTAATGTTACCTTTTTTTTTTTTGTATCGTTCCCATGTCAATATCAAGTTTCAGAAATAGATACATTGTACACTCTTCAGCCATTTTGGGTCTTCAATATTTGCTGCTTGTCCTGCATTACTGAATCCAGTTCATGTGAAGCCTGGTTAGAATTAAACACGTCTGGAATAAAATACATTAAAGAGATGTTTATTAAAAATTGCATTTCCTGATTTTTTTCCCCCGTCATGATTTTGGTTTGAGTATAAATACAAATTTACATTCCTCTGGAAACTAGTTTTAGAAATGCATACAGTGTGTTTCTTGGGTAAAATGACATCCTAGAGCCTCTATATGAGATGGCCACAAATTCTGGAAAGGCAAGACACTTGCAAACTGAACCATCTGCTGCTACTTGGTATTATAATTTAGCCTTTTGTGTCATCACAAGCATGAATGGACTTGCAATTTCATTTTTGTGAATGAATGATTGGTTTGAGTTGCATTGTGGAGACTGAATTTGTGTTTCTATAATATCAAGGCTTCTGAGGACACTAATAATGGAAAATTCAGTGGTCTCTTGATTAGTCCAGTTGTGTGAACGAAGTTAAATATCCTGAGGCAATTCTCTGACTTTTAAAGCCAGCGCTGAACTGCAAAAAGAAAAATCTGCAAGCAGTGTCATGGGATACTTTACATCCAGGTGAACCGTAATGACACTAAAGGGACTCATGGGTTGGCAATTTGCAACGGCATGGCATGTTAGGACTGGTGAAACATGGTTTGAGTTTGGGGCAGAATCATTTGCTCCATGAAAAGATCCATCAACTTCCAGTTGGCTCTGGATTGTAATTTTACAACTGCTGCAGTCGCAGGTTCCACTTTTTACAGTGTCTCAGCTTTGCAGCTGATAGTTGTACTGTTTGGTATCATCAAACAGTTCAATAGCCGATTACCTCAAATCCCATAATCCAAAACACTTATGAATGATATGACAGCAAAAGTAGTCTATGCACTGTGATATCTTTCACAGTATGCTTGGTATGTGAAGTATTATGCAAAATGACACTATAGTACAATAGTTTAACAGGGCCAACTATACCCATGTAATATGTCATGATCTTCAGTGGCATCTAATGATGCTGGTCTGTCCAATAATATGTATTCAAAATTTGATGAGTTGACTGGGTTGTAGTTTATTATAGTTATTATAAATGTTCGCGTTTCGATACAGGCTGAAAATCTGTCAGCTTGCAGTATGAGCAATAAAGCTATTTGCAAGCGGAAGCGGGGTGACTGAAAAACATGGCTGCCTCCATTGAGCATACGTGACTTCAGTTGATTTTGAGTTACATTTTCATTTAAACTAGCAATAGTACTTCACAATATTCTTTAAATAAAAAAGTTGCCGCGATTTGGATATTACCATCTGCAGAAGTAAGTATTGATTATAAAGGCCCTGTCTTCACCAGCAGCATATTCGCCGGTTCGCTAGCATGTGCTAAAGTTAGCGACGTGAACACGCTGGAATTATTAGAACGCAATTGGCTGCATAGCCAGAAATTTAGCAATGTGTGAAACAAATATGTAATTTTTCAATTAATGCCTTTATTCGTGGTTTTGGCTTTATACTGTGGAAATAGATTCTAGTTGCGTCAATTAGCTTAACGTTTATTAAAAGTTGAAGTGCTATTTTTCCTCTGTCTAAACGCGCCACATGTCCTTTAGTGCGCACGCTAGGCTAACAGTCAGCGGCAAATACAGAGGGTGTACTTTATGCTTCTAACCGCGATATAAGGATAATTAAAGTAGACAATGTAAGTGTCTAGTTTGCCAAATGAGTTACATCAGTTCTCTGAAGCGAATGTGGTTTGTTTAGAAAGCTTGTTGTTTGGACCAGCTGGCTACTAGTTTGGTAACGTATATCGAGGATCTATGGTATTATGTCAATACCGACACGCTATGTAGCTATAGTATATGGCTGGAAAGCTACTTACAAGACGTATAGATGACATTATTGATGCATTTACAAGTTAAGGTCGTATTACGAAAGCCCAGCTGTTCCAAACAACCCAGAAATGTTTAAGAAACACTAAAACTATTGTTGTGGTGAGAGATAACGTTAGTGAGATTAAGTTTACGTGTGTGCGAGAGAGAGAAAATGTGCATGAATCTTGCTTTAACGGCATCTTGCTGTTTCTTCTATTCAGGGGGCAACAGAGCTAGACTGAAAGACTGGAATGGCTTCATTCAAACCCACACGGATTCCAGCCTATCCCAAGCTTGGGGAGAAAGTCACACAAGACACATTATACTGGAAGAATTATAAGGTATATGAAGAGACGATTTTCATTTGTGTTGTAGCATGAGTTCCCTGTGCTGTCCACTCACTTTAGCAAAAAAAATTAATATAAACAATTAGAAGTCTTGGATTCAATACTGTTTTCTTGAAGCATTATCACAAATGATAAATTCAATGTGAATAAATCATTTAATGATGACTGTTAAGGAAGTTTCACAGCATTCTGATTGTTTGTGTATAATCTGGCTAATCAGATGATATGCCTAAAATGAGGCTTTGAGGTGCTGGGGATGGCTTTTTGGTTCTCAGGCTTGTAAAATGTTTTTTGCCTTGGTTATCTGGAGTAATTGATTTCTCTTGGCTTATATATTTTTAGTTTGGTCATGCTGCCTATTTTATTAGCCTCCAAAGCTCTGTCTTTGGAAAGGGTCTCATTAACCCATTTGTGTGTGTGTGTGTGTGTTAATTGTTTTGCAGACTCCCATCCAGATCAAGGAATTTGGAGCAGTATCTACAATAGACTTTTCTCCTCTTTCCCCATACAATTATGCAGTCACTGCTTCAACAAGGGTATGTTTCCAAAATATGGCACTCCTAATTGCCCAACAGTTTGCTATCCCTGATTAACTCATTTGTCCCCATTCAGAGATTTGTTATTGGTATTTAATGAACACATTTAGGGTCATAGCGACAGATAGTTGGTTGTAAGATTTTGTGTACTAATGTGTGCGTTTTGTCTTTTCAGATCCACATATATGGGCCCTATTCGCAGGAGCCAGTGAAAACCTTCACGCGCTTCAAAGACACGGCCTACAGTGGCAGGTTCCGGTCCGACGGGAAGCTCCTGGTGGCGGGCAGCGAGGACTGCGTCGTCAGGCTGTTTGACGTCAGCGGCAGGGTGGCCCTCCGGATGCTTCGCGGGCATTCCAAGTAGGATTCCTGTCATTACTTCACATTACGTTACATTGTATTCATTCAGCAGCTCTTATGCAGAACAACTGACAATATAGCTGGTACATAAGTGTATATGAGGGTGTCGCGGTGGTGCAGTGGGTAGCTCTGTTGCCTCACAGCACCTGAGTTCGAATCCCGGCCTGGGCCTTTCTGTGGGGAGTTTGCATGTTCCGTGGGAGGTTATGTCTGTGGAATATGAATTTGTTTAACTCCTGCTTTTGCAGACTTTATGTGTTTGGAGTGGCCTTATAAAATTATGAAAGGTGGTTATTTTTGGAAGCCTTTGTAGTTTAAGGCATATCCGCTTCAAACCATGATAGCATTTAGTAAGGTTTTTTCTCCTTCAATCTCTTAACAGGCTAATTTAATTACTTACTGAATGTCTGTACGTTTTTCTCTTTCAGGGCAGTACATTTTACAGACTTTACCTCCGATCGGTTCCGGATAATATCTGGGTCGGATGACTACACGTGTCGGCTGTGGGACATCCCAAATTCAGTCGAGCTGGCCTCCTACAGCGAGCACACTGACTATGTGCGGTGTGGCACAACAAGCAAATTGAACCCAGACCTCTTTGTCACAGGTGAGCAGTACATCTATAGTTACTCAGGAGAAGTATAGGAGAACTTATACTAATAAATACAGCGAAAGTAAAATTAATTAAATTACTGTCTGCTTCTGTGAGGATTCCCAGATACATCCACAGCCATTTGTAACCCATATGGAAAAAAGCTTCTAATTAAAATAGTGTGGTCCCTTATTTTTATTATTTGTAATAATTGTATCATGCCGTGTCACTACATTTATGTGGTTGTTTTAATGACCATAGAGTATTCCATTGGAATTTATTACTCTTTTATTTTGGGTTATGTACATCCCTAATGTAGATCTGTAGGAATGTTTTTGTTTTAACCAGGTTAATCATGACTAGTCCAGACATCTCTGAACAAACACGTGCTTTTATTCTGTATTGTTTATTTAGCCCGGCCGTATTGTGCATTCCTTCAGTGGTATCTGCTCTGCCCCCACAGGCTCCTATGACCACACGGTGAAGGTGTTTGACGCGCGGACGGACAGAAGTGTGATGAGCATGGATCACAGCCAGCCCGTCGAGAGCGTCCTGCTTTTCCCTTCCGAGGGCCTCCTGGTGTCGGCAGGTAAATGTGGGACGGCTCACGCTTTATGACCTCAGACGACCATCAACTGGCCAGATACGGCCTAATGCCGTCAGTTACAGACTCTGCTGAATGTATCATCAGCAGGTTATGAAATTACGAGTGTACTGCAATGAATAAGTGCCTATCTGAAAGTCTGATCAGGGTGCAGTAGTGTGGTGTTGTGTTTAGGGAGCTCTCCTTTGAACCAGGATGTTGTGTTTTCAAACCCTGGGTGAGAGACTGCTTTTATGTAAGCCACATGGACTGCTGTTTAGTGAATGTGTGTGTACTGTGTACCTGTTTGAAATGCATACAACAAAATGAGAGATGCAAAGCAAGTTGCCTGTGGTTTGTCTTGCCTGCTAAGCAGATAAATTATTTAAAGTAGCTGACGTCAGTTGACCCAATCTCTCTTGAAAATGTATACGCACTGCAGCAGATCAACTCTTTCGTGGTGATCTTATTAGCCTTTGTAAACGGTGATATGCAAGCAGCAGAGCAGGGGTAGTTTCCAGGTCCTCACGGTTGCGTGGTCCTCTCGCAGGGGGGCGCTATATAAAGGTGTGGGACCTGCTCAAAGGGGGCCAGGCCCTGGTGTCCCTGAAGAACCATCACAAAACGGTCACCTGCCTGTGCCTGAGCAGCTCCGGTCAGAGACTGCTGTCAGGCTCTCTGGACAGGTGAGTGGGGAGCCTGGGGACTTATGGAGTCTGCATGCTTTGGAGCAAATTACAGAATGTTTAAACTATTGTTTGCTTTCAGGTATAGAGGCAAGGGAATATATAATGGGCTCTCTTTGTGGCTATTGGGGTGGGTGTGTTTTGGGAAGTACTTGATTTTGTAAACAAGATTGTGTACTGAACAGAACGGTAGATATTCAAGCATTGCTGTGAACAGTTTAAGGCCATTGATTCATATGTGTGTTTTTCCCCCTCAAGACACGTGAAAGTCTACAACACGGCAACCTACAAGGTGGTGCACAACTTCGACTATGCTGCCTCCATCCTGAGCGTTGCGCTGGCGGTAAGTAAGCGTCGTTTACGTCCAGATTCTGCGCGTTTCTGTACGTCTGCTTCAAACTGGCTCGTGCAGCGACCGTGCAGCTTGGCTGGTCAGTCGGTCACAGTTCCATGTGTGTGTGTGTGTGTGTTTAGCCCGACGACGCAGCCGTGGTGGTCGGCATGGCGAACGGAGTCCTGAGCGTGAAGCACAGGAAGTCCCCGGAGGAGAAGCCGGAGGCCGGGGGTGCGAAGAGGCGGAAGCCCACATACCGCGTCTTCGTCAAAGGGCGAAATTACGCACCGAAACAGGTGGGCCGATGACCTCATCTTTTTTTGTCCATCTTGTTTTCCATTTGATCGATAAGGGGAAATGCTTAGATGCTTCCAGGTGAAACGTATTGTTGTACCGAGAAACATAACAGTGAATTTTAATTTAGAGCCTATAGTGGGAAGCGTTCTCTTTTTTTTCTTATTTGAAGCCAACAACTACCAGTGCCTGCTAATCAGATGCAGGTTTAATATTCTATTGTCTTAATGTGAAAATACGCATGCTTGATTTCTTCTGTATCTAGGAGGACTTCTTGGTCAGCAAACCAGTCAGAATGCACCTGCAACAATATGACAAGCAGCTGAAGAGGTTCCAGGTCTCTAAAGCCCTGGACACAGTCCTGGAGGTGAGTCTTGCTATTTTCCGTGGTAACACAAGGAGATCAGTGGTCAAGACTGAACAAGAGCAACCATTTCAGGGTGCAGTTGTCCCTTCAGTGCCCTAAGTAGGCATTGCTCCAGGCACGAGAGGCAAAAACTGAAAACAGTGGTGGCAGAAAGTCACTGAGCTGCTATGATGGTCTTTATGGTTTGCAAATCATTCTCGTTTGGGTGGTCTTCAGCCAGGGTCCAGACCGAGCTACTCCTGTTTTAAAGGACTTCTGTGCCAGGCATCCCAGCATTAGAGCTACGGGGAAAACCTGGACCTGTTCCATGAGCCAAAGTATTTGGCTCCATAGCTTGTTCCTTTTACATTCTAGATTGCAGCGAAACCCGTATTTCAGTGCTTTTAATGCATTTTTGGTTTTGTTTCAAGATTTGTTGGGTAGTGTTCAGTGAATTTCTTCTCTAACCCCTGGGAAACTGTAGACCAGATTGACCCTGGTCTACATCCCAAGTAACACAAACCAGTGAATTTTGATCAGTGTGGTTAGCCACTTCACCCTTAGTTTAATTACAGGATTGCTTCTTTTAGCTAGTGCTGTTTCTCCTTACTCGCACAACATTTTTCATCGATTTTTCAGTGTCTGTGGGACTTAAGATGTTTTGTGAGTAATGTAATACTGTAATACTCGGCAGTCTAAAAACTTTTATAATGCATCGAATGTGCGTAAGTTTTGAGGTTTCAGCTCTTGCCTCGCATATTCAGACGTGTCCCTTCTGTCTCGCAGCCCCGGATTCGATCGAAGACCCCAGAGGTCACCGTGGCGGTGATGCACGAGCTGAACCGCAGAGGAACCCTGAAGAACGCCCTCGCCGGGCGGGACGAGAAGAGCCTGTCTGTCCTGCTCAGCTTCCTCATCGGGTAACGGCGAGACCCTTGTGCGGTCGGGCTGGGGCGCAACTCCTCTGCCATCGTGCTGGGGTTCGACCCCTCTTTGGGGAAAGCTTGTGGCGTCAGCATTGTAGCACACTATCCCATGGGTCTTTTCTTCAGCGTCAGCTCTTCCGTTTATCAGCAGCCATACCACAATTCTTTAATTTCCATCTAATTAAAGTGCTCCGCAAAGAGTGCGTATTACTCGATGTATATTATATATATATGGCAAGCAACTGAAAACCTTTGTGCCAATGTGTGAATTTTATTCTGTTTTCAGCCATATTGTAGATCCCAGATTTGCTCCAGTTTTGCTGAATGTTGCTGAGATGATTTTGGGTGAGTATAGATTGTGAATTTGTTCTGCATGGATATTGTGCCTATCTGTGTCACTTAGTTATGAAAATTTGCCACGCATATAGCAAATATGAGAAGAAGAAAAAAAAACAATAGCCAATAAAAGACAAGAATGAAGACCAAGACTTTAAATGCGAAGGTTTAAAATCCCACAACCAAATATGGACAAGTAGGATGTGATACAGAATCATACCTGTGTCAAGCTCCAGATATCTGATGAAGCATTATTTATGAAGTTGTGTAGTGTAAGGTGTTTATTAAGGTCCACGATCAGTCTTTTCCTACTCGTTCAGTTATGCCTAAGTGCAGGTTTGGATCCTCTAATGTCTTAAAGATGAGGTTGGACACAGTTATGGATTCATTATGCTAATTTAGCCTTTAATGCTGTGTGTTCGTGTGGCCAGACATCTATGTGCAGGTGGTGGGACGGTCGGCGGTGGTGGACAAGCAGATCGTGAGGCTGCAGGAGCTGATCGAGAAGGAAATCGACCTCGAGCAGGAGCTGGTTGAGGTGCTGGGCATGCTGGACACCCTCTTTGCCACCATGACAACCAAGAAGGAGGTGGCCACCCAAGAGAGCAGAGCCAATGGGGTGGCAGCGACTGGGGAGCAGGGCCCGAGCCTGCAGGCCTCTTGACCCCTTCAGACCAACTGCATCATGGGAATTGGTGTCAGCCGGCACTCCACTCCTGGAATCTCAGCAAGGAACCAGTGTACAGTTAAAGCAGAATCTCCCAGACACATGTGACTTTTCCAGATTACTGCCAAAAAAAAAGTGCGGTCAGGTGATCAGGAACGGTGGCTCACCATTTCCATATTCACACTGCAGCTGGACACTTTGCACTTGCAGGTTTAAGAAAATGGCTACAGTATGAAATTCTGTACTCTTATGTGAAAGGCGCTATGGAAGAGATGTCCTTATATGCTAACATATGTGTAAAGAATGTGTTGAAAACTACAGAAATTCCCTTTTTTTGTCTAAGAAATAGAACAGGAACGTGAATGAAATGTTGTTAAAAAAAGGTTTTGCTGCAATGCTTGTTCAATATTTGAATTCTACATATACCAACGGTAGTCCAAGTTTGATCTTCTCAAATTCTTGCATTTGAACACGTTTGATATGTTTAAATACATTTTCATCTAAGAGTAGGCTTTTTAAACATCAACAGTGAATAATGAATGTCCACATAGTGCTGTAAGGCAGCTGGTAATTATGATAAAAGTTCATGTTTCATAAATTTTACCTGCGCAGTAAACTTTTCTAAGATTGTTCTCAGTGTCTTGCTTTGGTGTTTTTGTCTTTAACACTCATATTGCACACAGGGTGGCACTGTAGTGCCATGCTGTTACCAGAAATGAGTTAAAACTCTGTTGAGGGGCTACCTTGGGTGTGGTTGAATTGAAATTTATTTGAGTAATATTATTCATATATACATTTTTGAAAGTTGTGGCTTTGTGATAAGGGAATACCTATGTTAATGCATCCCTATTTCTAGGAAAGGTGTGTGCCTCGGTATTGTCATTAATACTAATGATAATTGGTTGTTTGTGGAAATATGAGAACTTCTGTCTGAATGACCAAGCTTTGTTGTGTGCCATGTCGGTGTATACGCCTGCTGGCTCAAGCACTGCTTGTAGTTTGAGAATGTATTCAAGAAGACTGTGTGCTGTTACTTTTGGTTTCCAGCATGCTGTCTATTCATGTCCACCATACTTTGTCCCTGGAGAAAAGTGCTGTGATTGGGATGGGAATTTTAAATGAAACTCCCTGTGGCTTGAAATGAACAAACCCACACAAAAACCTGGACCATTAAAGCCATGCGTTTGTGCAGTTCACAAACTGCACCTTCGCCAGTCGCTTGGCTTGTGTCCAGCATCCAGTATTGCCATATGTTTTGTGTTACTTTCCATGTAGATGAAAGTGCCACAGCTGTTGCATGTTCGGTAGGGAAAATCCAAGCCACTGAGCATGTGCAGAGCCCAAAAATCTCAACATTATGAATCATGCTCATGCTTAGAAGCATCATAATACCTTCTGTGAATGAGCTGCATTTAACTGCAAGAAGTATAACCAAGCCTTGTACATTATGTAGGGTATTGTTAAAAGAAAGGTTGTCGAGGCCATTTAGGTATTCCCATATTGAAAGCTGTCCCCCTCCCCTTTTGTCCTCTTGTCAGGGTATCAATCATTCTTTTCACAATCGGAGCAAGGTGGTGGTTCTCCCACAAAAAGAAAGGTAAACCTCAGATAAGGCAGGTACGTGCCCGTTCAGAATATGTGCAAACCTCAGAGTATCAATTTCCCACAGACCTGATCCAATGATATCCCATATGGAAAATCCAGCAATATGATGTATGCTTAAATACTCAAACTTAATACCCAAACCAATATAAATGAATTTGGTTTATGAAGCTCTTGTGAAAGACTTAAGTTGCATCGTGGCATAACCATGCCATACTTTAAGCTGCTAGGAAGAAGTTAGTTGTTCATACTTATAAGGCTCATTATATTACCAGTATATAGCACATGGAGGACATCGACAAATTGTAAAGCACTATGACGTTTAAAGGTAAATAATGGACATGGTAATTTAAGTAAACTGGACAGGGCACACTTTAAATGAGCTCATTGCTGATAGTCATGTATTTTCCCACGATGCTAGAACAAGACTGACAGCTTTTGTTCCTGCTATTCTATTCGGTTTGTTATCTGATATTACTAATTATGTGTAATAGACACAGAACGTGACCTCTGAAGTCTAATGGGCCATTTGCATTCAAAGCATTGTGGGTATCACAGGTGCATCGTAGCTCCACCTTACACAGGGGATGTCTTCAGGCAAGCAGAAGATTTATGACACTAACATGACAGTAAAAAGTTGTTCACTTTGATGTGGGTAAAGCACGGTCTTTGGTGCTCTGCAAAAGGTCATGTTATTCCATTACGCAGATGTACATGTTTGTTTATGTATATTAGAGGATAATTCATCAGCTGAGATTTGAAATTAACTTGGAGAAAAAACTGCCCTGAATAAAATTTAAACAATAATCATGTTCTGATAAGACAGTTCTCCCTGTAAAATCCCCCATGGTGTCACCCTGCTGTGCGAGCTGTTTTCAGTAATTGTACTTCCTGTGTTTGTCTATTCTTCCATGAATCCACTCTATGTGCACTCGTGTGCCAGCCCACCCTTGGACTGATCCTAAGCTTACTATGGACAGAGGTGGAAAGTCCAGGGGTCATAAAATGCCATTTGTTTTTTTTCACCCCTGAACGACTGATTTCGGAGTGTAGCACAGTGGGTAAGGAACTGGGCTTGTAACCGAAAGGTTGCAGGTTAGATTCCCGGGTAAGGACACTGCCGTTGTACCCTTGAGCAAGGTACTTAACCGTAATTGCTTCAGTATATATCCAGCTGTATAAATGGATACAATGTAAAATGCTATGTTGTGTAAGTCGCTCTGGATAAGAGCGTCTGCTAAATGCCTGTAATGTAATGTATTCACATGATTCTCCTCCTGATGAAATGTGCTTGCATCCGTGATGACAAACGAGGGATTGTATTATACTTGAACTGTACCTTTTGTAGCTAGTGAACGTCTGAAAGGACCTTTCATAATTCATATGAATATTTACATCAAGTAGCTTATGTATGGTAGCCTACTTTCCCATTCGAGTTTGGTTTTTATCATTTTTAACGTTGGCCTATTGTTTATGTCACAAAATCTAAACAGTTGGAAGACAGTACCTTATTATTATTATTATTATTATTATTATGTCATAACTCGCTTTTCATTCTTCCGATGCACACCTGTAGAGGGGGTTAACCTCCTGCTGTCATCTTTCATCCCGAAGTGAGGTTTCTGCCAGGTTTCTATGCTAACATGTGACGCTGTTATTGTGCGGCTCTCCATGTGACCCGCCAACAGCCTGCTGCCAATGGACTGGCTCGCTTCGTGCAGTTACATCAAGCCAGGGCAAGATCGGCTGGTGGTCTCACGGGCGCTTTCAGTGTATAATGGGTTATGTTTGACTTCCTCGGAGCGTACCAGAATCTCACACGAACTGAAACGCATTTTGTGGATATAATTTCATTATTTACTACCACTGATATATATTTTCGCTCTACATTGATGAATAATGTCATTCATTTCAACTGCATAAAGTGCTGTGATGTGGAAGTTATAATTGCCAGTCGGCGGCATAGACCAACTCAACAGGCGGGCGTGTGAATTGAGGTAATGTGCATTTTTATTGTAGCCGACAGAAAGAGTTCTGTGCGACTTCTTTATATGCTTTTCAATTACTTTGCGAGATTAATCTTGAAGCGATAGTCTGAATGTAGCACTTGATCACAACTGCACATTTTACCACGTCACCTTTATCAGCGTTTTTAAAAAAAATAAATTTTATCCATTACAATGCTAAGTTTGTGTTGGATATCAACTAGCGTTAAAATTACTGGTTTCGTAGGCTACGTAGACGAAAACGGTCCTCACTGGGTGGCAATTATCAGCAGCGGTTCAGAACGTGAAGTGTATTTTAGTCTAGAAGCTTGATCCTCTTTTGAGTTTGTGTATTTTGTTTACGCGCATAAGTCCCCGACACAACCAGTTATTGACGCATTAATTGAACCATGGACCTGGGAAACATATTTATTTGTTTGTTTGTCGATTGCCAAACATGTATTGACCATATTTTGCAAACAATGGACCATGTCAGCTGATCAAAATTTATCATCAGCATTGTTGACCTCAAGAGGCATCTAAATGCCGTTCTGGTTCTTTGTCCAGAAGTCTGTTACTGTTTTGTTGAATTTAGGGTGAATTCTGTGTTGAGTAAGTGTCAGATTATGTGCATCGAAACTATCTATAGAAAAAACATCGCTAAAAGAAAGGCTGTCCTATAATATTTTTATGCTACATTATTCTGCGGTGGGAAGTTTAAAAAAATCTCTTGTGATCAAAGCATCACAACGACTGCCTCTAGATTGGTTACATTTATCCTTTGAAATAGTCGCTGATGGGTGTCACGACATCACCAAAGTAAGCAGTGAATAGTGATGTTGTGTTAAAAGTGAAGTAAGTTATCTCACAAAGTGTATAGACCGACTGATTTTCCCCACTAATGCCCGGAGAGCTGCTAAGGCTCTGTTAGTCTTAACGTTCTCTCTCTGTAATGCCATGGCATAACTACAGACAGAACATTAAGGATACAGCTCTTTCTTTCTAAAGACTAAAGTTATGCTAAACAAAGGTAGCCGATTCCAAACAAAGATGAGAGGATTTAAGTTCAGAATTTCCCTGCTAGGCCGTCTCGTGCGACAAGTGTGTGTAAATCCTTGGTTCTCCTCACGCGACGATTTGCTGAGGTGTAAGAGGGAGATGAAGTGCAGAGCTTCCCTAGCCTAAAATCTGGAGCCATGGCCTCATGGTAGACTAAGCCTGTCCTTAGCGCTGTGGTGAAGAGCAGTCTAACATTAGACATACTAATCATTGAGCCTCTGTGCTTCCCAATCATCTGTGTTGTGAAAGAAAAGCAATTGGTGAAGCCTATCCATTCTACTTATAGCAATAATAATAATAATAATAATAATAAATGATGGGAAGGACAGGGAGTGCATGGAATTCAGGGAGTGAATGGTGTTCCAAAAGCTGGGTGCCGTGGAATGCCACGCACTAAATATTTTAAATTAATTGATATTAGAACATTTTGACTCACTGTCTGGCAGTCATAACCTTTGTACTTGCTCAAAAGAAAAGACATGCCATGCATACCTTTCCAAATTGCATTCAGATTCCTCCTGTTTGACATGTTGCTAACCTTTTGGATTGATGGATGGCTTCATTTCCTTAGATGCCTTTGAGTTTTTGTTTTATTCATACAGTTTTCTTGGCAACATCTGTGGATTGTCTTCATTCCAGGTGTTTCATTTTCTTCTACATTTAAATCTTTGAGATGTCTACAACAAAGACAATGGTGCCCAAAAGAACACTTGTACCGCTCCCAGTGCTGATGATGCCACAAGTGTAGTGAGTCAGTATAATTTCTGAGTTCATCCATGCAGAATGGTATGGATGGCAGTTTTTGTCAAAGTAAAAGAAAAAAATGTGTTTCCGAAAATGTATGCTAAGGCTTTTTTATAGTAGTGACAGTGTTTTGTAATAGATTGGACACTGGTGTCCTAATGGAAAGATTGTAGCTTTGATTCTCAGCTGTGATGTTCTTGTTGTATCCTTAAGCAAGGTGACTGACCTGAATTGCTTCAGTAAAATATATGTATTGAATGTCGTTTATATGAGTTACTCCGGGTAAGTGTATGCTAAATGGCAAAGATAAAAAACAATTGTTTCAATAATCTTTTTGTGGCAGGGGGATACCACATAACGTCAAAGGAAAATTGGATGATGTTTATTATATAGGCCCATGAGAGGCACTTTAGGGAGTAGGTTCCTCCTCTGAATTAATGTATCTTTGTGCGTAGCCTGTTCCTGGTCAGGAAGTGACTGACGGGCAGTGCAGGACCCGTCCTGGCGCACAGGAAGTCATGTCGGCCAGGGACAGGACCAGCGGGCTTGTTTACAGAAAAGCGCCGCCAGACTGTATGCCTTTGTCCTGATGACATCACCAGGCCTGGTGTTAAGAAGTGCGGCGTAGCTCTCTGTACTTGTAAAGTGCGCTCCATACCAGACAACATATATATATATATATATATATATATATATATAATACAAATCTGTGTGGGGAAAAAGACATTGGCACTAACAGTAAGAATACACAGCATTTTTCAGATTATGTAACATATATCACTGGGTTACACTGTAGCCTTTAATCTTTTGGTGCTTTTATCCACAGATTTACTATACCTAGCTTGAGAAAAGTCAAGTCTGTTCATTCATCAGGAAACAGTTAGGAGTCTGTTTCTGTGAAACAAAATGCAGTGAAAATATTGAAGGAAAGTGTGAGCCAGGCCAATCATTTGGGAATAATATGCCTTTGAATATAATCCTTCGTTTGTCAAATTTCTCCCTAATGTTACTTAAGATTAATATTTGCAAATATTTTCTTATATTTAATCAGACAACCTCTGAATAGCTTCACTGAATAGCAAATGTATGCACATAGCATATACATTGTAAATTTCTGCTAAATTCTTATATATTTTCCTGGAATATTTATTGAATATTGTTTGTGTGGAAGTGGAAATCGACATCTTGTAGTTTTCATATTTACATGTCTTGTAGAATTAATCATATCTTCAAAAAAATCAATCGGTGTTCATCATGATCGGTCAGTTGGGTTTCTCAGAAACTCTGTACAGACCCAGCCCAGCAGGGTGGACGTGGACGTGGATTAAACAAGTCTGCTCCTCTATCGTTTTTTTTTTTTTTTTTTTTGCAGATGCTGAGGAGATGGAGCTGAGCAGAAGAGAAGTGCCTCTATATGTAAGTAACCACTCTCCTACCCCCCAGTGGCCCGTAGGCCTCCCACTTAATTGAGTCACAGCTGAAACCCTAGACCAGTGGGGCATTGTGTCTCTGTCGCCAGGGAAATACACCTGATTCTGCCTGATTTCTGGACGATGAAGCGTATTCACAGCCTGGCCTTCAGACAGGCTTTCTAGCGGGTCCACGGGGTGCTGGGGTGGGGCGTGCGGGAGGAGTGGGGGGGGGGGGGGTTGAGGCATGAAAGGCAAGCAAATAATTAGCTGTTTGTTGGCTTTATGGAGGTGAGCCCTTGAGCTATAAAGGTGCGCTTATGCGAGGTTGAAACCTGTTGTGAGTGGGAACAGCTGTGAAACTGGGGTTCGGTGTCGAGAGACCGAAATGTTTTATCATTTTATTTATTTTAGTTTTGTGGAAATTGTGGCATTTTTTTCCCCCCCCTTGGTTGGTTTCTCTGCACCTCTGTGAATTCTTGGGTGGTCTGACTGGCACCGTTCACAGAATGCTTCATGGCCTAATAGGCCCTTTTGTTTTGCTGTGTAACCAGTTCTTGGGAGAGGCAGGCCGTAGTAGTGTTCAGGCACCTCATTCGCCTCCTGTTGCCTGCTTGTCCCGAACGCTTACCTCTTAAAACCAGATGACTAATGGAAATGGGCCATGTCTTTGTTCTATAAGAACCACATTGTATAAACTCCTTTTCCATTTACCAGTTTTTTCTTTTGTCTTCACTGCAGTACAGATTTTTTGTTCATAATCAACGTAGGTTGGTATATAGGGTAAATGGTTAGGGAACTAGACTAGCTCAGAGGTTGTGGATTTGATTCCCAGCTTGGGTATTACTGTTGTATCCCTTATAAAATATACTTATACAAGTATATCTTAAGTGCATTGAATGTAAAGAATGCAACCTTTTAAAGTTTCTCTGGGTTAGAGCTGAATGCCACAATGTCATGTAAATGGCTTCATTCTGTGTAAATGTGCTACCATTGGCATGCAAATATTTATTATGGATAGTCACAGAGAGTTAGACTTAAAATAATCTCCGTGTGACTCGCTGGCAGTGGAGAAAATCCACCGAAAAAATTCACGGCAAGTGGCGTGTGCACATTCGTCTCTGAAACAGATGTGGCTGCAGTCTGCTTTTGAGAGCCCTGAGAAGCGGCCCAACGGGCAGAACTCACGAGCCGTCTGATAGCTTGCCAGAGCAGTGTTTGCTGGGACTGCGTTTGGAAATGTGTTGACCCCCCCACGCCCCGGCGCTATTGGCTGGCTGTGGGGCATCACCTGGTTCGGGAGCCCATGTGCCAGGTTGTGGATGAGAATGAGAGGAATGCCTGAGGTGTGCTTGAATCCAGAGCTTCTCTGGCAGAGAGAGCCTCACACAGTCAGCGTCTGGCTGGGGGCACAGCATTCTGCAGTTTTTATATAAACCGATTGGATAAATGCTGTCGCTTCCATAAAAAAAATAATGACCGTAATAGCATTGCAGATTGGGTTGCTTGACCTGTCTGTGATCTGTCCATGCCATAGCAGAGAAGCTATGTCAGAAGAACTGCAGTTTATCTCCTTTAGAATACATTGGGATTTAACGCTGTTGTCACTTTCCTGTGTCATTCATTGTCGTGGTAAGAGCTTAACTGGCAGTACCTAGAGCCAACCCCTCAACTGCCCTCATGAGGAGTTACTTTGATGAAATGAAAACGCATATGTCTTATTTGCATTAAATTGAACACTGTCAATGTTGAATTGTTCACCGAATCAAAGTACATTTTGTTTCTAATACAGTGGACATATTGTCATCATAATGAGCAAGTAAAATCCATTAGCCTTTGAAGATTTACGGGTTCAACTCTTAATAGGTTTAAGTGTTTCAATCTGTACTTCATCAAGCCTAATTTTGCAGGATTGTTTATGGATATTACGTCCGGGTTGTTACTTAGTGTTCTTTCAATTCAGAAACTCATTTACCTGATTAAAATGTTTACTCCTTGAAAATGTATTCCAGTAGCAGAATTGCATGGCTTTGGATCTGAAATTTAAAGTGGTCTTGTGCCAGAAGAATGTATGTTATTTTATTAAATATTTAGCTATCATGGTTACATTTTTTAGAAGATTATATGGGGACAGCCCAGTCTGGTATGTTCCCTGGATTCATGGCGAAGAGTATATGAAATATTTCTCTGAGATGTTTTTTTTTTCTTTGAGGATTCATTGCCTTTAAACTCATGTTATGTAACAAGCTCAACCAAGGTTGTGTTAATTGGTGGTGATTGGGCGTGAACGTGGTGTGTAATCTGACAAAGGAATTTATGGGGGTTCACGCGGGGATAGCTATTGTTACGCTGCTTATGCATGGAAAGAATGCCAGCTGGACTGCCTTACATTCCCAAGCACAGTTCTGGATGATATAGGATACGTTACAGTACATTGCTTGCTGATGTAACCACAAAACCATCATGGCGTCTCGTAATTGTGACCATTAAAATAAATCCAAAACTGAAGAAGAGGTTTATGGCAGGAATGCTTTGAAGCAAAGAAGACAAGACGAGTAGATGATCTGTGGCCAAATTGGGGAGAATGCTGGACTTGCTGATTTTGATCTCTTTGCTTACTTAAATCACGTCTGTAGCCTGATTTCATTTTAACTCTGTGGGGTTTGTTGAGCCACCAGTGAACACCTACATCATTGTCAGTAAAAATATGTGGTTGGTTTGTTATAATGATATATTATTTATAATGAGTGGAAACATGTCGATATGGTCACCTGGTTAATAGTGTGTGTCTGCACTGGCATATTTTGCTAGGTACAAATGGCTCTTAAGCCTAATTAGTTTTTTTTATGACTTGGGGTGACTTTGTATGACTTGTTTGCTTGTTTCTTGTGTTTCCTGGGAGTTTGTGCATGTGCAGAGGGCTTTGGCGTTAACATCGTTTCTAAATGGTACAGCATGTGTATGATAAATTGCGCATCGCTGTGCCTTAATCTAATTTAGCTGGATAAAGACGCAGTTGTTTCTTTACTATTTTGCTATTGAAACACATAAAAAAAGGTTTTAGTGCCAATCTCAGAAATAATAAACCAGTTCAAGTCTTCATTTTGTGTCTTCTTGTGCCTTTGTCTAGAAGTAGCCTAAGTCTTACAGTGTATTGATTCTTTTTGAATCCTGCAATAAGCCAACAGAAGTAGTGTGCCCAACAGCTAATACATTTGGTTCAGAAATCCCATATGATTGAACCATAATGCTGTCTTGGTAAATGGAAAGCAGTTTATGCCGTTTTTACTGTTACAGTTCCAGTTTCTAAAGTGTGGGTCAGTACAACTGCAACTGAATACAACTGTTTTTAAAGCAACTGCCTATCCTTTACGTACAGTCAGTGTTGGCTGACTGAATGTTCAATGTTGTAAGCTGGATCTAAGTATTGGACTAATTGCAGCTAATCACTAAGCAAGGAAACAGTTTATTATGACTATTCCCTCAGTGTCACTTCCTGGCTGTGACAGGAAATCACAGGGGTGTGCTACTGCATGTAATAGCCTACACGATACACGCTCTGCTGAACTAATGTCTCGCAATTTTCAAGGATTTTACCATTAGTGTCTGAGTCTTTTTTAATGTAAAAATTGAACAAGGAAGAGGTCTATTCTGTACTATGAGTGCTTGTGACTGTGAATCAGTTTGGCTGTTTCATTAACTCATAAATCTAGTCATACATTTCTCCTTTTGTTATGAGCTACTGCAGGTAGCCAGAATTTCATTTGCCATTCTGTGCATGCGTTTCCTCATGGGGAATCGTGTAACTGTTGCGCCCAGAGCAGGTTCCTATGATACAACCTGTGGGTAACACAGTGGGGAATGCAAAAGTGTCTGCTTCAGTCCCCCTGAGGTAACTGCTAAAGGTCGTGCAACAATAGTGTTTCAGGATATTCATAAACATCAAAAGTGCGGCCATTTTCTCTCATGAAAGAGGATGCCCTTTTGGTAAAGCTGTTTTAAAACCAGCATCTATGCTGTCATCTTCTCTAGGTTGGGGGAATGCATTCTCGAGACTTCATCCTTGTTTAAACTGGGGTGACTGGAAAAAATTAGTAACTACTACACAGTCCAGCCTCATTGTGAGGGGGGAAAATTAAATTTGATTTCAGTTGTTTGCTCCCCTCTGAAATCTCCATACCTGTATCCACACCCAACCACGTCATACATTGTATGCTTTGTTCATGGAAGAACCATAGAAATCACGTGGTTTAGTCTGTCCCCACCAGTGGCCTTTTTCTCTCTGCTTCCCCCCAAAATCCAGCCAAAAGCATCACTCTGTGCTCCCTTCCCATTGTTCTCTGACATCAATATAGCAGTAACGTATTTATAAAATGGAGGGCTTGTTTTTCTTTTTGAAGTAACGGAGAGCTATGCTGTCTCAGTGCCGATAGGAACAGTATTGGTGTGAATGTTTAAAAACTTTACATTTTAATTAATTGCTAAAATTTTGATAATTCACTTCACTCACAAATAAAAAATCATGCATCAATTCCAAAGCTTTTTGTAAGAATCTGCCCTTTAGGAATGCTGAAGTATAAAGAATTTATGGCTTATGAATGATATTATAAAGGACATGGAAAGCTGAGCATGCTATGTTTTGTGTAAAATTTATGTCTGCATTGTGTACAGAAAATTGCCGGGCCTTGAATTTGAGCCCACAGCCTGCCCCCCCCCCCCCCATTCCAGTGTCCGGTCCACTACTAGTGTGATTCCCCCGAGCACAGCTTGCAATCTTTCATAGGAAAACAAGTTCAGGTTTGACAGGAAAAGCAATTTGCCGCGATAGCTTGAGTGGCCGGAGTACTGTAGTCTGTGCACGGGGGTCATGTGTCGGTCACAGCAGGGAGGCGTAGTCTGGTAATAACCCAGTGTCTGTGAGTTCCCTTTTCACAGTGCCTTCAGTTAGATGACAATTCTTTATATGTCCAATTCATTGCCTTTCTGACAGCCTGCAGCAATTTGCAGGCAGCGTGAATGACTTTTTTTTTTTTTTTTTTGTCTGACTTGAATTACGGTCATAATTTGTACCCACCCATCTCGTTTCTAGCAGCCTCTACAGATACTAATTACAGGAAGAAACTAAACACCCATTGTCGGGGTCCCCTCAGAATGGGGAGAGAATCGCGGGCATTCATTCACGATCCTGAAAAACAACTTTCGCTCCAGAGACGGAGGGGAGTGCAACGTGTAGTTTCCCACACGAAAGGCCTTCAAGGATGTGTTTTGCTTTGCGACATCATTATTTTTGAAGGATCTTCAAATCCAGGAAGTGGAAGAAATATCCAGATCCAATGAAGAGAATAAAATGAATCCACCCGTAAAAGAAGTTAAAAGACTGCTGGCAGAACAGTGGGTGGCCACCTTGGTTGGAAGAACTTTACACTGTTATAACATTATTTATCTAGTATGTGCAGCATATTATAATAAGACATTTACATTATATATCATGCAATACTCTGTGCTCCATAGAAAATGTTATCTTTTCTTTATTATTTTATTTAAGAGGGATCATGCCCATCACAACTGTTGTGGCAGAGTCACCTCCATAGCAAATGTTATCTGCAGTTCCCAGACAGGAAAAACATTAAAATACAAATCACACTGCTAATACAGAAATCAAAACAATTAAACAAGGATGAGACATATATACAGTATCAACACCACATATAGAAAAACACTGACACTTTAGCAAACCCTTTCAGAAGGTTTTTGAGTGCAATACCAGACAAGGAAATAATGTATTTATTTTCAGGTTTCACTAATCCCCCCACCCACCCCCCGACATGTTGTTCAGGAACATTGGCGTCATGCTGTTATTGACCTCATGGTTTTATATTACTGCCGGACACCTGTTTAGCTGCCGTGTTCCCCATCCACTGTCACAAATATTTACATGAGCAGGGCAATACATTTGCCCTCCAGGTTACATCATTAGTAACTACTGTTTTGTTGTTGGCCTTCAGTTATGTACAGGTATGTCACAATTTTAAAAGCATACGTTAGAGAACCGGCAGAAATGTAGCTCTGATGTGTTTACAGCAGTAGTGCAGCATTGCATTTGTCTGCTCCCTGTGTTTCCAGCTATTTTGAATTACAAGCTGGCAGGACACTGTAACAAGGAAACTGAGTCACCAGTCTCAGTGTATGACTAGATCAGTATATTGTGCTGCTTAGTCCTTTGTGACAAAACAGTGCCACAAAACAGCTATAGTGTCATAATCTTTACGAAAATCTTTGGTCTGAAATGGAAACTTGATGTTCCTTTCAGTGCTGAAAAATATCCCTTTAAAGGTTTGTATTTAGAGGGATATATGAGGACCACACTGGTAGTAATGATCAGTGCTTTACAAAGGTCCCGAAAACCACACTTAGAAATCACAAGTGCGTAGTAGTGGCTCTGTGAAATTAGATGAACGCATTTCCTATGCACGAGGGACATCTTGCCCTGGTCTCGTCTAGTTTCCACGGTAACCTGTGATTAGCGACAAAGTGCAGTTCCCGTAAAGGACACCCCCTCATTCCCACTTGCCCCCCTATTTAAGAACATAAAGGGCCTGTAACTACCATCACAAATTTGCTGCGATCGGTTCTTTTTTTCTGCATTTTCCTCGAATAAGCAGTCTGTGCTATTCAGGCTGTGACCGTTCTTACTGCTGATATTACCTCTGCTTCAAGTAAAATTAGCAGCTTTAGATTAGAAAATGTCCTGATCCCAAATGCCAAAGGTAAATGATGCCAACTCATCAGCAGAGAACCAGGGGAGATATAAAAAAACAGTCCATGGCTATTTTTATTGCCTTTCAGGGTGAGTCCAAGAGGGGGTTTTCCATCTTCCCCTTGTTAAGTACAGCCATTGATGTAAGAGTTTGGAAGGCTGTCAAAGTCTGAATCCGATACCCCAGCCTGCAGCCCTGCGTTATTTGACAGTTATATTCAATAACTCGGCAAGCGATGACTTCTGTTCTAGAGCATTATGGGAACAGTGTGTGCTTCAGCATGTCTGAGCTATATTATGCACTGCTGTATCGAAGAGAATTTGATCACAGAGCTCCCTTGTCAGAATTTATTAAAGTCAACAGGGCGGAGGGGGGCGTCTATTAGATACGCTCTGCACTTACCTCCAAATCAGTACATGATTTTTTGGAAATACTTAACTACCTATACGTTTTGTCCTAACAACATTTCAAGGTCGGTGTTTCTTGTGACCGATGCAACTTATTCACTCTCGCTATTTTGAAATGAAAAAGCCATACTAGCCGACTGCCAACGTAGTGACTTGTTGTGCACTTTCTATTGCAGAAGGTTAACAGTGCATATCTAATTCAGCCAAAGGTATGTCAGCATAGAACTGATGATGACCTGATAATCTCACAAATGTCTCAAATACAAACTCAGGTTCAAGTTCTCACCCATGTATCTACATAGCTGCCTCAATGCACCTCTGTGTTTAGCCTCCCAAAACATGTTATGTCTGTTTCTCAGGGGCAGGTGAAGGTCTATGCAGTGCTGCAAACATCAGATCCTATCCCAGAGGATGCAGAGGTCTACATGGTGCTGGAAGGGTCCACCCTAGACCACATCACTGCAGCTCAGAGGAGCAGCAAGGGATGCATGCTGGGATTTGTAGTCCCTGGTGAGTCTGACTATAGCAGTTTTGTTTGCTATAACTCCAACAACTCCAAGATCACATATGCCTTATTCTGCTTAACTCACACAACTTTGTTGTTCTGTAGTGTACCCCAACATGCTCTTCTCCTGCACCCCTCCTCTTTATTTTTCTCTCTGTCTGTCTGTCTGTCTCTCTCTCTCTCTCTCGCTCTCACTCACACTCTCTCTCTCTCTCACACACACACACACTCAGTGGTCTCACAAAAAACTCAGTGACCCTCTCAACATCAAAAAACCGAGACTGTTGTGTCTGACAGTCGTTGAGATGGACGCTCGATCTTATCACAATTTCCTTTCTGTTGGAAACAATCACTGCTCTATAAACAGTGCCACCCCTGTTTAAGCCATCCAGGCTGGTGCTCTGGCACAGAAATATCTGCAGGGTTTGTGGACAATGCATTAGAGGGAGGGATCGTTTGTACTCAGGGGAGTGTGTACTAAAGCGAAGCTCTGTAATAATGGAGTTCTAAATGAAACAAGTTCCAGTTGCTTTACCAGTGGCGTTAGCTATTGTTATAGCTAATGCGGTAGCGACCAGAAACTGCCAATGTCACCAGCTGCTATGGTATTTGGGACAAAGTCTGTACCAGAAAAGCCCTCTCCTCTCATGGATAATGTGGAACAGTGAGGCTGTGAGGTCAGAGGGAGCTTTGCTCTTTTTGAGCTGGGAGGAACCTGGCAGTCTTAGATGAGATTGGAATGGGATTCCTGTCTCAGTAGCTGTTGCGAAGCTAAGAGTTATCACATAATTGATTCAAGTTGGCCTTATTGCACATTTTTAAACAGTTGCAGGTTTACTGTGGCAGTGTTTTGTTGACAATGCTAATTGAATTCCTCCAATGTTTTGCTACACATCTGCCAATTACAGGTTTTATTCATTGCTGTATATTCACTTATGTGGATTTCTATTTAAGTTGTAACCTTTTTTAGTGTGTTTAGATGCATTTCCATTGATTTCACCTTCAGATGTGTCGGGTAAGGTTACCATCCTGTACAACACAAGATGATAAAAAAACAAACCCATTTGTTCCTCTCTAGGTCATAACCTATTGGAGACGGTGTCGGCCACAGCCTACATCTACACCGCGGAAGGGCCGATCTCCTGCCAGCTCCAGGCTGCCCTGGAGTACGTCCAGGATGACGCCCAAGAGCTGTCCGAGTTCCTGGTCACTCACTGCCACTGTCTGAGCGCCAGCGGTTCCCAGGACGTCCTGGGCAGGTTTGGCCTCCAGGACGAGGTGGCCCGCCGAAAGATGGACGAGTGCGTGACGCGGGCCATGGCCAACCTGGATTACCCGTACACGTGGAACGTCCTGGGGAGCCAACCCGGAGAGGGTATGTTTTGGGCTGTTTGAATGGATCTGGTTGTCCCTTAGTAATTTTGTTACATTCTGGGAAGCCAACCTGGAGAAGGTACGTTTTGGGCTGCTTGAATAGATTTGGTTGTCCAGTAGTCATTTTTTACATTAGCTGTAGCCGGTTTAATGCCACACTTGACAAGGTGAAGGGCGTGCTCTTGTTGTTTGGTCTTGTGGATCAAAGATTGCATACGTGGGACTGGATGGATGTCTCCTTTGAAACGCCGAACTTTGGAAAGGTTGTGATTCAGAAAGGTTTTCAAAATTAATTGGGTTTTATGCTGCTCATGGTGCATTTAATTGCACATTCAATGAGTAACTACATGCTTGTAACCAGCATGAACCGGTTTGCTGACGTTAAATTCCACGTTCCCTATTTTGGACCAGCGCCAAGTAATTATAAGTTTCCCCTTTTAGATTTCTGAGATTACAGAACATTTTTTTTTGCATTAAACCATGTTATACAGGTTAGAATTAGCGGCAGACATGCATCGTGACCCAGTAAGCCCAGTACACGTCGTACGGTTTTAGAAAATCGTAAACAGGTGTGCTGTGAGTGTACAATAGGAATTGGCTGATGTAGAATCAATTTTGTAAACACCTACGGCAGAGACTACCTATGATTATTATTTGGAAGTAGTCTACTATGATGCGTGTTGTTTTCTTCCTTGTTTGAGTAGTGGTTTACAGGCATAACTACCAGAGGCTTGTCTGGGTTGCTGTTTATGTTGGGTAGGTCCCTGAAATTCACTTCTTTTCTCCTCGGCTATTTTGTGTTTGTGTTCTGCATTTGTGCACTGTTTTTGTTATGTACATTTTTTACACATTACTCTTTCTGCTTCTTATGTTTCTGCTGAAACCAACTTGTGGCACATGTTGTTTAATGGAAAATGGCACTAAACATGTTACTTGGTGGGGGAAAAAAGTTTTGGACTCTCCAGTGATTGACTTGCGTTGCGAGCACCTACAAACTTCAAGTGTGTGAACTTGACATCCTGCATGGTGTGTACTGCAAAAGTAATGCATTTTCTGTGTGTATGTGTAATAACAATAGAAACGTGTCGGCTGTTTTTAGGGCTAAATTATAGCTAAATTTGTTCTGTGTTTTCCAGTTCCTCAACTTGAACACTGTGTACAAAAGAAAAAAATCTGATCACATGGTCAAGAGCAAAAAAAAAGCATGCTTTCTTTGTGGGGTAATTATAGCCATTAATGGAAAGAAAGAAGATTAAGTGGCTAGAGGTTTAAAAAAAGGCAGTTAATAGTGCTCCCATATCCTTTGCTCAGTTATAAAAATAAAATCTTGGTAAATCTCTGCATGGTAAGACTGCCTAATTTGCTATTAGTCTAGTAAAAGCTTTGCTTAAAACCACTGACATTTGTGCAAGAGAGATTAAGAACTCTGGAAATTGTTCCTTCCTTTTTTGTATTAAACTTTTTAGTCTTTTACTCATTTGTTATTGTTTTGTTTGCCACATTTTGTTTGCCTACACTCTGTAGAGAATTGTCATTTGAGGCCACAGTTTTGTAAAAATAAATAAATAAATAATACATACAATATGGGGAATAAAACAGGAAAGTTTTGAAAGATATATGTCATTTGATCTTTTATTCTTCTAAATGTTATTTTTATTAATGAGCTTAATCACTACTGGCTTGTTTTGTTTTAAAATTGGATTTCTTGTGCGGCTGCAGCATTATTACTGAAAGTGACCATTGCTATGTCATGTGCGGGGCTGCTTGAAATGCATTGCAGCCAGCGAAGCACCAGGCAATTCAATTAGAAAGGCGGTTATAAGCGGGAAGTAGCCAGAGGGTACAGCCAGGGTTAAATGCGCGTGGACTTGTCTCTTTAACATAAAGAGCAAATCTAATTTGCCGTTAATGCGATTATGGTAGTCTGTTTTATGACAAGTCACAACAAACGTCTCAATAAAATGCTGGCAGAATTACTGCTGTGAGGAAATTAAATTTGCGGGCACTTGCTGCCATGTTCCAGACTCTGTACCTCTACTGTATACAACACAATCTCGGCCTTGATTATGTCTTGTGAGCTAGCATTGCTAAAATAGTATGCGCGGAGTGTTCCAGGAATTTTAGGCCTATACAAGCGCACCGCCCTGGGACTATTGATTGGAGATTGACAAACTTGTTCAAGCGAGCCACGGTGCTTTTTGTTTTTCTTTTATCCAAGCCCTTAAATACTTAATTGGATCAATTTTTGAACTGGTACAGATGTTCCTGTGTATAGTGTTTCTTTAGAATGACCATAGGATCTCATTCACCTCATTCAACTGCTAATTAGAAGAATCAGCTGTGCCAAATTAGAGTTGCACTGAAAACCCTCAGAGCGGCAGATCTCCAGGAACAGGGCTGGGTAGCCCTGGTCTAGATGAAGTGCTGTTCTATATGTGTGTTTGGCGCATAGAGTAACCCTAGATAAACCCTGAAGTCAACACATGTATGCATACATGCTAAACCTGTGGGTTCAAGAATATACATCTTGTACACCCTTTGTCTTGTGCTGAAGTCTAGGAGGTAGCATGCAAAATCTGACACAGCTCATGCCACATAAACTGAAGCTTTGAGAGAATCTTTTTGCCCATTACTGCCCCAGGGCAATGTCAGGCTATTAGAACTGAACCCTGCAGTTTTTACCCATTACTGCCCCAGGGCAATTTCAGGCCATTAGTACTGAACCCTTCAGTTTTTACCCATTACTGCCCCAGGGCAATATAAGGTCTTTAATACTGAACCCTGCAGTCCTTGATAGGTGTAACACTGGGCACTACATCATCTGACTGATTGCCAAGGAACATGCAAACAGAGCATTAGAACAAATTAGGCTGTGCAGCAGTCTAATGCAGTTTGTCTCCTGATGAGTCATTGGTTGAATTATACGCCCCCCCCCCCACACACCCACCCCAAACAAACAGCCCACAACACAATTCAGCAGGATTTCCTGTCTGCCATCAGGAAAGGTTGCAGATATGGACAGACTCTGAAAGAAAGCCAGTAATGGTGGTCATGCTGGAGGTGGTTCTAGAACAAATGATCCTTGTATATATTACCTGTAAACAACTTTGAGACTGTTGCTGAAAACATACAATAGAAATTCATATTATTGTTTGTATTATTTATTTATCCTGCAAGCACGTCTGTTTTTTCATTTCATATTTTCAAGTAGGCCTGGAAAGAATGAAATGGATAAATAGTAGTGATAGTAAATAGTGTTGTTGCCGTTAGCAACACAGTAGTAATTTGATCTGTGACAGAACATGACGTTGGCCAGCTTTCACTCCAAATCTAGTTCGGATTGTTAATATTACTATCAGAGCAGGTCCAAAAACAAAACTCTTTCTTCCTTTTGTTAATTTAACGGGAAAGAACTGAGCCTCTCTCCTGGGATGGCCACTTATTGTTTGATTATCATATGTGGAGAGCTCAATTTACACCCTGTCTGCGAAAGTCGATTTCTCATACAAGAGAGGACGTTGTCTTGAATGACTGTTGAGGGCTCGGTTTTCGCCTTTTGTTACGAACCTTGGCACATCCTTTGGCGAAAGGGGATCTGTCTGTGGGTGTCAAGACATTTAGCAGCAATGAAGATTTGGGATGAAGAAGAAAGCTCCATTTCTCTGTCGCCAAGGTTGCCGTGTCGAAAAAACTTTAGGCAGTCACGTGTGTCACAAAGAGCGGATCCATGCCAAGAGCTGCTGAGAGCACTTTTATGCCCCTTGATATTTATGGATAGGGTAACGCCCTGAATGCAATCAAATGCCTAATGTGCTTTTTACATCTTCATTGGCCGGCAGGAGGTTTCAGGCCTGGAAGAGGTGTGACCGATGCATTTGGTACATTTAATTTATTAGTTATGTCAGTTTTTGTTTAAATTTGAAAAATACATTGCTTGCCATGTTATAGCGTAACTAGGCTATTATTAAACTTCGTATAGTGTATAATGAAGTCCAACAGAAAATTCCCTATATGGACATCTGTGCTATTTCTGTGTCTGAAATTCTAATTTAATTTTAATTAAATAAAAAAAGGATTCACTTTTACAAAGGATGAGGCTGAACAAATGTGAATTAATATCTTGACACGTCAGTCTTGCCAGGAGGAGGAAAATACTACAGATAGCTGAAGTTCATCCAAAAGTCCTCGCAGAATGGGGGAATTGTGTGTGGTAAATTGCGCAGCTTAATTTGCACTGGTTGCTGAGGTTATGAATTGTCTGGGTAGTGTTCTGTCGGTTTGAATTAGTGGATGGATGCTTCACTTGTAGCGTTCACCCGCCTCTGTAGCTGCTAGCAGCCGCCCCGTGCTTCACTCTGAAGATAAATGTCTCTCTTTCCGCATTAGTGGAAGAATTGCTGCCCGCTCTGAGAAGTGTCTGTGGAAGAACAGTGGCTTCATTAAAAGCTTTTAACCGTATGGACAGAAATGTACCATTGTTTTTGTTCTGCACTTTGAAGCGGAGCTGTTTAATTTTATCCGTAAAAACCGGGTCACTGGAACAAGGCTGGTACAATGCATGCCCGTAAGACAGAAAACATGGGATATAATCAAAACATTTTCTGTTCTGAAAGTTTTGAATGGAGATTCCCCATACAAAACTCACTTTAGTCTGGAACTACACTTAATTTGTGTCTGTGAAACCGGCCCTATGTGTTTTAAATGAAATGAGATGTAGTAACATTTGCTGTTATGTGATCGTTTCTCAAGAAGCTTTCTTTATTGAATAAAACTGAGCAAACTGTTTGAAAGTTCCTAATACATAAAGTCAGAAGCCAAAAGAAAACAATGTTGATTATCACATTAAAATTTGTTGTGTAAAAATGTTTCTCTACAGGCATTACTGTATTTTCCTTCTTTGGAAATATACAAAAATGTTTTAACAATATTATCCAATCCATTGTATAAAGCACAGTACACATGCAAAACAACAGCACTGGTACTGTCTCTTTCACTGTCTCCCGTCCTCTTTCTGACCCACCCTCTCTCTCTTCCTCCCTCCCTCCCTCCCTCCAGTCCTCCGGCCCAAAGAGTCTCTGCTCCACCTGGCAGTGCGCCTGGGATTCCTCCACCTCTCCGAGCTGCTCCTCTGCCAGCCTGGGGGTCTGATGGCTGTGTCCATGGCCAACGAGGAGGGGGACACCCCCCTGCAGCTGGCACAGCGGGCTGGGCAGGGTGCCCTGCAGGAGCTTCTCACCAAGTGAGATAACATGCTACTGCTGCTGCAGCTCTATACCCACTACCACTGCGACAGCTCTGTACCCACCAGCGATGCAACTGCTCTATACACACAGCTCTATACACGCTACCACTGCGACAGCTCTATACCCACCAGCGCTGCAACTGCTCTATACACACAGCTCTATGCACGCTACTGCTGCAACAGCTCACCGCTCGCTGCTGCACCAGTCTAAATAATGAATTGAATTAGTATTGTGTATTACTCTATTAGATTATGACCTGGATTGAATCAACATGTTGAATTCAAGCATTCAGTTTTCAAAAATATCGTTTTGGGTAGCTGAATTTCCTGTGTGCTTTCGTCAAAGTAGAGGAGACGGAGACTGACGTGATTAGCCTCTTCCCGGGGTTCTTAAGAGCGGCTCCTCTCTTTTTTGGGCAGTCCTCCCAACCCCCTGGTCACGCCCCTGGCCGGGATGTCCCAGATGTGGGCCGACAGCTCCCGGCTGCTGCGGTTCCACCACGAGTCGGAGGCCCTGACGCTGACCGTCCGGCGGGGCCCGGAGCGGAACCGGAGGGCCGACATTCTGCTCCTGAGGAAAAGCTTGAGGGACAGCAACTTCCTGGGGGAGGTGGGTTCGGAGCCCAAACCCAGTAAAGCTTGGTTCAGAGCCCAAACTCAGTTAATCTGGTTTCAGAGGCAGAGCTCAGTAAATCGAGGTTCAGAACCCAAACTCAGTAAATCTGGGTTCAGGACCCAAACTCAGTAAATCTGGGTTCAGAACCTAATCTCGGTAAGCCTGGGTTCAGAACCCAAACTCAGTAAATCTGGGTTCAGAGCCCAAATTCAGTAAATCTGAAACAGATTGTTTTAAAGAAGCACTGGACTGTAATTGACTCAAAGCAATGACACCCTCTAGCTTAATGCAGTTGAATTACATGACATTAATGTGTTAATGTGAGAGAGAATTACTGCTTGTAGGCAGCGTAGAATTACCACTTTGTGTACTTTGTTCTTTATTTGTGAGTTAGTTTAGAGAAGAAGATTCCATAATGATAGAATACTCCGTGCGTTCTGTTTTGAAGACACTGCAATTGGCCAGTGCTTTGGAATGCGAGTGCTTTAAGGTGGAAAATATATATTACAGTATGGTAAATACGATAAATACTGCTTTCATTCACTGAAATTATACTTAATTGAAAGAAGGTGGTACCAGATAATAACAATGTTATGAGATCTAGAAAGCCTGTAGATGTAAGGGAATTAAGAAGTGCATTGCTCAGTAAATAGATTCAAGATACAGTAGATACTCAAGGTTATACATTACGTAAATCATCAAAGTTATTATTTATTGTGTTCCTGTTTGCGTTTAGATGACTGGAAGCAAGGATTCGTTAAATTTCAAAATTATCAGCAACTGTATGATTGATATTAAAACAAGCGCCTGTATTCTTTAAGTGATATTAAATGAGCTACAGTATTCTTTCAGTGAGATTAAAATCATGCTACTGTTTTCATTGAAGTGATATTAAAATATGTTTGCACCAAACCTGCACTGTGAATCTCTTTATCAGATCAAAGCTCTTAAAAGAAGTGGGCCAAAGAATGAAAGCAAGAAAGCGGTCGATGAAGGCGGTACTCATGACGAAGGTGCGTTCTCTGTATTTCTGCTTGTCCTACAGGTTCTTAGTGTCTATGTTTGGATGTAAAATTGGACTGTTGGTCTGTCTGTGTATCTCTTTCCCCCTTTGTTTCTTTGTGCTTCTGTTTCAATTCTAAATCCTCCATCTTTCTGGTTATATTCATTTTCCTAGTGCTTGATTGATTGACTTTCAGCTTTTATTCTTTACAATTACTTTTCTTTGTCAAAGAAAAGTACAGGGAGCTAAACGTTATTGCCTCAAAAAACATCCCAAAGTTTCTCTCATTCTGGTACTTGCTTTATTTTCTGCGTGGACTGTTCTCACTTAAAATTCACACATTCTTTATGCCACTGGCCAAATCGTTTCTATTATATACTGTACCTGCACTTCGTGTCCAGATGGAGCAGATTCCACATCTGTTTGAAGTCTGCGCCTCTGGAAGTGGCTATAAAAGATAACACACATTTGTTGCCTGGACCCTGTAGTTGTGTTAAAACGGTGTGGTCAGGATCGGTTAATTCACGGTGATCTGTGCGGGCACCTCTCTTAAAGTTCGCGCGAGCTCCCGTCGACCGCATCGTTCGTGGCACTGCCCGGAGTGGGAAAGGGAGAAAACCGCACGCATGGGTGGTCCACCTACGTTTCGAACCTTAACTCAAACCACACTTTCTCCGCCACGCCTCGCACATCACTGCTTATACAACGGGCTGAGCCGGAGAACGCCAGGACACCCAGCAGACGAGTTTCCACTAAACTGTAAATAAAGACTTACAGCGGGGGGAAGTAAGCACAACGTGAATTATGCGGAGAGCCAACGGCGGTCGGAGGCGGGGACTGATTATGTGAACCGCTCCGCACGCCACACGGCCTCGCAAGGTTAAGAAAACAAACGGTCCTAATCTAAATTCTGCTGAGTATGCCCGAGATAGACCTGCCAAATCAAAAACAGGAACTTCCTTGTATATTTGAAGTTTGTGTACTGGCCCAGGCTTGTTCGTGGCTGTGAACAAGCCTCTTTTGGGGGTAGCGCTGACATGAATACACACTGACATTTAAAGGAATGGCCCAAATCTTTTCAATAACGGAAAACCAGGTCAGTTTCACTGGGCTGTTCAGTGCTGCCCTCTGCTGGCTGATGTGAGTATGACACAATGGCCAGAATGCTTGTGTAGCACTGTGCTAACTGTGTTAGCCAGCCTCGTGGGCCTTGAGGCCAGTGAATTGGCGTGCTTGTTACTCTATGTGACATGGACACAGAAGGCCCTTTGTGAAGCCTCTGAGGTGTTTCCCCAAACATCTCGAGTCTGAGACCAGAATGCCATTACTCTTTCTTGGGTGGGCCAAAATCAAGGTTAGCAGCAGCATCGTTTGTGTGGAGATGTAGGTGATTGCAGCGGAGGGTACAGTGTGTTGTGTACTATAACTGCAGTGCTTTGATTGTGGCTATATAACTGGAAGCCAATGACTTCTCTTACTTTACTACAGTCATTGTATTTGATGTATCACTTCAAAGCATTTATCAATCCTAGTCATTTGAATTTCATTCCAGGATATATGTTCATGGAGTCTCCTTGTAATTTTTACAAATCAGGTTGCACAAAATTCTGTCTTGTTTAAGGTATATTAAAACAAAGTGCTTTATTATTATTTGTTACTTCTAGGTTTGTCCAAAGACCTGTGTGAAAAGGACTATGCACCATCAGACAATGTGAGTGTGACTCTCAGTGTATACCTGTTTGACTCGCGATGCAGTTTGATTTATTTGCTTACTGCTACAAAGAACATTCAACGTGATTTTGGCTTCAACACATGCTCTGTTGTAGTCGAAGCTTTATTATTAATGGGGTGTTAATAACAATTCAGTTGTGCTATGTGGCTGTACTAAAACTGTCATCAAACCAGTGTAATTAGTGCCCGTGTTCAGAGGTAACCTGTGGTGTGCAGGTGCAGAGAGAGAGAGTTACATCCTCTCTGAAAGGTTAATGGGAATCAGGTGGTCCACTAATGGACTGTTGAAAGCACCCTCCACCCCCGCCCACTCCCCACTCCTATTAGAGGTGTATTTTTTTTTTTTTTGGTCTGAACTCACTATTTTCCTTTGTCTTTGAAGTGTTGTGTAAACTGCATCTCAGTCTTTTTCTCAGCAGGTTTTCGAGGAGCAGCTCATACTCTCTCTGGACGAGCAGGAAGAGCCTTCGCCTACTGACTCCGGTAGGACTTTTATTTTGAAATCATGATCACTGTGTTTTATTGTCCAGGACAGCAGGATGGGATGCCCAGAATCTCATAGTCTCAGAATAATAGATGCTGCAGAATTGGATGCAGCATCTCAAAACAGACATCAAGACTAAGGATTTTTTTTTCATGAGGCAGCTGAATCTTCACGTCCTGCTTCCAAGATATTTTTACCTGTGGATTCGTTTTTACTGAGTTTAGAGTTTCTGTAGTTTATGGGGTGATAACTGTAGCTGTAGTTATGTTATCACTTCTCCACAAGCATCTGGAGACAGATTGCATTAGCAGCAGATGAAAACACACTTATTTTACTGGAGGTACAGTTCTGCAAAGCTTTCTTATAGATGGATCGACTGTTCCATCTATAATAAAGCTGTACAAGATCCGCCCTGTGCACGATCCACAGCTGTATCGAAAAAATGTACAGTATGCGGTGAAAGCTTCTCTAGACAAGAGTATCTGCTAACTGCTTAAATGTAAAATGTAAATGAGAAGTTTTAAGGTCAGGAGCATACTGTGATATGACTGCACTTGCGTGTTTCAGGGAGCTAAATGCTCTTTGAAGTTGGCGATCAGCCGCAACCACACAAGCCTTCTTTTTTCTGTACACGCAGAGCTAACCGCGATGATAGCTCTTGAATTTGAAACCTCTTGATGAAGCGTTACAACCTTGGGTGCACTGGCAGCCAGAATGAAACAGGTGTGAAATATTATTAACAGTCTGTTTTGGCCAAGTGTTGCACCACTGAGTGACTATACGCTAAGAAAGCACTGGGGGACAGGAGCGTTGTTCCTAATCTGGCAAAACCAGGTGGCAGCTGGAACTTCTGGCCCAATGGAGGACAGTCTAACAGAGTTCCAGTGTTCTAGTTGCTATTTTTCAGAAGAGATGGCCAACCAAGGTGCCAAGCTGCTGTGGTCATGAAAGATTCAATGGTACTGGCAGAGAGTATGAGTTCTTTGCTAATTCCAAATAATGTGCTCTTTATCTGGTCATCAAATCGTGTCCCCATTTAATTACCTTGATGGCTGCCATCCAACATCCTGTTGGTTGCTACACATTAGTCAAGGTTGAGTTATCCTGTATACTGTAAAGTGCTTTGAGTATCTTAAAGAGCGCTATATACAATTAATTATTAGTAGTGGACTAGATATTACTGCTCTTGTTTCCTTGTAAGGAGCCTCAGTTAGGTCCAAGTGTGACTCTGTTTTACAGATGTTGTGGATTTATCATTACAAGGGTGAAGTGCTGTTGTGTGTTTGAGAAAATGTTTTAATCCTTAAAATGAAACCCATAAGCACGGATCCCTCTTTAATGCTTGAACTGTGAATTGGTGAACATAGTTCATGCAAAATTATTGAGCATTAATTTCATGTGAAGCTATGTTGTTTAATTAGACATAGTACAGTCTGTATGTTAATCAGTCTTCATTGATGAACAGCAGGCACACACCAATAGCTTGCTCTTGAAGCAGTGTGGCAATAAACGATTGAGCAAATTGTTTATATTCTACTTTGCTGACTCAAAACTGCCCAGTTACAAACCTGTTTAATCAAAAGAATTTGACATCTGGCCCAAACTTCAATATCAGATTGCATAAACCAATGAAAGGTATGTGGGTTTTTCTTAAACATATTATCTTTGGTGAGTGTTGATATTTCTGAGTTCTTGAAAGTCTTCTGCGATGCCTTTTGTCTCTTAAAATGTACACTTTCAGCCATGAGCTACTCTGGTTTCAGTATGTGCAGAATATGCTTCTGCAATTTTGTTCAGGGACATTGAAATTAGTGCCTTCATTTGAAGTGCCATTAATTTCAGTTTTTTAATTTATTTTAATTTTTATCAAGGCCCCCCTAATAGGATTTCTAGTCCTCTTCAGTTATCTAGAAAACACCACTTTCAACAACAACAACTGTTAATTTAAGCTTCTTGTGAATTTCGAAAACTGTGTGTATGAACATTGGAGCATTCAAACTGTTTCCAGGGTTTCAGTGTCTTTGCCACTTCAGTAGCGTTCACTGCCTGGAGAGGATACAGCCTGACATTTCTTTGCGCTTTCTTTGTGGATTTCTCGCTCTGTCGACTCACGATCGTGTTTCTAACCAGCGACATGCCGTGTCTTGTCATTTCGGCATTGGGGGTATTGTGATTAAATATTTTCCAGTAGCGCTGTGTGTTTTGTTTCCCACCCCTTTTCCTCCTCAGTGATGGATCAGACATTTGGAACATCCAGCAGTTAATGATTTGCCTGTGCGAGCTCGGAGAGACGCGCGTTTCTCATGGGTGGAATGTTGCGGCTTCGTTAGTTCGGAGAGCCTTACACTTGGCAGACAACAGCTGCCGTTTTAATATCTTGATGTCGGGGCTGGTCTGTTTTAGCCATTTAAAGAAAAAAAAATCTAATTACTTCCCCAGCTCTCCATCTTTTCGTCTGGTGCCTGTGGCCTCAATTGGTTTTTAGCTATGGAAACCCTGGTTCTGCTGCTGGTCATAGGTGGGGAGGGGGGTCGTTGAAACTCTGCTCTGTGTTCAAACTGTCCTAATTCAAACCATACTTTAGAAAGAAAGGAGTAACAGAAAGAGGCGCTGTCATGCACACAGCTTGTTCTCCATGGATTGTAGAGTTGTTTGGCCTTGTAGACCAACAGCTTGAAGAACATGGTAGTGTGAATTCCATTATATGGAATCATGAAACATATGTTATTGTGATTTTCTGACGTGCTATCTGCTACAGTAACCGTATAAAGTAACAAATGTATGGTCAAACAGTGGCTTTGCTGAGAGATTATAGTGATATTGAGCATCTTCTTCCTGTGGACTTTTTTCATATTGTAGTGTTTGGGACATTTCAGTGTAAATGCTATCAAATAACACTTTACATGAGTACTTATCAGGGCTTCTACAGCAAAAATAAATAATAATTAAGACTAATTGAGTCAACTGAGACCAATTCAAGACACATAGATAAAACAGTTTTGCATTTACTAACATTTAATGCTCCACAGACACATAGACTGACTCTGGGTCAAAGTTCAAGAGGAGCTTTAGACATCTCTCCCTTCCTTTAGTGGAGTTTAGATGGAATGATTTACATGGTACTATCTTTTGTCCTTGCAATGAGTTAATAACTCCAGGAAGAGAATTTGATATCTCTGGCCAGAAAAGATGGAGCGGGATCTGGTTTCAATCCCAGCGCTTGAACGATACTGTAGGCCTCTACGTTGGAGACTGTAATTGAAGTGAAGTGCGGAATGTTAACAAGCTCAGATGTCACGGTCTCACAAAAGCAGACATTTTAAGATTGTCCACACGTTGGCTTTCCTCTCCAACACCCCCTCCCCTTTCCTTCTCCCCTTTTTATAAAATCACTCACCCCCCCCCACCCCACCCCGCCCCTCCCCCTTCCCTCTCCCAGCCTCACTGCCACACATCACTCTGCTAAAGGGAGACCAACACAGACGTTTAATGTGAGTTTAGTGAACAAACAGTAAAGCAGGCTCTTTGGCGGGGCTCACTCCCCTGTGAGCACATATGGGCTCCTGAAGAAAGGAGTTTTGTGTTGCCAAGAAGATGGTGGGGGGGTGGGGGGGGTGGGGGGGGGCGGGGAGGGGCTGCCAAGGCCGGGCTGAATGCTAATTACCGGCAGAGACTTGTGTGAGTTTGCAAGAATGGGGGACTTTGTTGTAAAAACCCTCACTGGCTTGGTTGTTCCAAGGAGCAGAGGTTACCCCTGGGGTAGTGAAACTGCTCGGGCTTCGGCAATGCTAAAATCAGGGGACCTTAAGATAACACAGCTGATCTAAGAAACTGAGGAGAAAACTTGTTTTAGCAGAGAGGGCTCCCCCCTCACTCTGGAACCCCCCCCCCCTTCCCACAGTAAATGATGTGGCAGTGCTACCACGTCTCTCTTCTCTGTCTCCTCCTCCCTGGTGTCTGTAGTGTGGTCATAGACATGTGAGCGCGGATGGTGTCTGTAGTTTGCTCACGGACGCGCATATGTGCGGAGGATGCCAGTTGTGCCTGGAGGGTTATCTCGCTTTTTGACCGGCTGCCAAAGCTTCCGGCCCAAGCAGGGAGACGTGGGGGTGTGAGGGGGGGGGCGCGGAGCGCGGGGCGAAAAAGCCGCCTCTGCAGCCCGAAACCGCCGCGGCGGCTCTCTCTCCTCCAGGACCCCGTGGGACCCCCGGGTTTGTGCCTGTGCGCGGAAAAGGCTCGTCTGTAGCAGCCCTGCGAGCAGCGAGCCAAAGAAAACAGCGGCCGACTCCGAGCGCTCCCGTAGCCGTCGTCCCACGGAGGCTTTCCCCTCGGCCGGTCGCTAGTTTTCAGAAAGTTTCTTTCGCTGGTTTTTAAAAAAGTTTTTTCAGGCGGCCCTGGAGTTTGAGTTCTGCGCTCCGCCGGCTCGTTCTCTGCGCCGCGGCGCTCGTTTACGTGGGAACTGAAAAAAGCGGAGTTAATGATTCATCGGCCCCGGCTGACCTTTCCGAATTCTTCGCGGCACGCTTTGTGCTCCCGTTCGCCTCCCCGGGGGGTACAGGGCCTGCGCCCTCGCGGTGACGTGGGGTGGCTCTCGTGCGCTCTGGGGGGAAACTCTGGAATCCCCCCCCCTCCTCCCCTCCCCACCTCGTACGCGGGTCCTGTTCTCTGTGGTGTGTCGCTGCGCTGAAGGTCGGACCGTTTAGAGCCAGGTGCGACCTATGAATGCGCGCGCTCGGGATCACTGCTACCTGCCTGAAACTCGCCGGGATCAGACATGGATTCTGACTCCGATTCGCCCTTCAATTACTCCTGGCCCTCTTTTCCCAAAATGAGGATTCACAGGAGGACATCGAGACAAGGTAAAAAAAGTGAAATGCACGTCTGCGTTAGCCTTCAAAAACAAATGCTCAAAGGTGTGTGTATTTAATTGTTCTTTATGATTAATGAATACATTTGAATTCTATTCTGTAGTTACCTTCAGTGAAAGCTCATCAGGAGTGTGTAATTGGAATATTCAGATGCTTTATAAATGATTTCTCACGTCTTGCCAAGCAGCCTGCTCTCTTTAAATCATCGCTGTCACACAGAACAACTTTGAAATGCAATGGGATGTATAAAAGGATATATATGGTATATAGTGCAAAGTATGTTATATTATATATTTTATCATATGTGATATATAAAAGTGTATTCTACATAAAATATAAAAGTACATGATATGTCATGTAGAGTCATTTGTTTATATACACAGGGTGGCCATATTGCACCTGTATCTGTAAGGTAAGGTGTCCAGTTGGGGTGCTACATTTGTGCCCTTGAGCAAGGTGCTTAAATTACGAATAAATCGTTTGCCAATATCCAGCTGTAAAACTGGATATGTTTACAAATGTAAACTACCTACCTGGATAAAGGGTGTGGTTAAACAAATAAATACCATGTAATGTGCTGTGAAGAAATGAGCTTGGCATTAGCTTTCAATTCAGAACTTATCTGTGCCAAGAGTATATTTAATATAACCTGGAAAGTTACATGTTGTGTCAGCCGATTAATAGGCTGTGAAGCTTGAGGTATGACAAAATGTACTGGCACCATTTAAAGAATAGGATCCATATTCACTGTTGTTGTGCAGCTTTGACATGCTGGTTTGAGTCTTTGTGGTCGCACTTTCAGCTGTGTTTAAAGCAAGATTATCCATCAATCCCTTACAATTTGTCTTTGGAATTAAGCTCATCTACGAATTGTTTTCTCGTGGAAAATGCTAGCAGAAATTAGGCAGCATCACCATTGGCAGTTCACCCGAGGAAACAAACAGTACTTATGGTGTTCATTGTTTGAATGTCGTATTTCCGAAGGATTGTGAAGGGGATGAATTGTAGGGTTCAGCAGTTCAAACTCTCTGTTTTTTTTTTCCCTCCTCGAATCAGTGTTATCAAGTTTCAGCCACGTCTGGGTTGCTGAGGGAACTTCAGCTCTTGCTGATCTTGTGGGCAGAAGGGAGCAGACTATGAACAGACATGAACTTCTTACCCAGGCAGCATCTGCATTACTGTACACATCACTTCATAACAATTGCGTTTGGAGTCGGTGGTTGTAAAATTCATTCTGATGTCATGCCACCCACACGCATGCAGGTAGCCCTGCGGCCAATGAATGTGTGACCCTCTAATACCTCATCTGTGAGACAACTGATCATTTACATGCTAAAAGCCGCCACAGTCTACTTAGAGAGACGTTTTTAATTGTGACATGTAGTTTCCCAATTTCCATTTATGGTGTACGGCGTACGTTGCATGAGCTTTTTAAGTTTTCTTATGCTCCTGGGCAAAGACCCACATGAGTGCTGCTCCATTCACGGGCTGAGCTGATCTTAGAGGTTGTTCCTTTTTTATCGCCCTTGTTCCTCGGCCTCGGCCATGAGTGAGGTCTTTGTCTGAGTAGTGTGCTCCACTGCCTGTTCACAAGCGCTGCTGAAGACTGTTCTGAGGAAGTTTCTTGAGTCTCAGACTGAACTTTCCTCGGGTCCTTCAAACAGTGCACAATGGAGTGGTTTGCTGAAGCTGTTACTGGCTTGAGGATCGTGCGGGTCAGGCACATCCCACCAAATTTTCATTCTATAATTATGATTTTGTGCTATGATTTACGTACTGTTGTACCGAATGCATTACAATGATTTAATTATATAGATTATATGATATATTTAGTAACATTGTGAAATATTGAAAGTAATTTGAAGCATGACAAGCAAATTAAATTATCGTAAAAGCATAAAAGTGTATTTGCCATATTCTGAAAGCCAAAAGGACTGAACAAACAACAGTAGTTTATGAAAACTCACAATGGAAAATAAAAATCCCCCTTTAAAAGCATTATTTTCTTGGCAGTTTTTAGTCCTTGGCTGAGCCAGGACTAAAAAAGCCAAGACTACTGAGGTTTGAATGAGAAGTTACAGCATTTATAGTCTTCTTGTTGTTCAGAATGAAATATACTACTATTTGGTTGTTGTCTTAACACAGTTAATACCAAGTTAATTTAAGCATTTGGAAATTCTCTTCAGTCATTTTATTTCAGTCATTAGCCGTAATAGCCTCCCTATATATTTAGCTTTATGAAACACTGAATTGGTTTCTTAACTTTAATGATGTTTATTGAAGGATTTGCTTATGGATTGTTAGTGACAAGTGTTGAGACCCTAAACGTGTCACCTCCAGCACTGGCAGCAGGTTTTAAATGGGTTTCAGCCCCGCTCACTGGGTCCATCTGTTGAACGTGTCAGACCACAGATGTTTCTGCGCTTATGATATATGAGACCCGGCGCTCTCGGCAAGCTCTGCCGCATGCTGCTTAATTTATGCCTAATAGATCCGGTCATTTCACCTCTGAAGAATTCAGTAAATATATGCGTTTGCATACTGTTGCTTCGTTGTGTCTAAAACCACAGCTTGTTTTACTTTAGCACGAACATTAGTTCACGACAGCATCAGCAGTATAGCAAAGTCGCGATCGCATGACAGTTTTAACTTGTTGTTGAATTGTACTATAATCAAGTTGAATGGCAGTATAAACACAGGGTCATAATTAGAAGATGCCATTATGTTCTTTTCCTTAATTTCTTTTTAAAAAAGAGAGTGGCATGTGTTTTCTTTTTTGGGATGACCCGAGAGGTCTCTGTCTCGCGTTAGGGAATTGGCTGTTGATGCAGGAGCCATGGCTCAGTTTCACAAACTTCACCCTTCAGTGGGGGCAGTTAGACCCAGAAATCTGCCATATTGCTCACAGTAAAATGTGCTGGGATCCAGTCTAATCTGTACCTTGTCCTTGTTCTTGCTGTTTCTGTATAACTTGAGCTGTTCATGGTCTAATGC
The DNA here is from genome assembly GCF_018555375.3 of Anguilla rostrata. Lineage (NCBI taxonomy): Eukaryota > Metazoa > Chordata > Actinopteri > Anguilliformes > Anguillidae > Anguilla > Anguilla rostrata. Next base: position 36,745,543 of record NC_057942.1, on the reverse strand, counting down.
ATTAAATGAATGGGGATACACACTATGAGCAACATATTTCAAGTATTGAAAATACACGAGTTTGCTCCTCACTAAGACCTCTATACCAAACAGCAGCTCTGTCATTGCTTTTTGGCATTTCTGCTGGGCGCCCAACCTCTCCACTCCATTTTATTTTCTTGTCACTTTCTTTTCTTATTTGTATTCATATGCGAATAGATTTGTGTTTCTCCGGTGTTAAAATCTGTCATATTCACTGAGAGTGGAATTCCACGTCCAAGTACAGATTACAAGTCTGAGAAATAAGTTTGCTTTTCTAATGAATATGTGTAAAAATTCCATTTGCGGCTCACAAGTTCAGCCATACATTCACGAGAGGGTTCAAAAGATTGTCTTCCAATGAAATTCTCCAAAAATGGAGTAGCTCTGCCATTGTTTTGCACTGTATGCGTTTCCACTGCATTGTTGCTATGACAACTTTATTGTGGCTGTGTTTGATTTATGGTGGAAACACATTCAGTGAGTAACACTTACACATATATCTGTTTACCACCAATGTGGTTACAACAAAAACAAAAATATTCATAATAATTATGTTCAGTTCAGATGCTTTAGAGCATACATTTTCTGGACTTTTTTTTCTAGGCCAGCTGCTTTAAAATGCAGAGGTATTAAAATTAGAACTGACAGCGAACATTTTATAGTGGTTAGTTGCTTTAGCGTAACGACATTAACATTCAGTATTCTGGTAGTTTCAAATAACAGATGATTAATACAGAAATGGAATAATAATGAATAAAAAAGGTATTTGTGAGAAAGTAATGGTTGTAGATCTTTCAGTTTCCAAATGAAATGATCAAATCGTTGAGTATAAAATCAGCCAATATATTTAGGTATTTGTCTGTATCTCAACACAGATATTGCTTAAGAATTGGTAAATGTTAACATATGATGAATCGAACACAAGCCTGATGAGGGATTCTAAAGCAGTTTAATATATAATTATAGGGTAAGACATTAGAAAATCTAGATAGTGTGTTTCAGGAGCTGCAAAGCTGTCCATTTATAGTAATACACTAAGAAAAGTGTCTACAGGATTTGCATCACATCCTTTCTTTGTCAAACCACGTGGCACTTGAATGGATGAAAAGAAACTAAAATTAAATTGTAAGGAACAGCGGTTCGGTCACAGTGAGTTAGACATTCTAGGTCTTTTGTTTATTTAAAACTAAAATAAAATGTGAATAAAACTTCTGTTTGTGTAAGGTAGTCTGGGAACTGGTGTTCAGTGTCTATAGGGGTTTATGAATTTAATTCAGCTTCCCTCTACATATACAATTATAGACCAAATTTAGTTTCAGCAATATTTACTCAAAATATTCCGTTTCATGGAGCTTTGCAGTTATGTAATAAGTAATTATAGATCTGAAAAACTTTGATTAATTTTAAGGCAATTGGATCCAAAAGATTTTTTTAACTGATCGGTTGATTGACAGGCACTGTAATAACATGCTGGATTAATTGTGCCACAAAATGACAAAAAGCAAGGCAAAATATTGTATTTGTACATTATATTTTACTAAGATTATTGCTTTGTCGTGTTTGACATGACATGTTTAACTGTTTGCTAAAATGTTTGCTTTACATTTATTTCAAAAGCAGCCACTGTCCTTTAATTGTTTTCATATACATTTGCATATTTCATGTTTTTATTATTGATATTGTTGGTGTTTTTTTAGACTGTACACATTGAATCTCTTAACAGGAAAGACTAGAAAGCTGACATGCTAAACAGCAGAATCCTTATTAGTTAAATTAACAGAAATACGTGGTTATTAATAATATAGGAAATCAGACACAGGATTAAATTAGATTTGTTACTCCTTCAGACATGATGCATATGATCCCAGTCCATAAACATATAGTGCCTACTCAGTCTGTCCTTGGTGCAGCTGTTGATTGGCCAGCAGTTGGTCACAGCAGTAGTCGGATAGCGGACAGTTGGGGCTACGCAGCTGAGATGACAATCAGCTGTTAAGAGCAGAAAATAGCTGGTGAGTGATCCCGTTGTTCGCGGACAGCTGTAGCGGCCATTTGCTAAGTTCTGGCAGCATGACATCCGGCACGGGTGATGTTCAGATCGGACGATATTCCGATAGGCGCTCGCTTGCAGGGAGTGAACCAAAAAAAAGTGTTGTCTCTGATGGGCAGACGTGTCAATGTAAATAAGAAAGAAAGCCAGTTAAAATGATGTGTAAAGCAGTGCTGTTTTTTGTTGTAGGGAAGGATCAGTCGCCGTCCCTCAGCACGCCTCCGGCGCAGTCCACCTTCTCGGCGGCGGCCAGACTGTCTGCCATGCTGAATGGGAGGGAGCGGGTCTGTGCCAGTGCCCCGCTGGTGGATCAGGTGAGCACTAATCGGTGCAGTCCTTCCAGTTGTTATGTATCTCTGATATTCAAACAAATTGTTCAAATATGCTTTCCAATAAAAAAAAATAATAAAGCTTAAAGGGTTCCCAAGTGGCGCATCCGCAAAAGACGAAAGATAAAAATAAAAACATTTTAAAAATTCTAGTACTTGTAGTCGTTTTATGTTTAGGGGACAGAAGGGCAAACCCAAAATTTTAATCACCTTTTGCTATTTTTGCAGTTTGGTAATGGTAATCTTTTGAATGAATATTGGACATAAAGAATTCCTGGGTTAAACCACCCCACCAAGTGTTTTTAGTTTTAGAAGTATGACCTGTTGGCAAGTACCAGTCACTTTAAAGTCCCTCCTCTAGTTGGCCGTGTGCATGCGTTGGACTGAAATTTATGCAAGGAATGTATAAAACACATTTGCATCATTTGCAGTTATATTTGGCAGTTAAATAAATGTTTTTGATCCACAAATGTACAATACAACATACAAATGTACAGTGGGATATGGTGCTGCCAGAGCAGAGTTAACATCATCTACCATCATTTAAAGCTTCTTAACATGCAGGGCACGTTTGCTCTTAACATGCACATTTGCAGCCTGATCCCGTGTGATTTACAGTTTTTTTTTTTTGTCCATAAATATTCTACCAGCTGTCACTGCAGTACAGAGTTAGTTAGTTGGACGCTCCTTCGGCAATTCTCCTGGGAAATTTAGCTAGTGCAGTCAGTTTACTTTGGAAGATGTCTGATTTATTCTTGCCTTCATCTTGACATGTGAGTCAGTGCGGAGCTGCGTCCTTGGAGGGTCATTGATGAGAGAGAGGGTGGTGTGAAGACTTAATGTGCAAGTTGGGCTTGTAGGGAGTTTGGCGCAGTGTATTGAGATTGTGAGGTCCCAGGTTGGTGTTGAATTTCTCTGGAAGTTTGGCCGGTTTGACTTTGTTGGAGTTTAATCTCACTTAGTGGGCACTTGCCCAGGCAAGGATGTTGATGAGGTGCACAGATACTTATGAACATATCCAAAGGAAATAAAATTGTATCCTGATAGTTGTTGCATGAAAAACCACATGGGAGGCTGAGAATTGATAATATAGAGAGCCAAGAACAGAGCCTTGAGGAACGCCCAGTTAGAGGGCTAGTGGAAATTTTAGGGCTGTGCCTGAGGTACTAGTTTCAAGATCTCTAGATTCTGGTGACATGCTGCTTGCATGGAGGGGAGATGCTCACACCTTGTAAGGTTTGCCAGATGTTCCAGGGGTTGTCCCTTTTGGAACTCAGTCTGGGAGTATTGAAGGAATTTTTCTTCTTCAAAAGCTGTTGATCATTCATGAACAGCAAATTCACGAAACAGTTGTTCATGACTTTTTTGAAAAGTCGTTGTTAAGAGTCAGTGGCAGTTCTTTGGGTTTGTTTAGTTTAGGAATATTTTTTGGCTTTTTTATTTTTGGATTATTTGGGGGTAAAATTAGTGCTGCACAAAGCGAAATGCCACTAGCAGTTATGTTTTCAATACACCCTGTGTCAGAGAGCTCTGTCATTTGTTGAAATAGCCTGAGCTGCAAGGAGTGTGTTGCACACAAGTCCCACCCTTGCCACAATTCAACCTCCCCCCCCAAACACACAAGGAGTCTACCACTGCAAATACATTCTCTAATTCTCAGCCCGTGGGAAGCACTGTGGGAGGGTTTGGACAGTGACCTTGGTACACTTCCTGTCACAGGTGGACGAGCTGGACGTGAAGTACAGCATCGCCAGTGTGACAGCGGGCAGAGGATTGGACATCACAAGGGGAAGTCCCCACGACGAGCCCGCCCACTTCCTGGAAGCAGGCCCCTCCGGTTCTTGCGTGGTCCACGGTGACGGGCGTGGGGGGAGACGCACCATCCCCCACAGGGAACAATCGCCTCCTGCTCCTTCCTTTCCCCCCCCTTCCCCTCCAAATCTGGCTCTGGGACTGAACCACCCGTCTCTAACTGACCTGCTCAGACAGGGAGGAAGCCCACCACTGGAGCCTTGTGCACTGAGGTAAGGATTTAATCCCTGAGCTTCTGTTATTTCTGCTTAATCTGAAATGCTAAATACTAAATCATACTAAAATAATTTAATTTGGCTTATTTTGCTGTTGTAATGCAGTCCATACCAGATTGCCTTATTTCTGTGACATCTGGAATTATATCGGTTGATAAAGTTTTCCTCTGCTGTACACTGTAAATTCTTGATATGAGTGTTAGCTTGTGGTAACATGTGGTATAGGACTCTTCTGAAGGCACAAAATACAGAGCAGTGGTACGTGATGCTGTCTGTAAAAGCAGTACAAAAATGCTACAGTGTGGGGAAAGAGCTTTTAGAAGTGACTGGAGAGTCAAGAAGGAGGTTGATGGCTATTAATTAATAGCTTCGGTCTGTTGTTACTAAAGACAGACCACTATCTTCCCGCAAAGTTGTTGACAGTCGTCCACATTCTGTCTCTCTTTGATGCAGGAGAAAAAAACATGCTGTGATTCGGGTTACTGAAAAATTAGGTAGAAAAGACGATCTGCTTTTGTAATAAGGCAAAAGTAACTATTTTAGGGTAGTTAGGGTAACTATTGGACACTCACTTACTGATTAACAGACTCCTGGACAACAACCTTTTTCTTTACTAAACCTGTAAAATCACTAACCGAACCCACAGAACAGCACAGTCGTTTACTGAGTGTGCCTTTGATTCATAGCCAAAGCTTTATCCAGTTTGTTTTCCTTGTAACTGCAGGTTTGTTGTAGCCTCAGTATAGCCCATTGTTCACTGTAGCTGAGCCCTCCCCCCTCTCTCCCTCCACACTTGCATATGTTTGCACTGGCTGTTTGCTTTAACCCATTCTGCACTGTCCGAAGCCCTGGTCTGGTGGCTCTGGAGGTGGACAGCGAGGAGGACGATCTGCTGGCGAGTACCCCTCCGTCCCATGCCCCCACGCCCCCCCAGTCCAGCAGTGTCCTGCAGGCCAGCAGTGGGGATGAGCAGGACTCATTTGATGCTTCCCCCGACCTCAGCTGCAGCCGGAACCACTCCTCCACCTCCTGCAACCAACCTTCCACAAAGGTGTATATGTGGCACTGCTCAATCTGGCCCTATACTTCTCAGTCTGGCTTTATACTTCTCAATATGGTCGTATACTTCTCAGTCTGGCTTTATACTTCTCAATCTGGTTTTATATTTCTCTAAATGGTCTTATACTTCTCAATCTGGTTTTATACTTTGTTAATACAAGGAAACTTTACAATACTATATTGAAAGGCAATATGGGAGATATATAGCATAACCGTATAGCATTTTCTTTTACCTGTAGTTGGAAGTGTGTTGACCAATTTTAGTTTGTTTTCAACAGTTGTTACCATTTAAAAAATCAATGTAGAAAATTATATGAATTATTTGAATAATTGTTATGTTGCCATTTTGCAGGATTTTGGGGACCCAGGTATTCGCCTACGCTCCTACTCCTACTCCACACCGAAGATCAGCCTGGTGCGCTCTCGTTTCACCCCAGACACCGGCATCTCCAACCTCAGCGAAGGTCAGTGTCAGACTGACCAGGCCAAGAATTCAATTACATGCAGTGCATAGCAGCCTTTGCCCATTAAGACACATTTTTCATAATCTGACTGGAAATGGGATTTTGTTTTCTGTTTTTGAATCATTTTCTGTTTGAGATTAATCCGAAGCCACCCTTGTGTTTTCCTTTGTAATTGTGGGAACTAGTACAAATCATGTACTGTGCTTGTATATGTCTTCAAAGTGATTTTGAGGTCAGTAGGATATGATTTAACCCACCAGTGTTCTGTTTGCAGTGTTATCAACCGGTTCTTAGAGGTGTACATTGTCAATCTTTAATGTTTAAAGGTGTTTGTGGCATTGAACATAATGACCAGCTGCAGCCTCTTTACATCTAACCGTTTAGTTTTGTAAATGGGGCTTGTGGGTTTTGGCTAAGTTTGTTGTACTTTTCACGCAACAGTTATCCTGCGAGGTTAAAGGCTGTCTGAAATGAATTGGAATATCCTCCTTATTGGAATATCCCCCTTATGGTTGTGTTCCTGGTCCAAGGCTGTTGTGTTCCTGCCCTGTAGATGGTTGGTTGCAGAGGGCCCCACCCTCCCAGAGACTCGCTGTAGATCTAAATCAGTGTCCGTGCTCGTTCCAGTTAGTGAGTAACTAACCACCGCAGCTGAAGCCGTGTGGAGCCCACCCAGTTAACGGCATTTCATTCCCACCACTGACCTACAGGGAGGAACGCCCATAATCACGAACCGAACATGGCTCATTTCACCGTTAAAGCATCTTGCCGCCCTTTCCATGGCAGTGACATCATTGCAGTTCTTGGGGGGGGGGGCAGGGGGCAGGCCATGTTCCATGGTAACAAGGCCACAAAGTGTATGAACTGGTTGTAATCCACCAAAACCATTAGTCCGTGAACCCAGACTCTGTGCATGAGGGCCTAGATTAAGTCAACATTTATATGCAAATAAATGCACATGCTGTTTTTGTTGCACAGTTTGGTGAGTCGAGGGATAACTATTAATGAAAAAAAAGTTAGTTTTCGGGAAAATGGGTGTCACTTTCATTTATTTGTCTGAAAGTCAAAGATAAGGACTGAGTGAGTGTGTGAGATCCAGCCAAGATCTGGGGGAAAAAATCAGGCATGCATTTTGGGCCTTGAACCTGATGTGGTTTGTTGTTGTTGGGTGTGTTGTTTCTGGGTTCATTGTTGTTGTTGGGTTTATTTTTGTTGGGTTTGTTGTTCTTGAGTTCATTGTTGTTGTTGGGTTTATTGTTGTCGAGTTCATTGATGTTGTTGGGTTTATTGTTGCTGGGTTTGTTGTTCTGTAAACTTCATTGTTCCTGTCTTTATTGTCCCTGTTGTTTCAATGTGCTTATCAGTTTTAAAGCAGCTGTTTTCATTGTATAATCAGCATTGTGTAATCCCATTAGGTGCTTACCCCAACTGTGCCAACATTGCATTTTGCATTACATTAGCATTATGATTCATTGGAATGATTATGTGTCCCTTTGGGGTGTTAAAATATTTTTTTAGTAAAATTATTATGTTATTATGAAATTCTTAATGAGTTCTTAATTCACTTGTGAGGAATGTTTGGTTTTATTTTGTTTGTTTTGCTGACACAAGTCTTTGTCTTTACTTTTCGCAGAACAGCGCACCATCAGCCTGTCTGAACAGCCCAAAGAGAAAAGGTATTTTCTGAACCTTTTAAAATATCAAATATAGTAGAAATTTTCCTTTCTGAATTTATGTCAAACTTTTTATTTTATGGTGGCCTACGTACACTTGTAATTGTCCGTATATAATGACATTTGTAATCCCTTATATAAAATGTACAGCCTCTTCTGATCACTGATGTCATAGCACAGAGCAAGCAATTCCTTAATATGTGTCATACCCTAAGACAGTTTTTTCTTTGTACTGGTCATCACTGATAAACAAGGGAGATTTCATTTAACCCAAAAAAAATGGTAAATAGTGACATAATGGCTTCCTAATAATTGCACTATGGCTGCTTGTCTCCGTGGTGACGGGGTGTTGGATTGACGTCTCTCTCTGGCCTTAGCTCTGCTCAGCAGGAAAGGGACTTGTTTATTCAGGGTTATTTTGAGGCTGTGATGACACGATTGGCAGGCCTGCATATCTCATACAGGAAGTATGTCACGTCCAGCGTCAGGGACGCCTGATGACTCATTGTGCAGACCTGCCGCCGGAGACAGCCGGCTGGTTTGTGTAGCACACACTCCCACTTGTCCACCTGCACAAAAAGGCCACCGAGCTTTAATTATTATTTAAATGGCACTTTCACTACTGCTTTACCTTGGCGTTTTAATCAGATTACTGGTCTCTGCGCTTTTAAGCGTAATTGAATAGCCAATGTAATTCTTTTTTTCAGGTAATGAAGCTGTGTTAAATTGGCTGTTCAGTAAATGAAAATGCATTTGGATCAGAACAATTTTAGAAATGTATTTTTTTTCATGTGATTATGTCCAGTCACTGCAGAATTTTTATAATTTTTTATTTTAAGCTGCAAATATCTTTTGCCTCTTTGCCCTCTTGCTACTGTAAGTAGTTCACTGAAAGCTGCAACTGAAAAGCTATTGACCAGTCAGCTGAATGTAGATATGACTCATTGTTTGTTTACTGAGCTTATACTGAAATATATTTTCTGCTAATTAAAATTCCATCAGTTTTAATTACATCAGATTTGTATTCAAGGGATTTTATCTGTGCTACTGGAGATTTTATTCTTCAAAAACCCCTTGTCTGGTGATACGGTACATACTAGCGTAGTATGTGATGTACAAATTTCTTTGAAAGCTAACTATTTACACGCATTATCATTACAACTTTCCAGCATTTATCGTTCTATTGGAAAATACGTAATATGATTGAGACTTGCTGTCTTTTAACTGATCTTCTTTTTGATACATGTGGGGCATATTGTAACATAGATAACCACAGAGAACGAAGGAACATGAGCAGAACAAAAGTTAAATTATTATTTTATGAAAGTAAGGAGGCAGTTTTTATGTTTATTTTTATTGTTCAGCTCAGCCTGGCTTTGTCATCTTTTAAACCTCATCATAATTGCAGTCTCTTAAGCATGCGCACAAGAATAATATCCAACATGTCATCCAATGCATCACAGCAGCAACCGATCTCAACATTATTTCTGAAGGTCTGTAACATCAGTCCTGTTCGCTGCATGCTACTCATACAATTAGAAACATTGAGCCTGAAACAGCATTTTACTGCCAGTGTCCAACACCAACAGCGAAGAACACAGACCACCCCCCCCCCCCCACCCTTCCCTCCACCCGTGCCATGGCAACCTGGGAATACTATGTTGTGTCCTGTAGGGAGATAAGGGAATACTGGGAATACGGTGTTGTTTCCTGTAGGGAGATAAGGGAATACTGGGAATACTGTGTTGTTTCCTGTAGGGAGATATGGGAATACTGGGAATACTGTGTTGTTTCCTGTAGGGAGATAAGGGAATACTGGGAATACTGTGTTGTTTCCTGTAGGGAGATAAGGTTCCGTAAAAGGGCGCAGTCGGCTGAGGAGGAGGGCAGCACAGCTCTGGCCAACTCCCTGCAGCACCTCACCCTCTCCGAGTTCCTCAAAGAGTACGTGGGCGGGCGCTGGGCTCCACGCCGCACACGCGTGCACGCATGCGTAGGAACGCCCTGCCGTCACCCGTTAACCGTTCCGTCTGTCCTGTCGGTCCCATTAACTGTCCACCCCATTAACGGCCTGCCCCTCTCCTGTTGGTCCCATTAACCGTCTGCCTGTCCTGTCGGTCACTGCCCCACCTGTGCACTTCACTTGCCTGTGAGCTGTCCGTAACACAGCTTAACATACGAGACCCACGCCACCTTTAACCCGTTCATTACCAGCCCTAACCATGCCTGCATCTCAGAACCATCTTAACGATGGCAGACTCATTAATGGTGAGAAGAGCTCCTACTTTAGCAATGCTGCCCCGAGGCACTGTCATTTTTTTGAAATTCCTTACAAAAATGGATTTATCTCATAAAATAAGTCCTGTGTCTGTGTCCATTAAGTAGAGTTTGAATTGGTTTGTTATGGCTCAGTGGGAGTTTTTCTTTCTGTTTGGCTTTTGTGTTGCATGTAGCGTGGCGTATGCATCATCTTAGACATTGACTCCGCTCCCTAGTAGTTGTATATTGCCAGGAATGCTAACTTTGTTGTACACAAAATGAGTTTTGACAAGCTGACGCGTGTGTGAAATATACCGTGAGCTTCCTAAACTCAGGATCAAATTTTGGAAACTGAGGTAACTTAGGAATTTTTTTTCCACGTGAAAAAAATGTGTATGGTGTGCACATTTATTTCCATGACGCAATTAATGACTTGCAGACTACTTCTACTAATCGTGTAGAAATAGAAATGGCTTTATTTATAGATGTCTGTTTTGAGCATGATTTAAAATAAGACATTACTGAATTATTCTCTTTTAAATGTGTGATCTCTCTGGTGCGATTTGCTAACCCACGAACAGAATCGAAGACGAAGAGTGGGATAAATATATAATCCCCTCCAAGGCGGAGTCGGAGAAGTACAAAGTGAGTCGAACCTTCAGCTTTCTGAAGAGCAGGATGTCCAGCACTCGCAACAAGAACAAGGTAAAATGAGACATACATACTCAATATGGTGCCCAACCATATACAAGATAAAATGAAGAATACATACTGAATAGGGTGCCAAATCATATACCAGGAAAACTGAGGAATACATAGTAATTATGATGCCAATTCATGTACAAGTTAAAATGAGAAATACTTAGTAAATATGATGGCAGATACTTTTGTTGATTGCCAAACTCGCTAAACTGCGTGTGAAAAAAGATGAACGCTATTGTTATCATTTCTTTTTTGTGTGATTTGTTATCTTGCATGTGAAAAGGATGATGGTCTTGTTTTTATGTATGCACTGTAGCACAGTGGGGTTGCTGGCACTGGCTGTATAGTCTTCCTTTTTAAGCAGGCAGTTGGATGTCCTTGGTATCAAGGGGTGTGGCCAATGTTTTGATTTGAAGCCAACATTAATGCAAATCAGCGATCATGAAAACCACATTGGTTACCAAGAAATGCCAGGGCCTCTCCAGAAGGAAGACTCTGGAGCCAAAGAACCAGAAATTCCATTTTACACTGCACAGCTTTGTTTGAAAACCCCAAGCTGTTTTTGAAAGCAAATTCTGAAACAGGAACCAAATGAGAGATGTTCTTAATTACCGATTCTCAGATTTTTGAGTTGATGTTTTTCCAGTGAAGGCTTCCTTCAATTGTAAATCCAGTTATGTAAACTACGGCAAATTGTTAATTGAATTGGATTTAACAGATGGTTCTCTATTTAATCCATTTACAATGTATTTTGTCCTTTCAGGAAAACTTTCAAGAATACGTTACTTTTTTCTAATAGATGCTTTGTTCATTTCAGTGGCGGCTGGACTCCTAATGTAGGGAGAAATAAAAGGCATCATTTATTTTAATAACCTGCTCGTCGTTCACTTGGTTATTGCAGTAGTACCCAAAGCGAGATGTATTTTAACAGGGAATTTAATTGCTGGCGGAAGTCATTTTAGGCCATGTCCAATTTTAGAACCCGTAAAACCCTCTATTTAGTACTGAGGACAAATCTTACTTCCAACAAAACAACTTCTGTGTGTTAACAATTTTCAAAACAGAGCCTTGTTATAGTTTCCTCTCAGCCCCAATTGGATCAGCCTGTTGGCTAAACACCTTCTCTAATATAATCAGTGGCCCTCTGACTGTGAGCTTAGCAACCAAAATCAGCACCTTCTCACCCTGACCGAAGCAGCTGTGTCTGGAGTGGACTTTAATAAAGCAAATATGAACAGTCGGGGGGGCCCTTTTGCTCCAGCGGATTGCTGCCGAACGGGCATCGCGGTGCATTTACCCGTCTCTGTTTCGCATTTCCCAGGCTAAGGGCAAGGAGAAGGAGGGCAAGGAGAAGGCGATGAACGGGCACCAGTTCGCGCCGGGCGTCGGCTCGGGCCCGACGCTGTGCCTGGTCTGCGACAAGCCAGCTGCGGGGAAGGACCTCCTCCAGTGCTCCAGTGAGTATTGTCCTCCCCGCTTCCTGTTTTTGTGTTTCCACCGGCGCCTTGTTTTTGAGCAGTCCAGGGCGAAATGGTTTGTCGCCTCATTATCTGAGGAATGGAATGCCGCTCCCATTGTTTTGCGGGACGCTAATTGCCTCCCCTTTAGCATTCCAGAGTTTTCATAGCTGGGATGTTTTTCGGCCTTGTTCAACCTCTTTTAATGACCATTTTTTGTCTCGGAAATGTTGTTCTTATCGGTAAAGGAAATACATAAAGGAAAAATATGCATTTGCTTGGTCAAAAGTGCTGACATGGGGAGGTGTCAAGTGGGCTGTCCAGCTAAAGCACTCCTATCTCAGTTTAGTGATTTGTCCCTTCTAATCTGGACGCATATGTCAATGGAGGCTCTGGCTAGTCCTGACCATGTCAGTGGAGACACCATTTCCCAGAATGCAAGGGTTTTGGCCCGCAGGGTACTGTGTGCCTCATACCAAAGAGCAGCCCCTGTGATTGCGTGGCACCTGCACTTTTCCTGCGACCGTCCCATGCATAGTATGCACAATGGCTGCACTGAAGAAATGGAGGATGAGCCCTTCTAAATTATATTGCATGCAGTGGTCACAGGAAAACTGCCTGTTCATGGTCTACCGCTACATTTGATGGCTGTGAAATACTGTGGAGCTCTACAGACTCAGAGATGTAATGCTGGGTGATGTCACTTCCTCCTCAGACTGCACCATCAACGTCCATAAAGGCTGTCGAGATTCCGCCACAGCATGCATGAAGGTAACGTGTCACTGAGCGGAGAATGGACAAAATGGCTGCATGACTAAAATTGGAAATAATGCTATGAATGATATTCAGACCATAGCACGAAAGTCCTCCTTGTTGCTGAGTGGGTGCAAATCCTTTTCACACAATCTTTTTTCCAATACTCTAATGTAGCAGTAATGGAGTAATAGTGCAGTAGTGTGTACACTTAGCAGTCAATGATTAAATCAAGACGAGCAGTGCGTTTTACATCATTCTGAATGGGTCTCTCTTTATACATATATTTGTCTCTGTCTCTGTCATCACAGTATGAAGAATGATTGCTGAAATATTGTGCAAAGCAAACGTTTAGAAAGTTAGACTTTTATTTATGTACACAGAAGCCTCAGGACAAGTATGCGGTAACGACGAAAAACAAGACTGCATCTCTTCCACACAGTGAGTTAACCATTCCCTCTGTCCATTAATGATTGTCACACCACACAGGGGCTTCATGGCAGAATCACTCTTGGCCACACATCTATGGCCTTGAGGGATGGGGAAGATTTACTTATCTGATCTAACTGAAGGTTTTGAACTGTTTGAGCTCTGTACAGCATAACGGTGAAATGTTAAGTTTTCACATGGATCAGCAATAGTGCGGAGATCTGACACGTGAGATTATGCGACGTTATTTGGATGTCAGTGCATTCTCCCTGGCATAAAATAACGAATCAAACTAATGACATGGTCTGAAAAATGATGATGAAGCGCAATTCTTCAGAAATTGTTTTCAAAATTACAGTAGGCTGCTGTGCAAATTCAATTTACAGAGCCCATAGCTTTGTATACGTAATCTGACAAGATCTGCAATAAAATGTCACCTCCTACAGTTATGCAATATAAATGCAAAGCAACGGTTGCAATGTTTATTAACAGCAACAGCCTGTGGCTGGAATATTTATCTGAAAATATTGTCGGTTGTCTTTTGGCGAAGGGAGATATCTGAGATACGATATCTCAGGATTTTAGCATAGAAAATACAAAATCAGAACTTTGGCAGAGAACATAAACTTTGAATTCATGTCCTGAATACTGATCGGTAGACTGTCTGAAAGCAGTCTGTAGTGAAATTGAGTTAATCTGAGAAAGGTAACTGAAGTTAAGTCATGAAATTGTATGTTTATGAAATAATGTAATCACTATCAATAACTCCAGGCTAATTTAAAATGCTTAAAAACGTCTTACTGTATTCAGTAGATAAGGAAGCAGCTTTTAGTGTTCCTCCATACATGTCATTTGCAAGTGGTTGAATGTGGTGGGCATATTTTTTTAAATTTTATTTCACTACATTTTTGTCCTGTTCAGGTTGTCATTGCATTGTCTCAAATATTGGCTGTCAATCAAACATACTGGCCGATGAAGCATTTTAAGCCCATATTAGGCTGATTTCGATGTTAATCTTTTCAGTTAGTGAATCATCCAGTATTACACTGGCCCTCACCTCCAGGGAGAAGGAAGCAGCCATTTCCCCCCCTCACTGGCCCTTAATACCACTGACCCGTGTGTCACCCCAGGTTCAACACTGAGGGACAGTCCAGCATGTCACATCAACTCCTCTGCCTCCCTCCCAGCCATCACATCCAAAGAGAGGAAGGAACCCAGCATCCCCCTCTCCAAGAGCCTGTCCTCCACCACAGATCGGTGAGGGAGGCCTCCCCCATATGTGTCACATGCACATTTTCATTGCGTCTCTCACCTTTTTTGTTTAACAACCTTATATCCCTGCTTTTATTTTATTACCCAATTTAGAATCACAATTACAAGCCCATCCTACCACTAGAAGAATGTGTTATAACACAATCATAATTTTTCATTTTAAGAAATGACCATTCCTCTCACTTAGAGGATATAATGAGAATGGGGGGGGACGGGGCGGAGCCAGTGTCAGTGTGCTACAACGGGGGTGGAGCCAGTGTCATTGTGCTTCTGTTTACAGGGCGCTGAGTGACAGTGCGGAAGCTGACACAGAAACCAGCGTTTGGGGGAGCGTCTCTCAGTCTGAGGAGATACTGCAGATAGTGGAGCCACCATCCACCACATCCTTTGTCAGTGAAGGTGTGACACAATCTCAAAGGGACATTTTTTACCTTAGTTCACCAAAAAAAAAAAAATGAAACACACATTTTATTTGCTAATTGAATTATCTGACTATTCTGTATTTTACCACAAAACAGCTATGGCTGATTGTGTCTTAAAGAAGGCTGGTCCATTGACAGACACATCTCCTTTTATATGCCCTGTCTATTGCAGTGTAAAAGATGTCTGTTCCCACACAGATGCTGTGGACGCCCCGTTGCGAGGTGACCTCAGGGCCGATTTACTGGACTACGAGGCAGAATCCTGGAGTCTGGCCGTGGACCACAAGTTCTGTAAGAAACACGATAAACGGGTCATCAAGAGACAGGATGTGATTTACGGTGAGTTCCTCTGCCTGCCTCTCAGCTATGAAAAGACATTCTTTACACCTGCTGACATTTTGATGCAATAGAATAAATAAGTGGTGCTGTGGCTCTCAAGGCTGTTGCTACAGATCCAGGTTATGGTTGTTATAGCAACACATTCCTATGTGAAATCATAAGACAAGTATTCCTTTTTCCATTTTCTTTTAGAGTTTCTCGCTGAGCATCTTTTTTTTTTGCCCTGGACTATGAAAGTTTTCATTAAACTAATTGTCATCACCTCAGTAGGCATATTCAGTAAAATGGTAAAGGTTAAATGACTAATTATAAGAAATAATACCAATTGCAGAAAAGTATTGCTTTCATACTGTATTTCTGTCTTTAACTTAAAGGAAAAAGCACTCTGGTTAAATTTAATACCGTCCTATAGTCTTACTACCAATGCCGAGTGCTATTTTCCAAACACTGATTAATTATAATCTGTTCTGATACTTTTAATTAATCATGTGATAGATGTGAGCGGGAATGTGACTTGTACCTTAGTGCATTTTATTTAGCATTTGATGGATGTGAGCGGTGTTGCACGGCATGCCTTTGGTACATGAATTGTACCTGCATTTGAGCATGGATGTACTCGATCCTGTCGGATGGATGTGATACGTGATGATGTTATCAATGTGAACGAGGATGTGCAGCATGTTGGTATATTTCATGTATTACGATGCAAATGTGAGCGTGTATGTGAGGCCTGCCTCGTCTCCACAGAGCTGATGCAGACGGAGATGCACCACATCCAGACCCTGACCATCATGGCAGAGATCTTCCGCAAGGGCATGAAGGAGGAGCTCCAGCTGGACCACTACACCGTGGACAAGATCTTCCCCTGCCTGGACGAGCTCTTCGACTTCCACAAGAGCTTCTTCTGCGCAATGAAGGAACGGCGACAGAGCAGCAGTCAGGGGGACAACAGCAGGAACTTCTGCATCGAGAGGATCGGGGACATCCTCCTGCAGCAGGTGGGTATCATTTGTAGGTATCTTTAATAGCACACACTCAGCTGCTCTCCCATGGTTTTATTGATTATTGATTGGATCAGTTTGCATGAACACTCTATAGCCTGGACATTACAGACTAAAGCCTCGGGTATTCTATAAGCTTATTATGACCAGGACTTCATATGGACTGAACATAACTGGCCTCTTCCCACCACAGCTAGGGTAGGTTTAAGTCAAGGTTCCTTCAGCTACTACTGTGTTAGCCCCTCCCAGTCACATGCCAGACACTCACAAACTTCCAGTGGTTGGCAGTAGAAGATATTCCTCTCCTCAGATTGGTACTAGCTGTCCTATAGTAACTTGCAGCCTGTGTAGAAAGTAGTCACTGGCTTATAGACAAGTCCTTTCGAAGAGTATTCAGTCTGTACTTGCTACAAGTCTTGCATGGGCGTGGGTGGCATCACAGTAACTCGAGCAACTGGCAATGCCAGATGTGGTAGAATAGAATAAAAATGCTCATTTAAAAAATGTAAACCCATGGACAATGTTGGCAGTATCAAGTAGTTATGAAACACTTGTGTAAGGAGTACTTGATTTGTGCTTGATATATCCAACTGGCTCTCAATTTTAAACATACCCTCAGCACCATGACATGCTTGCATAAACATATTATGTCCACGTCAGTCTCGCGCTGTGCAGTGGAAAGCTATCAGTAGTGCTGTGCACAGCTATTGCTTTGCTGTAATCCTCACATATTCAGTAATGCGTCCCTTGGTCTTAGTTTTCCGATGACAACGCGGCGAAAATGAAGCAGGTGTACGGGGAATTCTGCAGCCACCACACCGAGGCGGTGAACTTCTTCAAAGAGCTCCAGCAGCAGAATAAGAAATTCCAGGCCTTCATCAAAGTAGGTTCTCCACCTCACTTTGTAGCCCTCAGGCATTTGTGCAGATTTCAGTGTCTGCCGGGTTCAATGCTGTTGATTTCATTATTGAATTCTTTTGTTCAATGTTTCCCCCAGCAACAAAGTAATAACTCTTTGGTGAGGAGGAAGGAGATCCCTGAATGCATCCTGCTTGTAACACAGCGCATCACCAAATACCCTGTTCTGCTAGAGAGGATCCTGCAACACTCTCAGGGTCAGTTTGCCTCTCTACTGCCCGCTAGTGTTAAAAACATGATATCACACACAGTCTTCCACTATTCTCTCTGAAAAGCACATGGGTGTGCACAAATGGTCACCCTTACTGTTGTGTGAACTGTAGGAATTTCTAGAAATAATGAAGGAAAATACTTTTTGTCAAGATCTGTCAGATTAACTCACAACTTTGCCCTCTATGACATTTGAAATGTTATTAGATGATCTGTGGTCAGTATTGTCAAACTAAAATGCTCAGATTAATTTACCATTTGACCTGATCAACTCTATTATTGTTTGACTGTCATGTTCAAACAAAATGAAAGCAAATCAAACTACAGCTACACACTATGCCTAATTTTATACTGGTTATCAAAACACTTTGAATCAGTCCTTTCAAATTATTTTTAAAAATCTACCCACATCATGACCCCTTTGGTAGTAATACTCCCAACATTAAAGCCAAAGGTTTGTAAGGTAATCCAAGGAATGTGTGTAGATGTCTGCTAATCCCTGATTAAGAGACATCGCGCAGGCGATCCTCTAGCTATGCCTGAGCTCTTCAGGATCCTAACAGGCGTTGGCATTTTCCCACAGAAGGCACAGAGGAGCACGCTGACCTCTCCAGGGCCTTGGTGCTGATCCGGGACGTCATCGCGGCTGTGGACCTAAAGGTCAACGAGTACGAGAAGGAGCAGAAGCTTCTGGAAATCCTCAACCGCATGGAGAACAAGAGCTTTGCCAAGCTGAAGAACGGGCACACCTTCCGAAAGCAGGACCTGCTGAGCCAGGCCCGGACGCTGAAGCATGAGGGGCTGGTGTACTGGAAGACTGCCACTGGCAGACTGAAGGGTCAGCAGCAACAAACGGCTTTTACCGTGCTTGATCGATTAGTCTGGTCTTAATCCGACTTTGCATCTGGCTAGGGTTAGCAGCAGAGATGGCATTTTCAGTATGATTGATTAATCGTACTTAATCACTGGTCTTAATCCTCATGTATCCCTGGGTCAGCAGCGATGCTGGTGCCTACAGTGTGATCGATTTGTCTGAATTTCATTTTTCACGTTTTAACCTGGGGTCAGCAGCAGAGTTGGCTTTTATAGTGCAGTCTTTTCCTATGAATTTTGCAGTAGTTACCTGATTTAATGTTTTCTCTGTCTTCAATCAGATATCCTGGCTCTCCTACTTACCGATGCTCTGATATTCCTACAAGAAAAGGACCAAAAATATGTATTCGCTGCTGTGGTATGTCACATGGATCACATGATAATTTTTATTTTTCCAAATTATTTCCAAAATATTAAGAGCTGTGAATGTCAGGTGACTGTTTAACATTTAATTACTGTGATTGAGTGATTGCGTTCTGTCCCTCTTCAACTGATGTATGAATGACATCATTGTTGTCCAATCAGGACCAGAAGCCCCCGGTGATCTCTCTCCAGAAGCTGATCGTGAGGGAAGTGGCCAATGAGGAGCGTGGGATGTTCCTGATCAGTGCGTCAGCGGCTGGCCCGGAGATGTACGAGGTCCACATGGCCTCCAAGGAAGATCGAAACAACTGGATGAGACTGATTCGGGAGGCAGTGGAGAGGTGTGTCCAGGCCTCTCATTGGATGGGGAGGGAGTATGACCAGGCCTCTTATTGGATGGGGAGGGGTGTTGTGACAGGGTGCCTCTCATTGGATGGCGAGGGGTGTGGCTAAGCCTTAATGATATCTTATGTATATGTTTTGTTCCTTAAGCTATAAACCTAGCACTTCTGATCCCATATTTAATGTGCAGATTGACCAAATTCAGGCCTCCTGATACTCCTGATACAAAAGTCTTGTACTTTTGCATTGTTTCTGCGTTAGTGTGTTCTTCTCATTGTGTGCCCACACCTTTCCCAATGCCATTAGCTGTCCTGAGGAAGAGGAGGAGAGAATCAGCGAGTCTGAGGAAGATAGGCGGGCAGCTGAAGCCCGCGCCCACAAGATCCAGAGGCTACAGGGTGAGAGAGAGAGCCAAAATCAATATTAAAATCAGCATTTAGAAATGGGCCATTTACCTGGTGTGTGCTAAGATTGCCCAGAGGGATTCCACTTTCAAACCATTCTTGCTGGAAGCATAAAACTAATTTTTGCTAATACCCTTTTAATGACCCCCTCACACAAAGCACCCTCAAATATGTGCATGGCAGTATCTGCTGTTCACACACATGTTTTGGGGTGTAATGTGAACAGTATCCCCTGTTCAAACACATGTTTTGTGGTGTAATGGGGACAGTATCTCTGGTTCACACGCACATGTATTGTGGTGTATTGTGCACAGAGACGCTGAACTCCCAGGACCAGCAGATCTGTGCCGGCCTCGAAGAGAAGCTGAAGATCTACGCCGAGCTGGCGGGGCTGAGCGCGAGCGAGGAGCTGCTCTGTGAGACCCAGCTGCTCATCCGGCCCGATTCCGATGAGGTTCCCCAGGCGACCGCGCTGCTCACCGCTGCTCTCAGAGAGGGTGAGATCATCTGGAAATGTTGTCCCTCTTCCTTTCAAGGTCTCTACTGTCCAACTTCCTTTGAGAACTTCCTGTTCCTGCTGTTTCACTTCCTTTCAGCACTTCCTGTTCCTGCTGTCCAACTTCCTTTCACATTTGTAATTAAAGCCATGACAGTGTCAACTGTGGCTGAGGAGTCGCAGCACAGATTGCCATAGCAACACCCAGGAGGACAGGGTGTCAGTCAGCATGGTTTCCCCGCCTCTTCAATAAGTAGCAACTTTTATGGTTGATTGGGCTGCAGGTTCTGGGGTGCAATTAGCTGTGCCTTAAACATACACGTTACTCAGATTTCTGTATATTAAAGCCCTAAGCTACATTGTGACAGCGCTGTTTCCCATTTCCTACAGCGGAGAAGCTGACTGCTACATTAACGTCACAGTCTGGCTCCTCCCCCAACGTGTCCCAGGAGAGCCTGGCTGAACCCACCTCCCCCATGAAGCTGTCCAATCACAGCAGCTTCAGCAGTGTCCAGGAATCTCCCACTGAATGTGAGACTCCACCTCCTTCCACACATCTCTCCTCTGTTCAGAAAGTGCTGGCATATTGTTTCATTTTGAATAATAATAATGAAAATAATACAATATTATTATTGTAAAACCATAAAAACAAAAAATTGCTTGATTTATAGCAATTACCCTCATCTCAAGAGTATAATTTAAGTTCTATATGGTATATGTCAATATTGAATTATGAAATATGAACAATTGCTTGTTAACTATCGTTACTGAATATGTGAAAAAAAGGTGTAACTGATTAGATGGATACAACCAATTACATTGTAAAACAGGACACTGTTGTAAAAATGGTTGAAATGGTCATCATAGGTCTTTGCTTATTCTGTAATTATTTCTCCTCGTGTTAATATTTTACCCTTCCTTTCAGCGGATTATCTGAACACCCAGAGCTCCAGCTCGCTGTCCATGATGTCTGACTGCGAGACCAGAGACGTGGAATGGGCGGATGCTGTGATATTACAGTCTCTCACTGAACTCAAGAGAGGGGATATCACCGGGATTAATTTAAAGGTACAGCATTTACCATATTACTCTCCATAGTCAAAAGAAAGACATTTCTCTGTGAAGGTAAATTATGCATAATGCACAAACCTATTTATCATTCCATTGTATTGTGTAAATACTGTATATGGAATTAGTGAAAAAGTATACAGTCTCCTTTTTGTATTACATACAGTATTAAGTCACCTTAACTAACTTCGGGCACTTTGGGCCCATTTGATTTATTAGAATGTAAATAAGATCCAGCTGGATGGAACTTTGGGAGCATTTGGTGTCCATTTGGTTGAATTAGAAATGTCAAGAAGATAAATCATGGCACTTTCCAATGATGTTTATTGCAAAGGCCAAAATTACAATGATACCCGTTGCAGAATCTGTTCAGAAATCAGAAATGATTAATCCATTCAATTTCCATAATCCTGCATCCATAATGGAAGGGAGCTCTGAGGCTTTTGAACTCAGATCTTGTTGAAGGGATTTATGAATGACATACAAATCTCAGCATAGCCTAATGTGCTATAACATGGTCTTTAAAGTACTGGAAGATGTGGCAAATGTGGCACAATTAGAAAAAGTAAGCACCAAATTATTGTTCTTGTTTACCAAGTCATACCCATGTGGTGCATGACTGATATTTTTGTTGATATAAATCTTAAAATGACATGAAAAGAGGACCTTTCTTGGTGTAATCAGTAATTGTGTGCTTAATCTCAAGTGTGAATGCAGTACAAATCCACAAGATGGTGCACAAAACACAATACAGTTTTGGCTTCTAGCACTGAAAGCTACTCATTACATATTTCATAACCTGAAGAGCATGGTACAGTTTTCATTATTATTAATCCAAAAGCATGTACATTTTTTTACACAGTATGAAAATGTACCCCCCACACACTGAATGCACACTGAAACATTAATGCATCTTTGACGTAGTAATGTCATAATTAGGTGTTACCATTTTGATGGTGTACGAGTTGAGTCAGTTGTAGTGGTACTGATTTATTTTTGAAGCAGAAGCATAATTTAACGTATGTCTGAGTATTAATTATTAATTTATGTTGCTTCATTACAGGTAGCTCACAGTGTTCAGAGTCTGACCCAGTTACTCTACAGTCTACAGGTGAGAAACTACCTCTAAGCTCACTCGCATAGGGAAATAACCCCAATTATTATTTTTTTAAAATAATTGTTTGCAAAAATACATTATTCTGCATAGAAATAAGGCTAATTCAGTTTTGAGTGAAGTAAGACAAACCCATAATGTAGACCTCCAGCACTTTCATGTGAAAGTACAGACATTGAACAATTGAGCCTATTATGTGAACAGTGTATAATTACTGGCGGTTAGAGGTTAACCATTATCTTGTTCTAGCAGTAAATAGTGCAGCATTTGTACTGCAGGCACATTTCTTCATACACTGTGGTGCTGGAGGTGCAGGATGTGGTGCAAAAGTGTGGAGTACAGAAGTTTCCATCATCCAGTGTATGCATGTGCATGTGTGTCTGTGTGTCTGTGCATGTGTTGGTGGTTAAGCAAAGAGGAAAAAACATGCATGCATATATGTGCACGGATGTGGGTGTGGGCAGCTGTGAACGTTAGACATGTGTACATATATGCTCTCAGTGTACAGAATAAAAAAAAACATCTCACTCTTGTATCACAGTATGGTATGTACTGTATGGATATTATTGTTCTATACATTATACAGTAAAATTAAATGTGTTTAGTTATTCAGGGTTGACCACTGGTCAGTGTTTACTGAATGAGTCAATGAGCTTTAGAATAACAGACCTGGGGTTCAAATTAATAGCCAGTTTCAGAATAACTGACCAGTTTTATATCCACTGACCACAGTTTTAGATCCACTGACCACAGTTTTACAGATTTACTCAGCACATTTTTAAAGCAACGGTCCGTGTCGCCGTGTCCTCAAAGGCAGCGGTGACCATCCAGGACAGCTGCTACCAGGTGCAGAAGCTGCTGCTGCAGGAGACAGACCGGGCGGCGGCCCCTCCGGCGGGCCGCGGCCGGGCCCTGCAGGAGCAGGAGAAGCAGCGCAGCCTGGAGAAGCGGCGGGAGGAGCTGGCAGCTCTCCAGCGGCTGCAGGGCCGCCTGCGACAGGAGCAGCAGCTGTGGGAGCGCGAGTGCGACCAGCGGCGCCGCCAGCAGGGGGAGCAGGAGAGCCGGCTGGAGCTGCGGGAGCGGGACTGCCTCCTGCAGGCCGAGCGGCTGCGGCGGGAGCGGCGGGAGCTGGAGGCCCAGCTGCGCGAGTACCAGCAGGGCCTGGAGCGGCTGCGGCAGGGCGAGCGGCTGGTGGAGCGGGAGCGCCGGCAGCTGGAGGCCCAGCAGGGGGCGCTACTGCGCGGCTGCTGGAGGCAGGGCGGGCGGCCCCTAGCCGGGACCACCACCCCGGGCGACCACCAGGTGCGTTCGCGTGACCGGGCGCCGCCGCTACCGAAAACCTCGGGGTCCTCAGATTCCCTGCCACGGGTTCAGATCCCCTCCCTCTCCTGTGGCCGGGGATCTCGAGGTAGTGCCAGGTCGGCTTCAGCGTTGCCAGGGGAAACAGGGGCAGGGGTAGGACGGCCTCATTGTGCAGTAGTGGCTCCCCTGAATTACAAGAACCGCAGTCCAGCTGGTGGACTGTAAGGTGAAAAGTAATGGCAGCTCGCTGTACGCATCCAACAGTGTGCCCTCCTGACATGTATATTTCAACACTTCCTCTTATCCAGAGCGACTTGCATAGCACACATTTTTTGGTTACAAACTGTTTACATGGCTGGATGTTTATTGAAACAGTTCACCTTAAGTATTTCACTCAAAGGTACAGTTCAATGGCAGCAGCCCCAGCTGGGAACTGAACCCATAACATTAGTGCTGTCAACCCATGTCTCTACCCTTATACTACACTGCCACACTCTCATTAACACCATCTGCTGCAGTTATGGGATGGGCTGGCAAGCGTGGCTGAGCATGCCAAATGGGGAAATATAGAAATATGGTGATAATAAAAAAAGTTTTGCGCCCCTGATATAGCTGTTCTTCTTTTTACTGCCATTCCCTATCAGCATTTCCTATAAAGTCACCGGCAATCAAAACTTCCAAAAGCCTGAAGTTGCTAAAAGTTTGAAGTGTAATGCTGTTGGCATCTTTAGAGACTGTCTGCCAAGTGTAGTTTGGATGCTAGAGCCAGACAGCCCATAAGCCACGCTGTCGTGGCAACGGGGCTCTCTCTCTGATTTACTGGTGCTGCTGTGTTGCCAAACTGCCCAGGTAATGATCTCGGAGTCTGGGCTGTTTAAAATTCCCCCCGTCTTCTTCCATCACAAAATAAAAGTGTCAGCCAGGAATGCGGAGAGAAGTTCCTTGTGTCTGTCGGCAACTTTGATCGTAGTTTTGTTGTGGAACTAATGTCAGCTGTAACACGGGAGAGTAGACTTATACCACATTGGAAACTAGTGGTAAAAAGGACCATGCTTCACTGTACGAAGAGACACTGTCTGACATTTTGTATGAAATTGAAAAATGGCTATAAACAGAGGACTTAAAAGCGTTTATGTAACAACTTTGTGTGCTGTGAAGACTTCTAGGCGACCTTCAGCTGAATCTCAGCCAGCCAACCAAAACGAAAACCTTACCAAGCTACACCACTTTGGTTGGGATGGACAATCACTTCTGTTTTCATTCATGCGAAAATGCTAAATTCAGATCCCGACAAACCGTTGGTGCGAGTGCTTTTAAATGTTCCATATTCCCCAGAGAGGTGCGGGGCAAGAGTAACAGTGTGCTGCTAAGAGGGTAGTTTAATTAAAATCAGGACGCCAGGCGCAGGACAATATGAGAGCAATTTAAAAATCATCAGTCTTAATTTTGAGTAGCCCCCTTCCTAATAAACAAGTGAATGATTGATGGTAATTAACCATCTGAAATGTAGCGCTGACAAAATAATTATGGTGGCAGCACAGGCAGAATAAAATCAGTTCCCCTGATTGGGCCTGAAAATGCGGTCATGATTATTCATGTTGATACCAAGTGTGAAAAGCACAGCACTCAACACCATTCTGTCGAATCCAAATAATGAGACATTTTCTTAATTCCAGTTCAGTTTTTCTTTTCATGTAATTTAATTTTATCTCCTGCTGGGATTGAAGGAATCATGTTCGTACATTATTTGAATTTGCAGGTCGTCTTGCTCAGGAGTGTCATATACCGGACGTTTTTTATGAAACTTTCTTTCTCTGAAAGAAACCAGTGTCTTGTCACCTGTTAAATCCTGATCTGTGTTATCCTCAGGGTTCCAGTCATGGGCGGTCAGACAGTTTTGATGCAGAGAGCTCGGCGTTCCTTAACGAGGTGAACTACCCCAACCTCCAGATCTCCCTCAACAACCACTGCATTCCCTCGGGACATGGGTTCACGTTGCCAGGCAACCGTAACCTGGCCAGCGCCCACAACAACCTCAACGCCCTCATCGCCCGCACCAGCGAGAAGCAGGCCGGTCAGAGGGCGGACTCCTCCCAGCATCACCATAACAACCACAGGACGGGTCCCATCGTGCTCCCGTGTTCAGAGTTTATCAGCGAGACTGCGAAGGCTCATGGGAAGGACCAAGCCAACAACGGTGAGTGCGCCACCATTGACGTTGGGGGCTATTGGGCAGAACAGCCAGGGTGAAACCTGGGTAAATGTAAACAAAATGATTCTGTGATCTTGGCCTCACCCCAGTCCTCAGTGCAGGTTCTTAAACCATCAACGTCTGCTTCTACTGAAGTTTACAGTTAAGTGTAGGAAGTCCAAAATGTTGTGGCTGATTAATTGAAAAATACATGAAAAGATACAAACTGACTCCAATTGTTATCATGAAAATTGGAGAGCAAGTAGCACCAAAGGGCTGTTTTATACTTCTGCAAAGTACACGTCTTGTGTAGGTGTTGTGCAGCATGTGCAAAGGTTGCAGAGCACCTCCACATAGATGTCATGCACCTCTCCAACATTTTAAAAGTGCTTAGTTAGCAACCAGCGACCGCATACGCTGCCCCAGATGATGATTGGTTGACTGGTGATGTGAGGTGGAATTTCCGCTAAAGGTCACTTATATAACATTAGTTCACTCGCTGTTGCAAATGTGAAACAACGAATATGGAACGGTTTGATGAGGGTCTAGGCAAAGAGGTTTGATACCGGCCTACGTTATCAATAAATAAATAAACATTAAAAAATATTTATGCTTTAGACCAGTGGTTCTCAACCTTGGCCCTGTTGTATATGCTGGTTTTTGTTCCAACCACAACTGCAATCCCAGAATTTTAACAAGCTGCTAACTTTTCTTAATTAGAGGCTTTTCGTGATTAGAGAGATTAATTACCTTCTTAATCCACATTATGTCAGAATGAGTTATGCATGCCATGGGCAGAAATCATGCTGCACAAGTATAAATGCTCTGCCTGTTTGCGAGTGGCGCACACAACGCAAACTACGCCGACTGCAGAAGTGCAGAACGGCCTTAATATTCACATGCTGTGTAGCATATGGGCATTGCCACCTGCCAGAAGCCCGATATTATAAATTGTACCTAATTTTAAATGATAGCGCTTAAATTATTGCTGGCATTCGAGTCGGTTGATGGAGCTCTCTTCCAAACCTTGCGTGTCCTTCTTTCCTAGTTAATCAGTGTCTCTTGACAAAATGGCTGTCTTCCCGCTCGCCTTGAAATCAATCTCTCTCTATCGAGCGGCCGGCCAGACAGAATCATACGAATCACCAGCAAAGCGCGTGGCGGACTGATTGGAACATTGACCTGAAAATCTTTATAAAACTCATTACAGCACAACTTGTTACAGCTTTGGTGAGGTCTGTCGAAATATTATGCTGTATTTTATAGATGAACCTTTGATATGAGTCTGCTGCTGTGGCGGTTGGTTTTTTTTTTTGAGTAGTAAATATCAGATAAACAAACTTTAAGGCCTGTGGGATGGGTGTTGAATTGTAAATTCGGTCCCTTTACGATATAGCGGGAGCTATGAAGAGCCCCTGGCATCAGAACTACAGTATATTATAATCTCCAATGAATATTCAGGCTCTTCCTCTTGTGTGCACTGCACAGTAAATCTGTCATGTTGTTTTGCGCATATTCTTTTGAATAATGCATGTGAAGCATATTTATTGGGAACCTGTCTTCGTTGTTTGAAACAAACAGCAACTTTGAGCTTCGCTTTTTGCTTGTTTGATCTGTTTTCTGTAGGCATCTCTGATACATCACATTACTTTACTTACTGATACATTACATTACTATATTTATAATATCCCTGGTATGGCTGTGATTTCACTGGGTGCAGTATTTTGAAGGAAACCCACTCCCATTCTTTAATTCTTTAGCCTGTATCTGAAACCAGGAAGTGGCGCTTCAAAGTTTGTTTACAGTGAAAGCACTCTCTCAGAAGATCACTTAAAGCAGTCCAGTCCACAGTTAACCTGCTTCACCTCATTCCCTGGGTCTAAATTGATTGCTGGTTTTAAGGTGAAAACAAAAACTGCCAGACCCAAGCCTCCCAAGAACCAGTTTTGGCCACCCCAGCATGAAACGGTTCTAAAACCAACTAGGGAAAGAGCAAAGTGGAAAGTAATCGAAACTGTTTCAGTGTCTTCTGTCAGCAGCATTGATTACTTGGTGTGACTTTGAACTTCGAAGCAGCCGGTTTTGGATTGGGGATTACCTACGTCCTACAGGCCTCACTCTAGTTTCAGTTTATAAGGATTTTCAGTAAACACATGTATACTTCATTTTCAAGGGAGTGGAAAATAATCAAATACACATTGCTTCAGTAATCTGCTGTGTTGAATAGCTAAATTTTTATAGCTAAAAATGTCTGTTTTTTTTTTTTGTTGTATTTCCCTTGTTAACCTTCAGTATAATGGTGCAAAATGCTACTGAGGGTGGTAAAGTTTGAACTGATAGCCCTTTGATTCTGATCAAATAATAAAACAAAAGTTTATGCTATTAGATGGTGTAAATATACAGTACTGACAATCATATTCTCATCTTAATCAAAGCACTATAAGCCCCTGATAAGGGAAACAGGCAGAGAGACAGGCATATAATGTTGCTTATGAATGCCCTTACTGCACATGAAGTTTTTATATGCTGTTATTTATCGAGGCTGAAACAACAGCCTTCCTCTGAGCCAAACTAATGAAATGAGGTTCAGTTTATCACAGGGACACATCAGCAGTCCGTTACAATGAGGCGATGCTGCCTTATCAGTGTTTGCAGGGCACAGCGACTTTCTTAGTCTTGAAGTTCTGCTATCTCATACTCATAACTGAAAATTATGCTTTGACAAGAAGACCAAAATCTGTTCCCGGAACATTTTCTCCTGTGTCCTGACCTCATGCTGTATCTAGCATGACTCATTTTTTCAGCTACAACCTTTTCTATACAGCTCCATCTGTAATGGTCCCTGTAGGGTAATTCCCAAGCATAGCAGCTCTGGATGTCAAAGCAGACAGTGAGAGTTGTGGTGTGGTCAGTATACAGATGAGGTGAATTGGAGGTCTGTTAGTAATGAATGACTAATTTAGACTTGGATCCAGATGCTTTATCTGTAGACTTTCTTTAAAGGGAAGATACAGTTTGTGATACTTGTTTTCCACTAAGAATCCTAGTTTGAGTATCTTGATTGTTTCAAATAAGCTCAATAAAATTATTAGTCAGTGGTTGAGTTGGCCTGAAACTTTGCCTCCAGTTGGACGCCATTTTACATGAGGTCATTATTCATCAGAACAGGTAATTGAGCCAATCGCTGACCTTATCACACACTAGTGAGGCTCATAGTTCAGTAAGCCTGCCTAATGAAAACTAATTCTCCTAAATGTTACTTGACAGGGGTGGTGTAGTTCAGATTGGCTCTGAAAAAAGGTTTATGCTTAGCAAGACGACTTACAGACATGTTGCATGTTTTTAGAGGTATGGTTATGTGCACAGGCAAAATCAATGTGTGCAAGTATTAGCATTATCAAATTAGCTTGCCTTCACTTTAACATGGTCTGCTTATACCAGTAAGTATAAATACAGTGAAAACAGTGCTAGGAAGTCAATAATGTGTATTTCCTAAGAGAACTAACCATGTCATTAGCATTGAATATCTGGTGTAAGGCTCCAGTTTCCTGTATTTACCAGCACATCCTTCAGTATACTGTGCACATTAACTTCTACAGAAACTATTAGTCATGTCTGTAATGCTATGTGCGTAGGGGTAAGATGCTCTGTAACTGCCAGTTCAGTAATATAATACATGTACATGCATTAGATTAATAATATTTATCCAGACTTTTATTGAGAGCTTAGAATTAGGGTTCTGGCATTTCTGTCAACAATGAATTAATAACAGAGTGTTTTGCTTTGTCCTTGTGCTGTATAATTCCTGGCAAACAGATAAATATACATGTTCTTTTGGGTGTTTTAAGTGCAATATAACTCTGTTTATAGGCGTACTATAAAACAAGGCTGTGTGATATGTGGCCTGAAAGCTCTCAAGCTTGATGCTTCCAAACAAATTAGTCACAGATGGAATCCTAAAATTACAAGTAGAAGCTGCCTACTTGATCGCATTTGAGTTGATTTGTTTTGCCGGGACCAAGGGCCTACACAGTAAATTATCAGATGAGTGGAAGTAAGGTTAAGGCCTTTGGACCCAAGACCGGATGGCTTCAGGATCAAATTCCTGGTGAAACACAGGAAGCAAGCCACCTGGGATTGTGCCTACAAATTCTGCAGCTGTTGAAATGGACTTCAAACCATTTAGTTTAATTGTGTAAAATAAGTCAGGATAAATCAGGTAAGCTGTAACTGGGATGCCTTTCTTTATTTTTTCTCTGGCAGATCTGAACACTCGTAGCTGCAGCAGTGAGGAGGCCTCGGTGCAGGAGGCGATGGGGGTATCGGGGGGGTATCGGTGGGTCATGCTGCCCTCCACCAACTACCCCCTCCTCAGCCCTCAGTCCTACATCTCCTTGGAAACAGAGAACGGGGAGGACAGGAGCGAAGAGAACATTGTGTACCTTTGAGGAACACTGTGTACCTTTGAGGAGTATTGTGTACTTTTGAAGAACACTGTGTACCTTTGAGGAACATTGTGTACCTTTGAGGAATACTGTGTACCTTTGAGGAGCACTGTTTACCTTTGAGGAACATTGTGTACCTTTGAGGAGTATTGTGTACCTTTGAAGAACACTGTGTACATTTGAGGAACATTGTATGTCTTTGAAGAACTTTGTGTACCTTTGAGGTGCAGGCCAGTCTGACTTGTGGAATTCCCAAACTCTCCCCATTTCAGCTTTACCGTGGAAGTCAGCAGTTTGTTTTTTTTATTATTTTTTTTTACAGTTGACTCCCATTCAAATGTTTAGGTTTGTAAATATCTCCCTGTACAATATATATATAAATATATGTGAGGAAAATATATATTTGTGAAAAGTTGTGTTTAGTACTTGTAAAAGTACATGCATATGTAATTTTATTTATTTGTATTTGTCATATTGTATAAGCTGAGGTTTCATACAGTTGCTTGGTATGGGAAATCTGTGCCTTAAGTTCCTAAATTATATACTGCAAAAAATAATTCACGTAAAATTCAAGTTCTTGCTTTAATATCATTTTATCTAAATAAACAATTTTAGTGTTTAGTCACTAAAAGGAATATTGTCTTGTGGCCAATTTTATCTCAGATACAATTTTGTCTCCATTTAATGTAATTTATGATTTTTCTGGACACAAAACAATTTATCACTGCAAACTAATGGGGCCATGTGAGAAAGGTTTTATTGTAATAAGAAAAGTAATTAAATTAAATGTCCACCTTTTTATCATTCTAAATTAAAATTAGACAATAGAAACCTGTTTTTCACCAGTGTGACCATTGTGCCTTTTTACAGAAATGTTCTTAATAATTGTAATGTTGTGCCTTTCATGTTTGTCCACTTATGTGGTAGAGTGCTCTTATGTGTAATCTCTGTTTCTGTATCGAATTGACCTTTGGTCACTAAAAAGATAGCTTAATTATTCATTTGCATAATTGCATAGTTTCCCTGCTAAGTTGCACAAAATTGGAAACAGACATTCTGAAGGTCCTATAGATTCACGCTAAATATAAATGTGGCTGTTATAATTGACTAGAGGCTCTCTCTTAGTTGGCACTTGATTTTCCACTATGCATTGTGGACCGTTTCCACGGTCACCACTGCCTTATTCCTCCTCTTCACTTCCGTGCCTGAGTTTCAGATATTGAGATGGGTGGGTGGATGCTGTGCGTCTGTGCTGAAAGCCTCCATCACCGATGGCAGTGAAGTCACAGATATCCGGTAATTATAGAAGATAGTGGTTACTTGGGAAGTGTTTTGCTTAAAATATTTCTCTCCAGTCCACTTGCGGACTTTGAAATTGATCGCATCACTGACTTATACTGTGTGCTTATATAGTTAAGTATGGCTTCAGTTCCTAATGTTTCAAGTGAATCACTGGAAATGCACCGCATAAACAAATCATTATGGGATTAATTACAGATAATTTTCGACACCAAGAACATGGCTGTGCATTACATTTAATGCATATCATTAATATTTGATTATAATCATCATTCTTGTAAAGCCATATGTGAAAGCACAGGTTATTCCCTTCGACCTTCTTGAAATGTAATATTCATATAGTAGAACCTCAGAGAGTTACGGACTGACTGGCCAATCGCACAGAAGAGGGATACATAAGTACACTTGTATCACATCTTATCACTGACATTACAGAAATGGAGTCACATTTTCCATTGAAAGAAAATTTAAAATACTTTTACAATTAGACAAAGGGAATGTCTAAGCGTTATTGCACCAATGCAGTATGAGAAAGCCAGAAGTGATATGAAGAAGGGAAGAACAGGCCAAAGATTGCGGTTCGCTGAGATGTTGTTCAGAAAGCCAATTTAGAAAAGAACAATTAATGTTCCCCTGAGATGCCAGTTAGCACTGGTTTGTTTGTTGGCTATTAACTTAGATCAAGCATTTCATTTCATGTCATTCCATCACTACCTCCCTCATTAATCTGTACACCTTGGAGGTTCTACCATACATCTGAATATACAAATAACCCATGGAGGAACGGTTTCCATTTCACTAGACTTTCCACCGCATTGCAAAAAGGTCTGCAAAATACAGAATGTTACTTCATTTTTGTAAGATATGTACTTATGGTTCTCCATGCATATCTTCCAAGCTGCAATGTCAATGCATTGTATGATGTGTCAATTCTTTGTTTTTTTATATTTATTTCTGGTGTTGTTTTGTCTGCTGTAAAAATGTTTATAGGTCTCATACTGATAGTTATTGCAGTTTGAAACGCGTTCATGTTTGTTGAAAACTTTGAAACATGATCGGTCCTTTTTTATTTTTGTTGCTTTGTATTCTTTTTAGTGCTGGCCTGTAACTTGGACAATTTTTAATGGATTGTGAGGAAATATCATAAATTCTCTAGACCCATAAAAGTCAAATGCCAAAGTCACAGAGGCTCCTGAAACTGTTTTCTGTTGTGTTTATTTGCATTAGTTTGTATTGACAGCCCATCTATTAACACAGATGCCTGTGAATTAGGCATTCTTGCAGTTTCCGTACTCATTTGGTGACAACGGAAAATACTTATAAAGGTTTTTATGTTGTAAGCTCAGTTATCGCGTATTACATTAATGGGATATTTATTATTTTGAAAAAACTTTGTTCATTTTGTGTACAGTTTGTACAGATGGGTATTGACTGATTTTCCCAGTCAGTGCATATTTTATATCAAAATGCCTTTTGTTCTATTCAGCCATTTCAATCAATCTTTCCGAAAAAGCGTTCTGTTGAAGCTATGCGTTCTAAAAGAAAATGTTTCATTCCAATGCATGACAGAAAAAAATTAATTCCAACAGTTTTATAGGTTGCTTCAGTGAGCATAGAGAAAAATGAAACATTTGTGCATTTCAAAAATGTCTGGGATGCATTGGCACGCAGAAACTCTGTGTAGCATTTTTCATACACTTATACTATATATGTATTTGCTGTTCAAGGCTACCTCCTGTGCACACCATCTCTCAGGATAGTGCTTGAAATTATTCAGTGGAGGTTATAAAGATGTGGCTCCACAACAGGTGAAATTCTCTGTTTATAGCAATCACCTACACTCAATAACCTAGTGTTACTAAACCTCTGCAATTAATAGATGACTCCTACTTTCAACATCCAAGCTGTGTGAACTGAATGCCATCATCCTCAGAGAGGCAACAACCATCCCACTCTTTATTTAATTAGGAGCATTAGCACAGCAGGTGTGTGTGTGTGTGTGTGTGTGTGTGTGTGTGTGTGTGTGTGTGTGTGAGCGAGAGTGCGCGCATGCGTGCGCGTCTGTATTTTTATCCTCATTGCGGCATGTGTGGTTTCCCTCTGGTTTTATCACCATGACTAATATATCATATCAATTGTAATGTGACAATTAATACAATTATTCATATTTTTATGCCGCTTACAATGTGAATCATTGAGGGTCCTTTATGTTATCAGTGCCAGTGTGGCAAAGCACACCATTATTATTTTGCTAATGGCTGTGCAGTGGAGAGAGAGGTGGGAAAACCAAGCAGTGAAGCTTTTTCAGGTTTGTGCCAACTGAAAACAGTGAATACATAGTACCCCAATACATGTTGTGTCCCAATGAATGCATTAGGATGTGCCCCTCTAGTCGAGGCATATTAAGCCTGTAATGATATGCTAGTGCGACATAAGGGAGCTTCTAGTTCTCTTCACCTTAAGCTACAGCAGTCTCACAAGAAATGCCTAAGACTAGTATTTCCTTTAAGTCCCATTTGAAAAGGTTTGGATAGTTTGAAGCACCATTCAATGGGCATCATTCACGCAGTTAGCACAAAACAGACTTGGTTATAACTTATGTTGTCCAAAGGATGTCATTGGTATTTAGGGTTGGCAGTTTTTTTTACTTTAAAAAATATTTATTTTTTGTCTTTTGGAGTGGGATGATACAAGGGGTGTTGGCATTGTGTTGCCATGGCAACTGCATCGATTCTGTGAGCTTATTAAGATCATAACAGATGTTTAAGTGCACACTTTTGTGTACTTTGAATCTATAATTAACGCTGAAAAATACAGATCTTAATTCAGATGATCATTTCACATGCAGCGTAGTCATTACAACCTTTTTAAATGTGAGCCTTCCTAATTAATACAGGATTAGTACTCACTACAGGAGATACTGTACTGTTCCACATGTTACTAACCAATTTTTTGTATAACATGCATTTCATCATGAGTATTTCATAAATTTTATGTATGATTACATAAATGTTCATCGGCATTCAGATGTATTTTTCAGTGTTTAATACTTTAATATTAAACACTTTTTAAAGCTCATATTCATTATATGTATGTATAGATGATGTAGCAGCAGCAGAATGAATTCTGAAGTGTACAGAAGAATATGTTCAAGTTCAAGCAAATGCCTCCAAACTCATTGGATGGTACTTCATCCTACAGCAAGACAATAATCCCAAACATATTGCTAAAGAGCTTTTCAAAGCCAAAAACTGGAAAATTTTTGACTTGCAAAATCATTCACCCCATCTAAATCCAATTGAGCATGCATTTCCTATGAACTCACAGCAACTAGCTGTATATGGTAGTAACGCAAACTAGTATCCAATCTAATGTTAGATTTACTATACCCCTAAATTACATTCTGTTTCATCATCTGAAATTTGCAGATGAAGGAGAAGTAAAAAAATCATTGAACATCAACCTTGAATCTTTTTGAACATCATTCATAAGGATCAAAGTCATGCAGTGCAGTGCTTATCATAAAAACCATGCATTACACTGAACTGAAGACCAATAGACCCGACTCTGCCTTTCCTTCTCTGACTTCTAAAGTTCAGTCAGAAAAATATCAGGTACATCAGTCACCGCAGCTGTCTTTCATGGAATCCGTTGAGAGAATAGTTCAAGGAATACTCTAATCAGAAAGGTCTGGGTGCTTGAAATTAAAGCTTGTGATGCATCCTTGACTCATACCCTTGATGAAGATGAAATTATCATTGCCTTGAAAAGTGATAGACTGACTCCGTCCTCTTGCCTGCTTTAAATACGGGTGTTGTCTGAAAATGAAATCCAATGTAATGTGTCCATGTCCATCATATTCTAAAGGTTGCCAGACCTCAATCCATTAAGGCAATCAAGCCGAACACAAATGGGTTAGAGTGAGAAAAGTTTTCAGAATGAGAGAAAACTGCTATTGATTAAAAAGGTTAATGAACCTTAATGTCACAAAGTGCACCTGACAAATGTTTACTCTGAGGCCTAGAAATCCACACACAATCCTGATTTGCAAGGTTCCGAATGCGTTTTACTCCTGTGGTATTGATTGAAACCGGTCAACCACTTCGGTACTCGGTACATCACAGTGGTGAGGTGTGGAACTGTGTATTCTCTTCAGACTGCACCTGGGCTAACTATCAGTACTCTGCGGGGCATTACCAATCTAGGATCGCTCTTATCACTTGTGTCCTTCTATCTGGTTCCTCTAGCACAGTGGTGTCAAACTCGTGCCATGGAGGGCCGTGTGTATGCAGGTTTTCATTCCAACCAATTAATGCTGCCTTAATTGAGTCCAATTACTCATTCAGCCATATGTGTTTAACTGCATTGAAGCACAGAATATAAGAAAATTTTTATTTAGACAATGCGGGTCACCATAGACGTCGGGTCACCATTGTGCACAAACCTGCATCCCTAATTCAGCAAATAATTTAACTAATTATATAATCAAGATCTGAGGCTGGAATGAAAACCTGCATACACACGGCCCTCCATGGCACGAGTTTGACACCACTGCTCTAGCACTTTCATGTTACACATATCTTCATCCAGCACTTATATTGCACTTGTATCATTATCTTGATGTTGTAGCTCACCGTCATGCCCCCTAGTTTTACTTACCAGAACTTTCTGACCTAGCCTATGCTTACTGTGTGAACTGGACTTGATGTGTTCATGGCTATGGATAACAGTTACATAATGAGTATTGTACCTTATCGGACCTGTGTTTTGTATGTTGTTCCAATGACCTTCAGTATGCACTGATTGCACATTGTTTGGATAAAAGTGTCTGCCAAATAAATGTAATTTATTCCAAACCATAAACTTCACTGCCACAATGTACAACTCTGTGACTTCACCCGAAAAGAGTACGATGCTAAAATAATCCAGGTCTCTCCTATGGGAGATTAATCAATCCCTTACCTTGACTCTGGAGGATAAAATCACAATAGACATGTGGCATCTGCATTCTCTGTACGCAAAGCTGAGCAATGAGGGGTACTCTTCGCTAAGGACATACGCAATATACTGGAATGTACTGATAAACCATTCAAGCAATCTGTGTTCTGGAAAAGCCAGGCAACTTTACCACAATGTAAGAAAGATTTTTATATAACCTTTATGATGAGAAATGATGTCTTGTTTCTCGTGTTAGCTTACTAATGTCCAGTGCTTGCTGTAAAAATGTTGAAGGTTGAACAATTGTTTTGTAAACAAAAGCAATATGTGTTGCATTGCAATTATAGCGACCAAAACACCGAGGAGAACATTTAAAGCACAAGGTCCCCAAGGAAACTGATTATTTTATCGATGTGGTGAAAAAAAAAAAAAAACAATTTTCTGAAGGTATAAACAATGATTATTTTAGATCTTGTATTGGGATTTTTTATTGAAAACCTCAACATTACATACAGTTTATTGGATTTTCTCTTCGAGAAATATAGTGGCAGACTGTTCTCCTATATCTATTTGCGGCACATATACAATGTGGTATGAAAAGCCACTCGAGCTGATAGACTTTTATGACTGCCTCCACAAGCAATTTTCCATCTAAATACCTATCCTGTGTCACCCTGGGAAGACAAATGTTTGCGTAAGTGGGAGGCTGAGTTTTGAAAAGCTAAATACACCCTTTCCTTTTTTTCTTGCTTCCACGTGATTAGAGGGGGGAGAAGCAAAGTAAATGATGTTATTGGCGCAGGAAAAAATGAAATGCAGTGCGGTTGTCCAATCAGTACAGCATACTTGCTTTTGTCAGCCGATCTATCTGTATCTGATTATGGTACATTTATCTTTGTCTCGCAAAGGTGGAATCATATTTAAGGTGACATATATTATTTATTAGTTGGATTATATGTATAATATTGAATATAATAGTATCTGCTTATACATCTGGATATTTGCTAAAGCAATTTCTGTGGACTTCTTTGCTTAGAGGCACAACAACATTGATCTCCCTGCAAATCGAACCAGCAGCTTCTTGATTGATTTCTTTTTTATTTTTTATTTTAACTGCAGTGTTTCAGAATAATTAAAATTCAGTCTCATTTAAACATCTTCAATTGCAAAATGTAACATGATTTAATGTGGTTTAAACCTATCTGAATGCCAATGAGGGAATTTTGCTTCATTATGGATTGCTGGTGATTTTTTATTGGAAGACAATTCAATACACGGCAACAACATAAATCCACAGCAATCCCAGCCCGAGCCGCCGTGCTGGAAACCACGTCTTTCCGAAAACAAAGACAGCCATAGCACCTTTCTGCAGCGTTATGGCTGCATGCCCATCTTCTCTAAGTGATATTAAAAGATATTGTCTAGCATTTTGTGTGCGCAAAATCACTATATGAGAGTGTCATGGAAACTTATGAAAAGACAAGCTTCTCTCTAACTAGCCGTCTACCATACATTCAATGTAACAAACAGGTACTGCCAATAGCTCTGCAGTTAGTTATGTTTAGAGAGAAATTAGCATGTCATATGAGAGAAATGAACGATGAGTGGTGTACTTATGGGGAATTGAATCTTGGCTGAGCCATGCCAGTGATGCTTGCATCACTCTTGTCCCAATGGATGCTGCTGTCATGGTGCTAAACAGGTATGCAGGAGAACACAGGTGTTCTTCTTGCAGGCAATCAATCTTGATTGTTAAACTAGGGTTCATTTAGTTATAAGTTAGAAACATTTAAAATCTTAGTTTAACTCTATAGACTACATAGCAAAACAGCAAAAACAAAAGAAAACAGTATAATAAATATTTTAATAATACTTTAGAAGTTCAAGTTGTGCACAAATATAATAAAACGTCAAATAAAAATTATAAGTAATAATATAAATAATAAGTGATTTAACAAGTAGTAAGTAATTTTGGGGAAGGTCATTTGAATTATCTAGAGGCGTGACAATATGGGGGGCATCCGTATCAGCCAAGCACTTCTCAGTGTCATTTACTGTCATGTCTGTCACTTTTCTGCTTGGAAATATACAGTATAACTTGTGTCTCCGAGTCAAAACTCTTTCAAACAAAACACGGTAATGCAATATAACAACCAGAATAATCTGCATTTAAAAATACTTTTATAAATGTCAACTTTTAAAGCAGGGGAGAGTGCATTCATCAGAGATGCCCCGGGCAGTGAGCAAAAACACCCACACAAATTTGAGAATAAAATATTTAGAGAAAAACAAATCAACAACAGCCCCTGAAAGGATGATTAAAGCAGCCTCTCAAGTTGTGCGATAAAAGGCAAGAAAGTATTTTTTTATTCTTTAGAATTGTGCTACTTGTGTTCATAATTCATAGTGAATGTGCATGAGGCTGGGAAGGCACAACAGCCTAATGGCACTTTTGTTTTTTTAAAAAAGCTCTTAGATATGGGCGAGCAGCATTTTTTCTGGTATCTTAGCAACAGTACTGGGTGAAGTTGAGGTGCTTAGGATAGAGTAGTGGACCATAAGGTTACTGGTAAAAGTTACTGCTAGGATACTGCTGTACCTGTGAAACATGAGGAAAATACTGTATTATTGATGCTATGCAATTCACAACCAACTGTGTAAGCAGATGGCTTATGAAATTCAAATTGACAGGCGCCAACTATGCAATGAAACTCAAAAAATTTGGGGAAAGTCCTATTCGTTTTCAGTTGGAGCTATACTCAACATAACTGTAACTCGGTACTGTTAAGATGTATGAATGTTCTGACACGCATCAGCCCCCAGTTCTTTTGAGTCATCACAGGAAACATAGCCATAACTGTCATTTTGACCGAGAGCAGGCGCTGGGGAAATTCACTCAATCAAACATTTTGTTTGCCTGTCATTATGCCCTTTTGATTTTGAATGCTCAATTCCGAATCAGTGATGAATACAGACTTTGAAATGAGTGTGGGGTGGAGGGGGGGGGGGGGTGCTGGAAGGCAGTACTGTCCTTTGTGAGATTTGGCAGTAGGAAATGGTGCCCGAGGCCGTTGCTAACTCTGACACATCCAGAAGTTCTCAGAATGTCCTCAGAATGTCTGAGAATGTCCTAGCCACCGGTTTCCGGCAGTGTTATCGCGGCGATTCACAGAAACCTCCGTAAAAGGGCTGCTTGTGCAAAAAGGGTCTTTGCCCACTGCCGATGTTTTCCTCTGAATCTCAGACGAGATCACTTAATTGTTTTATTTTTGTGAAATTTCTATCCCTGCGCGTCTACAGCAGTGTGGCGTTCGGTCCGGCGGTGAACCGGATTGGTCTCGGCTGCGCCGGCCGCTGGAGAGAGCACACGCACCTGGGTTGCGTTAGCTAATCAGCCCAGGTGCCTAAAGGAGCGTTCCTCTCCGCAGTTCGGGGCCGAGACCGGGAGCGTACACCGAGAGAGCGAGTTTCGGGTTTTTTTGTCAGAGCACGACGGAGAAAGTAAACCACAGCTGAAAAGCTGGAGGAGCTGGTCAGCTGAGATGCTGGCCAGCTAGGAGCGGTGAACTGAAAAGTTCTCGCTCAATTTTGCTTTCTTTTCTGTATCCTTTTGCTTTGTTGTTTTAGTTTGTTGTTTTTGCCTTGGAACCCATGCGGGGGAAGGGGGAAGGTGTTTGATTTATTCCATTTTGTGTGGGTGTAGGTGCGCTCTCTTTCTCTCTCTGTGGCAACCCACTCCCGGAACTGCCGCATCTCCCTCCCAGGGGTGTCACACCAGCATGTGACGAGCAGCTTCTGGGAACACATTTAAAGTGGAAAAGTTCTGCTGCAGCTAATAGTCCATATTAAGCTTGTCAAAGTAAGATTCATGATCAAGAGTTTGACTTGCAAAATGACAATCTTTGATCATACTTTCAGAGTTCTTGTTAATGGGTCTGTACTGGTAGCATCAATATCAATTGAAAGCACTTGCCATCTGTATAATACAATAACCATTAATAAAATGTTATTGATGTTCTTCAGGTGGACGCACTCAAAAAGCACCACAGTTATTAATGGGACTATATTTGAGACGTCAGCAGGAGTACCCCCAGGAGTACCCGTAAATATCTGATTGTTCTATTAAAATGGATTAAAAACAACTGTAATGTCATCATATTAATAAAAAAAAATAATAATAAATGTGTTTGAAGTCTTATTTTTTAATGCATAGATTCTAGAGCTTTCTTCAGACAGGTTTGAATGATCATCTTGACTACAAAAGAACAGGATACCAGAAAAACCATTTAACTTATCACCACCTACTCGGCATTTTGCCAATCAGCAACCAGAAAATCTGAACAAAACCTGGTCAGGGTGCTTCAAAACACAGACCTACTCCAGGACTACATGATCACCACCTGGAAAAGAAACAAGAACCTGAAGGACAATCTGGGAAGTAGCAAACTACCAGAAATCAACACTGTATCCACACTATTTTACAAACAAGCCACAACAGCAAAGAACAACACAACAAACACAACATGCATAATTAATTGAACGCTTACAGTCAACGCAAACAACTGCATATATAAAAGATCATGAAGTTTAATCACTGTGACATTAAATTTGTAGGAGGAACAGGGCATATGATTAGGACACACTCCTAGTGGCTTGTTTTCTTCACAATTGACTTGAGGCGCTGGAAATATCAGGCCTTCAAACAAACACTAACTGCACACCAGAGGACAGATGTAGGATAGAAAACCACTGAATTATGAAACTGAACATCATATTCCCAAAGGACTAAACAAACGCACATAAAACTTTCCAACTAAAAGGCTCCAGTACGTTTTTTCCTCATTGGGCCCTCATAAGGGGCAACTTGTTTAAGAAAGATTTTTCCAAACGTAACACTTCCCCTAACTCTACCCTATACTAAACTTAACTCTACACTAAACACTAACCCCAGCCCCAACCGTGGGTGAACCCTAATTCGCCCTAACATTAAAACCGAGTTCAAGCCCTAGGAACATTCATAAATATCTGACTATGAGAGAACATCAGAGGAGTAGAGAGCATGAGAGGACGAGACACAGTAGAACACAGGTGTCCAGGTAACCTGGGGGAGTGGGTCTTCAGTGATGAGGCTGGGATTATCTTGATGAATTCTTCCCCTCTGGGTAATGCTTAGGCCAGTTATGAGTCATCCCTTGGTACTCAAGCAACAGCTCGCACTGGCTCGAG
Source organism: Anguilla rostrata (assembly GCF_018555375.3). Classification (NCBI taxonomy): domain Eukaryota; kingdom Metazoa; phylum Chordata; class Actinopteri; order Anguilliformes; family Anguillidae; genus Anguilla; species Anguilla rostrata. Next base: position 36,704,097 of record NC_057942.1, on the reverse strand, counting down.
AACCAGCGCTTTCCCTGTACATGCATCCCCAGGGCCCATAAATTTTCATTGCAAATGTAATAGAAAATGCATGTCTATTGCCTACAAAAAGTGGAAAAATGAAATGCAATAATTAAGGTTTGAGGTCACAGTTTGCTGCCAACCGTGTTATTTTTCACTGTATGTGGGTGCTTGCTGAGGCTATAATGTTTGCTTTTATGAAGTTCATAATTCATAATATAGCCCTCACAAAGACCATGATTACGATAGCGCCACTGAATGGCACAGCATATTACAGTGCAGTCCATGCATATGAATGCTTCGCTTGCTTTGGTCGCCAGCTTGTTAATATTAATAAAAGGTTCCGACTTCAAATGCTATTCATGATTCATAATGATATACAGCCTTGGACGCCGTGCATGATGAATATTTCGCTTATCATTCCCCTCCCCCCCCCAAACAGGATCTAGTGTTATCAAGGGAATAGATGAAAATAAAACTTGAGTTTCCCGTTTTCATGCCGCTGAAGAAACATTCCCCGCAAATCTAATTCCGAACTTGAACATTACTTTTGGCCCTTTCTGACGTATTTACTGCATCTCATTACACTCTCTGCCTGATTGTGCTTCTTCTGATAAAAGGGTATGCAAGCTAAATATACAAAATGGAGGGTAATGTAGAGGATTCTAATTATCTGCACAGGTCGGCAAAATAGATCGTGAGAATGAAATTTCAGGTTTTCCATAAATCAAAATACATTTCACACTCTGCACCTGTGAAACTGCGAGGAACAATTACAGCTTGATTAAATGCTTATGAAAAATGACCTTCAATTAATTTAATGTCCCATTTACATTTTGCCACAGAGAGCGATGCTAGAAATTTGTACTCATAATTGTCATTTTAGGCACAAAATCTCTTATATGTCTCAATCTAGGTGTCCACCAGCCACAGTGCTTTTTTGAGTCCATAGGTCCAGGTAATACACTAAATGCGGTACATGTTTGTGTACCTCTATTCAAATATTACATTAGTTTGTACTCATTTTAATTGATGCAGAAAACAAGATACTTTTATTTTAAACATGAGAGCTATTCAAAGTCGTCACTTTGCCTGTTACCAAACAATACAGTCAAACCTTTTACTGCATACTGTCCTGCAGACACTTACCAATGGCATTTAGCAAACCTCTTGATGAATAGAATGAAATGATTTATGAGGATAGGATTTTATCAGCTGCCTGAGTCATAAGTTAATTCGCAATATGCTTCAACTAATGAATAACCCGTAGGCCTTCATTAATAAGAAATGTAGATCAATTGGACTTCTACTCAAACAGTGCTGAGAGAAGAGAAAAGAAGCTATTGATTTTAGCAGATTTACAAGGAAAAGCACAATTGTACAGGCAGTGGGAGTTTTTCATTGCAGAGCATGTTTTTAGAAATCCGCACGAATCCTCTGTCAGTAAGCAAGCCTCTGCCAGTGCATCAGTTCAAGTGCTGTCATCCAATCCAATGGGTTTATTTCTCATCCCAAACACCCACGTGACTCAAAAAGGCCTTTTCATTATGTACACTCATCCTTTATGTTATGTACAGTCATCATTTACATAATTAAACTCATCTTAGGCATTATGTAAACTCATACGAAACAAACTCCTCAAATATATTGTGTTGTATAATTGTTCTCATATACTTGGACATTACTAAATGAAAAAATAAATCTTAACTGGGTTTATTGTACCGTATGTCTCATTCTCACAATACCCGTTTCTAAATATTAATATCTGTACCTATTCAGGAAGGGTTAGTATTTCATTTTTTGTTCCACAATATATATTAGCTTAATTCTATGTAACTATGTGAAGGAACCTTATTTTCCGACAAGGAAAATGGAACACAATCCAAAGTATTTGACTTGCAGATCAATGCGGAAAGACTTGTGATTAGACTTATTGGCTCCGACAGGCACTACATCCACCATATTGCAAGCGTTAATAACCGGAGTCATAACTCGACTCATCAGTCTTACCGAATGCGGTGTGTACACACATCACTGCGTTTGGGAGAAGTTGCCAAGACAGCGTGAAATTCATCAGATTTCTTGGCACCGGAATGATGGCATTTTTAGATTGGGGGCTGCGTTTGTTTATGGCAAGTAATGCAAGAGAAAGCAGTGCAAAAATATTGTTGCAAGGGACAAGACGACGAAAAGAAAAGAAAAAAAAAACAATTTATGCTCTGCTGCCTTGTTTTGAACAGGTCTGAAGCACAATAGCAAAATAAATAAATAAAAAATAATGACTGCACCAGAGATTTGCTTGAAGGGGAGCACAGAAATGCAATAAACATCATGACAGGTGTACACTCAAAGGAAATCCACACTTTTTAATTCATTTATTTACACCATGGGAATGACAGTAAATACCTTTCAGCTTTGAAGAGCCATAAGTCTACTGTCTGTTTTGGGGTTTTTTTCCCATCTTTTGGTAAAAAGATACCAGCTGTATAATAACCTAATTAGGTGCAAGCTATATAACAGATATTGATCTCCAAATTTCAAATATTTGTTTGGAATGTGGTATTTCTTATGCACCTAAAGGCAGAGCTGTATACTCCATGGCTAGGAGGGCTGAAATATGGAAGGCTGCCCCTACTGCTAGCTGGATTACAGGTTCAAGCCTGGGTTATGGACCAGACGTTTGAGCGACAGGAGACTTTAATTATCCAAAATTAAATTGGCCAGGGCTTCCTTGGGGTACCTGCAGGCTACCAGCAGTTGCGAGGAAGAGAAATGACCGTACTCCAGGCATTGTCAGCTTTCCTGTAGTGCTACGCAGACTGTAGAGAGTAAAATAGGGGAGAACTGGACCGTCCAAAGATCATGGGTAGAGTGGCGAAGCAGCTGCTCAGCTGGTAAAGGAACGTGTCACACTAGCCGTGCTGCAGTCTTGAGTCTGGGCCATGACTTGACCATGACCAGGAGCGGCAGCACACGATTGGCTTTGCTCTGGTACAGGTAAGGTGAGTTTGAGTTGGCCACGGTTGGATTACTGCTGCATTAATCTGATTACAGTCCAGGCCCAGCAGGCAATCAGGTGGAAGAGATAAAATCTTCCCCCAGTTGGCACTCTCTCTCTCTCGAGATGTACTTCATAGCCAGCAGCATGGAAAATAAGCCACTGCTCAGCGGTAGTGTTCCCCATGCTCGTGCCTCCACCGTGCAACCTGTACAAGCGCAGATCCCTAATCTTAACAAGGGCATGGCTGTTTCAGGACGGACTTTCAGTGCTAAATGGACAAAAAAAAAAAAAAAAACACTATCACCTTAATTTAAGTGATTGCTGAACTTGCTCAATTGCTCATGCATTTAATTCTAAGTGTAAATTAAAAGGTAATGTTTATAGAATACAGGCCTACAGTACGTGTCAAGAATTTTTTTTAAAGTACATACTCTAGGTATGTATATGAAGCACATTTTAAAATACATCCTTGCTGAAGGCAGGTCCAAACCTATTGGTGGTGGAACCGGAATCTGATGTTGCTCCAGAATTTCACTGCACAAAATTAAACGAATGCACCTGCACTGGACAATGCTCATTACAGAGGGAATTTTCATGGCTGGCCCCCTTTGGTACGACAAAACTGCTGGTACCTACTGTGACAGGTTCTTGTTATTTTTGGGTCATTTTTAGGAGTCATTACAGTAGAGAGTCACTGGTGCAGGGTTACAGCTTATTAACAGGCTCAAACATTCATGCTGCAGAATAACAAGCAATGTATTTTTACATGTATCCATGTAACATCATCTTGCAGTGGTACATTCATAATCTATATAAAAGCTAACATCGTAGATCTTTTAAAAATGTTTTGTGCCGACCCCGACGTTTTAAATCATTGAATTAACTTTTAATTCATAGATTTCTACTTCAGTAAAGTTGGTCATGTACTGTACTGTGTTATATAAAAGGCTTTCTCCTCATTATTCCTCAGTAAAATCACAGTGGTTTTGTATTGTCTGGAGACGCCCCCCCCCAAACCATTTCATGTACTGGGAAAGGTCCCATGCGAGAGCAGTCATTATAGTGACAGGCTTGTTATTTTTTTGGGAAAAGGTGCTGGGGCTGAATCACCACTGTGCTCCAGCATGCCATGAACCTGTTTTCACACCGCACCTACAGCCCTTCAGAGCTGTGACTAAGTTTAATTATAGACCCCGACAGCCAGCGGAGGTCAATGTTTATGACCTGCCTGGCAAACGCCTTGCAGCCTAACCTGGTACCTCATTAACGCGTCCCAATTTTACTTTCTCCTGACACAGTCGACGGTGCGACGAATTCCACAAGACCTCATCAGAATCATTGCCCCAGTCAAGCCAAATACTGAGACAAGTTTTTAACCTCCTATGTGGCAAATTGACTTTAAAGTTGAAATCTAGAAAATACTTAAAATTATTTTTCAGTATGAAACTCTTCTACTGGCCTTAATTAGGTAATCAATTTAAATGAAATCATTATGATTGAAACCCTGTATGGGATGACCCGAACATTTTGCTGTACTAAATGACAGACAGAGGTTAAATCAGGAATTATTCTAGTCATGTTTCTAGTATCTGGCATCTAACAGAACAAGTGCTGGGAAGCTACCCCATAATGCACTGCTTTGATGTCACTATTTCATTGTGATGACCTCATAGTAGTTCTTTGCCATAGTGTGGAGAAGTGGGTGTATGCTTTGTCAAGAAACACAAAGCTGAATTTATGTTTTTAATACTGCCGTTTCGTTGTACATCGAAGATAGTGCACACAGGGAGCGCTTCATTGCTGGACTCTGATTCTGAAATTTTTTATTTCTGTCACATAATTGTCTCTACATCCAGTCACACATATTGTGAACTTCCAGCGGTATTATATGATGGTCTAGTAGAGCACGTGCAAGAGGTGAAATACGTGGTCTTGACATGGACTGCAGAGCACCAGCTACACTGCTGTGGGACCTGAGCTCCCAGCTGGATAGGTATGTGGTGTACTGGTGCCTCTTCTATTTATACTGCTCATTCTTGTTTAGGTATGTATACATTCCCCATAAATGAATGTGTAGAAATGAACGTGAATGTGTAGAATATAAATAGACACAATCCTTACACTGACATATGATAAAATTAAGGTTTCTCATTTATCTTTTCCCCCCATTGTTATTCCACATAAATCATAGGTAAAGCCCATTAGAGACAAAGCCAATACAGTTCAATAGAAACTAGGTAATAATTTCATATATATTTTCAATGGTCTGTTTTCATTTTTATATGGAGGAACATGCAATCATAATTAGGTCTAATTGCAATTCATACTGTAAGTGTGGCCAATCTTTTAGTAGCACAGAATATTAATAATGTATCATTTAAAAATATTTTGTCGCTTGCCAAGGTCATTTTATAGAGAAATATGTGATGATTCAGTTGTGAAAAGGCTGTATCTTTTAGACTTGTAGCCCAGAAAACCTGCGGCAGTTAAGCTGAGGAATGATATTGAACATTTACAGGATATCAACAAAGCACAATGATAAACATTGATCTGTTTAGTGAGATGTTATATAGGATTTAGTGGATTGTGGAACTGAATCCAAAGGGATAAGCCTCTCACTGGGACCACTGTTTTAATGTGAAGACGCGAGTACCAGTTTGAAAGAGGATCGCCCTACAACCCCCATCCTGTCTATTATAAAATTCCAAGGCGCGCATATTCCAAGTATCACGCTGAAAAACAACAAGGGTACTGAATAATTGAATTGCTTATTTTGCCGTTTGAATTATTTAATACTATTGGTAAGAGTCTCCTTTCATTCAGCCTGGGTGAATGTCCTCTCAAGTCATATATTCTGCTTTTTGTGACCTTTGTGTGACCTGTGGGTATGCTGGGATGCGGCATTCTTTCAGAGAAAATGAAAACCAGGCCCCAAATACTATACATTTCCATCTCGGCAGAGTTACAAGCACGGGTGCACAGAAGATTAAAATCAGTCTTTTAAAATGACCACCTTTGAGCCAGGAGGAATATTGAGAACTTAAGCCAAATGACCTCTCAGGAGGTTTGACAGAAAGGTTATTACTCAAGTGAAATGTCAAGGCTTTTTGTTGTTTTAGAAGTAAAGATCAGTATTTGATATGCAATGCTATACTTTTGTGACTGAAGTCACGGGATATGGTTCAAGGCCAAAGAATAGGAAGTACGTAGACTGAGATGGTTAATTTGCAGCTTCGCTTTTCACTGCTTACAAGGTCCCATTATTGGTGTCCTGAGGCAAGAGAACATATCCACACACAATATTTCTAAACTGAGGTTCTTTGTAGACTCTTTAGGGTAACTGCAGTGCTTTTAGTCATTACCTTTAAGAAACAAGTCTGACCATCCATCAGGTTAAGCGCTCACATGACATCATGAAAATATAAAATAAATATAGTTGTAGGAAAAATAAAGTAAAAAAGTATCATACTTAAATGTAAGGTAAGTCAATCTGTGTTCACTCCGAAGTGAAGGCTCCAGCATATTCAGCAATGCATATCGGCCTAATTGTATAAAAGCATTTTAATGAACAAGCCAATTTGGGCTTATGCAGAGGGTCAGATAATTGCTTTAACCAAAACAAAGTTTACGGACTAGAGATAAAAACAAACAACTGCGAGGAAGTTAATGAACCGTGTGGATCACATTTCTGGCGATCTCCGTTTGTGAGAACTCCACCTCGGTTTTCAAAGTGCAGTGAGGTTCACGGGATTAGAGCTCTCCCCCTGCAGTTGGCAGCAAAGGCTAGTTGCAAACAAACATCAAAGCCAGGGGAACACTAATGTTATTTGTAGCGACACAGATCTGTCTTTGAAGCCGGCCCCGACAAGGTCTTTGGATTTCAGGTAACGAACGATAATCTTTGACAGGATGATATTAACCTTTCTCTCTCTCTCTCTCAAAAAGACAAATATGTGGCTGTTTCTGTGCACCCATCAAGGACGGGCCTCTTCTGCCGGGGTCATTAACACGTTCAGGAACCCAGGCCCCTATCCGGCTGCCACTGCAGACAGCTCCCTGATTGGAAACATGTCCTTGACAAACAACACGGCCCGGCAATCTAGATTACAGCGGGGGGGGGAGGAGGCGGTGGGGGCGAAATGGGCCTTTCAACCACAGGGGAGTCAGAACGAGGGAATGACGGGTCTTTCTCTCGTCTGATTGATCCCCCCAGAGGTGCTCTCCCGTCGATGACCTCGACGATAGCCGTGGGACATCTGGGAAACGCCGGCCCGCCAACGCTAATTGCCGCTCGCGGCGTCGCTTCCCCCCTGAGGAACTCATCAAAGCGACGAAGAACGACAATCGGGCGGGAAACGAGGGCGATGCTGACTACTCAACGGGGAAGCGTGTGTAAATGCTAATAGGCCCTGGGGTCCTATTGGTTAATATATTTCTGTCTTCTTTTTTGGCGCAGAAGGAAGTATAGACTCCCCTCCATCTCCCATGATGGTGGGAAATGAGCCTATCAGGATCTTCCATCAGCTTGTCGCCATGGGAGATGAGCCTATCAGGAGCCTCCATCAGCATGTCAGCCTGAGACTGTGTAGAAGGTAAATGTCATGCCCAGAAAACCCGCTCCTGAGAATTACTAATGGATTGTATGTATTGTGACAGACGTAATGTGTATTTTTGCATTACAGTGAATCTCCAAAAATAAATAAATACACAAATATAATAAAATTAAATCTAAATATATATTTTGGTGTCCACCCAAAAGGCACCCCATTTTAACTGTAGGATTTTGGTACAGCACAATTTGCTCCCATGAAGATTCAATGCTAGAGCTAAAGTCACTGGCCAGCCATTGGAAAATCAGACCAATGGGAGGGAATGATTTTTGAATGCCTGTCTCAATATGAGGAACAGTAAAACCAGGCAGCCATGAATGGGTTTTGACAGCTGTCATCAAGAGGGATCATAATCCAATAATCCCTGACATACCATTACAAAATGTGGTGGATTTTGTTTTATTTTATTTATTTTTACATTTATTGTTGTGCATTAAACCCAGCATGGCTTCCTGAGGTTACCTCTGCATGCAATATAATGGGAGTATCAAAAGCCTTATCCTCATGGTTTACGCGGTACCGTCTTCTTAGCGGGTCGCACAAGGACGTCGGATAGGATGGCCTTTTATTTCCTCATTGTTGTCCGTATATTTCATTATTTCTTGTGCAATTACCTGCCTCGTCCTCCCCTGCCTCCCGGGCGGGAAAAAAATCAATCCTGGAGGCTGGACCTGATAAAAGGCCCATAAATACACGCCATAATGGAAGACGGTGGGGATTGGAATCAATAGCTCCGTACAGTTTTATTTCCCGCAGCACAATGACCTTGAAAACAAATGCTGTTTTGATGGTCACTTTTAGAGGAGTGGAAGCATTTCAAAGGCCGTTCACTTTGATCTGAGGAACGCCGGCGGAGGTAAATATTCAGAAGATTCTTTCCCCGCCTGGTCTTTGAGTGAAGGGTTGGTTGGTCGCACGGGTCTCCAATGTGGGAGTGAGCGCTCACAGAGTGCCGTCAAAAAAATGTCAAAGGCTGCATCTGAACACAAAAAATTAATCTGTCCTTATTGAATCTCTCTCTACGTGCTCACATCCTGAAGCAATTTGTTTCACTGGGTTTATACCAGTTTTATTGCAGTTATGGGAGTTCACTTACAATTCAACTACTACAGGTGTCTGCTACTTACACTGTGTTCAGTTTTCATCATTGATCACTAAAGTGTTCCTAAAGAACTCTGTCTTCCTATCAGCTGTGGGAAAGTACACAAAATGAAAAATTTCAGCACAGTGTGATTTATAAGTCTTATAGGTTTAAAGGTGGGGTTCGTCTGTAATTGATTAGGGAGTGAATGATCTCACCAGTCACATGTCTTTCATATGTTTGCCCGTATGTGTTTTGTGAGAGCCATACAGCACTGACCCCTTGCATTCATTTAAAATGTCTGTGCAATAGACCCTTGGATTTGAATACATGATCCCAACCTCGCTCGTGCTCTGAGATCTGATTGGACACAAATAAAGGATGTTAAACTTTGCTTTTACTTTTAGACTTCAGATGTTGATTCAGATGTTTTATCTTGCACAGCACGATAAGTTCAGGCTTCAATACACTATCAAATATTTTTCTTATTTTCCCCTTTGGATGGATTTTTTCTATTAATGATGTATAAAAATAAGAGACAATCCCAGAGCAATTTTAAGGCAAGTTCTGCTCTAAACAAGTAACATTTTCCCTCAGAGAGTTACTGTCATTTTCTGTTCTATTCAAAAGATTTTCATTGTCCCTATCTGTTATAAAGTATTAAAGCAAAGTTCAGGGTTTTTTGTCTTTCCACTAATTCATGATTTACAGACTATAAACTCTGCGTAGTGCTCTTTACAGGCTGTGCCACATGATCTTTGGAGGCCCATAATCCTTTGTGCCTTGATGTAGAACAGCGACGGCATTATCCCCCCCCTCTGTCCCCAAGTTGACAGATGTGGCTTAAAAACTCTGGAACGTGAGGGAGCATCGTAATCGGGGCCAATAAAAGTGCACGAGGTTGTGATGAAAAGTGGAGTTTGTTGGGGGATTCGAGGGATCAGAGAGAAGTGTTTTGGCATGAATAATAGAGTCTTTCAGAACGAAGAGAGACGGGTGGGCGTGGGCTCCCTTGATCTCGCTGAATGATAGGGAGATGACCGAAGCCGGCATCAACAGCCGACGGCATGTCGATCGCCAGAGACCCCAGAACGCGAGCTGGGCTAACGCGCACACCCAAACGCAAGATTATGGTGCGGGCCCCGAACATTGGGCCCTGTCATCTCCATCTCTTAATGCGAGCCCCTCACTCTTGTTTCATGTGCCGGTAGCAGTCTGTTTCTGTGTCGTTTAGACACTTCCATTCGCTGTAATGATGCCGAGATTCCCCGGCGAAAATTAGGTGTCCATCTTCGCAGGCTGTGAGCCGATAGGCACTTCCCACCTCCGTAGGATGATCAAAGATCGTTCTCTTCCTCTTTGATTTTGAGCAGATCAGAGCTCTCATTGTGAGGCCCATCTTTCACTCGGTCACTTTGATTTTCTGCAGTCAGTCTAATATGTTTTAGGAACATTAACCTTCATAATAAGGTAACCTTCAAGTAAAAAAATTAGAGCACAAGCAAGTTTATGCTTGGAGCTTCCGAGTAGACCGTAATATATATTTTAAAATTTAATCAGGGTAGTCACACTGAGATTGAAATCTCTTTTGCGAGTGAGCTCTGGAGCCTACGTGTCTCCACACTGTGGGAGGAAGCTGGAGTACCTGGAGGAAAACTCAGTCAAACATGGGGATTGCATGCAATGCACATGCAGAGGATCCGGTTGGCAGGGACTCAAACGCGGATCCTCCTTCCTCCACAAATGCAACAAATTTAATTTAACGATGATCTGCCATTGGCAAATTAAGACTATTTTGTTTTTACGTTAAACCTTTGTAATAAATGCTGTCTCACAAAGTATCGTTTCAAAAATATTGTGAGGCAATACTGAACAACAGCAATGCACTGCATTCCGCAGTAGATCCAAAAGTTTACTTTTCCCATAGTTCCCCTTGCACAGCATCAAAGGCACCCTGGAAGCAGACCCTCGGTGATGGCTTAACCCAGATCCATAAGTTGCTGATTTAAGGATAAGTCCAGACCATTAAACAGAAGCCGACGTGGGATAAGATACTGCGGGGACTTTATCACTGTCCCGAAGGCCACGCGGTTTACACCAGGCTCACGCGTTGTAAATCAAACCCGCTGGTGCAAAAATAAAAAGGTCCTCTGCTTCAGATAGCACTTTAGTATGCGATTAACCTTGACTCTCCACCTTATTCTGTGCTAGTCATCTGTTTCTGTATGGAGACCTTTAATTAAGCTGAAAAAAAAAAAAACTTTAATATTGACCCTTCAGAGAATAATTGGTTCAGTATTTCAAAACTGTTCCCTCTGCTTTGCTTAATTTTCAAAGATTTGTCTTAAATCGCTTGCTTTGTCTTAGCCAGATTGCATCTTACCAGACAAAAAAATAAAAGCCTTTTGGGGCTATATCCATCCTCCGTTAATGTTCCATTTTAGCTACAATCTAAACTGCGTTTATTTGAAATGGAAACCCTTAGCTCAGGAAAAAAGGATCTGCCAAATTAATGTATTTAAATGCAAAGGTTTTAAAATTCAAACTAAGATTTTTTTTTTCTGTTTTATTACTATCCCTCAAGGCTAGAACCCACTTTCAACTCGGAAATACTCATTATAAGTTTACTATTAGGACTATTATTGAAAATTGCTTTGAACACAGTGAAATCCTTGGTTGGCTTAATGGTGTCCAGTAGAAATAGTACTGTGTCATCTACTTATGAGAACTGCTCTTGGAAATGCAGGATCTTTCGTTTCCTGCTATGAATTAATTCTGACCAGACCAGCTCCTTCTCAAGTGTTTACTCCTCGCTCAGTAATAGTATCCCACTTGGAAATGAAAACTCTGTGCATGCGGTGAAATTCTGCAAATTCAGTGGGTATGGTTAGACTCACGGCCACTTTTAGGTTGATATCAGGTGAACAGGATAGTTACACCAAGGCAAGTATGTTGTTTCTTGCAAGGGTCATTTGCCACTTGACTACATCATGCATTAATGTGAGACCATTATGTTTACATACCTACAAGAATGCTGTCTGTACATTTCAGGGTGAAAATCATTATTTAAAATCTTTAATCTTTCAGATACCAGTAAAGTTACTGCAGATTTCTGATTACCATCTATTACCAACTCCAAATCAGCCCATTCTTCATATCACAATGAGGCCGATACCTCTCCACCCATCTGTACTACACCCAACGCTGTCACAATGAGGCCGGTACCTCTCCACCTATCTGTACTACACCCTGCATCATCACAGAAGGATATACACAACTGACTTCTTACTGAAGACCACCTCTTACTCAGTTATCCTTGGCATCTTTTATATCTTCTGGGCTGTCTTTGTGGCCAGGTATGCCATATTGCCCTGTGCAGCATGTGGGAGCTCAGATACCTTACCTTCCCTTCCCTTCCCTTCCCTTCCCTCCCCCCCCCACCCACCCCACCCCACCCGCGGGCAAATTCCAATTGTGAGATGGTGAAGCATAGATATTCTGACCATTATGTCATGATCCCATGCAAATTTTAAACTATCACCAAAGCAGGGATGAAATGCTCAGCATAATAATTTGTATTACCCTATTATATGTTTGCCATTTAGCCAGGACTCTCATCCAGAGTGACTTAGACAGCTTGCCCTCTGTTTACCTTTAGAGATATTATACATTCCATTTATAACCATGGATATTCCGGGTCAGACACCTTGCTGAAGGCTAAAAAAGGCAGTGCCCCTGAGATTTAAACCTGAAACCGGGGCATTCCAGTGGCTTCTTTTAAGCAGCAGGAGCATGATTGTCATTAGACCTGTGGTTCATTTTGATTGCAATTTTGTACTTTATTTCAAGTTAAATGATTACTCATGACTTTTTATACATGGGGGGGAAAACAGAGTAATGTATATCAGATATTATCAATAACACACTTTTGGTCTGTCCACAGTCGACATGTAGCATCGTTCTCCCTAAAATTACAAGGCAAAAAATAAAATAAATAAAAATCTATAAAAAATAACAATATCAACAAACCATATTCATATCCATTTCTAGGATACACAAAACCCCATTGTTGAATGTAAAATCTCAACAGTGGCCTCTAGTGCAGTGGAGAAATGTAGCAGGGAGGACACCAGCTTCTCATCCTCCCCAAGCCTCAGTAAGCATCCATCCAAATTTAACCTTGTTACCATAAGCTTCTCCTCTCTTATCTTTTACATTGCAAAAACGAGACTTAGAGGACGTCCTCCCTAACACCATTTGACCAATCAGCCATCAAAATAATTGAAAAAATGACATACTGTACACTTTCAATTAAAGTATATGGGAGTCACAATGCATGCAAGCCATCAGGCTCAGTATAGTTGTAGAGCGTCAGAGTTTGTGAAAGAAATATAGTTGGCAAATTTGTAGATTTTTAGAATTGTTGTTTTTAAATTGAGGGTAGGAACAGGGAGGAGTTCTTTTTGTTATTCATTTGGAAGAGCTTGGTGAAGTAACAGTTTTTCAGACACTACTATCCATCCATCCATCCATCCATTATCTATACCCGCTTATCCTGGTGAGGGTTGCGGGGGGTGCTGGAGCCTACCCCAGCGTGCATTGGCCAAGAGGCAGGAATACACCCTGGACAGGCCGCCAGTCTATCGCAGGGCACACTCATACACTTCTGTTCAGTGCATTGGGGTATTTGGCATATTCAGTGTAAAGGTTCTGCACAGTGCATTGGGGTATATGGCGTTTTCTCTATTTACTGTCCTCAGGAGTCCTTTCCCTGTCATCAGATTGATCAGGGCTGTCTGAAGCTCCTTTCTCATTGGTCTGGACACAAGACAACTCAGAGGAATACACATCAATCCATCTGAAAAGCCTCCACAGTGTCTCATTACCACATTGTACGTTAACAGAAGGGACTGAAGAGTCTCTTTCATCACTCTTGAGGATAGTATACGTGTGGAAAAAATGCTGTTACCAAGACCAATCATCTGTTTTTGCTATAGAATGAAAATGACAGATGCACTGGCAGCTATACTGCAGTTTAATGTTCAATGGATCAGGTCAGCCTGATCACACACTTTTTTTTGTCTTCTATCTACAGAATGGGACTGTCTCTTTCGCTTAATCAATTTTAACAGTTTCTGTGAAAACAAGGAACATTATGGGGGTGGGGGTTCCAAAATGCCCCTTCCTCCAAGAACAGAGCTGGTGTTGGAAGGTCAGGTGTGTAACAGATGGGCAGCCCGCGTTTCTGCTCCTGGCAGCTAATCTTTGTGAGCATCAAGTAAAGTTGAAACTGAATGATAAAAATAACCTTCGCTCAGGCGGTATACAGGAAGGCACATCTGCCAGCTCAGTGGCAAAGTCTCACCCGATGGGAAGTTGACTTAAAGGGCCAATCAATGAACACCTGAGAGGTGGCCATTTTGTAATATGATTCAAGACATTTCTGCTGACATCTATGGCATATGACCAAATGAAAGCCTTGTGGGTGATATTGTGTTTTGTAATATGTTGGTTTTGAGAAGGCCTCTGCAAAGTATTGAACTGCACAATTTCAAATTCAAGCCAGAATGAATACTTTTAGAAGTATATGCTTGCAGCCATACACTGGTGAACTGCTGTTTTAGTATGTACTCAAAATTATACATTCTGTTAGCACTTTTAGCATTTATTTTTATGCAGTTGCATGCATTGATTCAATTTTTGCAAGCAGCTGAAATGTTCTTGGAAACATTCTTACATGCATTTTACGATCACCTGTGTGAATGTTTTTTTTTTTGCCCATTGTCAATTTATATTATAATCTCAATCAATCACAAACTAGTCATATGACAGATTTTATTTGCTGTGGTTCACACATTTGGGTCTCCTGAGTGTGTGTATTGTTCCATCAGAACATAATATGACAGTACTATATGTAATATTTTTTATTTGCTTGGGAGCAGGAGTCCATTTAAATTTCTGAAATGATTCCAAATGATTCCAAACTAGACCCAAGCAGTTTCAACCAAACAGTTGACAAATGATACATGCATATTGCCATGCCATAGGCATAAGACTTATACCGGCATAAACCATTAATTATCTCTTTCAAAGAAGCAGGCCAAGATTATTACCTTATCCAAGCACACTTACAGGCTGATCTGAAGGATGTTCATAAGGTTCATGTCCCGCCTTGGACCCCAAAGAACCGATGAACCCCCCACCAATATGTGCACTGAATGGATGGCCAGTTTAGTACAGGCAGATTTGAAAATGAAAATAAGCAAAATGTTTGACCGAATGCCTCACCCCAACCGCCCCCCTGTCCCCCCACTGACAACCTGTCAGTAGGTCTACCAGCAATTAATCATTTGCCCAAACAGTTCTACCCGATGACAAGTGAGGGTTCCTCTCCAGACCCGTTCATTCATGTAGTGGAACCTAATGACCACTTTCACATGAAGGATGGCCCATGGTCCCTGTTTCTTAGTAGGATATGCTCTTCCCTGGTGACCACACACTGGCAGTACCATTACTCATTCCCCCATAGAAACCTTTATGTGTTCATTGTCTGCTTTATTCAATGATAATGTGGGACTGAACTATTATGTCCACAGTCCAGGTAGATTTAAACAGATTCAGTATGAAATTCAACCCATTACTGGAATCCTATGATGTTATACCTGAGTGTGAAAACCAATTAACCTCAATATATTTCTTAATATTTCAAATTCCCAGAATTAAATTTTGATTCCTGTAAGACATATTAATTAACTGGAATACATTTCAACACACCAAAAGCAGACAGTATAATGTATTGTGGTTCATTGACTATGTTATATAATTGTGTTCAAGGACATATGCTAGTACAAGCAAAAATAATCACTGTCTGAAGACATTCACTGGAAATATGTACCTCAGCAATTGCTTCTCGACCCACCAATAAATCCATCAAAAAATATTAAATTCACTGTGTTTCTGCATTGATTTTGCCATTGCAGTAATGGGTTTAGCTAACTAATATTGCTAACAAAGAAATATAATTTCTGTTCAGCCCCTGGAAACATAGCATTCATGTACAAGCTACTTTGAAGTAGCTTCGAGTGCATGTTCTTGCATTACACCATAAACCCCTGAATGCCCCTATAACAGCCATGCATTGTAAAGCCAGCTGGTTGTCAGAAACTCTTGTAAGGATCTAAAATACCCTTCATTGCATATAAATAGTGTAATAATGCAAAACACAATGAACACTACCATTGAAATGATATCCAAAAACCACAGAAAGTGAGCTATCCTTTTATTATGATCACTAGCATTTCACCACTTAATATTAATATAATACTCTACTGCAATGTCCTGTTCTTTGATTTCACATTCAACATGCCTAAACGCTATAGCTCAGACTCTAGAGTTCTGAATTAGTTATTAAGCCAGGCCCTCAGGGAAGCATGTCGTATGAATTTTCAGTATGTTCCTGTAGGCTGTGGTGCTGAATACAAAAAGTGGAAACTAATTCCGGAAGGAACTACTGGAAGCATCATGTGACCCAAACACACATCAAGGTCTCAGATGCAGTACAAGCCCTTATTAAGCGCAGAGGTCAGGTCTCCACTTATTGAACTACGGCAGTACCCTTGGGCTTTTTCAATACACATACTTCCAATAACCCACTTGCCATAAGTAATGTATTTTTTTCCTCATAGGACCTGGATAAGGGACCAAAGCCACTGCGTTGCCCGCCGCGCGCTAACTGCGTGTAATGATAATTTACAGGGGGGACTTGTATTGTGGGAGTCCCTGGCGGTGACATTGGCAGTGTGCCATGCTTCGCGTTTCCTCCAAAGAGAAGCAGATTAACCAGCAGGACTGCAAACACCTGGGGCGGTAGACGGTAAACAGATATGCAGGTCTCCTCCTTCAGGTTGAGTCTCACGCTGTCCGAGAGAAGACTGATATGTGACTGCTTTGCATAATAAAACCACAATTTAAAAAAAATGGATTTATGTACCATAGGAGAAGTGAAATGGAGACGTCATATAAGCTAGAACACAACTGGTGACTACAGCCAAGAAAAATGTGTTTGCTGCCAGGGGTAACCCTGAGAACATGAAAAATGACTGTAATAAAGCTTCATAAGTTGCAGTTAATGAAAAGAGAATCAGGTGTTTTTTCTGAAAGTAAGTCAATGCTAATGCTGGCATTTTTTGACAAAATGACTGGCATTACGCTGGGTGTGTTTCTAATATGAACTTTCAGATCCAGAACATAATACATCCTTGTGCTATGAACGTCGGGCGTATAATACAGACTGCCGATAACAAATGATTATTTCTTTTTTTTTTGTAAAGCTTCAAAAAAGCTGCTAGTTTGTGATTGCTCTCATGCTGGCAGGAGCATAAAGGAACACGGTGATTGAATTTTGAAGGTCCGGTGGCTTTGCCAGCAGCGTATTCAAATCAGCTACATCGAATGGCGAGGATGCCTAACACGTGTGTCTCTGTAGCCTGAGCACAGAATGAACTGGATCTCTGTGGTTCCATATGAGCTTCCCACGGCGCAACCGTGCAAGTGTTTCCACGAAGAAAGGGACTTTCAAAGAGCTCCCGCATCAGTTGTCTTCGGCAACACCTCTTCTTTCCTCCGGTAAATTTGAAAACGAAACAACGGCGGTCACCTTAAACGCAGATTAGCAACAGCAGTAGAGTTTACCAGTACACAGAACACACCAGGACATCGATTTGGAAGAGCTGTTTTGTGAGACAACAATGTTGAAACCTCAAGCTCGTTGTTATTTTGACTGATGCAGAAAGATAATCACTGGTTAAATGTCTGAGATTCGAATGCAGTCTTCAGTAATGGGCTCCTGCAGAGAGCTGTTGGGGTCCGAGCTTTCGCAGGCAAACTAACTTGTTGAATTAGGAACTTGAGTGATTCAAGAGACATTAGGCAAATAAAAACACAGGAACACATGGATAAAAACGTTATGTTAATAAAGAGCCACACAATCTCCAGGTAGCTACAGTACATTGCATTATAGAAATATCTTTGAGCAGTCCTCAGTCCTTGAATGTGGAATTTACCACCTGAGTAGGGTACTCAAGAAAGTGGAATGTTCTGGCTTCTTCACATCATCATTCATTAAAATGGGTTGTCCAATCCCAGTGCCCGATTTGCTTTTGGAGAGACCTTCACGCATTAACTTCCTGTGCAGTGTATGTGTTTCCAAGCAGGTAACCATGATGTAAAGGGCAAACACAGCATGGGTTGGTGCATTCCTCCAGTGTTTGTGTTCGTGAAAGGGGATCAATCATAAGAAAGGCGATCAATCATAGCCTCACCTCCATACAGTGGTGGGTCAGCCCAAAATCGGCCAAACTGCCCACCTTATGTATGGTTCCCTCCGGCTAGACTGTCAGCTAGGCCCCAGGGTAGAAACCACACTGTTGATTTACCCAGGGCCCCTAACAAACTGATCCCTTGATAAGAATGTCGTCCAGCACACAAAGTTCTCTTTCACTGTGGGGCTCTGCAGGTAACATGGGGCTGTCTGTCAACCTACCAATGACCCCGGCATAACTGCGTCCCCTGCGCAGTCTGTCAGACGAGACTCCTGGGCCCTTGAAGCTCATCCAAGACAGATGGGTTACAGAAAACTGCAGTTGTTCATTTAAAAGGTATTTTTTGTCAAAGATGATACCTTTCTATATTTTCTCTCAATTTTGTATTCCAATGACAAAGTGTTCCTGTTGATCATCTGAGGATAATTATCTGACATGAAGGTAATGTTTTAAAAATTCCCCATGAACATGACAGAGACATTCCTATGTGAGCCTACTGGAAGAGCCCTGCTGACTGCTGCCCTGCTTCCCTGTCCAATGCTATAGATTATAGCAGCAAACCTTGGTACGTATATTAGACATAATAACAATAGCACCCGAGTATAACATTTTTAAATCCACTTTTGAACATGTCGTCATAATTCTAGTTCAATTAAATGCTCTAGTCTTCAACGGCCAAGCAGTTAAAGCTATAATTGTACATAATGCCACATTCAACACATCTGTTGTAAATGTTGCCATTATAAAATCAACGACAAATGCATATTGATGAATCCTGCACCAAGGGTACAGGAAGCATCCCATCATTGTGGTTCAATTGTAAAATAAAATATTACAACAGAGCCTACATCGCCATTACTTAGGGAACCAGTAAATTGGCTGAGGCAGCGTTACACAGGCGAGGAGATGGTAACCAGACAAAAGAAAAATAAATAACAACAACTATAAAAGTGATATTTATTGGACTGTTTGTGCGCAAGGTCGGCACTACCAGCGAATTGATGCTGAAACAGAAGCATCTGCTGAGCCGTAGTTGCTGACACTACAGTGAAGACATTTAATTCGGCAGTTACTGCCTTTTCAGAGCAGTTAATGATTCAGCTAGCGTGGTAGATCGGACTTCTGTCAGTAAGGCCTTTAAAATCACAGTGGTGGGATGGCTGCATCTTTTGGCAGCTCATACTTGTTTACAAGAGGTTATTTTCTTCTGAGATAAACAAGAACCGTGAGTGCACATTTTATTAGCTGTGCATAGTTAAAACACCCAATAATGCACCTCTAATAACATAATTTTCCTATTTTTGTTTCCTGGTGTGCGGGATGAGGATTTTTTTTATTGTTTCTCAAAGAATGGCCAGCATTTAAGCTTCGCCTAATACATTGGCTCATAGAACAGTGCACTTCATTCCATGCAAATGCAATTAAAGCAGACCTTATATTGCACCTGTGGCGGAGAGATATTACCACAAGAGGGTGTTTGAAACTCCCAAGGTGAGATTTGTTTTAAAGAACAAGACACTTAAAAAGGGAATTTGATATGGTCGTGACCTTGAGGACAGGGTGTGGGAACGTGGTGCACTGCAGTGACAGCACACCTTCCTGAGAGATCCCTGGAGGCCAATCATTTGATCATCACCAGAGCAAACAAGGCTCACTTTATATACACAGTAAGCACTGTGTGCTCCAACACCTATTCACCTGCAGTTTAGTTTTTTTTACAAAAGCCCTGAACTGTTTTTCTCTCTCTCTCTCTCTCTCTCTGCTGCAAGAACATATTTTCAGAATATCGGTATGACATTGAAACTCATGCCAAACAATCCCCCTGTCAAGTTGGGTGTTAGCAGAAAGAAAAAAAAATCTGAAAACACTTCCCTTAACTTTCTAATGAGCCATTTTATGATATTTTGTTTGTTTATTTATTTATTTTGGATTTGCATTACAGAGAGCCAAGAGTAATAAAAAATAAACAGCAGTGCCAACAAACAGTGTGCTAATTGCATTGCTTTTATTTGTGGTGCTTTTTACTGCTGGAAGTCGCTGGTTCAACCACATTCTGGGTATATAAGGTACTGGCTATTACAATTCCATGTTCCTCCAACACAAAATGGGGTCTCACCCCCATGACCTTTCTAGGGCCATGGCTATATGTTAAAGTAGTCACACCCCTTTCCCTTTATAACATGCTAAGGTGGGTCAATGCCTTTGGGGCTGGATTCCTGCTCTTTGAAAACAAACTGCATAAGTCCATTCCCAGAGGCTGCAGAGGTGCGGCTATTTAGCAAATGTTAGTCCGTCCCTGGCTGGGCTGACCCCATAGAAGTGATATATTATGGGTCACACACACACTGATGGAATGGATACAAAAAAAGCAGGTTAGGGTTAAGGGAGAAATTGCAATGCTGTTGAGAAAGTGTATTGAGCTCTGAAAATAAAAATAAATAACATACATGTAGCCCATGGAAATTAACAACTGAAGAAAAATCCTATTATGTTATTATTATTATTGCAAATGAGAATTGATTTGTTGCAAACAAAACAAAAAAAAATCTCAGTTAAAAAATGAATAATGTAAAAAAAAAAATATATATATATATATATATATATATATATATATATATTGAAATTGAGTGAATTAGAAATTTGTATTTCATGGATTATCTGATTTCTGTCACTGGTTAAATTTTTATGTGGAACTATTTTCTTTACAAGGGTTTCTACAATGAATGTACAGAATATAGGAAAAATAAATTACTTCAAACACCAATAGCATGTGAACTCCAGACATGAATGTTATTATAGCACAATTCAATGTGGTTTTCAATATGACCAGTATAAATACTTCAGGCATGTTTGCAAGCAGTCGGTGATTAAAAATTCTCTTTCCCGAGAAATAAGAGACCTTCATATTTCAGTTGGTATCTTAAAGCTGGAAGATTTTAAAAGCTATGCACAAATCAAGCCTATGTCTGAATATAAACGACATCCGGAAAATTCCATATATACATTTTTTCCCATCAATCCACCACTGTTTATAGAGGGATAATTCCTCTTCCGTAGTCACTGTTCTCCCACATACTCTCCAAGTCCAATGTCACCTCTGTGTCTGACCCCTGGTTCTTGAAAGTTGTCTTCAGTCATTTAGTTTCATTGGGATTCTGGCAGTAGGTCACAGATGGGAAAACTCTTCCGGACAGTCGTAGCTCATTAACATATGCATATATGCATATTGCTACCTGTGAGAGTGATTGGCCTTGGTAGTGTTTTTGAGTCATGTACTCCCCCTCTTCAGGCTGAACAGCAGACATGCTCCTTTTGCCACTTGGCTGGGTTTTTACCCTTACACCCATGTGGAATGCAATTATTTAATTTGCTGCTCTCTCATGCCTTCTAAATGCATGGATCAGGCTATTTTCAAAGCGTGACTTAAGTTTGTTTGCCAGGAGTTCTTCTATTATCCCTTTGTAACAAAATTTCCATATTACAGAGCCAATTTCCACAAAGCAGCTTGAGAGAAACAAACATTGTAGCACTGTAATGAGTCTTACTTTTTTAAATGGCAATTTTATTCCCTTAAAGTCACTATGACTCAATGATTACTGAATACAGAGATACACTGTGGTTTCACATCCATCTGGACACCAATGAAATGATTCATCAGCGCACAAGCTTTAAGATGTCATTTCCTGCACAAGTATCAAACAATCTGTCTATCCTCTTAACTATCTATCAGTCTCCCTGTCTAGCAGTCTACTAAGCAGTCACCATGACAACGTATAATGCGCAAGAACAATGTATTCCAAACACCTTGTACGTAGATACAACAACAATGCCTTCTTGGGATCGACAGCCCTTAGCTGCAGACTCCATTGAGTTAATCACAGCACAGGGGAGATCACTGAAGCACGATCCAAATTGCATTTATTTAACCAAAACAAATAACTAACCCCTTCAAGTCAACCTCCAAGGCTTTTCTTTAGCAACAGCAAATAAACCGTTTCATCATTTTCTCATCTTCCCATTTAAAGTAAATAACTGTACACTTTATACAAGAGTGAGATTTTAGCACAGGGAGCTTAACGCGGCTCATTACAAGTCTCCAGCCTATTGAGCAACATTGTGTAAGTAGGGCCAAGAGCCACACGAGTCACATAAATATCCTTCGACATGAAATTCAATTCATTTTCAGCGGTTGAGGAAATCACAGCAAGAAGCCTCTTTCGTGATTAATTGGGAGGACAAAATATACACGTGTTGTCAACGGTGCAGTCCATTGCTGACACAAGACTTTCCGGTGACACAACAAAGGCACATTTTTAATTGGTATATCTAGTGAACTTGTAAGGATGCAATCAAATTGGTCCTTATTAAAATCAATTATTTAGTACCTCGAGGCACAAAAGGGACAGAAACAATTATTTCATCAGTTGTATACTGAATGAAACATACCTGAAATATGTATGGCATTATTTTACTGTCAATCGTCAATGAGCAGAGTAATTAAATGCGAAAGTACTCATGCACACAAAGCAAAGGCTAAACGTCATTAATTAAAACTTGCAAAATTGAGGCCTGCCATTAAAAGTATTGACAAAAATGAGGCCAAGTTACAACAAACAATATTGGCTCTTAGCTCACACAAATTATTAAATCCAGAGAAATGTAAAGCCTTTTTTGCATGATAGAAATGTCCTGGTATGAAACATTTCGCTCTTTTAGGGTAACTAATTCTGTGTTCCTCCCAGCCATTTCAAAGACAAAAGCAGAGAGCTTAACACTGGGGAATATCAAGGTGCTCAAATATGCTGGATCGAGATCTTTTTATATATATATATTTATGGATGCCCTTTACAGAGAAAGAGAAGCACTAAAATGGAGCAAACTGAAGGGTTCGAGAAATGGACGCTCGCCAGTAACTTCTTTAGTGTTCTTCTCTACAAGGAACTCTGCATCACTGTCAGACTACACAACTCTCAACCACAAACTACTGAATGAAACGCTCCACTTAAAAATGCCTTCAGGTTTTCATGTATTTTTCGCTGCAGAACGGGACACAGTTCTGATTGGTCTTCTTGGTCCGCAAAGCGTTAAAAAAAAAATTTATTCTCAAACCTTGTGTTCTTCTTTTGTTTCTGTTGAATGTTGTTTCAGGGTCAACGATTCTTTATGGAGACTGACTTGCTATGATGTATTGAGGAATGATGAAATAAAAGCACATTTACACTCTCAGGTCTGTTGGTTTTTTCAGGACCTAGAAGAACCTATGGGGGAGGCGAAAAAGAGTTTAGTTTATTTATGTTTTAAGGTTTGTTTCAATTACCTCCCTCTTTTAGACTGTCCTCACCTCAGTGGCATAAACATTTTTTTTTTTTTTTTTTTTTTTTAAATGAAATGATATACGCGCACATGAGGGAAGCATCTAGACTGTGTGGCTCCAGGACGCGCGTGGAGAGAGGAACTCCACGGCCGACTGGAAACCGAGAAACAAAGTCGCATTCATGGCTCTCGTCGATGACGCCCGAGCCAAATCCTGCGCGGTAGCACCCAACAGCTCCGATGCAAGGAATCAACATTGAGGCCGAGTCAATATTGCCCCTGTCCCAAAGGTTTGTGCCAATGCTCACACCTCCACCTTCATAACCACGGTACTGAATGCGTGTTGGCCTGAGGAGGGGGGTTTTCCAGGGTTTGAATGGACACTTTGTAACTCAAACATGAGACTAATTACTCTGTTCCCTGGATGGTTGCTTGGCATGCATGGCACGTCTCCCATTTGAATTGCGCTCATGAGATTCAGTCTGAAATAAGCAAGACCAGCAATGGCGGGTCCGGAAATAGCTTTGGCGGTACCTGGACGTGATGTATAGTTGCAGAGACTTCCCAGACATTGTTTCAGACGGCACAGATGGTACAATCTTGGCTGCTCCTCTCCCTCTCTCTTTGGAAGTGGCTGCCATAAACATGTGCTCCACAGATGAGACTGTCTGGCTGCACTGACTCATGGCCAGAGCTCTCCAGTCGGCCATCGCCCAATAGAAACTCTGTTTATGAGAGCGGACTGCTGCTGACTGGCTCGCCCAGTAGAAACACTGTTTACTATATGAGAGGGGACTGCTCCTGACTGGCTCGCATGAACACAGTTGGGACTAAAGATAACTGGAGTTCATAAAGAAGACCCTTAATGATGAAACCATATAATTTTAAAAACGGAACACCTGGTCTTTATAATGTTTCAATTCATATGTGCCCAGGAAACATTCTGCTAACAAAGCCAAGGAGAGCTTTTTTTACAGTGTTCACTGCTGGAATAAAACTAATAGTAATGCATTAATACATGAAATTAAGTTTGCGGCACACCAAATAAAGAGACTTGTACCTGCAACAGAAATATAATTTTCCATATGAACCATTGCATCATAATTTAAAGCGGAACTTCACCCTAACTTCATTTTATTGCATTTTATTTACTTTTTTATTTTTATTTTTTGAAATCAAAATATCCATCTGACGTTCTTGTTTTCACTTTGGCTTTGTTTATAGACCATTTGACACATCGTTTCGTGGTCTTTCACTGGTTTTGGAAGCTAACCAAGCCTGGGCAGAGCCCCTCAACAGCTGCTGAAACGACTCCCACCCACCATCATTTATTTGGAAAATTCTGAATTTTAACGGTTTGCTGAGGTCTTTATTTAATTTATATGGTTGTTTAGGTGGCAGAATACATTGCAATTTTTTCCACAATTGCAAAAATGTGATGAGATGTTCCAACACCACATTCAAGTCATATGTAGCACTTGCATTACATATTATTTAAAATGAGAATGTATGTAGTGTTTATTTGGTAGGGCAGGTCCCTGTGGCAGACAAGGGCTATAACACCCGCCTGTCACTTCCTGAATGGTGGTAGTAAACCATGGCATGTATGGGTAAAACCCACAATGAACATGCAGACCTGCTGTAAAAGCTACAAGCTCAGTGCTCGTTGGCAGTTTATCCAATCGGTTGCCATGGAAATGATGCTATTATTTTGGTAGGGCTTGTGCAGAAACACATTTTTCTTTGACACTCATGGCTGTAGACGGAGAGAACATACAAGTGTTTCTGAACTTTTAAGAAAGAACACACATCATTAGGTGTGTCAGAAAATAATGGGACAATGGAAAACACTTGTCCATACTTTGGGCCTGTCAGAAATTGATGCGTTTCCTCATATACTGTCATGCATGATGTCATAATCACATTTTTTTCTTTAAAGGTCAGTTAGCAAAACAGTATTTTACAATTATTTTAGCACAGAGCTGCCAGAAAGCATATGAGAAAGAAAGTGACTGTTACAAGCGGCACTTATATTGCAAAACATCATTTGCATAATTAAATGATCTATACAACGTGCATGCCAAATCCCATATGAACAAAATCTGGAAAGCAGCACGATTGTGTCATTCTTCAGTCTGCGGCCAAATCATGAGCAGCAGGAATAACAGGGGAGAGATAGTGCGAAAACACTTCAAGCCATTAAGACAAGGGAGCGGACATGGAAATAACCGTTCGCAGCAGGTTGAACAAATATTCCAAATAGTTCGTCTGCGTGACTCAGAAAGACGGTAACGTGCACAGATGTGAGAATAGTACGCACGTGTGGGGCGTGTGACTGGTCCTGAGGGAAAATAAGTCTGATTTAATTATATGGTTCACTAATGGTATCGAAGACTTTTTTTAATGACATTGTAAAACATAGTCTGTAGAGATATCATACAGGATTCACGGAACAGATAGAAATCAATATGTAATTAACCAGAGCGTCTTACAGTAGCCGTGATTCCAGGCAGCAGAGACAGTACAATTTAGGTAGTAAGCCCATATTAATATATGAAGCAGTTTTTCATTGATTTGAAAGTGGACTGACGCATGATTTTTTTTTTCTCCAGGCAATGGATAATTACATGATTGAAGTGTTTGGAAGGTGACACTTTGATTCAGGAGGTCTGCTCGCCAGCAAGGTTTTTTTTTTTACCCGTTGCTGTAAATGACATCAAGGTCAAGCTAGGTGCCAATGCCTTGATGAGATTATAAATTATAATGAGCTAACCCAGGGTCGTGTACACAGCCTTTAATTAAGGTGAGGCCCGTAATGTCCTTATCAGGAATGCAGACAGGTACAGAGCCGGAGGAGCTGCCTGTCAGTATGAGCCTTTTAGGGTGATGTCACCCACAGAGGCTCATAACAGGGTCTGATCCTTGCTTGTGAAGGGCAGCGTCTCTCTCTGGTAGCTTGGAGAAGCACTCACTATGGGTCAGCATTAAGTCACTCAGTCCTTCTGCACACCTGGGAGACTCTTGTTAAGGCTGCGGTCAAGAAGATGATTTTGAGACATAATTGCTCTAACTACAGCAACAACAACATCCTGGAACAATGCACGCTCGAAAAACACACGCACCAAAAAAAATGTACGCTCCAAAAAACCATGCACCCATCAAATATAATGCACACTCCAAAAACACGCAAGTTCCAAAAATCCACGCATGCCCTATAAATATGCACTCAAGAAACACGTACACTGCAAAGCTGGCCTTTCCCCAGATCCTCCCTTTATTTGTTTTGTTCAATGTCTTCAAAGGGCTGGATCACTGTGCACTAGTACAGTTAAGACAAATGAAATGATAAAAAGGATAAACTTTCCAAGAACACAGTATTGCTGCTTTTTGTGTCAGATCTCTTTTAAAGGAAGTACATGTTCTTTATTGGATATCTGAATGTGGAATGGCTTGCATCTCCTCACTTGAAACAAATGGGCCCTCTGGAGTAAAAAGTTCAGTCAGACAAACAATTCTCACAGCTATGAAAACACTCATGTAGGTGCGGCCCACCCCCTCATGCACAGTTTTCCAGTGGGAATGCAATGCGGAACTACAGCCTCGGGCTTGGGGGGGGGGGGTGCTTTGATCACACTGGCTCACCGTCTTCTCTCCAGAAAAAACTACCTTTACACTTTTGCGAGCGCCAAATTGTAATTTTCTCTCTGCAGCAGTTTTTATTCTGCATGCATTGCAGGCATGGTTTCATTACTCTTTCCTGAAGCAAATTACAGCTGATTAATTTCTCTTTGGTCCCACTTGAATGTGAAAACAGGAACCTAGAACCATATATGATTGGCTTCTCTGTTTAATCTAACCACATTACACTGTTTGCCATTCAAAAGCAAATACCGAGTTGTATTTAGTGTTCTTTTTATTAGATACACTACATTCCCAGAAGTATGTGGACACATGAACATCACACCTATATGTATTTATAATTTGTACATGTACTATAGCTCTAGCAGGGCATAAATTTGACAAACTGACTTGTTGGAAAGGTGGCATCCTATGACAGTGTACATTGAAAGTCACTGAGCTCTTCAGTACGACCCATTCTACTGCCAATGTTTGACAGTTTTTTATTTGGAAAATTAAAATATCAAAATCTAGTTTTAATACATTAAAAAGCCTTCATTAATTCCAGTCGAGTGAAAATAACTTTTCCTATGAACGAGGGAGAGCCTCAAATGACCTACACTCACTTTACAAGTTCATTAAAAATCCATTTATTTTCTGCTTAGAAATAATTGAGTAAAATCCTTATTGGTTTTGTCAAGGGCAGCCGGCGTGGCTGTTCAGTAGCAACTGCTGAGTGACCTGGGGGATCCGACCAAGGAAAACAAAGTGGGGGAAAAGGCCAAAAAGTAAAGAAAAACTTTTAAGTGCAATCAACATAGATCCCTTATGTTGTTTCAAACAAAACATTCAGACACTATGGTACCTGCTAAAAGCTCACACAGCACCAAAAGCAATCTGTTTGAAATTCCTAGTTTATAATCTGTGTTATTGTCCTTATGCATGACGTGGATGTAAATTTGCTTGCTTCAGATCAAAATGTCCTTTCGGCTTCATAAATTACAAGCAAACTTACTTTTAACTTGCATTAAATTCTACCTCAGTAGCCTACTTCTTACTAAGTTTGGATTCTGTTACTGCCAATAATTTGGAAGCTGAATGAGTATGAGTAAAGTCAAGCACTGGTCCTTGCAAAGGTCCAGGCATGATGCAAAGTAACCTCAAATTTGACTAAATTTGAATATACCTGCATTGATTCCTCAAGAGACCCAGTTCAAAAGAGGAAAATCCCCTGCTGATAATGTGAGCGTATAAACCTGGTCTGGCAGGTGAAGGAGGTGAACAGAAGAGACCCCCATAGCAAAGCTGGATTAGCTTTCAGTTCAGGCAAATTGCAATTAAAGAACTGTTGTGTGATCACTACCTACATTTTGTGAACTAGGGTGGAAGGTCAACCGTACAGCAGACAGCTAAATAGAGATGAACGCTCCTGGGAGATGATGCAGACATCCATGATGTAATGATTGTTTTCACTTTGGTATGGTGCGTTGGCTATATTTAGCTCTGATGAAGATTAAAGAGAACATAATGATGAATGAAAGGGAAAATATAAGGCAGGGTTTTTAAAGATGGAAATGTGTGCCAAACTTTACATTCTGGTGAATTTAAGAGTGCAAAGTGGTTAGCTAATGAAGACAGAGCGTGATTTAAATGGTGTCCTACAAGGCTTATATTAGTCAGCAATCAGTATTCATTGGCCACTGTATAAAAGCAATAAACATGTTGTAAATATTCCACTCAAGGTACTGAACAAGGTCAGATCGACCAGCTTCTTTCAGCGCAGAACAGCAGAGCAGAACAGACTGGGCTATCACTCTTCTGCTCTCTCCCCATCTGCTTTGCCAGAAGCAGCTCTTTTGTCATTGCTTGCCATTTTATTGTTATTTCTCCACTTATTTATGGAAGTCATTGTTTAGCTTATACGGTACTTTCTAGCTAGCAGGTCAACTGACTCTGGTCTTCCCAAAGTTGTTCCCTGCATTGAAAAAGGTGAACATGAGGATTTCATTTTAGAATTGTAATACATAGACATTCTGGCTTCAGGAATATTGTTCCTGACATGTCAGCTTTGCAGAACCAACCGTTACTTTCTGTTTTGCCTCAGTTTGGTTTGTTATGTTCATTAAGGAATGAATATTCAGGCTGAAGAAAGAATACATTTACGTGAAACTCCCTATACATACATTACTATTATAAGGCCAACCATGCATGGGTAGAAATTCATTATAAAGAACACAATCATTTTTATTTTTTTATTTTGAATTTTATTTAATTTCATTTTATTCTGCAGTG
This sequence comes from Anguilla rostrata, assembly GCF_018555375.3. Lineage (NCBI taxonomy): Eukaryota > Metazoa > Chordata > Actinopteri > Anguilliformes > Anguillidae > Anguilla > Anguilla rostrata. Next base: position 36,674,862 of record NC_057942.1, on the reverse strand, counting down.
CTTACAGACTCCCAACTCAGAGGAAAATGGGATTTCAATAAAATTCGAGGAAGGACAAGGAATGAAAATGAACCCGTGCCTGAGCACAGAGGTCATTGTAAATTGTGTGCGCACACGTTGCCAAATAAAGTGTGCGAGTTTTCCAAATAGAAAACTGCGCGGTAATGCCTGAGAAATTATGCATGCACCACCCCATGCGTATGAGCGTCCCTTTGAGACTGATTAACCGTGCTGCAGGGTAGAGGTTTCCTCTCGGTCGTAAGTGCATGAACAATATGGCCATGCTGTATCATAATTTTTAGCAGAGATTTTTTTTTTTTTTTTAACACCATGAAAAAGTAGTGTATGTACGTCAATACAAACACAGCAATCCTTATCTAAAGGAATAGGAATCCATACAGTAAACATGCTGTTGCACCGGCATATGCAGTATACTACAAGTGGTGCATTCTGGGAAAAACATATCCATGAACTTGATTATGGAATGAACTTTGAGGCAAGCATAAGTAAGTTGCATATCTCAGTGCCAGGGCAGTAATTTAGACTGCAGAGGGCACCTGTTCTGGGTGTGAAGAAAACGAGCAGCAGGTTTGGAGCTCCTGTCCAAAAGCACGCCCTCCATGATTTGCGGCTAGCTGCAGCTCCGCTGCGTTTTCGGAGCATCTGGAGCCCCAGCAGAAGGGGCTAAAAACAAGTAAACACTGGGAGAGATGATCCCAGCGCATTCCCCGGCTAAATGAGCAGGTGTTATTTTTCTGAGTCACCGGGGAAATCACAGCCGTTGGAGATAAGAGCCGGAAGCCAAGGCCGTTCGAGCCGCTCTCTCGCTCAGGTGCGGAACAACGGACCTGGCAGATGCACCGAGGCGAGGGGAGCGAAGTGCGGATGGGGGGGCGGGGGTAAGGAGCTGGCGGCAGGCCCGTGGAAGCCCGTGCGCATGATCTCACTCTACGTGCGGTGCGTCTGGCCGTGCCACCGTGCTAGCAACGACTGCTACGCCATGACTACACTCACTTAGGAGATCCATCATCACTATCCGCTGATGACAGGGCAGGGATTTGACAATAATAATAATAAAAAAATCTAAACATGCAGAGAACCTGCAATACACTGCTGAAAGAGGCATATCATTAAAAGCAAGCAATTAGTCAGACTACTCAATATGTTACGCATATTAAGTTCTAAGAGCGCAGATGATGTGTAGCTAGTGTATTTTAAATGAATTACCATGAGGCCAAAGGCAAACTGTTCAGAATTTTGTAAAGTCAAATCACTACTGATATAGATACATATTTACCATTTCAGTGTTGTAGCGTTAGATATGTACTGCTTTCTGGTCACTTGAACATCAAATTGATTGGACATGACATTTTAATTTGCTGCCTGGTCATTTGTTGTTGATAGATAAAAATTCCACTGTGGAATTTTTATCTATTTATTTTCCTTGTATGACACAAAACTTGCTATTATGCACAAATCAGATGCCATATGCCATTAAAAGTCTTCTGATACCATTGGGATGTTTTGCCAAATGATATGACAACACGGATGTTATCTTTAAAAATTTAAGTAAGGCTTGTAGTACATGTTGTCATACAAATTTGATGCAAAGATATTTGCTTTGTTGTAGACAAGCAACACAGCTGACAGCACACTTTAAGCAGTGCACTTTCCATCTCTTTTTTTCCTCTTGCTTGAATATTATCCTACTGGAAGACATATGATTAATGTTCTTAAGTGCCCGGGAATATAGGAGTAATGTTAAGAGTTTTCAGTTGGTCAGCAAAACTACACAATGTCAGCGGAGGGGGAACACTTCATGTAAAATAACATGAAGTTGTAATCACTTAGAAGAACAAATTTATCAATGTCACAGCTGTTATCTGCTTTCAATGTTTGTGTTCCCCTAAGTGTTTTTGGAGTTGTATTCACTGTGTGCCTTTAATACAGGCTCTGTTGCTGAGGGTAATTATAGAGCTCTTTCCATCATAAAAGCTCCAAGGCTCCCAGAGACTTTTACTGGGGCTTATCAGTAATTGTACTTCTTGGAAGGATGGGCCAACTACTTCATATGATACATGTCTAATATCTCTAATGAATATAATCTGTGTACACTCTTGTCTTGGATTCAAACACTTGATAATTTAAAGTAGTAATGTGGGTATGGTGTGTGTGTGTGTGTGTGTGTAGGAAGGGCAGTGTTTCTGATTACAAGAGTAATTTTGGAAAAAATAGAAAAAAACTACACAAGACGTTTATGTCATGGAGATCTCCACAGCATTATTTTTTCTTGGCTAGCGAGAGCTCGATGACTTAAACGTCTGCTGTGTAATTAAACAATAGAAAGTAGTAGAAAGAAAGAAAGACAGCCCGAATGAAAGATTGACTACAGTAAGTGTATATAAAGTAGCCATGTGTTTTTTTGTTGAAAGTCCACCTTTTGTGTACCATATTTCACCACCTATGTCTCTTATATTAGATTCACTAAATTCAATTTCATTAATAACATATTTATTGAATTTAATGCTATTAAATATTGAAGCTAATTACAGTATATAGTTTTTTTTTTTTAATAGATAGAATTTGTCCTTCCTGTAATTGACTTTTGCAAAGTCAGCCAAAGTCACACCGAAGCATTTGAGAACATTTTTATCGTCTGCAACGTGGGCGAGTTCTTTCCTCGTGGGAGAGTATCTGCTGATATGACTAAAGACGATGATGCATAGAGATGTCTCCGATAGTGCAGGGGTCACGTTTGATTAAAACACATGGCAAGTCTCGATAAAGACCAAAGCAAGGCGGTAGAGCAGCCAGGCCAATCCGCCCCGCCTCCCCTCCTGAATCCCCCCCCTTCCCCCTTGTGCCTGCGGAACCGCTCGGATAGGGTAGGGCAACAGCTGGAGCGGTGAGATAAGACTCCTCCACAGAGCGGCCTTTCACACGCATGGCTGTTTGTCCACTGACACCACTGGGCTTTTAGGCCTGAGGGAGGGGATTGGTGCATCTGTACCGTGGCGCTGACTCTCTTCCTCGGTCCTCCTCCCCGCAGATATAGATAAGGAACGAAACACATTTATTAAGGCTACGCAAACGAATCCAGATGTCTCCGAGCCAACGGTTTCAGCTCGTCGTTTGAGCTTTTGTTTATCGTTCACTTCCAATGTTTCCAACGGATCAATGCCACAACGGCGAGGTTTCCACTTTTGGCTTTTGGACGGCAAAGTCAAAGTGAATGTTTCGGGAAAAACACAGATATTCTGAGGACAGTGCCTGAGCAGATAAAAGATCTATGAGCTTAACAGAAAAAATAAAAATAAATTTTATTCAATTGTATCTAGAAAACTGTACGGTAACATGGGTTTGGACAGTTGACCTATGTTTCAGATGCTCAGCTGCTATTGGTAATATTCTGCATATACGAAAGCAACCATGAGAAAATTGTTATTTTAGAGATTATTTTTTATAAAGGTCTCATTTAAATATATCTCTGCTCTCCCTCTCCCCATCTGTCTCAAACACGTTTTTATTTGTAGCCTTCATATGTTACAGTATGTAAATGTATTCATTTACAACTGTTCTTTTTAATATATATTTTAATCCAGTCTCAGTCACAAACACATGAGGAAATACTGCAAGAGTTTTACACTTTCAGATTTTAAACTGAACAGAACTTCTTTGAAGCACTACAGGCATCTGCAAAATTGGCACAGATGTGGCACAGCTTTCTGATGATACTGTACATCCCATTGTGTTCACGCATTGTTTCGGTAATACCCAGCTCAGTACTATCTAATAGAACCCTTTAGCAGAACAAAGCCAAGCTCCTGCTTAGACATCCAAGATGGATTGTCAACATAAGTTCCATAACAGTATCGTTGTAAGTCAGCAAAATGTTTGCAGCAAAGGGTTACATTTTAGAGCTATTTGCATAAAACATTAATCACGCTGGATATGGTCCATTAACAAAGCCACAAGAACAGTGGTGACAGGTGTTTTTTTGTTGTCTTCCTTTTATTCCCTGTCCCATCACAAACCAGATGTTTTCCACTCCAGACGAAGCTCGTAAATAACGTTGATAGTTTTTTTGAGTATTACCTGCAGTGCAAGGAATCCTTCGTTTGCAAGCTTTTTGCTTTTCTGACAAAAATAAGGCTTTCCATAGTCAAACATGGGATTTCAGTCCATGTAAAATCCCTGGAAAAGAAAGGTCTGCTTCTTTTATGACGCATTAACTCACAAAGCAGAGGATTTTTATTGTCCAATCAACTTTATGACATGGGGAAAAAAATTAAAGTTTGTCTGTATGATATTCATTATGTGCTTAGGCTCCACTGGCCTGTTATATTACTTGTTATAATTGATCTATAGTTGCTATTAAGTTGGTTTATTATGCCATTAAGCTACCCAAAGTCTGCTGATGTCTATGGGTCGCAGACTTCAGGCAGTCATCAAATGCAAAGGATTTGCAACAAAGTATTAAATATGACTATTTAAGTTCATATAAATTTGACCAATTATTTATGGTCCCCTATAATGGGAGGGGGGGGGCAGGCATGTATAAATAGGGTTGTAATTCCTACAAGGATCACCTGATATAGGGGTAAATAACTTCAAATTGAAGATGACGTCCAAATACTTAAGGACTTATGTACAAATTGATATGCTGCAAAATGTATTTATGTTTCTCTTCCCAGTGTTAAGGAATACATCCTCTTTTCAGACAGTAAAAACAATTATTTAACTCTAACTCATCACACACACTGACCCCATCACACACACACCTTTTTTCCTAATGTTTAAACTTATAGCATGACATTATAAATCTCAGGCATTTTCCAGACCTATAACCCAAGTAGTCTAGTTGTGTTTACATTTGCATACTACCGTTTCTTATTCTAGCCAGAAGGCATAGAAGCGTTTTACATGCATTTAGCTGGTTGCACAGAATGCAGACAATGGCCGCACTTTGAACCAGACCACCAAAGCAATGCTCAGGTTTTTTTTTACCCCATCATGGAAAATATATGATGTAATCCCGAAGCACGCCAAGGCTTGACAAATAAACAGGCACACAAGTTCAAAGGGACTATCTACGTTTGCTCTGGGCAAGGCATATCAATGCGAGATAAGAGCATGGAGATTTGCAGATGGATTCTTTCATTCCGTGTAAAATAAAGCTGTTCTTTCATGTGTCAAGGGAAAGGAATGTTTTCATTTGTTTATTTACATCTTCAGCTATCCACGCGGGTGATAATGTCCGCTTGTGGCAGATCGTTGGGAATTTCTTTCAAATCTAGTCTATGAGTGCAAGGATGAACCTGTCTGTACCTGTACTAGGGAAAACTAAACGTATGCATAAGTGTCAGCACCACTACAGAAAATAAACTTATCCCGAAATGGAGAGCTGTTGAAAAGCAGCACAGTTGGTCACATGACTGAATCTTGTTAATCTCTCTGTACGTACAAGACCTGCTATGTAATTTCTGTCTGTACCATCACCTTGTTTCCAATTGTTTTTTCCCCCCCTCTCTGTAAATTGCTATGTCTGCTGTGTCTTACATAGGACTTAATGTCAGCTGGACGTGCACGAAGTCTGTCACAGGGAGGGTCAATGCCTTGTGGGCGAGGCCGCAGAGAGCCGGCCTGGTCATGTGACCTCGGGGCACGCACGTGTTCTCTTCAGCAGCACCGTACGGAGACGTCCCACAGCAGTGTAATCGGGAGGGGAGACAGAGAGAGGGAGGGGTAGATTTACTGCAATGTACAACGGAACACATTACCGCACTTCCCCACAGCTGCCAGTGATTTATCTGGGACAGTCAGGGGTGGTGGCAATCTGGGCAATTTGTTTTAATAAGGCGCACCTCGGCAATTTATTTACGGGCAGATGCTCGGTTGGAACGAGTCGTAATCTGCTTTTATAAATCTTTTTTTCTGGGCACTAGCTTTTGTCGGGACAGCCCGGTCTGCGTCAGGCGCTGTCGATCGGTTCGAGCCAGCCAAAAAGTTTGCGAATTGCCTTTGACAGGTGGTTACGGTTGAAGCTGCGTGTAAAACCACAATCTCTCAATCTGCTTTTCGTTGTTTCAGCTGTTTTGAGAAACAACTTTTTTTTTCCTTCTTTTTTTTCAAGGATAGAACACAGATGATGTGGATTTTACAAACCATATGGGTTATTAAGTCAACCCCCTGACAAATGAGTAGGCTGTTTATACAGGGCTGTGCACTAAACTCTTGTAGATGTTTAGACTGTACAGAGCACACTGGGAGTTGTAATTACACCACTGAACATGTAATTATACTCATATTCATTAACTGCTTAGACCAAAATGCAATGCCGATTCATCCACATATAAACAAAAAAAAAAAAACCATGGTTTGTTGTAAAGTGATCTGAGATAAATTGAAATAAGCGAATAATGTACGCTTCTTTTTTTTAAAGCCATTTTGTAGACTTGCATTTATTCTCAAGGGCACAATTTACTTGGTCAGAGCCACAGCCCTGACTCTCTTAATCTTGGCATCACCTCTGTTAGATTTACCAGCTGCAGTGAGGTGATTGATTGGCATTGAATAGCCAATCAGAGCCTATTAACTCCCCTTTGAAGGAAACATGCAAATGTGAATTCAGCTGTAGACAAAACAGCCATTCAGACCCGTTCACTGACGTTCCTGCAGGCCTGAGCGTTATATCCCCAGTGTGACATGTTATCCTCCCCAGAGTGCCCAGTGTGTGGCGGCAGCAAGCATCCATGTTGGTAGTTCTAACTCAAATCAATTCTAAAGCAGACTCTGCCTTTCACGGCTAAGTCAGTCTTACAGAGCCATGGCTTTAATGTCAGATAAAAATTAGTTTGTGTGTGTGTGTATGAGTATGCCAGGGAGGAAATGAGAGGGAGGAAAAACAGTATGTGTCTGTGTATGTGAGTGTGTGTGTGTGTGTCTATATGGCTACACTGACACCCAGGGACATGCTTTGATAAAGAGAGGGGTGTGTGTCAATAACTCCTCGAGACAGCTGGCCCCAAACATGAACACAGGGCTCTTGTGTGACTTCCCCTGCCCCCTGAATGATGTAACAGAAAGATACTGAGGAGGAGGTCCAGAGTCTCGCGCACACGGGCGGCGGTTGCGTAATTCTTCGGAACAAACATACGGCTGTGGGCATTGAGATGACATTTTAAAAAGATAAACACAAAACAGAGTTTTATGTGAAAGAGGTTTGTTGTTTTAAGACATCCGCCAAAGAATATTTCACATATCAGGGGCTAGGAGAGTGACCAAATATTTTCGATTGGTCAAATAAATTACTGTCCGCACTGAGGTGAAGACAGCCAAAGCAAATACTTTACTTGTGAAGCCCAAACAGGCACACATTAGTATGAATAATGTAAGTATTTGTGAGGCTTGCACATTACTAATATACCCACAGTTCCTTCCAGGTTTACTGAACATTTATTAGTTACAAAAAGTGAATTGTGAAGAGATGGACTGGACTAGCGTGTCATTTGACAAATCAGGATTGTCGTTCATAAACAAGCCACATTACATAAGGAAGCCACCTTCATGTGAAGTGTTTAAACAGGGATTAGTGAACTCAACAGAAGTCGTAAAAGTTTACACATACCATCAACTAAAATAAATCAAACTTACAACAGCTTAGTATGCGGTGTTGTAATGTGGTGTCTTAAGGAGTATTACCATGGCCAAATACGCAGGCAGGAATCTCCCATGTGAATGCGAAAGACACATGTGATAGTATCATTCCATCTAGCTGTTTTCCACAATAAATCACCAGCAGTATGTGTAACTCAGATGTCGTTGCTTGTCCTTTTTAAACGCGCGTGAAGTGTGTCCAACCGGGCATGAAAATCACATGGGTATCACATGGGAAGTGGAGCATGGACAGCTTAAATAAGCATTGTCGTGTGGAAATGCCACCGCCCAGCAGCACTCTTAGAGTGTTTCCAGTGAGTGCACAGTTATTTCTTTATTTACTGAAGTGCTCCCAAACAATGTTAATCCTAAAGGTGGTGAAAGGACACAATGGTTGATTGAGATGCAAGGCCTTTGAGACCAGTGTTCCTCTGGCAAACAGCATTTCCAAATAAAAACCTTTTTTGAGAGGATTATCCCACACCCTTGGGGTTGCCTCTCACACAGATTTCGACTGAAGGTTACTAAAATGCTTCTGTCAATGTTTATTCAGTCCCACACACATTTTTATGGAGCCAAATAAGCTGCCTCCTTCTGTGCATGTGTGTGTGTGTGTGTGCAGTAAAGTTTCCAATAAATGACGTGCCTAACCAGAGAATGCACAAGGTCACACATCTGTGATTTTTTAAATGCCAGACACACCTCCAGAACAAAAACAGATGCGCTGAAGTTTTTCTTCCTTTATAATGAAAAAAGAAAATAAGCAAATTCAATAAAAAAAAATCAATTTCTTGTGCTGTAATCACCAAAAATTCTCCTTACATTGCTCTTACTTTAACACTTTGTTATTCATATTTCTGTTGGTCCCCCGATATCCCCATAATACATTTGCGAACCTGTGGGTGTCCATCGCTGTGATGTCCCTCATGTCTGGAAGGCGCATTTAGACATATCCTATGAAATCTGCAGTCAGTGGAGCTGTGCTGCCACTGGATTGGTGACATGCTGTGCAGCTGGTGCAGACGGTCCATAGCCTCCCGAATGACCAGAAGAGTTTGATTTTGGAGTTTTATTTGATCCGGTCAGTGTAATGCATCACATACAATGAGAGCAAGTGCTCTAGCTGGACTTGCCACCCAGGAGCAGCGTTTAATAGGAGTGGAATTAACTCCCAGTGTGAAATTAACATTGTCACAGGTTCATCTCGAGATGGTTAAGAGCTCGCCAAGGTCGGCGTAGTGTTTCATTCGGAATGCCGAGAATGCCAGCAATGCCCCTGCACGAATCTCCATTATACGGCCTGGAACAGGAACAGACCCAGAGAGGGGAAAAGAGCGGGATCTTTTCCGCGCCGTCGAACCTGCGTGAAAACATTCGCCACTTCCCCGCAGCGAGTGAGGAATTCCGCTCCTAGAGCGGTCTCTCCTCCGGCGTTCCTGAGGTCCTGGGGTGTGTATCCGTCATGGCGCACGAGGCGTGCCTATAAAACACGAGGGAACGCCAAGGGCTTCGGGCTCAAGGGCTACCGCAGCCTTAAAGGCTGCCAGGAAAAAGATAAAATGTCAGCCAGTGAATTCTCCCGAAAATGAGATGTTACTTTTGCGGCTGTGTGGAGAGGCAGACAGCGAGAGACTGGGATGGGGTTGGGGTTGGGGGCGGGGGGGGGGGGGCTGGGGAAGTGTGACTGGAAAAGCTTTATACTGCCCGCAATAACAGTTAAATCATGTAAGCCTCTGTGACTGCATAGAGGTACTCTACTGCAGATGTAGAAGGAAGTGCTGTCAGCTTCAGTCTCTTTTGCAGTGACAATGTTTTGCTGAGAATAAGGAAAGAGGTGATTACTGTTGAGTCATCTCATCGTTTCCCACGTCCCTGCCATTGAAAGCATTGACATCAAAATCCAGGCCAAGTTACTTCAAATAATATTGGCTCTTAGCTCACACAATTTAAATAAGTCCTCATTCCAAAGCAATGCTACCCAATGTTTCCAAAATCATTGCATGTAACTTGGCCCTGTATTATTTCATCTTACAATCTAAAGAGAATGTGGTCATTCAAATGTTGTGTCACATGAACATGAATGCCAATCATTTAGTGGAAATAATCACCATCCCAATGAAGGAATGGACTCATCAGTACTGGAAGATGGCTCTTATTTTTTTATGAGTAACTAAGAACACTGCAGGTCATGTTTTACATGCTGTTGCACTGTGTGGTATGACTTGCCACTTCAGTACGGAAGGTGCAGAACTGAGGATTGTGTGCACTTATGAATAATAATTAATAATTATGAATAATTATGTATACTTAAGGGCCAGTAGACAATACAAGTGGAAGTGTTTATTTACATCTAGCTTTAATTAAAGTGCAAGGAGGTTTCAAAGATATGTCGCTGTTTTAAATCATTTTGTTGGCCTGCATTCCAGCTATCGGTATCTGGACAGCTACGAGGTTGCATCTTACATCAGGGCTACTCAGCTAGCAGCCCAGGGGCCAAATTTGGCCCCCCACAGACAGACTTATTCTAGGCCCTTTGGTCATTGAGAAACAAAATGCATTATTCATATGTATCAATAATTTTGGCGGTGTTCACGTTTGCATCTGCTCAGTGTCAGCAAACCTCACTCTGATGACAGAAGGAAATCATTAATTGAAATAATTAGAAAGTCATGTTTGTCTACACACATAGTACATATCATTCATATATAGCGTACAGTACCGATATGGTCTTAGTCTCCCAGAAGTAGTTGTTGAACTGTGGCTTATACACTGTAAGGTACTGACTTATAAATAGCTTGATTGCTAACTCCCTGGCTAATTTAATTAGACACAGTTGTGGCATGATATTAAGAACAATGGTTAACCAATATAGTTCACCATCTGTGCTAAACATTTACTATTCAGCTGATTCAGTTAGCTATCCGTTCTCTCCTGCTAAACCTTATTGCATGATGAATATGCATGAAACAGGCTGTTTACGTGTCCTCAGATGATCTGTAATTCTGAAGTCTGGCTGTGCACATATCTAGTGAGATAGAGTAATGATGATCTTTTCGATCTTAGTGGGTGAGGTGCTTTAGTTCCGTTGAGTCACTCCCATTAATTAGAGAAAGGTAGCAATTTTAATTGAATTTTAGCCTGCTACTTGAGTTAAGCCATCTGCAAAACAGTGGCAGTAGAAGTTGATTTTCACTTACTTCTGCATTGTGATAACATTTGAATGTAGAAGACTTACAAAGATCGAAATCAAAAGTAAAGCCACAGTTTCCAAAAATAGTATGTTTCTACTGCAATGGGCAAAATCTTTTTTTTTTTTAACCTTTATGTAAGAGACAGAGACAGACAAACACAGAGACAGAATGTAACAAACTGTAACTTTTGCGGCTGTGTGTGTGTGTGTGTGTGTGTGTTCAGGTGGTATTTTAATGGTAGGGAAATCAACAAGGAGGCTCATCCAAGAATAACATGGGGGAAAAAAGTTTCCACGATTTGAGAATAGCATCTGTCAGCCATTCAATGCTAACTGGATAATTGCAGTATATTAGTTGACTGTGGTGTACAGTGGTGGGCATTGTGACAAAGGCATAAACATAAAATTGCAATAATTTGTACTTTGTGTACAGTAAAGAAAAAAAAACTGGTTTCCAAAGTGTAACGGTGTTTGGAACTCGCACACTCTAGACCCAAGGGACAGTCAGCTAATGACCCAACAAGCTACTTTTAAAAAGACCTTGCTCAAGTTCATATCACCGAATACTAAAAATACAAGCCCTCATCTTGGTGACCATGTCTATGCCCATTAGTTGCACCCTAGTTGCACTCATTTTTAAATATGGTTCTAGTAGAAAAGGTCTTGACACACAGTAGACACCTTAAAATGAGTATCTGGGGCAATCTATATCTCCTTTATCTTGTTTTCTGTTCTTTTCTCCTGGAGAAACCGTATATATATATATTTTCTAACATTTTAAATATAAAAGTGCACTGCGCATGCAACTGCAAATTGGAAATGCAAATGAGTTCCCAGGGCTCCAGGAAAAGGTTACATCCCCACTGTCACCTAAATCCCCAAACTTGCTAATTCAAAGCACGTAGCTTTTGTTCAGAATATTTTGCATGAAGTCTCTGATTATCAGCATTCCCACTAACATCCAGGAGATTGAATCGAAAAGGTGTTTCGCCTTAATTTTGTTGTGGATGTTAAAGATTTAGCCACTGTATAAATTGGTGTCTAATATTTTAAAACTGATATTATGTTTTTCATGGTTCTATTCCAAATGGAAAAAGGCAAGACAAGATGTTGCATACACATTCCATTTTGTATGTTATCACTAACTCCACACATTTGTTGCACCAGTCTATTGTTGATTTCCTGTTCATACAGTCGGTCTGAATGTACGGATGGGAACCACCACCTGGTTTTGAGTCTGGACCGTAACAGCACTGACTGTGGCTGGCAAACCAACATGAAATTAGCATTAGTTGGCTGGGATTATAGCATTTCATCTCTCACTAGTGACCGCTGGTCTACCAGGCACCTGCGATTCATTTGCTGAGCTGCACCTTAAGAGTACCTTTGTTTGGGGCGTCCAAACCATTGACTGTCATAATCAGCCGCAGCTGGCATTGCATGCTTTTCCCAAATCGATAGCAGGGGTTGCAGTAATGAGAGCGGCCGTCTGATACAGTTTGACATTCCAAACTGAAGAGAAAAGGGGGGGGGGGTGGAGAAGCATTTAAAAGGCCTCCCACCCACTTTTAAGCTGATTGAGAACTAGGATTCCGTGGTGCCTGTTATAGCGTACGCTATCAAATAACGGCAGTTGGCACTGAACAATCAGAAACGTTCATTGTGTGGCAGCTACTGAACTGGAAACAGGTGTCAGTACACAACCGGCGCAGCCAATAAGCTATCGGAACAGTAGCGAATCAGCAGAGCAAGAGAGAGAGCATATACGAGCCAGTGAGAACCCAGGTGCATCAGCCAGCACGTGACAAATTATCGCGACGTTGGCAGAATGAGGGTAACGGAAGAGCCCGACTGTTTGAAACATAATAAAGAAGCTGCGGGCGGCGCGGTCCCATTGTTTACTTAGCTTGATAAATGACGCGCACCGTCATTAAGACCAGCCCCGGCGAAATGAGATACCCCGCCACAATGGAGCGCCCGTGAAAGGAAATTATGAGGTTTGAGACCGGGCACGACCGGGAAAACCCTTGATCTGAGCCGACCTTTGACCCGTATCTTCATTAGAGACCGGTGGGGGTGACCTACATTGAAACAAAAGGGACGGCATGCGCGTGTGTGCGCCTGCACGTGCGTACCTGTGTGTGTGTGTGTGTGTGTGTGTCTGCGTGTTCACAGGCATATAGGAGAACACATGCTGGATGGCTATAAATAAAGTTAGATGATATAAATCCCAGCATCCCTCAAGATAAATCTATTAAAATATAAATTAATAAAAAAAATCATTCTACTGCTATTTATAGCTGCTTACAATTACATTTAAATCAGATTACACCTGACAATTGGCATACTGTGATCCATTGCACGTGTCCACAGGTTCATTAAACCTTTTACTGTCCGCAACCTTGGTATCAGAAAGTAATAAACGCGAGCCTGCGTTTGATGTGGTGCTGTCTGGTGGTGCAAACCTAAACAAAAAGAAAAGACAGGCGCTCAATTCTCCAGTGTAAATGTGAAATTTTTGTTGCCGACGTTCCGGCATTATATGCCTTCATCATGGACTGGAGTTGCCTAATTGCATGGGGAGATTGACTATAGTGTCTGAGTGCTGCTGTCTATGGGTTAGCATGTGGTAAGGTCCTGTCCCAGTGGGGCCTCTATCATTCTCTTACACAGAGGGGTTAAGAGCTATAATCAGTGGCTAAGTGACACAAAATCACATAATTTCCCTGAAGCCAGTAGATCCCTTCAGCCACTGTTACTGCCAGATAAAATGCTGTAGGTCTGTAGGTCAGCAGGTCATGTGAATATAGCCTTGTCCTATACTGCCAGACATGCATATAGTGTTGTTCTATGCTAACCTTTGTGTGACCTTAATGTATCTACCAGACACAGTGACTCCATTACTTATGTAAAATACATTATTAAAATTTGAAGACTACAAAGTTTAAAATTGCTAAACTAAATACAACATCCCAAGATAAAATAAGCACCTCACACGCTCCACATATGCTCAGAATTGTTTACCTGCAGCCAGACCGCTGTGGTGTGCACACAGTTCTGTACAGCTGCAGTGATAGCAAGCTTTCAATGGAGAAACCGTCAATGAGAGAGATCATTGTGGGCTATATGCATGGGGCAGATGCTAAAACGCAATGTCTCCCCAGCAGAGCGGACTCACCATTGGTTGAGGACCTGGGGGGGATTAAGGGGGCACCTACCCGCGATGATCTGTCCAGAGGGGTCACAGCGGTGGTCACCCCGAGAAGCTTGGGACAACTGAGGCTTTCAGGACCCGCTTCAAATTAAACTTTAATTGAAGGTCAAAGGGCAGGAGGGAGGGGAGCCGATTTCAAACAAATGAGTGAATGGAACAGGAAGGGGCAGGAGTCATGGAAACCTTGAGAAGGTTCCAACAGAGCAGCTTTCACATCAACCCACCCCCACCCATCACCCCCACCTACTCTCCTATGTTGTGATGCTCTCTTATGCTGCTTGCCTTTTCACAAAGAGAGTCTTACTTTCTCTGCCCTTGTTTTTTTAAACCTTGGGATGCTCACACCAGGGATTTGCGCCCATTGTCCCTGCTCTGTTTAGCCTATAAGGGAAGAATGGCCACCCTTCACTCCAAGCATACAAGATGCTTGAGAGGCTGCAGTGAAAATGCTATACTTGGGGAGAAGAGGTGAGGGGAAAGAAACACTCGCTCAAATACATTTAAGTCAAAGTTGGGGACAAAGCACATTGCAGTGAATAACAAAAGGCCAGGGTTTTGCACAAGTGACAAAATCTTTTTATATGAATTTTGAAACCAAATTATTGTTCGATTCTTATTCTTGAGGACAGATTTATTGAGGAAGATTAACATGTAGCATGTCACATGGGTCACAGATATGGATACAATCAGATTTAGATCTCATTTCAAATTTGGGGGGGCACAAGAAACATGGATTCAATAATAAAATACCAAACTTTGCCTGCATTGTACACATTAAATTGCATTTTATTCATTTAGCAGACAGTCTTATCCAGAGCAACTTAGCAAGAGAAAATAAGTGCATCCATTGAGTTATGCAAGTAATAGTGCCAGGTCTAGCAAACAACATTCACAGGCCAACAAGTATATGAGCAACATCATTAAGGCAATAAATGTAAGTTATTCCTTTTCCAACATATGAGCATAATAGAAATCATTCATCTATAGAGCTGATGTCCATATAAAACCATAAAGCAAGCCGTTATGATCCTAAAGTAATTACGCGAGAAAAGAGAAACAGAGAAAGCTTTGAAAAACAGAAAGTACAGTTCCACGATCGTGAAGAACAAAAAAGGCCCAGGCCCTCCTTTGGACCCTGCTATATATTACGTCCTCCAGCCCCGGCTGGTCTTTTCACATGTAAAAAGACACACCCAGGAGAAATACAGTTACCCAGAGAGCCCTGATTCATTAGGGACGTTTGAAAAGGTCCCGTTTCATTAATGTCGATAATCCTTCAACAGGAGCTTAGTGTTTTTTTTTTCTTCTTTTTTTGCAGGTGCGCCTCTGTTTGTTCAGACTCCTGCGGGGGACAGTGGGGTAATTAAACATCTAAAGCCCCTCACATTACACAGTGTCCCATTCACCGCGGCTGCCAAAGAAAGTCTCCCCAAGTTCAGATCATTTGGGGGGTTTAAAGAGGTCTGATTTATTTAGAAACAGCTGAGCCGCTCGCTACCGCTCCCCATTCATTCGTTGTTCGCCCGACAGCTCTTAGATCTCTTCACCCGGCCCTGCCAAGGAGCCGGCCAATTAAATTTTAAATCCACCCCTTCGAAAATAAATGAGTTTGCCAGTTACTCGGACTCATGCACACATTGTTTAAAAAAACAACAACAAAAAAAACCTACTTAAAAACTGGGTCATCTGTGAATAGGGATTTGGTTCTTTTGACCGCACATCACTGTTTGTAACTGTCGATGTCCAGGGCGAGATATTTACATTTGTTTACTGCACCCATGTCAACAGTAGAGATGCCAATCCAAGCTATACCACCTTCAGTTTATCAGAACAGTAGGGAGCTCTGAATTGGCAGTTATATAAAAGACACACAACAGGACCAGAATAGAGTATTATTTTTTAAATCAAGACTACAGCAAAACTCTTCACCTTTTCACTGGGGCATTCCATAATCACTTCAGATGAACACTTTACCTGATAAGACCGTAGCTGTCATTCAACATTTCCCTTTTAATAAGGTAACAAAAGACCCACACAGTTCTATACAATCTTCTGCCTACAGACACTAAAATACAATACACCTGTGGACACAGAGCGAGAGAGAGAACAAATTCAGCTCCTTAGTGAAGCTGAAAGGTATGCCCTTGTGTGGCTTCTCCCAAATCTGTACATTTTTAATAAACACCTCCTTTCCTTTAGCCTTACATTACCTGTCCACTCGCATATCTGCAGAGGGTTTCTATACAGCCGCTTAAATGACCTCATTAATTAATTTCAAACTGCAGCAGTGAAGCATGTTTGCAACAGGTTACAAATGACATAAGGGAATGGATATGAAGGGCAGAAGTCATAGATACTGTTATGTGTCATGAGGGTTCCTACTTTGACTGTCTCTATTTTTTTTTGTATCATCAACATAGATGATACAAAATACATTAAATACAAATACACTTCTAGGTGTATTGATAATGCCAGAAGCATAGCCTACTACTGAGGCATCTAGGTTAATCAACTCAATCACATGAACAACCCTATTGACAGTAGCTGTGTATGGCTGAAAGAGGGCACACATTCTTTATGGCCCATCCCTTATGTAGTGCTGTTTATTCAACAACTTGAGAAAGGCAGTATGTTTCACGAAAGGTGCTCGTGTATGGTAATGAAAGCAGCAATTTACTCTAGAGAATTGCGAGCCTCTCTTTTCTTATGTTTATTTTTAATACCTTGCTACTTATTCCAACTGTCCTATGGTACAGCAGCTGTGGCGGCTCTGCTGACAATCACACAGAAGACCTGTCCTAATTCTGCAGCACTGTCAATTACAGAAACCAAGGCCGAGCATAAGCATCCTCCAAAAAATGCACAAAATGAGCGGAAACCTTTTTCTACTTTACAATCCACCAGCTATGTCGCTACAGCTATGATGCTGCAGCCACAGCCATGCATAGCTGATGCAGGATTAATGCAGGGTGAGCATAAGAAAGACTGGCCACTATTGAGAGATGGAGCAGGGGTACCCTGCTGATCAAATCCCTCACTCCCTGGGTGATGCTATGGCCAGGTATGCCACAAATATGCATTCTACCAGCATTTTAGCCCCAACATGGGGTGTAACACCATGGACATGATACTGACACATTGTGAAGCAGGTGAATGTGATGCCTGTGCCTAATTTAAAACCATAATGCAGTTGAGGAATTCCATTCCAAGGAGGTTTTTATTTTAGTTTGACTTTCCTGTAAGGAACTGGATGCTTATTACAGCAGCATCTGTCTTGCCCTTACAAGTAGCCTGAGGGAACATCTGCATATTTTCCAAGGGGTATGCAGACTTGCTTAACATCCTCCAGGCAAAATCTACTTTGGTTGTCATGCCCAGATGAGCAGGTCTCTCATATTTGCTTGCCCTTGTATACAACCCTACCCTTTTTCCACTTGTTTTTGTTTTCAACCAAAATTGACTGTTCCACTTCATTAAATTCAGGAAGAAAAACACATTTTCCACAAATCTCTGGTGAAACAATGATACAAAGTTCTGTCCATTTAGTTCTTTAATTTGCCCGTAAATGTGTCTTTCATTGACTTTTGCTCCGAGGCACATCAGCCATTTGCAGTCCAGCTCACTGCGAAAGGGACAGAGCGCATTCTGCAACAGCAAATGAACCCAGAGAGAGAGAGATACGAGACAATTTTGATAATAACTGCAGGGCTGACATTTAACCACTTTTACGATGCACCGCAGGAAAAGAAAAAAGGACACTTACGCCCGTACTTTAAGATTTGGCTCTTCTCTCAGCACAGGGGAGATGAATGCAGGGGAGGAAATAACAGGCTGCCCACCCACCTGCCTGTCAGCAGGCTATTAAATCGGAAAAGATTAAGTACAGCCCGGAGGTACAGAACTAAAACACAATTATTCCCCCGATCAGAATTCCCAGATATATCATACCGTCTGGGGGGGATGAAGATTCTGAAATGTTACAGTGGAACCATTATGGCTCACAGGAGTATTTGTTTCGCTGGCGGTTTCCCTCTGTATAAATGGTATTGTTGGAAACAGAGCCGCTCCGGTCCCCCCCCCCGTCTGGAGTTGTCTGAGACTCCAATAGGGCGAGATCGGCAGGAAATGATGATGGATGGCCGAGGCCGCGCGGCTGGAACGGCGGGCAGCTGTTACCGAGACGACGCTTCAGCGCAGCAGGCAAACCGTTATCTCAATTTGAATTTCCTATTCATGAGGACACGGGATAGCATGCGCGCGTGTTGGTTCGCTCGTTGGAACAGAAAGAGTTGTCAACGTTTGCGAAGGTACTGGGAGACTGTTCTGATCGAATCCCTTGGGGGGGGGGGGGCTTGAGCAGCCAGCCATGTTTCCCAGCCCAATTTATGTCACTAACAATCTCAGAAATAAAGAAGGATTTCACTGGATTACATATTCATACACCTGGTTGAGATGATGCTGTGGAATGAAATTTCCTTGGTGAAAAAAATGGTCTTAGATAAGGCCTGTATTGGAAACCCACAATAGCATTGCAGTGCTTCCACACACATTGCAACACATTTTATCCAGACCGAGTTCATTTCAGCAGTGGAACACAGCAAATAAAATAAATACTTGAGGCATTTCTATGGTATTTTATATAACATCAATCAAAGGTTTTACCAGTCAGAGTGGAACACAAACAAAATGTTCATCCCAGCAAAAACTGACCTTTTCTCCCCCCCCAGCGGCAATGAGTTCAGTTAATTATTTCTTCCTGGTGTAAATGACATTTCTCCGTCCTATTTTCATTCTGAGGAGCTGAAATCAAATGATTTGGAAAACATTGTGGAGAATTCAATTATAACATTAAAAGCACTGCTGATCATTTACAACCTTGAATAACTCTGGATATTACATCAGACAGCAGCCACTTCTATATTTCTGTAAACACATTTACGTCTGTGCACAGAACTTCAGGGGATTGCAGCAATACTATTATGGGATTAATGGCCCTGTTATCCTTTCCAGTGTTTGTGAAAAAACCCTTGTTTATGATTTGTAATTATACTTCATGCATAAGTGTCTCAGACTTTATGTGCTTGGCATCATAAGATTTTTATCTGCCTTACACACACACACACACACACACACACACACACACATTAGATCTTCAGCTATTTCCTCAAATTCCATATTTATTGTTCGTTTAAAATGTCCACACAAGACCTATGTCTTTATTCGACAGACTCTTTCAAGTAAAATGTGCAGTCTTATTCCATTTGAAAGCAGTGCATGCTCAGGAGTGCTGGTAAACAACAAAATGAATTATTCAAGTTATTGAATCCTATTTTTGCCATCCGTGCTTTACATAAGTGTTCCTACAGTGCTGGGGGATCTGATGGGAAAGGAGAACTCAGGAGTCAGTTAAATTGGCTCTAGATTTCACCACAGACAGGTGAGTGACATTCGCCTCCACACACCAAAACTCCCCCTCAAGTAAAAAAAAAAAAAGGATCGAAGTAAGGGAACCAAATTTCTATAAATATATATTACAGCAACTTTAAACAGAGTACCGATTCAACTTTTCTGGTTTCTTTTTATACGTATCAAAACATTTAGTCATTCACACTGCTCGTCTAAGAGTAAATTATGAAAAACAGCCTTGCAGACATTAATTTCAAAGAGGTTTTTACTCAAGATGCATTTCCAAGTCTCATCTTGATCAATACTGAATGCAAATTTCCCTGCATAATTGCTGTAACTCATTTTCCCCCACTTTTAAGCAATTTCAATTGAAACAAGATCTGAGCCAATCTGTTTGCCCACACATAGGTTTCTAGAGAGGGAGGAACTTTTTTGGGCTCCCATATGATCAGCAACACTGTCCCTGTCCCCGTTCACCTTGGCATCCAAAATCCTGGAACCAACAACAGATGTGGGGACAAACAAGAGGGGCACAGAGCAAATCTCCATTTAGAACTCACATTGTAATGTAAAAATACATTTCCACAGCTTACCCCTGACATTTGTATTTACATATAAAGAGGAAGAAAAGATCTGCTTAGCATCCTGTCAATCAGGTTGTTGGGCACAGAGAGAAAAGGCCACTGAAATGTGTAATGTTGTAGCATTGCTTGCATGGCAAAATCCCCATTTGCTTCAAAATGGGTTTAGAGAGATCCTGGTGAAAAGAAAAAAAAAGTGTTTTATTTGCTCCAAGATAAACCAAGAACTGCTGAGACACTCACTCTTGCCTCCAAAAATATGTCATATTGAAAAATGCATATTTCGATAGCAAATTTGTTGAATAGCAATTAAGCATAGCCACCCAGCAGCCCTTGTTCTAATGTAAAATATTTTATTTATCTTAATATTATAATAATTCCTCTGAGAAACGGTCCTCTCTTAATTATGAATCCCTAGGTATGGCTGTGATGCAGTTTAAAAACTTTTATCTGCAGTGCTTTATAATTTGCTCTTCAAAAGCACTGCTGCCAATGTGTTTGACTTTGACGTCTTTAAACGAGCCACAATAAAATTCAAACGCGCATGCAAAAATGTTTTTTTATATCTTCGCATAATTGCTACAGGAGCCAATTCAGAACTGTTGCTTATCAGGAACACCTCAAACAGAAATGAATTTGCAGAAATTGGGTCATTTGCATCTGAAAAGGTGGACATTTTTATGAATAACTGTTCTTCGCTGCTTTCCCCCCCTCACACGGGTATCAAGGTAATCTGTCTTTTCTCCATCCCCAATCTGTCTTCTCATTCTTATTGTACATCTGGGTTGGTACTTGGTAGCAGGTTGTTATTCCACCCATTGTTGGGACAGACATGTATCTGGCACAGCATCAATAGCAGAAATATTACTGTATGCTGTTATTCCTTCAGTCAGTGGAGTGGGATGCACCAGTCAAGCCCACTCAATAGGACATAGAGCCCTAAATATTACAAGGAGGAGTTTTGTGTACCTTGTGGTGGAAGATAAGAATTCAATTCATTGTAGTGCCACAGTACCCAGAACATAGGGGACATAAATCTGACTCTCTCTCTCTCTCTCTGAAGGGGCAGGCAATCTAAAATTGGATTTTGGTTTAATTACTGAATGAGAACTGGCTTTGTTTCAGTGTATAGATGGTCTATAATAAGCTTGCAGATAAGGTGGGCTGCATAATTATGGACATAAAATATTACTGAAGCATGCATAATATGGTCACCCTAATATATGAGATCAAACCGGTTCAGGATGATGTACTGAATGCTATCCTCAATTGTTTGCTATTTATTAATGTCTGTCAATCTGCTTATTCAGGAGTTCATCAATTCCTGATTTCAGTTATTGTCCTTTCCGTCACAACATGGATATTGTACTTATAATAGGTTATAAATGGGTAAATTCACAATCTTCAATTGCCTCCCTCTAATGCTTACTCTGGAGAGCTTTTGGTTTTTCAGTCTGTGCAATGACCAAGCTTTCAGTTTAAAAGAGTAAAGAGTTTGTAGTAGTTTGAAAGAATATCAGTTTCATCCATCAAAGTCAAATTCCACAAAATGTCCTTAATGTGCACTTCTATTTCAGATTATATTCAGCTCTATACATCTCCCTTACAATGTTTCAGTCTCTTACTGCAAGAGAGTTAAAAATAGAAGCAATGAGCATAATAGTAATAGGTTGGATTATGGTAATCAAGAGAATGGAAATCTTAATACACTTAGTATCCTTTAAAAGGAATATTAAAGAGGAAACACATTTGCAGCAAGGATTTAGATATGGAGGTGCACCTATCGATTAGATTAAAACCACCCCAAGCCTTGATCTTTGGTCATATGATCCCATTTAGCCTTTAATGATCTCACCCTGTAAATTAATTTCTTCCGTCTACGATATCCTATGACCCAGTACTGTGGAATGCCAGAAGTTCAGACAGCGAGCAGGAATTTAATGCAATGAAAACTTTGCACTGTATCATCTGACCATATTCCAGGTAGACCATCCTGCAATCTATTCACCTTGCTGTGTGTGAAATTCAAGGAACGTGAAACCTGGTCTAGCACCCCCGCAACCACTCCCCCCCCCCTCCACTCCCTCCCATCAAACCCCCTCCAGCTTCTGTGACTGAAAAAAGAAATCAGCTTACAACATTCTGCTCGCAAACGACTGAAAACCCACACCACTGAGGTTCTCATGCACTTCCACATGCAATCTGTTGGCAATATAAGGGAGGTGTGTTTATGTGCCTATATTTACCCAGAGGAAGGATTGGAAAAAAAAAAAGAGCTTAATCTGCATTGGCATGAATGGTAGGATTTTCCATGGCTACGCAGCGGGCCTTTGATAGCATGTTTGCATGTCGTTATCAGAGGTGTGTTTCCTGCAGGAGCGGGCGTGCTAGTGCCCAGGCTCTCAGTGGGAATTAGGGCAGGAAATGCTCCTTGCCGTGCAAACACACCTGCGTATAAACACCTGCTGATAAGCCATAAAGGGTTTCGCCATAGAGAGGGCAAGCTCTCAATCAAAAATAAATACATCTGCAAACACAGGGGTACTGTACTGATTTTTTTTTTTTTAATGAACAGACAATTTGTGAAGAATTATTTAAAAATGCAAACTGTAGCTATAATGTATATACCATTTTCGAATTTCGGTAATTTTCCCCTCATGAGTCCGATCTGGTTGATCATTTTCACACATTTTGTTGTTTGTATTTGGAAGAAGTCAAAAGTTCATGCATGCCATTAGGAATCATGCAATTCAATGGGGGAAACCATTCAATTAAATAATTCATTTGTAGAACATCAGTGGCAATAAAACTGATCAGGATACCACGAGTAATTAGAATCTCTTTTTGGAATGGTTAAGGGCAAGGTAAAGTGCCACATTTAAAAAAATTCCTGGGCGTTCAAAATGTCAACACAGACTGTGAGCAGTGGATCGGTAGTCCTAAGCAATGGCCCTAACTTCTGTATCCTGACATTTATCATTACCAAAAGGAATAGGAAGTGTTCTCGCCAAATTACTTTTTCACACCATTTCTCCGGGCTATGTTGCAGGTGAGAGATACACTTCTGTTTCAGGTGGTGCTTATCTTATGGTACTGCGCGGCCTCTGGGTGGTAAAATATTCTCTGGCCTGTGGGCGAAAGCTCCGGAGTGCTCCTCGTGTGGATGTGCACGACACAGCAGTAACTCGAGGCACAATTAGTTCTTCCAAATTGGGGTGGGAAAAAGAGTTCCAAAAAAGCCCAACAGCAATTCTCTTTGATCTATCGCTGCGGTAACATGTATTCTGCCTCTCCTGTAGTCAAAACACCGCTTTAAATTATTCATGCATGCAATAATTTTTTTTTTTTTTTTTAAACATACTGCAGGGGTGTCATTTCCTACATCTCTCATTTTCCCCCACAAAAACAAGATCACTCTTACTCACATGATCACATACCGAACGCATTTCTAATTTTATCAATGACTCCTAACCAGATGTCACCTTTAAGCTGAGTGTGAAAGGATGTGTGATCTTATTCATTGAATGTTTTACTCGTGTATAGTAGTGATAATGTACATTCCACAATTCCATAGTCTGAACACACATGCTTTCTGCAGATGTGTGCAGGTGTGGGTGTAATATATAGTGTAAATACCTTTGTTATTTTAGGTTAAGTACAGTGCCATGAAAAAGCATTTTCCAAAAGCATGAGCAGAATTCTTGGTTCCTTAAATAATAGAAAGTTGTCCAAGGTCACAAGGAAGGAAAGTTCTTACTGGGAAATGCTGCATTTGCTTTACGTCAGACAAAATGGGACCCATGTCATCCAAATATTTGTGGCCAGTATTTCTTTCTTATTGTGGAGTCATGAACACCGACCTTAGCTGAGGCTAGAGAAAGGTCTGCCATTCTAGGGTTCTTCACCACCAGATTCACCACTGTTCCTCCAAGTGTTCTCCATTTGGAGATAATGGCTTTCAATATGGTTTGGTGGAATTCCAGACCCTTAGAAATAACTTTGTAACCCTTTCCAGACAGATATTTCAACAACTTCTCATCTTTCCAGGAATTTCCTTCATTCATGGCTTAGTGGCTTGTAGAACCTTTGTGGCGACTATTTACTCTGTAAGGTCCAATGTGAGTGAGGTTTAGATTCATCAGGGCTGACTGCAATTACGCCTGGGCATGTTCAATCAGCTGAATCTAATTATAAATTAAATTGGTTAATTGGTTGATTCAGTAACTAATGGGGCAATTACATTAGCACATGGGTGATATGGATGTTTGATAACTTTTCATTAAATGAATTAAATACCCATTTAAAAAATGTTGAGTTTACTCAGTTTCCCTTTTCCGATAACACATTTTGTACTGTATAACCATAGCATTTAGTTCCTTGTTCTAAAAGGTATGCTACATTCAGTGTTACTTACACAGAAAATAAAACTCCTTATTTACACATGGTCACACCAGCTGCGCTTGCAGAACCTCAAAAAGAAATAACTGCGGGGGAAAAAAATAAAATAAAAAATGCAATATGGTAATCCCACCCACTGCAAAACTCCCCATCCCATTAAAAACAAGCACTGACTCATAGCTGATGAGGCAAATCGCAGGTGGAACATCAGCGTGGGCCGTGTCTGTTCCATCATCCCCCGCCCACGCGCCTCCGCGCTCCCAGCAAGTGCGGCTCCACTTAAACCGTCGCGAGCGACTTATCAGCGACCTACTTCAAAAAAAAAAAAATCTCGCTGCCAGTCAAGAGCACCTGCAAGGGCTGGAGGTTTTGCGGAGGACAACAGTTAGCAGTTGCCGCAGTGCGTCATTAAGAGATACAGTATTGTCAGCTGTGAATTTAAACTGTGCACCCTGTCTTTCATCAAGGGAATGCAGCTAGCCTTATTCATTTTTTTTTTTTTTTTTTAAATAAAAAAAAAACGTCTGGTTGACGCAATCACATGCAATTAATTCCGTCAAAGCAGTGTAAGGGAATGGAAAAAGAAAAGAATATACTTTTAATTAGGATGGTCTGATTGGCTATCTAAACCAAAGTGGCCAACCCCATATAAAAACTAATGGTGCGCATAGATTTAATGTGGTTCCATAGCGTTGATTATATGGACTTGTTTTATTCTTCACTGGCTGGCTTTTATTACATTTTAGAGCAGGGTGATGCTGAACCATCAAAAAGAAAGACATGCACCATCCCCATGGTCCAGCAAAGAGTAGGGTGTTTCACTGGGTGACTTAAAATCCAGGGAAATTATGCAGATACTTTTCTGGCTATATTACTGCCACTTTGGAGGTGGACGCCAAAACCTTGCCTCAAGGCATACACGGATTCTAACAAGCAAGTTGCCATAAGATGACTTGTCACAATATGATTCATTCAAACCGTGGTTAAAACCATTTCATTAAGTTACTATTACATTACTTGAAAAATCTCATGATTACAGTAGTAATATGTTCCTATCAACTGCTAGATTTCTTACCATTATGTCCAAAACTGTGGGCTCAACTTGGAAGACTACTGAAAGTCTTTGCAGCTCAGACCTTTTGCTTTAAAAGGTATGAGATTGCTTTGTGAAACTGAATAGAGTTTGACCTGTTTGAATGGCCTGAACTCTACCTCTTTCGGTACAGGTTCCTGTTTGGCTGAGTTTAATTTAATGTTGATTGGGGTGGGGTCATTGCTCCTCCATTCACACTGAGCTTTGGAGGCCTGCTTTTCTAAAACCAGCTCTGTTTGGTTGGTAAAATATTCTAAGCAGAACAGAAGTCAGGGAGAGGAAACAATGGTATATAAAATATCCTGAACATTTACAGTGCTTAAATGTAGCCATTTTAGCATATAAAACTTGGGCTATTTAGGTGTAAGAAGTGTTCACTCCTGTATGTCTCTGGTACTAGATTTAGCCATTATCAGTTTTGCATTCCACAGACTTCCAGCTGTCAACTATTATTTTTATAAAATGTGCATAATTATACAAGATGATTAATATTATGTTTATTATTGTGTACATGTACAGCAGCATATCATTGCATATTATGAGGATATATCATTCACAGGTGTTCGTGACAAGTAGCAATCTTAAGTATTAAGGCTTTTACAACCACAAGCAAAGGCTGACTAGTACTTCATTAAATTTGTATAGCACGTTTCATCAGCTCTGAAAGGGTTTTACAGAGGAAATTTAGCACCTTGTTCAGCAATGCAGGGCTGACATTATACACCAGAAACCCTGACCTCACATCAATGAAGTTGGAGCAAAAAATGAATTTAATTAAAAAATGAAAAATGCATGACTTCAAAAGCCATACTTGGGCATTTGTCCAGAACACTAGCTGTTGTGGGTCTCACACACACAATATTTTATTACCACTGGATGCCAGAACATCAGTTTTATATCCCATCTCAAAGATAGAACCTCTCACATTACAGTGTCCCTATGATTGCATTACATAACAATCGCTTAGCAGACACTAATCCAGAGTGACTGTCATTAGTTACGCACAGGAACAGAAAATGTGATGTCACCAAGGCACAGAGGCCCGTTTATAATCAATAAGCATAATGTTAGCCTAACAACAATTTGTATAGCAACAAAAGAAAGTACCACTAGACAGATACTGTATATTTGCAGCTATACTGTACCAATAACATTACCCTATACCTGGAACATTACCCAAGACTGCTCGAGGATTCATAAATATTGCAACAAACAAGAACCATGGCATAAATTGCTCAGCTATCAAGGAACTGAAAATGGCACCTGTTATCAATTAAAGTAAATTAAAGTGAAAGTAAAGTAAAAAATTATTTGCATCCAATATTTGATTTCCTTCTTGATGGTAAAGGTGGCCCCTTGAAAACAGTTAACTAAATTGTCCAAATTGACCAAAAGGGCTATTTATCAATGTGTAAATGGTACTTGGGTAAGACCAAATATGATTTATTTAACCGGTTAACCCAGGACAATAGGCATTTACTACTCAAAAGGGGAGTTAACTGAAGGAGTGGGGAATTAGGGAGCAGGATACTTTAAGTTAACCACCTGGGGTGGAATAACCACCAAGTCTCGTTAGAGACAAAAGGATAGGGTTAAGAAATAAACAAAAAAACCCGAATACTCCTATGGGAGACTATCCCAAAGAAAATGCTTGAATGACCCGGGTACAGGGTGAAGAACTAAGGGTTAAGGAGTACTGAGAGTACTAAAACAAAACGGTCTGAAAAGAATGGTGAACGTGAGAACTTCAAGAAAACAGCCCTCGCACAGGACTGTCAAAAGAACCAGTAAAGATAAGTGCTAACTTTGTAGCCCACAATCCAATAACCTCAAAATTCAGTTCCGCAGTAACTCTTCATGCAAGTCAAAGGACGCAGTAGAGGAACTGATCTAGTACTGAACTAGATAACTAAACCTCTTACCAAACCAGACCAAGTTACCGGCTTTCGTGTAACGCAAGTTGACACTAAAGCAAAGCTTATCGGTTTGCTAGGGGTTTAAATAGAACGCCAACAGGTGCAAATCATAAAAGGAGATTTGCATGCGTATAATTCAATCAAGGAAATGAAGAAAACTAAAAGGCCGTAACTGAAGAAAAGGTGCAGGAAAAAAACCAATGGTCGTAATAAACGAAAGAATGACTCAGGATGGAAAAGAAATGGTGTTAACACCCAAAACAATGACATTAACCCCCAGAGTCCTGGAGTGTCATAGTGTTTCCTTTCAATCAGCTGCCAATTAAGGCCTTGATGACAAGGTGTGAACTCTCAGCCAATCAACACCGTAATTGAATCACAGGAGCTGAAACTCATTGAAAACCGGCAGGTGCTGTAGACCTGCAGGACTACATTCGGACCCCTGTGGAATGCAGTACCAAAGACCCAAAAAGTCCCCTGGTATAATAGGATGCATCACAAACTAAACATGTCAGTTTCCTTTTTGGGAAAGGGGCAGATATGTCAGGGACCTGCCATTTTGTATTTTTGCTCGAATTAAGCAATGTAGTGTTTTATCATGGTACCATGCATTATAAGATTAATAACAATGCACAGTCAGGTTGAGTAAATGGCTTTCTACCTTTCTAAACAGGAAAAGGTCAGTGGAGCACAAGAAAGCAAGAAAACAATCATGTTACTGAAAAGTTCAGTGAATATTTAGACCGTCTGTCCTTTGTAGCGCTCTGCAGTACAATAAAGAGATCAGTTAATACCATCAGCTTAGGCAATAGGGGCAGTCAAGTCCGTCTAATGCTCTCATTACTATTCGTCAGGGATTCGTATCCTTCAATGATTTTGACAAGCCTTTCTCCCCCCCATATTGTCACACTGATTTCAATTTCATTTAAAAGCATTATCCCTGTGCTTGCAGTCAAACATCTTGTATATGCTGTAAGTTTACTACCCACAAGTCCCTGTCCTGTAAACATGTCAAATCACCTGTTGTATGAATCTTAGTACTCACACACATGCAGCCATTAATATTAAAAAGAGGCTTTCAGTAACTCATCTGGCTAAATAAAGGTAAACTTAGTTGAACTCTGGTTTAAAAAAAGGTAAAATATGAAAGGACTGAGCACAGATTGCAGACCCTCCTTTGGAAAGCTGCGCTGCTTTTCTTCCTGTAATGGCAGCTTCCAGTGAGCTTCACACACTCCATCATTCACTTGGCTTTGTTCCCTACAGTGTAGATGACTCAAATCTAATGTTCCCAAATAGGGTTACAGATATCACAGACCAGATTTGGGAAAACCAGCCGTCATTTCCCAGCTGGAAAAGAACATGGCTTCGTCTGTCTTGGAGCGCTGTTTGGACACAGACACCATAAGTGCCCCCACCCATTCCCCCCACTGCGATTTCAGCTGTAATAAACGAGATGATGCGATCGCTCCAAAATGCTGATGCAGCACATGAGAGGTGGGATCCCCTGGCTGGAATATTCTGAACCCCTCAAGCCAAGCATAAAGGGAGAAGCAGAAACAGCAGGTCTAATTAGAGCCACTGTCCTTTATAAACTAATTAAGATTCATGTAATTCATTACCATGTTCCCTGTAGGGCAATACTGTGCGTGCATTTTTTCAAATGCAAGCCAACACACGGTTGCAAAAGAATGGTCTTCCAAGAAGGGATGTGGCTCCAGAACTTGCATATTGTGCATAATGTGGACAGTCTATTGCTATTACAGTCTCCCATTTTTCTCCTCTAGAATCTGCTCATCACCATCCCCACTAATAAGCATGTACTTTGAAACATGTAATGTCTGCCACCTTTTAATCACAATGCAGTTTGTAAGTTGGATTCATACAAACTTGAATCTGTAGTCTGAGACATTTTGTGTGCAGCTCCACTCTATCGAGGGTCACTGGTGCACGATGAAATGCTGCAGTCCCCCCACCAGTTTACGGTACAAATATAATATGTGAATGTTTCTTTTAGAAATAAACATTCTGATAGTAGATACAGCTAAAAAAAGACAATGAGATACCTCAACAGGAGAAGGAAGAAAAACTCTTCATTATCGTTTACACTGCTTTCATGCGTACAAGCATTGGTCTGCCTTTACTGCACATCCTGATGCACAAATCAATGCAAGGTCAAGATACAGCATTTACCCGTCCCATGTGGAATTAGCTTCAAACTAGCTTTTGCCCTGGTGTTACAATGCCTGATTCTTAGCAGGTTTGTGAAGTCACAGCAGGTTTGTGAGGGTAATGAGGTGCGCTAATGCTTCAGGAATGACCTCACTCACATCCCCTTTCGACCGCATCATAAGTGCACTGTTTATCACGAGGACTTGTCTCGGTGGAGCCCCATCTCCCTTGCAGTCATCTTTAAAGGAGCCTGAACTGACACAGACCACAACAATGAGTCAGCTCAGATGATGTCATCTATTTTGTAGACTGAGTCAATATTTATGCTGTGCCAACAGGAAAAAAAAAACTGACTCTAGGTTCTGGCCAGTGACAGCACATTTATTTTGAGAGAAAGCACACCCGATACAAATCTTTGAAGGAGGATGGGATAGGCTTATTTCAAAACAAACAAAACTGTCATACTGTGCAGAATTATGTAATTTCACAAGATATCACAAAATCAGATGTTCACAGGTTGCTCAAGTTTTTTTAATGCAAGATATATTTTCTAATGGAAATACACAGTTCTACTAAGAATTGACCAGTGTTTCTTTAATGTATTATTTTAAAGCTAAAACAAACACTTAATTGTTCTGCTGATGAGGAAGGATAAAATGTAAATGTAGCTGTATCCATTAAGGATTTGTGATGCAGCTACATTAGGCACCATGTTTTCGCAATTTAATGTACTTTTAGTTTTTCCCTCCATCTAAAAGGTGACAGATTTCAGTGGCCAAATGAATATATCACTCTGAGAAAACTTCAAGATAAAGAAAACAATGCACCCACTCCTCATATGGCCAACTACTAGGTAGTAAAAAAATAAATAAATAAATAACCACTAAGTCAGGTTGTATGGGAAAAGGGGTTCTTAAAGACATCTTAAAGAAAATTTGAGGGGTATAGTAAACCAAAAACCAGCTTTGAAAAATAAAATGGGAAAACAAAAGGAGAATTTCACTATTCTCTCTTTTCCTTTAGTTCAAATTTTACTTCACAAAACTCTCTCAAATCTTGATAGATAACACAAATGCTGACAGCAATCTTCTGCAGTTCTCAGGAGAAGAGAGCAAAACCACAAATTACCAGGAGCTTGCGCTCCTTACCTAACCACTCTCAGGACTGCCAAATGAACTTCAAAAAAAACAGGCAAGCTTATATACCTTCTGGCTGATTAACCACAGGTGGCCCAAATCAAACAGGCTCTGAGGAATGAGGTGGCTCCGCCCACCAGCCTCAGTTCAGAGCACGAGAACCAAATACCGATTTCGAGAACAGCGGCTTCCCATTCGATAGCCACAGCCTCTAATGCATAACACACACTTTAAAGCATTAACTTTAATGCCTTAATTCATTCAACAATGCTACTTTTAGGATATGATCTGATATGACATGATCACCCTTTCCATTGAAGTCTAAAGTTGTATTCAAATAATATTTTTCTCTGTTAAATTCAGGATGTCAAAGTGATCAAAATTATTCACACCTTTAAAGTTCCAGTAGGAAATTGGTAGAACAATTAATTACTGATGCAATAAATTCGTAACAGCTCAAGGTATTACATAACATGTACTCTATCACAGCTTTTCTGTTCAAATGCAAATAATAAATATGGAGTCTCTACATTCTTATGAGGTTCTCATGCCTTAGTTATGTAAGGCATTGCATGAATGTACACGCTCATTATAGTTAAAGGCATCGCCTTCCATTTCCTGTCTGAAATGTCTTCTTCCTTCTGGCTGTGATCTTCCCACCTTCTGTACAGCGCTCATGTCAAACGTCTCAGCCTCCTCGGGTCTACTTCCTCATACGGTTGCTAAGATATTATTGCCGAGCGCTGGGCATGAAGAGGAAACTGAAATGTATATTCCAACTTGAGAGATTTAAGCACCCACGGAGGGTTTTATATATCGTATTTATTCCACCTCCGGCCCTGTCATTGGCTTTTATGTGACTCCTCCAGCTCAGCTTCCTAGCCTGTGACAGAGAGACTTTCTACGCAAGATCTATTTTGTAGCTGCAGATTAGATATTAGCTTTAATCGTGGACCACATCAAATGGCAGAAAGTTACAAAAGCATTCATCTTTTTTTGAACCGTTTAACAGTTACATCCGAAAAAAACAAAAAAAAACAATTTAACATTCACCCCACCAACCAAATTAACCAAATAAACGTGGTGTTCTGTATACGTTTTTAAGGAAGCAATCATCAAAAATCAATACAGACAATTTCGTGATAGCAATCATGCCAAATTTATCTGCGCAAATAAAATTTAGATTTAATAATGTAAAAGTCAGCTTACATTAAAGGTCTTGTTTTCTATCACTGTCACTGTCTTGTTACAACAGCAATATCCCCAAAATAAAAAAAAATGAAATTATAATTGAATTCTGGAGACACAATTTCAGCAAAATGATTTTTCATGCTGTTGTATAGGATTGCATTTGCTGCTTTTGAAAATTAATGGATTCCCGTTATGAGCAAACATTCCATATATTAAATATTGACAGTTCCTTCCAAAAAAAAAAAAAAAAAAAGAGCTGTCTTGGCAGTTTGACAGATATTGCCTCGGCACATCAAAGCGATAAGAGATCACCTGCCTGGGAATGTGATTGGGTTAATCTAATGTAGGTAAACGTCGACCGAGCCCTCTTGCCCTTGCTCAGTTTTACTAAGCCCGCGCGCCATTGGCTTTCCACGTGCGCGTCTTCGTGCGGAGACCGTCAGTGGCGTCACACCCGAGATTTAGACGTCGAGAGCGGCTTTCGAGAGGGCCGCCCCCTCGGATAGCCGGAGTGACAGGCCGATAGCTCGGCTCGATGGGCCCATTTGCAAGGATTTACCTTGACTGGGAGCGAGCGAGATCCCCTGTAAATCAGCGAGAGTGACGGACAGCCTTTAACCCCGTCCTGACTGGCCGACAGGAGAATGAGTGCTGTAATTACGGTAGGAGCGTACCTTCCCTCTTCTGAAGGCTGAAGATATTACCATGCTACTGTAGGGGAAATACCTCTACCGATTATACAATAGTGAGGATAGGTCATTGAAACGTGTCAGTCTTAACAATCCTCGCACATAGGCGCCAAGGAATGCAGGGGATATAAACATAAATTTAAATAGCTTCACGAGGGGTTGACAGCTATGCCGGTAATATACACATATACTCCCATACGAGCGCCAGCTAGTATCGAGAATATGCAAACGTAAAACCTTATGTGGTGACCAAACGGTGCAAAAGTATAATCAGTCTCATGATTAATCGGACTCATGATCTTGATTACAAATTTCAATATTAAATATGAAAACAATAATCACTTAACGACATACGTAAGTTCTTGGAGGTGGTAGGTCCAAACATTTATCCAAACAATAATCAGACCAACAACGAGGTAAAATAAAACGGAATTTGTTAAACAGACAAACATTTCAAAAATCCAAGGTCCTAGAAGAGAAAATAAGGAAGGATATGGAACCGGGGAACGAAGTGTTGTGTGTGTGTGTGAGTGTGAGTGAGTGTCTTCACCAGCACCATGTAGTGCAGGAGAGAACCAAGGATACTATGACAGAGCGAAGTATGAGCCAGGCGTTAGCATGTGATGCTAACGTGGCCTGGGAATCAGGGAATTAGCTTGTATTAAGGTTTACTGGAATAGGCTAAGTCTAATCAAGGAGCTAAATCTGTCTGTATACCCTTCTGCGGTTAATCGGGGAGCTAATTCTGTCTATCTATCCTTCTGCAGTTAATCATGGAACTCAAATCTGTCTGTCTATCCTTCTGAGATGAATCGAAGAGCTAAATATGTCTATCTACCCTTCTGTGGTTAATCGAGGAACTCAGATCTGCCTTGTGGAACCTGGTCAGCCATCAGCAAGGAGTCTTCCACCACTTTTATCTGTGCCAACCAAAGTGCAAAAGGGTACTCCCTGTGCCTCCTGTAAGGAATGATGTAAGGACGCATGTAGCATGAAATAGTACCGGCAGTTCCATCACCATTTGTGTGTATAAACAATAAAGGGTGAACTATTCTAATAATAAAATCTAATTTGCTTCGACAAACTTAAGTAAAGACGAGAACACATAAGTTACTACTTTGCAAGATACTTCCATCTTTTAAATGAAAGTGCATTTTAAGTTAACTGCAGAAATTGTTTCCAAATCTTTTTTTGAATGCGCTGCATTAGTTATTTCTTCGCCTTGCGTAATATTGCCATTACATCTGTTGTTTGTCGAGAGCATATGACTGAAAGTTTTTTTTTACCCAGGATCATAAAAATGAGAGTGAAAAGCTGCTTCACTGCTGTCTGGATGTTTATTTTATTCTCCCCACTCCCAAAATCAGGGACTTAAGGGGAAGTCTGTCAGCTCTGTGTGCTGTA
Source organism: Anguilla rostrata (assembly GCF_018555375.3). Lineage (NCBI taxonomy): Eukaryota > Metazoa > Chordata > Actinopteri > Anguilliformes > Anguillidae > Anguilla > Anguilla rostrata. The sequence goes on along the minus strand of NC_057942.1, from coordinate 36,640,816 downwards.
ATGCATCACATACTGTAAAGTGTTGTTTAGTCTGTAAAGAATTGTGTGTCTTGGCTTTTCTAGGACTGTCAGGTCAGTATGTAGATGACCTCAGTGAACAGACACAGAGACACCAAACCCTGATGTCATTTGTTTACTCTTTGGTTCATAAGATTTCTAACTTCTTTCACTGCCAATTTCATTAAATTTTGAGTCTGTGTTTGTCCAAGGCCTAGCCCTGTTTATAGTTGACAGATCACAACTGTTAATTTGTCATGATATAATTATTTTAAGATTAAACATACAGGAAACATTAGGTCATCTTTGTAGACAAGATATAGCACACTAATGCTAAAACATGGACTAGTTTTTCTCCACACTATCAACAAATCCAAACTCGATGTGCTAGTGCACTGCCCTACATTAATATCTGCAGATGGTACAACCCTAGTTGAACCTTTTACTGGTTGATCAAGACAGGAAGACACAATACAAATATCTGCCACCACTCATAACAAACTCAAGTGGAATGCCCACAGATTTACTGGGCATATAAGCACATTAAAGGCTGCACTTTATGTGAAAAGGTACTTGTAATACAGAAATAATGATGTTGACAGTCACAGAGAGTGTCCTAATAATCAATGTGCAATCCTGGTGAAGAGCTCTCTATTCAAATGAAAAATAAATTATGCAGGACATGCGAGATTGGGGCTAATGGGGCTTACGTGTTTCCTAGGACTATGAATCTTTTTTTCATGAGCAGCACACGCCAAACCACTAACCTTTCAATAAAAATAAAAGCATCCTGTTAATACAAATTATACGAGAAAACCAGAAGAACCATCAGAGATTTAATTCAGTTGAGCAGCCAAAACGATTGTACAATGTGTGATTTTTAATATTGAGGCAAGTTTTTCAGCTTGCTGACATTGCCCATATTTTCATATTCCTTTATTTTATTGTTTTGATGATGCTAACCCCATATGCCATCCCATATATAGACACTCATTCAGAAACCCAGCCTTGGCATAAAGTCAGCTGCAACCTGCACTTGCATAAATGCGCCTAAATAGTTTGAGTAAATGCCTGGCTAAACTGAGAACAGTGTGTACCAGTTTTCACTATAATTGTGTCTTCTAATGCTTGCTTTTTTTATCAATTATCTTCTATGAGTAAGAATTATGCATATGCAAAATTAAACCTCATTATGGCTGGAAGTGAAGTGCAAAGTACTTTAATTATATGCTAATTATTATTCCATGCCTTAGTTCTAAATGTGCAAGACCAATTCCTATCATTAGTGAATGCACTCTATTCAAATCCTTTCTATGAACATATCTGATTTTCTTATAAGTAATGTAAATTGCTTTTATTATTATCCTGTAACTTAGTTCTAAATGTGCAAAACCAATTCCTATCAATGGCAAATGCACTATATTCAAATCATTTCTACGAACATACCTAGTTTTCTTATAAGCTATGCAAATAAGTGTTTCCCGCTGGTATTAACACATTTCGGAAATTGTAAATGTTAGGTAACGTTGAAATTTTATAACAGATAACACAGATGCTTATGAAGCTCTCTTGAAGCTCTTGAGTTCTGCTCCCTTCCACACAAAGTATGACCTCCAAATGTTTATCTACATTTCAGAGATTTGTTGTCTGGTATGAAAAAAAAGCACTAGCATATTGTGCAACTAAAACATCTGCTCATCCAATCTCATGGAATAAAATGACGCATGCAAATGTCAATGGCTGGCCAAAAAACAAAAATAAAAAGCCTCTTAAGAGACCTGACAGTATTCAGTCTGGCACAGTTGTATAAATGGCGTGAGATGATGGGACTGTCACTGCTGTTTACCGACTCTGTGTGTATCGGACGAGCGGTGCCGCTACAGTATAAGCTGATCAAATATGAACACAGAACATGGTGCTCCATTCCATGCCTGTCTGTGAGGTTGAGCAGGCTGCAGAAATAACACATTCATCATAGCAACAACTAATTTCTCAATTTATGTTGCATATAATATTCTCCTAAGACCGCCCCCCCCCCCCAATTAATTTTGGTCCCCTGTGGGGGGGACGTGAGTCTCCAGTCTTAATCTCAAGAATTTATAGTTTCTATTATGCTGAAAGCGTAATCGAATGAACATAAGCATGTGTTCCTGGTTTTTGTGGTTGGCTCATCCTGCAAAAACAATGAATTTACGCCCGTGAGACATCCTGTGACCATAGCTGTGCCAACTAAGGCAGTTCGAATTTCATTGCATTGTCTGTTATGTCAGGGAGGGAAGGGCTCAGTGGACGGGACTGTTGCACTGTTTCTGTCTCATTGTGTTTAACCTCATATGGTCCACTGGGTGAGAAACACAACATGGATTCCTCTGACCAAGTATACAGACAGCCAATAAAAATGCGTAACTTTTTCATTGGCCAAAATTCCAAAATTTCATATTTTTGTGCCACTTTCGATTATGTTTCAAGGGACATTGGGGGTAGCCCTAACTCTCAAAATAGCAAAATACCACAATAATTCATTGATTATTAATTACCATTGCACTTTAATTAATTACTTTTAGCTTCATGAAATTATGAAGCTAGATGGAGGGAGGTAGTTTATTTAGGCACTTCATTTAATTTGTCAGTAAAGAATCACTGATGTTGCCAACTGTGACTCATTTTGGTCAAAGTCACTTCTATCTTTTTAGCCCCATAAAATAAACAATAATGAGTTTGTTCACCGAATAAACATAGACCTAATGAATAATCCAGTCACACAAAAGCTGCGGCACGAGTGTCCACAGTTGCTTCTGGGCCCAGATGACAGATGAGGCCTGTCACTCAGTCATTCTGTTCATTGTTTGAAAGAATAGCCCCTTTCTATTACAGTACTTGAAAACTCCTTTGTGATTTTGCTCAGTTCTTCCTCTGACACTCTGACTTTTGGGGGGGGGGGGGGGTTATGACACTCACAAATGAGGTGGGGAGGCAGGGGTGGCAGGAGGGCGGTTAACACGGGGGAGGTTAAATGAAAATCTCTACCACAGGGCAGCAAGGTTTCAAACAGCATCACAATCCCCCTTCTGAGCGGGAACCACTTCAGGCATTTGTGTTTCAAATGGATCTCAGGGGAATCATATCACAGAGAGCAGAGAAGAAGAGCACAGCATCCCTGACAGAAAAGCTTCCAGACTGCATGGATCTTGCTGAATCTCGTCTGTTAGTTACAGGTTTATCTCTTATTTAATTCCTCACAGAGTTCCAGCAGTGCTCTTGATATTCACTTTGCTCTTCACACAGGGGCGGGGGGTATATTCACCAGACATGTTATAGCTGGGTTAGTCTAAACAGTTTGGAAGGCTATAGATATTGAACTGTTATAAATGCATTTTTATATGTGCATTTATATGTGACATTTTACATGTACAGCACAATTGACAGTTGTCTTTGCACATTGCATTTTTTTTAGAATGTTTACATAGCAATGAACTTTTTGTTAAATATCTCACAGGCCTTGTTAGTTGTCCAGCAAACAATTTTGTTTCCTTTTTGCATAACAGCAAAAACAATGAATGAAAGAAAAAGAATGAAAAAAAAACATTTTTGGTCACAATTTAATTCAGGTTGCATTCAGGGGATGTTCTTGTGGTATATCTCCGTTCTCCAGCAGCTATTGAAATTCCACACAGGTTTTTGCGTTTGTCTCGACAACAAAGAACCCAATTAAAAATGAAAAAGCGAGAATAAAAAGCATGTCAGCAACGGCGGAATTTTGTGGGTTTTTCCTCTCGTTCTCTTTCTGGAAAACAAGCATCTTAACCTTAATCAACATATAAATAGCCTAAATCTGTTCCTTCTCCCCCATGCAATTAACCTCGCCAAGCTTTCATTTTAATTTCCACCATGCAGATTTAACCTGCATGAGGTCCAAATCGGAGGGGCAAACCTGCACCGCAACCTCCACACAAATTGTCCTGAGACTACCCATAATGCACTTGACAGTTTTTTTCTGAAATACTGTATCATAAAATAGAAATATATTTAACAGTATAAACAAGAATAAAAATATGTACATGTACAGATGTAATATATGTATTGCCATTATATCTATGTCTGTTTGTGACGTACATCTGTCATCCTCTGTGTATATTCTTTATTTGTGTACTTCCAATAAGTTTTATATGAGTTTTGTCTCATATGAGTTATGAGTTTTTTCTCACATATTCCAACTTTATTCTGTTTTTTTCTTCTTTTTTAATATTTCATGTAAAGCCTAGGATCAGCTTCTTTTGTTTGCTGAGCCAGGAACTAGCTTGGAGAAGTGTTTGAGGGGTTTGCTTTCCAATGATGAGAACGGCATCCAGCAGCAACTCTCAATTTGCATACGGTCCCTTGAGGGCTCCGTCTCAACCCTGGCTTGTTCGGGTGTTTCAGGACTTTGGAAGCTGCTCTAGATTATTGCAGAATCTGTGCCATGACCAGCAAGAGAGATGGGAGACGTAGACAGCTCCCACTGCCAGACTCTTGTGCTGGAAAGGATTGTGCACTTATGTCCCAAATAGCCCTTCCCCAATGTCCCAGCTTCAACTTCTGTGAAGTACAATCTTCTGCTAAGAAAGCAAGATGCAACTATCAGTCTTTTTTCTTGTTCTCATATGTAATTAATTTCTGATAAATATAAATAATGTAGATAAATAATGAGCGGGGAAGTCCACCCATGCCACTGCCTACGTCCAGCCCAGTCACCTTTAGTAAGCTGATCATGATAATAAAAATAAGAAGAAAAAGAAAAGGATGATAAGTATAAGAAAAAACATTTCTGAGCCAAAAGGGAACCTTAACCTGTCTCAGGGCAGGGGGCATATGGTTACTGTCTAACTGTGCACATACATGGAGTGGGGGGTAGTAGGCATGGCCTGTGTGAATTTGGGCTGGTCGAAGGCCAGGCAGGCAGAAGCATTCTGCACCAGCTGCACTGGCTTGATGGCACAGGTAAGCTGGCCAGCAAGGTGTCACGATAGAGTCCAGAAGAGAGATTAATAAGGCTTGTACAAGTAGCTTTGGAGGTTTTCGGGTGAGGAATGGGTGGTTATTTTACCACTTAAGTATGTTGCATGTTTAAAGATTTGTTCTTTATTCTTCATCTGGTAACCACCTAAGAAAACATAAAATTTCTTAATCTATTTTAGAGCCAACAATGATAGCCGTAACTTCTCTAAATTATGAGCCTCCACACTACAATGTACAAATACTAAATGAATTTCGAATGAGCTGTAAGAGTTACATGGTTGTAATAAGGTAAACTCAGTTACACAAATAAAACAACCATGGGAAATTAAATGTCAAAGAAATCAACACAATATTAGACGGTGGTTTGAATACGATTAGACCCATATATTTCCCTTCTTTCCTCAGTGTTTTTGTGTTGGAAACTTTCCTCATTACAATTTCTGCCTTTTCAAAATTTTTCCACCACCTGTGGAAATGACACCATAAAAGCTATTTAATAGGTACAAGCATGAGTGAACAGCCCTAGGCTGTGTATCTTAGGAAAAACACTTTGGTCTATGGGACCATTAACATTCCTTTACATCACACACATGCCATCAAAGTCTCCAGTTGAGTTTTAGATCAAGGAAGATCAGCAAAATTTCTGATTATGAATAGGATCAAAATAGGTCATTACCACTATGATTCATAGACTATGTTCAGATTACAAGGTGGAAGTGGCTTGAATCCAATTTTTGCCTACATGTGACACAAATCTTATCTTTTCATATCAGTTTTGGGCCACTTACATGTATGGTTCTAGTTTTGATTCCTATCCAATCTGTGGCCATGTGACCACTGTGAGAACTATCAGATCGGAATTCATGTGGTTTTTTTAATGTCATACTTCACTGCGCAGGTGCAGATCACTATCCTCATCACTCCCCTGGCCTTCCTCCACCTTCTCTCCCTCATTCTCAACAGCTGATGAAGCATCACGTCCACAGCAAATAAACAGCTTACATACCTAATATTGTGTATAAAAGCTGTATACAACTTGTGAGCAACTTGTATACTGAATAGCAGGCAAGGCTGTTTTGGAAATGATCTTGATCAATGCCTGCACGCTATTTCATTTGTTTCCATGATGGACTGTCTCACAAATATTACATTTTTTTGTTGTTGTTAATGCACACATTTTGGGTGTTTCAGGACAGAGGTCTGTTCACACTTCAGATATGAATGTGAACAGTCAATGCGAAAAGATTGAAACAAAGCAAAAAAAAAAAATGGGAATTGAGCATTAAGGCCTGTATTGTAAACGTAGCCAGATTTATATAACAGCTCTGAAGTTCATTACTTTCTCAGAGAAGTGATGACCATTGGACATTTTAATGAAAAGAAAATGGGTGGGATTTTTTTCCTGAAATCAAATAGTTGCAGATGTGGCTGCCCTTAACCAATGGACAGTAGGCGTGCAGAAAACAGGACCGTGCCACATCATTATGAAAACAATTTACCTAATACTCCACAGCTTGTACAACTGGACCCAGTCCCATACAATTACATGCCAGATTACAAAACAAAAAACAGACGAGAACAGTCACAGCGTTTCAAGAAAACTTCACTGTTTCAGGTCAGATACTAGAGATCGTAGACACCATTGGCTGAGAGACCTTGCTTAGAGGAACTCCTTAGCCTGCAGTAGAACAAGCACACAGTAAAATGTTAATTCAACTTCAACAGAGTCCCTTTGAGTCCAATTGCAATATACCGCACAAAACAAATTCTGTATTCACTGCCTGGGCAGAACTGATGATAATAGGTTGATTTCTTACATGGACTCAATCACAGGGCCAATATCTGTAAGCAGTTGTAGTCCACTTCTGTAATGCATATCAACATATTGTCTTCCACAATCACCGTTAAGATCAGCTTTTTGTCCTGGATACAATGCCAGTAAACACAAACACTTATCTTTCCATTTTGTGCTTATGGAACAGAGAATTAACCTTTGTCTATGGCTGTATCTTTGATAGACAGGTTGCTTTTATACCTGACCGTTCTACTGTACATTGGAAAATCAGAAACCTGAGAAGACTTATGTAGAGTTGTGCCTAATGTGCGTGAGAAAGCATCTGGCTAGGGAAGTATTTTTAGAGTAGGAACAAGAGAACCAAGCTCATAATGTGCTGACAGTGACAGCATCAATGGGGTTTCAATAAAGCCAGCAAGCTGGAGGGAATTATTGAAACAACCTGTGCTTTCAAGTCAAGGGTTTTCATTATAGCCCAAGCAGCAATACATACATATTGGCTTGAAGCAGGTGAGTTTGTACATAATGGCCCCATGGTCATTGATCAAAACTTCAAAGCAATTTTAAAGAAATTAAACAGTACTCGTAGGGATAAACTTTGTGAAATCTTTTCAACTGAAATTGGATAAGGTAGTTAATTTATAAATTATTAAAACAAACCCCAAATATGAGCAAAAAAAACTTTAATAAAACAGTTACTTCATTCTTTCCCTGTGCATGAATTAATCAAATTTCAATCAGATCTCCGTTTGGTTGTTTCTTTTAGAGGTAAATTTCAGTTTCATCATTTGGTTTAAATATTGAATTTTTGTAATAAAAAAACTAATAATTAAAAGTCATCTATCTACATCTCTAGCTGATGAATTCATTTGGGAGTTTCCCATCCACATTTGAAATGATTTGACATGCGGGAAGGCGATGTGTCCAACCCGGACCTTGTGAATTTTGGAAGTGATAGCTTGTCTCTGGCGGGTAGAGCAGACAGGGTCACGCGTGAAATCCCCTGTCGCCTTCACTTACGGCCATAATTCATTCAGGGTGACAGTGAGGGATAGCTCCCAATATCTGGCCTTGAACTTCAGAGCTGTGATGACACCACTGCACATCAGGATTGATGGTGCATTTCCAGCAAACTTCACACAGCATGGAACCGAGGTCAGACATCCCATTATACGAATGCCAATGCAATTAACAGCGTGAATATATAGGACTAACATTTACATTTGATTGCGTGTTTCGACTATCAATGACCTATTGTTGTTTTGGTGTTCGAAGCTCCACCAGGAAAAGCTACCATTTCACAAACTAGTGATATGACTGACTCCTGTTCCTCCCCACTGGTGAGGCTGCCCCAGTTCAAAGAGAGCCAGTGTGCTCATTAAACTGTTGCCATGGTCACTATCTGCCATCCCCCCTCCCCCCCCCCCATCCCCTCCCCTTTAGTCAGGCTTCTTTGAACAAGAAATGACAAGGTCTCATAGTCCAACCCTGCCTCAGTTCAATTACAAGGCAAAAAAAAAAACCCACCGGTCAATGTCAAGGGGAGTAATTAATCAGTGGGAGAGTTACAGTGGGAAAGTTAATAAGAATGGTACACAGAGATAGGTTCTCCTCTGTGTCTTCGTAAGCTCTGCTTAGCATCTGCCGCTTCAGCGGAAGGGCGACATCATACAAATGCAAAGCTTTTACTGCAGAAGGTCACAGATCTCACTTACCTTGTTTACTTCGTCACCGTTGGCAGCTAGTATCTTTGTAAAAATATGGCCTCAACTTTGACTCGTCTGCAGGCGCGCAATAATGCTTTTCATAATGATATATATCCAGAATGCGACGTGCAGACTGAACTGTTGCTGAGATAATGCGTGTGTGATTTACAGGAACTCCATGTCATCTTTTACCAGTGCAAAGGAAGGCCGTTAAATTATGCATATGGCGTAGTAAGAGGGGAACATGAACATAGTCTGGTACAAAGGGGACTTCCCGTGAACGAGGAGAGAAATTGACATTTTGGGAAACATTCTTCCTGGAGATGATCCAGGAGACGCTCAAATAAAGGTCATCGCATAGACCCCCGCAGATGTCCTGGGGAGGATGCTTAACTAATTATATTTTCAGAAAGAGCACTGCAGCACAAAGGGAAAGAGAAGGGACTGATAAAACTAGGGAGGGTCCCGAGCCGGCTCAGGAGATTAATGGTGATGCACTGCATATCGCGATGACAGATGTGTGCGTTATGAGTTTTTCCCAGAGTCCTGAGTGCGGGGGAGATTTGGCAAAAGCATTCTGTGGTGGCGTACATGACTTCCAAGGAGCTGTAAGTCAAACAAGAGTCGTGATCTGTCTGTGATCTTTTTATGGGAAGAGAGACATAAAGCAAGGATATGACTCCGCTAGGATACTGAGAAACATTAGTCAAATTAATGGAAAAATAGACGTCCCGGAGGAAGCGGTTAGCTGCATGAGCATATAATGGTGTGATCCTGTTCGGATTGGCAGCTGGATTTTCAGAAGACGTCTGTAGTCTTGTGCCGCTAATGGAGTTTGAGGGTCCAACCCAGCATGATCAATGTTGAACACGTCCTTTTGAAGTGAGCTCACCATGGTGTAAATGTGTGAAGCGCTCATCAATCACTTTTCAGACAGGATACATGTTAGGCCTACTGTATGTTTCTGGCAATGAAAGCAAACTGCAATTTATTATACATACACAACACAAAACATTTGTTAAGTTGATGATTGTAAGAATATCTTCAGTTTAAATAATCTTAAAAGAACCCAAGTAACCATATTTGAATGACCCTACTTTTATTTTAAAGATGGTGATATAGTGGGGATGTGGTTAACCTGTGGCATTTAAAGATTAGCTAGCAAAAAGCCTTCTCCCCCTAAGCTTGTTCTCACAGCTGTCAAGCCTGCTTGAAGTTATCAGGCCTCCACAAAGGAGAACTGTGTGTCTGCGTAACAGCCTCCCTGTTGTCTTTTCACAATTCCCAAAATGCCCCAGGGACTGAGCAAACACTCCCACATGTTCTGCTGAGTCACATCGCCACAAAGTCCCACAAACAATTATGTCATAATAAGAAGATTAATAAGACTATAAACCATAAACTACCAAAAATCTAACATTCACTGGATACTGCTTTTACAGAGGGCTAATGACAATTTCCTTCCAGTATGCGCATAACACAGTCTATATGACAGAATAATTATCTATCTTTTTAGTTATCGTTGACTGAATGGGTTCACATCTAACACACCGTGCAGCATGAGAAATATTAGAAGTTACATATTTTTTTGTTTGTTAGTTTGTTTTTTATATTTCCATTAACCCAGTCCCATGACTCAAATGTGAAAAAATACAGTATCAGTAAGGTGTAGCAGTACTGGAAGTATATGAATGAGGAGGCTCACATTTGGTGTAAAGAGTCAGAAAACAGGCCACACTTTTAAAGCCTTGGGTAAAACGCTACTGCCCTGCTTACGGAAGAAATTACAGGGTTAGAGTGTGAAAAGAACAGGCAGTCCAAAGATAATAACAGTCTAACATATTTAATGGCACCCAGTATAGTATTCGCACCTGTAATAAGGACACCCATTAAAAGACGCAGTTAAACTTTGATAAACTATATTTAACAAACCAGAGGGTGCCCAGAAACAGCATCATGTTGTGAAGTCATTGCTGACATCAAATGTGATCACAAAGTGTACTGAAAATTGAAATAAATTCAATTTTATTTGTATAGCGCATTTTACAGAGAACTGTCAGACAGATGCTTTACAGCATAACAGAAAGACAACTGGGCAAAAACCAAGCCTGAATGCCTAAAAAGCAAGGAATGAGGTAAAAGCTCTGCTGTGCGTAGAAAAACATTCACGTGGAGGCAAAAAAAAACCTCCCCAATGGGAAGAAGTCTTAGGAGTAACCTGGTTATAGAGGGGAAGCCCATCCTCTGCTGGCCAACCCAGTGTAAAATAGTGGTAGAATGGATACCTGCCTCTCTGTCTCTCTGTCAGAGAGAAGCCATTCTAGACCCGCACTGTTATACACTGTCTACTGCACTTGCAAACCTTAACATTCTGGGTGAGAATATAGCCTATTTTAAACAATAGTCTTCATTTGTGCATATATATTTTGATTTTTTTTTAAATTAAAGGATTTAAAATGAAAAATGCTTATATTATATATCATATTTTCTTTTGTTATTATATAAATCTTTTTACTCAAAGCAAAATACCTTAACCCCTTCTACAGCTTCTCTTCTGTTTGGTGAGTGTGCCCATATGCCCACACATCTGGGATCATTGTAGCAGTGCCACAGGAAATGGATGCTCGGCACGGATGGCGAAGCAAGTAATTGCGTGTTAAATGGCTTACATCACCAGAAGATGCTCACAGTTTGTTCTCACCATGGATGATTTACCAGAGGGGGCTGATGGTCATCCATATAGCTCGGTCGAAATGTCAATTTCACTTTTCCATCACGATTTGAGAAAATTAAGAGTGTTATTAATGTGTTTTAATCAGGCAGGCAAGTTCGTCATGGGTCATCTGTCCTCTCAAGAAAATAATCCGGGACTGCTTTCATTATAAATAATTTGGTTATGACTTGAAACTGCAATCAGCCTAAATGAAATGCCAATGGCTAACAAGCAATGTGCAGGTACAATTCAGAGTCAATCTATAACTAAATGGCTGTAAATTAAACTATTTATAGCATGGTGAACGTGTTCTCCTCTGGTCTTTCGGGTGACGAGGTCTGCTTTCCTTTCCCACATCCCAGCGCACCTTATCAAAATCTTATCAGTTCAGTTCTCACAGCTTCCCCTACTGTGGAAATATCGGGTGAAATCGTTAAAGCCACACTGGAATTATCAGTTAGAGTCCACACTTATCGCCTTTTTTGACCGTTAACATATGCAGGTGCACTGTTTCCCAAGCAATATATTTTATTTATAATGCACCAGCTGTTTAAAAGATTATACTTAACCAGACCTGAAACACCTTCAGGTGCTGTATTACAAGATAACACACATGCCAAATCTTATCTATAAAAGCCGACAACATCAAATCTCCTTTCAACAGAGGTTGTATGAGACTTATCTGATAATGGAAATTTAATCATATTCTTGTTACCCCTGGCAACAAAATAGTCTGTCACAACTCATGACTTAATATGTTCTTTACTTAATACATCCTCTCTTCCCCTTCCACTCATTTAAAGGGAAAAAAGGTATAATTGTAAAACTGTAATCCTACACCCTGGCTTTCTCAGTGATTTATATTGTGATTAATTTTGTGTATTAATCAGTTTAAGATTGTTTATCTCAACAACAACAAAAATTTTCAACATACTCACGTAAACAAAACAGTGTCTACAAGTCATTAAATAAAACTAGGAAAATTTAGGCCTGCCATTAAGAGTATTGATAGAAAATGAGGCCAAGTTACAGCAAACAATATTGGCCATCTTAGCTCACACAAATTAAACCACAAATTAAACAAGCTTTATTCCAAAGCTATGCTGCACAATGTTTCCCAAGTAATGTCATGTAACTTGGCTCTTTTTAAAGAGAATCAAGCAGGGGGCCCTGTGTGATTAATATGGTGAGGGGAGGGGAAAGAGTGCCTCAGCTCTGGGTGGATCCGCCTGAGACCGAGCGAGGCTGGCTGACTGGTGTCCCATGAGCCTCGGCGTCCCTCTGCTCCCATTTTCTCATCCCGCCATCTTCCAGAACAGTCACAGCTCACCGGGACATTACCGTTTCAGCCACTTCTGTTACTCTGGGAAGAGACAGATCAGTGCTGCATCATCGCACAGTGTGTGTCCTCTGCTCATTCCTCGTCAAATCCCAGAAGCGAAGCATTGATTCACACATTACGGGTCATGGCAAGGAACTGCGTGGCAATTTTGTGTGATGTTGTTACCCCTTTGCTTTAGAGTCTTTGGGTTCTTCTGAAGAGGTGTTTCTTTGGGTCACTCAATCCAAATTGATGTTCCTTGTGTGCTGTGTTTTTGAAAACTGTATATTTCATGAACAGCAGTCATGAATGTTCTTTCCAACCAATTTCTCTCAATGACTCATTGAATCTGTTGGGAATATACCCACCCAATTTGGCTAATAAGGAAATGCATTCCTGTGAATTCAGTAAGTACTGTCACAGCTATCGGTATGCTATGGCAGGTATTGATTTCCACTAGGATTCTCATTTTAGCTTTCTCATGTGTAATAATGAAGAAAATGTGTTTCTTTAGAAATAAATCCTATTAAGTTTCAATGCTAATAAGCTCTGAGAAAGTTGGGAGAAAAACTTTGGTTAGTTTCAAACCTTTAGTTTCTACTCTATCACTTTGGCACCTTTGGCTTTAAACAACAGGACCAAGTAATCCCTCTCTGAGGCTTGGAACAAAGCTACCAAACATCTGAATGCTCAGTTGATCAACTATCTCACAGCTTTCAGAATTTCAGTCACAAACACCTCCATTTTGCAGTACGACATTTGCACAAACATTCGGCTAAATCCTCACAGCCAGACAAAGCTGAGATGGACCATAGGAGCAAACAAGGTCATGGAACAGCAGTTTTCCCTGCCTAGCTTTTTGCTAATCTCTAATTAAAACAGTGATAATTGCTGTTGCCAACTTCTTTCAAAGCTCGCAGAGGAGAGTGGGGGGAATATACACACTCGGACATATTTTTTGATGCTCTTAAAGTACTTCAAGGATTGACCTACTTTGAAATCATTCAAACAGCAATCTCAGCTGACACAAAGGGAATTAGTGCAGATTAAGGATCAAGTTCGGTGGATTAACATGCATGAGGAAGGCACTAAGACCAGTTATAATTATTGGCCCACAGAAGTCAGCTGTATTTTTCACCATGGTAAGTATGCATTGTGCCTCCACACCCGTGTACACCACCCTCTTAATCCTTCTCACTGGTGCTGTAGTGGGGCGTGCCGTTGTGAGCGTGAGGTCATGAAATGTAGAACCAAGCAAAACATCTGAGCTGCTTTTGAAGTATGGATTTACATGAGAAACCATGCAAAGAGCATGTTTGTCTAGCAGCAAAACCTTGAGGGATGGAAATAGCTCTGCAGTCAACTTCCACTTCCACAGAAGACTTGCGGGGTTTGTTATTGTAATCCATCAATGGTGAGCCAGAGGGTTTCTCAGAGTCAATCTGGAGGAGGATAGAAGCTCCAAATCTGCAAAAATGTGCAGATGCTGTCACAGTGGGAATTTCCTGGGAAACCAAGGGTAAAGTATGGGTTAATGTGATGGAACATAAATGAAGAGTTAAGGCAGAATTCTTCTGTGACAAACACAGATAGAACAGCAAGCTTTATTTTAAACAGTTATACATATAGTCCCTTGACGGGTCCTCTTGAAACTTCTGTCACGAAACAACTGGGATATGGAGACTAGAATCTAATAGCTATAACTAATTTGTGCTTATGTCTTTTTTCTGAATTTTCGAGAAATTCAACCTTTTAAATTATTAAATAGTAATATACAAATCTAGTGATTTAAAAAACTAGCAGGCTACAGATGGTAAATGATCCGGAGACTTAATTAAACGAGGATTCATTGAATTATTCTTCCTAGATATTAGAGTCAGTGTGGTTTCTTTCCCTCTGTTCATATCTCACTCTGTCCAGTTGCCTTCAAAATTCTTTGATATACAAGCCACTGATTTTCATTCAGTTCCTGAGATGGAATTGGCAGTCCTGTCCTCACTGTCAATTCCATCAATTCAGGAATCAATTGCTACACGGTCGTCCTGCCCTCGCATGCCTGCTTGCGAAGACAATGCGTCAATAATATTGGCATGGCCAGATATTTTAATGCACTTTGGTGGAAAACGGGACCCAACCATTCACTGTGCTGACAGAACAATGCATACGTTTATTCGCAGGTCCTGTGGTCACATTCCATAGGCAATCCTCTCTGTGCTGGAACTCATAACTAAAGCCCAAGTTCATAGCTATGTGTTGTGTTGGGTGAACTGCTCTTATAATCCTTAAGAAGCATGGTGCCATAAACAAAAAAAGAGACCATTTCAATTGAATTGATTTTAATATCAATCTTTTACTTCATTGATCTTCAGTGACATGTAAAAATCCACAATGGCCTGTCACTGCCAGTCATGTTGATTCATCTTGCTTAAAAATAGCGTAGTGTTCATTGAAAAGCTTGGCATGTAATGCAATGTGTTTGATCTTTGATCACCTATCATGGCATTCGTGTGCAAACATTTATCTTTTTTTTTAAGAAATTGATTTAAAAATCCCACTATTAAATTTTACACATATTAAATTATTTTAAGATACATTACTGAAAATCATTCATTGATTCATCAAAAAAATAATCTGCTCAAATTTGCTGAGTAATAACATTTTACACACATTTTAAAACTTAAAGTTCAGAAACAGCCTGAAAAAAGGGTTTGTGTTTTCGAAGGATCACCATGAATTCTTGGGATTTTGTGTGTGATTGTGATTGTTATATTGTAATTATTTCTCTTGTAATTATGTGAAGGTATCAGGTCATTTTGAAGATGAACTCCCAATGTT
Source organism: Anguilla rostrata (assembly GCF_018555375.3). Lineage (NCBI taxonomy): Eukaryota > Metazoa > Chordata > Actinopteri > Anguilliformes > Anguillidae > Anguilla > Anguilla rostrata. Next base: position 36,625,454 of record NC_057942.1, on the reverse strand, counting down.
TGCTTTGACTGTTTGCACTGAGACTGTTGTCCATTGCAATTAGCAGCTTATCAAAAGCCTAGTCTTTTCATCTCTGCAGTCTCTCCACTGCATTTCTTTGAAAACCTTTTTCCGCCTGTGTGGTCCTAGACATCAGAATACTGCAAAGACGCATAATGGCTTAGTTAATGTACTTTTGGCAGGAATGGGGAGCTTGATTTACTGAATGCGTCTTTCATCTTGACCTCTGTCCATTAACACTATGTGTGGACACATGCGGTCGGTCTGATCTTAATTAATGCTAACGTCTTGCTAGCTTTTGCCCCGAGAGATTCTCCTTGCAACAAAAAGGAGACTCCAGTAAATTCCTGGGGTCAACTTCAATAGTATCTCTTAAAGATACAGAAAACAACAAGGATAAAGACTCAAAATCAAAAACAGCTGTTGGGGGTCCCAAACCTCACTAATTTGAAACTCTTTGAGCTTTGACAACAGTTTCTAATAATGTGGTCCTTATTTAGTGACTGTCTTAATCGACTGATGTAGAAGAATTCAGGGCAAACTCGGGACAACAGTCAAATTCAGATTTTGCTTGTTAAAATGCTTTTGGATTCTGCCGGACTTTATTATTTAAAGCTTGGCAATCTCATCAAGTTATATTAAGGTGCAGATTTATTTGGAGTGCTTTCAAGTATTTACTTTTTCAGAATAAAGCATTTGAAAAATATCATACTCACGAACTCCAAAGGGAGTCAGAAATTTCATTTCTGCTAGTTCATCTCTGATAACTTTGTGACAACTTTCCAAATAAATATGCGGGCAATTAACAAACATAGCAAAATACACTTTAAACAGTGAATTTCTTTTCATAACCTGATAGATATGTCTCCAGGTGACACTGCTGCATAGTTTGGTTGCACTGGCTTATAGGTAGTATTCTGAAGCCTGAGGGAGAGTGACAGGCTCTATACCCCCCCCAACACCCCCCCCCCTCCTTGTGCATCATGTTTGCCTCTGAGCTGAAGGACCTCAAGGGAGGACTGGTGTCCTCCTAAAAAGAGGGTTCCCGCTGTGCGGGGCTTTACTCCTGAGCGAATGCATTCAAAAAGCTCCCCTCTCCACAGGACTGTCACACACCAGCGGGATCACTTAAATATTTTAAAAGGAGGGGTCGCTGACCTTTGGCATGGCGTGGGGTCGACGGGGCTCTGTCCAGCTCTGCGCGTCGAACGCTTCTCGCCCTTTGAGGACCACAAAGCGTTAAGCGGGTCAGCGACCGTGGGACCGTCCAGACCCGACCGACGTATTGACCGCGCGGCGCGTACCCGCCTCCTTTTAATTAAATTTACACTTTGTTTGAGGAGGCCACAGAAAGCCTCTGAATGCTGATCGTTGACAATGAAAATGTTCGACTTTCTCATGATTGGCTCTGGCAATTTGATCAAGTGAATTCAGAATGAACACTTGCATTTCCAAAAATTCAAAAATATTACAGACATTCCAAATGAGGTGTTTACACTTAATGATTGACATTTAATTTATAAGCAAAACAATATTCGTAATAAATGTCAATGCTTAGGACACACATTAAAAATCTCAATTCTTCAGTGACGGTAGTCACACTATAAATGATTGCATGCAGCTGCATCATAATCATAATTTCTGTAAACATTCAAATTATTAATGCAACATATATTTGACCTATGACCTAGTTGTCAAGTAATGACAGATAATGTCGCTTCAATCAAATACGATGTTACATTAAGTATGAGAGTAAGGCCTACAATGAGTATGAGAGTAAGGCCTACATAGGGATAGTGGTATATGCATAGTGTCATAGGAGCTTTACTGAGAAGCCACAGAAGAGAAATGGCAAGCAAAAAGACAACACCAAACTACCACTAGGGGAGTATTGCATTTTGTTTCTCATATTTGAAAAGCTCTTGGCTGGTAAGCATTTTACTTTCAGATAGGGAGTAGAAACAAGATATCCAGTATTGCTAGATGCTAATTCTCCAACTAAATGGTTAGATGTTGTGTGCAATACAAAATAAACAGTGTCAACTAATGTCTTGCCATGTTCCGAGTTGATTTCCATTTGATAAATGCCCTCCCCTTTGAATTGAGACATTTTGAATTCCAAAATGTAGTATAAACTTGCCTTCGGTTGAGGGTAAATGTTGGGTAAACTGATTTGCCTTCAGTTGAGGGTAAATGTTGAGTGAATCAATTTTATTTCCCTTGGATTAGCTTGATTAGATGAGAATACAACATGAAATCATACTAATTAATCACTTAGCTATAGAGGGATGCAAACAACTTAATGAAATATTAAAATTTAAGTCAATCAGAGACCTTAATGGAGTGAGACAGCTTCTTCTTCCCAGTCATGTTTGTGAGAAACAAACATTTTAATGTAGCATAGGGCTACCAGTACATATTTATTGATATTCAGTTCATTATGGTGAAATGTATTTATTTATTTGTCTGTTTGTTTATTTAAAATGTCTGCAGACTGGTAATCCATGCAATACAACGTGTGTGGAATACCTCATTCCTACTAAGCAAATATTTGTAATTTAATTAGGTGGCTAATGTCTCAAAAGATATTGTACACAATGCTTTCATAACGGTAGATAGTTGCTGGTCTGTCATTCCCTCTCAGTGCCAAAACCAGCCGTATACACGATGGCATTTAGTTGTACATGCAGAAGTACCAGGGTACCTCGCTTCTGAAAGACAAGCGTCTGGCAGAGGAGACCCACATCTCCTTCCTTTCCTCTCCGAGGCTCCTGTTTTGTCTCCTTCCGTTTTGGGGGGCCCGCTATCTTCTGATGCCAAGCAGGTGGCCGTGGGAAGCTGTCCAGTTTCTTCCCAAGCAGGATATGGGAAAGGGTTTTGGGTTAAGGATTCCCAGCCAATGAATACTGTATGAGGCTGAGAACGAGAGGGGGTACGGGGGAGGTAATCTCTCATGCACAGATAACAACTCAGAAAGTACTTTTATTTATTCAAGCAATTATGTAAACGCCATTCTCTGCCTTTTTTTTTGGGGGGGGGGGGGGTCATTTCTCTCTTAGTGAATGCTAAAAAAAATTAGCTTCCTTTTTACTTCCAGGGGATTTTCTTTAAAATTTGTGCTTATGCATACACACACAAACACAAACACATGCACCCACATACACACAGAGTTGCACACACACACACACTCTTTCTTGGATTGGAAATGGTTAAATAATATTTTACAGGCTATGAATACATTTGGAGGTCAGTATACATATTCGTTTTTAAGGGAGGCACCATGAAACCATCAAGCCACAATGCATGCCTTATCCCACCGTCAGGGGAAATAAGGCTATGGAAAGGATGAAACTCCCAGGGTTGTGGTGCCTTTTTGATCAAACTTGACCTGCTTTCAAGTTTTTGTCCTCTGCTTTATGCAAATTACATATTTGTATTAAAAGGCTTGAATGTATTCATGGCAATTCATTCCATTTTCATTTTCATTGCTACAGAGTATACAGAGTATGCTGTGATTTCGATTCAGGTGACTGAATCCTGCTTCATATACCTGTACAACACATCCAGGTTGGTCACTCACTCTCTTTTCTCTCTCCAGATTCCCGTCTGACAGGTTTGGTGAGGTGTTGCCTCCCGTGAAGCATGTGACCCGCAAGAGAAAGTTCGGAGAACTGGCTGCTGGGTTCATCGGACATTTTTTGCTGCTCGTTTCAGCTCCTGATTGGTTGACCCCCTTTTGTTGCCAGGCGATTAGTCTGATCAAGCAGAGCATACTTTCTTCTTTAATGGAACAGTTGTTTTATTACAAGTTAAATAACTGAAGCAGTCCGAATGCATTAGAGATTAACATAAAACATTTAATGTAGTGGCTTCAAGATTCATGGTTCCCAGTACAGTCAGTACTGGAACAGCTCAGATTCAACACGTAATGAATTTACTCATGGTGTATTTTCCAACTTTATGAACTGTGTTGCTTTGGAAACCTTGCAAATAATCATGGTGGATGAGGAGACAAAAAATAAACATGTCTTTAGTCTATTTTTAGGCATTTGCTTTTTGTTTTAATTTTTGCAAGAAATTACAACTTCACTATTTTTGTAATGGCAACTATTTGAGTTCTGAAATATAAACTTATGATGCAGTCTCAGGCTCCTAGTTTCACACTCGTCTTTTCTTCCACCAGTTGGAGACCACTTTGGTCGGTGATACTTGTTACTATGGAATGTTGGGTTCTTTTCTAATTGTGTACTGCTTTTCCCTGTAACATGCTGGATTGGCTGAGAACAAACTCTTTGCAGGTTCAGTGCTTATGCCACTGCAGCAAAATACACATTAGGGATTGGTAACCTACCAGACAGACAGGAAATTCCACTTCCTGAGAAGGCTCATTGATCTTAACAGTAATAGCATGACAGACATGTTTAAATGAACCATAACATAAACTACTGTAAACATATAGTGTAATTGATTACTTTGGTTTTAAGAGAGTCATTAGAATCAAATCATTCAAATCACTCTGATCACTTCTAATCATTATAAATTCTAAGGATAAAGTCTTTAAGAAATAAAAAGAATATTCTCAGAGGATGTGGTGGAAAAAGTGGTTTCAGTCATTTGGCATGTAAAGCAATTTAAATGGGAAATAACTGATGTTGAGTGAAAAATAATAGAACTGATTGTGGACCAAAATGATGAAAGGCAAGATAAACATTAAAAAATTCAAAGCATTTCTGCACAGGTCACTTAGTCTGCATAATTCATAAAAACACAACCCAGTTATGCTGAAATAGCATTCTGCTCTATCACTAGATGTTCTTACCTACTCAGAAATGCATTAGCATTTGGCATCTCTTGTGACAGTTTGACAGTATCAGTATAATTGTTTCAATAGAATATGTCAGTGAGGCCTACATTGCCATAGAAAGTTACAATAGGCTAATTTAGATCTTCAAAATATGTGGGTTTCTCTGATTTCGAGGATTCAGAAAACAAGTTTAAATAGACTTTGATATATACAGTATAACTGCTTTGATTCATGTACTGTCATCAGCAACTGCGATTAATAACTAATTCGTGTCACTGTTTCCTAAGTCACTTTTTTCTTTCCATCGAAACCTGCTGCATAACTGAAAAGTTAATGTTCCCATGAAACAAAACCTCCTTGTACAGTTGAAACCATTCAATCTATTCAGGAAGTATGTGCATGAGTCACAGATTATTTATTTGAGAAACAAGCGTGAATCAGACTTGAGATAGGTGGACTGCTTGGGAGAACCAAGCGTATCGGGGTTTTTTTTTCTGAAAACATGATGCAGCATTTCTTAGGCCTGTGTCACCATGCTCAGCTGTTTGTTCTTGACAGAGGAGCTCCATGTGTTGGCCCGAGGAGCAAGTTTAACTGGTGTCTCTTTGTAATGAATATTCACCACAATCGTACTACTGTGTCGTGACACAGGAAATGGTTTACCACAATCTGGTGCTTATGGGACCACAGGACAACAGAGGGCACTTGTGCTCTGAACAGATGTACAGTTCATGTGGGAAGATACCGGGACTCTGACAATGGTAATGTGGTTTTTTTTAAAAACTTTTTTAAAAGGCTTGCTTTAGGAAATAGTTTATTTTGAGGAACTTGATAGTGGAGTAGTGGAGTTGTGCAAGAACAATAATCGTGATACTTGGAATCATATAACAGAACTCACATCTTGAACTCATTTTCAGGCCTGTGTGTGGACAGGCAGGAAATTATCTGTTCAAATGGGAAACTTTCTTATACCAACTCTACTCTGAATCATTTGAATTACTCATTCCAAATGTTTACAGATTTTACGTGTCATCAATAGTTTTTGTTCTTGTCATGAAAGTGAAAAAAGGACCACAAAATTTACAATAAAGAGGAAAAACTCTTGTTTATTAGCCATGATTTCACACTGTGAAAAAAATCCACGAGTACAAAATGTTTAATTGCAGTAGTCCAAAAAAAAACATTTGACCCAAACAAAATGAAAACAATCCCACATTGAAGCGTCGTCATGTTTCGTGCACTAAACATGTTTTTAATGACTGCACACAGCATGTCGAACTCAGCCAGAGCACAAGCAATATAATCATTTCCAATCAGTCTAATTCAAGCGAGTGTCAGACTGCGGCCGACGAGACCGTCCACAATCGCACTAGAACTGGAAGGTGGCTCTTTGTTGGGTGTTACCATGGCAACCCTTGTGCTGAAAGGGAAGCACTCCCTTATCTGATTCCGAGATTCTGAAGTGCGGCGTCCAGTGAGTTGTGCTAGCGGTGGGAATTAGGGGCTGTACAGCATGCCAGCGTTTCCCTCATCCATTATACCACACAGGAATCCTGTACAATGTCAGGATGAAGAGGCTTCCACAGACAGTGTAGTGTAGTGCAGTGCAAGCACTGCAGAAGAAAATTGTACAATTGCAGGTGATCAGATCTGGGTCAGGTCTTTCTCACCTTAAATATTGCTCCCCCCCCCCATCCCCCCGCCCCCCACAATGTCCGCATCATGCATATCCTGCTAAAAAATAAGCATGAATTACGAAGGCTGACAAACCCCCAAATGCTTGATGCGCGTACAGGTTTTCTTCAGACACGTTTTCTCCATGTAACACGTAGTTCTGTACAATTAATGGCACTCAGGAGACATAGCCGAAGCTGGATTTGCCTTAGATTAGCGAAACACGGCCAGATAAAACCGGACAAGGACCAGGCAAGCACACAAGACACCATGAGACAAGGAGAACAGACAACAGCAACACAGAAGCAGAGCCACGGCGTAACGGAGCCGCTCGCCGAGATATCCGCCACTTTACATTTCTCAGAACACGCGCATGGGCCTCCCACAAAGGGCGATCGCTAACCGCCCGCAGTCATGTGCAGAACAATCCTGATTATCTGTGTTTGACACAGTTTGTAAGAGAGGGAGGGGGGAGAAGGCAAGGTTGAGGTTAACGATGCATGGAATGCAGGATTCTGAGGAATAACTTCCCTTTTTCAGTAACATTTTGCACTCCCCCAGACTTGGCGAGGAAAAAAAAGAAAACTACCAAATACTAAGTGTTGCACCGGACAAGGCGAACACCAGTGGCAGCGGAGTGGAGTAGAATGTGGATTTGGTAAAGATGGTGTTATGAGTGTTCAAACTTCATGAAGTAGAATTATCATGTGGTGGTAAACAACAACAAAAAATGCTATGCAATGCTGCCATTATTAGAACACCTCTATCTGACAAATCAGCTCCAGTATGATTTTTGTACAGCTAGTAGAAAGCCCAATTAAAATTATAAATATTTGAATAAATATTTTTCCTGCTACAGGAAGACCACTGAATTCCAAGCAATGGCATTAGACTTGCTGTGTGACAGAATAAGTGGACTTCTCAGGATAAAAGCCCACAGGATAAAAAGATTCCTGCAGCAGTTGGCAACTGAGCGATAATGGACTTGCAACCTCACTGTTGTGGAGGATGTGCAATTAGCACATCAGTGACAACTGACTGAGCCAAGGTAAAAAAATAAATAAATAAAATTTTAAAAAACAAATCGCATCATTTTTCATTAAGAAGCGAAGAACCAAATTAGAGATTCTGTCAGATCCTCATTTGATTAGCATACACATTTCATTTATGGACATCAAAACATAGTAGTTTTTCATTTCACCAACTTGTGTTTGTCATCTTTGCCATCTAAAAATGCTGCCTGTTTCCCCCAATTTAAAAGTCCCATTTAAGTAATTTTTGCATTATTAGTTATATTACGTGGAGGAGACTGAAGTAATGGTGCATTATGACAATAATTTTAGACAGATGCATTCAAAGGCTTGAAAATACTGGCTGTCATTCAAAAATTACCCATATGGACATCAATGTCACTGAAAATGATAATAAGGCTGAAAAACTACTGGCCAGGTGGCAAACCCAGCATCAGCATCAGCAACTTCATAATGGAATGACAAAGACGATTACAGACACAGCAGGGTCCTTTTACAGTGTGATGATTTTATATGGATGTACATTTAGGATTCAAAACCTAGTTCAGCGTTCACAGAATCAGTTGTGCTAGATTTGGCACTCATCTGAAAACCTAAGAACTTGGACAGGAGCATCCCTGGTCGAGAAGTCCCTTTTTAAAAACACTGGACAAAACTGGAGGGTCACTTGTTAAGGGACATGACTGTGAACTTATAATCCTTCCATGTCAATCTAGAGTCTGGACCAATCCCAAGACGCGGCCACAGTCCCGCCCTCTCACACGTAGCCTTGCAGCTCCTCTGCAAACAGGAATCAGAAAACGTTTCCGCAGCAGAGAAACTCGTAATGTGCAAACACAGCCGCCCAATCAAAACAAGCAGCAACTACCAAAAAAGCTGGTCATGCATGGCACAAAACAAGATTGTGGGCCAACACAAGCAGCAAAATAATAAATTATGTTTATCCCCCCAACCCCCCCCAAACCAAATATTCTTTGAATAAACAAAGCACATTTTCATCATAAATAAAGACTAGAACATACATTAAAGCCAGTTTTTAAGGCTTAAGACTTTCTTGCATTCTGTTTTTTTTTCTGTCATTGACTGGGTGGATCCCAGTCCCCTCCCCCACCTACAAGAAGAGCTTATTTCCTCTTCCTGCAAGCGGCTGCAAAGGTCCGTCTGTACGTTTGCTCTAAATGACATGTCAAGACATGATTCAGCTCCAGCCCAACACAGCTGCCGCTGGCCCTTGGAAATTGTGGCAGCGTGGGGTGACAGCCATTTCAAATCTCCCTCCAGTCCTCTCAACGCGAGACAAGAAAGACCCCGCTCATGTACGTCCTAGTCCATTAATGAAAAAAATCTCCTCCATTAATCTTCTTCCTGGCATAGGCCAATTAGCCTCCAGCACCCTTCCTCAATTAGAAAGAGCTTTAGCCCCAGCCAGTTCTTCCTCGCTTGTATTAAGATCAATGCCCGGAGCATGCCAAGCGATAAAAGTGTGGAGGAGAGGGGTCAGTCCTTCATGTTCTACCCCGGGAGCGCAGTCAAAATCGCACTGCAATCCCATCATCTTCGCCACGCAGAAACGACCCCCCCCCCTCTTTTTTTTTGTTTCAATAGTTTATCCTTCATGCCAAAAAATAAAGTGTGCTTCTTCACAGTTGACATCTAGCAGATGTGTTGAGAAAACAAAAATGGGAAATCTGTGGAAAGAAAAGCAAACACATTTCGGGTTACGTTCAAAGCATCGCTCACAAAATGCAAAATATCTGACATTTTATTTCTAACCTTGAAGTGAAATTTCAAAGGAATGTGGTGCTACATGTCAAATAGTAGGACAGCGGTAATATGTTGCATTATCTACCATGGCTTCCCCAGAATTAATCACAAGGGGAGAAACTTGCTGAGCCTGTGGATCTGCAGTGAAAGTTCAGGGCAGGGAAGTGGATTTTCTTGACAAATGTTTGGGCCATAGAGCATCCGTAACATCAAACACTGCCACTGTAATACGACAGGGGAAACTCGGACACCTCCAGTTCCATGATATTTTTTTCTTCAAGATAATAATAGAAATAACACTTGCACCTGGTAGATGGAGGCAGGTCTATGAGATATTAAACATACTGATGGGGCCTTTGTGTACATTACTGGAAGTGATTCCGGTGGTTTTATTTTTACCAGAGACCATATTCAGCTTCAGGCTCTGTCCCATTTAAGGCAAAATCTCCTCCACACATATACACACACACACACACACACACGCACGCACACACGCACACACAAACACACACGCATACACACACACACACACACACACACACACACACACACACACACACACTCTCGGTATTACATTCTTAAGTGGGCCTCAAAACCACACTTGTCCTATGGCAGGATTTTTTGAAGTCCGCGCATAGAGCAGGTCTAGCATAAATGGATTATCTTCTCCTGTGGTCTGCCTTTACCCAGGGCCTGTGCGCTGCCTCCTTCAGCTCCCACAATAATGGGTCCCGCAAAAAAAAAAAAAAAAAAAGGAAAATCCTGCTTCCTCTGAGTGCCTCCCACTCAGCTTCCTTCCAGCTCCCTTTAATTTGGGGGTAATAAAACTGATTTGTTATCTCTGCCTAAAGCTTCTGTGTCCGTCCTGAATTCACGACGGAAGAATAGCAATTAGCCAACAATTTCCATCGCCCTCCTCCGTAAGGGCTAAAAAGACTTCCCCCCCTCCCCTTCCTTTCTACCCTTTCTCTCATCCGCGACTCCTACGCACCAGCGTTTCCTAAATAAAAATGTGTATTCTTCAAGGCACACCTTAAACAAAACCGCATCAAATGTGTGTTTCAGCGCAGGCACGCCTCCTCAATGGGATTAGTTCAATATTATGAGCCTGTTGGTTAACTGCAAGGCACGAAGTCTGTGCTTTTCTCTGAACTTGTGACAAGGATCTTGTTCCCGATTCAGTTTGCCGCACCATCACCTCTGCGTCTGTGATTCGTGAGGAGCAGTCAAGGTGCAAATTTTCAATCAAAACCGGTTTCTTTCTAGCGATCAATGTGAACCCTCAGACTCAGAAACAAATAAGTAGTTTCATCCCCCCACCAACGCAGAGCCGTGTATTTTAACTGACAGTACGTCCGCACCAATTTTTGCAGAGGGGAAAAATTTTCATTGAAGTGTTTCACATAGTGTCCTTGCTGCATCTATGTTATCCCACCTCCCCCCCCTTATCGTGTAGTACTGCCCAGCCCAGGCTGATTTCTGATGCATTTCTGAGCAATTTCTACACAACTAGAGGAGTCCATAAAAATTCACAGGAAAACCAAAGGACCCAGTCATGAGCTACACAGTAATAGCACAGAGACACAGTGCCAGTCACCACTGCAGTAAACATGTTGTGAGGCACCAGCAGAGGCCAGGAGAAAGTAGCTAAGGGAGGGGGAGGTCATGAGGTGCAAAGTCAAAGTTCTCATGACCAGATAGCAGAACATAAAAAGAGGAAAAGAAAGCAGAAGCCCCTTTCCTCTTCCCTTCCACTGACCTGAGCAGAGCAGTATAATGACATTGTTCGCGGGCCCCCACTAAAACTGCTCCCGACTCCTTTAAACAACTTAATGACCAGTCACAGCGGGACCTCCGCTTTGAAATTTATTGGCCGACTTAGGTGGGCAACATTCCATATGCAAATTCAGGTCGCGATGGAATTTCCTGGTTTTTGGTTTTAAAAAAGCCAGGGACTTCGAAGATATATTCATGGATGTCAAAGTCAAACTAACAAATTACTGGCCTGATTTCATTAGACGTGTTATTAGTTTATCACAATGGTTTTCTCATTTAATTATTAGTTGGAAGCTTCTTATCAAAATTTTCACGAGGCTAATAAAAAAAAGGCTTTGGAAAAAACTCTGAGATGATGATTCCATTTTGAGAAACGTATTTCAATTCAGAGTCCATCCATCAAAATAATTTATGCTTATGGTACTGAGACCCTCTTTCTCTCAGAGAAACAAGAGTGGATACATTTTGTACCAAAAAAAAAATTGTGCCTCCGGTCTTATTCCATCCAATGATTACTGAACCATTTGGCGACAATAGGGACAGTTTTTTGTCCCTATTGTGAGTTAATTATACTGCAGAGGACAAAATCTGTGGCAGACAGCTCTCTGTTCTGCCCTTTCATGAAAGCGGCTGGCTGCTATTGGAGATCGAACATGAAAAGGCCTCCAGCACGGCATCCGTCAGGCCTGGTTATCATCATCAAACAGCGCTAGCGTAAGTTTGAGCATGCGGGGTTGGGGGCGGTGAGACAGGAACTCGCAGAGTACTGCTTGCCCTGGGAGAACCCGTTCCCAGCAAGACCGGCCTCTGTTTTCTGTCAGGACTGACTGTCGCGGTGTAGCTGTAGCTCTTCATTCATTCCCCACAGGGAACTGCCTGCTAAATCCTGTCAGCGCAATCCCGCGCGCTCTTTAAGGAAAACGGACCACTGAACTGATCTCAAAGCGAAGCGCACGAGACGCGCGTCAGCCCTCGCACTCACTCTACCCGGATTGGCTCGAGAACAGACAGCCACTACTTTTATTGCTACTTTCACAAATTACAGGTAATTGCGGTTGTATTATTCCCCCTTTCAGGCGGCTGCTTCCTCTGTCTGCCGCTGAACTAAGTGGCACTCCAATTATCCCCTGCCTCCTGATGCAAGTAGAAGTGTGTGTAAGTTCATTCGGATTACAGCGAGCCAATTCATGAAGAGGCTGTGTGTTCCTGCAGAATGTGCTAGTTGTGCTTCTCATTTGTAATTCATGAAACACCTCAAACCTTTCAGCTTTCAGCTATGCTTGGCAGAGGTTCCTGGGCATGAGACCCTGCATAACTGCTAAATTCAGAGTGGTTGTGTACAAATAAAGAACAGGCCTGTCTGCAGCTGACCGTTCTACCTGTTCACACTTTCCTTTGAAATTGTAATCCCAGTCACTCCGGTTGCCATATACACAAGACCGCATGCTACCACAAATCTGCACAGTTCCACGGGGTAGGATTTTAGGTTCCATACCTCCTCGGTGGAGCACGCCTTCTACGCAGGAAGGTGTTTCCAGGTGCTGACAAAGGCGGTGGGGATGAGCGAGTACGGCACGGTGGTGATGCTGTTCCACGTGTCTAACGTCGGGTCGTAACAGTCCAGGGTTTTACACCGCTGCGTGCCGAAGTAGCCGCCCACGACGTAGAGTTTATTCCCGGAGGCCACGGCCTGGCAGCTCATGCGCTTGGCCGTGACGTCCCCCACCTTAGTCCACTGGTAGGTCTCGCTGCTGAACTTGTAGGCGGAGCAGGCGGAGAACTCGGTGTCCCCTCCCATGACGAATATCTGGTTCCCCAGCACGGCGGCGGCCGTGTAGCGCCAGGGCTGGGGGCAGGTGGCGGGCACGGCCCAGCGGTTCTCCAGGGGGTCGTAGCACTGCACCTTGGGGAGCTTGTCGTGGCTCACGCTGGTGCCGCCGAAGGCGAAGAGCTTGAGTTTGACGCTGACCACCGCCGCGTTGCTCACGCCCTCCCGGAGCGGGGCCACCATGGTCCACTTGTTGGTGGCGGGGTCGTACTGCTCCACCTGCTTCAGCGAGACGGACGGCGAAGCCGGCAGGCAGCCCGTGGCGGCCGTGTGCCCGCCCACCACGTAGAGGCAGTGCTTGAGCTCGGCCGAGCCGTGCCCGAACCGGGCGATGAGCATGGGGGCGGCCTTGGACCACTCCTCGTGCAAGGTGTCGTAGACCCAAACGTCTTTGGAGACCCCGTTCTCGGAGCCCCGGCCCCCCGTCACGTACACCTTGCAGCCGATGGCGCAGGCGCTGAACTCCTTGCGAGGGCTGGGGATGTCGGCCTTGGGGATGATCTCTTTGGCCTTCTGGTCCACCAGGTAGAGCTTGTCGCACATGAAGGTCTGACCGCCCAAGAGGAAGAGGGCGTGGCTGGTCTTCCTGGGCCGGGCGCACAGGCTGTTGACCACCCCGTCGTTCTGCAAGATCTTTAGCTTGCACCGGATGGCCTCGTCCACCAGCTCTTTGCTTTTCACCTGCTTGTTGATGAGCTCCTCGGTGGAGACGTTCTCCATGAGGAAGATGGCGGGCAGCAGGGCCAATCGGACGGTGCGTAGCAGCTCGGGGAGGTGGCAGTGCCTCCTCTCCAGGTCGTAGTTGACCCAGTTGAGGGCCGATTCGTACACCAGCCTCTCGTCCTCCGTCTCCAGCTCCTCGTGGGACAGCAGCTGCACCAGCATGTCTTTGGGAAGCTGCAGGAAGTCCTCCGTCTTGCAGATGGTGGGGAAGTTGCTCAGGCACATGCCCCAGGAGAGCTCCGACAGCTTGGCGCACTGGTGGGCGTCCGACAGCAGCAGCATGCCCAGGCAGTTGGTGGGGTGCAGGTTCCTCTCCAGGAACTCGGCGCAGGCGTCCCGGATGTCCTGGAACTCCAGCATGTCGCCGGCCTCCAGCAGCGACTCGGCGTTCTCCTCGTTGATGATCACCCGCGAGGAGTAGGCGTAGTCCAGCAGCAGCTCCAGCACCTCGGGGTGGATGGAGTCGTGGAAGTTGACCTCGCTGGCCTGGCTCTCCCGGAGGCCACCGCTGAACATGGCCTCGAAGTAGCGGCTGCAGGCGGCCAGCACGGCCCGGTGGCAGGGGAAGGAGCGGCTCCCGGCGTGCAGCAGCACGTCGGTGAAGAGCTTCTGCTGGCGCAGCGCGTTCAGGTGCATCAGCACGCTGTCGGCGTACGACGACTTGTGGAACAGGTAGATGTTCATGGATCCCGTGCTGGCACGGGACTTGCGGTTCTCGTGGACGTAGACGGACATTTTCATTGAACCCTACACAGAGAGAGAGAGTAGAGAGAGAGAAAGAGAGAGAGAAGGAATAATATAGAGGCAAACTTAGTTTGCTTTGTCTTTGGCAGGCACAAAATGAATCTAAACATGCACTTTATACATTGAATTATAAAAAGTTCTCTTATTTCAATTCATATTCAGATTCCTAAGGGTTGATAACAGCAAGTGTTAGCACAGGTAATCATAAAAAACAAGACACAGCAGTGAAACACTGGAGAGAAAAGGCTGTCATACTGCACTCATTCCTGAAACCATTCTTGATGCTTTTCCCACAAATGTACCATCCTCTACTCATGACTTATCTGCTGTATCAGGTGCACACACAATGTAAAGGGGGGGGAAAAAACATCCAAATATCCTATGAAAGGACAGTGTAATCCCATTCGATTTTCCACTCTGTTAATCTTAAAGCGTCACTTTCGGGTTATTTCATGGTCAACTGCGTTTCATTATATTTCCACCTCACTGTAAGACGGAGGGACGTTGGTATTTGCAGTACCGTGCTATGAACCTGCAAGCCTTGAACGCTAGCATCAAGACAATGAAAACATAAACTTTACTCCAAAGGCATCAAGGATGTCAATTGGGAACTATTCAAACATCTAATATCTGTGTCAGGACGAAAGTTACCAATCCAAAATGTAACTTAAATTTTTTTATTTCATGTAATTTATTTCTACGTTTCCTGTCATTTTGTCTACATATCATAGGCTTATCTGTGCGCCACTTAATGTATCCCTGCAATTTTAATAAAGATGCACAATAAAAAATATACGCGTAATATACGCGTAAAGCGCGTCCATAACGCACGTTACAGCGCATGAAATTAATATGCCCAGAACAGAACAGACAACGAAAACAATAGTGCGGTTTTAACACAGCATATGCATCTAGTGGACAATTTTCTTTCGTTTCGACACTATACATGTAGCCTACGCATCAGCCACTTGGACTGAACTGACCTCAGTTAATCGTGAGAAATGTCAAAAAATGTGTGTGTGTGTGTGTGTGTGTTGTGATGAAATTCATGTCACTGCATCCACGCATTGCCAATAGAGTGCACACAAAAACTACTTTCATACCTGGCAATCATTGAGAGCCAATTTATTTAACAGAGATTCCGCGAAGGACGAATCCGTTGTTTAATAACCTGCCTTCCTGCATGTCATCTCAGTAACACTGACGAAGTGTTCTTTGATATGTGTGAATACCAGCTGTCTACACATGACTGGAAACGATCGGTAAATTCTGAAACGCATGCAACACATTCCAGTTCACAGACAAGCGAGTCATTAACTTGGTCCCCACAGTAAACCGCAGCCACAGCCAAAGAATGTCGTTTTCGCGTATCTGGCGCTATATCTATATACGAGCACCATTTCTGAAAGATTATGTACCTCTTTGGGTGAAAGCAGGAGTTCAAAGCGATCCGTTTCAGTCCTCGCACATGCCACGCCAGGAAAAGCCACGGTTCTGCTGAAACTGGACACTTTGCAATCCAGTCTCTCTCGTAGCACAAGAAACAACGCTGAAGTGCTCCCGTCTTTCTATGCGCGTTGCCTTTCCTTTAAAATACGTTTCGTACTGTCTCTGTATGGCATCGAAATGAGTGAGTCGGTGCCTGTCTGAAATCGTATCCCAATGTTTGGTTTTGGAGCCGTTCTTTCAGTAGGCATCGGAATGTACGCTCACGTTTGCGAGATTGTTCATACTCTTGGATTCAAGAAGCTATTCTCCTTGCTTGACTCGACGGGATGCAGCTTTAACTACTAAGAGGGCGGATCATTCCCAGCACGGGGAAGAAATAGGAGGAGTATGCAAAATAGCCGACAACTTTAAAAACCGGGAAGCGGCGCATTGAAAGGCATGACAGGCGGAACGTGACCGACCGAACGCCTGCCAAGTTGTTTTAATTATATGCATATATAGGATTTATACATTGTATACATTGCTGAAAACCTTCTAATTCCACCCTCGTATTTGCAGGATATTATAGTCAATTTAGGATATCAGTGAAGTTTGATGTCTGAGGACATTATCAAGAACTGATTGTTTTAATTATGTATCAAGGGCTAATGCAATCATTATGCTTCTTATTCAAGAATATATTTTTAAAAAAATAATAAGTCAAAAAAGTGTGTAGGTATTTTTTTGAAGGTCAAAAAAAGTTAGTACTTGGTGTGACTGCCTTTCGCCTTGACTGCTGCCTTCAATCTGCTTGGCATTGATTCCATCTGCTTATGAAACACCTCATCTTGTATTTCAGGCCAGCACTTCCTCAACACCTCCCATAGATGATCCATTGATGTTACTTGATGTTTGACCTTTTCCCTCTTCAAATGCTCCCACAGATGTTGGATTGGTTTCAGGCCCAGTGACTGTGGTGGGAATGCCATTCTACTAAGCTCCCCTCATTCTCAATGATGTCAATAAAGAAAGCAACCAGGACTTGGTAGTGTCCTCAGACTTTTTGTCCCAACTACACACACGCATACACATGTATGTATGTATGTATGTATGTATGTATGTATGTATATAATCTTCTTTCTTTTCTCTAGAATAGGACACTTTGGCACATAATGAGTAAGGCACACAGTGAGACATCATAATGGTTTGGTGAAGGTAGCTGCACTTCAGGTCTCCACTGTCCTTGGAAAGCACTCAGCATCAGTATTTCCATAGGCAAACAGATTTCTGGGAAATGTTGTATACAGTAGGACATGTATGAATGGCATATAATCTCAAATGAATAGGTTTCTGTGGTGTGTGTGTGTGTGTGTGAGAGAGAGAGAGAGAGAGAGAGAGAGAGAGAGAGAGAGAGAGAGAGAGTATAGATATGCAGAACTGTTATATTTATATTTCAGTTATATTATTCACTTTTGTCCATTCAGATTTTCAGCAGAGATTGCACAGCTGCTGTCAGCAGTATCTGTTTTCCTCCCTGTGTAAATACCTGCTCTTTTTATACTAAATTTATTGTTGTATTTCTTACTGCCTATTCTTAACTCTGTTTAATTGTGCAGAGAGAACTATGAGGGAAAGTGCTTTTTTTGCATCTAATTACTTACAGAACAGCAATTAAGTTGAATGACAGCAAAACAAGTTTATGAATGCCATTTTCCTGGTTTGGAAAAAAGACTCTTGTGTGTTCATTTCGTATATGAACATTACATTTATTTGATTTGGCTAAATAAACCAAGATAATACACCAAACCTCAATGAAGAGTGCAACTTCATTTTCCCGATATTGCAAACGGAATCGCATCCTCCTGTGGCATTCAATGGACATAAGCGGGCAACTTAACCGATAATGACTTTGGTTCGTTAGTCAGAACAGGAGACCCCACAGACAGGAGGTCTGGGGAACAGCCTGCTATACAGTATGCTTCAAAAGCGCCCGTCTGTCACGCAGCCGAAACGAAAACGCCCACGCTTTTATCTTTCAGCTACTTTACCCTGATTGCGGGCCAAACCTGGACTGAAAGAAATGTTTGTCAGAACCCTGCCGTGCACCCCGAAGACTTTGTGCCTGGGAGTTCGGACCCACGCAGAGATCAGTGCGCTCCCTAAATGATGTATGCGGAGTCTGAGGTATACACAGAATTTCGACTCGCCGGAGGAGGGTCGAATGGACGACTTGTGTGAACACGGTCCTTAACCGGCAGAGTCCAGACGTGAGAGGCTTGTCAAAAAGGGACAGGCACTCAAGTAAAGGTGCACGCTGGGACTTGCAGTTGGACCCGCTTTCAACCTGTAGATTTAGACAGGATAGCCGTCTGATTCGTATTGTGTGTCAGCATTTCTTATGTTGACTCACCTGATTCAAACCAGGGCGAAGTTTGTTGCAGTCAGAGCCTTTTTAAAAATCAATTTTCTATCATAATTTACTGACTGAGTATTCACATTTTTTCTTGTTATACTGTTACTAGCTCTAATAGTGTCAGTTATTACCTCATTTAATGAATTTATGTAACCCTTTTTGTAGGTCACTGTGAATAATAAAATCTATAAATGCATGTGATGACATCTAATTTAAAATACATCTAATTTTAAATACCTCACAAAAGCAATGTTCCATCCAAAATGCAGACTCAAGACCACCCAGATCTAGATGTTTTTCACAACTCTTCTGACTTATGAAACATGTCCGTGACATCAGCAAAATGCATATGGTAAGCCTGCTATGACTAAGTGGAGATAATAATAATCAGCATCATCATAATCATCATCTTAAAATTAGGTTACATAACATAGTCATCAGTAGAACTGCAAGAATACTTTGCAAATACCCAAATCGCGTAATTCAAAAGTATGCGCAAATATATGACTTAATATATGACATAATCAATAAAATAATACATCAATATACACAGCGCAAACATTCAAGCCTTCACAGTTCATTGTAGGTACGTGTTAAGGGCTATGGACAACTTGCACAATGTAGAATTGATTTAATACAACAAATTAAGTACAACTACCTGGTATTGTGGAGGAAGCTTAAAATCCCTTTACTTTTCATTGACTTGAGGTCAATAAACTGTGGAAAAACTGTGGCTGATTTATACATTTTTTTTAACTGTGGAAGATTAGACAACGTCTGTTCAAACGCTTGTTCTGGAAGCGTATGTATTTTTGCTTTGCTTAGTTTCTGGGTCCCCCTAGCGTCAACATACAACACAGCTGTGTTTATCTTTAAAAGAAAAGTAGTGCGCAGACTAAAATTATCAATACAAGTATAACGGAAGAAAGATACGATTACGTCTTGGAAAACAATGTTCTGTATCATTTTATGAGAGACCAATTCAACCACCCAATGAAATTTCAGATGAGGTGGGACCTGTTATACGAAGATACTGCAACGGGTAGTACGCTGCTTTTTAAATTTCATTTCAATCGCGCACAAATAGTTTTCTGAAGCATTACATAACAATAATTTCGCGCATCGGTTTTAGAGTTAAGGGCGCAGTCTCCAAATGAGTGTCCGTGTACTGTAATTGCGGGTAAAACATCAACAGTAGGCTACAGTACACACAAACTTCACTAGGGGCGTACGTGTCATGTACCTCCTTGGGTCGACACACCCCTTCGTGTCGGCATGTAAGCCTTGACAAAATAAAAACACCTGTTAGCCTATCTTACATCTGAAGCATAGTTGGCCCTCTACCCGACAGTAGGCTACTTAACTGTCAAGTTGGGCTAGAAAAAACACAGAATTCAAGTGTTGAGCCAAAGAAAATAGGATCAGTACGTGAAATACTCTGCCTGCCGGAAAGAGGACCTCAGATTACATAACTTGCTCCATCTGTTTTTTTGTTAAATTGAAACTACTCCCCGAGCGTCCACCAGGAGGCACTGCCATGTCTGTGGATCAAATAAGTGATGAAAACAGTGATGCATTTCATTAACTTATAAATAGCGAAGTTTATTCCTTCTATTGATTGTAGACATTAAATCAGTTTGACACCCCTGGGAGGGAGATGCGGTTGTTCCGGGTTTTCACCGTAATTTGCTGCGTGGACTGAGAGAGAGAATGAAAGCGAGAGCACCCACACAGACACGGCAACCAATAAACGGAACACCTTCACCTTCATGGGTTCTGGGTGTATGAGAAGCACATCATTACTAAAGATTTTTTTTAAATTATTTTGCATTGCAAAATAAATTAAACCATTGAATTATTTGGCCAGACTTTGTCTGACCCGCAAACATACAGTTTGCAATTCCTCAAAACATACTTTAAATTCTGCCAATTTTCATTTATCAATATTGTATACCAATATGAAGCACACCATGCAGATGCATTAAGACAGCAATTGGCCATGAAGCAAATTATCTTCAAAATCTTAATTCACATTACATTGCAAGGAAGAATACTGCAAATAAATTGCTTGTTTTTTTCCCTTTCAATATTTCTGTGATCATAATTACAATCATTTACCTCAAATGTTTTAGAAATGTGTGTAAATATAGTAGTAAAATAAGTCAATGAAAAAGGATCCCTTTATTTTAATTTAAAATTAAATGTAACTCAATGTACCATCAGGTTTTCTTACAACTAGTTATAGATGCATCCTACTGGGTAGTCGTGCTGTACTCAAGATTAATATCTAAAGCATAAGTGTGCCATGTCAAATAAACATGGTTTTAATCTCAATCTCTTTAATGATCCATATTTTTAAATTAGAGTATTGCCCATGCAAAATTGTTTTAACAGGATTGTGCATCATGTACCCATCTATCTTCAGGGTACATTTCTTATACAATAACATTTAATGCAGTATTATGACGCATCAGTATTATGAAAGTATTATGAGTTTTGTACATGTTTTCTATAGCTTCAATATGCAAAAGGGCCCTGTCTGTTGAATGTACCTGAGAATGCTTCAGCTCGGCCAATGGTGCAGGAGAACAGCTTCTATTCGCACTTGCTTTTATTCAATTGGCTCTGTACTCCACTATTTTAGATTTGTAATTCACACGTGGTTAATGTGCACATCCTCAGCTTTTATTTGAGGGTATGTTTGTACGCTTTGGTTTCACCATGTAGGAATTGCAGCACTTTTTGAATACATAGTCCCCCCATTTCTTGGCCCCATAATGTTGGGGACATATTACTGTTATGCCTTATGGCATCTAATTTGGCAAGTTTGTCAAACCTATATGATCGTGTAAGGTAATTTGTGGAACATTATATGAAAGGCCTGTGAATGGGAAGTGATAAAAGCTTTATTTAAAGACTATAGTACATTACGTTAAGATTCTGGTGGCCAAGACACACTCTGTATGTAAATACAAAATTACAAAACACATTAAAAAACAGAATGAGATGTGAGGTGTTCAATAAGTAAAGTCTTTATTTACTACCAAAGATAGGTACAAATCACAGCATTTGAAAAAGAAAGTTCTGCAAATTTTATTCAAAAAATTGATACACAGTAATAGAAAGTCTACCCTTATCGAAAATTTGTGGCCTAAAAAATAGTGTACATAGAAAACTAGAGCAGTGCTATTTGTATGTTAAGTGGTTTGTCAAATCGGGACAGATGTATTGACATTGCAACATCATATGGAAAAACATAACCACAAAGAATGAATGAATACAGCAATTTCATAAACTAATATCTACTAAACGTTTAATGAAGCACAAGAGTCTACAAGTGAAATCCCAAATATTTATTTGGGAGATAGCAAAAGAATGCATATACAAGGTTAAAAAAAATAAAATGATAAAAAAGTATTTAAAATATTTCGGAATTTTTCTCTGATTCTGTTCTACTGATTTTCATAAAAGTCTATAAACATTATTACAATCAAAATCATTTTGGTGTTCTCTGAACGTTTGAAACAAAGTTCACATTCTTAATTTCTTCCATTTTCCTAATTTCACAAGAATGTGTGTAATAAACATACACATCTTCTAAAGATGTGTTGTTCATGTCGATCCTGATTTTGTTGGTCCAAATAATGGCAACATAAGCTAGGATTCGAACTGCATAATTTAAATCTTTGCAATGTGAAAGCTGATTTCGATAAGGAAATAGAAGTAACATGATAAAGATGCAAGACTGCTTGGCTTAATCACATCGTGCAATGTAGAAAAAAAGTACACATTTTAAGCAAACATCAAATTATAATATCACCTGAGTATAAGGACATATAAGCACAGGCTTTATTCACTCTTTCACAAAAACTGATACCAAGACAAGGGTTTTTGGACATCATGGCCACTGTTGAAAGGAGGACATGATTAAAAAACCCATATTACTGTTCCCTCCTTAGCTAAGTCTACCATAGATACATGGGAAAATGGCAATACTGTAACCCAGTAGGGAATTCATTTGAGAGGTATACTCGTTAAAATGAGAGATTCATCTAAAAACAGAGGGCAGTTCAATTATTTCCCCATAGAATATGCCAATTAGTTAATTTCTTCTAAGTGCCCGCCAGGAGTTAATTTGTTTATTGTCACAATCATCCAAAAATTGTTAGCTGATTATATTTTGACTTTCAGCTAATTTAGCGAGCTGAGTACATTATGGTAAAGCATCCGCATTTTTTGAAGGTGACATCAATCAAAATACACATTTTTTTAAAAAGTAGCCAGCTAATACAGCTCTTGTAAGAGTAGCATGTTTTTAGCCTACTAGCCAGGTGCATACAGTATGCTAACCTGAAGAAGATGGATACTGCCTATTTAATTACATTTTTATTGTTGTTTTGTTGTTTTAACAGATGAAACATTTGTACAGTATCAGTATCAAGTATCAAATAAGGGGTCATATTTATCATTGAATATCTTTCTCTTTTTATGAGAGGACCCCCTGTCAAAAACAGGATAATTCATTATTAGACGTATAGCATAGATACATGGGTGATTTGCTGAACTAAACTACAATTTAGAAGAAGCTTCTCTTCTGAGCTATGTGTGAAATCAAACATAAAAACAAAAACACTTGTATACTACTAAGATTTGATATATATAAAAAAGAAAAAATACTGTCTAAATGCAAGCATAATATTCATAATTTGCCTTAGCTTCACAAACACGATCAAATCAAGCCTTTCTACCTCAAGTGAAGTTGAGGTCACCT
Source organism: Anguilla rostrata (assembly GCF_018555375.3). Lineage (NCBI taxonomy): Eukaryota > Metazoa > Chordata > Actinopteri > Anguilliformes > Anguillidae > Anguilla > Anguilla rostrata. The sequence goes on along the minus strand of NC_057942.1, from coordinate 36,602,498 downwards.
CTGATTTTTTGCATGGCTTTGTATTATTTTACATTAAGATTATATGCAACCCTTCTGAGGAGCACATTCGAATGAGTCTGTAAAAAAAACAGGAGTTGCCATCCTGAGCAGAAATTATCTATGTTCTATTCGCACTGAGAGCAATGAACATGACACCAGGTGTCATCTTAAACAGTCACACACTTCATCCTTTTTTTTTTTTTTACAACGAAAGCCATCCTTTTGCCGAACACTCACTAAGAAGCTTAAAAGAAAATTTGTTGCAGATTTTCATGCATAACTTCACACATCCGAAAGACCTTGTCTCTGCCATTGAATGTGTAATATTCATTTTAATTTTTACAGTGAATATTCTGCTATATTTTCACATTACTTTGAAACATTATTTATTTTTACATAATGATTCTACATTTCAATATTTCTGCATATTTTTTTCCCAAATGTTAGTTTATACACTTCAGAAGGTCATCCATCAAATAGTACGCTTTGAGTGAGACCAATTTGAGTGGAAGCCAATAATATATTTAGTCTGAAGTAGTTTACTGTTCTACTTAACAAATGTTACTTAAATATAACAGAACAATTCGGGAAAATGCTCTTTTTGGAACTTTTAGAGACACCGCTGGGACTAAATCTGTCACCACTGAATATATTTTCCTGGGGACAGCAATTTCTTCACACTTATGCATTCATATCAAACTGTCCATTATAGTTAAGGCTCAGTGTTTGTCACGGTAAACATTGGCTGAAGTCGCAGAGCAGTCACGGCAAAGTTGCTGAAAATCACAGAAAACTGAAAAAGCGGAAGAAATCGTTGGTTTTTAAAAATAACCATGTATTTATTAATTTAATTAATAGATCTCACACACAGAAGTGGGACATGACTAAAATGACATGTGCAACTGTAGCAACAGTAATAAGTGCTTGAAATTTATTTTATTTTTTTAAATCAACGTGCAGTAACCAGCTGCTACTCTAAGAGTAAAATTCATTGGTAGGCTGGTTCATTTAATTGCTTAATTCAGTCCACTAAAGTAAAACACAGTTACCGTGTGTTCCTTTTCATTACTTTTTTGGTACAACATATAGTATGTTGCTAGGTTTGGTCTTTGATGGAGCTGTGGATGTTACTGTAACTCCAGAAGGAGCACTGGGCAACAACTGCAACAACTGGGAATCTTGATCGCAGCAGTGAAGAATCTGTATATATTGTCACACTTTTCTCCGAGCATTAGGCAATATCGATAAAATGCATATACCTATACAAATAGCACTGTAGGCTACATTAAGGTTGACAGTTTTCGTCCAAAACTGCCGAAAAATCAGGGAAAGCACTAAAAATTGAGGAAATTGTGGAAATGGCAAAAAGAGAATGAGAAAAGTCAGGGAACCGCCAAAAAATGGAAAGAATTCCAGAAACCGTGACGCCCGCGACTTCTGTGACAAAACCAAGCCTTAATTATAGCACGCATTGTTACCAACAGATCGTGTCCACTTTCATTCTACTTTCACATTTCGCTTAATATTAGAACAATTTGATATTTGATATTAGAACAAATATCAAATATCAGAACATATTTTCCAACATTGGTACATTTGTGTGAGTGTGTGTGTGTGTGTGTGTGTGTGTAAACAAAAAAGATTCACAGATGTTAGAAGTTAGGGTAGGTACCTACAAACTACATTTTTAAGCTTACTACAGACCACACTACAGATATTCCGCTGAGACAGTTTAAGTGAGTGCTTCTTGGAGGGCTTGCTGCTGGTATTCACGGTTTTGTGGAAACTGAACTCTGAGCTGAATTTCATATTATAAAATACATGTCCCAGTAGCATGTCACAAAATATTGAATATTTTCAAATCCAATGTTCAAAATCAACATTAAAATCTTATATGATACAAATTATTGATTGTTGATCATTATTCATTATTGACGTTTAAAAAATATTTAATATTTATTTTTACGCATTTACGTATTCATTTTAACACCATTTTTAATCAATGTAATTTTTCTCCCTTTTTTTTTTGGAAAAATATTTTTTGAAATCTTACAAATAGACAATAAAAAAGGTAATGCCCTGCCCCATTCACATAAATCCCTGTCCTAATTTATCTCTTTTTTAAAAAAATTCCTGACTTCCAGTTGCTACATGCTTACTTTTGGCTGAGGCGCTTAGATCTGCGTCGCGGTGCCACTGTCACAGGTGTTACTGTTGTTCTCTTCCTTTTCGGCCATTTTTTTCTCACAGGCGTCACCGATACGGCCTCCTCGGAGGACCCCGCATCCTTCTCTTCCTCCCCGTCGCTCTCTTCGGTCGTCTCTTCCTCTGACGTTTGGTCATCCTCACGGCCTTTCTGACGTCGCTTGCTGCGCCGCCCGGATCTACGCCTCGGCGTTGCCGTGCTTGCGTTGGCTTTTCTCTTCTGAGCTCGCTTCTCCAACACGGGAGACTCGTCCGCCTCGTCCGAGCTAGGGAGCAGCAGCAGAGCTTTGTGGCCCTCTCCGGCAGAGGAGGCCATCTCCACTTCTACATCTCTCTCCATTCCGGCCTCTTCATCCCTTTCTTCCTTCTCTTCCCCCACCATGACCTTGGTATCCCCAGCTTCTTCCTTCTCCACAGATTCAGCTGCCTCTCCCCCATCTCCAGTATCCTCCCGTTCCATACAGTTATCTTCCACAGCCTCCGCTGAGTCTGCTGAGGCTTTCTCTTCTATCGCCTCCTCCTGCTCTCCCTTTTCTGTGGCCACAGCCTCCACTGACTCTGCTGAGGCTCCTTCTATCCCTCCTCGCTCTCCTTTTCTGTCACAGCCTCCCTGACTCGCTGTGCGTCCTCTTCTATCGCCTCCTCCTGCTCTCCCTTTTCTGTGGCCACAGCCTCCACTGACTGTGCTGTGGCGTTCTCCTCTTCTATTGCCTCCTCCTGCTCTCCCTTTTCTGTGGCCGCAACCTCTTCTGACTCTGCTGTGGCATTCTCCTCTTCTATCACTTTCCCCTCCTGCTCTCCCTTTTCTGTGGCCACAACCTCTTCTGACTCTGCTGTGGCATTCTCCTCTTCTATCACTTCCCCCTCCTGCTCTCCCTTTTCTGTGGCCGCAGTTTCCTCCACTACCTCTGTCTTCTCTCCCTCCTCAACCACCTTTTCCTCTGCTTCTACCAACTTTTCACCCACTGTCTCCACCTCCATCTTTTCCCCCTCTCCCTCAGATATTTCTTTCTCCTTCGTTATCATGACCTCTTCTTCCCCAGCCTTTGTTGTTTCTCCCACATCCTCCATCACCTCCTGCAACACATTTTGCTCATCATCCTCCACATTTCCCCCCTCCTCTTGCTCAGCCATGCTTTTCTCCTCCACCACATTTCCCACCTCCTCCTTCTCTGCCTCCTTCTCCTCCACATTTTCCTCTGTTTCCTCAGCCGATTCCTGGTCCTTCTTGTCCTCCTTTTGTGGTTTTCTGCGTGTATATTTGCGTTTTGGTGTTACAATGTTTATTTTAGTCATCCTCCGAAGGACTCTTGTTGTTTTCACCTCATCTTTATCCTTTTCAACAGCATCTACTTCCATCAAGTCCACATCTTGTTCCGCATTCTTCTCTGCCTTCTCCTTTGTAGTCTTCTCCTCTTTATGTTCTGCCCTGTCCTCTTCTGTGTTTTTATCCCACTCCTCTGTCTCCTCCTCTGGCTCCACTACTGATTGGCTGGTTGTTTTCTCTTTTGGTGGTTGTTTGCTGACTCTCCTGGATGTACGTCTAGGGGTTTCCATGACTGTCTTGGTTCTTCTTCTCAGAACTCGAATTTCAACAACTGAAGACTCATCTGCTACCACTGAGCTCTTTTCTGCTGATTCTCCTTCTTCACTAGGAGTGACATTGCTTTCCTTCTCTCCCTCCTTTTCTTCAATCACTTTCTCCCCTCCCTCCTCTGCTATGTCTACTTGTTTGTCTATAGTAGTTTGTTTTTTTTCTTCTGAGCTTCCTTCCTCTTCCTGCCCCTCCTTTTCCAGTGTTCTCTCTTCTTCCACTTTTTCCTCTTGCTCTCCCCCCTTTCCTTCTGTCATGCCCTCTTCCATATTTTTATCTTCCACCAATAAAGGCTCATCTGGTTCTGCTGAGCTCTTTTCTGCAGGCTCTCCAGCATGTTCTTCAAATTTGTCTCCTTCTTCAGGAACCACTGCCTCTTTTTCCTCTCCCGCACTGTCACCCTCTTTTTCCACAACAGCCCTTTTGTCGTCATCCTCCCTGTTCTCTTCTACCATTTCCTCATCCTCCATTTCCTCTGTACCCTCCTCCATCTTTTTTCCCTCATCTTCCACCCTTTCCTCTGTACCTTCCTCCATCTCTTTACCCTCTTTCACCCTTTGCTCTGTAACCACCTCCATCTGTTTCCCCTCCTCTTCCACCATTTCCACTGCTTCCACCTCCATCTGTCCCTCCTTTCCATCCAGCTTTTCTCCTTCTCCCTCATTCTCCACTATTTTTTCTTCCTCCTCCACTACCTTTTCCTCTTCCTCCCTGTTTTCTACCGCCTTCTCTTCCACCTTTTCCTCCTCAGCTGATTCTTGTTCACTCTTGTCCTTCTTGCTGAGCCGTTTATATTTGCGCTTTGGTGTTATTGTGACTACTTTCGTCTTCCTCCTCAGAACTCTTGTTTTTACCACTTGTGACTCATCTTCTTCATCAAGGCTCTTATCTAGCATCTCTGCCTTTTCCCCCTCCTCATCTTCCTTACCCTCCACATTTTCCTCTTCCACAACCTTTTCACCCTCATCCTCCATCCTTTCCTCATCTACTACCACATTTTCTTCCTCTACCTCATTTTTTCCCCCAGCATTTTGTTCAGCTTCTTCTTCCCTTTCCTCTCTCCCAATCTCTTTATTCTCATCTACTTTTGCCCCTTCCTCCTCCATCACAACAGTTTCCTCCCTCTGCTCATCAACCCTGTCATCCTCCACAGCCTCCTCTTCCTCCTCTGCTGCTGCTTGGTTTGTCTCATCCCCTTTCAGCTGCCGTTCGCTAAGTCGTTTGGATTTATGAACAGATGTTTTTTTGACAGTTGCTCTCTTTCTCAGAACTCTCCCTTCTGCCTGAGGCTTGTCTATTTTTCCCTTCTGCTCTTCCTCCTCCAACTTTTCATCATCCTCCATGCCATCCTCCTCTACCGCTTCCTCTTCTTCCTCTGGCTCCTCTTCTGGTTCTTTTTCTGTCTTGTGCTTCTGTCCGCTAAGTCGTTTGGATCTACGCGGAGTTGTTTTTTTGACAGGTGTTATTGTTCTGTTTCTCAGAACTCTACGTTCCACTACTAGAGACTGGCCTTTTTGTGTTGTTTCTCCACCCTTCTCTTCCTCATGTTTCTCTTCATCCTCATCGTCATCTACCTTTTCATCTTCTTCCTCTTCTTCCTGTTGTCGTTTACTAAGCCGTTTGGATCTACGCGGAGTTGTTTTTTTGACAGGTGTTATTGTTCTGTTTCTCAAAACTCTACTTTTCGCCACTGGAGACTGACCTTTTTCTGTTGTTTCTCCCTCTTTCTCCTCCATCTCTTCCTCCTGCTCATCTGCCTGCCCCCCCTCCTCATCCTCTTTATCCTCCACATTGTCCTCTGCCACCATGTTTTCAGCCTCATCCTCCATCTTTTCCTCTTCTACCACCTTTTCTTCCTCCTCTGTTAACGTTTGAACCTCATCTTCCTTATCCTCCACATTCTCCTCTACCACCGCCTTTTCACCCTCATCCATCATCTTTTCTTCTTCTACCACCTTTTCCTCCTCCTCTGTTAATGTTTGAACCTCATCCTCCTTATCTTCCACATTTTCCTCTTCCACCACCTTTTCAGCCTCATCCGCCATATTTTCTTCTTCTACCAGCTTGTCACCCTCATCCTCTATTTCTTCCTCCTCCTCCTCTCTTAACTTTTCACCCTCATCCACCATCATTTCCTCTTCTACCACATTTCCCTCCTTCTTTGTTAATGTTTGAACCTCATCCTCCTTGTCTTCCACATTCTCCTCTACCACCGCCTTTTCACCCTCATCCATCATCTTTTCTTCTTCTACCACCTTTTCCTCCTCCTCTGTTAATGTTTGAACCTCATCCTCCTTATCTTCCACATTTTCCTCTTCCACCATCTTTTCAGCCTCATCCTCCATCTTTTCCTCATCTACTACCACATTTTCCTCCTCCTCTGTTAATGTTTGAACCTCATCCTCCTTATCTTCCACATTTTTCTTTTCCTCCACCTTTTCAGCCTCATCCTCCATCTTTGCCTCATCCACTACCACATTTTCTTCCTCTACCTCATGTTTTTCCCCAGAATTGTTTTCTTCGTCCCTTTCCTCTCCCTCAATCTCTTTATTCCCATCTGCTTTTGCTCCTCCCTCCTCCATCACTACAGTTTCCTCTCTCTGCTCATCAACCCTGCCCTCCTCCACATCCTCCTCTTCCTCCCCTGCTGCTGCTTGGTTGTTCTCATCCTCCTTCAGGTGTCTGGATCTACGAATAGATGTTTTTTTGATCATTACTGTCTTGTTTCTCAGAACTATCATTTCTGCACAAGGCTCCGGTGGCTCCACTACTGTCTGTTCTTCTGTCTTGTCCTCCATCTGTTGTGGTTCACTAAGTCGTTTGGATTTACGCACAGTTGTTTTTTTGACAGGTGTTATTGTTCTGTTTCTCAAAACTCTACTTTCCACTACTAGAGATTGGCCTTTTTGTGTTGTTTCTCCACCCTCCTCGTCCTCATCTGTCTCTTCATCCTCATGGTCATCTACCTTTTCATCTTCTTCCTCTTCTTTCTGTTGTCGTTTACTAAGTCGTTTAGATTTACGCACAGTTTTTTTTTTTGCAGGTGTTTTTGTTCTGTTTCTCAAAACTCTACTTTCCGCCACTGGAGACTTGCCTTTTTCTGTTGTTTCTCCCTCTTCCTCCTCCATCTCTTCATCCTCATCCTCCCGGTCTTCTTCTACCTTTTCTTCTTCTTCCTTCTGTTGTCGTTTGCTCAGTCGTTTGGATCTACGTACAGTTGTTTTTTTGACAGGTGTTTTTGTTTTGTTTCTCAAAACTCTACTTTCTACTACTGGAGCTTGGTCTTTTTCTGTTGTTTCTCCACCTTCTTCCTCCTCCATATTTTTATTATGACCCGTCCCACCCTCCTCTACCATTTCATCTTCTTTCTCTAGCTCCTCAACTGATTCTTTTCCTGTCTCGTCCACGAGAGGAGATTCATCTGCAGTCACATCCTCATCTTCCTCCTTATCTTGCACTTTTTTCTCCAATTCATTCTGCTCCAGTATTGTCTCTACTCTATGTTCACTACAATCCTTTTGTATCTTCTTCTCAACCTCTACTATTTGATCATTGCCACCTTTCTCAGATAGTTGATAGGAGACCTCCTTTAGATCAACTAGCAGAACAGCATTATCGCAGAAGTCCTTGGAGGTCTCGGTCTCTTCTGTCTCTTCCTCAGCTGCTTCTTCTTGCCCATCGTCTCTCAGTGGGCTGGATTTGTCTTGAGTTTCTGTCTGCTCCATTTCAGGGCTTGGTTCTTCGTCATTGTCTTCCTCTTCCTCTGCCGTTACATTTGAAGGAACTACTGCAGACTCGTCCGAGTGAGCATCCTCCAATGGCAGCGCAGCTTCTACAGGGGGGCACTCCACTTCTGGAGAGACCTCCTGCTCTGCAGAGTCTTTAGCCACTTCTTTAGGAACTGTATGTACAGTATCCTGAATATCAGAAAGAATGACACTCCGTATATATCATACGAACAACTGGAACAGAACAGGAATGTAACGGCGGGATATACATGTGTTTTAGTGGGTAACATCTACAGCTATTACATGTGACAGTGTAATAGCATAGAGGCCCCTGGTACAGTTTTACTAACGGCCAAAAACAACTTTTCACACATGAACGGGATGTTAAATTCCCAATCTTTATCACAAGGGACCGCTACAGTGTAACTGAATCTGAGAATATACATTTTAATATCAATTTGAGATGACGTGAACAACCTTGCTTCTTTGAAATGCAAATCAATGCCACATTAACCTTTAAGAGGCAGTCAATGCCAGAGAGAAAATAACCCACAATATGCCATACCTGTACCTCAGTGTCCATCTCAATGTCCTCCATATGAATACCCTTCCGCTGTAAAGCCGCTGGCTCCCCCAATTCCTGGTTGGCCGCTCCCTCCTCTTGCTCTTCATCGGTAATCACATTGCAGTCCATGGGCTCTGGCTCTATATTTTGTACAGGCCCAGCTTCCTGTAAAACCACCCAAGCAATTTCTCATTGAAATGTAGGCCTCTGTCCCCCAGCCAACTTCACAGCAAAAAGACAGAAGGAACTGAAAATTCCTGAATGAAAAATGTTCTCACAGTGGATTCCAGACATCAATCACAGCATCAAATCTGAATATATTGTTCATATAGATACAGTATGTAGGTTGTCCACAGGAAATGGCAAATGATGACAAGACAATGAAGGCAATGTAGGCAATGGTTGGTAGGAGATGTAAGTCTTGGTAAAAGATAATACTGAAAACAGAACTACGAGACACTGAGAATAGCATAAAATTCTGATGCGTTGTGGAAGCTGCTTTCACCGAGTTACCGCCGCTAAAGCAATTCCTCACCATGGCTTCCTCTTCCTCCTTTCGGTCCTCTTCCTGTGGGGCCACAGTCTCGTCCGCCACCTCATCACTGAGGCCTCCTTTCTCTTCCTTCTCTTCTACCGATTCGTCGGCTACCAGCTCCGCAGCAGGAGCTTCCACCACAGCTTTGGTTTCTTCCACCCTAAAGAACACACATTAGAGCTGGGTCCACAGCCTAGACTCATCCACCACCCTAAACAGCACACATCAGAGCCGGGTGCACAGGCTATAGACTCATTCTGCGCCCTAAAGAAAGCACATTAGAGCTGGGTGCAGAGGCTATAGATGGATTTTCTTAACCACTAGGATGAGTAGAGCAGCCTGTTTGGAGAAAACTGGTCTCAGCATCCATCCTTCCAACCACTGTGGAACCAAAATGACCTAGATAATTGAGGCAATACCTCAATACCTGTGGATTTTCTCTGGTAGGCATTCTTCAGAAACTCCTGCAGTTTCCTTTCTTAGTCTCTTGCGCCTGAATTCCCCGCTCCTTGTGCGAGTTGAGACAGGCGTGCCTTCGATGCCTGAAACAAAAGGTTGAGAATCCACTTAGGGTACAATCAGGCACACATATTCTACTGCTCACAAATGAATCCACTCGCACACTGTATCCTCGTAATTTGTCCCTATAATACACAAACCTGAGACCTCATTGTCTGACTGATTCAGCACCAGCAGGACAACTCACTGTCAAATCTGATAGCAAGCTCAGAAATCTATAGATTTTGTTTCAAATAAGTTCAAGTCAAATCCTGAAAAAATTATTTTGAAGAGACCGGTACTTGGAAAGACAAATATGGTTAAAAACATAAATAAATAAAAAAGACTGTTTGATAGAGGGCAACGGCCAGTAAATAGCACTGTCCAGAGAATCACATTCAAAGGTAGGCAAAACTGAGTTCGCATAAGCCCTGTTCAAAAGTATTTGGACTAACAATTAATATATCAAACAAATCAGCTGTCAGACTTTGATCATACACCAGCAAAAAAAAAGTGGAATTCAAATTCAATTGGCATTTCTCCGCATAGCAATACAAACAGCTTGTCATGGTGATTTGCAAAATCATTTCAGTCATTTCACCTGCTGTTATTAATTTGAATTACTTGCCTTCTGTTGCTTTGATACGCTTATTAATAATCACCACTTCTTCCTGCAAAGTAAAAAAAAATTGACCATAAAACAATATACTATTAAATACAAGCTTCAGAAAAGAGTTTGAAGATTGACAGCACTGATTTAGACAATAAAGAATCTTTCCATAAAAGGGAACTATATTACAATACAAATGTCATTAGGTAAAGACAAAGCTCTGTCAAATGGATACAATCAGATTTATTCAAAACATAACAATTCTTTGAGGACTACAGACTGATTGATTGTACTGTCCTACTACTACATTATCCTCCATTATCCTGTCATTTCTTGTTATTTCATTGTGTTTAAGAAACAAAAGAAAAAATAACTTGATGGTTAAAATAAAATAACATACCGTGCTCTCAATAGATGTTGTCACAGTTCCCTGAATGGTTTCTTCCATTGTGACAACTTCAGTCTCCATCGATTCTCGAAGCAAAGATGACGATGAATCCTCCGCTGGAAAAAAAATGCACTTATGTTTATCAGAAACTTTTAAATCAGTTGGGATCATTTGGAAAACTTTAGTGGATGTCAATACACTGTATTTCCTTGCCTGAATTTGGTAGCCTTACCTCTGTAAGTCGTCGTTTTGATCTTGTTGGCTATTTGAGACCTCTGAAAGGGGCCTCCTACGCTCTGAACCTCCCAAAGCAGCTCCGTGTCTGCTGGGTAAGCTGTCAGATACTGTTCACACACTGCAGAAACAAAGGGTACAGTCTTCTCTTACTATTAAGTTATTAAATGACTTATATTTCACATTGTGTATCTGGATAGATGCTTAGTCACTGCTTGGTGGATCATAGCCTCGGTGACTTTAAGGACGTTTTGCACAAAAATATTAATCAACGGCACAAATACTTTTCAATCTACCAACCTACCACCTTTCGTACAGTATTTTCATCAACTGTCGAAGCCATTTTGGGTGAAGCAAGATTGATCCCAAACTTGGATTTATCTGGATTCTCACCTCTGTACATGGCTGGGCTGAGAGGGTACTTCAGACCGAGGGCTTCCTCTTTGAAACAATCCACAAAGTCTTCCAGAATGCGAAGGCCATATCTATGACCACGGTGTGCCTTCCTGACAAACAGGGAATCCATGACAGGAAGCTGATAGCACTGGGTCAAGAAGCTGTTACACAAGCTGCCTGTAGGAGAGACACAGTAGGAGGCATCAAGACAGGGCACTTCCCAACTTTACAGAAAAAAAGCCTTTTGGGTTTACCAGAACATAATGTTACCGATCACAGTGCAATTACAAAAGTTCAATTTCTTTTAACTTTTCGTACAGTATGCCTTCAATGTTCTAATAAAGTTTCCTGTTTCAGCATGGTTCTAATAACACCTTTTAAAAATGAAATGCATTCAAGGACAGTTTTCCATAATACTTAATACTTAAGCCTATTACACTACAGCAACAAAAGAGTAGCATCCATACATTTTTGGATTGGGCAAATTTGAGGTCCATTTTCACTTTATCAGGTGGATAAAGTTACTTTTCACAGTAACCCAGTGACATAAGCCAGTGAAGTAAAAGTTTCATTACCTTCAGGTTTGATTGAGTAAAATCCGATAGCCTCACCATCTTTCCAGAGGACTTTGGCAAAATCATTTTCACAGTGACAAAGAAAAGGTACTTCATGTTTTCCCATTTCCTTGGCTCTGTACACTATGCGGTTGAGAACATACAGCACTATCCTCTCTCCGAGTGTGTTCACCTAGAAAGAACAAAGCGCAAAGCCTGGTTATGACTGCCATTGGTTTTAAGGCACAAAGACTGGTCATGATTGCTAAGGTTTTACAGCACCAAGACTAGTTATGACTGCAATGGGTTTTTTTTATCTCATAAAAGCACATCCTCTCTTTCATTCAAAATTGAATTCTTACAGTGTATGAAGGGACATTATCCATTTCCAAGGAGGAAAAACAACATGGGAAAAATAGAAAACAGCTGCCCGGAGCTCTCTCACTTGGCAAGGACAATTATTTTAGCCCAGGGCAGGGTCCATTTTGTTCCTTTTGGTATTCTGAACGGCATCACTCAATTCCTTTTCATATTTCAATGCCGCATCACTCTAAATTATGACAGCATGTTATCTGAACACAAGGTCCAAGAACCAAATGCAGAAACCTCAGTGTGCAGAGCGTCTGAAATAAAACAGCTGTCTCTGATGAGATAAAGTTGTAAAAACATACAGAAAATGGGTTTTAAGCGCCATTCCTTTCACTCTGAGATTTCTTTTTGTGAACAGCCTCCATGAGTTAATAACTATAATTCCGAGAATCTTAATTGTATGAAATTATGTTGGGTTAGGAACACGCACCTTCTGCAGACCCTCTCTGGAAGGGTCTGAAGTTTTGAGGATGTCCTCCACCGACCACCACCGATCCACCAGGTACAGCGCTACAGCTGGACACACCAAAAGCTTGGATTGAAACAAACGGACTCGCAACGAGGCAAGGGCAAAAAGACAACAATGGCCGGCAATGGCGGGGGTCACCTGTGGACTGGTCCTCGGGAGCGAAGAGAGCCAGCACCTTCTGACTGAGGTCCTCTCCGTAGAGTGGGACAAACCCCGCAGTGGATACGCTGAGGGGAATCTATTAAGAGAGGGAGAGAGAACGACACCCCATAAACAAGGGCACTCAAGGGACCGGTAGCATCTGCTGGTAGAACCCAAAGCTTGTAAGCACCCACAGTCTGTCACAGCCAGAGGCCGGATGTCAGTACCACAGCTGGAGCTGAGCGTACAGACGATGGCCAGAGCACACAGAGACCGCTGGCATCAATCACAATTCAAAGGGACTCCAGCTAAAAAGAAAATGATTTCCATAGCCTCATGAGAGACACTGCTTAGGCAAATTATGCCACTTAGCTTACACACAGAAATAAAAAACAGAGGCAGGCTAAAGTAGCATTCCATTCTGATTTTATTAAGGCCCTTTGCTTTTTCTGGTAGAACTAAAATTATTATTTGTAACTACTATATGGACTTCCGAGCTGATAGAGAACTATAAGAGTCAAAACTACTGAATAACATCCTTTCATCCAACAATAATATCATGCAAATAAGATGCTCTCGTCCAAATGTCTTGTTATTTACAATATTTACAATAATAATGCACTGTAAAATACAAAATTGTCCAGCATAACCATTTTGATGCTGAGCTAAACATACTATACACTGCAAGTGCATTATCCAAAATGACTTGCATATTGACAGTAAACATAAGGGTAATATTGGGGAGTTTACGGTATTCTTGAGAATGTAGCATGAGACGTGTTCAACTTGACTCCATAATGAAGACATTCGGGAAAAAACAGTGGGAAACCAACTACAACAATAATCTGTTGAGTTAGCTTCACCAACTCAGCGAAACGAGCATTAGCAAAATCCGGCACAGCAAACTCATCAACCATTAAATGGAATGCCTGACACTGCAGGAAGCAGAATGCTGTCCTACCTGTTTGGAGTTGGGCAGTGTGAAATGCTCTGGTCGGTCTGGGTTACTGTAGAGAAGATCTGACATGTAAAGCTCAGCAGAGCTCTGCAGATCTTCTTGGCTCATGGAGCCCAGGACATCCACAGGGAAGTCCATCCCTGGAACACAAGACACTGTCATCAGTTACAAGAATGGGTACCAGTTCAACCCGAGGACACAAGACATTGTCATCAGTTACAGTAATGGGTAACAGTACAATCCTAGAACAAAAGACACTGCCATTAGTTACAATAATGAGTAACAGTCCAACACTATGACACAAGAGTTAGGTTAGTTACGGTACAATAATGGGTACCAGTCCAACCCTACGACAACAGACTGTCATCAGTTAAAATAATGGGCAACTTTACTTGAATAGCAGACCATAAAACATACCATATATGCCAAAAATCACACTTATGGTAGCATTATGAAGGCTTTATGGGGTATTTTTCAAGTAAGGAATATCACAACACTCAGACGCTCAATGTCTTTTTTTCCCTCATGTTTTCTGGTGTATTCACCTATAAACTAGCGACTGCACCCCACAGTCCACACAGTGCTCTCGCTAACATCAGTTCAGAAGTTCAGAAGGACACTGTCTTACACACAGACCAATGCTCAGAGTTGAAATGCACAGCACAAAAACTCAGACAAATGCACCTCACTGGTAAGCATGGTGTATTTTTCACAGCAATGATTAAATACATTTGATGATAATTCATGACTCTAATTCCATGAGTGACTTTTTTGTTTACCTGAGAATTATTGTATTTAAGTAAACAAATTGCAGTCCAATACAATCATTTTTTTCTTTGCCTGCCATTTGGGCAGATAGGCTGTTGAACCCCTTGGCCCTGCCTTTCATTTCAGTCAGAGAATTTCGGCACAATGACATTCTTCATACAATTTGACAACTTACCAAAGACTAATTAAGAAATGGTCTGCCAGTTTAGTTATCTAGTTAGATTTATGTGAGGAGGCTTTGTTCAAAGATTTGCCGTAAAGACATTCAGCAAGGGAGTTATGACAAAATAATTAAACAGGAACTAGATGCAAGAGTGAAGGTGGGTACATTTGCATGAAAGTGGACTCCTTTAAAAGAATTTGTGTAGGAATGTATGTAATGATGAGTCAACCTACAATACAATCATGTACATGAAATAACATACTGTCATCTGTCACATTGTTTTTTTTTATTGCCTTGTTCTAGAGGCATTATTTCTGTGATTGCACCTTCAATTCAATTTAAATGATTTACTATGAAAAAATAATACAATTTGGGCACCATGCAAAGTCAATGCTTCAATTTAATTTTTTTAATTTTTTTGATACAAGACCATGACAGATAATTACAAATTGCAAGGGCAGTTTTTCTTTGACAGGAAAATGCGGATTTTGAACTGCTTATCTCAGTTTGATATTCCAGTTTCTTTCTTCAGTAAATGCCTCCTGGGGAACTCTCTGCAACTACATAAACTAGCATAGGACTGTGTCACCACACCATTCATGCAGCTCATAAAAAGGAATGTGAAAAGCCACTTAAAACATTAAAAATAAACATTCTGATAACACAAAAAATTGATGTTATGTGAAACACACCAAAGATTTCCAGAACATTAGACGAGGCTCAATTCATGGTGACATGAAAAGGTTTTCTGCAACAATCAGTTCTGTTTCTGAGTGAGAAAATAGCAAAATAGAAGGAATGTGTGTCTCCAGTCTAACAGCCCTGCTTTAAAACAGACTCGAGGGTTTGCACTGAACACAAATGAGCACAAGGTGGTAATAAACTCACTGTGGTGCAGGCTCGGAGCCAGAGTAGTTGGCTCGTTAAAATTCGCTCACCTCTTTTCGTGCCTTCAATAAACTTCTCTTCATCCGCACAAGTTAATTCTGAAGTTGTGAGATCTAATATTTTCATTTAACCTAATCTAAAATGTGAAGATTTCTAGAGAATGCTGAATGTT
The DNA here is from genome assembly GCF_018555375.3 of Anguilla rostrata. NCBI lineage: Eukaryota > Metazoa > Chordata > Actinopteri > Anguilliformes > Anguillidae > Anguilla > Anguilla rostrata. The sequence goes on along the minus strand of NC_057942.1, from coordinate 36,587,263 downwards.
ATCAATCTAATATGTGACGATTGCCAGAGAATGCTGAATGCAATCAATTTATTTTTTCATTAAAATACTAGAGCTATTAAATCATAAAGATACTGTACTAACAATTATTACACATGTGCTGGGAGATCATCATCAGGATTGATGTGTTACTAATTACTGAATCTGGAGTCAATGATATTTTCTCTTGCTCCACTCATTCTTTGTCTAACAACACAATGTTATGTTGTAACAGAAGCACACCTGAGGAGGCCTACATGCATGCTCACTATGGTGTTTTAAAATATCGAATACTTCTGAGCAACTTTGCTAAAACGTGTCACGTTTGAGCAGAAATCTGACATCACACAAAATAAAAATCTTCAAAGAAGGATTTTTAAAAATTTAATTTGGGGTGATGTTTCTTTGCTGAGCAGGGGGGTGACGTCTGGCAAAACTTTTTTCCAATCACCGTTACTCCCATGATCAACATCTGTGATTGTGCAAGCTAGTCACACACTTCGGTATCCCCCATGGCAAACGCGAGAGTCAAATCTGCGGTCAGAGTTGGCTGCGTTCAGAAAGGCTTCACTGGATAGCTGCTTGGCACCCTGATCTCATTATGTGTTTGCTGAAATTCTCATACTGAAGTAAACCTTTTGTTTTCTTGCATGTCCATTTATATTTACTACTCAATTTCATAATGTGCAAACTGTAGACTGCAGGCGTATAGTATCAACAAGAACAGTCGCTGGGGCACATTGAGACAAGGCCAGATCTGTCAACTGTAATTCTCCATCCTGCATGGCACAAAAGCCAGTTCTGTACCCCCCTGTGGAGCCAGCCAGAGTCACCCCAAGAAGGGCCAACTATACGTATGGGGTATGCACTATACGTATGGGGTGTGCACTATACGTGTGGGGTATGTACTGTACGTGGGGGGTACGTAGTGTCCGTGAAGGGTATGTACTGTATGTGCAGGGTATGTACTCTACATGAAGGGTATGTACTGTATGTGCAGTGTATATACTGTATGTGGGGGTTTATGTGCATGCACAAACCCAGTTTTTTTGGGTGAAGGAGCTTTGAAGCAGCCACAAATCAACTGATGATGGAAAAAATGAAATAAGACTAAATAAAAAGATATGATTTCACTGTATTACTTCAGTTAATTTTCAAGTGTTCTCCTGTTTGATTTCTCAATCGGTGTAATAAAAGCTAACACTGAAATGATGTCTCGGATGGCTAATCAAACAAGATAATGCAATAACTCTGCACACAATTATGCATAATCAGAATCATAAAATAATAATTTATATCATAGCTATGTCAACATGCAGGATACAGTGATGTGCCAAAAGTACGCAAAGCAGGATGCAACATGAATAAGACTCAGCACAGACAGAAATATTCAACACGAGACCTTGGCTGTGGGTAGTAATTCCTGTTTTATCTCGTTTTGCAACACTCCCTTCTAAAGTGCTGACTATTCCCTGAAAACAGTACCAAGGACACACTGTACACTCAATATCCCACAATGCATTTCAATGATTATAAATTTTACATCTAAGGACAATGTTAATTTCGTCAATAGTAAACAGACAACAAAGAATGTGGAGGGAAACATGGCACTGTTATGTACTTGAGGTTTTCACTGGCACCAACCAGCTAACAGAAGAACAGTTAGTCCTGCTTTCTGTTTCAGCACTGAGGCACAGTTAACAAAGACGTTCTTCAATCCCTCCCCACAAATGTTATTCACATCTCCATATAATGGGTCTTCTATATGGAATAACTGCCCCTTAAACATGGGACTGGACCAAACCTCGGTTGTTGTGCATGGGTTTGTCTGGTGTTATGCATGACTGGGGCCAGTCAGGACAGAGAACCCTCACATAACCTGTCTCAAACACGTTGACACATGTCATACATTCAAGAGGTTATAAATACAACATTTCCCAGAATACAACAGCTAGCATGGCGGTGAGCAGCTTAGCTGAACATCCTGCTGCTAACTCTAAGCCTGGTTTCCCTGCAAGCGCACACCTGTCACATGTAATCTATGTCACATGCCCTGCCTCAGGATTGGCCGCAGGGCAGGAGGCAGGGAGGGCACAGAGTTCGACCGAGGCAGTCCGTCTGCACGTGAGCAGAACAGCCAACTGTCAGCCAGAAGATGTTCAAATGGTGGGAAACGTCAGGGACTGTCTCCGATTCCTCGCATAAAGAGCTCTCTGTCCACAGTCAAGACGATGAAGAGAAATATTGTCTGGGTTCAAGCACAGATCTGGGGCTCCATCTCACCCCGTGTGTAGGCCCACTGCTAAATGCAAGGTACTGTCAGCTCATCCTCTAATTTAAATGAGCATAAGAAATGTGAGTTCCTGGGCTCAGCAAAAAGGGTATAGTTAAGGTGCTAGAGGACCCTGCTCTCTTTCCCAAACTCTTTCAACAGAACACACTGAGTTTGGTAACACTGACTTGTATATTTCACAACAAAGACAAAACATTTAGGGTAGAACCTATTATAGACCTTATAAATCAGGAGTTTCCCAGATGAAGAAAATCATTTTCTGATTACCTATAAGTAGTGTAAATGAATTTTGAGTGTTTCTTTTACATACGGTGTATACCCTCGAGCAAAGAGCATTAGTACACTTCACAAAGGAATTCGGAACACTGGCCATTCTATTGGACATCCATTCCTGTGTAACAAGCATTGGAGTGTAATATGGCCTGCAGCCTCTCCCTGCCCCAACAAACTCAACGCCCTGCACTAACTCTGCATTCCTGGGGACTCCACCTAATGTCAGAGGAGAAGCATTCAGTTAAAAGATTGGTACAGTGCTTCACTGTGAAGAGTGTGTGGGCTATGAGCAGTTTGGTACAGTACTTCACTGTAAAGGGTCTTATCTTTGTATATGGGCCAATAGGACTGTTTCTGACTGCAGAAGGATAGCGACCATACATTCAGAGGCAGTTAGTGTACACACACACACACGAGGACACACAAATCCATCCATCCATCCCCCACTCACCCTGGCACCTATCCCAGTGTGCATTGGGCTGGCAAATGGAGGAATACACTCCGGACAATTTGGGGTCTCCAATTATGTTTTTAGACTGTGGGAGGAAGCCGGAGTACCCAGAGGTACCCAAAGGGCCCAGGCTGGGATTCAAACCCAGAACCTTCTTGCCGTGTCGCCCACAGACACGTCTGTATTTTTTAATTGTTTTCAACTTTGCATGAAACTTCAACACCCTTAAAAACTGGTTATCACTGCTGAAGCAAAGCACATTCGATTTCCAGCACCTACAGAAGTTAATGAGTTATTTTTTTATGGAGATCTTTTAACTTTGAACCTGGAAATACTCCTTGACATACAACAAGGTTTCATTCCATACGTTAAGTAGAAACAGCAAAAGTTTGGTGCTCTATAAACGTTTTTACAGTTTTAATGTGCCTTTTTCGAATTTGGTTGCATTCTCTGACTGCCAACACAAGTTCCTTGGTTAGTTCCTGGTGCTGGCAGATTTGTATGATACACCCCCTCCACCCTTCCAGGTGGTGTTCCAATTAAGGTGGACCACAAAGAAAAAGCTTTGTCAGGAACTCCAGCTTCATTAACACACCCAAACAGGCTTGTTGGCTATGAGGTGCAGAAGTGTCCTGCCCTCACATTAATAGGAGAAGGAACTGCTGTGTAAGTGCGCAGCACTGGATCTGACACACTCCCCAGAGAAATACCTGGCTGTGAAGAACAGGCCGAGCAAGATCTTCTTTCACTTCATGTAACTGAACAGCGCCCATGGCTAACAGCATTAGCATGTGCTCCCTCCCCCAATTCTATTTTACGGGTATGCTAATGTTCCCAGCTAGCCTGCTTGCTAGCAGGTAAATCATAACAAGCAGTCACTTGCTTGAGAGCTTCAGCATGCTTTAACTTCACTAATGTATTTCCAATCTGATTCTTTGCCATGAAGGCTGACTGAGGATACAGAAGTCTTCAAATCAGGTCACACACAGAGGGAAGACTTTCCATTTAATCTGTGAAAATCCTCACTAAAATAAAATCAGTTCATTCAACTGAAGATGGCTACAATTTGGAATTAGCTTGTTGGCCGTACTTAAATAACTATATTTAGTATTTAGACTGCAGCTGGTGTAAACCTGAACTGGCGGTTCAGCAGGATGTCCTGAAGAAGTTCTCACATTGGCTTAAACAATAACCAATCAGGGCATGAGAAGGAACCATTTTGTGGAGGGTCTTGTGGGGGCTCTGGTCTGGATCGATGCCAATATAACCACAATCGCTGAGCCATTTTGCTTTCAGTTCTGTAGAGATGAGGGGCAGACTTGGATGGAAGCACACCAAGCAGGCTCTGACTAGTTGTCTACAACATGTATTTTTACACAGTGGCTTTCTATTTGGGGTCAATGGGGGGATGGGATGATGGTGTCATGACAACTAAAAGATCAGCATCAAATCTCCAAAACACTCTGTACCACTGCTTAAAGAGGGAGAGAGAGAGAGAGAGAGAGAGAGAGAGGGAGAGATCTAGACAAATGTGTGGAACAGATTTATCAGCAATGACCCCAGAATCTCTTCCAAAAAGCACAAGACAAAACTATTGAAAATATTATCATTTACAATTTTATTATAAAATCTTTATGCAACTCCTTGAACTGCAAAAAAATGTTTTAAAAACTGGTCAATAACTAGTAATTAATTTAATGCTGTAAAATATTGCAATTTCCAACATTGTACAAATGTTAAAGAATAAATAAATTTGTTGATGGTTCTGGCATATCTGAAGCTGTTACTCAATCATAAAAAGTTAGCGTTCACTGGAAAGGTCTCTGACCCCTCACAGACACAGGGCCAGTGCACACTGCTGAGTTCACAAATAAAACGCATGAAAACAGGATTCAGACACACCAAGGCCACTTGTCCCTAAATTGGTAAAATTGTCTTTCCAGCTTTCCAGACACTGAATGTCACACGGTCTGCAAGAAACGTGAGCTGAAAGACCCCCCCAAAAAATGCAAAATCCTACACAGAGAGTGTGTTTTTCACTCATTGAGCAGAACTGAAAAGTACACGTTACATAACCCTATAAGTGGCCGAGCAGGAAACATAGAGTTAACACCCAAGGCTGGGCCCCTTCGCTTGTGGGAGTGGAGCACTTATAGACGGTGACGTCACTGGTGCAGTTCCATAGTACACACAGCCGTCTCTGTTACACACCTCCATTTTCTCCTCAGTGTCAGGCTGAATTTACGCTGGCAATAAAGCTGCGAGCAGAAGCAGACCCCCACCCACCCACCCACCCCCCCACACGCTGGCTTTCTCAACCACACGCGCTGAGAAAATTTCCTCCTATGCACCGCAACTTATGCAGTCCATACGTTTTTAACGGCATTCCCTGGCCTCAGTACCCCCAGTCTATGGAACAGCGCGCAGTTCAGGAAAAAATAGGTCTGCCCTCTGTGACTCCAAGGGCGAGCGGGCGGGCGGGCGGGCGAGTGAGAAAGTCCATTATCGCGTAGCCCCAATGCTCCACAATCAGGTGATTTCAGTGCGGGCGGCGAGAAGAAAAGCTTATCAGATCACGTTTGAAAAAGATTTGAAAAGCCAGCCCCGGGAGCGACGTCTGCTCGAGAAGTAAGCTCAGAGGCGCCCGCCCTGGATATTGAGCTGGGCGCTGATGTTACAGCCTGTGCAATATACTAGAGTGGCAGGCTTTAATTTGGACAGGCTCAGAGCCACTCTCGACCCCATTATCTCTGCGTGTCCTCCGTGCGCTGTGGCTGGCACTGACACACACACAAACACACACACACACACACCCCCGTCAGTCGCGATTACAAGCCAAGCAGAAACTCGGCTGATGCGCAGCTGACTGTGGAACCAGCTGAACTCAACTGCGCGCTGCCGTCTCTGCCTCTCGGCTAAAGGCTGCGCGCATCGGAGAGATGTCCTCACAAAGCAGCAGCTCAGCCAGCGTTCAGGAGAAACGTCCTCACAAAGCAGCAGCTCAACCAGCGTTCAGGAGGAACGTCCTCGCAAAGCAGCAGCTCAACCAGCGTTCAGGAGGAACGTCCTCGCAAAGCAGCAGCTCAACCAGCGTTCAGGAGGAATGTCCTCACAAAGCAGCAGCTCAGCCAGCGCTCAGGAGAAACGTCCTCACAAAGCAGCAGCTCAACCAGCGTTCAGGAGGAATGTCCTCACAAAGCAGCAGCTCAGCCAGCGTTCAGGAGAAACGTCCTCACAAAGCAGCAGCTCAGCCAGCGTTCAGGAGAAACGTCCTCACAAAGCAGAAGCTGAACCAGAGCTCACAAAAAACCGATGGTCACTTCAGAGAGTCGTGAAGACAAACACCCAGCTCAGAAATGTTCTGTGTCACTTTTGCTGGAACATGCTGTAACTTTAATGCTGCAGGAACTTTGTCAGTCCTGCTCCAGGACTTTTTTTGGGGGGTGGGTTTCTTTATTCACCTTATCTGCTTTGAAAATTCCACTGCCGATTATTTTTCTTTTAGGTCTGAGCTGATGAGCAATCTTTAACTTTCAAGTTAAACAGTGCACTAACAGCAGAATGGCCCAATATGGAACATGCGTAGGACTCTGACATGGCCAGCTGAAGGTTGTAAGTTCAGATAGCGGGTAAGACTCTGTAATTTTACCCTGGGACAAGGTGCTTTATCTCAACCATTTGAATATACATATGAATTATACATGTTTGCATATTGCTTATGGTGACACTGGCCTTTTTCTCTCTGAGAAATCCAGTCTGAGAAGATAGAATTTGACAGGAAGCCTATGAACTTTGAAATGCCATCTGGTTTTTCTAACCTACAATACCATTTTCATATATCATTCCATTGGCAATAGACAATATCAAAAGTGCAGTCATAACTTAAACAAACTGCAAGACATATGCAAAGCAAACATTCCTGAGAGAAACAAACTCCTATTTGGTCTCATTTTAGATATTTCTTTTACAAAACATTCGCTTTTGTACTTCTGCAGTAATATCAGTAAGTAAACCTCTCTTTATCAATCAAACATTATAATTTACTTAAAAGACATGTTTAACAAGACTTGATGCCATTTGTAAATTACATAACATAAATTTATATTCAAAAGTCAATTAATCATCTGGAGCTTAATTTTCAATAACAATGTCCTACTTATGGGTTTGAGCCACAGTTACCAAATTAGAGTTTTAATTGTTATTCAAAAGTGATAGCTGTAGAGTTTACAGAACAATTCTCCATAACAAATTTAAAGCATATATTATAAAAACATAACTTACAAACATAATTCACTTCCTTTAAATGCACAATTGTCTGGGGAAACCCACCAGATTCATCCAAACTTGTAACGGAGTAGACCAAAACAGAAAGGTTTAAGTGTAAACATATAAGTTCAGACGACAAGCTTCGGTTATTTTTACAGTTTGTGGGAGGGGTTTATGTATGGCTGGCCCGATTTCATGCAAGACAACACAAAAAACAAAGAACATTTCACAACCCCCAACATGCCTTACAAGAACGTTATCTTACCACAATGTTAACTTAAGTGTTATTGCTTAATTGAGTACAATTAATTAATACAATTTCATATGAGCAGAGCCAGAAAAAAACAAACTTTATCCAAGAATGCATACCTTTAGGTTTAGAGAGAAAAACCAAAGTTCCCTTAGTTTGTGAACATTGAGTTCACATTTTACACAAATAAACGCACAATTCTGCAAAGGGTCGCCGTGCATATTTAAGCAGGAATTGGAGGCAAACTGGCCAAAAAGACTGCCGACAGCAGTACCCTAACCTAAAAGAGTGACTTTGGCTATGTTTGATCAAGTCAGCCAGAAAAATGGCCTCACACTCAGGAACAAAGGCACAAGAACATATGTGGAACTGAAGAAATGCCTGAGAAGACAGGGGGCCATTGCTGAACACAAAGGGTGGGTGTGTGCAGTGATCTACCCGCCATAGCCTACTTGAGGAGCGCAGTCATTGGATCCAAACACAAGCACCCACAGCGATCAAAATGAGTCAAATCCAAACTGTTGATAATTATGAGAGACAGCTGAAGCTGTTAAGACTTAGGTGCTTAGGTTTTTATTTTTTGTTTAGTTTTTTTTTTTTTTGCCATCTCAGAAATAAATCCATTCGCGCAAAATGCGGAACAGGCTTAGTTTACTTTGTACGAGAATTTTCCATCTCCAGAACAACACTCTAAAGCATATGACCAAGAACGCATTTCCCAATACTTGGCTTTTATTTGCATTATGAATTCATTCTTGTACACTGGAATACGTATCCGTTGGTCAACTTTTACGCTTTACGTTTGCAGAAGTGTACATTAAAAAATAAATAAATAAACAATGCACCGTGTTTATGATTTAACTGGTAATATTGGAAGCTGTTTTCAGTTAGTGTGATAAAGCGCGTCTTTTCGGGAACAAATGCATTGGAAATGTCTATTATTCCTGTGCATTTGCCATTACAGAGGGTTACCTGATGTAATCAAAACAATGTCTACACATTCTTAGGCGCGCAATGTCCGCATTACCACGGCGTTGCAAGAAAATATTTCCTAATTTTCCTTTTGACAACTGTAACAGTGCACAAGTAGGACATTAACAGTGGAAAGCTGAGAAGGACTGGATTTAGCAAACAATCCTTAATCCACTGTTGGTGATGCTTTTTCGACTCACTGCGCCATACTACTACAGGCAAATTCGTTCTACGTTATACACATTATAGAATTTGAAACACTCCAAACGACTTTTAAAGGGCGCACCGCCGTCAGCGGCCAAAATGAATCGGAAACTCACCTCAGTTTTGTTGTAGACTCTTTTTTTTCTTCCAGATATGTTTATTTATTTAATTTCAATTCCGTAAACCCCTTTGATAGTAGTATTACGTGTTCGTACTCTGCGCTCGCTCTGACGCACGCTCCCTCAACATTGCCCGCGGCCAGTTAGAATAGCAGACTGTGTACAATCGTGTTACATAACCTTATCCAAAGCAAAAACACTCTCGGAAATCGTTTCTGAACACGCTACATCTTCTATTACTACGCAGATAACCCAAAATGAATACTTGCTGTGGTTAAATAAAAGAAAACAAAAACATGATCTTATTCGAGCGTAGAAAATACACGTTTTTGTTCATACTCTTTTGTAATGGACGGTTTCTTTCGAACCAATCAGCATCTCTGTGTGTATTCAAAAAGAACTTCAGCTGTGAATAGTCGGGTGTATATTATTTAAGCTAAATGGAAACATTTAAACGGAATACATCGGACTGTATATGTTTCTGAAAATATACAACGAAATAAAATAATATAATAAAGCTTGATGTGTCCTAATTGTTTAATTATTCGAACTAATCATGATAGAACAAAATGTCTTTTGTCCTATCAATCTGGTTATCAATTTAGTCTATTTCTGTCACGTGTTGTTTTTATTATGAATAAGTGGCTATTAAAAATACTTCTCACACACCCACATGACCCTACCCCCTTCCCTCGTAGCCCTCAATTTCCCCCAACTCATAAGCCCATTAGGACTCTATAGGCTAATGTCAAAGATTATTACAGTTGAAACGGTTTAACCTAAAGGAGGCTACTTAAACCCAACCCCCTGATTAATCGCTCAAGCGGTGAACGTAGGTTTTCCCTTCCTTGCGTTTTACATGTAATTAACACGTCGAAAAAAAATCAGTTCATAGTATGCTTGCATATAGTTACAATATATTTATAATTATATTACAATATATTTAGCAGATTTTGTGAAATGGTAAATATGTTTGAGCGCAATGGCATCTGCCAATCCACGTGGGTAGGGTATCGTTTAAATCGCTTTGTTACTGTTGAAGGCGATATCAGGAGGTAAAAATCCATAGCGGACTTAAACAAATGAACCGATTCAAAAAGTCATCAACAAATTAAGACACAAGCGCTCATTCTTGCGCAATTATATATTTCTGAACTCATTGTTCTTTTCCCCTTTGCTTATTATTACTTGCCAACATGAGTACTATCAATAAGAACACCAGTGGGTGGTATCAGACTCGCACGCACGCACGTACACACACACATACATACACATATATACATACACATTAGAACTTCTTAATATATATTCAAGATGGACTGATTACTTATTAAAAACATTGGCTGGTTATATTTAATATGTTGATATCTACATGGCCTCTATGGTATGTGATGCAGAGGACTGCCATCAATGCCTGACACTTCAAAGACGAAAATAGTCAGAAACCATATCTGTCACATGCTATATATACTGTAGTGAGATGTATACACATGTAAACTTTACCTTAGCTATAGGCAAAACTAAATACATTCTCTAAGAATGCCAGGGCATTCATGTGCATGTTTCCACTGCTAACAGCCAGATAAGACACTGCAGACATTAATGAAAATTGTTCTGCATTATGATTTAATAGTCAAAATTGACCAAATGTTCACATTACATAGCAGGATTTTCTATTATCAGTGTATTCCAAATAGTAGAATGCTGAGCAATACTGAAAAGCCTTTACATTGCTGTTAACTAATATCTTTGTAAGAATCCTGTTTTAAAAAGTAATAAAAATAATGCGATAATAAAAACTTTTTTCTTATGTCTCTTTCCTCACATACTGTAGAAGATGGTGGCTAGCTGAACTGCTTTTCAAGACAATTTGAAAAAAACAGACTTTGTATGGAGACAATCTATTCATAATTGGATTAAAATAGAATTATGTCATTTTAACCAAATATAATTAGATTGAAATTGGTATGTGCTTTTACTGTACTATTTCACTACATAACAGACATTAATCTTGAATCATATTTATAGAACAGGAAATCAAACTCACGAGTAGGAGTGAGTTATACCACTGAAATCACTTAAATCAAACAATTATATTATAACAAATAAATGTTGGTTTTTTTTCATGTCGTTAACTGTCTCTTTGTTTGTGGTACATACCTAAGGCCTTTATTCTTTAGTTCTTTGACAATCTTGTCAGACAGAGTACAGGTCTGAATAGCAGTGAGGTGTTCTACACTAGATTGCTTGCATTTTACATGGTTTGTGTCCTTTCAAATTCAGTGGATAAAAATCAGACGTGGGTAAAACATCAGGCGTGTTATAGGATATAATAAACTCTATATAAGACCTAATAAGAACTGTTAAACCTTTTGTAGTGTCTTTTTTGTGCATTTCCTTTGAGTATCAGTGGAGGGCAGCCTTTAATAACATATCCATTTTGCATCATTCTTACTGATTCTAACATAGTTAATATTTATCCAAAGTTGTATTAAACATACATATTCTCCATTTGAGTATGTGTAAAAATCTAGTTAAATTATGCATTACAGAAATACAGTAACTGCTCCCCCTAATCCAGGGTAATCATTGCATTTATAATGAAAAATTCACATTTTATGACAGGGATTGTGGTTAATTAATATATAATATTTCCCAAATGTTTATGCATAAAATACAAATCTTCATGGCTTCAAAGAGACAAGCAATCTATATCAATTCATGACTATATGTGCTGTTGGTATACCAAACCCAAAACTTCAAAAACAAATGAGTTAGATGTTAAGGCGAATTTGTTAGTGCATAAAAAATATTTAAACATGAACTTTAGATAGAGATTCAACACTAAGATGTTGAATTTCACAGGAGCATGTAGCAGTATCTTGAATGTAAAGGGATGAAATTAAAAAATTCAACATATTCTGAATTGTTATATTAGATTGTAGGTTTTACCACTAGGTGGCAGATGAACACCACCAAACGCAGGATTTCTTACCTCTCTCAAGGGGCACATCTTTATAGTAAAATACAACTCTCAGGGAGAACATGTCTTGGGTTGCATGATTTTGCACGATACATTTTTGGTAATATTTGCATTTTTAACATTAGTTTGGTGTCTGGGGTTGTTTCATATGTAGCATTATGCATTATAAACCGTGCTAAAATCCTTGGAATTCATCATCTTCCAGGCCAAAATATTTCTATTGTCAATCTCATATATGTATACTAACCCTGAAACTGCTTAGGTTTGAAAATGACTCCTTGACTTCAGGGGAAGGCAGGTATCACAGTAGAACAAAAACAAAATAACCACCAGTTCATTATATAAATGAAGGAACTGTTGTATGGCTGCAGGTATGACCATTTGTAGGATACAGGTGCCTACAGGTAAGGTCATCTGGTTGAACAGTGGTCAGTCTAAGGATACTGGGGCCTCTGGAGAGAGAAAGGGGGGAGCAGAGCTAGAAACATTAGAAAAAGAGTGGCTTAAGTAGCATAATGAGTCTCACATTTGTCCTTAAATCTTATAAAAGAACAATGCATAAACCTAAACATACATTGAAATTGTGTTTGTAACCCCATTCTAAATTAAATTTTATATCATTTTATTTCGTATTTCATTTTCATGTAAATCTATCTAGTAATGAAGAACTGCAGGCTAAATTATCAATGGCAATGTACTCATTTCTGACCCATGAAGAGTTTAATTTGTGAGGAGTGTGTTGAACTTACTGCATGACCAGCAGCAGATTCATGCCCTTAAAATAAAGACTTATTTCTTCATCTGTTTGGCTTAAAATCAACATATGTTATCAGGTTGCCAGCAGGTGGCGATGTCAATCAATCAAATGTTACCATGTGTGCTGTCCACATGGTGCGGAACCAGCACAGCAAATACGTCATGGGGGAATTAATATTGCAATATCATCTAAACCTTCCTCGTAGGAACATTGTCATTACCTTACAGTGTATGTAATATTCAACACAAAATCTGCTTTTCAGTTAGCTTAGTAGGCAACAAATAGTTGATTACACCATCTCATTAACATAGTGAAGAACAAAAGATTTAATGTGATTTATTGAAATGCCAATGTTATTTATGGAATAATCAAGACAGCTTTTTATTGAAAATGTCTTAGGTGCTTTCCTTGCAGATATATTAGGTTCAACACAATAGATAGGCACCCTCAACAAGCTATACACATCATTAGGACACAGACAGAGTAGGCCATACATGGATTAGGTGACCTTGCACATACACTGTGATTAATAAGATGGTTCTAGAGGGGCCAATCAAAAACCGGGTGATATACAATTGAAATTATCCTTCCCTAAAATTTCAGTGATTAGTTTTCACCGGGAATCATAATTGACGGACTTGAAAAACAAAGGACGAGTTGAGAGTTACCCCACTTCACCAAAAAAAAAAAAAAAAAAAAACTGCCAGGTTTAAATGGAAGCAGATGTGTTTTTCCAAAGACAGTGAAGAATGTATACTTCTATGGGATAATGGTTACAATGAGCTTAGCAGTGCTTAAAATCACTGACCACACGTTTACTGCTTAACATAAATCCCTGTTTAATTTCCTTTATTCAGAACTAAGCGTAGACATTTTGAAAACTGTATGGCAGTTATCAGTGTCCTTTGTTGGAAGCTTTAGTCCCATTGTATGTTCGCTACATTGTTCTTCCAGGCAGTAGTTTCTAGCTATCATAACATTTTCATAGTGGCCATTCACCTATTTACGCTTCTCACTTTTTTCTGTTAATACTTTTGATAAACATTTTACTATACATTACAATTCACTGAAAAATGCAAACATACATTTTTAAACTCTAGGAAATTATGGTCATGATTGTCCTGATGGTGGCGATGATGCATCACAAATTTAAAATTATAGATGACGATGAATGTGATTATGATGATGCTGATGATGATGATCACTGGATTAGTAAAAAATAAATAATGTACCTGTCTGCTTATATAAAACAAATCCCCTCATCAATTACTTTTTTGTCCCCTAAGGAATATTCAAACACAATCGGTTGAATTGACATCTCTGATACTCAGTTGACTAAGCTCAGTCCATGGACTGGCAACTTTATTTACCACAGTGAACATAATTAGTGTGTTGGTGAGTCATGATGTGAACTACATTTGGAGACAAAAGAATCCTCTCAAGGGTCAGCAATTACTGACCACTGAGATTCTGAGTCATTTCTGACTTTTACATTCCACTCATATGTGTAGGTTTTGGACACGTCTCCCTGTCTCTGCCCCCGACTAACCCCCCCCCCCCCCCCCAGCGACAACCACCTTTAACTATCCCTGACCACGGAAAATCGTGGATTGAATGACAGACATGTCTTGGGAAGGCTGCTAAATCTCCAACACTAATGTGCTGGACGATAGATAACGCATGAGCAGTGGAAATACGTCGAGTGAATTCCAGTCGCGACGTTGAATTTAGTAGTTGTTGGATCTAAATGCCATCATGCGCTTTCTAACTGCTATACGCCCTGACCCGGCTAAGATTACAAGAGAGCTTATTAGTAACCAGAGCCCCATTCATTTATTTACCCCATACCTCAGCATACACGCCTCGTTCGCTGGTACTGGAAGAGCCTCCCCTAACAATGAGAGCTAAGACCCAACGTCGGGGGTAGGTATGCCATCAACCATCAATTACCATTCAGCCAGATCGCACTTTAATATTGTCCATGCGCTCACACATGGACGTTACACAAACATGCATGTCAATTATTAACTGAAATCCAACCTTATTGTGCTTATTAATTAATGAGCTCACCAAACAATGTTCCTTAATTACTTCATCAGTTGCTAGACAGATGGGGAAACTATAATCAAACAAAGAATATGATACCATGCCTTAACAATTGCTGCAGTGTGCTGTTCCGAGCATATCGCGTATCAGGGCTTTATTGCACACAGGTAATATATTGGAATTACTCTGGAGATATTTCTAGCAGTGTTTCTACCCAGGTGAGTATTAGGGACGTTCAAGATTAGTCATAGTAACATCTTAGGCAGAAAAAAAGAATACATTGAAAAATATATAAATAAATAAAAAATCTCACTTTCTGGTTGAGCCAGCTAGCTCTGTTTCAAAAAGTATTCAGGTGTTCTTCAGATACTGCTGTTTTTTATGACCTTGTGAATGCACTAGTTGTTTGGACAAATGTTCATCTGCAAGTTTGCCTGTGCTGCACATTGAGTGTCCTCCCACTCGTATCTGTGTGAGTGCAGTTGCAGTGTGTGAAGAAGTCGGAGCTGATATCACAATCTTCAGAGGAGAGCACAAACCTGTCTGTGATCTTGTTCTTTTTTTTTTGTTTTGTTTTCTGTAGGTACATTTTGTTTTGAATGACGAAGAACAACCCCTGTGTCTTACTTACAGTACTCTACCACTCAGCTAAGGGGTACGTAGCATTCCTGTTGCTGGAGTTAGGACCCATCCAATGAATTTGCCGTCTACAACAAAACATTATGAGTAGTTAAAGTTGGTGTCAACAATTGAAAGATGCTTGACTCCATCGAAGAAAACTTAATGGCAGTTCTACAGGTTTTTCCTGGTTCATAATGCCTCACTCTCCTATCACAAGGGTTAACTAACATTTTACCTTGTTAAAAAAAGAACATTTTTATTGTTCATGTGCAGGAAGCACTATGTGGTCTGCAAATTATCATTTCAGGAATCTGTATAAAGGTTTTGGACAGGAATGTACCTTCATGAGTCACTGCTATGGTACCCACTCCCACACAAAGAGCACTGCATTTGACGTACTTGCACATGAGTCAGTGGATATTTTCCATACTACAGGCCGCACAGAAAAGTCCATTTGCATAGCAGAATCTTGCTGCAGTGAGATGTACTCCCCTAGTTCAGCAGAAGTTAGCTTGTGAATAAACAGAGAGAGGTCAGGAAGTCATCTCGGCCAAGCAGCAAAAGCATGATATTATTGTCAGTTGTCTAATTGTGTCTCTTCATGATAAATTTAGCCATTAAACACTAAAGACACATTTCCAGGAAGCACATCTGTATTTAATTTTTAAAACTTAAGTTAGGAAATAAAAAGGGATTTAAACCCTCTCATTAGACAGTATAGTATAGTATAGTATAGTATAGTATGTTAATGCATTTTAGCAAAACTGCAGGGGGGAAAACATTATATCACAAATATATTTATTTTTGAACATTTAATTTGAAATGTGCAGCATGTAATCTTACAAAAAAGGGAAGGGATTTGCGTGCCAGGAACCTATCTGTGTCAATGAAGTAAGGAAGTTCCCCTCTACATAAATTCAGCCTAAAAGCATAACTATTCCCTGTTCTGTTAGTGGAAAATGAGTTTCTATGCGAGTTCCAGCACACTAATATTCATACTGCCCAGGGATGGCACTGAGTTGTAGTCAGCTACCAGGCTGCTGTTAGTTTTAATGTGTGAGGTTAACATTCCTGAAAGAGGCGACAGGCTCAAGAATAACTGTTCTTGCAGCACTCTCTGAAGGAGCACCTCCTGACATGCCCCTTGGAGACTGGTTTAAAAGCAGGGGAGGCACTGGGAGCAAGATAGTGCACACAAGTAAAAGGTTATGGTTTCAAAGATGAACTTTGTTGCAGTTATTATTGTCTGAGGTGCAGACATTGAGGTATAACGATTGTGAAAAGGCTCTTTCCAGAAGCCATGTCTTACTTGATCCCACGGGGCTGGGAAATTTGATATCCTGCAGAACCCCTAGATCATTGGATTACGTTAATCTCCTTCCCACTTTATTGAGATTACATTCCATTTGCGCGTTTATAGCACAGTTTGGGGTTGTTAGCTTGGCGATGCCGATCCAGACATGCTTGCTAATCAAGATGTTTTGTGAATGGGGTCTTTTAATTAAATGGTATGCTTTTCTAGTAGCCTGAAGCTTCTCCTTTAAAGTATTTCGAGAATTATTGCTGTACTCTCTGTTGCACTTCAACCTTCCACTGATTTTATTTATGACAGCAAATTTTAGTGTCTTGGGCTTAATCATTCATTAAAAAAAATAAATCTGACACCAATAGCTTTGTTCCCTCAAGACCATATTTATGTTTTCATCTCACATGTTCCCAATTACTTGAGGTACACCTGATTGTGTTTAAAGTGCAGTTTTCTTGGCTGTAGAGGATCTGGCAACAGGGTCTTGAGCACGATTAGTCTTGGAAAAATTAAGAGCAGGCCATGGACATACTCACAGAAAATAGTGTCACAAGTGGGTGAAAGGTTTATTTTATGAGCCTAAAGAGTCCACACACAGAATTTTCTGTCAGCAATAAAAGCTTACCGTTTACCCCATATAAATACTTCAATTTACCATCGGTTTATAGCAAGCTATAGACCGCTAATTAAAAATATGTAGCTTTTTGCGTTCCAATTCATTATCATTGAATAAATTACATGTTTTTGTGGGATTCATTAAGAAACAGGCCAATTATTAATGTGGACTGTAGCACATACTTGATGTAGACTTCACTACTACTTGGATTATGTAAATAGTGTGGAAAATCTTGTGACTGCATGGACTAAAGAATGTTTGTACATGGCTAAAGCGTGTACCGACAATTGCAATTATCTGTTATGTAGCAAGTGAATTGCCATCATTTCATTTCCAGGCTATAATAAGCAACTGGCTTGTCAACCTTTGCATCAATTTTAACTTGGGCCAACGACATATGGAAATAATATATATTTCTCTTTTATCATATTTGAAACGTCTCTTTGACGATCCTATATGATCTTGAGCATTTCCAAGGTATTTTGGAGATAATTAGTTTGCAGTTGCAGGGTAAACAAAGCAGAAAAAAATACCTATGATAAATATTTTTTTATACTTGCAGCCTTTGTAATCTTTTTACATTACATTTTTTTAACTCCTGAAAACAAATTAGTTAGCGTGGTTTCCTTTGAACTCTGTGAATTATGCACAGAATATTTAGTATTTAATATTCAAGTCACACAACCATAAACGAAAAGTGAAAGCAAAACACTTAATATAACGTTGTATGCCAACACGTTAGGTGATTCTGGAACTTTCCTGAGGTCAGGAATAGGTTTGGGCAAAAAAGTTCACCATCTCTCAGCCAAACATCATTGAACAGTCCAGTTTGGGGCGTAGCTGAGAAGCCAATCAGCACAAATGTCTACGTCTTTCTGTGGAAGCAGGAGTTCATGCCATCGGCCCATCCCTCTCATGTAACGTGCCCCTGGCCTCTCGTTCGGCTGATCTCCGGCTGAAGTCCTTGAGCAGGCAGAACGGATTGAGGTGTACGGAGCACGCTCAGGACGGAAGAAAGGCTCATTGTTTCCCCGAGGTCCATCTGCCCTGCCAGTGTCGAGTGACCGGGTTTGTCTCGCTGCTCCCCCCCATCGCTAGGGCGACACGCGTTTGTGGAGGCCCACAGGCCTCCGTGTTCCGGGCGGACGACGGTGATTTTGAAGGCTGCTGAGCAAGAATGGTCAGGGAAATTATGAGATGACAGTGACAAAATGCACCTGTGTTGCAGTTTGGAAACCGGCACCAGGAAAAATACTGATTGGGGTTTTTTGAAAACAATATCAAGCTTGGGCTTTATGAAATTTTAGGAGATGTATGTATGTAGTTTAGCCAGGGTGCATGTTGAACATGTGAATTGTCATAAAATATCTAATTATTTTACTGTCTGTTAATGAATAGAGAGCTAAATACAGGGGAAAAGAATAAATATGCAAGCACAAGCTACTATTCAAGTTCACTACTCTTTTTTGTTTGCATAAACTGCAAAATAACTCTTCAGACTTTCATTTATAATCCCCATTTCATCACCTGCACATCTTTTAACATAGCCCCTGCATTCCCAAACCTGTGTTATCACTATTTTAAATTTACCTTTTGTACCTTTAACTATATTTTCAAGAATTTAAAATTTAATTGGAATTCCATTTTATATTTATTGTTCATTCACTTCTAATTGAATCATGAAATCATTACTGACATAACACAGTACACATTTAACATTACAACTAGTGTGCAATACCATTTCTACTCCCCCTTCTTTTGCTAACCTGTCTGCGTGCACTTTGGGGAAAGAGGATGTGGTTTAAAAAAAATGTTTCCAGCGGCAAGGTGACGGAGGGTTCATTCGGTTGTGCTTTTGCACTTCAGAAAACAAACAGTGTCTGGCCGCGATGGCGAACGCCAAACAGTTCCACGTCTGAACATCGATAGCTAAGCTCCGGCAGGTAATAAAGCAGACCTTTTAAACCTCGTAGATCCCCTCCATTAACACACACATCAGCATGAGGCTATAAAAACAGGCTAACAAGCTATGCGCTAAAGGTCACTCTCTCCACAGAGAGTGACTCGCTCCCTCCCGATTCAGTGGGATTATACAGTTGAGCACCCGAGTGAGGAGCATAAGCCTTTGAGCGTAAATGTCAGATACTTCCACAAAGAGCACCCGCTCAAGGGGAACACTCATCTACTTCCCATTATTCCAGGTTCCGCTTTTAACTGCTGCCAAAATTCTGCTTTCTTTCTAACGCTCACGGCTTCGACGCAGATCAGGCCCCGTCGTCGATCCAACTGACATGACTCAGGTGTGCATTTAGGGAATGTCTCGCTGTGAATATTACAAAATCAACATGCCCAACAATAAGATACAAGTAACTTCCAAAGGAGGCACAATGCAACCGTTCTCTCCTCTCTACAGCCCTTCTCAATGTTCATTCTATTACCACCCACTGATATGACATTAGTGCATTTAGAAAAAAGCCAGATTCATCCAGTTCAAAGGGCATTATGTAATATACCTCTCTTCCAGAATGTAGTTCGTAGAGCCACATTTAAAGCACAAACAAGCAGAGTGGAAACAATCATTGTGTGCCGACTTGATAAACTTGTTGCTGTTAAGAACAAAATACATGATGCATTAGTGCTGATGTTGCAACGACCCAGGAGTTAACAGCTCTTCTCACAGATCTGCACACACGTGATATTTACAGTGTTAGATGCTAAGTGCTGACATATTGAGATTTAAGTGGCTATAGGCATGACTTTTTCACCTAAAAACAGTGTTAAGGTTAATTTTCGACTTTTATTTAACTTAACAAAAGAACACATTCAGCCTTATAACTAATCAAATAATAAATATATAACTAATACCATGTCAAAAGTGTTAAAGATTTGGTGATGATGAAAAAAAAACATCTGCAGTTGGACATTGTTGACCCTTCACACCTCTCCTGGCATATGCTTGTACTAGAATATAACAGGAGCACATCATTGAGGCTGTGCTTTTGTTCATCAATTATTCTGTCATTATCGCTGTGACATTTTGCAAACAACAGTTAGAAATATAAATGGAGTTATAATGAAGTAAATGCCTGAACAAAAAAAAAATGGGCGAAACACAGATGAATGGTTTCCAAAACAGACTGTGGTTGAACAGAATGAGCGCAAGGGGAGATGGCTTAAGATGCCTTGGAAACAACCACCAGACTCCTAAGAGACCCGTCACTCTCAGAAACACCACACACAATGATCTCATTCAATTTGAATGTGTATTTATTTATTTATCTTTTTATTTCCCAATGTATTATTCCTGTGTGATTTTCATGGTCATTAAAGTAAGTGTTTATAACTTAATTTCATTATGCAATGTTAATTTTCAAATTATAGCAGAATGTTTAATACATATGTTTAGGAAAAGTCACAATGGGGGAGTCATGCACTCCCCCAAGAACTGACAGAACTTCAGAATGCATGATTTTGGTTGATAGATTACTCCAAATGTATTGATTCAGCTTATATGAAAATAAATGAACGTCTGAAAAGTAATCAACCTTAACATTACAATAATGCAATGGGAGTAGGATTTATTTCATTTGTTTATTCACAATGTTTAGAGATATGGTAGCAATAACCTATCATGGCTGTGTAAGAACTGTACAATAGGTACATTGGTTCCGATCCCAACTGCACCGTGGAAACAGCACACAGATTCTAAACACAGTTAAACACAGTTACTCCCCAAAATGTAAATAGGATGAAATAGCAAAAAGTGCTTTTTGGCAAGTTATGCCATGGGACTCCAGTCCTGGAGAGCCAGGTCATGTCTGGTTTTCAGTCCACCTACCTCAGAGACACTGTGGAATGCAATGTAATTCAGCAAAGCTTTGAATGGCAATCATTGTCTTCTGCGAACACACCATGGGTAGAGGAACGGTTCCAGGAGGGCTGGTTTCCTTCCTTCAATAACCGGGCACATGGGTCCTGCCATATTTTCTGTGGCTTATGTTTCAGTTTTCCACAAATATCCATGTTTGGGGGCTTGGGGCGCTAAGAAATAAACCATCGAGAGAGCATGACCGTGTTGAGTCGGCTGTGAGGATTCCTGCATGCTTGCCTGTTGTTGAGTGACTCAGTAATTCAGTTTTTTCGACGGAGAGCTCTTACTTACAGTCAATTTAGAAATGCAAAGAATTCTCAGGAAATAAAGCAATTGATCTTGATTTGCATCATCCTTGGGTCAATTAATATTGTTCATTTAACCTGCCACTAATCACAAGCAATAGAGTGAGCCTGTGCTATCTGTATCTCCCTGGCACAAAGTCTGATGAGACAGTCTTTCATTCTCTTTTCAATAGTGCATGTGCCAACTGGATTTCGTAGAACTATGTTTATTTACTTATAATTTTTTTAGAACTCCTCATTCAAGTGATTTCCTATACATAACTACCATTTCCCTTCTGGTTAAGCTTTCAGTTAAGAAATGAGCATCTTCTGTGTACCAAAATACCCCAGTGCATATAATAAATACAAATGTCCAATGGTACAAAACATGAGCTATACAGGTTTTCCAGGCCAAGAGTGTCTGTTAAGCCAACACATGATAATATAAAGGAAAGTATACTACAATAGGCTATTGTAACAACACTGTTCAGTCAGTCCATAGTTTCTCTGTTTTTACACAGCACAGACATTGTTTTTAAATTTATGCGTTTCACTTTAGTACCCATCTACTGGACACCATTTTCCCATTTGTACATGGTTTTGAATGCCACATGGTTGAAACAAAACCATTTTGTTTCTCTTTGGCTGACATGGAGAACAAATCTTTCAGTGTACACTGACGGGCACATATTTTTGATGTATAGCCTACTACGCACAATGCATATCAAGGACAACGAATAAAGGTGGCTGGCTGTTGTGGGGTTAAAGTGGCTGTTGATAGGGGCATTGTGGGTAGAGGTATGTGTGACATGTTACGTGTTCACATTCCATTGTATGGTCTAATCTTTCAGCAGTAAGAGTTAAACAGGAGGGGGTTGGTTTTCTGTACTGAGGCCTCCATGACACACATGTACCTATCTCCCTACAGCACTTCTAGGGACTCACACAGCCAATATGGGCCACTGAATTCCTGTCAGTGATAAAGAAGCAAAGGCACTTTTGAAAAAAATTGAAAGAAGGGATGTTGCAGAAGATGAAATAGAGTATCAGCTTAGTGAACTTACCATAATAAAAACAACTATACATATAATAAAAATGCCCAAATTCTGCATATAACTATGGGACTTCAGTAACCATATACAGTATATAATCCTGGAGATGTAAATGACATTGTTATTGCCATAAGAGTACTAATTTAAGTGAGGCTATTGCAGTTAAGTTCTGACATATCTGTGTAAGAAAAGTGTGGTGACTGAATTCAGCACTAGCCTTTGGTGTAACGCATGTATTTTAGACTAGAAGGACAAGGAAGTGGTGTTCCTTTTCCTGTCAGAAGTCAGTTCACTTGTTTTGAATCTAATGCCACTACTTGGGTTGGCTAATAAACATGATTTAGGCGCATATTTGCTCAGCAAGTTATCAGTCTTTGGAATCAAGCCTAGACCTACACGGAAATGCCGTGGGGTTAGCACCCAGAACTGCTTACATAGATAAAAGTAGCTTCACAGTGAGCCCAGAGATACTGAAATACATGAGGAAAGAGGTGTTGCAAAACAACATAAATAATTCATTCAGAAATAATCAAGACACTGAGGATATCAAAGACCAGAGGTTCTCATTGTTTGCACTCTGCAGTATTCAGCCAAAGTAAAACTATTTCAGCATAAATTTTGAAGTTCTACGGGTGCTTCACCTGTAATTCAGAGCATAACATCAGTCACTACTGCTGTGGAAAGGCAAAACCACACCAAATATCAAAGTAGGGCCTGCTTATGCTTTATGGTCAGAAAGGATTTTATTTCCTGTTACATGGTCCATTAAACTGATATGGCGTTATGACAATAAAGCAATAAAACACTTTGTAAATGAGACATCCAAACACAAGATGAGAAAAGATGTTTGATGTTCATAGAAAGGGATATGCTAGTTTCATTGCATTAAGAAATCTAAAGTGGATTGGTTTTGAGGGATTTGCTTGCTAGAAGCTATTTTATATCTCAGTGCTAGCTATATAATATTGTTGTGAGTTGCCCCATTATAATTCATGATTGGCCTATGTTAATGCTTCCTTTGAGATGTGCACACAAATCACCCATATTTATACAGTATATATTTCTATATATATATATAAATTGGTGTGTCTAGGGAGGGTTTGGTTCAATTTTACAGAGCAGGGATTGAGAGTATCCTAAATTTATGGCTTTATTGTATCTTATGGTACTACTATGCAAGCACACCTAGACAAATTCCCATCAACTGTGTTGACATGGCAATGAATTATGAATTGAATTAATGAGAAAGCAAATTACAGTCAGTAGGTTTTCTAAATGAAGAAGAATGGAGGGTGTTATGGTGCCCGATAGTCAAGTAAAAGAAATAAAAAAAAATTATTTTCAGTATTCTATGGACAGATTAATGTTGCTGTTCGTATTATTTGTGTAAATTCGGACGGCATGTAATTCATCAATATTCCCAGAGAAGAGAAAACATCATCAGTGTCTTTGTAATGATTAAAATAAACATGGATACTCAGGTGTAAACCTGGCTACCATGCTTGTTACCTTGTACTGCTTGAACAGCCTATCCTGGAAAATAAAAGCATTACTGTTCAGCACCCATTCCGTGGAATCCAAAAAAACCTGTGGTCACCTTCCCTATCAGACAAATAAAAGTTCAGATATGGGTTAGAAAATGGCACTGGATGCTGGATTCAGGATTCAGGTTGGGGGTACTGTCATCAGTATTCGTTCCCTGAAAGTACCATGCCTTTAAGTGCAGGTTTCCATAGAAAGTGTCAATCAAATCAATCTGTCTCAAAATGATGAGAGATAGGGGCATATGATCTGGACACTTTAGAACAGTAGCTTTATGTGATATGGTGACGTATATTAAAACAAAACTCTCAACCACATGCAATTAATTATTGTACTGACTTGTTATTCCACTCTTAGGCTAATGTCAAGGCTTTGCGAAAGGCGTAAAAATAACATAAATCTATAAAAAGTAGCTTGAGTCCTCCATACCATAAGTAATTAAAAGACAACCACTCCTAATATAGAATTAGCACAACTGTTAACTTTTTCAAAAAGGGCAGTGCAATTTCAGAGTAAAATTAAAACACATCAATTTATCTTTAAAGAAGCATTTGAAGGTACAGAGCTAAAAATGACTGGAAAAAAGATAACACATTTTAACAGCACCAAGCAATACAATGCACAAGAAGGGCAAACAATCACACCGTGGAACTTATTGCAACGTGTCAAGAGTCAAGACTCATTCAAAATAAGCAGTTATTGCAGCCATTGCCTAACCTTGCATTAGGTTCCTTTAAAAATGTTATTTGCATTAAACTGTGACCTCTTATCTGTTCTTCTCATGATATCTTTCTTATGATAACATGATATGACTTGGACTCTCAGATGTTGAAAGCCAAGGTGTACGGCAGGTTTCCTCAGTTAAAAAAAAGACTGAGACTGAAGCCTGAAGCAGGTCAAAGTTTTGATTGGAAATGAAATCTGAAACATAAAGTGCATCAGAATATTCTGCTTGAAAATGTTTTTATCACAGACAATATATTGAAGTTATATATTCAATTGCTCACAAACTCAAATCCAAAATGCCTCACAACCCCCACCCTCTTCGAAAAGGTCATTTTGACCCCAGGTTAACCCAGTGTCGCTGCTTTTCTTCAAGTTTCTCCTCCAAGCACTTGATAAGTACAGGATCTACTTTGGGGTCAAACTTGTTGGCGAACCAATGTCCATAATTGAGAAGCCAGCGCAGTTCTGCAGCCCCAAAGATGCACACGCTACGCAGGTGAGTGCCCGTGCAGGACGGGTACAGGGACCCCTCCAGGTAGTTCCACTTCACCAGCCGAGTCTTGCTCATCAGGTCCGTGATATCGGGCGTGGACCGGGGGACCCCCCCAGGCACCCCTGGCACCCGTACCAGAGAGGCCCAAAAGTGCTCGTCCGGGGAGTACGTGTCCGCAGACCAAGACAGGAAGTCGTCCGCCAACCGGCTTTCGGAGACGTAGCTCACAAACTCGCGCGCCAGGACAAAGTAGGCGCTTCCGATAAACATCTCGATGCCGTGTGGGGGAGGGTCTTTGGCCTGAGTGGTCTTGACGGGCAGTTTCTGGTACTCAAAAGGCGCGTCCTTCACCACGTGCCGGAAGGCGAATCGCTGTTTCTTGAGCTCGCTGGGGCGGCTGGACTCCAGCATGTTGGCGCCCTTTAGCCTCTTCAGCTCCGACATCAGCTCAAAGTTGGACCTGAGGGGGAAGTCCTGGCCGCACAGGTTGATAACGTACTTCCACTTGACCGGGGACTTGAGGAGGTCCGACAGGCAGTTAAGGTCGGCCTTGAGTCTCGTGACGTGGGCATATTGCACCGACTCCAGCTTGGACGCCACAAAGACGTTGGGGAAACACTTGGACAGGTTCTCCATAGCGGCTATGAAGTTCTTGGAAGATTTTTGGTCATAGTGAATGCAGTAAATGTTGTGAGGCACATAGATCGCCCGTAACATCCGTTCCACCATATAGGCGTCCTTATGCACAACCAATGAATAGGCAAGTGGAAACTGCCGCTCCTCGCTCGATACCGAGATATCCACATATCCCCTCCAAACTATGTACCTCTGACAGTCTGAAGTTATAGATGCAATATTCTCATCTTCCAAAGTAACGACTTCTTTTCGCCTTATTTCTAAAGACTTCCCAATCTCAACTGGATTTAGTTCATAAATAGCAGTGCAATCGATGTCCTTATGTGCTTGATTTCTAAAAGCACCAGCAGAAATTCCATAGGGCTCAATGAAAAAGCTGTTCTTCACAGTCACTTTTATGTAGACAAGCTTCAACAGACACACAATGAGTAGTGACAGGGAGATCAAGTAGCACCTGTACTGCAGTTTTTGTAGATAGGTACATCTTATTTTCATTCTGTAGAGTATAAAAAAAACATGTTAAATAAAGTGTTATATAGGTAATAATGGAATGCATAGAAAGGCAATAATAGCAGCACATTATAAACTCTGACTGGGTTAGCAACTGTCACACAGCACACAGAAATGTGGTCAGGAATTTAAATCTGAATCTTCAGTCAAAATTGACGAATTTTGCTTTTCTGTTTTGCAAAGTTGGTACTAACATGTTAAAGTGGTTCTGGCACCACGGTGAGAAAGTATACTGGATTTAATATCTAAACCTTAAGCCAGATATTTCTCAAGGGACATACACAAGACATTAAACATTTGATTTAATCGGTCTGACCTCAAACTCTGTGTGATCCACAAAGTGTATCATGATTGATATTTTATTTCTTAACATTAACAGGTTCAAAAGCTGTTTTTATAGAAATCCCAAGCATATGCAAAATGTATTCAAGAGCTGTAGTTTTCAGTTTATTTCATGTGCTTTGTTTCAGCTTGTCATTGAGGTAAACTAGCCCCTTTAATGCATTTTTCATTTCTCACTCTTAAGTATTTAATCTTTTAAAATGGATAATTCCACAATACTTACCTTGCACAATAACAACTATGTTGATATTCTTCCTTCTGCCATTAAAAGTTTTCTCATTCTCACAGGACATACTGAAAAACAGTTACAAGATAGGCTACTCTGAATGAAAATAGCTGTACAATTACAACTCAAACAAAGAGGTATTAAGATAAGTCTCTAAAAGGTAGACTATAGGTCAACTACAGTCAATTATTATGACAAGACAGAGAAAAAATGACTTCAAGTTAATAATCAGCATTTTCATTACGAGATCATTATGAATATGTATTTGATGACAGTAACGTAGGCTATAGCCTACAGACGCTTTTGATCTAGCTGACCTACAGCACATCCCTCAAACGTCAAACCGAGTATTACCAACCTTTCTTTCACTTTTGCGAAATGGAACATATTAATTACTATTGTGCAGAATGACGATCGCAAAATGCTACAGTGTACATAGAAACGTTTGATTGCATACACCTTTTATGTGTTTATTGGATTTTACTTCATCTTGGAAATCGAACAAGCTTGTTTATGGGGAACACTGGCAAATAAAACCGTCCGAAATAGAAATAGCTTGAAAACACGGATATTACTCCACAATACCTACAACCGAACAGAGTTATTTATGTTTCAATATTCTAACCTATTCCTTTGATATAAATATGTATGAAAACTACCTAAGTTCACTTTTTTTCCACCTCCACGATGGTCCTCTAATATCCCGTTAGTAAAATGTAGCATGCGGAGCACAAGTTTCACCGAAAATGAACACACCGTAGGCAACTTACTTCCATGATGATCACGGGTCTTCATGCAGGTCTGACAACTTGGAATGGTAATGAGTTTTATGATTGCTGGTTTACGTTTCGCTGGGGCTAAGAGGAAGGGGGACGAGAAGTAGGTGTGGCAAACCATGCAATGCCAGCAAGCGTGAGAAATGCAGGCGGCTGACTGCCAGTGTGCGTCGGACATGAACAAACATCTATGCTGAGATGAACTTACATTATGTTTGACACAGAAAAAAAATGTGTGAATATATTATGCAGCCCAGACAGAGAGACATGTTTCTTGTTTTGGCTCTGTATTTGAAATTGGATTTTAAATTAAATAAATACGAGGTCAAAGTACAGACTGGTAACTTTAAGCCAGGGTTCTATACATATAAATCCATACATGGTTCATCCCCCTACTTACTTTAAATGACTATTAGTAGGGCATGGAATTGAAATGTGGCCACCCATTAACCACAACTGCAGCGTTCTGTTTGAACCTGATCAAAAATGTTGGCTACATTACAAAATGCAATGTTAAATTACTTTAAAATAAAAAATAAAATAAAAACATAAAATGTGTTTGATATGAGTTTTTATTTTTTGTTATTTTGTCCCACTGTGACCAATAATCAGAATGAAGTGCAAAGGAAAACAAATCCTCATATGACCCCTTTAAATGTTTTTATGTGGAGTGCATTTGGTTACACCCATTCAAGAAAATACTCCGGTGACTTAACTAAAATAAATTTTATTTCTATGGTTAAAAACAAGTACGACTGAAACAGTAAGTCAATACACAACAAAACAAATTTCAGCATTGCTGAAATTATACATACCAATAAATATACAGCTAAACATCACAAAAATATTATGAACTTAAATTGCCCAGTCTTCACTTTGTGAAAAGACGTCCCAGTAACGATCCATCAAGTGGCTGGGCATAAACTCGTCATTGCTGATTAAAATAATCCTGTTGATTTCCATGAAGTTGCTGACAGAGGTCTTTGCGGCTTCCTCTGTGGAAACAAACAGGGACAATGAGAGGCTGCTCGAAAAACGTGAAGCTTTCCCTCTGTTCAAACACCACCCCTGCACGACACTAGCCTCCACTCAGGGGGGAACCATTAAAAATTCAAAAGCCAGACAGCAGTGGAAGCTCTGGAAGGCAGACCTTTCCTCCGCCCGCCCCCCCCCGCCCAAAAAAAAGAGAAATCCCCTATAATACAGGGCTTCAAACTTGAAACCCCTCATAGTGCATAACGGACGGAACTGAAGCCCCCACCCACAGCCAGAGCACATGTACGATATTTTCCATAACATATAAATAACCAAAATAGCCGTTTGTGCATTAAGTCAGACGTGTAATTCATAATCAGCCTTCTAAGGACATACCTGTGTGGTGAGTCACCACAGGTGTGAAATCAGGAAAGAAGGCTTGTGTTGCTAAGGAATCCTTCGCTGCCAGGTCAGAACTCTCTGCATACATCACCGGTGACTTTGATCTGTAAGTCACCTGTAAAAAGTAGGACATAATATCGCTCAAGTCAAACTTCATTTCAATTGAGTACATATCTGAGTGCCTTGAGAACTTCACTACTTCAGCAAGGATCTCTCCTGGTCTTCCAAGCACAGGCATGCTCCACAAATATTTACCTACTAAATAAAGGCTCCATAGCTCACTAAGTACCGGGGTGATCCATCCCACATAATTGGAAGAGGAGGAAAGTTTGAGTGAAATTAAAAATATGGGAGGCAGTGGTACCACTGACACACTGGCACCAGTGCAGCATTCCAGAGTAATGATTGGAAGCCTCCTGTGTTATAATAAGAGAAATTAACAATGTCCCTTTTCTTAACTGTATAATGGATTACATGGAGCTTCTCACGAAAAGTTCAAAAACATCAAATATAAATTAACTATTACCATGTTAATATCAATTTAAAGTATCCAATAAATGTAGTTGACATAATACATAGACATAACAGATAAAATCATTATTTATTTTTAATATGCATTAACAAAATGCATTATTTTGAATACATTTCAAATAAAAGCTATTACTGAGAAAGAAGTGTGTTATTTATTTTTTGGGGGGGTGTTTGTGAAAGGTACATTGAGGTAAATTGTGATTCTCCATGTCTTACAGAAGGTGCAAACACTTTGACATTTCTGCTGGTAAAAACTCGACAATACTGTTTAGAAACCTGAGATTTGCCCATTGACTTGGGTTGGGTAACAATCTTTCCACCTTTAAAATGGCCCATCTGTCTTATTGCTCACACAAAGCTACTACTTGTCCATATTACATTTTCTGACTAAACATGCCAAAAAGGTAGGCCTATAGCTTTTTACCTTCAGTGTCTGCTGTAGAGCTTGGTCTCCAGGCTTGATAACTCCACGCTGAATAAGGTCGATCAACTGTCTGTTTCTGACTGCCGTGTCTCCATGCTGTGGAAGGGTCTTACAAGCAGCTGCCTCAAATGCACTCTTCTGATCTTCAGGACTCAAAGCTGCTCCAGAAGAGGTCTTATCAGGGACAGGATAACCGGGAGCTGAATTCCTACCCTTCGTGGAATGCGTTTCACTGGAGTTTCGCTGACCTTGTGCGATTACTCGCACTTCATGAGGAAAGCCTCTACCCTGTAAATCATCTGCGGTTCCAGCACCAGATTTCTTCGTACGTACAAGTGTCTTGTTCACACCGAGTGCATTCTGTTGGGCTGTGATCCAACCCGGTGGCTGAGACAAGTATACAGTTTGGTAAAGAGTGGAGGAAGAAGGCACTGGGGTGACGTTGGGTCTGGTTGGATGCGTCTGTGAGGTGTGGTGCTCAACCGTGAAGCTTGATGGGGCAATGCTTGCGTTATTGTTGGCGACCTCGAGGAAAGCCATCTGGGAGCTGCAGTCCACAGCGTTTTCACCTGTGACCTCTGACCTGTGCTCATCACCTCTTGAGCCAGCAGCTGGTTGAGATGAGGAGGGCAGTGTAGACTGGTGTGCAGAGATCTTAGCCTGCTCCAGTCCTCTTCCAGGCCTTCCGGTTTCCAGGTGAAGTGCATTATCTGTACGAGGCATGGCAACCTCTGCGTCTCCCAGGCCATCAACCTCGGCCTCAGATTCCACTGAATCAGTGTCTGAGCTAATGTGAGTGGAATCGCTAGAGTGGTGCAGGACGCCTGCATCTCCGGGACTAGAAACGGACAGGGAATGGGGAGGTTCCTCAGAGACTCCTCCATGACAGCTCAAAGGGGCCTCCTGTTCTGGTGTTCCTCTGTAGGGCCCCGTGTTACGTCCCCAGGGAGCGCCGGCTCCAGGTTTTGGGCCCTGTGTCGAGGGCTGCCCTCCTAGCAGCCGACAGCTCTGTGCCTGAACACTAAGTTTGAGGGCGTTCTGCTTCTGAAGAATGCTCAGGAGGCATTTCTGTCTTGAGGCTAAGGACATGAGCTGTTCCCTCAGAAGGCCCTGTTTGAATGAATCAGATGCCATCCTGCAATACAAAAAATTTAAACGGACTTATCCCCCACGGGTAGCTGTGGACTTTTGAATAAAAGGTGGGCTGTGGCATTGAGAATATGCTGAACGGAATTTATAAAATCCTCATACCTGTACTTTCTGGTGAGCTCACGGTTTTCTGCTTTGTGTTTGTTTAACACGCTATTCAGGACTTCCTGGATTTGAGAAAATGCTTCTGAAAATTTACCTGTCAGGACACACACTGTTACCCTAGGCACAGTAAATATATCTTTCATTTCTAGCCACAGAAAATTCACATCAATATCTCAAGTCACCTATATCTTCTGGGCTTGAAAATTCCCAGGTTGACATCTCCTTTTGCTTCTTTTCCACGCTCTCTAAAGTTGTGATGGTGGATTCCAGCTAATACAAGAATATAAACAAATAATGGGTAACAAAGACAGTATGTCGTTTCCTTGAGGCCAAACAATCATGAAAAATTTACCACATACTTTTTTAAAATGCTGCGATTGTATGAGTCCATCATATTTGTCATTCAACTGAATTCATTCAATAGTCATTCTGGCACAAGGTGACGGTGATACGTTGCTTGTATTAATTATGTAAGTGCTGGACCCACAGAATATGAACAGTACTTTACCGTGCTTACTTCACTGCAGCCATGACTTTCTTTAGAGGGCCGAGTTCCACTCCCACTGCGATCGCTCTCACAGTAAAGGGAAGGGGCTGATGGTTTTCTTTTCTCTACTGCTTTCATGGGTAGATAACATGTCATACAGAATGCGCTACAGCCAAACCAGTGCCAGACAGACAGGCATTCGACCAACTACAGCTATGATGCTGTACACCAAAATAAATTTTTATTCAGATCAAATGTATCAGACCAAAAAAGCATTCATTGTAATGTAATGTTACAGTTTTGCTCTTCTGTGTGATTGATACCTGGGGGGGGTTTGGAAAAGCCTTCACGTGGTGATACAAAAGGTCCACGGAATGTTGAAAGCAACTCTTTGATGCATTCCGCACATTCCAAATCCAAGGGGCTCTTCCCAAAGACGTTTTGGTCATTAGGGTTTGAACCGTACTGAAGGAGGAGCTTGACAGTCTGTTTAAAAATATAAGAGGTTTTTATTGTTGTTGAGAAAACAGTCCAACTCATTCAAACATCTGGACAGAAAAAATGACATGGAATAATAGCACCTCACATCCATTTATGAAGTTACAAGTAATCAACGTTTAAAGACAAAGTTTCAACTACCTTACCAAACAATGAATGTCACAGACATAGACTAGCTAGTCACAAAAGAGATGAATGATAGAAGACACCATACCATAGCTCGTCTCTCCCCAGGTAATCCCAAGAATGAGCCAAGAATAAAGTTCAAAAATCAACAAAAGACAAAAAAACAACAGGGACAAAATGTACAATGCCTGACCTAGATGCAATGCTCAGATGCCCCAGATGCCAACTGCCAAAAGTAAAGAGAGGCCCACATTTTACAGTGCTGTGAAAAAGTATTTGATCCCCTCCTGATTTCCTCTATTATTGCATATCTGTCACACAAAATGGTTGCAGATCATTAGACAAAATGTAATATTAGTCAAAGAGAAACTGAGTAAAGGCAGAAGACATTCTAAAATGATTTAATTTATTTAATTAAAAAATACATAAGCATAAGCATACATAACTCCCAAATCACCCATATGAAAACGTAACTTCCTCCTTAGTTACTCAATCAACCTATGAACCAAATTTAATTGATAATTAGATTCAGCTGAGGGCACACAACCAGGCTTCACTGCAGCCAGCCCTGTTGAATCTAAACCCCACTCATACTCAACCTTACCATCCTAGTGAAGTAGTCACCGCAAAGTTTCTATGAGCACACTAAGCCACGATCAAAGTTCCAGAACAGATGAGAAAAAAGTTGAAATACGTCAGCCTGGAAAGAGTTACAAAGCCATTGCGAGTCACTGGAAAACCACTTGGAACAGTGGTGAAGCTTCCCAGGAAAGGGCAATTACACATCTGAATGGGTGAAAAGAAACAAAATAAAAATTTTGGACAGGCCTAGTCAAAGCCCTGACTTGAACCCAATAGAGATGCTGTGGCATGAACTGAAAAGAGCAGTACATGCTCGAAAGCCTACCAACCTGTCTGAATCCCAGATTCAGCAGAATTTGTCTGAATAAAATACATTTACATTTATTGGTGCTGCCATCATACCAGGCAGGGAATTTTGTGTCCCATCAGATTGCTTTGCATAGAGATTTAAAACCGTGGTGAGATATTCTGTCACATATACAACTATAAATTACATTTGTACATCTGTCAGCCCAGCAGGATCTAGTATTAATCCCAGTCATGGCATGTACACACAAACACAGCCACACACGCACCGTTTGCCAGGAAACACGTGGTACAGCGCACACGCACTTTTTCCACATCGCAAATGACCACCCAGGCGCTGCATTCTTTCTTTCGGTTCATAAAGCCAGACGGGCTCACATGCGAACACATGAAGAGCAGTGAGGCTTTCTGAAGTTGCTCGTCTGGTGCAAAAGGGGAGCCTCTGTGTGAAAGTGTACCTCATAGTGGTTTGAGGTGACAGCGTCATGCAGAGGTGTGAGTCCCTCTAGGCCTCGGCTGTTGATGTCGGCCCCCGAGAGCAGCAGCTCCTCCACCACAGCCACGCGTCCCAGGGCGCTGGCTTCGTGCAGAGCTGTCCATCCTGCCAAAAATGCATTCATTTAAAAAACAATATAAGACAGC
Source organism: Anguilla rostrata (assembly GCF_018555375.3). NCBI lineage: Eukaryota > Metazoa > Chordata > Actinopteri > Anguilliformes > Anguillidae > Anguilla > Anguilla rostrata. Next base: position 36,553,424 of record NC_057942.1, on the reverse strand, counting down.
AGTCTGATTTTACATTAGTGGATACAATAGGACACAAATACAGTTTTTACATCTTAATTATAATTTATTATAATTATAAAAACCCTGACAACACAAATGCTGCATTGAATCCGTAGCCCAAGATATGAGCGTGAAGCTTTCGATCTGACATTAAGACTCCCCAACGTGGCTCTCTTCATGCTGAACAACAATGAATATCAGCAAACTGAAGCGTGCATAAAAGAAAATTTGTGTTGGTAACCTGCATAATCTGCTTGGTTGACATTTATCCCTGCCTCTATCAAGGCTCTGACAAGAGCAAGGTCCCCTCTCTTGGCAGCTAAATGAAGATGCGATTCTCCTCGGCTGTTTCTCTTGTTGATGTTTCGTACTGGTAACTTCAAGGCCTGTTGTGGTCCTGAATGGGGGGGGGGGTGGTGCAAGAGGCAGGACAGGAATTATGTTACAAAGTAGGAAATAACAACAAATCAGATATGGGATTAAATGTACATTTCCTCTGATAATATAGAATCAATTCTGTGCTTTTTATTATTAAATTAATTTAAGTGAAAAAGGTGCAAATTAGTGCACATTTTCTGCAAATACATTGGAGGGATGAGAGAAGTTTTTCAGTACCTCCACAAGATGTGGTAGCAGCACAAGCACTTGCACATACTACCTTGCTTCTTCCTGGATGCTTTTTTGATGAGGCATTGTGCTTGCTCTTCTGCTGAATCTCTTCGTCTTTTTTACAACTATTTTTAGTTTGGCTGATTTTGCTTTTTTGACTTTGTTGGCCAGAGAAATTGCTGAGGACATAGTCTTTGTTTTGGTGTTTTACATCTACACAGATTCCCACATTGCTTGTCTTATGGCCAGAATCCACTGTGCTGGCTGAGTTTAATTGTGCAGAAAAGGTGACGTTTCCCTTGCAGTTTCCAGTATTATTCTCTATGCTTGTTCCAAATGCATTTTCAAAGCTACGCTTTCCATTGTCCTTTACTTGACCCTTAGTGGAACCCAATGTTAGCTCTGGATGTAGACAGACATTTTCTAAAGCTGTACCAAAACTGTTGCGTTCCATGTAATTAGATTCTGAGATCATAGTGCAGTCGGAGTCATATGAGCTGTGCGTTTTGCCATCTATGACAGTAGCATCATTCATGGCAAGGTCAAAGCTTCCCCCCATATCGCAGGCTAGCTCCATGTCTTTAGAGTTACATGTGCTTAATGAATTAATTTGATTACTTTTGGGGCTTTCTTTACTACTTCTAGACTCCATTTTTTGCATATAACTTTCAGTGACTAATGTGTTTTCCATTTCCTGGATGGTTGAGGTCACTTGGGTTTCAGAACAACTAGAAGTGATGGATGCAGAGTCATACAGGAGTGTTCCCTTTAGAAGCTGCTCTCCACACTGTAAGCCGGGTCTTTCAGGAGATATTTTCAGGATTGCGTCTGTGTGCATCCCTCCCATCTCTTTTCCCTGGACATAATTTCCGGACAAATCTGTCTGGCTGCAATTCAACAACAAACATTCCTCTTCCATGAGTCTTCCTCTAGTCCTGTCAGCATTCTCAGAACTGAGAGTAGAATGTGCATTGCCATTGATCTCTGTCAATTCTGACACCTGCTCTACTGCATGCAAGTGTTCTGCAACAATATAGTTTTGTACAGATTTCTTCTGGTGCTCACTGGCCCTGTTTTGTGAGTCAGATAACTCTTTCATGTGACTGCTTGCTCCTGTCATTGGCACAGGTCCAGTCACCGTTCTTGACGTGAGTCTGTGCAGATTACTCTGATCTTCCTCCATACTGTACGTGAGACTGCAGTCTTTAACGTGTGAATCAGGAGGCCCTTGCTGCATCGAAATGTCTGAGGATACGGTCATACTCTCGGGATTGACGACTTTGCTTGATGTGCCGTGGTTAAGGTTTTCATTTACACTGGAGACAACACGCAGTCCGTCATCGCGATCCACACGCAGTCCACTGGGAGAAAACCCTTCGCTCTTACTAAGGTTTTCGAACAGCAAGGATGGAGTACTGCTGTCAGACTCGAGTGCCAGTGTTGGTTCCTCTACTGATGCACCTGACCGTGTTTCCTCCTGCCTATCACCCTCAGTGGAGAGACACTGTTGAACAACCATGTGTCTGAACACATCTGAATGAGGTGCGAGCAACGAAATGCTACATTCTTCCAAATTTTCTTCCGCACCACATCCACCTAGGCTGTGGTGAACAATCCCAGATTCACCAGACATGTTAGTTGAGAAGTCAGAATCTCTTAAAACCTCTGGTGCTTTGAATGGGAGGACATGTCTCTCACTTCCCACTGTAGAGTCACCACTGTTGTCCCTTTGAATATCGCAGAGATTCTGTATCAAATCACTTGTGTTGGTGTTTATTACTGGTTCTCCACTGATTCCTAGAATCAGGCCAAAAGTGGTTCCTTTAGATTTTGGTTTATCTGCCACAGGCAGAGCAGGCAGTATGCTCTGGGACACTGTATCATCCTGTAACTCAGGTTCACACCCCACTGTTTGGGGCCCCTTTGTCCTGGTTTTATTTTCAGCTTCCATGCTGCCCACTAAATCGGGGCTTCTGCTATTATGTAAATCACCCTGTTGTTCCTGGGTATTTTCAACACAACGCCGGTCTCCAGTTTTATCAAGGCAGGGAATCAAATTAGATTCTGGCATTTGCTTCACCAAATCATAATCAAGAAATCCATTTCTGATTTTGCTGAGCGAAAAACGACTATTGCAAATGTCTGCATCCGTCTGGACATCCTGTTGAGAACAATGGCATGCAGAAGCAGTCTTCCTGTCCTCTGATTTTGCCGGTTTACTCCTGTCCTGTTCTGTGCCACGCTCGTCTCGAAGTTCAGCAGATATTTCTCTGCTCCCTGCCTCACACAACACACCCCCGAGTGCAAGTAAATCTAAACGGCTGTCATTCCAGCCACTCCCGGCTCCAGTCCTTCTTCTTGTAATTCGGGCCACAGGGGATTGGCTCATTGTCCTCTGGGCCACAGAAGATTGGCTCACGGTCCTCTGAGCCACAGGGGATTGGCTCATTGTCCTCTGGGCCACAGGAGATTGGCTCATAGCCCTCTGGGGTCCAGGGGATTGGCTCACTGTCCTCTGGGCCACAGGAGATCGGCTCATAGCCCTCTGGGGTCCAGGGGATGGGCTCACTGTCCTCTGAGCCACAGGGGATTGGCTGATTGTCCTCTGGGCCACAGGGGATTGGCTCACTGTCCTCTGGGCCACAGGGGATTGGCTCACTGTCCTCTGAGCCACAGGGGATTGGCTGATTGTCCTCTGGGCCACAGGGGATTGGCTCACTGTCCTCTGGGCCACAGGGGATTGGCTCACTGTCCTCTGGGCCACAGGGGATTGGCTCATTATTCCCTGGGCTGCAGGGGTTCTGCTTCTGGTTCTTACAGCCTCAGCCGAGCTGTGCGAGGACTTAGCGGCACTTTCCTCCACCTGAAATGCAAAAACGTAAAGCTCTGCTGCTTTCAGCATGACCTCACACCTAATGAATATGCGCCAATTCTTTTTACCGGAAAGAGAGAACTTGTAATGTATAGTGACAAAATTGAAAATATCTTCATCCTATAAATAATGTAATGAACGTAAATACCACCTGGAACATGAAAGGGTTAAGTCACTCACTTTCTTTTGCATCTTGCAAGTGACTTGCTGCCTGTTACCGTCTTCTTGAACAGGGTTATGGTTGGACCTTCTTTGAGCTTAAAAAAAACCAAAAAACTTAAAGCTTTCTTAACATGGTTAAAGTGAGTCCTTCAGTCAACACAGACCCTTTTCTTACGGAGGAAATTATTCAGACCTGACACTGATATTCGCCTAGTCCTGGGTAAGTATCTTTCAATCATTTTTCTCAAGGAGCTGTCATCTGTCATGTCGAGGGCAGTCTTCCCCTGCTCGTTTTTCATTGTGGGATTAGCACCGCTGTCCAGAAGCAGCTGAGCAACCTGTAAAGGCATTAACTAAACTCACAACCGCTAAATGGCTACACGCAGACTATTAAACTATATGAGCTTCTCATTTCATTGTACAAGCGACTCGCTTACTGTGGTTGCAAGATATCTTTCTAAACAATAATAATAACATAAATCTATATAAACACCCAGCCACCCCCAATAGAAAGGAATTAAACAGTCATCTATTCCATTAAGTTAGAGGATTATGATCAAGAGAAAAGCACCTAATGGCGACCGCAGCCCATGGCTTTGTGTAGAAGAGTACCTGATGGTGACCGTAGCCTATGACAACGTGTACAGGCATACCCAATGGTAACTGTAGCCTATGGCATTGTGAGAGGTGTACCTGATGGTAACCGTAGCCTATGGCATTGTGAGAGGTGTACCTGATGGTAACCGTAGACTATGGCATCGTGAGACGTGTACCTGATGGTAACTGTAGCCTATGGCATCATGTAGAGGAGTGCCTGATGGTAACTGTAGCCTATGGCATCATGTAGAGGAGTGCCTGATGGTGACCATAGCCTATGGCATTGTGAGAGGTGTACCTGATGGTAACTGTAGCCTATGGCATTGTGAGAGGTGTACCTGATGGTAACTGTAGCCTATGGCATTGTGAGAGGTGTACCTGATGGTGACCGTAGCCTATGGCATTTGCAAGGTGGTCCTGATGAGTAACGTCAGCCTAGACTGGCATTGTGAGAGGTGTACCTGATGGTGACCGTAGCCTATGGCGTCATGCAAAGGAGTGGTTCCTTTGTCCCCTATGCAGTTGACCACAGCTCCAGCCTCCAGCAGAGCTGCTGCTATTTCATAGCAGTCTCCGATCGCTGCCTCATGCAGGGGGGTCCAACCTGAAAACCGCGCCAGTCCCTCAGCGTGCATCGTATTACCAATCATCAGCCATTATTCTGCGTGACCGTTTGACTGGAGAGTGCCGCGGTGCTACCTGCGTACTCGTCTCTGTTTGACCGGAGAGTGCCGCGGTGCTACCTGCGTAATCGGCTCCGTTCACGTCCACGTCCAGCTGCAGCATGGCCCTCATCAGCCTCACGTCTCCGTCCATTGCCGCTCGGTGCAGCAGTGTCTCTCCCTGCAGGTTCCTCCGGTTGATGGCGCTGAGAGGCGGGCCCTTTCCGCCTCTGGACCGCAGCGCTGCTTTCTTTTTACCTGCAAAAACATGATGTCAAGTTAGACCTCTCTCAGTACACCCATTTGTGCATTTCATGAAGTTCCAGAAGACGTGAAATCCCATTGCCGTTTCGGTGTGGGAATATCAACAGCATCATCGATGTACCTGACGAAGACCTTTGAGGTCGAAACGTTGTACTATTAAATCACTTTTGGAGCAGGAAAAACAGCGTGCGGATATACTCTCTCTTCTTACTATTTTTTTATCCTGCGCCTGTTGGAATATTTCGGATGTGCGTGCATTCCCCCGGACAATATCAACAGCATTTACATGTTTATAAACAAAGTGATTCAGCTTGAAGGTGGTCTTTGGAAGCATATTGCATTCATTCTGAATAACATTTTTTGACAGTTACTAACCAACACTGCTGAAAAATCACTGAAAGCACTATCAGGGAAATTGCAAAAAACAGGGAAAGTCATGGAACTGCCAAAAAATTACAGAATTCACGAAATCCGCGACACTTACAATTTCTTTTGAACAGCACACAATTGTTTAATTTTGTGATGGCCATACATTTCCTTGTATGAGGGGATGATGGCACTTAAAAGGAAAATGGTGCTGGGCTAGTCAAATGTTACCTACCTAATGACTAACAATGAAAGTAAAAATAGGGAGTTTCCCCTTATAATCATTGCTAAACTGGTGGGGTGGTAGAGCCGTTTACATTCCTTGGGGCTGCCCTTTCTACCACTTAATAGAAGCACGCAAAGGGCACTGCAGTCATTAAAAATGCTCCACAGGTTTGTAGAGACAGGCTGTTGTTGAAAATTTTCTCACCTTTAACACTGCTGTACACTGCGGAAATACCACACACCACAATAGCACACGTTCAAAGAGAGAATAAGGAAGCTGCCAACATCCCCCAGCAATACACTTTCTCTCCTTTTTATATCTTAGATACATCAGCGTCAAAGTAAATCCACTGCATGTCCAATGTCCAGTCAGACCCAGCAAATCAATTTTATCCCCCCTCCCAAACTACAAGGTCTCAGAAAACCAGCATTAAAGATTTTCAGAACAGCATGTATGTGCCCCTACCCATCAGTGCTCTTCAGCCCGATTAGCAGCATGGTCCTTGAATGGGATCACGATCATGCTAGCGACCTGCAACTGTGACCAGGGAGGGTGCACAATTGCCAACTGCAAATGTACCTAAAGCACTACTACACAGCCACCAGACTATAGACTTTTCAAAGCCTGCATGGCTCATTTGTGAGGACGGAGAGGTTTGGAATCACTCTGTTGGTCAAGACTGGAAAAACTGGCGAATATGAAAATAATATATGAGATCTGTCGTGTGAGGCAGAGAATAAAACACAAAGTAAAATTACTCTTTGGAGTCCTGCTGCACTTTTCAGATTCAGCTTGTGCGCCATGGTTTGTTTCTTGTTTCCGCTTTCTCTGATTGCTACTGTGGTTCCCAGACACTGCAAGCTCACATTCAGGGGATGCCTTCCTCTTCCTGAAAGGAAGACAGTGTTTAAAAGCAAAATATTCCAGTTATTATTCACACCGCATAATGATCGTTTCTGTCACAGATTATTTCTGAGCATCATTATTATGGCGAGAAGGGTACTTTGAGGTCAATCAGTAAATAACATTACCATAATAGTAGGCCGGTTGATTAGGTTATTTAAATTAACGTTCATCACTTTGCATGATGTGACCTTCATCGTGAAGCACAAAGAGGACGAGGGCGTGTACGTGGCAGTCAGCTGGAGGAACTTTAATTCACGGGGGGAAAAAGCCACTGAGAATCTCACACGAGAGACGCACCTTTTAGTCTCCAGTTCCATGTTCCTGGAAAGAGGGCGGAGTCTTCGGGCGCTCTGCCTGGACACGGGCTCCGCCCTTCTGGAAACACCGCCGCCGTTTCTCCGTGCGCGGCCACGGGCTGCGGAGCGTAAAAAGCTCGTTATCTCTGCGCGGAACGCCCTTCTGTGGCGCGTCTCACATTATTCACATATCTCAGCGTTGGCCAGCAAGGATAAACCGACATTTACGTTAACCCCGTAAATGTCTTTTTTATTCACTCAGAAATCCCATGCAGGGACCGCTGTTCTGAGATGTGTGTCACCATTGACTCGATGCACGCGGAGATTTCCCCCCCTCGTGCACTCGGGTGGCATAATAAGCGCTGTGTTTTTCCACAGAATACCAGGGGATTTGGTCTGAATTTGCACACTTTCCACATACACTGAGGCATTCAGGACTCAGGAACATTACTTTATTCAATACATTTCTGTCCGACTCACTTATTTAAGCGGATAGTGCTGTTTACTGAGCAATGTGAAACACGTAAAGTGTAAGGCCCGAATTCCCTATTCTGTTTGTTAGGATACGAGGCAACTGCACCTCCTCCCCCACTGAAAGGAAAAGATAACATCCTGACACTGCATCGTACAGTAAATAAAGATTGCAGAAACGATTGCAAAATTCACAAGCCTCTATCAGGGCTTCCTGTATATTCAAACCCAAAGCCACCCAAAACCACACGTCTTGTAGACATCTCAGCAGTTAATCGCCCAATGAAAGCTGCCTTTAAGACAGATGCAATGCTGCCTTCAGCACCTCATCATTTAATTTGAAGAGGTTAAAGAGCTGACATTCATGTACTGTAAATCACACTGACTTTTCCCAAGCTTACTCTACAGATGCCAAATTACAGCAGAAAAAAATTTAAAAAACTTAAAGAAATCGACAGAAAGTAAGTATAGGTGTACATATTCATTCGCTGAAATCTTTTTAAAAATGCATGTAGTTTTATATACCACATGCAGTAACACTGCATATGCTCCAATGAAAGGTCGCGCTTATGTTTGCGTTGGCAGAAAGACGTGTTTTAATAAAGACCCGCCACATCATACCTAGGCCAACATGTGGCCTCCTCAGAGACTGTCCTGTGTGCATAAATATCTCAGATAACATTTGACCTGGCACATACCACACACACGTGTGTGTATGTATGTGCATACACACACACACACACACGCACATATATTTACATCTACACATGCATGTTAGTATAAGGATGGGAATTCATCAGTTAAAAGTCCATGTAAGTACTAAGATATATATGCTTTCTTTTTCTTCAGAGATTTGTGGTGTTATCGCTGCAGCTGGCAATGCAGCGCTTATATCTGTAAATGTGCTTTGATGGAATGCCACTGATGGCCTATGTTTGCACCGAGAACAGTACCAACATCACCTTTTACTTCCACAACAATGAAGTATTAATGCTGCAACGCACAAGCATGAAAACAAATTACTTAGAAATAATGTTACATGGACTGTGACCAAATTTTGAGCTTCACATCAGAAACGTAACTAAAACAGCTTCTTGCAGGAGTCAGGCCCCTCCAAGTGACGCTAAAACACTGGTCTTACAGAAGTGTGCCCCTTATCAGATCGCCAAAGGACAACAGTGAAGACAGGAAGTCAGCAGGGTTTGATAAAGAGATAGTGTGATGGCAGTTGCAAAACCTTCTGCTGGACCTGCATTATGTAAACTACATATATTTAAAAATTTAACATTATGACAGTAATAAACATTTATGTTTTCACCATTGTAGAAACACAACCGAAGTATAGAAAATGATTTGACTTTGGGCACCGCAGCACTGAATACTGTGAAGGAAGAAGTCCCTTTGAACAGGCCAGGTAAATCCCAAAGGAAACATGTCAGCTTTGGTCCACATGACCGACAAGTTCTTCGTACGCCCTGTCTGTAACGGATGAATGGAATCTGACCACCACGCGCGGTATGACTCTCTGTCTCCGCTTCGCACAAGCGTGCGCCTGCACTAAACGGAACAGTGCAGAGGTACGAAATTCAACAGCCAGCGCCGACGTACCAGGGCCCTAGGAAGGCGTTCCGGGAACCTTCTCTGCGCTATTCGTGCGCCAAAGCTCACGAGCTTTCATAAATCATAAATCATTCACGTAGATGCAAAACACGAGGACGCGCCGACTGGCTTATCCTCCTACGCATAGAGATAATGAGAGCGCTGTACACGTCACTCCACGAACCGCTGCTCGCTCTGATGCCTCAGACTGAAAACGCGAGCGCGCCGCGCCCACTGACCGCGAGAAAGCGCCGCTATGGAAACTAAAATCAGATTGCGGCACAGGTATGTGCCCAGGTGGGGCTGAAACCCCACACCTCGCCGGAGTCGGCTGCCTCTTTGGACGGGCTAAGTCTGGATTAGTCTCCTCTGTCCGCTGCCTGCTGACTAACCGCAAGCAGCTCTTCTCGAGTCATTCTCTAAGGGGATCGGCTCTGTGAAATGGCTGGAACAGCGCCATCTAGAGGTAATGTGGATGAATGGCGATCACTGTAATAATTCCCCTCCCAACATGTCAAGATTCTTCAACTGCAAGGTCGGGACACCTCTGATCCAATGATTCACACATACATCTAAACCTTTAACTCAAAAGTTTGAGCTGAGTACATAGCATAGCTCATCCTTAGCTTCTATATAGGTAATCATAATTGCATAATTAACCAGAAATAACTTATTAATTGGTCAGAAATAACCAACAAGGCTTTGATTTTTATGTAAATAGCTTCAGAGAACCCTTAACATAATCAGCAACATGAACATTTTTCAAAATAAATATTAGTTCCCGTTTTGGACCGCTCAATGCAGTGGTGTGACACCACGCTGCCCCCTGGTGTTCACATGCAGGTAAAGTTGTTTGTCACTTTCAAAAGAGACACCGAATTTACATTTCCCACACGGCTCAAAGCCAACCGACTGGGTACACAGTTAAATAACCAAAGCATGAAGAGTTTATTAAACATAACAGACTCCAAAAATATGGACGGGATAGGCGGTGACCCAAAGTTTATGTCAGTTTACTTTTGGTGTTCATTTAATATTGCTTTCTTTAAAGATAAATACTGTACTTGCCTGAGCGGGTGTGGGTGGGCCTCTGTTCAGTTTTCCTTCGTCCCATTGGCTGCGGAGGAGACTGACAGGACATCCTGTCCTGCTGCGTGAAATCCTCCGCTACAGCAGGCTGAGACGCACAACATCCACTCCTGCTGCACAATATGCACATTTACAATGGGCCTCATTCACAAAACATGTATAAGATCACATGTGACTGTAAACTGTGTGTAAGAACGTTTCCAAGAAAATGCATTCATCATTTTTTCCTTATCTGTATTTGTGTTCATGGCTGTTTCCTTATGCCAATCACATGAACAGGATTGTGCTACGGTTTTTAACTTAGGACCACATGTGCTCACAGGGTTGTTGATTACCCTGACAACCCCTCGACCCATATCAGCCCCTCCCTTTGTCGAAAAAAAGCCAGCTATGGACTGTGTCTGGCTTTGGCTCAGACTCTCATATGTGAGTGAACTGGATATGAGAATTTGAATGTATCTGGTTTGGATTGTGTGTCCCGGTCTGGTTGTTCCTACGACCTCTCGACATGATGACTCTGTGTGAGAATTGAAATGTACTGGTGTGGATGTGTGTTCAGTGTCTGGCTTTGGCTCAGACTCTCATATGTGAGTGAACTGTGGATGTGAGAATGTGAATGTACCTGGTTTGGGCTGTGTGTTTAGTGTTGGGCTTTGGCTCAGACTCTGGTTTGTGGCCCAGTTTTCCCTCCCTCTGTTTCACACGGGTCCTCGCTGATGGGACCCTGCTCGGGGTCTCCTTCTCAGAGAAGCTTCTAGAAGGCAGGCTTGGCCCGGGCTCTGTATTCCCAGCCCGAGCTGGCCCCTCTCTCCTGCTCCCTCCTTTCCCCCGCGAGCCGCGAAGCGTCGTGCACCCCCCCGCCCCCCCTCCTCTGCCAGGCTCCTCCCGCGATGCCACGGGGACGTGGCGGGAAGGGAGGGGGCGTCTCGGACGGGGGGTTCCTGAGGACGGTTCGCAGACACGGGGACGCGACTGAGGCCGATCAGAGGCTGCACCGGCCCTGATGCCACTCCTGCATCTCTGTGCTCCCGGTGTTACCATGACCACCACATCAGGGCTTACATGCTTCCCCACAGCCGATGGATGCTGTTTAAATACACACAAACACACACGCACCTGGCACAAAGTCCAAAAGCTATGGCTTACGTATCATCTCAGGACAATAAAAGAGATGATTGACTGTCATAATAACACTCATAATAATAGCCACACAGAGTGCTGTGAAATGATTGTGATCAATTTTCTCTTCGTCTACTAGAATAGGTAATTATACCATATTACAATAAATTATTAGTCTGCAGCACTGTTGTATTAAAAGTGTAGCTGCACTCTGAGCTCACCAGTTCATCTGATTCTGCTTTGCCCTTCCGTCCGTTCCTGACACCTTTGTTTAATCCCTCACAATTCACAGCTGCTTAATCAAACACAAAAAGTGCATTCAATTATATCAATTATAACTGGAAAAACTAATTAAAACAGATATGTTCATTTAACTTAAGCCTGAATGTAAAAACTAATCCCCAGTGTGAAGGCACTATCATTAGGTAACTTAGCAACATTATACAAAATCAACTTGAAAGTGCGTGATAGTTATAATTTTTTCTTTAAAATAGGTAGTAATGCAGGATATTATTTACACATGAGGTCCACACATTGTATTAGCCCTACAGTCAGTATCAATTTTTACTACCATAGCCCCAAGCTCACGGCTGTTTTTCCACTATGTGCCACAGAGTGGCAGTGTTTCCTAATAATATGCCCAATAACACGTGAAGGCCAAGCAATGTGCCAGTAATACACTGGATAAACACTTGTAATAACTGTGTAAGTAAATAAATTTGCAGAATTACCTGTGCATCCCTTCTCCTGCTGAGAGTCACTACACCCTTCATCTCCACAAGCCAGCACCTCTTCAGAACTACCACAAAAAATAAGCAGAACTTCCTTTTGTTTTAAGGAAAGAGCCACATCCACTTTATTTGTCATATCACTGTATTGACATGATGTCATAAAAAACAATTCACTTGTCAAACAGTTTCCATGATGAGACATTAAAAATATTTAGTTAAAAAAAACACCCTAAATTGTTGAAAACATAATGAGGGTAGTACACACCTTGAAACAGATGTAGATCCTGGAGCATTTATCTGCACATAAAGAAACACTGAAATATAATAGCTGACAGTTACATAAGACATACATGATCACGAGGCCAATTATGAAACAATATTATTTGAATCACTTGCCGTTACTTTACCTTTCTTGAAATTAGTGCAGTCTTCTCCGCTTCAGTCAGTTTTCTGCGAGGTAGTGGTTTTATCACTGGAGAACATTCTGGCAAATAAACGAACAGACTACACTTTATATGAATAGTTACAACCAAGTTAATGAATTTACAATATTTTATGAAGGTTGCTACAGATTGAGTATTGGGAAGATGCCCTGTTGAAATGACTGAAAATAGAAACATAATAAAATAGCTATATTGTGTATAAGTAATTTGCCAAAAGATATTAAGCATACCATTGCTTGCTGTACTATTGCACAAGTTAAAGTAAAATACAGAAGTACATAAAAATGGCAGGGGCTAAATACAAACAGAAGTCAAAGTGAGAAGACAATGGGCCTCATTCACAAAACTTTTCTTAAATTATTCTTACTTTTGTTCTTAAAAAAGTTCCTATGAAAAAACTACACTGTTGACATATTGCAGACCTTTGTTTCTGTGCACATCCCAGGTGTATGATATGATGAATGCTGGCTGTTTGTAAATTGTATACGCAATCCTGTTCATGTGATTTTCACAAGGAAATAGCCATGAACAAATACAGATTTTTTTTTTAATGAGCCTCTGCCATAAAACTGCAGTCATCTATCCATAATTACATTCAGGCTTTATGCCAATGCATGTATGCCATATTTGAAAATATTTCAAATACATACAACCTCTAAATGCAATGAAAATCAGGAGCCAACATAGCTCCCTAACTACCAAATCACTCAGCTACATTTAAACATCAAATTTTATGACTTGCAATTTCACTTAGGAGTTTGTCGAAACAGCTAACGTTAGAACAGCTAGTCTACCTAGCTAGGCAATGCAGCTCTTACCAGTGGCACGAAAAGATACCTTCAACCGCGGTGACAGTGAAAATGAATCTGCACACATTAACCTGCAAAATAAATATACATTATATTAAAAGGTAAATTAATTAATTTCAATGCAGACGTTAGCATCTGCTAAACTGGCTGACTCTGGAGTAGTCTAACTAACATTACTCAGTGGGCGAATGTCCCCCGAAGAGATTAACCCAAGTAACATTAGATAAATCAATTATACACACAATTACACAACCATTAGACGACTTCAGACAGATTAAAAATAGCTTACTTTTATTATTACCTTTGTAAGACAGATACAGTACAATCATTTATACCTGCTAGCGTATAAATTATCGTCTACATCGCTCTCCGAGTCCGCCACTGCCGTCCCTTCACTATCTGAAGTATCCAGAAATTCCATGTTGTTCAAATGAAACAGTAAATGCCAGCAATTGTCATCCACCTTATTTTTTGTAGCTAATTAACAGAAATTTCAGGTGATAAAATCGAAAATGAGATCGACAAGCAAAGTCTACTTCACGATCACAGAACTATTTCCCATAGCTAATATTAGCTCACTGAGGTTCAGCTACGAGCTGCATTCGGCTCTGGAGAGTGGCTACAGTTTCGCGCTCTTCACTTGAAAGTTTTTACAATGCTGCCGCCTACCGACCAAAAGGGAAATATGTTCATTTGAACAATATTGTACATTCGCATAATTCAGAAGGAATTATTTTTGCCCTAATGGACTTTTCATTTAATAATAAACGGAAAATAAGCAAGTTTGGCTTTTATGGCCAGCGTCATACAAAGATAGAGCAGCCTATTACCTTAGCATTATGATCTTACAAATGTATTTTGTTGTGGACAGGGAATACAGGATTAAGCTAGCTACGCTGTGCAAGCTTTGTCCAATTGCAATTTTGCAAGAACTGGTCCTACATTCACATTCCTTTATTTGAGATGGGAAAGTAACGTCTAAGAAAAATACAAGCAATTGGTGCCCTGTACAATAATATACAGAACAACAATTAAACAATTTGTCTTTAATTTTTCTAATTACCATTAAATGGTCTCATTTGTTTGCCTCAGCACTATCGTACTAACAGACATCCTAATAATAATAATAGTAATAGTAATAATAATAATAATAATAATAACAATAACAATCATCATAAATCAAAGGCTTCATTTTTTCAGTTTCATGATTGCAACCTTAGATGATAGTGAAGTAATTGATCGTTCCCGTGGCATTGTGCGGTATTTCAAGAAGGAATAATTGCAATAGCAACGTTTGTTTAAGGTTACCTTTAAATGAAACGTTAATACTGAAGGAAAACTGTGCACGGATTTGACAGGCGAGGACAGGTTGAACTTCATGCGATTGGTAATGCATTATTTGTTGCTTAGCCAATAGTGCATTACAGTGTCTGTGCCTTCATCGAAATTGGTTCAAACTGCAGTGGTGAGATCACGCGTCCACCACCCAGCCACACCTCCCTGGTCGTTGGCTTGGTAACGAAGCATGACAACAGGTGATGGAGGCGGTCTCAAGATGCGATTGGCTCAGCTATCGGACCATGAGACCCTCGCCATTTTTTTCATTTGAATGACATTAGGAGGCGACCGTCAACCGGTCTCTGTTGAGAGACGACTCTCAAACAAAGCAATGCCCAGACCATCCGTAATTATTGAAACAGTTTTTTGACCACACAGGTCTGCCTCCTTTTACATGAGCTAACGTTACCACATATGTTTCTAGCTTGCTTATTTCAAATTTGACATTGCTGTCAGGCACAGAACAAGACGGACTGAGAAGTCACAGCGAGGACCTGATCATTTCTCGACTGTCAGGTTGGTTGCTAAAGGCTAATGTTAGCTTTGTGGCTGACTTCCGCGCAGCTATGTTGTGTATTTATTAATTTCCGTGTAGCTGTTATTTTCAAAAGGGATTTATCATTGAATGGTAAGCCGCTGTGTATTGTTAAATGTTTTTAACTCAAGTAAACTAATTAGTAGTTGAGAAGCTTAACTATTCCTTGTTTTGTTTTAATGCGTTTTGAAAGCTAGACTAGAGCGAGTGCTGGAGATGGGAGTGAACGGGAAGTTTAGTTACTAACGTTAGCAAGCTAGGAAGTCAGTTATAATAAAACTGTACTGTATGTGTAGATTGGAGTTATGTGGCTTAATTTTTTTAGTTTCGGTAGCTATAAAACTCCTAGCTAACTCTGTTGTCTTAACCTCTAGCTAGTCAGCTTTTGATGATTCACTGTAGATACTAACGTTAATGTTAACGTTAGCTCGGAAGCCAGAAAATGATAGCCTCTTTTTAGCACTATTTGGTAGGCTACATCTTTGCGGCGATATCTTGAATTGATTGGCTAAGTGAACTATTAATGTCATTTGGTGCCCTAGCCAAAATCATTAGCAGTTTTTGTTCACAGTTGGTCTTGAGTTAGCTAAAGCCGCCGCACTGCATATGCCGGTGACAGTGAAATAACGTTGGAGATGCTGACCTAATCGGTTACTACTACTATAGAATAAAACATCGTCAGATTTTATTCTAACATGTTTTTTAAGGGTCTTTTCCTGAATCGGGTGCTTGCCTAATAAGTGATCAGGATTGTGATACCCAGCTAGTCTATAAAACAGCATATTTGAAGGGCTCCCCGTTTCTATTTCCTAGAAGGGGAGGTGCGATGTTAATCCTCTGTTGGGGTGGTTAGGTCGGTTAAAATACCATTAATTTGTCATTAACAGAAATCTAGATTAATTTAATTCTGCATCTCTGTGCGTGTTTGTCAGCGAGGGAGTGGTTTCGCAGGTCTTATGGATTTTATGATTGCTTGGATATTGCCCTTATAATGACTGCTTTTCTGTCAGTGTTGTGAATACGAAAGTATATAGGCTATTTGAAATTTTTTTTTTTTTGAACTAAAGTAGGTTTAAAAAAGAAAAGTTTACTTAAATACTTTGACCATAATGACTGTCGGTTGCTCGACTGAGTGAGGGTAGATTGATTGAGTTGCTAGATCTACCTTAAGTCAACACAGCCATTTTTGATTATACATTTGACTTATTCTTTAATGAAATGACAAAAAGGCTTTTGTTAAGCTGTATCAATTTGTGAGTTTTTGTGTAATGAGCTCCTCGACACCTCCTCTGCTGAAGTACTAAAGCTACATTTGGCAGAAAATATTTTTGTCCCATTGTATAACTGACAGGGTAATATGCACTCAGGCTGTAGCACTTTATGCTGTGACTGTGTCGGTAATTCCTATAAGTTGCATCGGCACAGAGCTGGAATGACTTGCTGTCATTTTTAATGGGATGGAATAATTGGATGTGGATGGAATCTACAGGGTTCTACAGCAGTTATCTAACAGTTATCTAAATGTCACAATGCAAACAGTTCGTATTTGCTGTACACTGTAATATGGCCTTACAGTTTGGTACAACCTGTTCATTTGCAGGAATGCCATTGTGTTGCATCATCTGTCTCTTATATCTCTAGTGGTATTTCCATTCTCATTGAATTGGCAATAAAGAACCCTTTCTTGAGCTGTATTTTTGAGGGGATGGTATTGACCCATAACTTGGACTTGCAGCTGGCTTTTAAATAGTAAATATTTGTCGGGAACAGCTACAGATCGATGTGAATGGTGATCTGCCTGAAGCATTGATCTTAGGGATGGGACCATGTCTTGTTGGCTGACATCATTGCCTCATGTGTCCTAGGAAACCTACTGCACTGAATCGTCATGTTGACCCGACTGTTCCGCATACACGGCCTCTTCGTGGCCTCCCACCCCTGGGAAGTGATTGTGGGGACTGTGACGCTCACCATCTGCATGATGTCCATGAACATGTTCACCGGGAACGACCAGATCTGCGGCTGGAACTATGAGTGCCCCCTGCTGGAGGAGGTACTGATCGGCGCCTAATCACGTGCATGGAATACAAAGAGAGCGAAGAGCCGATTGATGACAAGCAGTCGTATAAAGACTTAATCGCATATTTAGCACCAACAGATATTAAATGTCTCTATTGATAATTTTGTTTTACATTGCAGCAAATACTAAGCAGTGACATCATCATCCTAACCATCACCCGGTGCATAGCCATTGTGTACATCTATTTCCAATTCCAAAATCTACGACAGCTTGGTTCAAAATATATTCTGGGTAAGTTGTGTGACCCTCTGGAATTAGTCTGGAAATGGGTGTGTTTTAAAATGGGGAATTCACTTATGCGTTATGTAACTTATGTTTTTGTCCGCAGGCATTGCTGGTCTTTTCACCATATTCTCCAGTTTTGTATTCAGCACGGTCGTCATTCATTTCTTGGACAAAGAACTCACAGGCCTTAAGTGAGTAGTGCTGCATTGTTCTAGAGCAGGGGTGCTCAATACGTCGATCGCGATCTACCAGTCGATCGCAAAGGTAGTATTGGTAGATCGCATGAGTACCATGGTGGTTGAACGTGACACTTCCCAGTTGTCTTTAGGCAACAACAAAACAAATGTGCATAATTTTTTTATTCTTCAGTCATTTCAATGTACTTTAAAACGTATTTTTCTAAGCCTAAATTTCCCACTATAAAAATTCACCCGAACCGTCTGGACGTGGTAATGAGAACTGTCAGTTAGCTATGATTGACAGACCGTGCCCCGTTACCATAGCTACCCCCATGCTACGCTCTCTTTGGGAGACTGAATTTTCACAAGCTAGCTAGCTTAGTAGTATATCAAGTATCGATAGATAGCTAAGGTAAGGACGTTGACTTATATCCAATTATAATTTTTGCTATCTAGCTAGCCAAGTTAAGATAAAAGCATAACTATAACGTCCTCATAAAAGCAAACTAGCAAGCTAACGTTATCGATAACATTGCCTTATGAAAGCAAACCTCCTAGCTAGCTAACGTTAGCTAGCTAGCTAAATGAATATCTGATATTCTGATAACCAGAAATAATCTAAAGGCACTCTAATTTAAGTGAACCTAACGTTAGTCAAATATTTGCATTGTCTGAACAGCAGGACGGTGTGTCCTGTCAGATTTCTTTACGGAGCGTGGAAATGGGAGTGGTTACTGTATTCGTGACGCAGCAAAATGACAACTTTCTCAACCGGTTGAAAATAGGACGATGAATTTAAAACGCATATTTCCCCAAAAATACAGAACGGACATATTTAATACTTTGCTCATTGTGTTTCTTCAATGCCTCTTGTGCAAATAGCACATAAAACCGAGAAAGTGTGAAAATCACCATGGTACTCCTTTAAAAAAAATAGACGTCAGCCTATCATCCATCCCGTCACTTGATTGATATAGGGCAGCCAGTTAGATGACATCTGAATTTTTCTGACACTTAGGTCACTGCGCATGTGCAAACAACGGCGAAGTGCAGCAAAACTAACAAGCTAGTCAGTCCAAGTACCGTTCCACCATGACTGATGAACATTTGGAAGTGTGCTTGAGGCTGGCTGTCAGCAGCTACTGTCTGGACTATGTATCCCTGGCTGATTCAATTCAGTGCAAGTCATCAGACTAAACTCAAATAATGACAAAAAAATGTACATAGTTAATTATGTTGTGTTGTGCAATATTGGCTCATGCGGTTATGCAAGGTACATCAACATACATTGTACATATAAAGAATCCTCAATATATTTGTAAATAAATATATGTTTTGCATTTTTGTAGTGGGTAGATCATTTTGACTTGGTCATTTTATAAGTAGCTCGCATGCTGAAAAAGTGTGAGCAGCCCTGTTCTAGAGATTACAATGACCTCAGCAGGATCCTTCCTGTCCCATGTTTAGGGGGGATTTCTAATGGAATTTTTTTACTTTCTGTTTTGCAGTGAAGCTTTGCCTTTCTTTTTGCTACTGATTGACCTCTCCAAAGCCTGTGCTCTCGCCAAGTTTGCTCTGAGCTCCAACTCTCAGGTACAACTCTCAGGACTCCCTACTTTGTGGAAGAATTAAATTTTCAAGAAATGATTAACACATGGTCCAAGTCAGCTGCCATCACATCAGTAAAACATACCTTTGTTATACTGTAGGATGAAGTGAGAGACAATATTTCTCGTGGAATGGCCATTCTGGGACCTACGTTTACTCTTGATGCCCTTGTGGAGTGCCTGGTGATTGGTGTTGGCACCATGTCAGGTGAGAGGCTTGTTTAAGGCCCATATATTCATTCTGTTGGACTGTTTCTTTGAAATTGCTTGATGTGGTTGAGGGCCTTAATGTGGCATAAAGAAATATGCAATACAGAGATTTTGGAGGTTTACTGAGGCATCTTGTAACAAAAAATGCTTATTTGGAGATTTATGGCTATCAGATACGTTGGCCTCTTCCCAAACAAATGATTGTCAATTAGTAAGTGTACATATAAAGCCTCACTTCCTGTTTGGTCCTGCTTTGGCCTCAGGCGTGCGTCAGCTGGAGATCATGTGCTGCTTTGGGTGCCTGTCCGTCCTGGCCAACTACTTTGTCTTCATGACCTTCTTCCCTGCGTGCGTCTCCCTGGTTCTGGAGGTGGGTCCTTCCGGAAAGTTCTCTCTTCGTTAAGCACATGTGCTGGGTGCCTTGATCTGGGCTGACACAGCGTACCACCCCTATCCCCACAGCTGTCCCGGGAGAGCCAGGAGGGCCACCCCATTTGGCAGCTGAGCCACTTTGCCCGTGTTCTGGAAGAGGAGGAGGACAACAAGCCCAACCCTGTTACCCAGAGAGTGAAGATGATTATGGTAAGGATGGAGGCTCTCTCTTGTGACCACAGGCTTCTGTCTTTCCAAAGTGGAAGGGATGTACTCTGGGGTGGGTCTGATGCTACATTTAAAGCAGAAGTTTCCAAACTATGGTTTGTTGGATAAGGCCCATTGGGGCCCAGTAAGGTGCATGCCCCTTCCATACAGCGATAATTAAGGGACCATGCAGATGGCTTGATTCGAATAATTCTTATGCTCTTCCCCTCCAGTCTCTGGGCCTGGTTCTGGTGCACGCTCATAGCCGCTGGATTGCCGAGCCGGCCTCCAGCAACAGCACGGTTGACATGTCCAGAATGGGCCTGAGCCTGGACGACAACATGCCCAAGAGGATCGACCCAGAGAAGCCCCTGTGGCAGTTCTACCTGTCCAGGTACCGTTCTCTCAACTCTGCATGGAGAAGACATCGGGCAAACTTAGCAATCCACATGCATCTTCAACATGGTGCTATATAAAGCTGGCAATATCCCATGCTTCACTGTTGACAATTGAATGCCAGTTACCTAACAGAAATACAGTGCTCCTCTGGTGTAATTAGTGTTTTTTTACAGTGTTGCAAGATTAGGCAATTTCCTGCCCAGTTGGGCTACTTTTGTATGTTATTGTGTGTTGTGTGGGGAAAATTGCTCTGGGTGGGTTCACTGTTTACAAATCTGGCAACACTGGTTTTTTAGGAAGAAATGTCAGGTTTGTTAGGATATTTTGCCCTTATTCGTGGAGTCAAATGCAGGACGATGAAGAACACCCCGACAAAGTTTCCTCAGAGGATTTGTTGTTTAATTCAATGCGCAAGGGAGAGACAGACCCAGCACACTCGGGCACTGCGCTGCGAGAATCTCCGCTCATCACACTGTGGTGTCTAGATATACAGTTTGCAGTCATACACATCAAAAGGTTGAGTTAAGTGGCGGACCGGAGACAAATGGTCTTGTCCCTTCCTGGGGACCCTCGCAGCCATTTAGCATAGGAATGTGACATCCTTGCCGCAGACGCCAGAGGTGTTATACGGAGACACACTACAGAGGTGCTAGACATAGAGGCATGCAAACTACAGACACAGCATGGTAGGAAAAGTAAACACAATACACTACATACAGTCTAATATATATATAGTACTACATAGTTACATGAAACCTGTAACTAAAACAGGTTTTTTCAGCAACTCCTGTCATTGTGTCACTGTGTGGAGAAGCATTTTGATTTCTGGTATGAAGGTCTGCCTTCTTTCCTGCAGGATGATCAGCATGGACATCGAGCAGGTGATCACTCTCGGCCTGGCTCTCCTCCTGGCCATCAAGTACATCTTCTTCGAGCAGGCCGAGACCGAGTCTTCACTGTCCCTCAAAAACCCCATCACCGCCCACACGCTGGTCCAGAGGCGGGCCCAAGACGAGTGCTGCAGGAAAGAACCCGCCCCGCCAAAATCCCCACAGAAGACCGCCCCGCAGGCCGTGGAGGTCACCAAAGAGGAGAGAGGTAGGCGCGACCGCGTCCGGTCACCCTTTCCCACAGCGAGCGGGAACGTCTCTTTTTTTCCGGCCTCGACTCGACGGCGATCTCACCCCGCCTCCCTCGCTCCCGTCCGCAGCCGAGGTGATCCGCCCCCTGCCCTCTGTGAAAGAGCCGAAGAGCCTGTTCGTGCTGGGCGGCGAAGACGCGGCGTTGGAGCCTCCCGCAGAGTCCCTGCCGAAGCCGCCCGCCGAACCTCGGCCCATCGACGAGTGCCTGACCATCCTGAAGAACCCAGAGGTGCGTTCTGTCACTGCTGTCAAACTAGCACCGTTCTCTCCATCGCTGTCATCTGTTGTTTGGTCAAGTCCATTGTATTCAGCACTCTTGTATGTGGCTAGCAAAGCTCTGTAAATGGTCTCTTTACTGTGAGAGTGAAATTGTCCTTAATGCCGAGGCTGTCGTAAGCATCCAGTCGTGGTCTTGGTCGGCGGGTTGGTTGACAAGGTTCCTCTAGGTTAACTCTCGCTGTGACCTGTCCTTGCTGAACAGATGGGGGGCAGGCACCTGAGTGACATGGAGGTGATCTCACTGGTGAACGCCAAGCACATCCCCGGGTACAAGCTGGAGGCCATGATGGAGACCCCCGAGCGGGGGGTGGTCATCCGCAGGAAGATGCTCACGTCCAAACTGCCCAGCACCTCCGCTCTCACCTGCCTGCCCTACAAGGACTACGACTACAGCAAGGTAGGCTGCCCAGCAAGCTCACATACATGCCACATTATCTTTAAATGGTTGAACTTGCTACAAGGACAATCATCAGTGTGAAAGCCTAGCATGTTGAGAAGTGCAAGAACTTTGATTGAAAGTTGAAGACAAAGTAGTTCATTGACCGATATTTGTAAGTCGATGCTTTAGGTGGTAACTAAGTCAAGTGGCTGAGCGAGTTTGTTTTCAGTGATGACTCATTGTGACGTCTTGTCCACCAGGTGATGGGGACCTGCTGCGAGAACGTGATTGGCTTCATGCCTGTCCCAGTGGGCGTGGCAGGGCCACTGCTTCTGGATGGCAAGCAGTTCCAGGTTCCCATGGCAACGACGGAGGGCTGTTTGGTGGCCAGTACCAACCGAGGGTGTCGAGCTATTGCTGTAAGTACGGCCCAAAGATACCACTTTGATCACTGCAGTTCTAATTGTCCCGGCGACCGTCGCTGACCCCGGTGTCGTATGTCCTCTCCAGCTGGGCGGTGGAGCCAGCAGCCGGATCCTGGCCGACGGAATGACCCGGGGGCCCGTGGTGCAGCTGCCGTCCGCCTGCAAGGCCGCCGAGGTCCGGGCGTGGCTGGAGAGCGAGGAGGGCTTCCAGAGCATCAAAGAGGTCTTCGACAGCACCAGCAGGTCGGTGAAAGCCCCCTGTACTGTTCCTCTAGAGTACGGGCTGACCGGGACCAGGGGGAGTGACCGGACCTTCTCTCTCTCGCCGCAGGTTCGCCCGCTTACAGAAGCTGCTGATCGGACTCGCGGGTCGGAACCTGTACATCCGCTTCCAGTCCGGAACCGGAGACGCCATGGGGATGAACATGATCTCCAAGGTCAGTGCTGAAAAGGGTTGAAGAGTTCCTTTTTTGTTAAGGTGAAATTCTTCCTTGCTATTCACCCTGCTGTACTGTACTGTACTGTACATATTTGTAGTTGAATGTTTGAGAAGCTGCTTATGTCAGACCCCACCCTTTGACATCACACTCCCTTTGACATCACACTTCCTAGTCCAATCCTGAGCGTCAAAAGATGGAATTATTTTTAACCAGTTGCACATTCCGATGGGTTGGGTTGAACATCCAACCCCGCCCCTCCCAGTAGTTGGAATGCTTTTGAGGGAAGCCTTTTAATGGATTATTTACTCAGTTACACAAAGAGGATGTTCTCTCTCATTCATGTTGGAGGGAAAAAAGTTCCTGTGATACAGCCTTTCATAAAGTCAACATTCTCCAGCTATTTGGATATAAATATGTATTTTTTGGCATGCCTTAACTGGCACCTTTTGGTGCGCTGCCAGATTCTGACTCAACGGTTTAATTTGACATTTCAGTGCTTCTGTTACTCATGGCTGGCTTTGCCATTACGCAATAGGGACTACCCCTCTTTAACCAGTGTATCTTATTAGAGTGCTGTGTGTGTGTGTTCCACAGGGCACAGAGCAGGCCCTGTCCAGGCTACAGGAGGAGTTCCCCGAGCTGCACGTCCTGGCGGTGAGCGGGAACTTC
This sequence comes from Anguilla rostrata, assembly GCF_018555375.3. NCBI lineage: Eukaryota > Metazoa > Chordata > Actinopteri > Anguilliformes > Anguillidae > Anguilla > Anguilla rostrata. The sequence continues at coordinate 36,529,717 of NC_057942.1, read as the reverse complement.
TGCACGGACAAGAAGCCCGCCGCCATCAACTGGATCGAGGGCCGCGGGAAGTCGGCCGTGTGCGAGGCCACCATCCCGGCTAAAGTGGTCAAAGAGGTGCGTTCACCAAGGCCTCAGGTTCTCTGGCCTTCGCTGAGAACCGAAACAGGACCGGAGGGCTAGGGTGAGACTCCAGTAGCCGTTTCTCGCCGAAGAACGTCTTGCCTTAAATGATTTCTTGTCCTTCCCTTTTCAAGGTCCTGAAAACCAGCACGGCGGCGCTTGTGGACGTCAACATCAACAAGAACCTGGTGGGGTCGGCCATGGCCGGCAGCATCGGGGGCTACAACGCGCACGCGGCCAACATCGTGGCCGCCATTTACATCGCCTGCGGCCAGGTGAGGAAAGGCCTCACTTTGCCGAACGGAGACGTATACGAACGGGATTTCCTCTTTGCAGAGTAGGAAATCACCCTGAAGGTATTTAGAGATGCTGAACTGGGCTCTCTGTCCCTGACCAGGACCCAGCCCAGACGGTGAGCAGCTCCAACTGCATCACGCTGATGGAGGCCACCGGCCCCACCGGGGAGGACCTCCACATCAGCTGCACCATGCCCTCCATCGAGCTGGGCACCGTGGGCGGGGGCACCAACCTGCCCCCCCAGCAGGCCTGCCTGCAGGTACTTACCACCCGGCTCGAACTCGCTCGGACACGTCATTTAGCCTCGGTTGGCGTACGGGGGCGTAACCTGGAGCGCCGCTGCTTTTTTTCGTTTTTTCAGATGCTGGGGGTGCAGGGTTCGTGCCTGGACGCGCCGGGGGAGAACGCTCGGCAGCTGGCCCGCGTGGTGTGCGCCACCGTGCTCGCCGGGGAGCTCTCGCTCATGGCCGCGCTCGCCGCCGGACACCTGGTCAAAAGTCACATGACGCACAACAGGTGGGAACGCCATGGCCGCCGCTCCACCGAGTGGTGCGCTCGAACGCACATCCTGGTCATTGGAAATAAATGGAAATAAATGCAACTAAGGTCAGAATAGTGATGACCTACAAGACTTCAGTTACACATAAGACACAACCGATGCTACATTTGAAAATTAAATCGTATATTTGAAAAGTGTCAGCTATGCTGAAAGAAGAGAATGAAAGTTATGACATTTAAGGAGTTATTACATTACCAACCATCAAACAGTTGACAGTACAGAACCTCTAAATACATTTTTGGTTACTTTTAAAATAAATTGTAATAAATTTGTAATAAAATCTGTTCATTTACAGGTCGAAAGTTGACTTGCAGGAAGTTTCCGGAACGTGCACAAAGAAAGCGTCGTGAGAAGAGTTGCATTCTGGGAGTTCTCCACGGCCAGTGGAAGGGAGAGCCCCACGTCACTGGGAGGAAGAAGACTACAGCGCACGCTTGTTTATGCCTGGTTTTAACGTCACATTCCACCCTGCTTTACAAAGTGGGGACACATCCAGTCTGGCTCCTCTATATAAGCTGCAATGGTTATCTGTGCCATTTCCGTGGATTTTCTGGTAACTGAATGTGGGTTTGTCCGGCACTTATATTTCTGCACTGTCAAAAAAGACCGACCATGTTTGGAATCTGCCTTTCCGAGAATGTACCTTGATTTTATTTTTTTGGTGAACAGGGTCCAGATGGTGTTTTTATTATTTTCTGTTATTATTTAAGCCAACTAACAGACATGCCATTTATTTGCAAACCCAACGCTGTAATGCGGTTGACCAATTAGAATCAGAAAATGCTGTAATTGGACAGAATCTAGAGTTGCAGCATGACTTGCTTAAAATAAGTTGTATCAACTGGAAACATTGTACGAAATTAAGAGTAGAAAAAAGTACTCTGGTGTAACTTTTTTTATGCCGGATTTATTTTTTTAAATGGAATGTAGAAATGAAATCACAATTATATGATGGATCATGAAAATTAATCTTCAGGTATCGTTGTCATATTGGATTTTCGTACTTGCCAAATCCAGCCAGTACTGGAGAGTAGAATGGAGAGTTAAAAGTCATTGTTGAGAATGAGAACAAATGGGATTGTTAAAACTAAACATTCAGTTTTTCTTTCAAATGTACGTTTGCCTTTCAAGAGCTAGAAGTAACATGGTGATAATGAGAAAATGTTGCAGAGAAAATGCTTTTAAAGTGCATGTAAGCACAAATGATTTCAAAAAGGTGCTAAAAATAGGTTAGACTTGGTTCACTTTCTCTTCCTGCTACTTAGCGTATGATGCAAGTGCGTTGTACACGTTGCCATCACGCCCATATCCAATACAAACCCAGTTTGCAGCTTTTGAAACCCGAATGGGTGTCACTTACTAGTTTGGCTGTAACAGTCTACATTTCTAATCTGACATTTAGCAGTTAGCGCTATGTCACTTCCTGGATGTGCTCGCCCTCGACCCTGTCACAAATCGTACCACGTCCTGCTTTGGCTGGTCAGAGTTCGTAGAAGGGGGGTTCGGTACCAGTCGCATGCTCCCATATTTATTTAAAAACACTATTGTGGCGGTCACTGGACAAGTGATGAGATCAGAGGAAAAAATGGTCATGGTCTCGAAAGATGTCAGCTTTTGTAAACATAAAAAGGGAATTTGCAATAAACATCAAGATAACTGACATTTTTTCTGTTGTTTTTTTTTGTTGTTGTTGTTGCCCATTTGCTATACATTTCAAATGAATGAGCATTTAAGTTACTGCAGATTCCACTCAGTGGAATTTTCCATCAACTTGGACACTTGGTTCTCTTCAGAGTTGTTCTGTAAACTGCCAATTTGCAAATGACATGAAGCAATTAAAAAAATTCAAGCGTACCCTGTGTCTTAATGTTATTGAAGAACACCTTGTGCACTGATGAACTCTTACCTTGGTGAAGACGTGGGATTCAGTGAAGCACTGAATGTTCCACGTCTGGATTGTCAAAACATGTGGTGGAGCTTTTTGTTCACCTGAGGAATGTCCTTACAAAGATTGTCCCTGAAGCAGAAATCGTTCAGGTCTTTAAAAGTTCACTCATGCGGACTTCTAGCTCATCATTCAACACCTCTCCAGCCACAGAAATATGCAGAAATAATAGCTACAGGAGCCACCCTGTCTATTTCCATCTAAACTCTATGTGTGTTACTCAAAGGTGCCTCATTGGAGCCCTAAAGTTGTTACTGAAAGAGACCTCACCCCATGGTTTCCTGCTCAAATCTTTGACCCGGTCATAGTCTGCACACACACACTACCCCACAGTAACCGGCTTTTTCTTACGCTCGTTTTTTTTTCTTACCCGCAAATGCAACATCAGGCATCAGACCTTCATCCAAACGCACAGATCCTAGAACTCTGTCAGGAGACCCTACCATTTCTCTTTTGCACAACCAGCACAAAGTGTATTTCAGGCCCAGTAGCCATTGGAAATGTGTTCATCTGATCATTATTCAGCCATTACATTACATTACAGGCATTTGGCAGACGCTCTTATCCAGAGCGACGTACAACAAAGTGTATAACCAAAACCAGGAACAAGTATGACGAAACCCCTAGAGAGAAGTACCGGTCCAAGTGCAGGGAACAACCGCATAGTTCACTTGGACCCTGAAGGTTAAACTGATTAACACTAACACAACGAGAACGGCAACAACGCAATCTATGGAAAAATACAAGCAGTAGTTAAGACAGTTAATGCACCTAAGTCACCTACGAAACAGCTGCCTAGTTACAACCCTAAGATTACAGTCATTTACAGGGGGATAGGGAGGGATGGGGAGAGCCATTTTGAATCCTGCTACTATCCATGCTATACTACAATACCTTCGGCTCTACTCCCTTAAAAAGAAAGGGACAAACAAATATTTTGTAAAGCATATCACAAATGACATTTTGATAATTGCTCTTGCTCATAATGTTTTCACAAGTAATATTTCATTATATTAATTTGCAGTGAAAAACAAAACCATTAGTTTTATTTCCAAAACAGATTTTTCATACAAACTTTTAACTATCCCTGATTGTCATAGACCTCACACACATACAAAGGTATATATTGGATTATTACACTGGCTCACATAGGAAATTTACTCACAAGCTGCAGGTATATTTTCTATTTTGGCTGAATTGTACAGTATGTGCTGAACTGATGTACAACCTTCATTGTACTATTTTAAAGAACCACAGTGCCTTTTTCACTGTTGTGAGACAGACAGAAATCTAAATGCAGCCACTAACTGTTGTGTTTTATGGTCTCTAGGGAATTAAGTGTCAGCAGTCCTATTCAGAAAAGATCAAGTGAAAGCCTGGTTCTAATTACTGTTCGTCCTGTGTGTGTGTGTGTGTGTGTGTGTGTCTCTGTGAGTCTGTGTGTGTGTAAACTTTGAGAAGCCCTCCTGAAGTGACATCATCATGGTCTGCCGTCACCAGAGGGTGGGCCAACCAATCGGCTGCGCCTGCATCACATCTCACCAGCTGCGGAGCAGCCGATTGGCCGACTCCTGCAGGTCTCAGTCGGCCCAGCCACGCCCGCTCCAGCGCACGCTCGTCACTTGTGCAGGACCGGCAGAAGCAGAGAGAATACACCACTGTGCATACACAGTCTGTGCTGCCCATCCCCCACCCCCTACCGCCTCCCCTCTCCCACTACAGACGCAGGCTGCTCTGCCCGCTTTAAAATCTCCGCTTTCATCACCTATGAATACACTCGTTACTTTGGAACGTAAGCAAGACCAATTCAAACATTACAAGTAAATGGTTATGTAAGGGTTGTTTTAACAGCGCTACTTATAATAGCATTTAAAAATAGCATTAAAATTGCATTAAAATGCACCAAAAACAATTTACGATACTAGAATAATTTAAGTCTGCTTCAGTATGCACCAAATGCTTTCTATACATGTCTGTTACTTTTCCTTTTAACTTCACTTCTTGCATATAATACAAACTCTTACAAAAGAAGAAAGAACACCAATGGCCAGTTCATTTTTAATACCCTTTAATTTTAAATACTGTTCAATTAGAGAACAAAGTAGAGCTAAAAGCTCACAAAAAATCTATTTTGTTATTATACAATGTTTTGAATCAGATTCTCTTTTTTTGTACAGATTGATGCCATCATGAAACAGGTTTTGTACAGAATTTAATGAGAATTTGATAATCTTCTATAAAACATTACAGTCTATACATTCCCCAAAAACATACTTCCATCCAATGTGTACATGAGAAATGTATACATCAGATCTATCCAATGTGTACATTAGATTTATCCAATGTGCACCTCAGAAACATGTATTTCAGATCTACCCAATGTGCACATTAGATCTATCCGATATGTAAATCAGATTTATCCAATGTGTAGTACATCAGATCAATCCGATGTGTAAATCAATTTATCCAATGTGCAATTTGGAAACGTGCACTTCAGATCTATCCAATGTGTACATCAGATCCATCCAATATATACATCAGATCCCTCCAATGTACACTTCAGAATTATCCAAAGCGCACTTTGAAAAGGGAAGGACAGAGCTGTCGGGACGTTGTTCAGGTACAAGGGTTTAACTGCTGAGATTAGGGACGTTAGGGCTTTAATTGATGAGATTACGGCTGTTTCTCTCCGTTTCAGAGGAGAGACGACCGGGGAGCAATAGCTTGGAATATGCAGACTCAAAAGTCCGTTCTTGCAGGATCTGGGCACGTGCGTACGAGAGACCGAGGCGAGGCCCTGTTTAATCACGCGTCAGACCGGGGTAGGGTGTGTCCAATCACGTGTCAAGCCGTGGTAGGGCCCGTCCAATCAAGTGTGAGGCTGTACAGTACCATATTTTCACAGTACGGTCCATTTGCTCCAGACTGCTTGTTTAGTGTGATCACTTTACTGACATCACATTTCCTAATTACACGTAGTGCAAACGCGAATAATGACAGGAACTCTATAAACACAGGCATGCCAAACTCCCACAGCTTGCCTTTTGTTTTTCTTTAAATGCACAAATTGATTGACTGATTGTATATTTCAACATCAGGTTTTGGAAATCGCTTGTCTGATCAGTGAGAGATCAGCATTCTCTTTGTTCCTTCAGCTTACAAGCTGACTGGAGCTATAAGACACCTAGCTGAGCTCTATAGCTACATGGACTTTCCCATGCTGATTGCAAACTCACAATGAAGAATGAAAAATCTGTCTTAAGGTGAGAAATCAAATGAAAAGTCACCCCCCCCTTTCAAATTACTTTATAAATGCAAATTAGAACAAAGCCATAAAAGCTAAAAAGACTTTTTCCTTTTCCTTCCAGACTGAACCTTTTTACTAGAAGTACCCAGTTTCAGATCGTATGTCCTGGGATTTAGACACAGCTCTTGCTATTGATCAGGTTTCCATAGAGAACCTGTATATTCCGACCTCCGAGGCATACAAAGTGTGAACAGTCCCTCAAAAAAAAACATTTACAGAATCTATACACATAGACGCGAGTGTTTTATAAAACGATATGCAAATTAGGCAATCCTCAAACGGCAGCCCGGCCGTTCCCAGCAGGTCAGCCGATGGGGAGGAACGCTTCTGCACGTGTCAGTTAAATAGCCAATGATGAGCTGGCAATATGTCAGGTGGCTACGGGGTGGGCGGACCCCTGACGTCCGGCTGTGCGGCGGGTTTTTCCACAAGCCGCACCGAAGGCCCGAGACTCGATTGGCCGATTCATAACGCATCTACAACTCGAACAAGGTAGAAATATAGATCATTCTGAAAGAATGCAGGAAGCTTTCCAAACTCTCCCTCCATCAGAGCCGGTGAGCGGTCTTCACCAGAGAGGAGACGAAAAGGCAAGGTCACAGCTCAACAAGAGCCCTCAACAATTAGCAAGATGATTCTTTAAGCAGAAGGCAAAACAACTGTTTTCTTTTTCTTCTAATTTTTAGAAAATTCAGCAGCATTAATATAAGCCATGAGATCAGTGATTAAAGCAAACTGACGGACAAAACGAGAACCATTAAAAATAATAATTATTACAATTGTACATTTACAAAAGGAAGGGCTTAGGGTTCATCTCCCAAAAATTGCTTAATAAAGTTTGAACGGTAGACAAAACCAAACATACGACAAAGAAAACAAAAAAAACCCAAATGACGTTCGACCATCAAAACCAAAACGACGTTTGGCTCTATAAACCAAAAACAAAACTTTTGGCTACCAAAACCAAATATGTTTGGCTATCGATACTAAATCCATTTGGCCAACATAGCGGGATTACAGCGATAACTAGTGTGCTTCTGGTTAAGACTCAAAGCCACATTTCGTCCCCATTCCAAACTAGCGTGGAGGGGGCGTGGCCTGTGTGAGCCATAGCTTGTTTAGGGCACACTGGTAGTGATGCTACCGTGGCAGCGCATGGCTGAACAGCCCAGGGGAAAGGCGGGGCCGGGGGCAGGACAGAGGGTGGGGCTGGGGGCGGGGCAGGGATGCCAGGGCGGAGCCTCTGCCCGCTGAGGGAGTTCCCAGGGCCTCTGGAATGTGTGCTCTGCCTGGGCTCACTCTCCGCATGGCGTGATGTCGGACGTCCAGCCTATGGCGCTGGGATGCTGGGGGGGGAAAAGGGGGGGGACAGCCCCAGACACTAAATTCACCCACCAAACATCACCGCACCCAAACAACAATCCACATTTAAGCTTCTTTGAGACTAATCTCCTCATTCATGCATATCTTAACTTGTGTCTGCAGAGAAGTCCTTATACAATGTACCATCTGCACTTGTGATCTGAATGGCACTATGAAACATAAGGAGTTAATGCTTCGTGGCATTTTGGCAACATCGGCGCAGTACTACGTAGCATGTGACAAAAGCCTCATTAAATAGCATGTAGCCAGTTAAACAGCCACCCGTATCTTGTGACTATAAATGGCTGTCCTGGGACATATTTCCACTTTCAGTTGAAAGCCTGTGAGTTCACTGCTTTATGACTGTGCTGCTCAATAATTAACCGCAGTAGCTAAACAAAGCAGATAAGGCAGGAATCCCCCACAGAACCGGCAGAAGAAACCCACCCATGCGAAGAAACTGTTCAGTGCAGAAAGAGAACCCAGTCTCCATGCAGAAAGAGAACCCTGTTTCAGTGCAGAAAGAGAACCCCATTTCTGTGCAGAAAGACACCTCTGTCTGCAGGAGCTCCCCCTGAGTGTTTTGGGGGGTGCGGCTGCATTACCTGCAGGGCTCAGAAAAGGATGGGCTTGCCGGCAGTCTTCTCCTGGACGTAGGAGGTGAAGCGCTTGAGGAATTTGGGGTACTCCCTTTTGGCCACTGCTCGGAGGACCGAGGCGGGCGCCCAGCCGCCCGGGTTCACTGGAGACAGGAGGAAACGACCAATTAAAGCACCCCCTCCTTTCATTTCACACACCCCCCCCCCCCACCTCCACACAACCTGGCTCTCTCTACCCTGCAGCTTCCACACGTTTCTGGATCTGGAAACCCAAGATCTCATACCTTATGACACAATTACATAAAGCAGTTGATTGAGTGACTGCAAGTCAGAATCTATGAAAGATAAAGCTTTACGCTTCAAACTGACAAAGGAGACCAAGCACCTTTATCTATCGGATATCTCGTACATCTTGTGCACTACCTCCAAATGTCACATGGGAATCTTGTGTCAAATGCACATTACCTTCTTCATATTCTAAAAAGAAAATCTTGCACGGAATGTACCTTTGGCCAAGGCTAGATTCCGCACATTTTCCACAGTCTGAAGACACTCGAAGTGCTGACAGCACAGGACCGCTTACCATTAGCTACGTAGGTGATTTTGCAGAGGATGTTGTCTCTGCTGATCTCTTTGTCGCCCTCTGGTGGGCTGACGAGGGTCTGGCAGATCATGGCCACATTGATCTTGGCACGGACACACTTGTTTGTGGGCTAGGAGGAAAAAACACAAAACAGAACCAAAAAAAAATAAGCCAGACCACAGAAATTTTAGAGCACAAATGAGACTAAAGATCCAGGTTGACAAAATAAGCCTTTTAATAACCATCCTTTTAATTACCACATTTGAGCACTTAGGAGAGTTTGTAGGACTATCAAGAATCTCTTTGTTTTGTCTTACAAAGAAACAGGAACTCTGATGTAAGCACAAGGTACAAAACTTAAGCACAATACTTACAAGGGCACTGTCATGATCCACAGAAAAGTTGCAGACCAGCCAAGTATCGGGGTCGTTCTCATTGTTGGCCAGGATCTTGCGGATAGCTGACAAGTAGAGGACATCCCTCTGGGAGGCCGGCCACACCCTCTGCAAGAGAAGAGACACGCTCAGCTCAAGCTCATGAGACACGCGCTCAGCACCAGTGGATGAGATACACACTCAGCACCAGTGAATGAGATACGCGCTTAGCTCCAGCACAGGGTTCAAAGGGTTCAGCCTGACGTGCTAACGTTAGCAGTCAGACAATAACAAACGCGGAGCTCTTATCACCCGCACGTGCTCAGTTTCTGAACGCTGAACTCGCTGCCAGGTTATCAGCCGAGCTCCCGAGAAAGCGGTCGCTACCTTGTGCGTCTGGTAGACGATGATCGCGTTGTCCGACAGCGTCTCCACCACGTGGAAGTTTTCGATGGTCGCTGCAAAAGGGGAAAAGTGCACGGTGAGCAGCAGTCATCGGGTGGACGTTCGGAGTACTGAGAGCCAGGACGACGCTCAGAGGCGGACTCACTCTCCCAGTCGTTCCGGACCTCCGTGTTCCAGAAGTGGTGGCACACCTCGTGGCCGGTCACGCCCTTCACCGAGTGAGTGGCCTTCAGGGGGTCCAGAACGATCCCGTTCTCCTCCACCTCTCTCCGGTACACCTGGAACACACCGTGTCCAGCGTTACTTAGGCCTCAATGAGCCCTTTTAACTTCCCCGCTGAGCAGAGAACAGAACCAAACACTTAATGCACCATTAAGTCAAAAGTCAAAAAGTCCTCATGTTTTTTATGCAATTCAGTCTAGAGGGATACAAAAACTCCTAAATCATACATTTTTAACGGCTAATGCACTATTGCTGATGCATTAATTTCACTTCCTCCCCATGTACAAAATTTGAGCTTCTTGTTCAGTAACTCCTGTCTAGCAGCACCATCTAGCGGCAGAGAGAAGAACTGCACTGCTGTAAAAACGTTTTGGCTCACAGTTAAACTCATCTTGTTACCACTTGAGTGACATGCCAGGGAGGGGCGTGACAACCTTTGGAGCAGTGGCGCTGTGTGATGTTGTGTACTAGAAAAAAAAAACACTGAGGTATTTTGTCTAAAATGGGAATTCATACTGTAAAGACCTTATCGGTTATCAGTAACGTGACATCACTCATTGGTATAAAAACAGCCACCATGTACTCGAAACCTCACCTTCATCTCTCCCTCCTCCACCACCAGCTGCCAGTTGGCGTCCCCGCCCACATCCTGGAGAGAGTAGGTCATGTGGTTCTGCACCATCTCCTCCACCTGCAAGACACACCAACAGTACAGTTAACCCAAGAACTTGCCCGCACCCTAAAGGACAAAATCAATCACGACCGTCTGTCTTTAATGTAAAAGCGTAATCCTGCTGACCGGTTGTGTGGCCTGCCCTCCCTTTCTCAGCCTGCCATGCATCTGCTGACAGCCATGAGCTCAAGTTGAATAATTCCCCAGGGACCGTCTCCAAATTCAGGGAGGAAGGCCGCTCGTTATCCTCTGAGAAACATACTGCGGAGCGCCTGAGTGGGTGAATCACCCGCTGACTTTCATTATCCGTCATTTATATCACTCCCTTGCTTTCGCTCTCCTTCTCTTCCTTCATTTTTCTTTTTCATCCCACGTATGCTTATTAATTGCACTTTGCACAGTTGAGATTAAGATCCAGAAGGTGGAATGCTCCTGGTATTTTTTTTTTAAACTGTCTGACGACAAATGTTGATTTGTTTTTGATGTTACTGTGAATCTAAACGCAAATTTCCACATTACACAGACAATAACGTTTCTATTATTAGTAGTACTCTCTCACACTTTCCCTTTCTATCACCCTTACACACACCGTTCCCCTCCCTCCTTTATTTACACACACACACACACACACACACACACACACTGGCACAGACACAGACACACACAGCATAACAGAACGTTCCGTTCACAGCTTGCACATCACTGACACACCATCAGGCCTTGAAGTGTCCGGTAAACAGCGCTGACAGATGTGCACTTCGGCTTATGCAAGGTATAGATGTGCACCCCCATTTAGGGAGGGTGTGGCTGTGCATGTGCATCCTGTTCTGCTGCACGCCTGGTTAACTGTGTAAAGGGAAACTGCATCAGCACTCCTTCCTCTAACTCTCAGAGCAGAGAACCTGGACTTCTTTGGAAAATTATTTTCTGAGCCCCACAGGTAATATTAGTTCCTAACATTAGGTATGTACAAATCTCTGAAGGAGTGTTGTTTAATGAGAGTGATTTGCATGGATTATGTTGGTCTGCCAGTACATAAGCAGGTTTTCCAGCCCTTCTTTAAACAAACTACAAAAGGCAGAAGTTAGGGGAGTGGTTAGACGGGTTCAAGAAAGGAAGAAACTCGATGAACCGACGTGCTTTCCTGTGTGAAAAGGAAAGCTCTTACACTGTGGACCTGAACAGGGCTGACCATCCCTGGATCAACAAACAGGAGACACTGGAAGTACCCAGTGCTTCACATGAAACTGCCTCCGTTGGAAGATCAACCAGAAAGGCTGTGCAAGTGTGCATATTCAGTACACAAAAGGCTTCTCGACAGGCAAAACAGACCAGGCGATTAATTGGAGGAAAGTTAAAATGGAACTGGAGCCGCAGCAAACTTCATGCCAGTAAATCTGTTTGCCCGCGTCCGCGTGTTAACAGAGGACCAATGCCGCATGCAGTTATGGGGCGGCCGGAGGGGCCGGCCACCCTCAAAGGGAGGGGGGTGCAGTGCGGCCTCCGGGCAGCAGGGGGCGCACTGCGTGAATACGGTACCTGCGCGCTGAATCTGTGAGCATCAGGAGCAATGACTAGATCAATGGAAGGGCAGGTATGGGGCTGAACCACAGAGACAAATGATCCACAATGAGAAACACACAGAGAGACAAATGATCCACAATGAGAAACACAGAGAGACAAATGATCCACAATGAGAAACACAGAGAGACAAATGATCTACAGTGAAAAACACAGAGAGAAAAATGATCCACAGTGAGAAACAGAGAGAGACAAATGATCTACAGTGAAAAACACACACAGAGACAAATGATCCACAGAGAGAAACTGAGAGAGACAAATGATCTACAGTGAAAAACAGAGACAAATGATCCACAGAGAGAAACAGAGAGAGACAAATGATCTACAGTGAAAAACACAGAGAGAAAAATGATCCACAGAGAGAAACAGAGAGAGAAAAATGATCTACAGTGAAAAACACAGAGAGAAAAATGATCCACAGTGAGAAAGAGAGAGAGAAAAATGATCTAGTGAGAAACACAGAGACAAATGCTCCACAGGGATAAACAGAGAGAGACAAATGATCCACAGGGATAAACAAAGAGAGACAAATGATCCACAGAGATAAACAGAGAGAGACAAATGATCCACAGTGAGAAACACACACAGAGACAAATGATCCAAAGAGAGAAACAGAGAGAGACAAATGATCCACAGAGAGAAACAGGCTTTCTGACAGAGTGGTGAAAGATAAGGAGCAGCAGGGTGGAGGACGTACCTTCTGGGCGAACCTGTGAGTGCCGATGACACAGTACACGTCTCCTGGGGGTTCGGGGGTGGGCCGGTGTATCCGGGATTTCTCCGACTGGCACTGTGGGGAGGGGGTGGCATTTTAAACAGCTGCTGTAGTATGACATCCAGTGAATTTTCACATACTACCTGATGCATACTATGGCTTCAGACATACTTAAAGGGTTCACATACGATTTTGGCATACTGAATAGTATGTTAGTACGCAATTTTGGACGCAGCCTGACATTATCAAAAGTTAAATAAAAATAAAAATGAAGGTGAAGGTGAAGTTATGTTTCAGTTACTGAATATTCATTCATGTTACCAAACAGTGGCCAAACCCCCTGACCTCCCCACCCCCATCCCAGTCCACAGACGAATGATGCCTTTATTCAGATTAATTTACTGTGCTTAAACTCCACCCATACACCATGTTTGTGTAGAGTACATATACAAATACAGGCAACAATACCACCATTACCTGCTCCTCAATCTTGTCTTGCCTGTCAAGGGCAGCTTCAACAGCGTCAAAGAACTCGTCTTCATTGATGAGACTGTTTGGACCTTCCTGTTGAATCGGATAAAAAAATAATTAAAAATAAGTAAAAACTCAGATTCAGGACACAAGGCTTGCATTTCTATCCAAAGCTTAATGATTACGGTCAGACTGATCAGTACAACAGTGTCGTACCTGGGAATCGAACCGGCAACCTTTAGGTTACAAGAGCAGCTCCTTACCCATTTTACTGCACTGCAGCCCAGCTTCATTGCATTCAGCAATGCACAGTTAAGAAGCAGCACTTACTTCATAATCGGGGCCTCCAAAGTGAGATTTCTTTTTCAGTTCTGCCGTGGCAGTCCTATAAGCATCCTCTACTCGTCTCCTCTTCTCCATTTCCTTCAGAGAGAGAGGGAGGGAAGGGGGGGAGAGAGAGAGAGAGAGAGATAGAATATTTCATTAATTTCACAACCTCAAAAAAAAAAACACTGCTGCAACAACTCTCCAAAAAAAAAAAAGTTTGAGAAGGAGAGAGATTCTAAGGATCATCGTATTTTTAACCCTTTAATCAGATTCGGTGTGTTCATCCCGTTCCAGACACATGATCAAATGCAACCCCTCTGCACATTCAGATTTAACATCAGAATAAAACTATAAATGCACACATGCACGCTCACTGCCTTCCACCCGCGTGTTAGCATAGCACGTGTGTCTGGGCGTGTCGAAGTACAGTACAACACGTGTGCACTCATTTTACAACCTGTGCTTTTCCATTCATAGTAAAAGCTAGTATGCTCTACGTGTGGAGAGCCACCGTTTGCTGTTCTTTTTTTTTTTTTCTTTTGCATTTTCACTTTAATTCAGAAATTTACCTGAGAATCCACGAGAGGTGAGTTCAATTGATCAAGTGCCGAGTAACAACCAAAGCCATCAAACCATACGGAATCAGCAGAACAAGGGTTAAGGACCCCTGCCCGAAGGTTTACCTCCTATAGCACACAGCCGTTACCTCCCATAACTCCTGCTTTGATCACCATTCCAAACGAGGTTAGCATTTCGGCGCTCCGTTAGTTTCCAGGTACAAAATCTGACAACACGGCTTAAAATCATCCTTCCCCCCGGAGCGAGAAATTCCAGGAAACGGACAGGCAGACGCTCGAGAGGGACGAGAACCCGTAAGTTAGGGAGCGTGAAACTCTCCACCCGTTTACCGTACACCGTAGAGCTCCAACACCCAGTGGCGGCGGAACAGTAGGAGGGAGGGAAAAAAAAAAAACCTCAACCACTCCCCAGCTGAAACTCGTCCAGGCGGTCGGCGGTGGAGGGGGGGAGGCCGGAGGACCTACAGCGCAGAAGCCGTTCTCCGCGCGGAGGGGGATCCACCTCTGCATGTCGGCCCGCGCCGGCTCGGAGGCCCAGCGCGCCCTGGGGCTCCAGAACGCCAGCCCGTAGGCCGACCACGCCGCCGACGGGGAGCTCATCCTGGGGCCGCGCCGCGGAGAGACCGCGGGGGAGGACGGGTTCCGACCGGCGTCTGAGCTCCTCCCGACGCCGCAGCCGATGCCGCCAACGCCGCCGCTGCACTCCTGCGTTCCCACGCCCCGCTGGCAGCTCTGCTAAGGTTTCAAGCAACAGGCACTTCCTGTCTACCTTTCGGGTTTCAACGTTTATGCCCCCCCCAAAAAAAAAACAACAAAAAAAAACAGAGAGAACCGGTTCCGCCAGGCGGGAGAGAGCGAGCTCGAGGGACGGCCGAGGTTTCGCAATTAGCACCTGGAGAGGGGGGTTAAGAAAGCCTCTTTGAGAAACACACCCCCCCGCAGGTCTGAGGTTAATATCGACCGAAACCGCCAAAGAATTCCTAGTTTAATCACGAGACGTCTGAGCCCTGCGTCTCCTTGGTAATCTTGACAGGCTGACCTTCCACATTTTCGAAGAAGCTGCATTCTTTCAAAACCCTAGTGGGTTAGACGTGCACAAATGCTCTTTTGGGTGTACAAACCTATGCTAGAGGAGGCCAAGATGAAAAAGCAAGATAGCATTATTTGGAAAAGTCATCTTTCAAGCGCTGATAAAATTTTTAAACACAGATTTGCGATTTGACGTGAACAGTTATTTATGATGGTTTAAAAGTTCAGATTGCTGGTTAAGTACTCAGTGGACTCCGTGTGATAAATTAAGAGAAGGGTCTAGCTGCACCTGCAGTATTTACTTACTAGTATAATAATGTGGATTCTGCAACCACTGAATTTGGCAATCCTGGAAAGACTGTAAAGCATCTGAAATGAGGTGGTGTTGCTTATATTAAAGTTTCAAAAATATACATTAAAGTCACAAGGAGGAGGAAAACCCAGGTTCAGAAAGTAAAATTCCACCCTAGTATTCTGTTCCAACCACCAATATTTGCTAATTAGCGCAGTTCTTCAGCTAGGCGGTAGAGCTAATTAGTGAATTCAGCTGGCTTAGTTCCTGTGTGGACGAAACACATGGCAGGGCTGCTTTCTGTCCCCTGGACTTTGCACCTCTGAAAGTAGCAATAATGTCACAAGCAGTGAGCCGTCTTCATCTTTCAACTCCTTTCCACAATCTCTGTCCTCATCCTTGCCCGACCACTTTAGCCTCCTTGGGTGCTAGACCAGTGTGGCCTTCTCCACCTTAAACATTCTGCTGTCCATTTACATGTATGAAAAGCCAGAAGTCATGTGCATCAACAGGAATACCTGTATTGAGCATAAACCAATTGAAAGTGCAATGTTTGGTACATCATACGGCTTAATCTGGCGTGTGAGTGAATTCACTACCAGAGTGCTTGTGTTTCAGCTCCATGGCTCAATGCATGGGGAATCTCCACACAGTGGCAACATAGGATCTTCAAATTATGTAGGACGTTTGTTCCAAAGGAACATTTTATAGCAGCCATCTAGCTAAAATTGTTCCAATAAACCGAAATACGTATTTGCAGAAAATTAAAACAACAATTAAAGAATCTTAATGAACCAAGAGCAGGGCTATCAAGAGCAAGGCTATAATGCTTTATTGGTTAATAATAATCTGTTTTATAGCTAGGGTCTGTCCACTTGAAACCATACTGCAACTAACAGCAAGTGGTCTCATTCTGCAATCCCAACGCAACAAAAGGGCAAGACATCGTAGGAAATTAATCCTAGTTCCCAAATCCCAGAGATTATGAAAAAACGCCAATCACCGACCGCTATCCGCTACAGCCAGCTCAAAGCCGTCGCTATCAACACGCGATAGCCCCGCCCATTTAGGGGCGGGGTCCCAGGTGGGCTGCGCTCTACCTTGTCCAGTCTCTTCTGCCAGCTGTCCTCCCTCTTCACCATGAGGTCGATGCAGTGAGACAGCGTGGACAGGATTCCAGCCGTGGTGGCCTTGAAGGTGATGGCCTCCCCTTTGAAGTCGATCCCATTGATTCCCCTCAGGCTCACAGTCGCTAACACTGAAACAGCGGGGAAGGAAAGACGTGCCTTTGGACAATCGGAGATGGACCATTTATGTTACCATGCAGAAATAATGAAATGGAATGAACTGCAGGATGCGGTCAAAGGAAAAGGTCATTCTGACAAATTCAGTTTTATCACAAAATGGAGCCACTCGGTGGACTGTCGAATCCTACAGATCGCGGGGCTTGTTTTTAAAAGTATGCAATATGAACAGCCACCCAACTCACGTTTCTCTTTGCTGTCGTTGTTGTTGTGAAAGTTGTCGCCGTCCGGACGAGTGTTCGGAAAGTCGTCCTCGTCGTCCTCCACAACTGGAAGACAACGGGGCTCTGGATGACTTAAGGGTTTAAACACTAGGAGCGAAAGGGCAGGCCGGGCCGTGTGGCAGGTACAGCCTGCGCCCGCTCACAGACAATGGAGGCGCAGTGCGAACGTTAGCGGATAACCCCGCAAACAAGCTGCTGTTCTTCTACGGGAACAAGAGCACAGCATTCATCCAGTCATGACCCAAGGAATCTTCCCTCAGCTAAAATGCATCCACCAAGTCAGGCTATTTTAATTAGTGGATACAGGGATTCTTGGGAGAACTGGACTGAGTGAGATACGCTCCTGTAAAGTGTTTTTGCTCTTTCAGACTCCAGTTTTTTTTCCCCAAAGACTGCACAGTGTAATGCAGATGTCGTGTCACTCAATCAAACAGCATCTTTCACTTCTTTCAAATCAGCAGAATTTGAACAAGCAAATTTAAACTGAGAATGTCAGAAACATGCAGTTTCAAATGGAATCATACCAAATACAAAATAATATATAATATTATACACAATAAATAATATTGCATTAATTCTGAATGAATCATAGATCAACAATTCAATATTGTGCCATGTGTGAATAAGATTATTAAGGAATTGACCAGAGTTAAGAAATGAAACGTGTTACTAGCAGGAGTTAGGCACTCTACACTTTCTGTAGCATTACTGTTTTCTTGCTACACAAGGTACACAAGTACTGTAAACAGTTTTATTCAAAGGAGACGTTCAGCACTTCACTGTGAAATCTCTGCAAGACCTCACCTGAGAAATAAACGTTCCTTTCTTTTTTTCCTGCGTGTGAGTTACCTTTATCCCTCTGAAACTCGTCTTTGGACACGCCGTCCGCGCAGGCGTCGAAGTACTTCTGCAGCGTGTCCACCTGCCTGCACAGAATGTCCCGGAAGGTCTCCATCTCGGCCAGCTTCTCGCGCAAGCTGTGCCCTTTCTGGGGACGGCACACACAGCACAGCTGAGCTCTCCTCCGCCACCGCTTGCTAACTCTCTCCGGCGACATCTTCCCGCGCGTGCGGCGTACGGCGTCCAGCGCAGACGGAGGGGAGAGACTGCGACTGGGGTAGCGGCGTTCAGCGTGGGACAGTGAACACCACGAGGGGGAAGGGGGTGGGGGGGGGGGGTTCTGCTCCCAGTGCTTAATCGAGTTCACTGAACACATGCACCCTCAATATAAGCTCCACGAAGACAACTCTGAAGCGGTTAAGATACTGCATAAAGTCTATTTGCATTCAGCTACAAATCAGACCAGTTTGTTTCAGGATGAAATGAAATAAGCTGTATGTATGACTAACCCACTGTACGTAATAACGCTTTTCTTCATCTCTCTTGTAACTGAGTAGTGAGTGTTGGGTAGAGACCTCTGCCCCATGTCATGTACATTCAATGCTACGTCAAGCCCTGTAGACCACTTTTATGCAGTCCTGGTCTGTTACTTGGAGGTTAAAAAGCAAAGACTCAGACTGGACTTAGATTGGGCTCTGAAGAGACACATGGAATTTTAAAAATCTTTCTGCTGTGAAATATGCTTATACACTGAACACATATTTCACTCCTAATGAGCCATACTAAACAAACAGGAATAGTCATATAGTTATATTGACATAAGGCACTGTATAGTTTACATGATGAATGAACAGCATTCATGTCAGTGGCGTTATGTGCTGTACCTGTGGATGAAATGTACCGCACCGGCTAATGTAAATAAAGGTGTGCTCCCGTGACGAAGCGCTGATCCTCACCTTAAAAGAGGACGTTGAGGTAGCCGAGTAGCCACTGGCTGCGGAGGTGAGGGACAGCATGGAGCCGTGGCGTCGCAGGCTGGACTCGGAGCCATAACCCGACTCTGCCTGGAAGAGCCAAGGACACGGTCCTCAGTACAGCATATACGGCCTGCTCTTACAGGCCCAAGTACAGCACGCACAATCCACGTTTAAAAGTTCACATTTGACAGACAGTACAAATCAGATTCTGGGTAGCACGCTACCCCCTCCCTCAGAGTGTGTTTGCCAAAGCGTGCTGGAGAAGCGCCATTTTGATGTTTCAGCCCCAGAGTGGTGGGTCACGCTAACACTGTACAGTCCCAAGCTGCAAAGACTGAAGCCGCAGCTGGTGTCGAGGTACTAGTGACCAGCACACAACTGACCAGCCAGGATTTACTGATCTCTAAATTAACTTTAAGCTTAGGGTTGTAACTAGGTAGCTGTTCGTAGGTGACTTAGTTAATGCACTCGTCTTATATACTGCTTATATTTTTGCGTAGACTGCGTTGTTGCTGTTCTTGTTTGTGTTAGTGTTAATCAGTTTATCCTTCAGGGTCCAAGTTGAACTATGCGGTTGTTCCCTGCACTTGGAATGGTACTTCTCTCTAGGGTTTTCTACGCACTTGTTCCTGGTTATGGTTATACATTTTGTTGTACGTCGCTCTGGATAAGAGCGTCTGCCAAATGCCTGTAATGCAATGTAATGTACTGACACACTGCTAATTCAAATCATTCCTCTTAGACTGCAGTCTTCATTACAGAATATCTATGGAAAGGGTCAAGCAAAATAACACAGGAATGTCAGTTTTGGGTGACTCCTGCATGCATATTTTCAAATAAAAATGAGGCCTAATGCAAATGACAACAATAATAATAATGATGATTAAAAATAGCTGCAAACAGGGCATAGCGTTCCTTTGACTGTGGACAGCCTTTGCCAAACAGAAGGGTCAAAAGATCAACGGCCTGGTATATTTTGTTTGCCGATATCCAAAGCCAGCAGCCACCAGTTAATCGCTGGCCGCTAACAGTTAACCGGATGAGGAGGCTCCCGCTGTTTTAACAGAACAAGATCGGAGGGTGTGAGGGTAAACAGAGCCGAGCCCGCGAGTCCTGTCACCGCCATAGAGGCAGAGAGAGAGGCTGAACAGACCGGCTCAAGGGTTAAACGCGACGCAACACGTGACGCGCCGAGAAACCGCCTAGATGCGTTCGGCAGATACGAGACGGCTCCTGCACGGTCGCATTTTACTCCTTACGCAACGGCAATAAATCACTCCAGGGAAGAAAAAGAGCCTTCTTCTGCGTAACTCGGGATGCGAACTATGAACGCCCGCGTTGCTAAGAAATGCCTGGAGTGGAATTAGGTGCAGCACGGCTCTAATTCACTTGAACCGTCACACTGCAGATTGCATTCAACATCTAGCGCTTACCCATCTATAAACAGCAGTCAGAGCCTATAATTTATAGCCTACCTTATCCATAATTTAAAATGTGGCTGTAGGTTTCATTTAAAAGGATTTTATATGGTAAAGCGTGCTTACGGGAAACCTTAACTGTCTGTGCTTAACTCTTCATGGTAAAATAACATCAGGATTTAAAATAGACCGTGAAATGCAAAATAGCAGCTAGGAAGACTCTGGGCTTTAGGGTGGAAGCAGATCCTTTTTTTTTTACAAGCTCTGAACAGGGGAAACAGGCAGTCTATAGTCCACACAGTTATATAACTGGTGTAGTCTAGGGTATCTGCACTCAAACACATGCAAAGAGTTTCAAATTTATCACAGACCCTCAGGGGTTAAATATAACCAACTATTTTTAAACTATGACATTCAAAAATGCTGCCAGCTCATTATGCAAATAAGCTTTTATGTTTCGCTTTCTGTAATGAGTGGTGATACCTTAACATTGTTATAAAATGTTACATCATTAGCAGAAAGGCTCTTTCGAACTAACAAACTGGGATAATTGTAATTAATTTGGGGTTAATTTCTCAAATGGATGCTGCTGCGAAATTAATGACATCATAAAGCCTATACAATTAAAAAAGTTCCTATATAAAGTTCCATTTTATTTATTTGTTTATTTATACAAATTAATTTAAAATCATAAAAGCAGAAACTATAAAATAATGTAGGAGTAGGGGAGCTAGTTTAGAACACAGAGATAAACAAAAACAATTATCTTAAACATATAATACCAAAACCTCTGACAGCTATTTGTTTTGTAAAGTTGTAAAGTACAATTATATTATTATTATATGAATTGGCGCTTTAAACACTGATCTGTTATTGTTATAAAAGCAATGCTATACTTTATCTGCAAAGCAGAACGCTGGATTAAAAAATAAAAAACAGGAGCATGCTGGTTAATTTCACATGCTGAGGATGAAAGGGCCCATATCACAATGCAGCGCAATATCACCGTAAATCACTACGGTCTTTGATGAAGCAAGCGTTTACGCGCATGCAAAGGCCAAAGGAATGCGAGAAAGTGCAGGGTGCTTAGCCCACCATTCCACCGGCTAAAGCGAGCTTTATTGTTGGCGGTGCAGAACACCGTGCGTCGTCGGCTGCGGAGGATTCGAGCGCGCGTAGAGGCCAGGCGAGGGAGAAACCACAAGGGGAATTCCCGTGTGACCAGTGTGGAAGCAGCAGGGAGGCGAAAGCATGACCGGTCCTTGGGTAGCTAAGCGATCGCGCGACCTCGTCCCGTCACGCCGGTGTCGCCAAGCGGTTCCCAGCAGAAGCCACCGGCGCGTCGGGAACATTGACGCGATTTCTGCCTTGCAAGGCCATTCCCACCTCATTGCGCAGCACAGCGGAATCCATCGTGAGGGGCAGGAGCGTGGCTTGATGCGGTTGATAGAGCCGTGTCTTTTTCAGGACGGGAAGCCTCTAAAGCGTTAACGGGAAGGCGCAAGGCGGAGTAGCGAATCCTCTGGTTAGCACACACAGCCGTTGCTCTAGCTTTTATGCAGTTTCTCTCAGGTGGAGTGCATCTGTGTTTGTCAGTCACTACGGCCGCGACACAGGCAAGTGCGCAATGTGCAAAAAAGTGCCGACAGCGCCGGATGCGTTTTCTACGAGCCAGTCTGCACAATTCAGCAGAAACCTACAAGCAGTTCTGTCCCGGATTTGTCTACCAGACTGTCCTGTCTGCTACGCCTTGCTAGCATAGGAGCAATCACTGATACACTGAATCAAAAACGCATGGTAAGTGTCCTCTTTCAGGTGCACGTTGACCAAAAATTAAACTCAACAATTCAACTAAATTCTCAATAAAATATTGCTTTGGAACAGTACTGAGGAATCATGCCCAGATAAGATTAAAGAGAAATGCCTGCAGCATAAATTAGATCCAAAATATGAACCACAGTTGCATTCAGTCAAAGGTCATATTACACTTATCCAGACAGATTATAAACCCGTATTGTGTGATTAAATGATAAAACAATATTGATCCTGTTTCTGGAACATGCATGATTGAATCTTTTTTCATTTAAATAGGCTACTTCCCATTCCAGTGAAATTTACCTGTGCTTCCCCATTCATGCCAATGGGTGGCGCCAGAAGAACATATTTCAAATTCAAAGGGGTTACTGTAGGTCAAAGACCAGGAGTAACCCTTGCAGCGTCGAGCACCCTGCTGGTAGCTTCTGTACTGCCAAACCTCCAGTCTCTAATCGCATTCTACCATTCTCTGCCCCGATACCCATCTATCAATATATTGCTATCAATGACATCAGCCAGCAGCACAAACACATTAAAACACACAGACATGGCCTCTGTGCAGGAGCTCTCAAAAGGAAAACAGCACATAATGCAGTTTTAAAGCTCTTAAATTCAGACTATCACAATGACTAATGTCAAACACCCTGAAAACTCAGTGGACGGTTTCACACTGTTTTGTCATTGTGTGCCACTGTGCACTGAGTGTGAAGTGTAAGCTCTAACAGCAGTAGGTCTCGTGACGCTGCACAGACGAATGGAAGGGGTTTGTGCACACGGTGCTACGACAGCAGGAATGCGTGAAAGCGCTTCTGCAGCTACGTGCGAAACAGCAGCGGCAGCGCGTGCCTCACGGCCACGCCCAGATTCAGCCTGCAAACTGCTGCACTGGTGATCCGCAGACGCTACGACGCTCCACAAACGCTCCTGAAACGCTCTACAAACGCTCCTCAAATGCTTCACAAACGCTCTGCAAATGCTTTACAAACACCCAGAAAATGGTCCAGAAACGTTCCATAAATCTTCCGCAAATGGTCTGCAAGAACTCCGCAAACACTGCAAATTCGCTGAAAACGCTGTACAAACACTCTGCAAATGCTCCAGACACGCTCCGCAAACGCTCTACATACGCTCTGAAAACGCTCAGTGAACTGCTCTACAAGCGCTCCTCAAACGCTCTACATACGCTCTGAAAACGCTCCGCAAACACACTACAAACTACTCCAGCGCACTGAAAACTACACACTCCGATCCTCTGCACCAAACTTACTACCCACAAATTCACACTCATTCATGTGCCCAGGGATGAAAGCATCAGGCAGTGAGGATTCTTACTCGCGCCTTCCTCCACA
Organism: Anguilla rostrata; assembly: GCF_018555375.3. NCBI lineage: Eukaryota > Metazoa > Chordata > Actinopteri > Anguilliformes > Anguillidae > Anguilla > Anguilla rostrata. The sequence goes on along the minus strand of NC_057942.1, from coordinate 36,506,369 downwards.
TCCGATTCGTTTTAAAAAGATAAAACACTTAAAAAGGTGGAGTGATCCGTTTGAAGCCAAGTAAAAACTCCTCGGCTCATTAAACGTGACCGCGGTGCCTATGTGGTAACCGCTCGAACCTGCGCGACTGAACGGCAGCGGGCGACGCCGTGGGCTCGGAACATTCCGGAAACTCGCGAGGGGCGTCCCGGGCCAGTTCCGGCGGGCGGTCGGCAGGTGGTGTGGCCGGTGACTCAGAGTGGGCTGGCCGGCAGTGACTCAGTCACTCGGTGCTGCACCGGGGTCGAGCGAGAGTGTGAGAACGAGAGCCAGCGAGCGAGCGGGAGAGAGAGAGAGAGAGAGGGGAGGCCAGGGCCAGGGAAAGGGGTTTCCCCTCTGTGGGGATATGAGTAAGTACTGCATCTGTCAACAGCAGGCCAGGGCGGTCACTATCCTGAAAGGACACCCAGCAACCCGCGAGCGCTTACAGTAAGCTCTTACCGCACGCTCGCCCGAGGTCACATGACTGTCTACTGAAACTTCCAGGCTCCGGAATCCGCGGATGGAATTTGGAGCGGCCGCTCGCAAAAATTAATCTTTAAACTGGCGGAAAGTCATTACGGCATCACAACCCTGTGGCCTACAGGAGGAGGGACGGGTATCCTCGAGCGTAAACAACAGATGGTTTTTACGCGTTCTACGGTATTTTTTTTTACGAGGCCGTGTGGAAGGGTGCGGGGCAAATCGAGCGGTTCTGTGGCTCTGCGGCTCGGTGTGGGATTCACCGAAGCCGAACGGGGGGCTCCTCCGCCCGAGCCGGGGAGCCACGGGTGCGGCGAGCTCAGTCGGACAGGGGGCTCGCGGACGGGACGTCCCGGAACCTGAGCGTCACGCGGGGATTCATCGCGAGCGCTCGATGGCTGCGGAGCAGAGGCCAAATCGCACGAAGCCTTTTGGAAAATGCAGCGGGTCAATACAAACAGGCTCAGACGTGCTCTGTGTGCGTACGGCCGGGGAACCTGCCCTCTGTGAATCATTACTTAGCACGGCAACCTGCTGATATCGAAAACCTAATAATACTTTGCATCAGAGTAGCCGGAATGTGGGGTTTAAAGCACAAGCGCTAACCGTGTGAGGGGAGAGGAGAGCTCTGTTTCAGGGTTGAGAGTGGGCTGCCAGCCACAGGTCCCAGCCCGGGGTGCGACTCCCCTTTCCTGGGCCCCCGCTCTGGGATCTCTCCCCACCCCCCCTCGCTTACTCACCAGTGACTAACGGCCCGTGACTGCGGGAGGAAAGGCAGCGGGGCTGGATCAGCCCTTCGGGAGACGCGGGGGAACGGCAGATCTCGTCTGTCCTGTTTGGCTTTCTGGTTGTGTGGGAAACGCGAGGAGAGCGCGCCTCCCGGAGTTTCGGTGCGGCACAGAAACCTCCGCCGGTTCCACGCCATTCTCACACTCCTCAGGGATTCAAAACCAGCTCGCCGCAGAGCGGTGAAGCTCATACCGATGTGTCGCAAAGCCGTCAAGACACTCCTGTGTGTCGTTCAGTGAAAACACACACAGACACGCACAAACACAGACACGCACACACACACACGCACACGCGCACACACACACATACACAGACACGCACACACACCTACACACACATACACACACACGCGCACACACACACACACACAGACACGCACACACGCACACACGCACACATACACGCACAAACACACACACGCACACACAAACACACACGCACACGCATACACATACACACACACGCACACACGCACACACGCACACACGCATACACATACACATACACATACACATACACATACACATACACATACACATACACATACACATACACACACACACACACACACACACACACGCGCACACGCACAGACACACACGCACACACACGCACACCCGCACACACACAGTCACGCACAGACACACACAAACACATACACACTTTAAATGTTTAGACAGTGACACAATTTTTGTTGCTTTGGCTCCGTGCTCCAGCACACTGGATTTGAAATAAAAGAATGAACATGCGGTTTAAAGTGCAGACTGTCAGCTTTCATTTGAGCGCTGGGGTACAGAGCCGAAAACGCATCGCTCTGTAGCAACACCAAAAGAACCGGCGAACCGGAGAGCACGCCACACGCCTCCCATCCCCCGTCCCAAAAGCCCCGTCCCGCCCCCAGGAAAGACGGCCAGACATCTGAGCCTCTCCCCCAGCGCGAGCCGCGCGGCTCCTTCCTCTGAATCTGGCTTTAATCACACGCAGCTGAGAGGGGGGTGAACGCAGCCCAGCGATTGGCCCATTTTCTGCAGGCAGATGCGCCACTCTTTCACTCCCTTTCGGACTCCTTTACAGGCCGTCGCCCTGAAGGCTTTTCAGTTTTGTCCCCCCCAAAAAAAACTCCACTTCCCAGGTTTAGCTGGGGCGTGCGAGTGCACGGGCCGTGGGAAGAGGAGGACGAACCGGCCAGTCCCGCATGGCTTTCCCGCTCCGGGCGGAGCCGGGATACGTGGGACTCGTAGTCTCTGGCTCTGCTTACGCCCTGCGGGGACCGCGCGCTGGCTCCCGCTCAACAGGCGCATCCCTGTCAGCTACGGCCATGGAAAAATGAGTTACAGCCCCGCGTCTCGCTTTCAAGCGTAATTAAAACAAAGAGGTCTTTCTCTCTCTCGCTTTCTTGCTTTCTTACTTTCTCTCTCTCTCTCTCTCTCTCTCTCTCTCTCTCTCCCTCTCTGAGCGCGCCGGGAACGCAGCCATTCCGCCAAGTCTGTGAGCGAGAGGGGCCTGCAGTTTCTCCGGAGTGTGTTTCTGGTTAAGGGCCTTCAGCCCCCTCCACCCCCCACGTCTCTCTGCGCCCTTCCGGATGGTTCCGTGGGCAGCCAGTCCAAGGCCTCCCCTCCATCTGTAAGACCCCTGATGAGGGGAGGGGAAACACGCACCCAGTTTTGGCGCCCAGTCCTTTGCGGCTGGGAGACTTTTGGGGGTGTGCGTTACATTTTAAAGCAAGGCTGCCATTGGACACTGGCCCCGGCACGACTGAGCGCGCTCCAGAAGAACCCGGTTGCCGCAGAGGGGCGACAGCTTTGAAAACACCGCCTGCTGTGTAAATGCTGAGAAAACAAACTACGGCAGCCACAGGACAAACATCCCTGCTGTCCTGTGGTTTAGGTCAGTCAAAACAACCTCCAGCGCACGTCCAGAGGGTAGCGGAATTCACTCATTAACCCATGACGAAAGAGATCACACGTCAGGAAGACTGGAGGGGGAAAAATGAGAGGTTTGCTCATTTCAAGTTAAAGTTCAATGTACAATTAAGCGGCTTAGCAGTCAGTCATTACCGGACTGAAACAAAATGGCACCAACGCAACACAACTAAATCCAGAACTTTGGTATTTGGTTTTGATACGTTTAGGCTACCGAGAGACTTTATCCTCCAATATTTAGCATTCTTAGTCTTCTAAAACTTCATCAGGAATAATAATGTCAATAAGGATTCTGTGAAATACACTTAATGTCGTTAGCCTGATTATTAGTCAAAACTGCTGCAACCCCTTAAAAGGGAGACTTTAATGCTTCAAAACCAAAGGCCTTGATTTCGCTGGCCGGAGGACCAGAATTACCAGCCTCTGAAAACCGAAAAGCCAGTGGGGACCCCCCCACCAGACCCCAGACCCTGCCCCACCCCCCCACCCCCTTACCTTGTGGAGTTCGATGGAGTTGATCCACTGCTGCCGGTGCTCGGGGTCCTGGGCCCGCAGGTACCAGACGCTGTCGTTCACGCTGATGTCGATGCGGCACTCGTCAAACTCGTGGGGCTGCGGGGGGGGGGGGGGCAGAGTGAGAAACAGAACGCGTGACCATCAGCTCGGACGCCACGCCCCAGCGAGGCCCCCTTCCTGTCCTGGCCTGACCCATCGCTCAGACCGGGCGGTTCAGCACCTGGCTGGATACCGCAAGCCTGCGTGACTCGGTCTAAGCGACCGTGGCCCATTCAACCGTTCAAATGAAGCGTATACACAGACAGAAAGAGTGAAAGCAGGTGCACCACGGTCTGACCGCACAGCATTTACAACCGGACGTAAACATACAGGCGACACAAAGCAGCTCCCTTAGTAACACTGACAGGCAGCGGTAAGAATTCCCTTTGAAAATCAACCGACCAAATCAGACAAGATCATGTTGTCTTTTTAAAGGTCTCCCTATTAAAACACACTGCAGCCCATTTATGTGCCGTAAGCCCATTAATGCACAGAAATGTACATTTTGTACAAACTGCATTTGAGTCCAATTTAAATGCCTGAATTTAAATTCCTCATGCAAAAGAGAACCCCCCCCCCCAGAAAGGCAGAAGCAGCAGCTCTGTTGCTAATGTACTACAGCCCGGGCCTTTTTGGGCTTGAAGCGGGTTTCACACGAGAAAGCCACCGTTCGCCGCAGGCGTCTAAACATGGCCGACGCCTCCCGGGCCGTGGCCCGCGCGGAGCGATCGCAGCCAGGGGCTCCCGCGTTCTTCGCCAGCGCTGGAAGAACTCCCGGGCTCGCGGTGCCGATCCTTGGCACGCGCGCGGAGAATTCCGCGGATCCCTCTGGGACGGCGCTCCCGAACCGAAGAGCGAGTTCTTCCGCGACTCCCCCGGGGAGCGGAGAACAGGTCGCGCTGACCGCCGCCGTCAGGCCGCGGTGACCGCCAATCGCGTAACAGGAATAAACAGGAGGAAGAGCGTCAGCGCTTGAACCGAATAGGTGCCTCCGCGGTTGTTCCTGCTCCGCTAGAATCCCTCCTGCGTGTAGCCAGCTACATTTTTTACAAGAACTAAATTAATGGCATGACCCAATCCTCAATTTCAGATTTATAGCCAAGTTGAATATAGTAGTAAAACTCAGTGAACCCAAACAAACAACAACATAATGATGGGGGAAGGACAAAATACCAGGAGCCTAAAACAGGAAAAAAGGGATTTTTCACTCTGCCTTATCATTACTGAACAGGCCAACACCAGTAGCAAATACTGCATTGTTTTTTTGATAGCAATATTAGATTAATTTCCTCTAGAATAAGTGACATCGCAAGTTTGATCAAACACTACACGTCACCAAGGTGTGCATTCTACCATCCTAGCACTGCTGTTTTTCCACCGTATCCTTCGCTCAATATAGGCAAAGGGAACAGTAAGGAGTTGCTAAGGACCTCTTAGCACCGGCTAGCGCGCTCCGGTCCGGGGACGGATAAGGCACAGGGCTCGCCCTCACAGCCCCGGCCCGCCGCCGACACAAAGAGGTGAAAAGGAGAAGCCGCGCGTTCGGATAAATCTCGCCTCCCCGCCGCCCCCGCCACCGTAAATCCAGGCGGTCGCTTCGTCGGCATTCGATGAAACCTGACACGCGCCATTGTGATGATCTGAACTGAGATTCGCGGCGCGCTTCAAACGCTGAAGCTCAGCCACAAACCCTCATTTGTGCAGCGGCAAACTGCTCCCCCCTGAATGAGGCTGACTGACCACAGATAGATGCATCTACTGTACGTCACCTGCTCTAATGATGACAGGACAAAAAAGCCACCTGAAAATAAAATATTTGAGTAACTTTTTCACTTTTTTTTTTTGGAAAGGAACAGTATACATTTCTACTTGACACATGACGGCACACTATGCCTGATGAAAGTCTTCACGCGCATACTTGAAAACCTAGCCGCATGCTGACGTCACTTCCTGTCAGGCAAAGGACAGCACGGAACGGCTCTCTGTCCGCAGGAAGTGCGTCCCAAGATGGCAGGGACGCGGAGCTGACCCCGCGACGTCTACATCGCAGATAACCGCACGAGGACGTGAATCAGCACTGTGCATGCAAAACAACTTCAGCTATCCAATGGAAGGGAACGCACCTGAAACCAAACACCGTGCCGAAGTTCTGCTTCAGCAGCTAAATATTACAAACTGTTGGACAACTCTACTGTTCGGTGACACGATATTCATCTTCTAGATGTCGAGAAAGATTGCAATCCGGTTTTTCTGCTCCAGCAACAAGCCGACTGATGTTACCGATGTCTCGTTGCCAGTCTCATATTTTCAACAGCTAGCTCTCGATGCAAGCCACCGACGGGATGGTGTGCAATATCCAACCGAGTCTTCAGACTGATTCTAAAGGGGCATAAAATGTGCCTCCTATAGGCTGTGATACAGTAATGCATCACAAACAAAAAAACTTAAGAGATCTAAGTGCGGAGTGCACTACAGTCTGAAGACTGTCTTCACAGGCCAGAAGAGTAAAAGCGTGTGGGCCATGTAAAACAGAGACCATATCAAAAAAAACAAAATTGTAAATCTGAGCACAAAGATTCATTTGCTGAGCGGAAATTTCCATTCAGAACCAGCAGCAGCGGTAAGTTTTGTAGCAGAGGGAACCTTTGAGAATAATGCGGTTCGTTCGCGAGGCCGTGAGCTGGAGACGGTCCAAGAAAACCCCGAGACCGAAGCTGAACCGACGCCAAACCACAGCTGACACTTCAGTGAACCGCTCAGGATGGGCTGCGGCCGGTGCTGCGCTCCCCTCTGCATGTGGGCGGTGAGTGGTTGGTGGGGGGGGGGGCTTGGACAAAAACAGGGGTCCTGGTCGATGGTCTGAAGCTGGCCTTCCTGATAGGCCGGTCGGTCATGAGGTAATCCGCGAAGTTCACCCCTGCCGTCATTCTGGCTTGTTTTTTTTAGAAAAATATTTAGAGGTCTGAAGAAGGCGATGCTTTCATGGACTGTCCAAGAAAAACTTCCCAAATGGCTCTGAAGTGGAACCCCCCCCCCCAGTAAGGGAGTGCGTGCGCGAAGCCACGGCCCACGGCCGGGCTTCTGCTGGTCCGCTGGTCCGTGTGCAAAAGACCACCTCGTCACAACCGAGGCTAATCTAACAAGACAGAGTTTCCCCCACAGCTAACAGTCAAACCTCATTCAATATGCCTGCTTTCAAGCCCTGATAAAGGCCAACAGCCCGGTGGTGATATTTCAGAAGAGACAGGTCGGTTAGGCTTTGTCATAAAACAGAACACACAGACCCTCAGCAGGAGCTGAACACCCCAGGACGTGCACACTAAAGCACGCTTTACAGTGCAGTCCATTTCATGGCCGAGAAAAGCTACTTCTCTACCGTTTCTTTCTGTTCTAAACAGTTTTTTTTTTTTTTTTTAAATGGCAAAATGCATTCGTGACACTTTTTATAGCTACATGAAAGAAGTCGGGTTTTGTTATGAAGGCAGATAACTAGCGTGTTTTCACACTGGTTTTGGCCGTAGGACCAGAATTCATTTGGAGGTCGTTTCATAGAAACAGCACTGCAGAAATTGCAAACACTAACTAGGCTAAGTCTTGTCTGCAGTCTTTCATGAGACTGGAATGCAAATTTCCCATTAAGACCCCTTTTATTGGGCAGGCAGCAAAAGCGTAACCTTCATTGTAGCACAAAGGGCAAGGTAACCCAAAAGTCATAGGTTCAATTTCTGGGTAGGACACTGCCATTGTACCCTTGAGCAAGGTACTTAACCTGCATCGCTTCAGTATATATCAGCTGTATAAACGGATGCAATGTAAATGCTACAGTAGGTAAAAAGTAAGTCGCTCTGGATAAGAGCGTCTGCTAAATGCTGGTAATGTACTGTAATGTAAACATATAAAGAAAAAGTCCTTAGTAGGCGATAAGATGCAGGCTATTCTGCTGTCGCAGTCACACTGATCATGGAGAGCAGGCAACCAGAACCCACTGGGAGCAAACAGTATACACGCTGATGGAAATGATGTTTGATGATGGAGATTATTATTAGTAGTATTGTTGCATTGTTATTATATACATGTATGTTATTATTATATAGAATTACCCTATTTGCAATGATTTCCTCTATCATTACACACATTAAAAATCAGTACTAGGAAGGGAAGGAGACAAACTGTCATAGGATTTAGAGGGAAAGGCATCAGCAGGAATTTTCTATTGGAGATATGCCGTGTACATTTGGAAAGTGGCTGGAAATGAAATTAAGGTGACCCTCGGGCCGACACAACACTGTAAATAGCACGCCGTTATCAAATATTCACAGCATCAATAAAGACTCAACCGCTGAGTAAGCCCAACGGAGGCCATTTGCAATCGCGTCGTCCGAAATCGGGCCGCAAAAGCCATCTGCAAAATGCAATATCAAATACCAAAATAGGCCTGTCAATTTCACACACTTTTCAGACCTTTTTTAGATCCAGTAACAGGAAGCGTGACCCAAGTGGCCCAGCGGTAACCCAGACGTACTTAAGACTCTTCCCAAAAACATGTTCCACAAACATAAATAAATATGCAGTTCGTACACACTTCTGCAAACAACTTCGGACTTCGTGCATCATTATACAAAATAGGATGTATTTCCCCTCTGATATCAAAATTCAGGGCAGAAAAAGCAGAACTAAATTTTAATTTAGTTTACTTCTAGTTCTCTAATTTCACAATATACCCACAGGCCCTTTGGTTTATCAATGTAAAAATGCACACAAAACACTTGACAGACAAGACATAGGTTTGAAAGCAAGGTTCCCCCCAAAAGAAAATGGAGATGTTGGTCTATGTCTACCCCTTGCTTGCACATAGGCTACATATACACACTTTGCTACAATTGAGGCCCCATTTTTAGCTTTGTGGCTTAGAATCCAATACTTGTTAACTGCTTATGAAAAATACTTTCCCCAAGCATTTTACCCAGTATTTTTGTATTATACTTTTCAGGAAGGGTATAGTTTGCTGCAAATGCAACTTTAACTCAGCAGAGGGAAGAGCTTAATGTCACAAATTCCCTGCACACAGCACGCCTTGCAATATGTGCAAACTTCTTGTGATTCGAGGAAATTTCATTTGGGGAAACGGATGTCATTTGCAACCAGGCTTCCGAACAGGAATGCGCTACTTGAGAAAATGAAGTCAGCTGTTTTCAGAAAAATCTGTTGCCGGTGCAGCAAAAAATAAATAAATGCAGTAAACCCTAGTGTTTATTGAAAGGATTTAACACAGTTTCTTGGGGGTGTTTTGAAAGATAACAAAGCAGGCCATTAATGGACTTTGAACCCTCCATCTAAAGTCCTGCTTATGAAGCCCAAGGTAAAATGAAAGCATGTGAACAAACAGCACATTCCAGTGCTCTGCGAAATGCTATCCTCTCATGCACCAATTCAGGAAAATATTTCCTGATACAGGTCAAAAGATGGAAACTGTTTTCAGCACCGACGACGCTAAAATCCAAGTGACCTTTAATGAAATCTGATGAAAGGCCCTCTTAGGAAATATCATCTCAAAACTGGGCTCCAAGTCCAACGCAGTAATATTTCACCCTCGAAATAACTTGGTAACAGCTTAGCGGCCTTAAAGTGATAAGCCACCTCGCGCAATAAGCACACAGTGATTCAGACGCTCCGAATGCAGACGACTCCCTGACTGACCCCATTCCAGCTGACCCAGCTCCGGAAGCATTTAAACCAGATTCGGAATTTATTTGCAGACTAGCAGGAATGGAGAGGACAGAAATATGAAACATCCCAGATTGGATGCTCGGCGAGCGGCTACCCAGGCCTGGTAAACGTTTGTCGCGATGCGATGCCCGCCTGGCGCTAGGAAAGGGGGCTGATGCCTGCTTTCTCCGGGAGGACCAGATAAACGACGCGAGCAAGCCAGCGCAAGCCAAAATTCATGCGGTTCAGTGAGCGCTTGCTTTGGCCTTGCTTGCTGACGGCTGAGTTTCCCCAGCCAGTTTAATTACATTGCACTCAGAGCAGTCCCAACAACCGTGTTCAATCTTTGGCTGGTAATAAATTAATAAATTAATAAATAGCCTACGGCAATGACACATATTACGGTTCAGCGCAAAAAGATTTAGCCTTAATCATGTTTAGCCTGAATGTGTAAACCCATTCATTTCTAAACTCCATACTTGACCACAGCGCTTTCTCTGCACAAGCAGAACCGTTCCACCAGGATGTGGAGATTTCAACAGAACTTCGAAAGTATTAAATCCATTAACTGCAGGGAAGGATGTGGTCAAACACACATCTCACCACAAAAGAGTGATGTCACTTTTTTCCAGTAACGTCTTTCTTGCACATCTACAAGTGAAACTCATCACAGCCTATAGAGCGTATGTATTAAAATACTAGTTCCACACCTCTGCACCAAAAACAACAGTTGAACTCTAGTCACGCCCAGGTCAAAAGGTTAATGTTCCCTACCCCAGTAGCTGAGCAAATGATAAGCCTGAGAAATATGAGTTTCATTTGTGTAAACCGTGAATAGCCTACACAGGCTAGGGACACAAACCTATATGAATAGTTTATCACAAATCAAGTTTGAGATAAAATGGTGCATACCAAAGCAATACAAACAAACGCAACAGCTATACATGCACTGGTCCCTTCATTATATTTTATTCCGAGTCTGCATTGAAGCTGTCACGATACAACCTACTTTGAAACTACAGTCCGAGTTCTGCTCAGTGATAATTAGAAGGATTAACCTTTGACCGATGGAATTAACCATAAATATAATGCACTGTCGCTTTAACCTCTGGTCTTCCGCTACCTCTTTGTTTTTACTCAGATGTACTGAAGGAGCATGCTAGGGCCTAAAAATTCAAGAGCAGTCATTCGAAAAGCAAATTAATTTCTAGTACGGGAGACAACGTTTGTGTTTTTTGCTTGTTCACAGCATTTACCTGCATTTCTAACCCCTGGAAAATTCAGGCAGTTCTACTCAATACTGATTTTGAGGACGCACAACATCATTGTTAGTAATGAACCTTTTTGGTCAAGGTGAGAAACGCAAACAGTGAAATAACATGGATGTGTTATATGAGGGTGCATCAACGCTGAGTTTCTCCCAATGGCTTGGGTATCTTCCCTGGCCAAAACACATCGCCGCATGCCTTTTTGTTTATGGTGCAGTTAAGTTATACCCCACTGAGAAGGAAGTTAACTATGAGTATTAAAGCATCAACAGCCAGCTAACTTATTTACTTGGACTGAAACATTTGGAGCTCTGAACACTGTAACCTTTCATAGGGCAGAACAGAATGCATAACACATCGTGCGTCATATCAATACCGTAAAAAAGCAACTGCAAATGGTTAATAGGCTATATACTGTAGGTTTCCAGTACTGCACTGATCCCCGATGTTGATTCTTGTCGCGCCCCTAGCAAACAACATCGAATAAATCAAATACGCATGTGCTAGGGCACCTCAAAAGAAAACCCGTGAATTCGTTGAATTACACGCTCGAGGTAATCCTATTTTCAGCTATTGAATAAATCCGTTACAATGGAAAACGCAAAAAAAAAAAAAAAAAAAAAAAAAAGCTAAGGTAGCAAAGCATTCACTTTGGTGTCAGGAATATAACTGCGGCTGGGAATAAGGACAACATCATTTCTGATGACAAGTGGCTAGACACTGCATAATGCCGCTTTGGCAGGTCACACTCGTGTTTGCGCGACTCTTACCGTAATGACAGCCTTGCTGAGGCACAGCGAGCCCCTGCAGCCATACTCCCGTTCGTCCTCGGACTTGTAATAGCTCAGCGTGTTGTTCTTCAGCACTACCCAGCGGTCCTGCCACCCGTGGATGTAATTGGTCCACTAAAGAAAACACAGGGAACCGTGAGGACATCATTGCGCTGCAGTACTGATATTAATTGATTCATTAGGGGGCCGATAGAGGACCTGCATATGAATATCAATTAATTTACAAGGCTTTCATTTTGCAGTGAGCCTGCTCCGACCATCCCAAAATGTATTGCGAGGATTTCCACCAATTGAAAAAAACACTTGGCATGCAATCTTTACGGTAGTAAATCAAATGCAACCAGATACAGGATTAGCTAGGCACATGTCATTTTTGAGAAGTGTTCACTTTTTTAAAGAGAGTAAAATGTTGCTCATGTGCATGCGGATTAGTTTGCATTTGCGAAGGAGTAAAAAACCGGTATAATACCTGCTTCAGACGTTGTTCGCAATGCTGGATGTTCTAACTTACGATTTCAGACATTTCCATAATTAAAGACCACTTTTACTAAATGATCCAGCAATATAATTGACTTTGGACCTTGAGCAAAGCATGGCGGTAGTTGGGTTGTGAAAGTAACTAGTCCAAGTTTAAAGTCCATAAAAATCACATACTTTACGCGATCAACAGCACCTCCACGGATGAGCAATAATAAACTTATCAAGAATATCTAACTTAAGTTAGCTATTCCGTGTGACTGGTGGACTGTGGCTAAATCCAATAATCTATAACGTTAATGTTACCATTTGGAAGATAACTGAATGTTTTCTATAAACGTGTGCTAGTTGTTACTTGCATTACTAAATTGAAAATACGTATTGTTGACATCCGTAGCTAATCTAGCTAACGTTAGCTTGCTACGATGTTAACATATGAGACAGTACTCTACCCAGGTAATTAAGAGGCCGAATTCCAATCTAATTAGTTAGCCATTGTAGTTAACAGTGAAGACTGTCTTTCAAGACATATTTCCTACCGTGACTACGACTGTTACCTGGCCATCAACCTGGCTAACTAACAACCGCACGTCATGCCAAGATTAAAACCGGTCTTGAACTAGGCAGGCAATGCACGTGATTAAAGAAAATGGAAACAACACAAGAGCGACATTGAGTATGATAATGAAAACGATTTATGTGCACCCCTTAAAGAACTAACAGGCGAGACCCTCACACCGTCCCCCCTACTCCCTGGTTTCACCTTACCTTACTGAGGATCCCACCGAGCTCAACAGGCTGCCCAGACTCCGTGTCCAAGTCCTCCTCCGAGCCAGACGAATTCCAACTCTGATTATCCGACATTTATATTAGCTTGCCAGCCGCGTCAGACAGAAAAAGAAAATAAAAGTGTAGAGCACGAATGACAGAAACAGTGGTAACGGGAATGGTCGAAGATTTCAAGAACTCATGTTGCAATCCGAAAGTCAAGGAGAAGAAGGCTAAAAAGACTCCAAAAACCACACTTTGGAAACTAAGGCTAACTAGCTGGTTAGCTAGCTAATCCCATGAACAATCCTCTCTTCTTGGTTTCATTAATGCGACGCGCTGATAGATTACTGTTGTTACTTCAGAGGCTACTATATAACAGCGCAGACCCTGGCCCTGCGCTGTACGTGCTGTAATGTGAGAGTCCCTCTGTTGTTCCTCTTGAGTAATGAGCGCAGCGTTAAGAGGGGAAGACCAGACAAGAGCCAGTAACCTAAACCGACGCCATATTCTCTGACGTCTCACTCTTGTCTACTGGTTGACAGCATGTGTGTTGTTGTATTTTTTTTAAGGTCGCAGGAATTGTGTCAAATGCACAACAGTTCTGTGGTCAAAAGTGAGATAATATTTCCGTTGTTTGTAATCAAAAGCGACGGGACGCAGAATTCGACGCCTGGAAATGACGACATAAATTTTCTGACACCGGTAATAACGATTTAATCTAATTGTCAATTAAATTTATCCTACGTGAATAAACATTGACCATGGACTTATTTTTGTAAGATTGTAGGAGTGTACCACATTATTTACAAGGACCATATGTAACGTACTCATTTTTGAGACCAATTTCCAGTTGCTTTGAAAGAACGTTTTAGTAACCTAAAGGTCCGATGGAAAATACACCATTCCTCTTTAAACACTGCCGGTTTAATTTCTAGAATGCTCAGGTGTAAAAGCGGCGTGTCTTGGTAACGATTTTTATTGGGTCTTTTTGAAATGATGCGGACAGACTATAAATAGGTGTACACAACACTAATATAGGTTGGTAATTAATGTAATTTCTCGGTAAGATGTTAAATATATATTTATATATATAATATAGAATAGAAGTTATATATTTTTACTAAAGCATGCCATTGCACAAACACGAACAATAACGTGATTAGTCAGTGCCTTTTAAATAGTCAAGGATGCATTATAAAAGAATTACATCTTGATGTATTTTACCATCTTTGACAATAATGAAATGACAATTTCCCCAATAAGGACATTAATGTCGTATGCGCCACAAACAAGTAACTTTGCAAGCCAGGCATTATATTGATTTATATGACCTAACGGATAAAATAACGCAGAATGCGTACTAGAATTCTAGAAACGTAGCACTTAAGTCCCACTGTGCCAATAGTTTTGTAGTACTGCCATCAACAAATATGGCAGGGAAGCGCGTCCAATGGAATTGCTAGTATCCAAATACAGCAACGTCATTCAGGAAGTAGACCGTTTGCTACCCCTGGCAGCGCGGATAGTTCAAAACGTTTAAAAAGAATTCTTATACAATTCTGTGATTATTATTATTATCTTGCTAAGGTGGAGTTTAAAAAAAAATATGGGAACCGAAAGGAGATATAGACATCTTCCAGAAGTAGTTAGCTAGCAATCAAGAAAGGACTTCTGCTTAAAAACTGCAATTAATAAAAAAGGTAAACAATGTGCTGATGGTAGCTAGCTTGTCAAGAGGATTTCTGCAGTTACAGTAGGTAGTACAAGATACGTAATTTATCATATTATCATAAATCTTGATAATATTAGCTAGCTATATCGGTAATTTATCGAGTATGTTGTTCAACTACATCTAGCTATCTGCTTAGATGTGACATGAAACTTATTTGTTATAGCTAGCAGCTACAGCTGATAGGAGTGAGCCTGACAACTAACTTGTTACCCACCTTGATTGCACCATCTTTAGTTAACGTTAGCTAATGCAAGCCAGGTGAGATTGTCAAGTACAATCTTACTGATGACATGTCTTCAGGCAAGAAGTTGATTATGGGAAGAAAAATATTAACATTATATTGTGAGGCTGCGTAAAGACTCTCAAATAAACCTCCATCTTATCCACAATGGGACCATTTTCTGCAGGTTTTCTGTTTGAGCAGGAGTGATCAACATTACAGAACTGATGGAGGGACAAGCTGGGGCCGCTGGGTGTGGGGAAGGCTTCCATTCCTGGATGGCCCTCAATGATAACAAGGCCGGTATGGAGGGTCTGGACAGGGACAAAATCAACAAGATCATCATGGAGACTTCTAAGGTAAATACCACAGAGTCCACACAGATCAAAAATCTGCTGAGTTGTATTTTAATTTGTATAAAAAAAGAACCTGATAATATTTGTTGATCTGTTGGTATGCTTGAATATGTCCTCTTGCGGGTATAGTTTTCCTACTGTAATAACACTTTGAACCAAAGAGTTTAAGAACCTGCTTGGTTGAACCAGCCAGCTGCTATTCATTTTAAACAAACATAAACTTGTTAATTCACATACGGCGCCACAGCCGGCTGTAGTTGTGGAATTCTCAGGCAGTGGCTTTAGGATGTCTTCTGGGAATTTAAGTGTACATAACTGTTTGGGCAGCGCATTAGCATTGCTAGCATTAGCATTGGTGTACATGACTGCACAGCTGCATCCCTATTCCACTCCTTGCTTGAGTTTTACTCTCGGGAGTTTTTGCCAGAACGGAGAAGTTCCCAAGCTAAGCTGTAAACCACCGAGAGAGTTTCCAGCAGCCACACGTCTGAGAAGCGTGATAAAATATTCCAGGCTCATTTATTTAGTCAAGTCCCACCTCAACGCCCTGCTACAGGAATCGGGTGCTGTACCACTCTCCTAATGACACGTTTTCTCAGGCAGCTACGCTGATTTCGGGTTTGTTGCCATGGAAGCTTTAAATGTCACAGGGACCTACAGTGCTGGGTGTGTGCTGAGGCTTCTGGGATCAATGCTCAGTACACAAACAGGAGAACAAGGAGGCGCAAACATACTGTAACACAACCTCACTGCCCGTCCAAGTGCTTTACCCTTGACCCTGCTTTATGCTTGTTTGGTTATTGGTTAGGGTAACTGAAATAGGGAGCAGTAGTGCTATTGCTGAAAGGACACTATTCCGGTCAGTGCATCGCACACACTGGGGAGTCCATAGCACACGATTGGCTGCTTTTGGAGTGAAATGGGTCATCTGTGTCTGCCCGAAGGGATCCAAGTTCTATGAGAATGAGCTGAAGAAGGAGCAGCAGGTGGACCAGCGCATTGAGAGGATGCTGCAGCAGAAGGCTCAGATCAGTGAGCAGCAGCTCCGGAAGGCCCAAGCACAGGTACACCACACCTGCGTCATCATCTCCATACTACTACGCACACACACACACACACACACAGACAGGTTCATCCCCCATCTACTCCCGTACACACGCACCCAGCAACGGCTTTGCATGGTATTTTCACTGGCTTTTATGACTCTTTTCATTTACCTAACTGATGCTTTAGAATAAAACATAAATCTGAAGTTAATAGAGAAATCTAAATTCTCCAACCGTTCAGTGGGAAAAATGTGACCTCTGGCCTTGAAATGATTGTAGCATGATGGCTACTGGGTGAAGTTTTGATTGAATTATTTTACAGACTTCCAGCTGAAATTACGGTCTGGTTAGCTTGAAGCCAATGCCCAAAACTGAGTATCAGCTTTCAGCTCAGCTGCAGATACGGCCTCGCTGGATATCTGATTTTGTGGAAATTATCAGCGAATTGTCCCCTCCCCCCCCTTTTAGGTTACGTAATTTACTTTACCGAGTCTGCCCTCCTTCCTGATTCTTTGGAGTTCCAGTCTTCTTTATCATCTCATCAGCTGCAGAAAATTACATCCCATCAAACAGAAGCGAACGGACATTTATAAAACCATATTAAACAGTTCTGCTTGTCAAATACCTGCACAGTCCAAACAGGAAATGAGCTGCATGGCATGCGTGCCAGTGGCATGGAAACATTCCATGTATTTCCTTTTCAGCATGTACAGATTCCCATGCTATTTCCTATTCGTTTTTTTTTCCTTCTAACGCTAACCCATGGATTGCACATGTACTGACTTTTAGAGCCATTTAGTTGTAGTTCCATGCTTGTTTATATATATATATATTGGTTTTACCATTTCTGTTTTGCATGCATCACATCGTATTGCTCATGTATTTGTACCCAGTGTGATGTGTATACGTTTCACAGTCAGATGACATTTGACAGCCACATCTGTGGTTGTAACTCGGTATAGGCGATAACAATGGCCAGTGCCACCTGCAGCTATGCATTTTGTATGATACTGAGAAATTGTCCTCCATCTTAAATTACAGCCACCAAGGCCCAATAGAAGCGCATCATCCGAACACAATGGTAACCAGCCCTGTTCCTGGATATCTACCACCCTGTAGGTTTTCATTTCAACCTTAATTTGGCACACCTGCTTCTGCTAAGTAGCAGCTCCACAAGAACGCTTGCAGCTGAATGAGGTGTGCCTTGTTAGGGTTGGAGTGAACCCCTACAGGACGGTAGATCTCCAGGAACAGGGCTGGCTACGTCTGTTCTAACACAACACGAGAAGCGATACAGAAATCCAAACAGTTCAGCTTGTGGCCGAGGCTGTTTTCCATTAAGTGAGAGGCCATAGCTGTCTGAGGTGGACGTGGCCATTAATGTCATTGGTCCCTCAGGTGGAGAAGATGGCCGCTGACCTGGAGAGGGGCCGGGATTTGGGGCGGGTCATCGTGCACGTGGACATGGACGCCTTCTACGCGGCGGTGGAGATGCGGGACTGCCCTGAGCTGAAGGACAAGCCCATGGCCGTGGGGTCCAAGGGCATGCTGGTGAGCGTCCGCGGCTAATCGTAGCAGCTGCGCCTTCTTCACCATCAGATGAACAGCGCTCTAGTTCCCGTCTGCTCCAACCGTCAGTCTTAAGATAAGAAAGATTGTGCGACTCATTATTTGTTATATGTTCACCTCACAGCCGTATATGAAGCCTTGCGCAACAGCCATGTGACAGACCTGGCTCCCCCCCTACCCCCCCAAATCAGGATGTTATACAGGCCATTGTTTGCTTGGTCATATATCGTGCATAAATATTTTTTTTTAAGGCCATCTTCTTGGAGTGTCCTTGTTACACGTAACCAAGCAGGTTTCCATGGGACCCATCTTTGCAGTTATCACAGAGTTCAAGGAAATAAAAATAAAAGGATTTCCTGCTCTTTGTGCGTCAAGTAAAAGTGGTCGGTTAACTCCCGTGCATTCCAGAACTTTCTCTGTTACTTGTACTCAGCCCTTCCTTTGCCTCTTTGTTATTGGTTTATTTGGGAATGTGACATTTTACTGTAGACACCTGGAGACGAATATGCATTAAGCTAAAGGCATGACGTTTCCACTGGAAGAAAAACATAATGCCTTTAGCTTAGCGCTTATTCGTTTTCTAGAGTGAGTGTCACACTGAAATCATTTGTTTCAATGTTTCAGACAGACCTCCTCTCAGTCGCTTGAAATATACTCTTGTGTTCAGTCGCTTTAAAGGTCACATTCGTACACAGTAAAGTAGTCAGGGCCCAATAAACTCTGACAGTCTGCCATTTTACTTTCTCCGGGTGCGTTTTATTCCTGTTGGCCTCGCACGCTGTGAGCTAAATTAACGCCGAGCAATCGCTGCGTACACCTGAAAAGCTGAGAGAAAAGACGAGACGCTGAGAGCGAAGCAGCGGAGAGGTTTGAGTTGAGTCACACCGCAGGCAGGCTTCCAGCGAAGCCTCTCTTGGCCTCTCTACAAGCGCTCGGGAAGACGAGACCGAACCTCTCCTCCTTTCAGTCGGCCGCCGAGGCGCTCGTGTGGGTGGGCCTCCCCCTTTGTTCCTGCGGTTTTCCCAGAGAGGGCGCGAAACGACGCGGCTCGACGCGTTAATGTTGCCAGGGTGTCGACTGAGGCGTGCCGTAAACATTTCATTTCTGGCAAAATTCTGAGATCCAAGTTCTGATCCCCATCCAGGAGCCACAATTGGCCGTGAAATCATTCATAAATCTCATTTTTCTTATTTTCGTTCTTTTCTTATTTATTTATTTTTTTCTCAGATTCTGCTGAACAAGCTACGCACATCTGGCACATTTCAGACACTCGAGTGAGCGTTCAGGTTTTGTTTCTGTCTCGTATTATTCATTGTCAAGCTTTAGCACCAACATTCATGAAGTTTTGGCTCAAACTCAAAGTTGAAAGCATCTTTTGCTTTATTCAGATACATTGTGAAGGTGTTTTTTAACTCTGTAGTCTGGCCACAAGTTTGGAAGTGAGCTAAATACAGGCTTTCCTGGACGATTTTCTTCCAGTCGACCTCCAACTACCACGCCCGGAGGTTCGGTGTCCGGGCGGCGATGCCCGGCTTCATCGCCAAGAAGCTCTGCCCCGGCCTCGTCATCGTTCAGCACAACTTTGAGAAGTACCGGGCAGTGAGCGCTGAGGTAATGCCGTCCCACCCCCTCCCCCACCACCCCCTCATTCTCTGTACCCTTACTTGTTTACCCACCGTTGCCATGGCGCCCCTTGGAACAACAGAAGGCCTTTCCATTCGGCTGCATGATCTGGTTAGCTCATAAGTTCATATCTCGGTGTTCCTTTCCCCCCCTCCCCCCATCTGTATCAGAGCGATAAGAGGACAGACAGAACCGATACCTGGATTTTTCCTTTATTACATACACCCCCATCCTCTTCTTTCTTTAAAGGGGGGGACTTCATGTTCAGTTCTTAGATAAGGCGATATTGGTGTCATACGAAACCTTACTTGAATACAATATGTCGCCAGAGCTGTCCCCTTATTCCCAAAAGTAGGTCTGTGAGCAGGGCAAGATGCCATGTTATATTGAGCCAAAAACATCTCTGATCAGATTTTATGGATTCGCATATAGGAGTGACAGCAGTATTTTTGAAAATTGCACAGCTCAAAGAAACCATTAATCACAGATCATCACAGAACACTAGAATATCCCTGTACTTATTGGATTGTCCTGTGTTTTAGTCTTAATCAATACCAAAATGTTCAAATACGTGCATACATTTCACTGATCAATTAATGTAAACAAACTTCCCGTAATCATACCCTTATCTATATACACCCCTAATTTCCATCCTGTATTTAACATTTGTCTGGATGTTTGTTTTCATTTAGTTTGCCCCTGTGAAGAACTGTCCCATGGTGTTCATGGTTTTTAAATGAAGAGCGCTTGGTGCATTTGGAAAGGAATATATGACGAAGCTTCTTTTAAAAGGTAGTCCTTGACACTGGTTTTAAAAGGCTGGAAAACTGCAGAGCATAATTTTCTGCAATAATTCAGACAAACTATTCTGAAAACAGCAAATGCGTGATGTGGGTACTCAGTTTAATCTCTGCATCACACACACACGGTAGGGTGACTTACAGTAAGTAGACCCAGGTGTTCATACAAAACCCAACCCCATTTGGTAAGCTAGTAAACAGATTATCTCTCTCTCTCGCACACACAGACACACAGTCACACATACACACATATGCACAAATACACACGCGCACACACACGCACACGCTGTACACACAGTCACACACACACACACACTGTACACACACAACACACACTGTACACACACACTGTATGATGTCATACAGTAAGCACACCCAGCAGCTGCAGATAGCTGACGTTCTGCCTGAGAGCGGAGCGCTTGGCTGGGGCTGTGGGAGAGCCCATCGTTTGGCTCCTGGTTCCCTCTCTAGATTGGGTTACGTTAACACCCGAGGTGCACATCTGCGCCGGACGGTCACCCTGCCCCACCGGCCCCAAAGCTGATTTTAGAATTAAGATGAATGGGGAGTGGCTGCAGCAGGACTTAAAGGTGCTCATTACGCCCCCTGCTGGCCGTGAGCTTGCAGTAATCACATGACAGTAATACGTGAAGTTTATTTGCTGACGATGAGTTGTAGTTTTTTAGTTAGAATTTCTTTGCGTATCTTTGTGTGTGGGTCTGCCTCAAATTTTGTGAGTGTATTATTGTTTATTTGCGGTCTGAGTGTAAGTTCAGCGTTGTTAGGAAAACCAAGTCCAGAATGTTTTTGTATCTTGGTGATTTGTATACACTTTTTATTCTTATTTTTCTGTCTATTATTGTGTGTGTGTGTGTACACACATATGTGTACATGCGTCTGTGAGTGCGTGCCTGCATGTGTGTACGTGCGTGTGCGCGCGTCTGCGTGTACGCATGTGTGTGTTTGTGCGTGCGTGTGTGAGTTTTTGAAGGCCCTGACACCATTGCTCCAGTTTTGGAGCTCAGGAAAGTGTGGATGTGGCTCGGTCCCAGGCAGCAGTATTGACACGACTGCATTCTGGCTGAGTTGGCGGGATAGCAGGGGAAAGCATTACCCCCTTCCAGCCCCCCGTTCCTGTTTAAACTGCGGCCCAGTGACCCAGCTCTGCACTTCCTGTGTTTTGTGTCTCCTAATCAGCTGAAGTTAGACTTCTTTCTTATCTTATCTCTTGTGTTATTTCTTATTGATTTACTAAACTGCAGCTCATTTTATATCTTATGTTGTGATGCCATATGTACAGTAGTCTGATAAATCTCCTGGAGTGTTTTAAGTTGAGTATTTTATACTGTATTTTATATTTTATGACACAGCCGATAATAAAGAAGCCCACGGTAAATAATGCTTCTCTGTATTTCAAATGCCAATTACATAACAATTACATGTCACTCATAAGAGCTTCAGCATGACACCAGTGAACCTTTCGGGAAGGATACAATCCTCGCAGCCATCATCAAGAATTAGAAAAGTGTTGAAACGACTTCAGTTAACCAACTCCAATGCTTTAAAATAACATTGGAAGCTGGG
This sequence comes from Anguilla rostrata, assembly GCF_018555375.3. NCBI lineage: Eukaryota > Metazoa > Chordata > Actinopteri > Anguilliformes > Anguillidae > Anguilla > Anguilla rostrata. The sequence continues at coordinate 36,484,659 of NC_057942.1, read as the reverse complement.
AACTCCATGGACCGTGTGTATAAAAATAGTGTGGAAACAGGCTTTAGAGCTCACAAACAGCAGGTTTCAGCTCCTCTTTCACAGCCATCTCTGGGTACGAGATGGCAATGTGCAGTGCTGCTCTAATGCTCCTCTCTACAGGAGAGATGTATTTATTGGCTTTCGTTAAAATCCAGTCAACTTCCAATACCGTCATCTAGTATATTTTATTTTCCTGGTAATGACAGTCATGGTCGTTTTACGAGCGTCACCCTTGGGCTCAGTCTGCGGAACTGAACTGAAGAACATGCAGGTTGCCTTGGCGACCCAATGACGGAAACCGAAGCGAAACGGGCAGGAACTCTGAAACGTTAAATAAGAAGCCGACAGGTCTTCCCACATCAGACCGTGACAGGCCTGTAAATATTAGCCCTTCCCTCTCCAGCTGTGGGAACTTCACGCTCGTCAATCACTTTTAGATGAGCAGGTGGGTATAGGCCTGATTCATCACTTCCCCCCCTTGGGTCTGTTCCCTGAAGGTGCGGGAGGTTTTCGCCGACTACGACCCTCACTTCCTGCCCGTGAGCCTGGACGAGGCCTACCTGGACATCACGGAGCACCTGAGGCAGAGGCGGGGCTGGCCCGAGTCCCTGAGGACACATCCTGTCCGCGTGGAGGACGCCGCCACCGCCGCCGCCAATGGTGCGTTTTAACCGGCGCCCGGGCCTGGTTCCCATAGCACAGAAAGCGTGACGCGCTCTGAAGTGTCATTGGGTGGTGACCTTATACACCCTCTGTCCATTCGTTAGCGTACATCCTCAGACAAAATGGGCTCTGAGTTTCATGCCCTGTACCTGCCCCAAGTTCACCAGAGCTTGAGTGTCACACACTACAGTGAGCTGCACACTAGCGTACTGGTCACCGTACACTTACTGGGTTCACAGTTGTCCTGAAATGATGGCTAATCTGAAGTGATGTTCTACTTCCATTATATATCCCAAACCGGGGTCAAATTAATACTTGAAATTCTTTACTTTTTAGATTAGAACACTGTCAAATCTCAAAACACAGAGATGCCAAAGAGAATTTGCATCTCTTTGAAAATTGGAAACTATATAAAACATTGCTGATGTCAGTCTTACTGCTGCTACCGTGTAAAAATTTTAATATATCATTCAAAATGATTGTGGTAAAATATGTTGACATAGGCGACATAGCTCAGGAGGTAAGACCGATTGTCTGGCAGTCGGAGGGTTGCCGGTTCAAACCCCGCCCTGGGAGTGTCGAAGTGTCCTTGAGCAAGACACCAAACCCCTAACTGCTCTGGCGAATGAGAGGCATCAATTGTAAAGCGCTTTGGATAAAAGCGCTATATAAATGCAGTCCATTTACCATTTACCATTTATAGGTCAGCGTGAGGATAATTGGTCCTTGAGGAAGCAGATTCAAGGTCAGTCTGCGGTCAGTCTGCAGTACAGGCCATTAGAGAGCGGTTTTCAGAGGCCTGGCTTGTGATGAAATGATAAGACTGAAGAGAAGATGGCACGTTGTGAATAATTGCCTGGCTAGGCATGTCATTAGGTACAAGGTGGATCAAAGTAGATTAGCATATTTCTTTCAATGCGCTAATATCAAAGGGACTAGAGTTACACCCGAAAGGCCAAAGAGGATTAATTAGCATTTACACTCGCCCTCTGTACGGCTGAACTCCTCTGAGTATAGCAGCCCACCAGCAGCGTTACACAGTGTAGCGAATTACAAAATAAAAATAAATCCGTAAAGACACATAAAATAAGAAAACACTGTGAAAGAGGTGTCTCATATAGCATTCCCAAATGACTTAAAGGTGGAATATATTCGCTGAACATTCTCCAAAGGACAGCATTGATAGGGAATTGTTTTTTGTACAAAAGATTCCACTTTAAAAAACCCATTGAGAAAGAAAATGGATAATACAAAATTAATTTAAAAGTGTGAACCTTCTCTTGCAAGTCTAACAAAAGGGAATATGTCTGCCCACACAATGTATTTCAAGGTGGACTATGGGGCTTAGAACATATATTGTGTGTTTGCATTTAATTCCATCTGCAGTGGACAGTGAATGGGAGAAGCTTAGCGGCGGCGTGGTTTGTATGACTATCAACGCTTCTCTGTTTCCTCCGTGCAGGCGAGGGGGCGCAGCCGGAGTCCCAGGGCGATTCGGACGCTGACAGCCTGTCCCCGGTCCTGTTTGAGGACAGCCCCACGTCGCCCCCCGACCCCCCCCTTCGGGGCGCAGTTGTTTTCGGGACTGACGCCGAGGAGGCGGTGCGGGAGATGCGCTTCCGCATAGAGCAGAGGACCACCCTGACCGCCAGCGCAGGTGATGTCACGCTGTCCCCGCCCCTCCAGGGAGGAAATGTTGTCGCTCCTTTACAATGTGTTTTGTTACTATGTGTTACTAGGTGTTGTATGTATTTGTATTATTGCATATGGTGTTAATAGTTACGTGTCTGTTGAAGGCATCGCCCCAAACATGATGCTGGCCAAGGTGTGCAGTGACAAGAACAAGCCCAACGGGCAGTATCGAATCCCAGCGGAGCGCCAGGCGGTGATGGACTTCATTCAGGACCTCCCCATCCGCAAGGTGTGCCTGTGCTTTTAACGAGTTCACCCAACCTGTGCTTTAACGAGTTCACCTGCATTCAAAGAATCAGACCTGTGATTTTAAACCAGGAAACCTCTTATCAGCAGCTTCATTTAACCTCAGAACTTGATTTTTCACTCTAGTACAATGTCTGTCTAGCTATGTTAAATAAATTAATGAATAAATAATGTCATTTGGTTAGCTGGCTACACGGCTTTTTTTTCTGAATATTCTTTTCTGCGCTTGCATGCAAACGTGTGTGCGTGCATGTGCATGTGTGTGTCTATGCATATGCGTGCGTGTGTGTGTGTGTGCGTACATTTGCGTGCGTGCGTGCGTGCGTGTGTGTGTATACGTCTGTGTCTCAGGTGTCAGGCATAGGGAAGGTAACCGAGAGGATGCTGAGAGCTCTGGAGATCACGACCTGTTCCGAGCTGCGCCAGAAGGTGGCGCTCCTCTCCCTGCTTTTCTCTGAGATCTCCTGGCATCATTTCCTGCAGATCTCTCTGGGACTGGGCTCCACACACATCGAAAGGTCAGCCAGTTAACTGTATTACTGAGCCGTAATAATATCAAAGATTATTTATATTTCACCTTTCAAAGGGCATTCTCAGAAGCACTTCAGAAAGACTACAGGAAATACAGGATTACCTCAGAGGCAAAACTATCATATCTTTTTAAAAACAAATAGTTCCTGGATTCATTAATATTACAGCTGACTGCGTACTGTTTCAAAATGAATGTAAGTGGAAAGACAGAGATGTTAGCCAAAATCATATCAGGTTCATAAGCAGTGCACGTGTCAATATTATGTCCCTGTGATTTTAATGAATGAAATAAAAACATTTAAAAAAAAAAACCTTTTCTGCTTTTTTGCAGGGATAATGAAAGGAAGAGCATGAGCACGGAAAGGTACGGTGTGTATTTATGACGTCAGTCCGATGTGTCGCATCAACTGAAAACACATTTCCTTTTCCCTCCATTTACCTGCAATTTCCATGCAGACTATTCTTTTTTCTGCAGTAGCTATGTGCATCTGTTTTTGAGAGTAAAAGCAAGAATGTAGAAGCACGTTTTGCCACTGTACTTGTTCATACGTTCACATAACTTGTGAATGTATGAAAAGCGCTTGACTTTTGTTTCAATAAACATTGAATTTCTGTTTCTCTTCAAATAATTAGTGATCTTGTTCTATTCCTTTCTGTTGGATTGAGACTGTATCAGGTCTTATATTCTTAAAACATCTCGACCATAGGAGTCCTGATTTAGGATCAGGGTTGCCTTTTTTCTCACTGTGGATACAGTTGCGGTTTGGAAGGGGAAAGGGGTGTTATGAGCCACTGCATGGGCTTTTGTGAAGCGATCAGGAGCCAGGTCACTGGAGTTTGACAAGGGTGGCTTCCAGTGCAAACACTGCAGAGGCGGTTTTATTGGAGTTCAAGTGCAATACCCTGCTTAAGTCCACAGCTCCATAAAAGGGATATACTGCCCTACTGTTTACTACAGTCTGCTTTGTCATGTGTGTAAGGCTTTTACCAGTGATTTCATTTTCCTCTTCAGTGGTTAGAAATAAAAATGCATTTTAGTTTTTTTTTTTTTGCTAAAGTTTGTTAATGGAATAATTTCTGGTTTGTGTATTGAGATTTTAGCCCAATGTTGGTACTGATGTGTTATTGTGGTGCAGAACATTTGGAGAGATGAGCATATAAATGTAACTAGTGGTAGATGTATGGTTTGTGTATCGAGATGTTAGCCTAATGCTAGCACTGATGTGTCACTGTCCTGCAGAACGTTTGGAGAGATGAGCAGCGCTGAGGAGCAGTATGATCTGTGTAGAGAGCTCTGTCGGGACCTGGCCCAGGACCTGCAGAAGGAGGACCTGAAGGTACGACACAAGGTCCCGAAAGATGAGCTGTGGCTCTTCTATAAAAAACAACACAAGGTCCTGAAAGATGAGCAAAGGCTCTTCTGTAAGGAACAATACTTGCATTCGGTCGATTTACTCATGCCGATTTAAGTCTTCAAAGGGACGCTAGTCAGTTCCAGCCCTGTGGTTTCCGTAGATACCTACTGTAAAACACCGCTGACAGGACATGCTTCACTCCTCTTCACGAGGCCACGTAGAAATGAAAAGAGAATACAGATTTGATTACAGTGCTGAGGGAGAGTGTTTGCCGATAGCTTAGTTAACGTTTAGCAGCTGAGCCGCTAAGGGTAGCCGCCTCAGTCGAAACATATTTGTACTCATGAAGGAGACAAATGCCAAGTAGCTGCAGTGTTCAACAGCAAAAATACATTGGCACAGGTAATGCCAAGCAGGAGAAAAGATGGCCAACCTCGGTTTTTTCCAGATGATTATTTTTTATAGAGAGGTTGCTTGGATTGGCACAGCTAATGCTCAAAGTACGCTCATGAATGCGTGTGCTTGACACCACACGCATCCGAAAGCCATTTTTGTGCATCTGTGGGTCCTTTCATAGTTTCATTTTGGTTTTTGGTGCAGCTACAATTTTATACTGTGCACTGCCTTTTTGTAATAAGTCTTAACGTGTCACCACTTGAAAAATGAGGGTTGCTTATTTTTCACCTCTTTAATCCAAATGAAGAAAAATGGGGAATTTGAAACTGTTTGAGCACACAGGTGCAGCACTAAGAGGATAAAATACAACCAAGAAATACAACTTTCCTTAAATCTTTTGGTTTGAAAAGAAGGTACTGTGCGGCCTGCAGAGCATTTGATTCACACTTGGCAGAAGTAACAGGTCACACAGGATAATGAATCCCCTGATTCTCAGTGTACTCAGAGAAGAGCTGTCCGTTCTTTGTTGAGTCTCCTCTCCCCTGCTGGTGGTAACTCATCCCAATCTCCTGTAGATGTGCATACAGCTCAATCGGGCCCAGTGTTAGAGTCCGATAAATCACACTGCAGAAAAATTGACCGTTACGTTTCCTAGAAAACACTTACTTCTGGGAGTCGCAGTATAATCCTAGAGGGCAAAAGAATACATCAGTTTCATCAGGGGTATTCTTTTGAAATGATGTGAGAAGACTACACTACTGTATACTACTGATGTTATGTGTAAGGTTTACAATTTTTTACGCAACAAACGCACTGTTTTTACTTCCTCTCTTCAGGAGTGAGTGAAATTCTTGTATCCAGGTTCAGTACCAGATCTTCCTCCTCATTGGTGAGATGGAAGGCCGGAGGCGTGGCATAGGGAAAAGGGGGAGGGGCCTGTGACCTTGCGGGGCTGCGTTCCCAGGAGAAGGCAGCCGTGTAATTACAGCACGCCCAGCCTGTTCCCGAGATGGTGATTAATCCACCTGCTTACCTTTCCGCGCGCGGGATGCAAATGTAATGGACAGACCAGCTGCTCGGCACTCTGGGGCCAGGACTCCACCCCCCATCTCCCCCTTTGAGATACTGTACCAGCTGGCAGCAGGTCTGGTGGGGTGGGGTGGGGTGGGTGGTGTGGGTTGTCAGCCTCTATGCCTAACATCTAGCTGACATCTCCCTGGGGTTTTGGGGAGCGGGGAGGATAAAGGGGGGCAGAAGGTGGCCGTTTCCGGTAGATCCTGGCAGACAGGTTGGGTATCTGAGGAAAGTGTAGCTAGCCCTCCTCAGGTTGGGTTCTGAATAAGCACGCTAGCTAGTGCGCTCTTCCCTGTGAAAGAGGCCACTTCCCCCTTCGACCACCTGATGTCTGTTCTTACTCCTTACCTGTTTGTATAAGACAGCGTATAGAATACAGCATATAGCATAGGCAGTTTTCTTGACTCTTTCATTGAGCATTGACTGGAGGACCTTCTCCCATTCTGAGACGCGGGCTGTTTAAACCGCTTTGTCTCCTACCGTGAAGATCGATTTCAAAGCTAGTGTTCTCATCCACCTCTCCTTCAGTGCAAATGTACTTCTGTTAGAGAGAAAAAGCATCATTTCAGTCTTTATGTCTGTCTTTGTATTTCCCAGTCTGTGCCTCTCGTGGAAGTGGTTCATATATGTAAACGTTTTGTCCGTTTTTGAGGCTAATGCAGGCGCGCTTTAGCGGGTGCTTTGTGACGGCAGGCTATCTGGAACACGATGTCTTTTGCTCTTTGTGTCGCGTGGAGATTGCTTCGGATTGTTGGTTTCCTGCGGTGATGGAAATGGGCACTCAAACCCGGGCCCTTTCATGCGGTGAAGTGTCTGAGCGGCGACGGCTTTGCAGAATCAATCTTTTCCCGCAATCCGCCTGGCAGCATTACCGCGAGACCGCCATTTAGCGCGATTTCCCCCCTGTGAAGGCGCGGCGTCGAACGGTGCGTCATACCAAGCCAGCTCGATAGATGCTCATGGATTTATCTTATAAGGGAGAAGGAAAGCGTTGAGTTTATGGAGCTGTTGATGGGATCCTAATAACACGGTGTCAGACTCAGCACTTGAGGAGAAGGTGGATCAATGCATATAAAGCTCTCTGTGCCAGAGAGCTGAATTTAACTTTTTTTATTCTTTATGTTACACATTTATTTGGCTGACACTTTTATCCAAGGCGAGGTACTATAATTGCATACCGAGGGTCATTGGACAATTACAAAACACTGATGAATAAGGTACTCATCTCAAGTTTTCCATGGCCATGGACATCAAGTCCAGTTCATGGACTAACCATAGACTTGGTCCAGAAGTTTGATTTCGTCCTGACAAGTCAAACTGATTCTTAAATTCAACGTCAAAAATGACTGTAAATCAGTTCTTTGCCTTGTCCATTCTCAAGCTGCTTTCCTTCCAGGGCAAGACGGTAACAGTGAAGTTGAAGAACGTCAACTTCGAGGTGAAGACCCGAGCTTTGACCCTGTCGTCGGTGGTGTCCAGCGAGGAGGAGATCTTTGCTGTGGCTAAAGATCTCCTGAAAACCGAGATCGACAACGCCAGCCCCCACCCACTCAGGCTGAGGCTCATGGGTAATTTTACCGGAATGGCGATAGCCGCCATGTCGCTGTGTGTTTCACCCCATGCAAGAATCAGGCTGGGAGTCGAGCAGCATCTCTTCTGTTCTTCTTGACACTTAAAAGCAATACTTTTTATTTCCAATACGAACACAGTTTGTCGAGTTCATTAATCGCTAAAACTAACTGAGTTTGTGAAGGCTTGTGTTTACTTCTTATAAGTCAAAGTTAACAAAAGCTGAAAAGACAAATCAATACAGACCTTCAATACGACTCAATACAGACCTCACTCCCACTATCCTTTTGTTAAAAACTTAATTTGCATGAACTATTAGGTGTGTCTGATTATGGGATGTTTCACTACTGCAAGGTAGGCTGCTTTAACACTCATACTTCACTGTTTAACTTTCTTCTCACACTGACAGTATTGTGGTGCGTTTTCCTCTTCGTTAAGCTCCGCAGATAGTATCCGCGTTTAGTGTAGAGCGCGGCGATGCGTCGTCGTGCATCGATCCCGGGCGAGGCGCGGGGTGACCGCTCGATGAGCTCGGGGCGCCGGCGCGGAACGCGCCGCTCGGTGTGTCCGCGACGGCGGATTGATTACGGCGCGGAGGCCCGGCGAATAACTCCATCAGTCAGTAACGCGGCGTGTCCGCTCTAATCGCGCGTTTCACGCTCGGGGAGACGCAGCTGCGCCGACAACCTCCCCCGGTTTCAGTCGGGCCGCCGTTAGATCCTTCGTCTGCCCAACTCTGCCGTAGACTGGCCTTCGTTCCGTAGACTGGCCTTCCTGAACAAAGTAACCGATAAGAAATGCAAGAACACATCTTCATATACGCTAAAGCGTTTTTTAAAGTAGTTGTGCTGTTTGATATTTACTTCAGGCTGCTATTTGTCCTTTTGTTAGAACATTATCAAATGCTTTTTCTTGTTGCTTTTTAATACTTGGGGCGTTTCTTGTTTGCGGGACTTGAATTGTTCACTGAAAAATACAACTGTGCACAAAATCAAGATATGTGCGATAAAGGCTGCCAGTAAACTTCTCTTTTCTCTGTAGGGTTCACTCCTCTTTTGTCTGCGTAAAGGTTCACCCCTCTTTTCTCTGCAGGGGTTCGAGTGTCTGGATTTGTGAGCTGCGAGGACAGGAAGTCTCTCCAGAAGAGCATCATCGGCTTCCTGCAGGCCGGCAGGTCTGCTGGAGATCCCCCGAATCCCCCTAAAGGGGCCCCGGAAGAGCAGGGGGTCCCGCCCAACCCCCTGCACGGGGGGGCCTCAAAACAGGCGGGCGCCCCTCCCACCGTGACCCAGGAGTCCAAAGCCAGCCCTGTGAAATGGGGCGAGCTTCCCAGAATCCCCGGCCGACCCGCGGAGGAGGGGCAGCAGTCCTTCTTCCAGAGGGCTCAGGCCCTGAGGCTCCGGCGGGAGGCGGGGCGGGGCGACCCCAGGGACCCGGGAGACTCCGCCTCCTCCTCCTCCTCCTCCTGCTGCCCCTCCTCCTCCCTCCAGCCCTCCGCTCCCTCTGGACCCGGGGAGCTGTTCACCTGCCCCGTGTGCTTCCGGGAGCAGGAGGGCACCGACCTGCGCGGCTTCAACAGGCACGTGGACGAGTGCCTCAGCGCCGGGTACGCCCAACGCCACGGGACGGGCGCAGATGGAGGGCCAGGGACGGGGGCAGGCATGGTGGGGGCTGGAGCAGGCAGGACGGGGCCTGGAGCAGGCAGGACAGGGGCAGGAGCTAGCATAGGAGGTGAGGAACACTGCTCGCGAGACGAACAGATGCAGTCTAAAGCACCCGCTGCTGTGTATGAAACGGGCAGGGGGGCGGGTAGCAGGGCCTGTCAGAAGGCCTCAGAGAAGAGCAGGGCCAGCCCGTTACCTGCTAGCAACCAGCAGCCTGGGACATCTGGCACATACGCCCTGAACGGCTTGGGTCCGAAGCCTGTGGAGTCCAGCAGAACCGGCAGGCCCAGTCACTTCCTGTTCAGTGGAGAGGAAGAGTCAAACATGGACGCTGGCTGTTCTGAAGAGTCGCTCGGCGACCGTCTCGCCGGCAGGGGAAGCGAGGCTTCTGGGAGGGCGGGGGGGTCTGGGGGGTCCAGGGGCCCCCCCCTGACCTGTCCCGTGTGCAACAAGAAGCAGGACACCCGCGACCTCGCCCTCTTCAACCGGCACGTGGACGTCTGCCTCAACCAGGACGTCCTGCAGGAGCTCGGGGAGGGGCCTCTCTCGCACAGCGCCAACGTCACGGCAACCGCCTGGGGCAAAGGTCAGTGTTTGTGTGGACGTGCCAAAACAAACATTTTACAGCGTTTGCCCAATCTCTTATCATCTTTTACACACATTTATTCTCTGTTAGGAAACAATTGTTGAATTAAGTAGTAATTCTGCTGTCATTAGATAATTCTCCCTATGAGTCTCATTGTGCAATGTACAAATTAAAATGACCATTTCATCTGCTCTGTTTAAGAGACATGCAGACCAAAGGAAGAAGTGAATTAGCATGCACCAGGACATAATTAAGGGCTGCTATTCAGTGAGATTGTTTTGTTTTTTGACATCTAAATTGTTCTTCTCGTCTTCATTTCAAATGGGGTTGAGCGTAATTGAGGTCTTAGACATCGTTTCCTCCTCCTTCCAGAAAAACTCCAGGCAGCCTGCTGCCATCTACTCAGAAATTACATGTTAAATCAATTCCCCCCCCCCCGAGCTTAATCTCCAGTAATAGCAGGGTGTCTTCAGAATTCAGTTTAACCACACCGCGTTAGAAGATGGAGGTCTTTATGACTTTGAAAGCATTCGGAATGGTCTGAAATGACAGCCCGTGTCAGTGCTGCGTTTACTGCAGCCGAAAAGAGACGTGTCCGTTTAGCCACTTCCTCCTCGGACGGGTCGAATTAAATTCACCTACGCTCCGCATCTCTCCGTAGGAAAACCCGAAAACGGACACAGCCCTACGAAGCCGAGCGGTAAAAACAAACGGTAAGACCGCTGCAGATGTGTCCGGAGCGTTTCCCTGACCTGTGTGATGCGAGGTTTGTATTTGTGATGGGAAACTAATTGCGTGGGGATAGGTGTTCTCCCTTTGCTCCCTTTGCGCACTCAAAGTTATCTTAACTTCTGCTGATGTGGAAGTTTGGGCAGATTTAATTCTGCTTTACAGAGGACTCTCCATTCCTCACTCTTTCTGTGTGTGTGTGTCTGTCTTTCTACGTGTGTGTGTGTATGTATGTGTGTGTGTGTGTGTGTGTGTGTGTGTATGTGTGTGTCTGTCTGCATGTCTGTCTACGTGTGTGTGTGTGTGTGTGTGTGTGCTCTTCTCACAGGCATGGGTCTCCTCATCTTCCTGCTCCTAAGAAAGCCAAAGTGCTGGTTCCTGGAAACACCATCGACAGGTTCTTCAGGTGACCCACAGGAGAGCAGCCTGGAGCTCATCATGAGAAACAAGCCTGCCTCACCTGTTAGCTTTAGCTTTCCTGCTGACAGAATTGCACTCATTCCTGTTGCTTTGCTTCACCTGAAGGAATCGCACTCATTTCCTTTAGCTGTAGCTTCACTGCATGAGCCCTGCACTCACTTTCCCTGTTAGCTGTTAGCTTTCACTGATGGAGGAATAGCTTAACTTCCTGAGTATGAAGGCTTTAGAGTATTAGTGGGCTTAAATCCACATATTGACATGAGCTCTCGTGCTCTGAGCTGATGGAAATCATTTTCTTTTAACATAGCACAGTATACGGACATATATGCGCCTACATATTAATCACAGGTAAGAAGAAAGTCAATGACAAGAAGTGCATCAAATCATAAATAACATAAATAATGCCTTGCAGACTCATTGCCAGGCATATTTTCTCAAAAACTATTTGGTTTAAATTTTTTGTAATATTACACTGACCCTGATCTGATTTACCAAATCAAAACCGTTTTACAGTGACTGACCAGCAGTACCAGCCAGTGAGCACAAGCATAGTGAAGGTAAAGCACAGTATTACAATAACGATCATGGCGATGGCTGTGTGAAAAATTGGCAGTGACTCTGATGTCTTTGTATCCATCGTAGTTGGCTGCAGGCACAGTGCACCGCTCATTAATATTAGGCATGTGCTCTAGCAGCGGGTTGCTTTCTTAAAGACAGAGCGCCAGTTGAAACAATCCGGCTTAATGCGTATCTGAGAGACTAGCGGTCCCTGGGGTGTTCTCAGTGCTAAAGCATGAAGCCCTCACCATTCATCACTGCGCGGGAGGCCTCCAGGGCTAACTGAACATTCCTCCCTGTCAGTAGGAGGCCTCCTCATTGGCCGAACCTTGTGTGTACCCCATCAGTAGGAGGCTTCCTCATTGGCTGAACCTCATGTGCTTCTGTCAGCAGGAGGGTCCCTAATTGGCTGAGCCTCGTGTGCACCCTGTGGGTGGGAGGTTTTCTCATTGGCTGACCCTCGTGTGCTTCTGTCAGTAGGAGGCTCCCTCATTGGCTGAGTCTCGTGTGCACCCTGTGGGTGGAAGGCTTTCTCATTGGCTGAGCCTTGTGTGCTTCTGTCACTGTAAAACATCTGTTCTTCTGCCAGACGCTAAGCCCTAAGCCTAAAGAGAAAGCATGCTTTTCAGTGTGTTGTGTTTACCTTAGGCTTTTCTAATTATTCTGTCACGAGAAGGGGCTTTGAATAAGAATTACCTGTATAGTGATTCACACCTGTTACAAACTCTGTTACAAACATGCAGGTGTGGTTCCTGCTCGTGTGTGCAATAGCTTAGCCCTTGGGGAAATATAGCATATTGCAGTATATTGTAAACATGTGTAAAATATAATGATAAATATATTTAAGAACTACATTTTTCATAAAATATATTTCAGTATCAAAAAACAGAAATTTGTATTTTTGCCAATATACTGTGATACAGTATCTTAATATATTTCAATTTAAGGGGAACACATGCCTGGTACTCGTAAATGCCTCTGATTTAACATTTAATTTAGATTAAATGGCTTTAATCTTAGAAGGTTTGCTATTAAATCTAAGATAGACTTGTGTTTTAATATATTGGTTAAATTGATTGCACTTCATTTTGAATGTATAATGTTTAATGCACTTTTGCCTTTAGTGCACATTGCTTGGAGTGTGTAATTTAAACTTTTTTAATGTATTATGCCTTACTTAGTAACAAAACAATTGCCTACATAGAAATTATATATGTTTTTGGAATTAGAATAAGATTTTTCCTCTCGGAACAAAATTACTTAAACAAATGTGTGAGCAGCTATTCAAAGATATGTCCAAATATTCCAAGATCTGTCCTATAATGTTATAATTGAATGGTGAAAAATAATATTATCTCCCCTCCGTATTTATGATTCTATTTAACGAAGATGGATGTGTGTGTGCTTTTGTGCAGGAAAATTGTCGAGCAAGAAATGTGTCTGTATGGAAATGTAATAAATAATTAGCCCCATTGTCGTCACGCTTGTGGCAGTGTGTTGATTTTGATTGTTTGTATTTCAATGCGTGGAAAGTCCCTTCAGAAGGCACAAGGCTTCTTTCTGGGAAACGTAAACCATTAGGCTGAAGAGGATTTGTCTTTTAGGGATGTTGAAACCAGTATCCTTTTTAAAGTCATGATGGACAAATGTTAAAATCAACTACAGCCAACACCGTAAATACAATTAAAACATGAAAAGCCAATCAGTGGAATTTAAGGACAAACAGACCCCTGCAGAACATGAAATCTTAGCCAGTTGTGTTTCAATTGAATTTCAATTAAAATTTATTTTTCTAGCGCTTTTTACAGAGAACTGTCACGAAGACGCTTTACAGAGTAGCAAGGCAAGAAAGAGAGCAAACACTAGACCTGAACCCCCAAGTAGCAAGTACATAAGGTAAAAACTCCCAGTGGGGAGAAAACCCTCCCCGATCGGAAGAAATCTCGAGAGGAACCCGGCTACAGAGGGGGAACCCATCCTCCACAGGCCAGCCTTCGCAGTAGCTACATGCGCTAATGCCGCTCTGAAGCTAAACTCCATCCCAGTGAACACGTCTCCTGTGGGTGTGAACAGAGAGACCTCCAGTGTAAACAAAGGTCCTGTGCAAGCTTCTTCAGGGAGTGACGCAGTGCACACCGCCTGGAACCTGGAACAGCGAAGGGTTCACGATGGAGAAAGCCCTGGCTTTGAAATCGAAAATGATGAACCACCCCTCCCTGAAAAGGGGGACCTTGAGCCCCAAATCCTGGGTGACCACTGAGAACCTGAAGGGGTTCAAAGACTTTATAAAGCATAAGGAGAGCGACATGGGCACCGACACAAGCTTTGACAATGTTGAGATGTGTGAGTAATGCTTTTTATTTAAAAATTTAAACTGTAACTAATAAAGTTAGAGGAACCTTTACTCTAATTAAACTACCTGATGTTTAAGAATATATAGCGTCGTTCTCTCTTTGGACCAGACAATCGTAGCACAGTATGATCCAAGCTACATTCTCCATCTTCCAGCAATGTTTATGTTTTCTTAAGTTTTTCTATTTTGAAAATTCACATTAAAACACATTATTTTCTTAAAGGCAGAAATATGCTGTTAGTACAGTAACAGCCTAAATGGTTCCTCATACATCTAGGATTAGGTAGAAATCCAAGCTGTGATGTAAGCAATATGTGTGGAAAGAGTGAACGTCAGGTTTGCTTAATCATTAATTTGTCATTTAGTCAGGCATGAGAGCAGATCTGTGAGACTTGAAGTGAACACCCTGAGCATTGTCGAGATGTTTGTTCAAGGCAGAAACGTGCAGCCATGTGGGCTGTTCTGTGACTCTTCTAGAAGCCACACAGGGAGGTGCAGTGTACTGAGCACACAAGGTTTATTTGTCACAGGGGTTGAGGTACCTTGCCAGATCTGTATTCAAAAAGCAATGCATATGGTGTATGTGGTAGTGTACATTTAGTGTTCAGTTCGTTCAGGTATCTGATTTTGTGGCAGTGTTGCACTGGCTGAAAAAATCATGTTTGCATGCACTCTTAATAAAAATATTTTATAATAAAATAATCTTGTGATTCATATTTCTCATATCTTTGTTCCCTCCTCTGAAACCATGATACAAAGAGCTGATTGGTCCAATAGCAATACTGTTTTGAGCCAAATGTTAGCGTTTTTTTATTGAAATCAGCATAGACTGGAAATTATGCACAAGCTCTTATTAATGGTGAGTCACACAAAATGCATTCCCACATCACAGATAGGACACAGACTTGGAAGCATGTAGTCTTACTGATGTTGCTGTATAACTGATGCTACAATGGCATCAACAGGCCAACAGAGACTCATCGAGGAGTGGCCTGGTCTTTATGATTGGTGCAACCTGTTCTACCACACAAATTCAATTTATAATTTGAAAATACAAATCCAGCGTGAGAATAACTAAGATGCCATCATGAACTTACTTTTTTAGATTTGTATTACAACTTGCAATTTCCCAGTCCCTAATTAGCCCACAGAATACTGATACGTGAAGGTAACTACTCTAATGCCTTTCCCTCACCTCGGAGCAGTGCTGGATACAGAAAGGGATTACATGGAAGCGGCAAAGAAAAACGACATTGCCACCATGAAGCTTCTTGGGAAAAGTGTCAACGTCAATGCAAAAAACGTGGTAAGTGGCGAAATGTGAAACATCACGTTGAATCGTTCCACTGACCAGAGGTTTTGCGGAAGGGTTTGTGGATGATTAGGATTATTAAAATTTGGCCTATTTCCTGTGACCGCAGCATGACCGGACAGCGCTCCACTACGCCGTGGCGGGTCGAAATAAGGAGGCGGTGGAGCTCCTGCTTCGGAGGAGAGCGAAGCTAGATCTTCCGGACAAGGTGAGAGGGGCTGTGGGGCCGCGTGAGTGAGCTGCGTGGTGGTGCCCTTCGCTTATGAGGAAAAAGCCTCCATGTTCCATGAAAGCTTGCTCGTGATTTGATCATGCGATGTTCCGGAACTTTCTTCCATTCACAGCATGGGGTGACCGCCATCCACCTGGCCGCCTGGTTTGGGAGTTTGGACATTCTAAAATTACTTGTTCAAGGTGGAGCCGAGCAGAAGGTCGAAAACCAGGCAAGAAAAAGCCCACCTTAATAACCGGGCACTCATCCCCCAATAGAATTTCACTTCACCCTACACCTAACATTGATCTTCCTCACCTTATAGTTTTCTACATTGGATCCCAGTAGGCTAAAGCATCAGCATGATATTCCCCTCACTAATTCAGGAGTGTTGACTGTTGTTCTCAAAGAGCCACAGAGTGGCTGGTCTTTGTTTTACCGTAAAATTTGCAGCCTCTTTAACTACTTTAATTGGTATAATAAATACTTTTTAAAGGGTAAGAAACATCCTGTTATTTTTATGGCAGTGCCTTTATCTTGGGAAACATTCAAAAGTTTGATGAGTAAGCTATCTAATAGCGGCTGCACAGTCTTCCTCAGAATAATTGGGAAAACAGGGAGACACATCTCAGAATGCTTATTCATTTTATTTCCCAGATTTCTAAACAGTGCACTGTTTTCACATGTACATTTAAGAGGAATTTAAAGGTCTGGTTTAAGCCTTAACCACTCATGGTGTTTTGGACCCTCTTCAGCCTTTGGGCTCTCAGGCAGCCAGATGTAAAATGGGGCTGAACTGATCTTTTTACTGTGTACTATCTGCACTATTACTGTGTAATATGTGTATGTGTGTATCTCTCATACCTCAAATCTGCGTGTGCACCAGGAGGGGATGAATATCATGCACTGTGCCGCTGTCAATAACCACACGGACATCGTGCAGTACATTGTGAACGACCTACAGATGAAATCACTGGATAAAGAAGACCAGGTGACCAGGAGATTATTTAATTATTTAATTGATTTCAGGCAGCCCAGTGATGATCAACCATTAGTGTGGTGTGCTATGGGAGAGTGTAGTCTGGCTATGATGCGCTTTTGTGATAAGGCCTTATGCTCTCTCTCAGACAGGGAACAGACCCTTCGCACTGGCAGCTCAGCACGGCTGTGAGGAGATGCTGGAGCTGCTGATGGAGGAGCCGTACTCCATGGCCACCATGGAAGGAGATCAGGTCAGCCCCTGTGAGACTGCGATGCTCCAGAGTGGATCACTCAGTAGCTAAAGGAGTCTTTTACTAGTGCAGGCGCGGCCCTATAACAAAACATTGTAGGTTTGAGCTTTGGCTATTCTATTTGCCAAGTATTAGCCAATAAGTATCATCTATAGGTAGGAAAGGGTGGGTTTCAGCTACAACTGTGTTAGCACTTTCTGACAATGGACATGGTAGCCAGGAGCTAGCAGTGCTAAGAAATATGTCTGTTTTCCTATTGCCAGTAGTCTCCCTTAGTGCTTTTTCACTTGTCATGTGGAAACAGTTACTGGCTGATAGCACATTGGAGGGATGCCTGCTTTTGAGCTGCAATGCTCCCTGAACAGGTACGAATAACACAGCAGTGGCTGCAGAGCCATGACTGCACTCTGGAGAGGAATGAAATGGAAAACAATTGCTGGAAAATAAAATTATACAATGTATACAAATCCACTCAGCCATGGTGCGGGCACTGTCTTTTATTGCAGCCAATGCTCCTTACTTAAAAAATCATTACCTTGACCAAGCAAATGTATCATTCTTCCTGGTTTCTGTGGGAGCTGCTGGCTTAAGCAAAGCAAAGGCAGAAACCTGCTGGTTAGCTGGCCTTTAGAGCTGGTGGTGAATGGTTGCAGTATAGCAGATGTTTGGACCAGGTTATGTTTTGACCTGGCTATGTTGGGACCAGGTTATTCTTGGACCCTGGCTATGTTGGACCAGGTTATGCTTGGACCTGGCTATGTTTGGATCAGGTTGTGCTTGGACCTGGCTATGTTGGACCAGGTTATGCTTGGACCTGGCTATGTTTGGACCAGGTTGTGCTTGGACCTGGCTATGTTTGGACCAGGTTGTGCTTGGACCTGGCTATGTTTGGATCAGGTTGTGCTTGGACCTGGCTATGTTGGACCAGGTTATGCTTGGACCTGGCTATGTTTGGACCAGGTTATTCTTGGACCCTGGCTATGTTGGACCAGGTTATGCTTGGACCCTGGCTATGTTGGACCAGGTTATGCTTGGACCTGGCTATGTTTGGATCAGGTTATGCTTGGACCTGGCTATGTTTGGACCAGGTTGTGATTGGACCTGGCTATGTTTGGACCAGGTTATGTTTGGACCAGGTTATTGGCAGCCATTTCATCCTGGGCTTTTATCCCTTTGGATTTCCAGAACGGGAATACGCCGTTACACCTGGCGGCCAAGAACGGCCACCTGGATGTGGTTCAGCTTCTGCTCCGGAGCTTCGACACCCGCGACACAGTCAATAAGGTGGAGTAGAATGCTAGCTAATTTCTTCCAATCAGAATAGCATAGAGGCGGGTTCACCCCGCCCTCTTTCAGAGCTTACTGACAGATTAATCTGACAGAAATCCTTTATAAAACTGCACTAATACAGAACTATCTGGTATTGTAGTCTGACATGGTACATATTTAGCCTTTATCGCTGATTGAGGCATCAGGGAATAACTCCAGCATGGGCTTGAATGAGTTTTTCCAGATTTTATAAAATATTCGCAACTGAAAATGACCACTTTAACCATTATGTGATAACCTGATTGCAAATGACATTATACGAAATAATTTTTTGAGTGATTAATTGATGATCAGGAAATATTTGTATGTGTGTATCCGTGCATGCGTGTGTGCGCATGTGCACATGTGCATGTGTATGTGTGTGTGTGTGTGTGCATGTGTGTGTGTACTCCCCCCCTCAGGCTGGAGAGACAGCTCTATACCTGGCTGTGGAGGGGGAACATGAGGACTGTGTGCAGGCGCTGCTGGATGCTGGCTGTGATGTGAACATCGTGACTGCGGTATGTCACCCACTCCTGCGGAGACTTCACTAAGAACACACTGAGACGGTTAAAAAGAGTCGAGACACACTGTAAAGATTCAAACAAAGTAGTGGTGAGACTGGACTTATATCCGAGGTAGGGTTAGGGTTACAGTTAGAGGGTTGGGGTTAGGGTGGAAATCACAAAGCTGTTTTGACCTCAGCTGGCAATAACCATTCAGTACAACTGAGACTGTGACTGTGAGTGGTCATTTGAGTCCGAACTGATTCACAGAATGGTTTTCTTGTATTAACCACCAGGAGAAAAGCAGCTGTTTGCATCCTGTGTCTGAAAAGGGCCACACCCCACTGGTAAAACTCCTCATTGAAAATGGAGTGGATATGAATTTTCAGAATCAGGTGAGATAACAGTCATTTAGTCAGTCTTCTCAATATCATGAAACAATGTGCAAATAAGTTTAGTCATATATATATGCTGAATGTTTTTTAATAAAAAATGAACAATGTACATAACTGTTTGTGACTCACTTCAATGTTTTATAACTTAAGTGTGTGATGTGCTATACTGTAAGTGTGCAATGTATTATAAGTGTGTCATATATTGTAAGTGGATCATGTTATAACTGTGTGATGCGCTATATTTGTGCACCCTCCTGAATTAATGGAGGATGTTGCAGCAATGTGCCAACAGTTAAAACCAGCCATTTTAGACTGTCGGAAAAAAAGAAAATAACATCCTAATAAATACAAATAACAAGATAATAACAGCCTTTTTTCCTGCTTGTAGGTCGTAAGTTTTTAAGAAGTCGTAATAAACGTTTTATGGCCCTTTATAAATATTGCAGTATTCCTTCGGTGTGTGTGCGAAACGTGTGGCACGATGTTCCCTCTGACCTGCAGCACCAGCAGGCCGCTCTGCACCTGGCGGTGAAGAACAGCCACATCCCGGTGCTCCACACGCTCCTGGAGTCCGGCTGCAACGTCAACGTGACGGATCACGTGCGTACCGCCCCCGCGAACACACCGGCCTGGGGCCGAACGCCCAGCTGCCCGTCTCCATCAGCCGCAAAGATAGCGCACGCTAGCCTAGAGGGTTTATGTATGTTCCAGCCAGCTGAGAAGTGGCCTTGATCCCATCTTAATGGGTCAATGGAAGAAGCATCTCGTCTTTATTCTCTAATGCTTTCAGAAGTGGAGCTGTACCAACACACACCATTTATCTTTAATCTGTCTTCTTTGCATTGTACATAAATCTGTTTCACAGAATTGAACTCTTTAAGATTACTTTTTTAACCGTATATATATATACATATCTTTTGTTCTTCAGAGGGGTCAAACTGCCCTACATATTGCAGCAGAACTGGGCATGGTTGACATAGTGGAGATGATCTTGAAAACTGGTACAGACCTGGCGATCCAAGACAAGGTAATCATAATTAATAGGACAAAGATCATTCAGGAACTTGTGTAGCGTTCAGAAGGCTACACTATACGCGCAAAAATGGGCGTTTGTTTACAAGATGTCAGTGTTTATGAATGTGTACAATTTTGCTGGTGGAGGCACTCTGTGTCCTGGGTGTCTTAGGGACACCTGTTTTTAATTGGTACACCCCCCAAGGGATTGCAACCTCCAGATCGAAATTCACCCCCCCCCCCCCCGCACCCCCCCGTATCTGATTCAGTGATGAATGAGCATTGCTGTACTGTAGCAGAAATTAGCTTCTGCATCTACAGCATGACTTACTGAGATAAAGGATATATTGTGCATATTGTCCTTTATCTAGGACGTGAAATGTAAAGGATATTGAGTACACATTGTCCTTAATTTAGGAAGTAAAATGTCTCAGTCCTCTCAGCTAATGGTGGGTTCTCTTATTGACACTTACAGCAAGGAAAGACAGCGCTGGGCGTGGCAGCCAGGGCGGACATGGTGATCATTGTGGATATGATCATTAAAGCAGAAAGATACTTTGCATGGCAGGTCAGTTCCCCCACATGTGTTTTTCAACCTTCAGTAAGAATTAGGAAGTTATAACTGGTCTGTAGATCATCAAATATATCCCTCATCCCCACAGATACATTCTATAATTTGTATTTACATGACTCACCCTTACTTATTTAGACGCCAATTACCTCTTTACATAACACAGTTACACAGTTGCATAATTCCCTAAGGGCCTTCATTTTAGTTAAAAAAATATTGCAGTAATAAGTGAAGTTGAAGCTCCCATTAGCTTGGTCATAAACTGAAAACTGCAAACTAGCCTAAATGTAGACTTGATATGTGGAAATTTCCTCCCCAAAGATGTAATTCTCTAAGTTTGGAAAAAAGCAAATTACAGTATCATCCTTCTATTTATTTCAGCCATTTAAATGTAATGGGTACACATTCTTTGATCATTTGCTCTTGAACCAGAACAACGAGACCATTTTAAACCAATATTTGATCTTTGTTGAATGCAAACACAACTTATTTTCATATTTAAAAAATGATAATCAGTTTTGTGTGTTTTCAACAGAAATGCCACAGATGTATTCTTTTTTTCTTCTTAATTGCGGTAGATTAGCACACCAGTGTGGCTCTACGAGACGTGCCTGTCCGTCCCACTTACTGCACCTGACTGTAAAGTTTCTGCCTCGTCTCTCCCGGAGTAACTAGATTTGATTACCCTTTCAGGCAGGCGTGGAAAATAACGAAACCCTTCATGACGAATATCCACTGACATTTAAATTAGACCACAGAATGGAGACCAGGCAGATCCGCACCACCCTCTGGAACCTGGCGTACAAACTGTTCAAGCCCCACGACTGGAAGACGCTGGCCAGGCACTGGCTCTTCACCGAAGAGCAGGTGGCGGCCATCGAGGAGCAGTGGACAGGTGACGGATCACGCGAGATCACTAAACCGCTCCTGCATACCTCCCGACAAATCCAGCCCTCAGGAGTCTTTTTGGCCTTAAGTGTTTAGTATAACCGTCGTTAAAAAAAAAAACCCCAGCTCAAAGCAGTGACCTTTCCAGGAAGCAGTCGGCTTACTTCCTTATCATTTAGCTTGTGCACATAGTGCTGCAGACCCTACGGGCAAAACCCCAAACTACAGGGTGGCTGAAGAGACTCAGTGGCTGAATGTTCGGTACTAGGCATCTTTGTTAGCCTCTAGATCTGCACTGTTAACTTCATGCAAATCCACAATGCTCAACATGTATTTGTTGAAGGCTTAATTAATACTGAAATGACAAACCATGTTGACTTGCAAGACAGATGACTAAAGTGTGATGTGAAGGTGTGTGTTGTCCTGTGGAAAAACTGTCACTGAATCACTGAGGGAACATTATTATTACTGCTCATTTTCAGGCCTCAAGAGCTACCAGGAGCACGGAAACCGAATGATGTTAATCTGGCTCCACGGAGCACTTTATACACACAAGAGTGCCGCCAAAGCCCTGCATGAAGCTCTCCTTTCCGTAGGAAACAAAAGCGCAGCGGGTAAGCATCCAAAGCACGCTACGGCTAACCACCGCATCCACTTCCATTTACACGCCGACTTTCCCTCCTCCCAGATGTCAGCATCGCTTGGCTTCCGCGCTGACATCTTTCTCCGGGGACGGGGCGAAAATGTTAACCTATGTCTCCAGACAGAGGCTTTTTCAAAAGGCCAGACTCGCGTGAATTTATGAGCAAGGCAAAATGAAATTAACACCTGACTGAATATCAGCTCCTCAAAAGCAATAAGTCATTCACACATCAACAGTAATTTATTTTTTTCCCCCTCGAAATATGTAATGTGCCATCATAAAACTGTCCATAGCCAGTCCAGTAATGCATGCGTTGCATATGAAATAATTCATACTTTTGCAGAAGACCATGTTGTTTAGATCTATGGTTCTTAATTAACAATTCAGAACCTAAACTGCTACAATGCAGTGATACATTGCAGCTTCAATAGTCACCGAGTATAGTTACTACCAAAATGGCCATTATGTTGGTAGGCCATCTCATCTTGGGATCAGAGTTAAACATTTCCAGAATTGCGATTGTAAGTAAAGGTATGGAGTCAAATTGGTTGCAGGCTATGCTGCAAAAAAAATTGTCTTTGTTTATTTCCTACAGACAAAATAAGGCTTGAAACCACTGGCGTTGAAGCCAAGAAATGCACCGTATCATAATATCGGTGAAGCTTCATCCGTTTGGACTCCCCGTAAGCCTTTGCTGTGAATTTCACAGCCAACTCAAGTCAACAAATGACTCATTTCTTGGTTTCCTTCAACTGCTCCGAATCGGATCTTGTGAAAGAAGTTACACCAACGGTCTTCGGAGCCAACTCAGAAATTGGTCGTCTTCCATTTCAACCTTCCAAGGCGGAGGAAAGCTGGCAGATTTCCTCAGAGTGAAGAGCTCCTCACAGTGGATTCCACTCAGGAACGGAGAGCACTGTCCTGAGTTAAAAACAAGGCCCTCTTGCTCTCCAGGTCTGGCACTGAAAGACATTTGCATCTTAGCATTTCAACACTATGGTAATTATGACTACACAGTAATAATGCCTTCATTTTCCTATTTTCATTACTAGAGCAAGAGTGGCCATTTTCATGTGTTCATCTGTATCATGTGTTCATTGGTGTTTGTATTTTATATGTCCTTTACCCATACACTCTTTACCCATAACATTACAATATTACAAAAGCTATTGCTCGTATGATAAATACTTCAGAAACTAAACATAAAATAGTGACAGTGTAAAGATACTGAAGGTATGACAGTGACATGATGAATGTACTGAGTCCAATGCTAAATGCTTGCTTTTTTGAGAATGATTACAAAGTCGCATTATGAATTAAATTTTATTTATAATAATTTAAAAAACATGGCTTGAGTGGCTTGACTCGATTTTTAAAAAATATGTAAAACGTACACCATATGGTACATTAAAAAAAGCAGCTAAAAAGTATTGTGAAATTGTTTCAAGGACACAATCTTCAAGCAATGCCATTATAAAATTGTAAACCAATACAAAACGATCAACATTGATTAAACAGCGACAGTACTGTTATCCATAAATTTCAGCCATTGCAATGGCGAGTTTACAGACTGTATTAATTATTCGAAACTAGTCTCCATTCCTCGAAGCAGCAGTCCCCAGCAGAGGTGGAAAGCGATTCGTTTGCGTAAATCCTTCATAATGACGAGGTGTCAGTCGGTGCGGCGGTGCTCACGCCCCCGGCGTCGGTGTGGCCGGGCGGGGCCTCACTCCACCACGATGATGGAGTTGATCTGCGAGGCCGAGGGTCCTCTGGCTCTGTGAGGGAAGCTTCGGGAGCTGGGGGGGCCCGCGGACGGGGAGGGCCTGGGAAAGCGGGCCGCCGTCGCCTGACCTACAGTCAGCTGATCCATGACCAAATGAGAAAAAGTGAGAGGTACAAGAGAGACCTGTGTCACGTGGTGTGCCTGTGCAATGCCGATGCACGTGTCATATGGTGCATCTGTGCTACAGGGTGACATGGTATGCGTGTCAAATAGTGTACCTGTGTGACGGGGTGATGTAGGTGTACCTGTGTCACATGGTGTACCTGTGTGCCAGGGTGATGTAGGTGTACCAGTGTCACATGGTGTACCTGTGTGCCGGGGTGATGTAGGTGTACCAGTGTCACATGGTGTACCTGTGTGACGGGGTGATGTCGCTCCACAATGACGGAGCTCATGGGCGGGGCCACGCCCATGACGGCGAGCTGGGTGGACACGCGGCCGGCCTTGCCCAGGTCCGCGCGGCCGGTGACGCGAGCCGTGATGGTCTTGGCGGCTTTCTGCTGGCCGGACGTCACCATGTGTGCGCTGGGCTGAAGGGGAGGGGCGACCTAGCGGAAACAGGAAGTCAATGTGAACAAGACTGCAATTATATACATCGCCACTCTGTACTGGACAAACATGACTGTAATTATACAGTGACCTAAAGACTGTGCACTGGTTACACATGACTTTCAAGTGTCCGTCGTAGTTCTTATTTTTTGCACAGGTTAGCAATCGTCTGTACTGGTATTTAAAACTACAGCAGGAAGAAGCAGTTACCTGTCTGTGGGAGGTCACAGTGCCCCCTGGTGGCAGGACGCTGTCCACCACCGTAGTGGAGGGGAGCCCGTCTGTTCTGGAGGGACCAGCGGCAGATCCAGACTGGGACACAAACTAAACCAGGAGCACTGCCTCAGTAAGACTCATAAAGAATTACAATGGGTTTAGACAAAAAAAAAAATTTTCTTATATTTTCTGCTGTTTGGTGAACCAAATATTTTTATGAACTCAATTTGTGATTGTGTACTTGTACTCAATCTTTGGAGCAGCTCCAGAGATTGGGTGTGTTAAGAGTAAAGATATGAGTTAAAATGCTGACTGAAAATAGGTAAGCTAAGGACAAGGCAGACAGAGATAGTAAGGATGTTTTTTTAGTGGGTTGATATTGGGAAGGAGGAAATGGACCCCCCCCCCCCAGCCCCCTGTGTACTCACCATGTCCTCAGAGTCGCTCTGGAGGGGGGGAGGGGGAGGAGACTCAGACGGGGCGGGGCTGAACCGAACAGAGGATGTGGGCGGGGCCTGGAAGCGGACCGAGGAGCTGGAGCCGGGCTCCTCCCGCGGGGTGGGGACATCTGCAGGGGGGCGCGGAATAAACCATCAATCAAAACTACAGCAACCAATCGGAGAACGATACGAACTGTGTAATGATTCCAATTGAGGACTCTCCAATAGTGTTTTAAATATCATCACTTATTTATGACTGAGGAAGTGACATTCCCTATTAATATTTAAATTCTCACAGAAGCATCAAAACAAGACCGTGCGGTGCGTTTATGTCCTCCTACTTGCACCAGGAAATTAAATATTCTGTATCTCAGGGAGCAAACAGCACACGCTGAGCATTTGAATAGCACAAGTGAAAATAGAAAACCAGATAAACAGGCATATCATTTGATCCGCAGATGTCCGTGAATACATCTGCATGAAGCACAGAAATGCTTCACTGCTGGGTGGCTCATTCGGTTAAGGCGCCATGCTGTGGTGCATGGATGAGCCTCACGGCCCGGGATCGAATCTGGACCAGATTGAATCAGGACCCTGCCATCACAGACTGGCCATGTAGCTCCACAGGGTGCAACAGAATTGGTGCCTGTGTGGCCCAGGGTATGGGAGAGATGAATTGGAAAGGACAGGGATCTGCGTTTCATCGCTCTTGAGCGACCCCCGCTGGGTGAAAAGGCAGCAAATATTCTAAAAAAAAGGTTAAGCAATTATAAGAAATAAAGGCACGTAAAGCAAGCAGGAAATGACTGTGAATATAAATACGCAGCACTGAACTGTAGTGAATTATTTTTGTGATTTAGGTGGACTGGCTTTAGCAGAAAGACCAGCAGTCACCTTTATGCAGATACCGCCTGTGCCTTTACAGCTAGTTAAGCACGCCCTTCCTCCGATCCGGAATAATGGACATTTTTCAGCGACATTAAAAACGTTACAGCCTTCGCGGGGACCAGACGCAGAGTCAGCATTTCGCCAGCGGATTCACGCCGCTCCGTAAACCCAGTCAGTGGAGTGACAGGAGGGCTTGCGGCTGGCTCCTCCCATCTGGTGACATATTCCGCGTTATCAAAAGAAACGGGAAAATTTCCTCTCTTGTCTGGACTCTCTTTGCGAAGCGCTGACCTCACGAATGAGGAGGCGGGGTTTAAGTACCCGACAGGCCCATCAGCTTAGTTAATTGCGTGCTTTCAACACCACTGTGTAACATGCTGATGATTTAAAAAATCAATCAAGACAGAATTGCAGTGCAAGGTAAGAGGTAGAAACATGCTAATTGCTGGCAATTCAATCTAATTACCGGTTAAGCCTCATAACCAGGCATTAGTGGATATTCACACACAAATGACATCTTATGAGCGTGTAGCGTTTGACCGCTGAGGAGCACACATGATGCTTGATTGGCAACGCCTGTGAGAAGCGTTTTTTAATTACGCTTCCTAATGAGTCACTGGACGGCAGTGTGCATCGTTAGTAAACCTGACTGAACGGGTTTTGCATGCAACGCGCACGCTGTTCCAGCTTCTCTCCGCGATGCTGACGTCCGCGAGAACGAACGCCGTCGAATGCGCTCGGCGCTCGACCGGCAATGCCTGTACGCGTGCGTACGGTGGCTGGTGATGCCTGAGTGTGTGCGGCGGCTGGTGATGCCTGAGTGGCGTGCAGCGGCTGGCGATGCCTTTGTGCGAGCAGCGGCTGGTGATGCCTGTGTGTGTGCGTGCGGTGGCTGGCGATGCCTGTACGTGTGCGTGCGGGGGCTGGCGACGCCCGCGGGCGGGGCTCACCTCTCTCCTGCCTGTCGTCCGGCACGTGGAACATGCTCATGGCCTCGATGTTGAGGGCGCACACCCCGCGCATGAAGGCCTTGCGCATGGACTCCTCGTAGCGCTCCCGCTCCTGCTGCAGCCTCCGGATCTCCACCCGGGCCCTCTCTAGCGCCTCCCTCGCCTGGGGCAGGGAAGCACAGCGGGGTCAGGTCACATTTACAGCTCTGCTAGCGCTTTCTTATCATACTTCACAGCAGCACTGCTTGTGAAAGCTAATAAACTACAGAGATAATGAAATGAACACATCCTGTTTCCATAGTGTGTGTCTTTAAGGTTCTATGATGGTCTGCTTTGCGCATCATTAATTACCGAATCGTTGCAGCTTAAGGCATGGCCGGTGATTACTTTTACATACACAGTGTTTAATATCCTGCTGCCATAATATCTTGGGTGATGACTGTGGGGTAAAAGCTGCAGCAGGGGCATACATTGGGGCAGATACCTGGGTGATGACTGTAGGGTAAATACTGCAGCAGGGGCAGATATTGGGGCAGATACCCGGGTGATAAATGCGGCAGCAGCAGGGGCAGATACTGTGGCGGATATATATCCTGCGTGATGACTGCGGGCTGTTTCTCTGCCAGTAGGCTACACTGCTGAGCTGGTTCTCCAGCTCTGTGCTTATACAGCACTCTTCATCAATCATACTCACTCGCTACCACTGCTTCAGCGTGCTCTTATCCACAGACATTATTAACCTTTCCACATGAGTTCACTCATAAAAAACATAATAAAACAGCACAGAGCCGCCTTTTACCCCTATAACTTAGAAACCCCCCCTCTCTCTTAACGTACAGAGAACCCCCCCCCTACGTACTGAGTCATCAGCCTGTACTGTTGCAATGCGGCGTCTCAGCTACGTTCTATCGGCTCTGACAGATCTATCGTTTCTCCTCCTGCACAATAGTCCACACACGCTCAAAGCACCCTACAGACAACCCTCAACCTGAAAAACTGTGTTTTTAGAGTTTCGAAGTCTATCTGTGCTCAGGAAGAAAAGACCACATCGGCAGCTTAATACGGGCAGAGGTGGAACAAAAAGAACTCCGTGTTTTTTGCTTGCAAAAAAAAATCAGAAATTTAAATCACTATTTTCACTGAAGCATTTTATTCTAGGGAAATTTGAATGCTGGCCAACCCTGTTCCTGGAGATCTACCATCCCGTAGTTTTTCATTTCAACCCTAATTTGGCAAACCTCACTCTGTTAAATAAACAGTCCAACGAGATCTATAACTGTAGAACGGGGCGTGCTTCATTATAATTGGAGTGAAAACCTATAGGACAGTAGATCTCCGGTTTATCTCCGGTTTGGGTACCCCTGTTTTAAGGTATTTTAGGTTTTTTTTTTTTACTATCAGCCAATAGTGGCCTTTTTGATTATGGTATTTTAACAGACACTATTTGTAATCATGTTGTGTTTTTTCCCCCAATCTTATATGCAGTATTATATGAGGCATTCATTGTGCAGTCTTCATGTCTTACACGTACTGAACAAGCGGGATTTCCATGAAAATGGACGGAGCAGAAACACTAATCTGTTCAGTGAGCGGTGCCAGCTCCATCGCGCTGTAATGAATAGCGCTAACTCCGCAGGCACCAGTGGACATATGTGCACAGCGGCGCGCCGCCCCGCCCCCTCCCCTCCCCTCACCTCCGCCAGCTTGGCGTCGTAGTCCGCCGACAGCCGCACGCAGACCTCCTCCGCCCGCGCCTGGCACGCCCTCTCCACCCGCTCCCTCCACCTGGACTGGATGAGCGAGTGCCAGCCCGCCCACACCTTCCTCTTCAGCTGCAGGCGGTGGTGCTGCTCCGCCAGCCTCCACCCGTGAGCCTAAGCCGAGAGAAAACCACATCGCGCTTGAGAAAAGAAAATATACAAAATCAGCTGAAAACCTCTCTACCACTGAATATTACAAAATTCTAGAACCTTCTAGAGAGCTGTCGGTCTTCAGCATTGTGAACATAACATATTGCAAACATATTGCATCCAATGTGTTCATGTGCCAGGACCCTGCGGCCTAGCCCCTCCCCCTCCCACCCCTATAGCCTAGCCTCTCCCCGTTCTGCTCCTGCAGCCTAGCCCCTCCCCCTCCTGCCCCCGCAGCCTAGCCCCTCCTGCCCCTAAAGCCTAGCCCCCCCCCATTCCACCCCTGCAACCTAGCCCCTTTTTTCCCCAGTCTAGCCCCTCCCCCTCCCACCCCCACCCCAGCAGCCTAGCCCCTCCTCCTCCCACCCCCATCACCTCATCCCGGGCGTTGCTTTGCTGCAGCCTCCACCGAGTGAAGGTCCTCATCATCTCCACCCTTTCTCTCTCCCTCTCCACCCTCTGCATCAGAGTACTGATCACCTGCAGGACAGCAAGAGAGAGAGAAAAAAACTATTTGATGACTTGGCATTATGAACACAGTCACAATTTTATGTTTCGGTTCAAAATTTACCCGTACACTGCAAATCAAATCAGTTTTTTCCATGTTTTTTTGGTGTGAACGTTTTCACAGACTGAAGTGTCAATTGGCATTGTTCAACTTAGCTTTCCCTTTCAACCCTGAATTGGACCAATAACTCCATTCCATCCTAAGCTGGTACAGGGTTAGCACACTAGCTGGAGGTAAAGACCTGTGGATACCTGGTCTTTCCTCTGATTGGAGGTGTAAAGGTGAGGACCTGCCCATGGGTAAGACTGTGTATCTGTCTTCCTCTGATTGGAGGTGTAAAGGGCTGAGGGTACCTGGTCTTTCCTCTGATTGGAGGTGTAAAGAGCTGTGTGTATCTGGTCTTTCCTCTGATTGGAGGTGTAAAGGGGTGTGGGTACCTGGTCTTTCCTCTGATTGGAGGTCTCGTAGGTGTTCAGCAGCTCCTTCAGGCCGTCCGTCTCCGCAGTCAGGCCGGCCACGTGGGCCGCATGCTTCTCCTTCTCCTTCCTCAACTCCAGCCTGTGCTGCTCCACAAAGGTCACCTTCCATTTCCGCAACTCGTCCATCACGTTCACCTGGAAACAGAAAAACACTTCCTGTCTGACTGTGGTGCTTTTAGACACACACTTCCTGTGTCACAGAACACACTTCCTGTCCTGCAGTGTGGCTTAGGAACACTGAGCACACAGAGTGCTCTGTGTCTGCAGGATAAAAGCAATTATTGTACAGGGCATAGTGGGTTATGGGAATAAATCTGTAATCAACAGGAAAGAAGTCCCAAGATACTTTACCTGGCTTAGTTTATGTAGCTCTATATAATACAAATTGGCAGCAAATAAAATAAATAAAATACATGAAACTGTAAACTGCTTGAAGAGAGGATAACTTGCCTTCAGGTTATTGCTCCAGGTGTCCAGAATGTTCTCCATCCTGCCCAAGTTCTCCTCAGTGACAAACATCTCGGTCACCATGGAAACCAGGAGTTCTGGACTGCTGCTCCTGCCCGACCGAGCAAACCCCCTCTCCGACTCGGCCTCAGACTCCACGGGGGACTTCTCGGATACATCATCGACTGCAGCCACAAACATGGGGTGAGCCCACACATCTTCCAGGCTTCTTAATTCAGTACTACCCTCGTTTTCCCATTTCACTCATACCCCAAAGCTAATCGCCTATTCACATTAATATTACCCCTGCAGTAAAAGCTTGGCTTTCCCCATATAAAATCTTCCCTTTTAAGTCTCTCATAATATCCAAACCACAGTGGAGCTCATTGAATTGAATTATTTCATCGTGTCTGCTCAACAGGCTAAAATCATGTGGTCGGAAATTTCCAGAGATACCAAGTTTTGCCGTACTTTATGTTTAAAACCGACATCGAATAGGTTACAAAATAATTATTGTTCTATAGAATTATCACATAATTTTATGGAACAAAAATTTAACAGGTTGGCACATTTGCACTTGGTGGTCTTGTATGAATGAATACAATGAGTGACATATATGTGTGTGAAATACAATATGTGATACAATATGTCCATTTTCACTTAAAAGGACTAGGAACCAAACTCTTCAGTGCTCTAATGCGTCTGGTAATAAATGCATGCATTTAAGCCTGTCATGGAGTAACACATTAGTGTAATTAAACTCCCGCTTGGTAAAACACAAGCTCTTTTTCACCTCCACTTGCCCCGGGGTCCGACTTCATCGGGGAGGCTCTGGTCAACTCCGGCTCCTGGTCAGAACTCTTCCTGTCTTCAGTTTCAGACACGGAGCCTGGGGGGGGAGAGACGGGGGGGGGGGAGAGAGAGAGAGGAGAGAGATGAGAGAGGGAAGGAGTGAGGGAGGGAGGGAGAGGGAGAGGAGGAGGAAGAGAGAAAAAGAGAAACAGAGGGGGAGGGAGAGAGAGAGAAAGACAGGGTGAGAGAGATGTGTAGAATGCTAAAAACGATAACGCTCGGGTATCTCATCTAGTAATGGCTTCAGGTCAATATCTTAATGAAATTGCGCAATGGATGAGGGGAGCTCCTCAAGGACGCGTCTTTTGGCCGTGCTTCAGCGGATCGTTTCCAGCCCGCTCCCGCTAACAGCACTTCACAGCAGACCATCCTAAATACTCGCGCTCAACTCCAAACCACAGCTGCACTGCTGCGTAGAGACCATTACAGATCAGTGCCTGAGAGAGAAAAGGAAAAGCCTCAACGATTTTATTTAAAAATGGCATTCTGGTTTCAGGGCACCAGTTTGTTCACTTGAGTCCAATTTGCTTGGCTACCTTTGATCTTACCGATTAATTGAATTGATTGCCTGTGACACTGAAAATCAATCAGCAGCACTACCAACTTGGAATGCAGCAGAACTGAAAACACCTGCATATCATTTTTTAGCTTAACACATTAAGGCCTATCGTAATCATTTACCGGCGGATAATTTTGTCTTAATGCGTATCATTTACTTAAAAAATTTTAAATCCAAAATAGCACAATGTTCTAAAATCATCAAAAAAAAAAAAAAACAGAAAAATATGTCTGAGTTTAGCAGCAGACTTTGGTTAGTAGACCAAAGTGCAAAAAGATAAATCTCAGCTTTTGCATTCATCGGTGATGTGTGCTGGTCTCGTTTCTTCCTCCATAATCTGAAATTGTGTGGTGAGCCTCTCCAGTTACTCCTGCAGCCACCTGCACCCATGGAAACGGCACTATAGCACAAATTCATGCTCTTTTTCCTCAAACGCTGCACTTAAGGAGGCCACCATGCAAGTGGAACACATACATATCTACATGCTCCATTAGCAATATGAAGATAAGCTCACACTGGCCAACAGGGAAGTTACATAATTTGTATACGGTTTTAAAAAACAATGCATGTACTGGCACAAACTTGGCACTGTTCCACAAATCAAGTGGGCAGTGATAAGGTTCACAGTTACTTTATGGCAAATTTGTCCTCTGCATGAAATCACATGTTGCATGCAAATCATCATGCCCAGGTCAAATACAGAAAACCACAGCTTGTAGGCCTCAGTGCATTGAGTGGTCTTTCTGGTGTAAGATTAGCGATGGTGTGTCAGAGTTCAGCAGCTCACTGTTTTAACGCTCTGAGAGGGTATCCCCGAGCTTAGGTGTGAATGCGCTGAGAGCGTACCCCAGCTTACCGTGTGAATGCGCTGAGAGCGTACCCCAGCTTACCGTGTGAATGCACTGAGAGGGCGTCCCTCAGCTCGTGTGAACGCTCAGAGGGGGCGTCCCCCACCGCCGCAGAAACCCGCCCGTCCACGGACTGCTGCATGGAGAGCTGCGACTGCCGAAACGCAGCAGCGTCAAATCTGGGGGTGACGACGGCGTAGCGGAGCAGCTCCTCATATTCATCCTGTCATCCCGCCACGCACAGAACAGGAAGGAGAAAAGACAGAGTCAAGCCCCGGCCATTTTGGCCTGGAGCGCCAGAATCTTCAGCACAGTCCAGTTTGCTCTTACTGCAAATCTCACATGCAGTCAAACAATACCAACATCTCAGCAATCAAAAATGGCACCACAGATTTTTTAAATTCCCCCCATTTGTGGAAAGTAGTAGCACATTATTGGCGTATTTATTTTGCAATGAATCAGCAGTGCCGTGTAAAGGAAAAATAATAAGCTTTGCCTCCAAATAAAGGTATTGTAGGCCATTTTATTTTACAGAGGCACCGTTTCACATTTTGAATAAATTGATCAGAAATGTCAGTTGTACTTTTATTGACTGAGACAATACTAAATGCATTGTATGCAACAGCCTATCACAGGCAACAGCTTATGAGCTTCTTGAATTTTATTGTTTTTGCTGTGGTCTGGCCTATTGATGCATGCTTTTACAGTCTATTATCTGAGTTCTAGAGACAGATGTTTAAATGAATGGGTTAATCGATTAAATCTCACCATTAAGCAAATAATGAAAGTCATTGAATATGCCAACCCTTGTAGGGTTACTGGCTACAGCCAGCCTTGGCATAATAAGACCAGATCAAGTTGAACACCGTCTTGGTGTCTTTAAACACATACAACTTCTTAAAACAATGTAGTGCAATTACTAGTGTGCTTAAAGTCTTACTTGAATCAAAACGAGTAAACATGCAGTCTTTCAGCGCCTGAAACCATTTTCTGTATTTATAGACGTATGCCACATACACATGCATGCATGTGTAAACAGTTCTGATGAGAGTTCTACTTCCTTATTGCACGCTGACATTTACACTATCAATATCATACCTGTAACTCAGAAGACACGGAACTGCCACGATCAGAATCTTTTGGTAGAACAGGGCTGCTAACCTCGCCTTCATCGGAAGACATCTAAGCAATATAAAAGAAAAAATTACTTCCTGAGACAAAACTGCCTTCAGCATGAAGTGTGTTTGCTACGTTGGCTGCTGAATCACAAAGCAGGAAGCAACTATGTTAGCCGCTAACGTTAGACAACATACTGCTGCTTGTAGTCTAACTTTGCGAGCTAGTAATTACTCGATTCTCGCCACTTTTTGAAAGGACAACATTGCTACAAATTTGCAGTTGTTGCACAAACATTGGCTTGACCAGACAGTTATCAGACACGCCCTATAGATTGTTTTGTTTAACGTTAGCGTACTCGCTATCAAAGTACATCAAGAAAGCTGAATAATGTTAGCAAGCCTAGCATATTAAATTTGAGCCAACTGTTCTGATTTGTTGTACTTTATATTTAAGTTAGCTCACGCTAGCCAGTTAACTATAAAATAAAATACACAGCTATGAATTTGAAATATACAAATAGGCAGCACTACCTAGATAGTCAAGACACGGCGGGAAGTTAAACCAAGCCTGGAACCATTTCAGGATCTCCCTTTCCATTTATTTCGAATAAAACTTTTGGGTTACCTTAGAAATAGAATTCCAGTTCAGTACACCACGCTTTTCAGAAAGCCAGGCAGCAAAAACTTGCACCAGTTTCAACAGCGGTTCAAACCGACGAATTTCCAACAAAGTCAGATATGATTGGTCACAATTTGCAGACTTGTTCATGTTTTTGTATTCTGATTGGCCATTAAGTCACCATGGTGACATGCAGCCAAACCATAAACGACGCCGTGCTATTTCCAAAATCTGCGGACGCAACTTGCAGATACAAAACCAATTGACTATAGCAATGACAAGGACGGATCTTTGTTTTGTTAACTGGAGCTCATTGAAATCGCTTGTCCTCTTGACTTTTTTGTTATTCAGACTGCAAATTCATCCGAGAGAGCGTCTTCTATATAAGCTGGCCACAGCGGCACAGTCCAAGTTAACGGAAGGCGTGCTTCGCAGTAAACATAGCTGGCTAGAATCCTACAACCATCGCTTTATAAATGTAATTGATCCTGTCGGTGGACAATTCCATTTTGTTTGACTGGAGAGAGCTGGCGGGGGCACATCAAATATAGCCTACGTTACTGCGTGCTTTCCTGTAATTCTAACCTTAATTGAGCCCAACAAACTGCAAACACCTAACACTAGGTCTAACTTAGAAATTAAAGATAAAAATAATTTTACCAGCATAGCAACATTTTAGCTAACTATAGTTTGAAAAAAAAAAATCAAAACGTGTCACGTGTAATCTAGTCTATATCAATAATTTAGCATTTTCACTAGCTAACCCACAAAAACTGACATCCCTATAAGAGCTAACGTTACCTTACACCAAAAACAATACACCAAAAGTAAATTAATGAACGCAAAACGGCAACAGATTACAAATAAAACAGTTATCTACTTACACTTATACGTTTTAAATATCTGTATTGCATTGGTGAATACCACCATTTGGCAGGCCTGCCCGTTGCCATCGTGGTTGTTATGAACCAGGCAAATAAGAAGCATCTGTTTATTTATTAGCAGATAAGAAAGGGCTTGTGGATTACTCACAAGTTACATAAGCCGTTACCAGCAGGGGCACATTCAGACAGTAACATATGGTCAGACGTTGGCCGTATGGCTAATTGTATACTTTACATGTGACCTTAGGATGTCCGTGTCAGCAACAGCAACACAAAGAACCTGTTCCCTGACTGTTAACAACATTTCTAATAAGATCAAAAACGAAATTTCTTTGATAAAGCATTATACAAGGGCGATTTTTTTTCTTAAGTTAGCACAAGTGAATGAAAGGCATTCAGACATAGCCTAATCATACTATCATACAGTACTTCTCATACGAAATGCTTTCTCTCAAATTTGCATTTTATTTTCTGAAAAGCAGCAATTTGAAGATAACGCTAATGCTATTTTGGACAGGGCTCTGCATTACAGTTATAATTACTGCTGACAATGGAAATGTTGAACACAAAATGAAAGTGATCTAATATGAGAGTTTAAGTAGTAGCTCATCTGTGGCGACATTTTAATGTATCTTCCCTGTTCATATATAGCTGTTGTACAGACCCTTTTAATGATGATATATAATGATGTATTGTATTGTTCTGATGTTGCATTGTTTTTATATCTGTTCTAACGTGCCCAGGGGACTACAGAATAAAATTAGCTCTATAACTAACGGTGACAGGTTTACAGGGATGTGAAAACTGAGCTGTTGATCAATGTGCACTGTCCTTGTTAAATGAATGAATGAATGAATGAATGAATAAATAATTAAATAAATAAATAAATAAATAAATAAATAAATAAAAAGGGAAATAATACAGTGAGATCATGTCTGTATCTGTGTGAGTTTTTACAGTGGAATTTGTGGCATAGAGTGGTGCAGGGCTATAATAAGCAAAGCTGTACCATTAGTATTATAAATTGGAGTCGTAGATGTGTGTAACAATATGAACTTTTACAATAGACACAAGTGGATATATTTCTGTAAACAAGTAACACTAGTAAGTTGGCCAGTAGACATCACCATGCAATAAATAATGACTTACATCCATCAACAAAAGCCATGATGGATACTGATGGCTCTTTCTGAAGTAATTGCTGAAAACATCATATTTCACTACAATGGCTTTAGAATAGTCTACATCAATAGAGTGACAGAAGTAATATATATTTTAGTAAGGCAGTCACTATCAAAACTCAATAGAAAGACTATGTCTGCAGGCAACATAACAGACATAGACAGACCCTCTCTAGTTTGTGGTGCTCAGTCGATCTGATACAAACCACAAGCAATGGAAATGGTCATTCCCAGGTGCTCTTTATGTGCAGCAGCTGACACAGATCCACTGACCTGTAAACAGTGAATTATGAAAGACCACAAAGAACAATTATGTCAGCTAACCCTGAAGTGTTTGCTGGTAAAAAGAATTGTGTGTGTGTGTGTGTGTGTGTGTGCATGTGTGTGTGCATGCTCTGCATTGAGTTAACGTCCTTTCACAGAAATGATGTTTGCGCTGCTGAGTCAGAGGAGAGCTGTCCTGGCAAAGCCAAACCCACTTCCCGGAGAGAGTTCTACTCCATTAAGTAATTGTCTGTGGCTTTCCCACCCCCCTCCCCCCCCCCTCCCCCACCACAACACAGGCCAATCAGGAGCAGCGGGGGCGGAAACTATCTCAGAATAATTCCAGCCATATTTAGAGTCATCGCTGATGGAAAGATATCCACCAATCACAGAACGGTGCAGTTACTGCAGAGTCATCACCTTCTGTAAGCTTCTGAAAACCCGCCTCTACTTGGATCTGCGGTGAAGGTGCATCCCATGGCCTTTCGAGGCCAGCCTACCAGGGCTCTTTCTGAAAAGAAGTCCCTGGTGGAGGGTAGATGGCATGTAGATAAAAATGTATATGTACTGTATTGTTTTGGTGGTGGCTATGTGGTGTATATATAAATATGTATTTGTATATAGTTATATGTGAGAAAGAGGCTGTGGTCTGTCTAATTTGTGTGTGTTTGCGTGGTCAAGAGGGATTACAGAGTGTGCATGGTGTTGTATTTATGGGGAGTTTGAAGGTGTTTACATACTCAGTATAAATGTTCTATTTGCTATTTTCCTTTGGGATCTCTGTTGGTCCTCTCCCTGTTAGTCTCAGTTTGTCATATAGATGTATTCATTTATGCAGTTTCACTGCAATTCATGAGCATTCCCTGGCTCTTATGTCTACTGCCATCTTGTTTGCTTACGGCAGCATGACAAGATTCATCTTTGATTGGGCCGTACTGCACAATCAGCACTTTGCTGCGAACAAACCAGGAATTTATCTGTGTTTTCTGAGCTTCAGGGCACCATGGGTAATAGCAAGATGTTAATAATTTTTTTTATTTGTAGTTTTGGAGTTTTGCAGGTTGTAGTTGTAGTTTGAAGTCAAAATATATTAAGCTGTATATTACTTGTACATTCCATTCTGTATTAATTTGTTGCATGAATAGATGCCCTGTGTCTCACCCTGGATGCGGGTATGTCTGAAAATTGAATGAATGAGAATAATAACAGCTGTGTAATCTTAATTGACAGCTAATCAAATCAATCAATACTTCATTGTCAGTTAAATGTATAGCCTGTTGTAAATTCATCAATATGCTTATCTACCTCCTTTAGAGTGTATTTACTGTGTGCCAAAGTAAAAAAGATTTTTGTGGTGTACAAACAAATAGGCCACATTGACAAGGAATGACTTATGTATAGGAATGAGTAAATTATATTAAAACAGAAGAACAGGTCTGGATTTGTGAGGAAACATTGGCTTTGCTGGTTTGACAGAAACCTAACATTCTTCACAGGTCTTTGAAAATCTAACAGAAGAAAAATATATATGTCTTTAAAAGCACAAATGACATCTTATGTAAATTTTCATCTAAGCCCTTTTCTTTGCTGGCTGAATGAAAAGGAGAAAAAAAACATCCATTCGCACAGGAGTGCAATGAACAGAAGCTACAGTCTGTCAGAACACGTGTCACCTGAAGTGTGACATAGCACTGAACGTTATAGATAAGGCTAGAAAGATTCCTTTGATGACAGTACATGAGGTCTCAAATTAAACAATACGTTTATTCCATTCTCTGAATAAATGGCTGTTCTGCTGATGTGGGGGTTGATTGTTTTTTTATTCTCTTTTGTACCCCTGGACTCTTCCTGGCTGTAAATGAGGTCCACAGCCCTCCTCAGCCTGGTGGTGCACCCTGAAATTCATCTCGCTTCCTTCGTTTACATTCAGCTCACACACTCCGCTGAGAGGCTATAAGAGGTTCAATCTGTTCTGGGACAATAATCACAATCCATTAAACTTTGTTCCCTGTTGTATTTGTTCTGGAGTAGATTTACTACATTTACTGCGGTGATTCTGAGCTCAGCCAAAAAGAAATAAGAAATTCTAATGCAAAATGTTGAGTTGTTTTGCGTGTGTGGGTGTATGAGCATGTTTGAATGTGTGTATATGTGCATTGTGTGTGTGTGTGTGTGTGTGTGTATGTAAATGTATGATCAATTTATGTTCCAGAAATTATTGTACACGTTTCAAATGCACTGCAGAGATTTTTAAAAAGTATAACTATCTCAGTAAGAATGTATAAAACTGTAAATTGTATTCCCTTACTGACTTTGACCTCCGAAAGAGCATGTTTATTTTTGTTGCGCTGATGCTGTGGTGCTATTTGTCAAACCTTTCAAAACTTTCTGCGGGTGATAAGTATCACATTGTAAGAGATTTTTAAAGTACATATTGCAGTTGATGGAAATTAATGGCCGTGTCATCGAGAGGTTACGAGAGCCCCAATACTTGGTGTTCCTTGTTCTAATGCTTCAGAGCTACAATGCTCTCTCTCCAAATGGTGCACGGCAATCAATTTTCAATTACGTTACTCTGATGAGAACCACGTCGACTGAAAATGTCAACTTGTGCTGTTATCACTCACAATACATGTCCACCCAGTTCATGACTCTAATAAGACAACGGTGATTTTGACCGATGCTTTCCATTAATTGTTCTTTCATAACAGTCCGTTATTTTCCGTTTCTACAAAAAAGGTGCGGATTATTGGGCAAGCCTTGCAGGTGCGAGCGATCCATCATATCTGCGCTTGTGTCACTTTCACTGCGAATCTTCTCCAGTTATGCTCCTTTTAACGTCAGACTAATGCCTGAAAGCTGCCCTTTTATTGTTCTCTGCAGGGCTTTATGCTATTGTGTGGAATCGATGCCATGCAGCATTCCAACAAACAGTTTTTACATTTAGTTGTTTTTCTAAAAGGAGGTTACTGCCCTGCAAACAGTTGCCTAGAAACATTGTTCTTTTCTTTCCTGTGTTGAAGAATACGATGTAGCTATGATACCAATAAATGTGACATACATATTTGCTGAAAATTGCCCTCCAGTGAGCTACATAATTTGTATATGTGAATGCTTGATGCTTTGAACTTTGTTCATGTTGATTACATATTATAGAGTTGTTATGATTCAGAGAGTACAGTATGTACCAAACCTTTTCCATGAAGCATGGTTTGAATGTGCATGGGAGTGTGTGTGTTTGTGTAAAAATGTTTTATTATTTTTGAGAGTACTGTTCAGACAATATAAAAAAGATAACTCTTGATAAGCAGAACTATTGCACTTAAGACTTCAAAAAATACAAACACTTCACATATTTTTTTCTTTTGGTGTACTGATTTGCAAAAGGTGGTAACTGTGTTCTGCAAAGAGAGGAATAAATTAATTGAGATTGAGCTACTGCTGAGAAGCCCAGGTGTATGGAGATAATTAAAACCACAGAACATAATTACACCTATCAAGGCGAGGAATTTTCAGTGACAATGCTCTGGACACAGATGCTCATTTTGATTATTCGGTGCAAAATAGTAATATTCAAGGATTCATGCATTTTTAGGGGACAATCAATCAGCCGAGAAACAGCACGCGCTCACATCACGCATACATATAAAGGCACAACTGTATTGCAGTCAGTTTAGTTGCCTTACTTTGCTAGCCTAATTAAACATGCATGTTACCTTGCTTATTTTTGCGTTGATTTTGACTTTCAAACTTTCAAACTATGATCTTTCATGCACCTATTAAGTAATATCCCGTGGTGGCTCACTGTTAGATCTCATAATATCCATCAGCAAACCTATAAAAAAGCCCTTGAGGTAATTATTTAGCATTATGTTCAATGGACAGGACTTTCCAAACTTATGATAGAAATAATTATCTTCAGTAGGAATCCCAGTGTTGATATTTTCAGCTAAATTTACGATTCAAATTCTCATCAACAAAAGATGTTTTTCAGGCAATTTAGGCAACGGTAAATATAAAATTGTGGGACTACTTCACAAGAACAACGGCAATAATATCTTGACTTCTGGTAATTTAATGATGAAAATCTGAAGAACGTAGTCTTTAGTTCTATTGTATGTATTGCTTGCACATTTGGCCCAGTGCTTGTATCCATTGGTCACAGCTGTCCCCTGGATATGGTATTAGCCCTTTTTGTGCTCCCTAGTCACGCACACCCAAATTTTTTTCTCCCCTGGATAGTGACTTGCAAAAATGAGATGTCAGCCGCAGGAAAATTAGAACACATTTCATGTCATTTCCTCTTAGGCTGAAACACAGTTTAAGATTTCTCAGACTTCCATAAAAGCCCACACTGCTCTTTGAAGTTTATTACTTTGAATACACTGTTGACTCACATTGTATGTTGAGAAAGCAAACAGATTTCCTCCAAAAACTGCATCTGCACGAGTGATCTAAAACTTAAACATACAGTTTGTTTGATTTTTTTTAACTGCCCCATGGTAGTAGTTTAAAGCAGAAAAATTTTTAGTAGTCAAAGTGTATATTTTAAAAGCTGAAGAAAAGCACAGATACATCGAACAGAGTGTTCTTACAACATTGGAACATATCAGCATGCATATATAGGTAACATCCAAAATTGCAATGAGTAGTACTCTCAAATGTTGAAAATACTCTCTTTGATGTATTTGACATCACGTGTACTAAATTTTCCCACAGAAACAGAATTTTCTTTTTAAAAAATGACAAACTGGTGACCTGCCGTGTAGAATAAGGGACTTTCTCCATTCTTCTGTCACTGGATTGAGATGTGTCAACACGAGTTACCCTGGAGCCATTAGTGACTAAAGCAATGACTGACTTATTTTAGATATTCATGACGTTGAGACCAGTGACAAGCCTTAATCAAATCAATCATGGTGAGTCACTTTCCTTTAGCTGGTTTCATGATGTCCTTTATGCTACCCTCAGTAATGATGGTTTAAAAGGAATTCAGACTGGACAAAGTCACACAATTTAGGGAACAACATGAATTCATATGATACAGATCAGGCACCATAAGACTAATGGAAATTGGGGCACTGGACTAATTTGATCTCAATTATCTACCCTTTCATTTCAAAAACAAAGACTGCCCATCATTCAACTGCCCCAAGAAAAACATGCATGCACAATTCACTTGGACAGAAAAAATGAACACAATTATGCTGATGAGGGGTTGTTGATACGACCCCTCTTTTTACTTCAAGAAAAAAAATACTTTAGTGTTTTCCTCTGACAATTTAAAATTAATATGAAATTAAAAAGCCAGATTATCACTGTCTAATTTGTGTAGGATTTATGTCTAGGAGTTATCTTTAAAGCACAGGGAAACTAAAACTAATAGCCTCTGCTTACTCTCTTCAGTCTTTGTTTTTCAGGACTTTATCATTCCCACGTGTTTGCCACTAAAACTGTGCCCAAATTGCATTGAACGGTGACATTTTCGCTAACTTTTGTATCTCTGAAGCCACACGTTCAAATCAATCTGTACGACACAAAGAGAAATGGCTTTAGTCTTAACTGCCTTTTCCACAATTGAAAATCAATTGAAGATGAGTAGCCTAGAGATGTAATAAGAAAGGAAGTGGAATCACGCATCCCTGAGGAGATAAACAAAGTATTTTAGGAATAACTAGCTGAAACATTCCATTTTCAAATTATGTGTTAAAGGTCATCTATTTATACTATTCTTTTTTCTTTTTTTGTTCCACAAGGTCTACCGTACATGTTGGTGAGGTTTTTAAAGGACAAAATATTGCAATACATTTCTTATTAAATACAGTGAGTTTCTTACGTTTCAAGATGAACAGGTCATTTTGGGTGGGCATTGTATGTTTTTCCATATGCTCTGCATTGATTGGTTAGTTGAATGACACCTGTTTTCACAGCCGCCCCGTTGTGAAGCAGAAAGAGGGGTTAATTCTGAATGGCCCATTTGACCTGGTG
The DNA here is from genome assembly GCF_018555375.3 of Anguilla rostrata. NCBI lineage: Eukaryota > Metazoa > Chordata > Actinopteri > Anguilliformes > Anguillidae > Anguilla > Anguilla rostrata. The sequence goes on along the minus strand of NC_057942.1, from coordinate 36,442,236 downwards.
ATTTTTTTTCTTATACAACAATAAAAAAATGCGAAGTAGAAGGAGAGTTCATATTTTATCATGCCACACTGCACAATCAATGCCTAAACTCGGTAACACTGATTTCCAAGGTACAGGACCTTTAAATCAATGATGAGCTAAGCTAAATTTGAGCTAAGCTGAATTTGAACCTTTGAATCTTCATTTTGAAGTTATGGCAGAAACCATCTTTTGTAAAATAAATGGTTGTCATTTAGGATCTTTGGCCTTACAGCTATAGTCTGTAAAATCTATGAATAAATAAGGTTTATAATCAAATGATGCTGAATGATGCTCCTTTATACCTTAAGGGAAAAAGCCAAAATCCTAAGCTGGTGCTGTCAAAAAAGCTCAAAGCTCTGTATTGACTCTCAGAGTATTTATGAGGCTGCAGAAGGGATTTTCAGAGACAGGCGGGTAGTAAATTATGCGGCTGTAAGAGGTTTTATATTATAGATAGTCCTCAATTTCTATCTGAGCACCTGCCAGCCTGCATCTTTGGTGCATTCCTTAAAGCTCGGTGACTGAAATTGTAAAAAAATGAAAAATAAAATTGGAAAAGTGGATTTGCATGTTGGTTAAAGCTGCTCGCCCATACGTTTTCATTAGGGTTACCTCAGCCTCAGAAAGCCAATGAGAGAAGGTTTGCTCATCTGGGGCCCGAGTAACAAAGTTTTATTACATTTGGTCTATATTCGTTCAGTCACAGAATATGATTCATTATGTCTCGTAACAGGTTGCTTGATTGTATCACTAATAAAACACAGTATTGTCATTTCCCCTCACAAAAATAGTGACTCAGCTGCTTTTCAGTAAATGCTGCTTAGAATGCTACGTAGTTAGCTAGAAGATAGCATATGGCTCGCCACTTGCTTATGGCCTTAATGAGTGGGCTGGCTTTCTGGGCCTGTAAAATCGCCAGGAAGCATGCTGGTCACATTTCCCTGGCGTCGACCCCATCGTTGCCGTGGATACCCCGCCGAGCCGCACGCTTCGAAAAATATCACAGTGCATTTTTCCCCGACCGAATGGATTTTCTGTCAGCGTACGAACATCAGATATAAAGACTGCTGGCAGCCAGGAGGAGAAGGTGTGGGCACTGTGAGCCTGGGAATTAATGCGGTGTGACAGGAAGGGTTTCCCCAGCAGCAATGACACAAGCACACCCCCGAGCACCTCTGCGCAGAGAATTCAGAGATCAAACGTTATGGTTTCTGCATCCCGAGCACCACATCCTGGATTCAGTCGACCTTTGTCCATAGCTTTTCACTTAAGCTTGACATTTTTGTAGCGAGAGAGAAAAAAATGAAAAAACATTATTTGAACTGCAAGTCAATGTTGAGGACAAAATATCGATCAAATCCTGGGGTACGTCCAATGAGAAAATCTGGAAGAAATTTCAGGGTGCCTCCCATGACAAAACAGTGATGAAATCCTGGGGTACCTCCAGCCAAAGTTAGAAGGAACATAAAGAACCAAACTGCATTTGGGCTAATACTTCCTTTGATCTATCTGACCAGATCTGCTAATTGTTCCATTCATGGACTGTTTCTATCAACGAGACAACAACACTATGTTATATACTGGTAGTCCTCCGACAGAGTACATGCCTAACTCCATAGCAACAGGAAAGGAGACTCTCCTGATGCAATTAAAAGCAATAGAGGTGAACTCTTATTCAGTCTGTAATTACCACTCTAAATTACCAAAAGTGTGGAAAACAGTCATTTGGACAAACCACGCAGTAGAGGGAAAATAAGAAAATGAGATTAACAGAGACGAACCCAAAGTGATACATTATTCATTTGGGTAAGTATTTTAGAGAGAGTCAGGTCAGGTTCCGGAGGAATCTCAAACAGCTGTAAGCCCCTGAAGAGAAGCACAATTAGTTATCTATCCCTACCTCTGCAGAGCTAAGGGGGAAAAAAACAATTAACATCAATGTCAGTATCCATCTATTATCATTCACACAAATATAAGATGACAAATTATAGCGAGCGCAGTGATTCGCCCACACAGCTCCCCTCCCTCACCCCCCCCCCACCCCCCCAACCAATGAGGACAGTAGGTGTGTGTGTGTGCCTGCGTGTGTGTGTGTATGCATTCTTGTGTGTGTGTTTGTGTGTATGTGTGCCTGTGTGTTGGTCTGAACTCCCTCTCTGAAGCATTACTGAATTTTAAAAAATTCTTGAGTTTCCTGCATTTAGAGTGTGCAAGTGAAACCACATTTAGAGCTCACTACAATGATTTTTCAAAAGATTCTGACCCTCAGGAAGAAGTACTTCATGGGCCTTGCGTTGAATTGTTGTATTGTTGAGGCATGCATTTTGTAGCCAATGGCAAAGTAGCATTTGTATGAGCACGATGTATTGTATGACATATTTGTTCACAGGAAGAAAACTAATTTAGGAATGTGGAAGAATTAGATCAGGGGTTATGCATTGCTTTCGCAGGCCTGTGAAATGTAAAATTTAAACAGAGCTCAAAAAATGTGTTAATCTCATTGTTTAATGTTTAACTGATATTTAAAAAAGCTGTTTCGTAGAGCACGGGAAGAAAGAAACACTTTCAAACTGAAAGAATAAATATGTTATGCAAACATGATACTATAAAAGCATCGTCTGTATTTTTTATACTACATGCATATTATAGGATTACTTGTAGTCTGTCAGTAAGGCTATATTCCGTACCAAGACCTCTAAAATATGGTGTGTTAAAATACATAAGCATTTGAGAGTGTTTCAAACCAAGACCATGTAATCTTCCCTGGCATCCATGTAATCCTGTAAATACTCTGTGTTATAGCCAACATACAGTACAGTGGTAGTGACAAATAGCAATACAGCATTTCCTCCTCCATCTTCATATAAATCCTAAATTTACATTTCCTAAAATCTCTTTTGTATCGTGGCAGTAAACCCCCGTGCTCAAGTTTTCCGAAACCAATGGTCATGACCGCCTAGTGTTGTGCCCACAAAGCCAAACAAATCACACAAGACCTTAAGAGAGCTGTGCATAAATGAACACCCTCAAACCTCAATGAGCTGAAGCCGTTTTGTGAGAAGGAGTGGCCTAGAATTCCTCAGAGGTGATGCAAGAGACCAATAAACTCATCCAGAAAACTATTACTTTATGTCTCTGTTGCTATAAGGGGGGAGTTCTACTCGCATAGGGAGCATTCACTTTTCATAGAAGGCACTTTGGCTTATTTCTCATTTAATAAATAATGACAAAGTGAAATCTGCTCTGTTATTACTGACGTGAGGTTAGATTTATGTACTGTTAAGACATGGTGACGATTACATGAGGGTTAGTTTTGTCCTAGTGTGTAAAACCATAGAATTGAAAGGGGGTATACTATTTTTACATCACTGTACTGTATATATCACCCAATACAGTATATAGAGTGTATTACACTCTTGTGTATTCCTGAGTTTAGTGTATGAACCCAGGAGCGACCTGTGGCATATTTTATGTGTGATTTATATGAAGGTTTTACATTAAGGGAAGCGCTTCTGTGCTCTCCAGGGATATCTGAAGCACTGAGCCAGAGGAGCATGCCTGTCTCTTTGCATTAAAAGCACTTTGCCATTAGACCTGTGGGTGCCATTAGACCTGGGGGGTCTGACTTCATGAATCATCACGCTCAGATAAAACAGACGGTGCTCTTCAGTAATATTTTTTGCATGTATAGTGACACGGTAGTGGGTGGGGGGTGGTCACTGTGTCAGGAGTGAATGGATAAGACACGAAGGAAAGTTGATGGCTTAGCACTGTTTATTTTTCTCCCTGAGGAGTACAGAAGCATAAAACAACAAAAGAATAAAATCCAATAACAGTTCCTACAACACACACACATGCACATACGCACGCACACTCACACACACACACACACACACACACACACTAACACACACTCACACATGCACACACACACATTCACATATGCACACGCACACACACACACACACACACACACACAGGCACAATCAAAACAGGGAAACAGAATCACAAAAAACCAAGTGTGTTTTAGGTCTGTATCCTGGACTTCAATATCACAAATGATCGTAGAAATAACTATGTGTGCCTGAGCTTGCTTGAAAGGTGCACAATTATCCCTTGAATAGCCTGACAACTGTCAGACCTCTCAGTTACAGGAGGTTTGATGTATCTGGCTATGGAGCTGTTCTCAAATCACAGGGTTCCCTGCCTGACAGCATAACTCTCACATCAGCAACACATAGTAGTTCAGATTACTGGAACAGTAATGCATGTAATTCAAACCCCTGTAATATGATTGAATTTAATCGTACCAAAGGCTTTATAGTAACAGTTGAGTTTATAGCTTTCAGTCAGTGTAGATTCTAAACTACCGCTGGGCTTTTTAAAAGTGCATAAATTTGAAACAATCGCCAGTGAATAGCTGCCAATACAAAAATATACTGGCAAAAAATATTTTAATCATGTGCTAATATGCTACAGAATCTCCTTAGGAGAGAGAGTTTCGGTTGGTGGGGTGGTCCCCTGTCTGTTTAAACCTCAGCGTTATCTTTTGCCAATCAGATACTTGCATTCTAAACATCTTCCTACTGTTCAGCCAGCCAGAGCTTCGTGAAAAGGATAGTCTTCTCCTGCACATTAAACCCATGTGATCGGGTGTAATTTGAATATGATATTCAGTGTCACAGCCACCTCTCGCTCCAGTTTTTCAGCGATCAGCCAATATCAAAGCAGGCAGGCTACTACTGTCAATATATACAGTACAGTAAAGCAATGGAAGGATGGGTAGAGTGTAGAAGGGCTCCTTCAAAGACTTAAAAATAATGCTTAGTGACATCAGAACAAATATAGTCCTGCTGGCCCTGACTGGTTCTCGGATAAAAATGGTGAAACTGAACATTTGTTCAAGGTGCAATTCAGTCGGTCTACGTAATGATACTTTCTGTGTTATTTGTCATTACAATGCAATTTCTCCTCACTGCTGCATTGCATGCGACCGCGTCAGTTGTGCGACGCAAGACTGCACATTCAAAATGGTGGATGCAGATTGCGATACGGAGGATTTTTGTCTTCAGATCTTTTTTTCTGCCTGCACCAGCTGCTTGAGTTCTGCACAAGAATAAAGCAAGCACTGCAGCTCCACAATGTCTCTCTTATCTCTTAATGAGCCCTGCAGTGATCTCCTTAGCTCCGGAGTTTCTGGCTGTCATACTACGTAACATTGCAGCACACAGCCAAATGGTCAGTGCAAAATCAACTCTGATTACAGATTACTGAGTATGATTCACAATACAGATTACAAGATACCTTTTATCCAGTAGAAACTCATTTCAAATTTTTTTTTGAGATTATTTAAGAAAAGGCATACATGACTATTTTACAGTGGCATGATAAAAGCAAATATATTCTTATGAATGATCATGTTGATTAAATGTCTCCCTAATACACACATTTTATATTGCTCTGTATTTAGTGTAGTGACTACTGTGGTCCGTATGGTTCAGGAAATTAGTTACATTTTGTCATGAAAATACATCTGCCATCTGTTGTGTGTCCAACAACTTTTTGTTTGGAAGACCATGACAATTCTCTGAATATTCACAGTATGGCCATAATGGTGAAGGGACTTTAAGTGACTGGATAAGAATCAAGATGTATTCATTATGCAAATCAGAATTGGGATGGCACTGCACAAGAGAAGGAATTTGAACGATACATTCCATGAATAAAACCGATTCACTTATCCATAACTGCCGAAAATCTATGAACCAATGTTTTCCTCCCAGAGCATTTCTTTAGTCTTTAACCAAAGCACAGGACTGAAAGATGTGGCGTTTTAAACGTTGGCCGTGCGGATTGGTTAATACAGATGGTGTACGGGTGGTCATGTGGTGTGGCAGCACAAGTCCCTGTAACACTGAGAATGAGGACACATCTATTCAGGCTGTGTGTGGTAATGGATGGGGGGTAGGGGGGAGGGGGGGATAAAACACCCTGGGCTCTCTGTCAGACTGACTGTAACGGCACAGAAACGCTTCAGCCCCTCCCACATCACAACCACTCGCCACTGGAGACATCATTAAGTTAACTTCTATGTCAGGAACAAAAGCATGCTGCATATATACTGGAGTCTCAAAATTCCTAATCCATTTACAATGCTGCCGGAAGATGGCTTTGGGTCTGTGTAATATGTCTCCCAAATGCTTGTGATGTCAAAGAGTTTGTAACAGTTTGCTAAGCACATTTATGGAATGGAGAGGTACATTTCTGCTGCTGAGATGCAGATCTCTACAGATAGCAGCTTCAGTTCATTACCTTCAGGAGCATTTTACTTTGTTTGCAACCATACCACAACATGACAATTAATACAATTAATGCATTAATAACAGTAAGAAAAAAGCCAGCAGTAGTGTGTGTGTGTGTGTGTGTGTGTGTGTGCTTGTGAACTTGTATATGCATCTGTGCTTGCTTGTGTGTAGCTGTGTAAGAACTCAAATGACGTCTGCTGTTGTTTTGATGCAAGTGGCATCAAAATGTTTCAAGGCCAACTTTCTTCAAACGATATATTTTCTTGTTATTTCTGGCAGATTAAATAATTCAGAAACACGTTCCTAATTTTCGTGTCGTCTGTGTTCACAGCTATCTCGTGGGAAGCGTTCCAGCCTCAACTCTGAAAAACTAGTGTTTAAATATGAAGGGCAGAATAACACCGGTAAACCTGGTCTGACTGGCAGTTCACAGATGGCTTTGCGACCACGAGCACCAGATAATGAAAGAGAAAACGGATTTACAAACATTAATTTGCATTTTCAAGGCTATTAAACTCGGCCGTTGGCTGCCTTGCAATTTTAACTACAGTTTCAGCACCAAGGTCAGCTCCATCTTATTTCAGCACCAAAAAAAACAAAAAAACAAAACAAGAAAAATAGGCAATATGAGAACGAATTTTCGCAGGTTCATGAAACGTATTGAGTACTAGGTAAACGCATGAATGCAGCGAGCTGTCTACAGAGACTTGCCAAATTGTCCCCTGATTGAAGAAACTTCAGTCCTATTGGAGTTTTGTTTAAGTTTGTTCTGCTGTAGATAAAAAAAAATGTCATGTGTATACAGTAAGTACACCAAAACTGTAGAACCAATGGCAAGGGGTTGATAGTTTTCGATAGTTTGCGATTTATATATTTCACTCTCAGTTAATGAACGTTTCATTTCAATATACGTCATTAACAATTTGACGCATATTTGGCTACACTGTCATTTGGTTGGTAAGCATCAGTTTTAATATAAAATATTTGACTTGAAATGCATATGTGGTGCTGTAACTTCAATAGCAAGTCTACCCACACGCAGCTCATACGTAGTATTATCTCTTATCTGTTGCTATAGAGTCGCGTGTCTAGAAAGCCCTTCATGTTAAGAAGAACTGTAATGTGGGGGATGCGTGTAAAGGCTTATTTATTCATTTTCATGTAACTAATTTAACATATGCCGCATTTATTCATTCACAACATCCCAACAACACGCATATATCAGTATTATGAATGCCCATGTCTCATCCGTTATATTTATCCTTATCTTAAGAATGATATCGCTGTTTATTTTCTGCTGACCACCCCCACATTCGCTGCCAGCTAGATTGTTCCGTCAGAGGGGATTGCCCACTTCACCCCCATGGGATACAATTATTGATTTATTTTCCCTTTACTCTTTGTGCCCCCCCCCCACACACACACCCTCCCCGACCCTCCTCCGTTCTCTCTCTCTCTCTCTCTCTCTCTCTCGTTTTCGCTGCCTTCTTTCTTGAAGTACTGCAGAGGCACAACTGCAACGTTAAAAAAAACCCTCCCCGGCAGTTTCTACCTCAATCCCTTTCATTCAGCTGTGGGATACCAGCAAATATCTGCATACAGCTAGTTTTGTGCTATGGGTACTCAATCCTAACATCCACTCTACCTCTTTTCTTCAGCGGTAAGTGTTTTTATTCTTTGAGAGTTACGCGTGATGGAAGGATTTCCCCGTGTCTACAGAACGTGCTGTACTTGTGTGCATCCATGAAATGTCACGGGTTTTATATGCGTACAATGTTGATATATGCGTATGTTACAAACGAAAATATATGGATGTTACCGAGGAAATTTTTTTTAATTATTTTTTTTGGGTCATACATTCAGTACGACATAAAGTTACATATAGCAATGCACATTCACATTAAAGCTGCGGTTTAAATCCTTCGGAAGTTAACTTTCAGTCGAACTCTAACTAATATAGCCACGTGCGATTGCAGCGTTGGCAGAAATGAACGTTTTTTCATGTTCTTTGAAAAATGATGATTCCCAAGAAACAGTATATAAATGAATTACCAGGACTATACATCGCTCAACTGAACAACACACGTAGAATATGCATTAACTCTCCGCTGCCAGTAGATATATTAAATGTTTTCGCAAAAAGTCATTTTATTATGAATATGTCATGCTCATTCATCATGTTTGCTGCGTTTTGTGTAAATCAACAATAAAGTCAGAAAGTTGTGCTTGCGGTAGGCTACAGTCGGGTTGTGCTCTAGATCTACCATTGCATCTGAAACCAGTGTAGCTACTTTTTCTTTATAAAATAAGAACAAAGGATATTGCGCAGTCGGAAATAGAATATTTCACAGACACTGAAAACAAGAGGCTTGCCTATCGCTGCTGTAGCTTTCCTTGAGTAAGACAGCGATGTTGTAAAATGTGTATTATGGCAGTTAGCCCTAGGCGCCCAGAGCACTCTGCGTTACGCAGATCCGGCTAAGTGGTGCTAGAATTTGCCGGTACTGAGTCATCCGTGTATTGTAGCTCAGGAGAGAGTAGGACGAGGGAGTAATTCAAAAGCTCCCTGTCAAGGTACAAGAATGGTTTATATAGAAGGCAGCTGTTGCTGCTGTATCTATTGATTGATTCCATTTTTAGTTCTTGCAAACAATGGTAGATAGTCATGACTTTTTTTTTTTTTTTTTGAAGAGGATGGTAGGAGATTAAACCACATTTCTAGAACCTGTTCTGCAGTACATTTCACAAGTGCCTACAAGCATGATTCACAATAAATAAAAAATAATAAAGCATTTAACCTCAGAGTCTAGACAAATGTTGATAACTGCATATAACAAATGGGTCACGCCCTCAACCATGAAATTATTACTTGTAAAGTTGGCAATTGTTATTAGTTAGCCTTTCCAAACATAGCGTGCACAGGACTGGACGTTAGAATGTAAGCTATTGCCTTTTGATTTTTTGTAGTTGCTCAGTACTTCTCAGGGTATTGATGTCGCTGCAGATATTTTTTAACGAGAGCTGAAGTGATGTAGGCTACCAATGCACTATGACAGCGTTGACTCTCTGACGGTACAAAAATACACTAGGAGGATTTGTAATGAATAATGTGATCGTTTTTAATGAACTTATACAGTGCTGCAATTCGACTGATGAAAAATACACTACATTACAATACATTTAACACTTCAGCAGCTCTTATTTATTTGTTTATTGTTTCATTTGCTTACTTACTCTTTATTTATGTCCAGGATGCAATGTGCTCAATCATCTTTTGCAGTTTGTGAACACATATTTAAAACCGATTCTTAATGCAAACCAATACAGAGTACATTTGTTCTTCATTCTCTTATCAATCTTGAAATGATGAAAATGGTGTGTGTCTCAGTTCCTTCCTACACAGCATATTTGACAGGATCATTTTCTCATTCATCAAAGGACATAAACCGTTTCTCCTTTCCATCACCTTCAGAAAGTTTTATTTTATTTTATTCTGATCTGCTCAAATCATTCACTTCCTCGCAACTGGTCCATTCGCAGTGCAAATGGAAGTGAGATAAATCACAGAGTAGATGTCTCAGAAGTATTGCAGGCTGTCAGTTTATTACTGTGGAGTGTAGTCCTGTTGCTGTCGAATCCTGGCCATCACCAGAACATGACTATCTCGACCACTATAGCCTTAATCTCAAAGAGACACAAGAGAGACTGATCTGACGTGGTGTCAGTAGGGTATATGGGTAATTTTTCATTATTCTTCTGGCTGTATGTATATATTTGATTAACCAAACTGAGAATTAAAACTATTAGTGATGTGGAAGTGGTAACTGACTGTGACCAACTGACGTAAAAAATTCAGCCAGCTAGCTTCAAAGCTTGAATTAATTTTAGTACCTGCCTCTATGAAAATAAATAAATAAATAAATAAATAGCACGAGCCATCTATCACCAGTAAATGACTTGAATGCATGAACTTTATTTATGCTGTCTGACTATCTGGAGTCTTATTGTTAATGTCAGGCTCAATGTCACGCATTACAGTATTTACATGCTTGGTGGAGGTCTGCATTCAGAGTGACTCATGGAGCTTACTTTTAATCTTATACATTTGCATGACTGCATGCAATTCAGGGTAAGTACCTTTCTCAAGGGTAGGAAGGCAGTTGTTGTTACAGCTACTCTTGCTTAACCATCATGTACTTAAAGCTGCATTCTCCTGGAGCCAATATACCAACAAGACAAACACCTTTTAAAATGTGATTATTTCATCATGACTTTTATTTATTGAACATTCTATATAATTGCATTTGAAATGTAATTTATTCATTTGAATGTTTATTTTATTTATTACTGCAAAGGTATATTAGCCTGGTTTTATATACACAGTCTTATTTTGCTTTGCTCAGTGAAATTCATACCACAGATATTCTAAGCTTGACCTTATTAACATTGCTGAGTTCAAATTAATATCACAGACAGATGTTGTTGGAAAGGCACATGAAAATATGAAATGTATTGCCAGCTGAGTCTGTCCATTTATAAAGACACAAACACACATGCTTTGTGCTTCAATATGTGGTTCCATTGCGGCTCTGCTCTCCTCACAGTGTAAGCTGGCACGGCCGGATGAACATATGTCCGCCTCTAAGATCCGATCCGCTATTGCGTAAGATGATGGCCGGCTAGCACGTGCTTTTATTCATTTTGTTTGGATTTTCATGAATTAACTGGTAGTGACAAGCAACCATATAGACTCACTATAGACTGATATGTTACAGATCTGCACCTCAGTTCTTTCTGTATCAGATGAGGCCAATTTTATGAATTGTAATTAACACAGAATGAAAATGTATAGTAACCACATTGCACCTAAATTTCTGTGCATTCAAAGCACCCACACATACAACTGGCTTTACACTGTTAAACAGAATAAGCAAATAAACCTCATTTAAAATGCACAGAAACTGAAAGCAGTGTGTTTTCAAAATGACATTGTGCATCCGTTCTGCTGTGTCAGGACATTCCAATGAACGTCGACCAAGACATAAGCTGTTCACTCGCTCAAGCCAACTACTCCCCAGTAAGGAGTTGCATAATACCTTACTATGAGGATACATTTAAACAGCAAGGACCCAAATATATATTAGGTAAAAGATGTTTTAAAGTGTTGGATAGTTTGGTAGAGCTATTTCTTTTAAATTTTATTTTGAAGCCAAATTTAGAAATCAGCAGTTGTACCTTTCAAATGGAGCTTTACAACAAAGGCATATGCTGTACACTTCTATGTTGTTTTCTTCAGTGAGGTAATGTCCATTTGCGAGTTATAGGCCTCACAGTACTACAGGAGAGCTAGCATCAAGTGGAGGAAAGATGTAACCCTTAATGATGCCAGGTATGAGCTTGCAAGTGCTTGATATGTCAAGAGGATTTTACAGTAGTAACCTACATTAAGCCAACTGAACGCCCTTACAAGACAAAGTCAGTGTGTGGAGGTGTGGTCTTTGAATGCAATGATGTCTAAGCTAAAGGCTTTGGCCAACACTCACCACCACTCAGACACTCTGGAGCCCAAAAGAAGAACAGGATCTTATGGACAGAGTGATACAGCACTGTCTCTCAGATGACAGACATACCATCATATATAATTTGATTAGCAGGTGATGTTATCTAAGGCCATGCAGCCCCATTCTATTATCTGCTCATGCAGCTGGGTATTCACACCGGCAAATCATGTTATGTACCTTCCTCTAGGACGTCAGAACGGACCCCCACCTAGGATTAACAACCTGAAAGCTTTTTCTTTACCCTGTAGGAAAGGGGGTGTGGTCTAAGGGGTGGAACCTGTTTCAGGTGGAAGAGGGCAGAATGGATCTGGGATAAAGGAGAGGGGGTGGGGTCTGTCTCAGGTGAAAGAGGGCGGGGCAGGCTTGAGATAAAGTAGAGGGGGGTGGGGTCTGCTGTGAAAGAGGGCAGGGCAGGTCTGGGATATAGGAGAGGGTAGCCACGGGTAATTAGAGGAGGGACGAATACACAGCTCCCCTGTGTCCCATCGGGACTTCCCCATTCTGCCCTTGATTTCCTCTGAACGTTTCGGCCCCGCCTCCGACGGTCTGTTTCCACGGCGCGGCCGGCTGCCGTGTGAACCGTGTAGAACACGGCCTTGCCGCTTATCGCTCTTGGCGAATATTTCATCTGCGACGGAGAATCCCATGCATGATTCATGCCTATAACACACCCAGCGGGACTCCCCGAGAGGGAGAGGACCCAGAAAAAGGATCTGGCGCAGTGCTGCAGTGCCGTCCGCATTTCTTTGTGCATTATGTGAAGTGCTCTTGTGTTGCACCATTAACTTCTGAAAGGTTTTTTTTTATTCATTCATTATACTTACACTGTAATGTCTAATATTTACATTTTTATGCTCTGATTCTAAATGATCTGCTGCTGTTTCTATTATTGTCTGTATAGACATTATTACACTATGCGTTCAGACTACACTCTGTGAGTACAGTGGAGGTAAATTTTTGTTCTTTAGGCAACAAATTTCTCAAATGGTCCTCGAAAATACGATATTGTTCTATTTGGTTACTAATACCTAAATACCTAATACCTTAAAGGTACACAAAATCCTGATCACATAACATATTTTATGTACAATTTATAAAATTAGGTGTGCTTTTGACTTTTTGTCATTGCTTCTGGTTCAGCCTTCTGAAGAGGCACACCCTTTTTGGCCGAATTGTTTTGGATGCTTGTGATGTGGGTTCATTCTCCCCAGTGCAAATTTCTGAAAGTCTTCCCTTGTTACATCATCATCCTCAGTGAGACACACTGCCATTTTGTTGAGAAGAGGCACAGTCACTGCAAACGCAGTGTTGTTGTCTTTCCTGGCACAGCTTTCTCAGTGGTTACAGGGGGGCACTGCAGCTCAATTCCACCTTCAATGGTTGCCAAGAGACACAAAGAGAAAGCATTTGTCTCGAAATCTGGCAGGTCATATGACGTAACCTCAGACAGACGTGCGCTTGAAGGAATTTCCAGCTCCTTTGCTTCTTATGAAAATGGGAGGTGCAAAAAGCATCTGTTCATATGTATAGCTCAGTGTTATGTGACTCATTTATCATTTGCCCATTGAGGTTCTGTGTTTCTTATCGAGTTTGAACAGCACTGTTTTTATATACCCCTAATTAATTACCATGCGTAATTACTCCACTTCAAAGCGGTGACATGTCACTGGTGCAGCGCGTAGCTGAGAAAGTGTGTCTTTAAACTGTTCACCTTCTCCAAAACGTGTTCTTCCAAAACCTGCTCTACAGAGCGCCAGAGAAGATGCAAACTGGCCTTGATGGCTGTCACTACCACTTTGCTCTTTCATCTTAAGCAATCCACAGGCCCACATGCCCTCTCTCTCTCTCTCTGTCTCTCTCTCTCTCACTTTCACTCACTCTCACTCTCTCTTTCTCTCTGTCTCCCTCTCTGTCTCTATCTCTCTCTCTCTCTCTCCCTCTCTCTCTCTCAGTAATGCCATCACCGTCTGATGAGATCTCCTAATGTAAGAAACGCCAGCCTCCTCCTGAAGATTAGGTAACGCAGTTTGGCTTGATGTAATTACGCCGCGGCTCTGCCCTTTTGGAGATTGGTCCGTGCGGATTTGAGTCGGCTGACATTAGTGTAGCTCCCTCGCAGTCACGAGGGACAGTAAGTTGATGTTCCTTTGACAGCTTTAGAGGACGTTTGAGCTCTGCTTTCCCCCCCCCCCAGGGTAGTTATGAGTTAAATAACCAGCGCCCACCTGATGCTCTGCATTAATGACACATGCCATAAAGCATCTTAGAATTTAGAAGATCACCACAAATCTACAGATATATTACTAACGCTAAATTATTAAATAAAACAGTAATGGTTAATTTAATAGAACATTTAAAGAGCATGGTACTCTAGGTTATTCTCACTAACCTATGGTGTATCCTACAGTTTTGGATTGAATGTTTCAAATGTGCTTAATATTTTTCTCTTCAATGACATCCGGACCTCCGTTCTTCATACCCCATCGAGCTTCCTAGTTATTCTTCCAAATTCAAGCGCAGATAAGAAGCTTATCTGGGAAATTCTAGGAAAATTCCCTCTTCATTATGGCAGAAATTACTGGTGCAAAAACCTGAGTGTGATCAGCTCTTTGTGTGTAATCTTCCCTTTCCACTGCAGTATTAATATCCTCTTAAAAATTCATATAGGTTTTTTACATTGGGTAAGCAATATAGATATTCATTCCCTGAAGCAGCTTTCTGACAGGAAATGCATGCAACAAAGCAGTTTTTATGGGTCTTGGTGTTTCTGTTGCTCATGCTCTGTAAGGGATTCTGTCTATGAGTTAACTGAAAAAAGCACAGGTAATAGAATTGTTCATTTGCTGGGGTTCTCTGATATCATTTCAATTTTATTTTATGTTTTCAGTTTGTGTAGGCAGTTTTTTCATGCAATGAAGGATATTTTATAAATAGATGTATCTGCTGGCAAGGCAGCTTAGCAGTTGCTGGTATCTGGGAATTTGGAATTTTTGACCTGTGGCAGTTGGTGCGGTGTAACCTTGTACCATATTTCTTGAATCAAATAGTTCTCACAAAAGCCTTTAGAATTCACCACCTTTTTTGCTTAGCAAAAGGAAATTTTAATTAGAAGTGGGAAACCAGCAAAATAAATCTATCTCAGGCATAGATTTACTCGCTAGGCTAAAGAAAACATGGAATATTTACATTTTTAAACTTTTGTTTGAGCTGTTTTAAAAATAAAAAATTCAAAGTCCTTGTCTTAGAGGTGACGGAGACTTGACCTGATGTCTTATCTGGAAGTGGAGTCCGTTAGAGAAGAGAAACATCATACATCAAGCTGCCCGAGTCGACCGCGGGTGCAGACCGTGTTTCCAGCCACTGTCAGGCAGACCGCATTCGCGTTGTACTCGGAATATTGATACGTGCCTGAACGACTGAAGGACCGCGTGAAGGACCGCTAAATGTAGCCTCCTCCACTGACGGGCGTCAATCGGGCCGAGTGTCGCAGTTCAGCTGGCACTGTTGGCACCGCTGTCATCTCGCCGCAGACAGGTAGATGCTCCACCCCTATCTGCATGCAGGGCTTTGCCCACGGTGATGCTCATCGTTGTTGACAGAGGGGATTTGGGCTCCACTCGACTGGATCGCTGATGGACAGATGCTGAACCTGCATTCAGCAGAGCAGCTAATGGGTCGTATCTCCGCTAGCGCTATTCTCCACTCGCATAAACTGATATCCCTCCCCAACCTCGCATGCGGTGCTAAAGCTCTCGATGGGTTTTCTACCTTAATTTTCCCAAATTCACAAAACTTTCAAACGCAACTTTGCATTATTGTAAGACCCAGAATTAGGTCCTCAGGAAAGTAAAACAAGTAGCGACCCCTGTATGGTTCAACTACAAATGTGACCTGTGGTGAGTTTTGGCTGAGTTTTGGCAAAGCAACACCAACTTGTTTGCTCATTTTAATATTCCCATATATGTTAAGAGTCCTAAATCAACAATATCATTCTTACAATGAAATTTAATTACAGTACATTTCAGTGATATTACAGTGATTTGTCTTATCAAACCATTATTTGACTATACTTCATTAGAGGACTTTTAGTTGGCCTTAGAGAAGAATGGTGAACCTGGGTATTAAAATACTGTATATGATAAATCAGATATATTTCCTCACAGTTATCTATGAGATTAGCTCCTCTTTCTCATTTGAAACTTGATTAGAAAAATTATCTTTAAATCGAAAAGGATCTTTGGTGGGGACTTGGGAGGACTTGATTGCATCTTACATAAATGTAGTTCTTGAAACTCACGAGTCAAAATGGGTCCATCATTAGACTAAAGAAATCCGCTGTACAAAAGAAGCTGCAGTACCATTGACTCTCCTGCAGGAAAGGTCCGCATGATTTTCCCATCATGCAGTGCGAGAGCACAGTAGCAGGTAAAGGACCATCAGGATGATCGTTAGTGGAGGTGCAGAGCTTCATATCGTGACTTTGCTGGTGCACCGTGGGATGCAGTGTCAAATCCTTCAGTGAAAACACCGGAGGAAAGTAGGTAGGGGCAGTGAAGTCAGTTTAAGCAGCAGGGAACAGTAGTAATGATACAGCACAAGCCCCAGTGGCTCTAGTCCTGGGAGGAATAGCTCAGAGGGCCCTGTGGATTGCCCCCCCATATGACAGTCCCAGCTTGGAGTGTGACCGTGCCACCCGCCCTGTCTCAGCCAATTTCTGTCATTACCAGGTAGGAGGTCCAGTTTGGGTAGATATTTACTGTGTGGATCTTTATGCTGGATATGTTATATGCTTTTTGGCTGAAAGGGGAATATGCTAAAGATCAGTTAGCCTGAGAGGGGTGTGTTGCAGCACATCACAACACAAAATATGTATCCACAGAATGAAACCATGTTTCCTGATTTGCTGCGTGCTTGCAGAGCTATATCATTTTATTCGGTGCACAAATTAACTTTAATTCATGGTTTGAGAGAATAGGCCTCATTTTCTCAGGAAGAGCCTGAAAGCCTCTGGTTGACACTCCCGAGCCCACTACTTAACAAAATGGAGGATTTCACTGCATCAGGCACAATATTTTTATCCTAGTAATTAACCAAGCTTGACTACGGGTGGAATTTAATCTTGTGAATCTGGATTTATAACACAGATGGGATTTAATGGCCATGATTTCCAAACAGTAAAAAAAAAGAGTCCAAAGAGTGCAATATATGTTTCTTTGTATAAATGCTGTCCTTCTTTTACATAAAAGCAGCATTATTAGACCAAACTGTCAAAATTCAGGCAAAATATCCAGTCTACAGCATGAGTATATCTGCTCCGTATCTCTAGTCTATGAGCATGTTTGCTCCGTATCTGTAGTCTATGAGCATATTTGCTCTGTAACTGTAGTCTATGAGTATATCTGCTTTGTACTTGTGAAATCTGTGAATATATCTGGTAAGAAATGCAGAACAGAAGGGGGCTTTTATGGGGCTTTGATGCATTAAGTGGAAAAGGGGGGGGGGGGAGTAAGAGCCACACAGTGGGGGGGTGGGGGGGGGGGGCAGCCACCCGCGTGGGACCGGGGAGGGGAGGTAGGGGGAGGCACACACAGTCAGGGAGTAGCCTCTCACAGCACACCCACAGATCCCGCGTTAGCGCTCAGGTTGAGCCGTCGCCGTCAGCCCGATCTGACAGGCGGCTCCACCGTCCGCCGGCCTACTGCTCGCTTCGCCGCCGCGGGAATACTGCGTGCGGTTCCACCGCTTTGCGCCCCACGGTTCCGCGCGTTCTCGCTTTAGAGCTCGACGCCGCCATGCGCCATCCTTCCCCCCTTGTCTGTGATAAAATAAGAGGGTGCCTTTTCAAAGACCATATGTTGAGACAGAGTTTTCAGAATAAAGGCAATTCAGTAAGCCAGCAGGCTAAACACAGATGTGGTGTGTCTTAGTGCATTGAGAATTTAAATTCTAAATAACATGAAAGACCCCTGTACTAATTTACTGGTAGTTCGGTATTATAAGAGGCAAGTAATCTGAAAATCTGCATGGATTTATGCATATTTTTAGAGACCATATTCCACATTTCTGGGGACATTTAAACAGCTTTGAAGGCAAAGAGAAAGTCTGACTTGCATTTTAAGAGGCAGCTGCTGTTTTCCCCACCTGGCGTTTCTTTATTCTGTAAATGATGACGGCTGCTGTGACTGCTACCTGTAACCCCACTGGTCTGTATCCGCGGTAACTCAGGTTTCACTTCACGATGACTCATTGCATATACTGCGGATCTCATGAAAATGAGTCATGGCAGTTTTTCGCAGCTACAGCGAACCCACTTAAACACAACATAAATCAAACCGCAGAGCTTGATGAATCCCTCTTTTCTGATTCTCATTGACGCATGAAATGGCCGCTGCCTTCGCAAGGCATTTCTTGGTCGTACGCCATTTGGCGCTCTCGCTCGCGTTGTACCAAAGCTCTAACGACAGATTAGAAGACTTGTCAGGCGTGTTCATTGATGGAACTCTGCGGAGCCATCATAGGCCAGCGATTGACGGATTCTTCGCGGTGGCGGACGTGCGGTACGTTGAGCGATCTCTCAGTGATGACTTGTACGCTGTTTCTTGCACGCGGCGTTTCCCCAGCGAGTGATTAAGGTGGAAGTTCAATGCTGAAACTCTGCCCGCAGCCTCGCTCTATACGGCATGACCTTGCGTCGTGATCCTGATTCATTGCTTTGGTTTGTACACGTGCTTGTGTGATTATTTTACATGTCAATCGGCATATTGAACCAGGAAGTGGTACAGGAGTTGTCTGGGGTGCGATTTCTTACAATTTCCTCAGGCAATGTTACACTGCTGTTATTGGACTGCTAATTTTAGTTTTTTTTCTAAATTGTAAGAAAATCCATATTAATGATGTATGTTCAAATTTAGCCAACTGAAAATATATCTGAGGGTATTCGATTTTCTGTGGATTCTGTGATATGTACAAAATAATTGAATGATGCTATGATTTCTTTCTTGAGGCAAAATATGAAATATGAAAAATTTATTTTTAATGGTGTGCATCAGCAACGTGAAGACATTTCTGGGGTTGGATAAAAAATCTGGATAAAAATCTGACCTACAAAACAACACATTCAACAGGCCGAAGACTTATGATTGATGCTGAACGGATTGAACAGACCATTCAGAATTTTGTCTTTAATTTGGCACTGCCTTAGCTATTAGTTATTTCTTTATTTTGCTTTTTTAAATAAAAGAGTTTTTATGTTTTTTACTTAAATGAATGAGAACTTTAGACCACAACTCTGCTGAAGTCAAGCTTCAATACAGCACAATAGAGATGCACAAAAAGATAGGCCTACTACATGCAATACATTACAAATGTAAAAACTGTTGATCTATGACACTTCTGCACAAACAAAATTCTCATGTGATGCATCTGTATGTAACAGAGTGCATGCTTCACTTACTGTGATATAGAGCTGATCTCATGCAACATATCTCAGGTTATGATAAATGCAAAAATACCAACATATGAATGAGATATGGATCCAAAGTGACAGTGATAGAAGATAAACAAATTCATACGCAAACCGTTTCGTGAATATTAATGCGAAACAATGGAGCATGGACATCATCCATAAAACCAGGTGATTTCACAGGGATGAGCCTTTCAAATGATCCCATTGTTAGCAACGCTGGAAAATGGAAATGAGACTGGATTCCTCAGCACTGCTTTAACCCTTTAACTGGCGCAGCCAGGGAGAACACATACAAAAATGATACTGCCTGACTGAGTTGAGCTTAAAGGGTTAAGCAGTTCTGAATGTTTAAGGGACGTCTGAGAGACCTCTGCCCCTAATTATGACGCTTCTCTGTTGCTTCTCACAGACGAATGATCACCGCCATTGAAGCTGACAGTCTTATGCGGTGATCTGCGCCCACTGCGAAACTCCCACAATCCCGCTGGTAACTCCCGCTCTGGTCGCCCGCCCCGGACGAGATGGATGACGCATACCAGGACAGGACTTCTTTAGTGAAGGGGGCCAAGGACATCGCCAAGGAGGCCAAGCGGCACGCGGCGAAGAAGGTGAACAAGGTGGTGGACCGGGCCGCGGACGAGTACACCCAGCGGTCCTACAGCCGCTTCCAGGACGAGGAGGAGGACGACGACTACAACTACCGGCAGGATGGCGACTACGCGGGGGGCGCCAACGACGACGAGGGCTCCAGCGACGCCACGGAGGGCCACGACGACGAGGACGAGATCTACGAGGGGGAGTACCAGGGCATCCCCGGCGAGGGGCACCCGAAGGGCGGCCAGGTGGCGGCGGGGCAGCCCGTTTCGGACGGGCTGAAGGACCGGCGCGAGCTGGAGACGGAGCGGCAGGCCGACGAGGAGGAGCTGGCGCAGCAGTACGAGCTGATCATCCAGGAGTGCGGGCACGGCCGCTTCCAGTGGCAGCTCTTCTTCGTCCTGGGCCTGGCGCTCATGGCCGACGGCGTGGAGGTCTTCGTGGTGGGCTTCGTGCTGCCCAGCGCCGAGACGGACATGTGCGTGCCCGACTCCCGCTCCGGCTGGCTAGGTAAGGGTTAACTCGCCCTCGGCAACGGGAGGGGGCGATAGCGGAATGTGTCATTTGAATGTTGGGAGGCGGCAAGTGCGAAACAGGTTGTTCTCCATTTAATTTGAAACAGTCTCAGACATTGCTTTATAAAGGTACGTGATGACATTCCCCCTTGGCTGAAGAGAATCCTCGGAGGATTCATTCTGCCATAAAGTACAGCCATTCCTGTGGTCTGAACCACTGGTCCATGTGAACAATGGAACAAGGAATTCTGAAAAAAGGCAGGTCTTTGGATGTACTGTTTATATACAGTACTGCATTGTCATGTGATGGATAAGGAAAATAACCTGTAATTGCATTGGTTCCTGCATTAGACTCAGAATTACAGGCCCAATAGTTTTATAGCTCTGCAGTTGCCATTTCTAATGATATAGTTTGGTACAAGCCATTGGTTGTCATGGATTAATGTATTTGAAGGCAATGAGAGAGAGAGATAGAGAGAGAGAGAGAGGAGGGTAGGGTGAGGGGAAGAGAGAGAGAGAAGGGGGAGGGAAAGGGGTAAAGAGAGTGAGATAGACGGGGGATGATATTGTGAATGAGATTTCTTCCTTTTAATAAGTGATTTTGTAGGAAACACCTCTAAGTAAAGATTCAGGAGGATATAAAGTACTGCTGTTTGGACTGCGGAATTGTATTACGAGCTCCTTGGTTGCTTGTATTAAGCAGCAGCTATAGTGAAGAAAGGAATGCAGCACCTCTAATAACAGCTCTTGTGAAGGTCAAGCCGCACGGTTATAACTCGCATTAATGGTGCTTTTTTTGTGTGTTTTGTGTGCTTGTCAGAGTAGCTGGCAAAGACTGCCACGGAGACGTTGCTCTGGACCAATCAGATCGATCTGTTTTACTATTAAACTAATTGCCCATTTTGTCTGTTGTGTGCTTCCAGCTTTATGGCCCCTAATTATTTACGTCTTTTGTTTTTATTTTTAGGAATAATGGCACTTCAGTGAGCAATAGGAGCATATCCATACCCCATCTGAATAACTCCTCAGTGTTTATGTTACACTGAAGCCGCTACTAGTCACTGCTTAGGAACTAGACTCCTGGAATTTTAACATAAGCGTTAGATTCTTTGCTCACATTCCTTAACACTATGTAGTAATGTAGGACTGGTCCAGTTGCATCCTGCTAATGCAAAGTTTGAATCTTTCCGTTTGTTTCAGGAGACAGTTTCACTAATGATGCCATTGCTCATGCAGGAAAGTTGCATTAAGTAAGCAAAGCTTTTAAATTGCACCCAGAAACAAAATCTACCTTTGAAAGGCTGTTGGCTGAGTGCGTGCTTGATGCTCTAATAAACCCTTTCTCCGGGGTGCATTTTCAAATGCTAACTGATGTTTTTCACAACATAAGTTTATTGAGAAATTAATTTTGGGCTCTAATCAGAAACACATGTGACTACAGAGTGGAATGGTTAATTAAAGCTGATTAAGAGTAGTGCTGGAACTCATTACAGGGCCTCTATTGGGATCTTCTGCTACCTCACCTGCCTCCCTGACCTGTGAGGGTAGTGTCTTTATGAAAGGGGTACATAAGTATGTACTTCACAGCTGTCAAACTCCAGTCCTGGAGGGCCGCGGTGCAGCTGGTTTTAGGGCATTCTCGGCACAAGTGTTTCATTCAAGTCATTGATTGGCTAAAGAATCCACACACCTTGTTCTCAAGGCCTTAATAGGTAGCTGAATGAAAGCAAACCACAAGTACCTGCAGACACTGCGGCACTGCGGATTCAGTTTGACACCCCTGATGTACATTAGCTGGGGGAACGCATGCTCCATGTGAGTGGTTTCAAGAGCAGCCACAGTGCATACGCATGGCCTGTCGCATCCGGTGGAGTCTCACAGGGGCTGTTTTATCAGGTCTGGGCGAATGTGGTTTTCTTCCCGCAGTTTTCCACATTAAAGGCGGAAGATGAGATCATTTGGCAAGCGGCGCGCATCATCGCACGCTGTCGCTCGCACGCCCGGAGTTTCACTCCCTCTCTAATAAGCTCTGCGGGGGGGAACCGGGGCTTCACCTCTCCCGCTAATCCACACACGCTATCGTCTTTATTCAGCCGCCGCCGCGCGAGCGAGCCGTTGCTAATGCAACACTGTCCGCCGCTACGTCAGCGTGCCCGATTTAAACGCCTAATACCCGGCGTAATGGAAAACGAATCAAAAAGTGCGTGGTGAATGGAAAAGCCACGAAAGGGACTTTGTTATCACGGCTATATATATTTTTCTAGCGGTGCAGGAGTACATCTGAAAGCTTGCGTTCCTTGCCTCGTACTCACACACTCAGGCGTGAGGTAATCTCAAATTGGCTCTGGGTTATCTACGGTTGTGATTTAGATTTTTTGCGAAGTTTTGGAAGCTTTCCTGGCTCCTATATCCACTGTAAATTTGGGTGCAGATGCTGTTAACAGTTTTGCATATAGTCTTTATTGACTAGTATTGACTGATGTAGTTCTGCCTGCAATCTTTATTGAGTAGTATTGATTAATGTAGTTCTACATACAGTCTTTATTGATTAGTATTGATTAATGTAGTTCTTCATACAGTATTTATTTATTAGTACTGTTAATCAGTGCTAGCTAGCATTCTGAACATCTAGGTAATTCCGGTTAACAGGTCAGCAATATTAAATTCATTTGAAATGTTTTTAAATCTACTTAATCCAAATACATTTTTTACCTTATATAATTAGTTCCCTAATGACTAGAATAACAAACAATCAGTTATCAAGTACGTGTTCTAAATCATCATGCTGTGGAGACAGCACAGATCAGTGAAGATGGTTATGCTGGTGACCAGTATGCTGGAACCAGCTGGTCAAGCATGACCAAGTTGATATTATAGCATGCCCATTACATTTCCAGCTTGATGAAGCTGGTCTACCAGCACAGATAATTACAGCCACTTCTGTACTGCATAGTTGAGGGCTTTTGTGAATGAAGACAACCTTGGCCAAGTTCCGCAGAACTGAATATATGGAAATGCGCTCCGGCCAGGCTAACATACACACACTGTGCAGCACAATCACCGCTCTCTGTAAGCTACTTTTCATATGGAATGAATTTCTATATAATGAGTTTGGTGATCACTAGTGAGGGAAATACAGGCCCATTTTACCATCTGCCATCAAATTCTTCTGTGTACAGGACTATAAAAGTTACTGGACATGACAGACACTTGATTCAGTGTATGTGTTTTCAAATCACAGTGTGAGCTCTAATAAAATAATGTGCATGTGTTCTGATTCTCTTTAAAGGGGCCTGAGTAGAGGCCTGAGATATGTGCTCGTGTGAGGGTCTGCATTTAGACAATATCCCTGCATTCAGCTCCAGCCTGGGCAGCTCTCTCTCTCTCTCTGCCTGAGCCTTTGCTGGAGCCCTCCCTCTGCAACAGAATGCAGCAAGCTGTGGTGAGCGAGGGAGAGAGAGAGAGAGAGAGAGAGAGAGAGGGGGGGGGAGAGAGGGAACGAGGGAAATGGTGAAGCTCATTCAAGCATGAAAGACTCCTGCGAACTGCAGTCGAGCTGTCTGAGGGGTTCTGGGGAGAGGTTCTGACACAGACAGATCACCAGCTGACTGCCTGTTCTGGGAAACAGAATACATTTAGGGCTTTTTTTAGACATACATTTAAGAATTGCCACCATACTGTATATTCCATTGTATATGACACAAGAGCTAAAATGACGGAAAGCCAAGACCAACAACTATGAAAAGTACACAAATGAATTATTAATTTGGCTCACCATCATCATCTTGTTGTTAATGGTATGTGACTATGCTTGTAAACAACATTCTTTCTGAAGTGATGCTTTATTCTTGAATTTAGTAGGCTTTGTCGAGAACAGCAGTGAAACGTGTATAGTGCAGAGACAGCTGACGTATTTGAGGATCTGGCTCCTATCTAAAAATCAAAAGAAAGTGACAGAGTCAGACAAATGGATTAAACACTGACCAATTAAGTTAAAGTTTACTTAAATGAGCCGGACCCTATAGGGACACATGATAAAACAGCACTGATGATACTGTTACATTCCACACCCTGTACCCCCACCCCCTTCTTTCTCTCTCTCTCTCTCTCTCTCTCTCTGAATATGTGACCACAGATATTTTATAATACTAGATAGTTAGATCTAGAACTTGTAGTGTTACACATGCAGAGCGTAATGTCTGGTCCATTTATATACCTGTGGTGTCTGTGATGCACTGAACCTGTATCTTTACTGTGAGCAGCAGTGGGCTCACCATCATAAATGGCAATTAGGGGAGATTGGTCAGGAAGCATTTTTATGTTCCACAAGCAGACCAGAGTCTACTCCAGAGTAGTAGCATTTATGAAGCCTGGAAGGACGATTCATCCCACTGATATAGCCTATTTCTGCAGGTATTTCTACAAGCACTCCTTGTAGAAATACCTTTTCTTTTTAGTGAATTACATTGAGTCCAGAACTGTTTCAAGTTTCAAGTTTATTTTATTTATATAGCACCTTTCATGCAAAAAGCAGCTCAAAGTACTGTGCAGGAACCATCTCTGCATCTCTTGTTGTCTTTGCGTTTGAACAATGCTTCCACGTTTTTTAAAAATTATTTTATCTTTGCGGTGTAATATGAATGTGTGTTTTTGTATTCGATAAGGGTGTTAGCACTTCCTCATTCTTTTGTGCCGTCGGTTTTATCGGCAGCGTCAGTACCTTAAGGGAAGCGAGCCTTCTCCCGGGCCTTGGGGTCGGTGTTGTCCTCGGTTGACCAGATCGCTATTTCCTCTTTTCGTTGCTTTATTGCGGTGGCGTTTGCGCAGCTCTGCTTCAGCCATTTAACAGGGCTCTGGCAAGCGCTCTGCCGCACAGGAAGCTTTAAAGCAGAGGGCCAGTAAATGCTTCTAGAAAGTGCCCTTGGAATGCTTTCTTTGTCCCTGGACTTTATAAATAAAAAAAGCTATTATTTATTCACTGTTCAACGAATGTTCTCTCATATCTCCATGTACTGTACATTTCCATGGCACTCTTTTGTCCCAGAAATAATTGCTCTATAATTATTGTTTAAATGTCCCTGTGTAGATCAATGCAATTTTATTTCTCACCACATGCTTTACTTTTAGCCAACCTGAGCTAACAGTGTCGTACTGAGCGTGGGCTAACCTAAGAGTCTTGAACGTCGCCTTAGAAAAGTGTTGCTCCCACAGGGGTCGTTCTGAATGTGTAATCATGCGTGGCGAGTGAGGTCACCTATGAAAAGGGTGTTTAAAGAGGACGGAGGTGCTCGCTGTCAAAGGTGAAATGTCCCCATTCAGCCTGCTGGTGTTTGTGCTGCAGATCCTTTAGTTTTGGAGTTTTTGCGATTTAGAGGTCATAGATACAGAAAGGCTACAGCCAGGGCTGAATAAGCCCGAGAACTGCATCGTGCAGTGTCCTGCATCGTATAGCGCCCCCTGTGTGGTAATACCGCCGCATGCTCTTACATGCTGTACTTGACGAAAATGTGAGTTCCCCAGGCTCTTCATATGTTTTTCAAATGTTTTCAAATATTTTTCAGATGTTTCCCCGTCTGTTCTGTGGTTAAGAAATAATTTAAACATTTTTTGAAGAACTAATCGGAACTGTTTATTTTGCAGCATTCCAGTTCTAAGTCATAAAAGGCCATGAATCTTAATGACACTAAAAATTAATCTTTAATCACTTCATTTAGACTTTAACATCAGATTCTCATGACCTGTGGACTTCACTGGACCAATAACTTGTCCTGGCAGCGAAAGTCATATGTTTCACATATGGGCATATGTAAGAGAGTTTTGCAGTTCATAATCAGTTTTGGGAAGAATGATGAGGCGCAGTTTCAACATTCCAACATTTTCAGGTGAGGCAGGTACAGCAAATATTGTGTAGACTTGTTTAATCAGTGGGAATCTGGGGCCATACAACATTCTATGGACTAAGTCTGGGGGATTTTAAGAATGCCCTCTATAGCTATACCTGTATCCTAACTTGGACTGCATACAATATAGACATCATACCAGCAAAGCACAACCTCTAATCCTCTTATTTCACGTGACAGAGCTTGGCTTTGATGTACTGCACCGTGATATAGGACTCAGGGGCAAAGACAGACACCCTTTTCAGATATGTCTGACACAAAGTAGGGCCCTGCTACAACGTTCGCTCTGTTTTCGACATCCTAGCCATCGCTGTTATCAGCTCTGTCTCTCCCTAATCCTCTCTGTACGGCGCTCGCTAGCAGCTATTCCGCGCGCGGACCGGAGGCAGCTAAGCGTGGCTAAACTGCAGTGAAATCTCACTACTGCAGAGATTACAGCACAGTCGTAATGCCGGGTAGCGCGGGCAAGGCAAACGATACACCCATGGCCCGTTGCGAGCCTTATCTTGTTTTCGTAACGCTTATGCCTTTATGGCTTTATTGTGAGCTAATTAGCATGTTGTTGCTGTGACATCAATTTAGCTAAGTACATTGATGCAAATACAGTTGGTTAAACAGTTAAATCTAACGGCGTTATGTAAGATATTTATAAGCTAAAACCATTAATGGCATGAAAAGCTTCAGTGAAACCAGCGGTGCTGTTCTGCTGAGATCATGACAAGGTTTATTTATGAAGAGAACACGGAATCCATTAAAGCCAGGCTTTATAAATAACCAATTGAATTACATGCCTGCTCCAATCGAACAGACATTGGGGAACATTACCTCATTTCATTTCCATCGTGGGAAAAAAACTGCTCTGTCCACATAACAGGGGAGGGAGCATTTTGCACCCAGTGCAGGTACCACGGCTAAAGCAGCGATGGTTTCTGTGCGGCTGAAATAGTTTCCCCCTCTCAGGAGAACCGTCCAGCCATGAAATCAGAAAAGGGCCCCATGTTGCAGCTCAACGCTTCCACCAGTCTCCAGGGTGCTTTCACATGATCTGACAGTGCAAAACGCCAGGCCCTTCTCTCTCTCTCTCTCTCTCTCTCTCTCTGTCCCTCTCTCAATGCATTTACTAGGAGCAATTCAGTACCAGATTTTTAAAAATTATACGCTTTCCTGTTGAAATGCACTACGTCTCACACCCATGCTGTGTGTGTTTGTGCACAGTATGTGCGCGCATGGGCAATATTCACTTACAGTATGGAAAAAAATATGCGGACTAAGAGACCAGTCCTGCTGGTGACGAGGTGGATGGGATGCCCAGTGATGAGCTCCTGTTCCTTGTCAGAGCTGCTCGTGTTCAGATGGTCTCCTGGGGAGCCTTACCTGGCTACGGAGTTGCTGCGCATCGCTGACCTACTCTGCAGTGAAAAATACCCGCCCTGTCACCTACTGCTGCAGTAAAAACCCTGCGGCAGTGCCTAAAATACGCACCTGAGCTTAATTTCTCTGCCTCGCTGTTCCTCGTTAACCCTCATCACTCTAATTAAAACCTACTTAATTGTGCTCACAATTAAACTTTTATGTCCTTTTGTGAATTCATTTTTCTCATAACTGCAGGGGCAATGTCTCTTTATGTCACAGCGAGGTGTTCGATGAAAGCATCTTCCAGAGCATATTAACACTTTGGCGGAATTTGTGTTGTGTTTTCGTGTACTGCATTAGTACACGTGTTCCCTGTGTGAGCTACACTTCCTCTGATTCTCAAAAACAACTGGCGTGGAACCCATGATCAACGTTAGTGTGATACAGCTTCTTCAACAAGATTTCCTTGCTTTTATATGCTGCAGTTTATGCGCAGTGATGCACTGAGCGGTTTATGTGCAGTAATGCACTGAGAGCCAGGATATAGCTGCACCAATGGAATACCAGGTTGGTTATGCAGGAGGCTGTGGTTTTTAATTAAGTGATCAGTAGATAGCCCCACCCTGGCCTGCTCAGTGAATCAACTTTGACGGTAGCTGCTTGCATTGAGGAGAGAAACTCCCTGAGCTTACAGGACATTCTTTTTGTATTTTTGTTGATTGTGTTTCTCTGTGACAGAATATGTCTTAAAGTCACTGTAGTGTAGATATTATTGCCAAACAAATAGACTGCATACTTTAAAACGCCGATGTTAATTGACAGTTGGGCGAAGCAGTAGGACATTTTAAGCCTCAAGACATTTTCATGTGCTGCTCTTATTTTTTTCTCACTGGTCGAATTTTCCCCGCTCAGTTTTCCTGTGATTTTTGACGGTTGACAGTTAAACTTGCCGCTTGTAATATGCTAATAAAGCAGTTTGCCGCAACATAATAATCGCTTGGATTGTTCCAGAAGAGCAGGTCTTTGGCCTGCAGCCGAAATCTTGCAAATTGCTTGGTCATAACGACAGCTGGAATAGAGAGGCGCATGACAGTGCAATTTCAAAGCCATGACCAAGAGCACTTCTTCTCCAGGAAGAGAGAACCATTTTAATACTCCTTGTTCTATTAATAGGAAAGGTAGAGTATTATCAGTGATAGTAGAACGTACATATCCCTGCCTGTACACTGGAAAATAACACAATAAAAACATTTTGTTGAGCAGAAATAAATACAATAGTCAGTCAGTATGCTCCCATCATCAATATGAACATAGTCTATCTCAGGGTTAAGGTTTCGCAAATTCACATAACTACACACTTTGCGTCTAATCAAGTGTGTTAAATATATAATCAGGAACACTATAAAAGTAGCAGTGAACTGGCTATGTCAGCTTTAAATATTCAGTCCCACAGAGTTTTGTAAAGTAGTATTGATCTGTATTGAATAAATGGCAAGAAAAAAAAGTGCTTGTGAAATTTGTGCTTGAGCAATGCTTCTGAACTCAAAACTGTATTGTCATCAGAAGATGTTTAATAAATGAATGAACTCTAATATATGGGTTAATATAAAATTAATTAAATACATATGTAGACTAATGAGGCATATGTATTGCATTTACATAATGGTTTTTAATAATACTAAAATAAGAAGTATTGTTAACTACATGTATATTCATGCAGACATAGCAAAGAGGCGTATCTCACATTAACAGTGTTCCATTGTTCACGGTATGCAGATTGATTCTGTCTTGTCTCGAACAGGCATTGTTCAGCCTAATTTGTTTGTTAATTGCAGCGAAAGTATGTTTAGGAACCCTGTAATTAAACTTTTTTTCAGAAAACATTGACTGACGGGGACAGAAAGTTGCCAAAAATCTAGCTTGATTCATATCCTCTTCCACCATGCCTGATATCCGTGCTATTTTAACCAAGGTGTGGGAGTTTCTGGGGAAACACAGTTGTGCAGCATTCATTTTAAATTAAAGCCATGAGGAAAATGGCAGATTGTTATGCTTTCAGGGGCAGAGTAGAAGTGCTCAATTTCAGTCTTGTCGTGCTCTGTCAAGCTGCTATGCGGTGTGCTGTTCCTCTGCAGTCAGTTACTTGGTTAGTTTTCAAATTGACTTGACTATTCATTATATTTTAGTTCACTAAATTTATTGTTTGACCCACTCAAGTTCCTATTTGCTGATCAATCGTTTTATTTTTCCAGTTTTCTTTGCTCAGACTGAGGTAAACTGTGCAGTAAGAGGTCCTGTGTGTTTTTATTGTTCTGCGGCCTCCATCTTCTTTCAGGGCTGTAGGATCCCTGTGTATGAAATGTACCAAGGCTCCCTCCTTTAACTAATTATAATCGTAAGAAAAATCCAAGCGCAATGGACTCAGCAGGGAGAAGAGTTTTACTGGCTCCTTTTATCTGGCTTCTCAGCTCCCGTTTGAGTTGAGGAAGCTGATTGGCCGATGGAGAAATCATGACCTCAGTTTGACCCTGAATCAAAATGTGAGCAAAACAATCAATATCTGCAAACCCCCATCGGAGGAGAAAGAGGTCCAGACTGCAATCAGAGAAGCAACCATCTTATTCCCCAGGCAATGTATATATCTGTACTGATACGGAACGACTGCATAAATATATGCATCTATACTGACACTGAATGATTGCATTAATATATGCATCTATACTGATACTGAATGATTGCATTAATACATGCATTTGTACTGATAGCAAATGGCTGTATTAATACATGCATTTTGACTGATACTGAATGACTGCATTAATATATGCATCTGCAATGACACTGAATGACTGAGCAACACACACAGATTAGGCCATGTATTCATACAGTCCATTTACAGAGTTGGCGAATGTCCCAAAGCAATTCAGGTTAACTATCATAGGAAGGCTACAGTGGTAGCACCCTAGCCGGGAATCGAACCCGTAACCTTTGGTTCACTCGCCCGGTTCCCTAACCACAACGTTGCACTAGCACCATCATAGTAAAAGAGCTCCGCTCCTGTCCTGTTTGTTCTGCAGCGTGCTGCAGCTGTCACGGGTAATGGATTACAGGCCCACGGAGTCTGCGTCATCACAAACGCACTGCTCTGAGAAAGGATCCTGGTCCGGGCATATCTCTCCAATCAGAAAGAAGGAAAAAAAACTCATTCACCTACAGCACGGAATGAGGGGGCCAAACAGCTGCTTTATTCAGTAATGAGTTTGCATTCTTATTATCCTGGACATCTTGATTTATGTTAAACAAAAAAAATGGATTCGGTGAATTGTTTATGCAGTTTTATCAGTCAGTTCAATTTCACCAAGAGTGATTCACTGCAACCTCCTCAGTTGCCACGGCTCAGGGCGCTAGTATAAAATGATCTAAAGCAAAGTACTGGCTGAATAAAATATGGAGAAAATGCCGTACTGGGATTGCGATACTTTAATGTGTTCCCAGATGTGTAGGAATCGACTAAATAACATTGGAGACTTACTTTTCAGATATTAATTTTATACTGTTGGGTCTGTGGTATTGTGAGGTATGTGTTTGGTAGGCTGGTGACTGAGGTTTGGTTTTCCTGCAGGTGTGTGTGGAATTTGTAGCTCATTAAAAGGTGTTTGTTTAGTTGGGGAAGACCCTTGTTGCAGTAATGAGTTGATTATATTTAATTAGTGTACTGCGAGTTAGGTAGTTAAATATAAAACGCTCCAGTCTTCATAATTGGGAAACTTAACAATAAACCTTCAGTATTATAGCACAAAACCAGTCCACATGCATGCTAAAAATAAAACATTAAACATGCCTATTTCAGCCTACAGAAATTGGAGGAATATAGAACTAGCTAAAAGTATATTTTAGCTATGCACAGACGTTTATGATTACCTGCCAGTTTTATAATGGTTGTAAGGACATTCAGAGGTTCCTGGTCTAAAGAGAGAAAACACACTTTGAGTAACCGCAAAGCAGTTTGTACAGTGGTGTTATGCCTCAGCAAAATAAAATGTGATGTTTATAATGGTAAATAAATTCAATAAAATTAATCTCAATTCATATCTATAGCCTCTGGAGACAAACACAGTAAACTGTTTTGTGCTCTCACTAAACACAGTTTATTTAACACTGAAAATTTGGCTTTGTAATGCTGTTGCTACTGAACAAGCTACTTTGAGTTATGAGTATTATAATAGTAAAAAATTAATATATGAATTATATATTATATACAGTATAATGCATATAAATATCATATGCACAATAATATCATATACACAAATAAATTTAATAAACCTTATTTAATAATGTAATATTATAGAAATGATGTAATATATAATGCAATTATACAATAAACATATAGTAATTTAATTGTTATTATTGTTGTAATACATTATTCAATCATCAGGATTTCTTTGTGTTCTATTACTGTTCTATCTTAACTATTACTTATGAAAAAATAGATGCTTTTGAAGTATAATCAGCTAATTAAACGATTATCACTAATGGATTCTTCTGCTTTTTTATTCTCCAGGGTATATACACACACACACACACACACACGCACACACATGCACACAATCTGCTAAAATGTGCTGCAGTTGACTAAAAACTTCTTGCATCAGGGAGTGAGTAGAGGTGACTAAAGCACTGATAAAAGGGACAGAAAGAGACAAACAGATACATTACTGCACAGGACAGGAGAATAAAAGTGAAGGTTGTTTTGCTAATGGTCCATTATTAACAGAGAGAGATCACTCACTTTGGATTGGTGAGATAAAACCCCCATTAAGCTCTCATCTAATGACAGCCATTAGACGACTTTTGCATTTTCAGTATGTAAAAGAGAAACAGGTTTAATTATCCTCTGCTCTGTGACTGGCCTGAAGAAAGTTAAAGTACAACGCAATTAAAAATATTTTCTTAATTTACAACTATTGAAGTGCTGGGGGAAAAGATTCCCCGGACTGCTCTTATGTACCGCTGGGAGAGCAATGTTGTGAGTGATGAGGTTTATAAACTGGGTCTGGAGTGAACGTGGGGTGAATTTACAGTGACAGCCCTCTTCCTGATTCCTCTATTATTGCATGTTTGTCACTCTGAATGGTTTCAGATCTTTAAGACCTTTTCATGGCACTGTATACGCTTATGAACCTATACCTTCTGTGGGGGCCTTTCTGTGTGGAGTTTACATGTTCACCCAGAGTCACCCACGTGGGTTTCTTCTGGGTACTTTGGTTTCCACCCACAATTCAAAGACATGCAGGTTGGGGGGGGGGGGGGGTGTGTGTCACTGTTTGATACAGGAATTGTCATATTCATCAACTGAATTTTATAACACTGCAAATCTGCTGTTGTTGTCACTATTTCAAAATATAAATTTCAAAGCCATTTTTTATTTTGATCAGACAACTGTGGCGATTAAGCCGCTGCTCTTACAGACCACAGACTTTGAAAGTGCCCATTATTTTGTAAACGACATGAAAAAAAAAATCTTTCACAGGGGGTCTTTGCTTTTCTACATTTGCTCACAGATGGACTGTGCTGAGAATGGACGGTGAAATTGGGTGCGCGGAGCCAAAATGGCTGACCGGGATGCTGTGTCTTGTGTCTCCCCAGGTAGCATGGTGTACCTGGGAATGATGGTGGGCGCATTCTTCTGGGGGGGCATGTCGGACAAGGTGGGCCGGCGGCAGTGCCTGCTGATCAGCATGTCGCTCAACGGCTTCTTCGCCTTCCTCTCGTCCTTCGTGCAGGGCTACGGCTTCTTCCTGCTGTGCCGCCTGATTGCCGGATTCGGGTGAGTGCCGCTTTTTTATTATTATTATTATTATCATCACGCGTTCCTTCTCTGATCTTGCGCTGCTGCTGCTGTTGTTCTTGTTTGATTAGGGGTAAATCGGTTTTGCGACCCACCTGCTGTGAACCGAAGGACAAAGCGGTCCTGTGATTCGCGACAGGGCCAGTGGAGGGCGCTAGTGATTTCAGCCAGTGTTTTGCGCATTTATTCCACATCACTGAGGGTTCATGCGGTATTGGTCTGCCTTCATCAAAGCCATGGATTATATGCTAGCCTTTGTGTGTTAGAAAATACTGCAGTAGCAGGTGACAGGTTGTACCCTAAAGGCAAAAAAGATGAGACAAGAAACTTGGGAAAATCAGCAATAAATAATAAACACAGATCAATACATGAGCATGGAGCTAAAATGATGACAGAAAAAAGCCCTTTTTGCTTTGCTGTTTTCATTCAATGGAAGCACATACTCCATAGCCTTAAGAACAAATATCAGTTTAACAATGTGCTCTTGCCACTTCTCAAGCCGCAGTAAAGAAACGTAGGACACACAATGATTCACACAGCCACTGCTGTGTTTGTAAGATATGGTGCAATGGCCCGGTTAAATTCTAACCACCTCAGATGACATTAGCCCACTCACCCAGTGGTGGGGTTCATGTGTGAGATTATTGACCTGTGGCCAGTCAGAGGAGAATGCTCAGGCCATCCCTCTCAACCCTATCCACACCCGCAATCCTATTCAGTTATCACATATATACTGCATTATGAAAACCTTAATGGAAAATATTATTACAACTGCGCTGGGGGGCCTGTGGCCAAGCATAGTACCGTGTGCACGTAGCATGTGCTTGTAAATATGGTTCCATCAGCAATGCCATATGATATCCTTCCATTTTGGATTCCTGAGGATGCTCCACATCTGGGTTGCCAGTATTCTGTATGTGAACAGACACAGCCGATATGCTAGTTTACAATGCAATTCCAAGAGCTTTACCTATTCTGCGGTATTCTTTATTGCACTATTACCAATGCAAAAATATGAATGCTTCTCTATTAATCTGTAAGGTAGTTAATCACTACTCCATCGAAAAGCCATTTAAAATGTGTGCACAACTACTAACCATGTAGCATTCATTTTTCATTGCTCTACTGATGGTGTTCTCTTCTAATAATGGTTAAAAAAAAAGATTTTTTGCAAGCAAGAGTGTAAGATGGAGAGTTAGAGAGAAGCCAAACACAGCACATGCTGTAGGACCGTCCTGTCACTGGTGTGTTGAGTGATAGTGTAATGTGTTAATCATCAGACAATGTGTCACTGTCTCGGTGGTTTTTAAGAGGCTGTCGTTAAGAGCAACGGCGGGGAAATCGAATATATTTGGTTCTTAGTTGCACTTTTGGCATTTCTCATCTTTGAGGCTGCATTGTTATGACAAGCGGGGCATTGTGCTTATTCTAATTCCAGGTGGATGAGTCATGAATGACGAATGTTATACAGAACAATACTAAAAAAAGTGAGAGAGAGAAAGAGAGTGAAAGAGAGAGAGAGAGAGCGAGAGTGCGAGAGAGACAGAGAGAGAGAGAGAGAGAGAGAGAAACGGTTATGGGAAATAACTGAAGAGTCTGAGACCCTGCAGAGCCATTCTTCGTGTCTGGCTTTTCTTGTTTTAGATAATAGTCTTCTCTTGACAGACAATACATTTCGTCCCCTGGATCAATAGTCACTGCAGTGTTTCTCTTCTCAGTACCCGACTAAAACGGAAGACGCCTGAGAGTCTGTAATTAAGTCACTGATCGTTCTAATTGATATGTTGTGTAGGATAAGCCACGAATGCGGATTGGTTTTCCTTTTTTGTTTACCACAGAGCAAAACAAACATTACAGTAATTATGCAGCTAAATTAAAGATAACGGAATTTATTACATAATAAATGCAATGGAACGATAAAGTGAATTAAAAAGTGTGTAATTAAAAAGCATGCACAAGAGGAAAAATGATTACAAATGAATTTGTTTGGATGGAAATGGAATGTTTTATTTATTATTTTTTCCACAGTGGTAATGAGTGGCAATATGTGTATAAATGCATGTGTATGTGTACGTGTACTGTATGTATGTGTATAACATATATTGGGTATGAGCATGGGGAAGTTGTTTAAAGCCTGCTTGGTTGGATGAAGCGCCTTGTTCTGCTGAAAGATTCTTTAAAGCAAGTTAAACCTTGAGTCGGAAAAACAGATTTTCTGACTCGTTTCTTGCCCCACGTCTTCTGAAAATTGATAGACGAAGGAGGGAACTAATACATAGATGTCACTCCTGTTGTTACTGACTGATTGCAGTAATTCTCTTGTGAACTGCACATACATGTACATGCCATCATAATTATTGTTCTTACTGAAAGAATGTCCCAGAATGCATCTCTCACACCAGACAGGCACCATGAGTAACAACTGGCATACAGGAAATACTTATCTACTGGCCTGTGTATGAGACTAAAACTTTTTGTATTTTTGGGAAATTTTAGTAAATGTCACAGGCAGGACATGGGCAATTGGTCACAAAAATATCAACTTTTTGAAATGTCAGGGGAATATATACTGATGCATGCAGAATGGACTGGGCGTTGCACAGATTGTTTGAATAGTAATGCAAATATCAAAGCCCAGGAAGGTAATGAGCTGAAACACATCATTTTAAAGGGCGATCCCAGGCTGTTTGGCAAATGTTGAGCATTGCAATGCTGAACTCTTTTGTGGGACAAGACATGCAGGTAGTGCTAATTGGACACTCTAAATTGCCCATAGGTAGGAGTGTGTGAGTGAATGAATGGTGAGTGAATGGTGTGTGTGCCCTGCGATAGATTGGTGGCCTGCCCAGGGTGTATTCCTGCCTCTCGCCCAATGCCCGCTGGGATAGGCTCCAGCACCCCCTGGGAACAAGTGTGTGCATCCCCTGACATCAGGCCGCACCGCAGTATTTGTAGCTGGTCTTCATCGCAGTCCTCTCAATGCTCTTTCTTCTGCCGCAAACGAAGACTCAGCTGCCAGGAAAGATTTGCATTTTATATCACGAGCGCTTTGTGCTTTCGCTACTTCAAGCGTCATTAGCCCTCCGCGGCAGTGACTAAAGAAGATTTCCAACTGTCGTCAGGAAAAGTTTAACGAACATAAATCTCGGAGACGGGTGGGCGTACTCGAGAATCATGACTGAGGATTCTGGCTTTCAGTCTTGGCTTGGGTCACCTTGATCAAAACGCTTAACCGAAATGCCTCCAGTCAGACTCATTCAATTCACCGCGGCGCTGTTGAAAGCATCAGCCGGGTAATCCTTTCCATATCCCTTGTCCTGAATCACACTGTGTGACACGATTCTGGATTACTGTGCACATCCTACCATGTCCCAGACCGTGGTTCGTGTTTTATCTCCACTGGAAAGCGATGTGTGACGCTCACTGCTGTAAGCCTGTCTCGTGTTGATCGCCCCCTGCAGGATCGGAGGAGCCGTGCCCATCGTGTTCTCCTTCTTTGCGGAGACGCTGGCGAGGGAGAAGAGGGGGGAACACCTGAGCTGGCTCTGCATGTTCTGGATGATCGGGGGCATCTACGCCTCCGCGATGGCCTGGGCCATCATCCCGCACTACGGTGAGAGCCAGTACCCACAATCCCCTGCTCACATTCTCTGCCCGTGGCTCCTCCCACATCATTACAATCAGCTGCTTTAAAACCTGTTTTCATCCATTATCCAATAGATATGCAGACATAAAAAGTAATCTACCTAAAATCTAAAAACAGTTATGTGTCAATGTAAGATTTTGCAATCACCTCACAATCAATTTCAGCAGACTCATGTCAAACTGATGACTGAGAATATATGATTTCACTTGTATATTGCACGTTCGTATATTCAGATGAATACAGACCTGTGTTAGGTTATGCTGACTGCTGCTCTGAATGAGGATGTATACTTTTGAGGGCTTTTTTTGTAGTAGTAGTAAAATGGTAAAATTGAAAGGTTGCTGTGGTTGAGATCCTGATGGGACATTGCTATATCTATGGTAAATACGGTATGTTAACAAATAACTGACTGGGAAACATATAAAATCTGAACATCGCACAGCTCCCTGGCGAAAGGCATGCACTGGAGCCACATAAAGTGATGCCGAAGAAAGATTTCCAGCACTTGACCTCGGTTCGGGTTGAGAAATGAAAGCAGGTTGTCGTGTGTGAGCTGGGGCCGGGCGTCGCTGTCCGTAGGCCCCTGCGCCATTTCATTTCTGTAAGTGGCTGCGGACGGCCGAGGGGTCCGGGTCAAATGATTAATGCGAGCTGAGGACGAGGATATTTAAAGGATGAAGCCGTGCTTCTGGGAGAGCGGCGGTGGAGATTTATCACACGCGGAGCAGGAAATAAGCTGGCCTCATCAATAAAGCCGGGGGAAAAAAAAAAACCCCTCGTAATAGTAGCGCGTGGAAGTCGCTGCGCTGGGCACATACACCTTTCCGTGGCGCCCCAGATCGAGCGTAATTAGGTTTTTCTCCTTGCCTCGCAAAACAAATCCGGCATGGCTTGTGATTTATGAATGGCCCGTTGTCAGGGGGGGACCGTGAACTTCGGCGTGCGTGACATAAGACTGCTGCCCACGCCCGGACCAGCAGGGGGCGCCCCCGTATTCATGTGGATAGACAAGTGTGGCAACTGCAAAATTCACGCTGCTCTTTTGGGCGGAGCCGATGGGTGGAGCTCACGAGACTCTTAATGAAGAGGCGTCGGCTTTGTAGTGAAAGCTTCTCTCAGATTTTCAGATTACCTTAAAGGGGCAGTGGTGACTTCAAGGGAGGAAGCAGTCTAGGTACTGCCCACATAAGTACAGTATAACATCTGAACTTGGGAAATAGCACACAAAGAACACAAACTGACTCCTCCTTCTACATTTTCGCTGTCAGTATGAAATTGACACGGCAGCAAAAGCTAATTCTGTCTAATAAAGTTTGTGGACTAAGCACATTGCTTTTAGCAGCTTTATGTTTTTCATTCAGCTTGCACAGTTGCTCTGCTCTACTGAAGTAAGCACTTTTCACATACCTGCTTCTCTGTTCCCTGCATAACTGAAACTGAGCTCAGCTTTGTGTGGAAGACGCACCTAATTTACTACCTCTTACAAAAGGGGAGGGGGGGGAGTTCGCGTAGCACCCATTGATTTTGCTTAAAAGCCTACAAAATTGAAAAGCCCTGGACGGGAGGCCGTCATAAAACAAGCTCACGCCTTTTCTTTTCCCGTCATCAGCCACCTGGGCCGGTAATTGAGGTCAATTGATTAGTTTTAACAGGGTTTTTTTTTCTATTAACAGCCAGGCGGTGTAATAGACTTTGCCGCGTTTCTGTCTCCAGGGAATGTGTGGGAAGAGAGGATGACTCGTGGCCAGTTTCCGGAAAGCTCTCTTCGCAGGTTGAAAGAGCGCTGTTGTTATTTATACGCCTGCTTTGTGGCAGCGGAGGGTCTGAATCAGTGGGCTGAGACCGAGGGCTCGGCGGACAGGCCCGGCGAAGGCTCGCGCGTTTCACCGTCCGCCGCGCTCTCCTTCAATTATACACATAATCCGCGTAATGAGATTTTCAATGGAGCCCTCTGGGGCTCCCAGCTACTCCGCCGCAAAAGAGCCAATTACTCGAGCTGCATCCTCCTTCCTGTGAAGAATGCGAAGATCCTGCTGCGTCCGTCCAGCGGTAACGTCCCCCCCCACCCCACCCCCTTGGGCCATCTGAACGACAGGGACAGTTCCCAGCCACACACTGGGGCCAGTAAGACCTCTCCAGCACCTCAGAGTTTTATCTCAAATTTCAAAGCACCCTTGGTCTGTGGGTACATCACTCGTGCTCCTGAAACAAGTCTGTCTGTTTTGCTTTTTGGCTGGACAGCAACAGCGGGGCCAGCCCTGCAAATGCGAATGTCTGTGACGTCGGCCAGTTCAGTCCAGCCATGTACTAGGTTTTAGCCTGGTTTGAATACACGGGAGCTATTACCTCGCTAGGAAATGATATGCATCTGTGGTTGTGGGAACTCAGATGGGAGATTCTGTCTCTAGCTGGAGGCTTAATGATCTCAGACATGATCTTTTCTCCAGAGCCACTGACAGATTCTGCCTCCAGGGTGTGCCCCCCTCCAGGGTCTGCACCCCCCCGTCTGACCCCCCCCCCGTCCCCACTCCACTGCAGGTCTACTCTTTGGCCTCAGTCCAACCATTCCCAGTGGCACATCGATTCTCTGGGTTCAAGTGCTGCAGCAGCCACTACCACAGATACCCTGATTGTGCGAGAGGAAGAAGCCTATCCCATCACCCCCTGCAGCAGCCTCTACCACAGTGCCCCTCGATGTGCGTGAGGAAGAAACCTATCTCATAACACCCTGCAGCAGCCTCTACCACAGTGCCCCTCTATGTGTGTGTGGAAGAAACCTATCCCATAACCCCCTGCAGCAGCCTCTACCACAGTGCCCCTCTATGTGCGTGTGGAAGAAACCTATCCCATCACCTCCTGCCCCAGCTCATCCACAGCTCAATCAATCAGGGTGCCCTCTCAGTGGAGCTGCTTCTCAAAGATAAAGAAAATGCTAATTGTTATGCATTTACCATATTGTTTGGCAATCACCGACAATACAACGCAGCCTGTACGGGTACTGTGTGCTTCTTGTCTGTTTGGAGTATTCAGTGATTTCTATTGTTTCCTGAACATCAAACCATCATTTAATGCATCATTTTTCTGGTCTAAAATTAGGGTCCACCCACACTGCCATTTCTACTGCCTATGATAGCTCTCTCAGCCTTTGAAGTCAGACTGTAGCCCAAGACTGACTCTTGAATGCTTAATGGAAAATATTATAATGGAAAATATTACGAGGCTTCCTTGGAATCTCACGTATTTGATCTAAAGAGCTCCTTAATGCAGTAGTAATCCCCCTCTCCCCGACATCATTGTATAGTGAGCATTATTCTGTGAGGACACCACACGCAAAAGCAGGGGAGTGAAGCGAGGTTTCAACGGTAAGAAGCAGACAGCGGGAGGGTACATTTAAAATGGCGGCTTCTCCCACATCGATACGTGCCATCCTGTTACTGAGAAAGATGAGGAGGTGGGAGACGAGCGGACTGTTTTCTCTTTGATTCGCATTTAATCTGCAGCAGAGGAGTCAGGAAGACTCTTTATTGTGTGATGATAAATTCACTAAAAGCTGAAGATGGTTTTATTTCAGTCCAAGTAGAATTACGTTTGGCTTACATTTTTACTGGTGTAATATAAAAACAGGTTTATTGTTTTCTCTCTCTAGTTTTTGTGGTTTCTCATGAATCTGAACACATTTCAGCAAGGTATTCAGAAACAGTGACATTTTATCCATAATGAAACGAGGGAGACAACAAATTGAAACATGAATGAAAAGCATATTTCAAATAAAGAAGTTCTGAACAGCAGCCCCTAGTGGCTGGCTGTCAGTTAGGTGTGGAGCAGAATTTCTTGACAGCAGTTCATTTTTGTGAGGGAACATGTGAGCTGGAAAAGAATTTGTCGTGAACGAAACATCCATTTTCAAGGATTTACCACCTCTTCCACACCATTCAAGTCCTCCTTGGTTTAATGTGGGGCAGCTATTTATGTGAGCCATTGAGTACAGTAAGCAGCTCTTCTGAATGATAATGAGGAAGACGTTTTGATGTGCTGAGGTATGAAAACTGTTTTAATGACCGGTTTTAACCGGTAATTACACACTCTGGTCTTATAGCGGTGGTACTGGGAGCCCTGTTTAAAGAATTCTGCTGTGGTCAGTGCAGCCACAGGTCCGGCATGCGGCAGGACCCTAAAAGGACGGGACCCCCCCACACACAACCCCCCCTCACCAGCAGGAAGCGATCATTACAGTTTGCCTTAGTCTGAAAGCCCGGCTAATTAAAATGAAATGTTACGTTCAAATCGTAGAGCTGGAATGAGAAAGGGAACTCTTAATTGCGTCTCACTATAGCACTGTAGCCATTTATATTCATTGACTTTTATTAGCTCTGCATTACTCTACGCTTGTGGAGTCAGACTGGAAGGCTGCCCGTAACCCAGGTTTTGGTCCAACCTCGACTTGTAGAGGTTTAATTAGCCCTGTCATTCAGCTCAGTTTCTTATTTGTACAGTTTTTTCCAGGTGGAAATCTGAACACAAAGCTGTTTTTTGGGCTGTAGATTTTCACTGTAGCGATACCTTTTGGTGTAATAATGCAGATCTAATTAACTGACTGAGACACTTAAGTCCAGGGCATTTTCTGAGAAAAAAACAGCATGCCGTTAGTCCACCAGGAATTGGGTTTAACACCCCTCGTTCTGCTCCAGAAAGTGATTTTTCAGTGTGGTGCAAAGAAAATCAATACAGATGAGGAAAAACAGACACAGTATGGGAAGGTCTTTTTATAGAGTGAAGAAACAGGTGGTGATCCACTCCAGTGTGGTTTAAATTCACCTCCTGTATCCTCCAGAGTCTCAAAGCTGCAGCCTGTTGGGCCCGTTTTATCCTCTGTGCTCACATCTCCCCCTACTGGTGACACAGGGACACCGCCCAACCTCATGACAAGCTTGGCACACTCAGACGACCATCAATAATGTCAGGCTAGGTTGCTGAGGTTAGCATTTGTGTCATCTGTTCTGTAGAGCTTTGATATAGGCTCGGAAATATCATTGCTTGCTAATGCTGGCAAAACAGTAATCTTGCAACCTACCTTATAATTATGATTTAAACTCTATACACATGTACAGCAGGTGAGTCAGACTTCAGTCTTGGAGAGGCAGTGTTTGCTTGGTTTTGGTGTGTATCAGCTCAAAGCTGCTAATTTAAGTAACTGCTTGAATAGAGTCCACTTACCTTGTTTCCAAGCCCAATAAAAATCCTATATTACCTGCTGATTGAAAGAAAACCACAAAAACCTGCTGATCCTACAAGACTCAGTTTGACATGCCAATATACAGTATATGTACACACAGTGACTGCAAAAGCTTACCTCAGACAGTACAAGAAACAGCTGGGTTTAGGAATCGGCATGTGATTTGTGACACAGCTAATATTTTTGGGTAATGCCTCTCGGTCATTCTCATGTAGGCCTGGGTTTGTTCCCCGAACCGAGCCCCTTGCAGTTCCCTCACCCCCCTGCAGTGCATTCTGGGTAGACCCTGATGAGAGTCTGATGCCGATGGGGGGGGGGGGGTTCTCCCCGTGATACCACCACTGCTCGTTGTGCAATGCGCCACGGGCGATGGGGGAGGCTTTCTCGACACGGGGGTGCTGATGGGATTGGATGGGGAGGGGGGCAAGTCTTGGGGAAGCCACGGTGCCGTTCTGTCTGAAAACACATTCAATTAAAGCGCCCCTTACTCCATGTTCTGCAGCTCTGACAGTGCAATTAATTTTTTAGGCGGGAATGGGAATGCAGCTAAGAAGTTCTTCTCTCTCACGAGAGAGAGAGAGAGAGAGGGAGAGGGAGGAAGAGAGAGAGAGGGAGAGGGAGGGAGAGAGAGAGGGGGAAAGGGAGGGAGAGAGAGAGAAAGGAAGAGGGAGAGAGAGCGAGAGAGAGAGAGGGGGAGAGAGAGAGAGAGAGGGAAAGAGAAAGAGAGAGAGAGAGAAACGGCCCTCATAAAACTGCTTGATAACAATCAGACACCTTGCAGCAGAACAACTGCGGGCTCCCCTCCTCTTCATGAATCCTGAAAATGAAAGGCGGGCAGGTTTGATAATAGCTGTTATTTTCTTTGACTGGGCCGCGAGTGCCTCCACAGTCCCCGTAATGGGAAAAGGGGTAGCTTCGCTTAAGAGGCGAGTGAGAGGCTTGTGCAAAGCATCCCTCTCTGATTGCTCCCAGGCCTTTCCCTGTGGGAGCTGTTCTCACCAGAGATTAGGCGACTGCATTAACCATAATCTACCACACCAAGAACATGGGTAAATGTGTGTTAGTGTAAAACATATATTAGACTAACACAAACTAAATAAGGGACTCTTGGCAATGACCTGGGGCAGATTACGTCTTATTATCTTGTGCCATCCCATATAATCTTGTTTTTCTAACCCAACCCCACTAGAGCTAGGACTGATTACTGCTACTGCGCCACGAGGGCCCAATGGACGAATCGGGGACAGATACTTTACGAGGGGGGTGGGGGGGAGGTCACCGTAAGGTATGGAGGTACAGTGATTGAGTGCAGTAAATGCTGTCAATGGAAAATATTGGTCGGTTAGACCATCTGTTGGAACAGCAAGATATATCAACTGGGTCTCTTTACAGTGGAAGCAGGCTCTTCACGGCTGGCTAGGGAGTTGGCTGTCCCTTTATCAAGCATATGTTTCAGAGCTCCCCCCAGTATTCCACATTGACAGAATTTTCTCAGATGAAAAGATTTCAGAGATAAGTAAAAACGGTTCCCCCATGTGACATTCAGTGAGTCCCGGTCTTTTGTCTTTACACAAGAAACGGTCCCCAAAGTCACCATTGAGCAGGCCAAGCCATATATCTCCCAGTTTCCCGGCAGTTGCTGCTTTAAAGTCAATGGAAAAATATTGACATGCTGGATTGACTGATGACAT
This sequence comes from Anguilla rostrata, assembly GCF_018555375.3. NCBI lineage: Eukaryota > Metazoa > Chordata > Actinopteri > Anguilliformes > Anguillidae > Anguilla > Anguilla rostrata. Next base: position 36,398,107 of record NC_057942.1, on the reverse strand, counting down.
TTCCTGCCATTGGTGAAAGACAGAGAGCATTATCTGCATTATACGAGAAATTCAAGGACTTCTGATGAGGTCCTCTAAATTATAGCAAAAAAAAAATGCTAACTCCAATATATGTTGAGTAAATAACATTGTCGTCGTCAATAAACGCTGCGCTAGGCTAAATGTTCACATTTTCCCCTGCGTCAGTGACTAAAAATAAAATAATAAAAACTCTTAGCATGTGCTGCAGCAGTTGAGTTCCGTCCGGTGACCGGTGCCGCGCGTCTCTCTCTCCCGCGCAGGGTGGAGTTTCAGCATGGGGTCGGCGTATCAGTTCCACAGCTGGAGGGTGTTTGTGGTGGTCTGCGCCCTGCCCTGCGTCTGCGCGGTGGTGGCGCTCACCTTCATACCCGAGAGTCCCCGCTTCTACCTCGAGGTAAACACAAACATGGAAACACAGGACTGGTGGGTAGAGGAATACTGCAGTATTCTGCACTAGGGCTGGTCAACCCTGGTGGCACACAGTCAGGGTAGCCTATGCTATTTCTCATTGTCATTCAGCACTTCATTTGCAAATTCAAGCAGGTAATTATGCACTTATCTACCCTCACTTGGTTTATTTGGTATAAACAGTTTTTTGTAATCTTACTGCTGTTATTATACTTCATGCCCTACACTCGATCAAACATAAAATAAGAAAGAAGAGGCTATGGTACTCATCAAATTGGAAGAGTATTAATATGCAATGGCTTTAATGTAGCTCAGAGTTATGAAGTGATTATTAGTCTCACAAAGCCACTCTGCGCTATTGAGAGACAGAATATAACTAATGAAGTGTTCCTTCTCAGTGCACATTTAATTTAGCAATTCAGGTAACTTGCACATTATTATTATTATTGATGGAAACACAAAAGAAAAACAACAGCCTGTCTTTTATGCTCCATAAATTACCACGGATCATCTTGCTGTTTTACCTTGAAGAAAAACAAGTTAATTAAATCGCAATGGCCCCCTGGCTTTTCACACAAGACTCAAAAACGCAAGGGAACACTTATGCACTATGCTGCAGTGCAGACGCACCCCTGTCCACAGAATACTGGAGAGAATCACTCTTGTAATGGCTCGTGCTTGTCGTGACTCCACTGCTCTGTCATCTCGGTTTATCTCGAGCGTGAGAATGCGTGACGAGCATGGATGTCACGAGCCGCGCTTTTCGCCAGCGGCTAATCCCGCGAACGCCTCCGCTTTTCCCGTCAGGTGGGGAAGCACGACGAGGCCTGGATGATCCTCAAGCAGATCCACGACACCAATATGCGAGCGCGTGGGCAGCCAGAGAAAGTGTTCACGGTGAGTCAACGTGGAATTTTTTTTTTTTTTTTAACTTTTAGGGCTAAAGCGGCTTAACACCACTCATGTTAAAACCGCAACTGTGTGTACTGTGAAAAGCGTTTAAGGTATTCGCATGCATAAGCTAAATCGTGTAGGCTAAGGCAGGGGTGAGTGGTTAAAGTGGAGATCAAAGCTGTATGAGCACACAGATTGCCACAGCTATCCGGGCCCTGTCTTCATATTAAAATGTGAAGCTTATTAACTGTCGGGCTCTCTGTGAGAAAAAAAAGAGAGAAAAAAACTGCAAACCTGTTTTTTTCTCGTGGAGTGGATGCAATAGATTGAAGGCTAGCAAAATCAATTGAAATAAATAAATAAATTAATTAACAAAGCCATGCCATGAGTTTAAAAAGCCGATTGTCCCATTGCGCAGGTGAACAGAATCAAGATCCCGAAGCAAATAGACGAGCTGGTGGAGATGAAGTCTGAGACGGGCAACCCCGTCTCGAAAGTGCTCTTCCGAGTGAAGGCCGAACTTCACGGGGTAGGTGTGAACACGGTCCTCACAAATTAAAGCTCTGCGGTGCAGTCAGCGGGCGTATGCTGGGGGTTTGTATACTTGCACTAGGGATGACTTGCAATGAAACTGAAACCAAAGCTCTGATCACAATGAAGATATTTGTCACGGATCAGTAAAATAACAATATTGAGGTATAGACACCTACATGTCAATGTGATTTTTATGTTTTGTGGAGGGGTGGGAACTTTTAAAAATGGTACTTCAGCTCCAAAATATATACTTTCTCTCTCTTTCCAGATTTGGTTGACCTTTCTGAAATGCTTCAACTACCCAGTGAAAGACAACACTATTAAACTTGCCATTGTATGGTTTACACTGTCCTTTGGGTAAGCTGCAACAACCTCAATTTAAAGATTGTTTTTTTATTTTCATTATTCATTCATTTTTTGTTTACAACATTTCTCAGTCAAGAAAGCGCTAACACTTATTTATAAACAGTTTCATGTATTATGTAGCTTTTATGTACATTTTAATCTGCAGCTGACTTTTATTTTCTCTCTGAGATTCCTACTGTGTGTATCAAGCATTTCCCATTGGGGAATCAAAATGTATTTCTGTCTTATGAAACTCATAAACTGAAGCTGGATAATATCATAACACACTATCAGAACAGTCTATGTAATAACAGTGCCACACAGTGAATGAGAAATACAAAAATTATTCTCTCTCTGTCTGTCTTTGATGACAGTTTGTGTGGATTTACGAAGACAATGTAAACGAATGCAGTGTAAAGCAGGCCGATCGGTTTGCACAGGCGGCATTACCACTTCCATTTAAATGCATGAATGCGGGATGAAAGGATACCGGAGGGGTTTTTAATCGCTCCGCACTGTGCTACATCTTCAGTAGCCGCAGGAGTGAAGTAGCCTTCTTCAGCTTCTTCCGATTTGTGCTGACGGCGCAGTTTTCATGGAGTCCTGCTGGCTGTGCGTGCTGTCTGATCCTGACAGTTATGCAGATGAAGTGCATAGATAAATTCTGCATATGTTGCATAATGTCAGTACGCTTATGAAAGGGGGACAGAAAAGGACCACCTTTGAAAAGTAAACCACTTCAAATTCTACAAATATACCCAGTTTTATACAGCAGCTGGTTGGCTGCTATGGTACATGTTTTAAAAGTTACCACAGATAGCGTAGACTTGTACAGCGTGAGCATGTGACAGACCTGCTGTTCGTCAGTGCTTTGAGTCAAGATAAGTAATCCCAAAAAGTGGTGTGTGATCCAAAATATTCCCCACTGACAGTGACTCAGATGTATTATTAACATCCTTGGCAAAGACAATAAAAAAAGGCTATAAAAAATAAAGAATGCAGGTAATGAGCTATATTGTACATTTCAGAAATAGGTAAATTATATTCTTTTGTGCTATTACAGTTTCTCTGAGAAAAAGTTTGTTTGAGAACAAATTTTTTTCCCCCCCCGAAGAGATGTGTCACAATTATTTACTCTGCTGATTTCAGTACTTTGTGCACCCTCCCAAGAATGAAACTGCTGAGTCATCTTTTATCTGTTTCATAAGATCGGTGAGCGTGAAATGTTCAGTTAGGTATAAGTCTGGGGACAGATATGGCCACTGCAAGCAGAAATCTTGTGGTGATTTAACCCTTCGTGAGTTGATTTAAAGGTTTGCTTGGGACAATATTGTATTGTTGAATTATTTGGCAAGACTGTGTGCGTTTGTGTGTGTGTGTGTGTGTGTGCGCATGCACGTGCATGTGTGTGTGTATGTGTATATGCAAAATTGAGCAAGGTTAGGTTCCTTATAACACCTTCTAAAGACATGTCCTCTTTGTCATTCTGTGATTAATAACTGAGGGCCCCCACAGAGCAGAGAGCAGGACGGCATCACAGAGTAGATTTGGAGCTTCATCTCTGTCTTTGTAAACCCTCGCTGACCCTCCCTGCTGTCAGAGTGGGTGTGTCCCCAGTGTGTGTAGCCCAGCTGGTCGAGTGGAGTCCATTAGCCTCACGTGTCCGAGGCCCACTGGGGGGCTCTTAAAAGTGACACAGCTTTCACAGCTCGACCTGTGAACCCCAGAGTAAATGAAGCTTCCTCGGCGTCTCCCCGGAGACAGGAAACGTAGACGAATCAGCTTCAGGAAGATTGTCTGCAGTGTGTTCCCCATCCCACCTTCTGGCTCCTCCCACTGTCCTCTCAGGCTTGCAGGCTGGAACTGTACCGATCTAGTCCAATTAAACGAAGCCAAAGTATTATGTATCTATCTTTCCTGAGATAAGTAGCCATTTAAAGAAATATTTTGTACAGGCTGTGTTTTTCTCCCTTTCATAAAAAAACGTCACTGCAAGGCAGTGCTATTTGAAATCACATTCATGCAGTGTCTTGATCATCTTAACATATGTTACTCAATGTACTCTATGTTAAGATTTCACTCGCGCTGACCATTGTAGATATGCGTGGGATTATAAATGATTTTTGTCTCTTCATCTGTCACCATTTTTTGTAATGTTAGCATTTTGTATTTATATTTTGTCTGGAAAAAGCAACAGCAGATTTAGTTTATCCTGGGGTAATCTCTGTATTAAAGAGATGCATCTAGAGCATGCACTGTCATGAAGTTTGGTATCCAGGATACGCAGACAGAGGCGCAGGTCGTACCATGTTTATCATGCATTAATGTCACAGATTAGTGCTCACTCAGCCCATATAAGCCACCTCAAGCATAATTCTTTGCCGCGGTGCAGTTCAAGAGGGAGGAGTTGAAGGAAGGTGCGTCCTTTTATGGACGTGGTGGATACAGAAATGGTGCAGCCTGATCTTACAGCATCTCATGTGGTTAGATTATAGTGCTCAGATATGATGTCGTGGAACCGTAAATGAATGGTCACGAAAGACTTGGCATGCAGTAGTCTCTTTTGATTTATATCATGTGACTTAAATCCGGAATGTTGTGAACCCCCGCAGTGGAGCCTGTTGCTATGATGCCACCTGGCCGACCTACTACACCCCCGTATCTCTTGTTTTCATCAGGATCAAGTGGTGTCTGGTCGTGACTCCGTGTTTTACCGTCTCTCTGAATATGCTAATGCGGTGTGGAGAAAAAGTTGAGCGCTGTTAAATGCGGTTGTTTTATTTGTCGTGCATTTCAGTAACTGCCCACGCTACCTGTTAACAGAAATGCACCAGACCAGACAGATCTTAATGATTCTGATACCATGGTAACCGCGTGTGATGTAGACACGCACCGCATAATATTTTAAAATCAATACGAGGAGAATGTAAATGACACTAATTATAACTCGATACTGATGACCCTTCCAATTATTGTGTTGGTAAAAACATATGACTATGTGGGTTGGCTGGAAATTGCCTGATGTTACATCAGATAATGTTGAATTTGAGCTGTATCTACAAATATTTATTATATCTAGAATATATATTTTAGGTTTGAGTGCCTATGTTATGGGGACCAAGAATGTAGCCTTTCAGGAAATGTGATTAGCCCATTAGAACTGTACATTACATGATCCTGTCCTTGGAAAACACTGCATTTCCTCTCTGGAAATAGAACATTTCCAGGCATGCAGAAAGTGGTTATATTCTTGAATCGAATATAAATTGTGATCTTTGAATAATATGATCTTTGGTGTTGGGAAGTGTTGCTGTTCTTTTTCAAAAGTACAAAAATGCTGAAAAGTCAAAGGGCTCCTAAAGAACGCCACTAAGGCGTCCGACTAAAAGAAAAAATGGCTTCCTTTATTGTTGCCGGTCCGAATGTTTCATTTCCTTCCCGCCGTATCTCATCGTTTGTCCCGCAGGTTCTACGGCCTGTCCGTCTGGTTCCCCGATGTTATCAAGCACCTGCAGGCGGACGAGTACGCCTCCAAAGTCAAGACCCACGCCAACGAGCGAATCGAGGACTTCACCTTCAACTTCACCCTGGAGAACCAGATCCACACCAACGGGGTGTTCATCAATGACAGGTTGGGGTTGGGCTGAAATTTATGCCCTCGCCTCTATCTGCGCCTGAGCCCGGAAATTAAAATCCTTATCTCCCCCGGCTAACCCTCTCTGCTGCCGGTTTTCTTGCTCGCTACTGCCAAGGCGAAAAGGAAACGTGAATTAATATGCTGTTGCGGCAGGGCCCTGTAAAAGAAACAATGAATAACGTTACTGTGCACCCTGTTAATATTGCCCAACAGAATAACCTGCATCAGGTGTAGACCAAAACTTCCTCCCTTGAAGAAAAATGCGGTCATATTAATATGCTGAATTAATAAAATTAACCCTAAATGACTTTTAGATGACGATGTATAAATGAAAATGTGATTAAGATCTGCAGGTAACAGAGAGCATTTCCTTGACTTGCATGGTTGCAGTGGCGTGTTAAAATGCTTCAATTAGCAAGTGAATAAACACGGTGTTCAGTGTCATTTTGACTCTATCACTGCTCACAGATCTGAATTTGAACCTTCGCTGTAGATTGTTAAAAGACTAATATTGAATCTGTTGTCAGTCCTGCTTGACCTGCTAGCTTGTTAGCATTCTGTATGCAACACAAAGTGTAATTAGATAGATAAACTGCTCGTTATAGTATCATTCTCATCTTCTGCACCATTGGTTCTTCTATAAGGTTTCTTTTGATGGTAAGATGTTAATGGTGAAATAAACATAACGGTTTAACTGGAGCTATGAATGCAATTAAACTGACCACTGGATTTATTACAAGATGAGACAAATGAAAACACTATTTGAATTATACAGTCAGTCCCTTGTCAGTTCCAGGGCTGAATGTGATTGGTTAATTTAACTTAGAAATGGCCGGCAGCTAAACTTGTCTTGTTTTAGTTGTCTGCATTAAATGTCTTCTGTTATAGGTTCGTCAGCATGAAGTTCAAGTCGGTCACCTTCATCGACTCCACCTTTCAGAACTGCTACTTTGATGACGTGACGTCTGTGGGTTCCTATTTCAAGAACTGCACATTCATCGAAGCTTTTTTCTACAACACGGGTAAGTCAGACCACTGTAGTGGACCATTTCACGACTGTTCTGAACACGTCTCTGCTGTCTCTGTCATTACATTAGTTGAATGTGTTGAATGTAGTGCTGTAGAGAAATATTTTTCAGTGTGAATTGAATTTAGCTTCTTGAGCCTGCAGAACGTTGTTTTTACTGGAGCAGGTGCTCATAACAAAGGAACCAGATAACAAACAGACACTTCACGGCTTACACTTTTCTGTGACTGGCTTGATTAAATTCACTTTGTTGTTCAACAGCTCAGTTACAAGGTACCACATTTTATGGAACATAAAATGAAAACCACACCCCCTTGTGGTTATGCATACCATGACAGTTCCTGGGACAGACGTTCTGTCTGAAATCTCCGGTTCTGTTCTCTAGTTCAGTGGTAAATAAAATAGAAAAGAAACCTGTAACGATAGAAATGGGTTTTTGTCTCATAGATGTCACAGTATTCTGTTTGAAGAATGTCTGGTTTTACCTAACTCTTGTTTTTTAACTTTTAAACTTAAAATCACAATAATAAAATATACATCTTCATTTTGTGGTTTAGTGAACCTTTCAAATACAAGAAAAAAAAGTGATTGCTCAGGCCTTTAAAGAAGGGTCTCTATGTCCTTTAAACAGTGTTCCTTTCCCTCTAGATATTGACGACTCTAAGCTAAGGAACTCAGAGGTGATAAACAGCACCTTTCACCACAACAAGACCGGCTGCCAGATGACGTTCGACGATGACTACAGTGCCTACTGGGTCTATTTTGTCAACTTCCTGGGAACGTTGGCGGTATTGCCGGGGAATATTGTGTCTGCACTTCTCATGGACAAAATAGGACGCCTGTCAATGTTAGGTAATCTCCCCAATTTCAGATAGAAGGATTTATCTGCAGTATACAGACTTTGAAGATGCTTTTTTTCATTCTATAACTTTGTTTGCAAAAGCACAGCATGTGGAATGTCATCAAAGTATACAGTTATCCACGTGGATTTGATAGTTTCTTTACAATCAGCTAGAAGAGTGTTTGCTTCTGGGTATATTCTGTATATAATGTGCTGGAGCTGTACTGCTTCTGGCTATGACTGGAAGACAAGGTTTGATGAATGTAGTAGATGTCAGTATATGATATTACTTTCACTAAGAGATGTAATATCTGTGGACTGTGCTGTTGTTGTTATCTGCAGGCGGGTCCATGATCCTGTCAGGGATCAGCTGTTTCTTCCTGTGGTTCGGGACCAGCGAGGCCATGATGATCGGCATGCTGTGCCTGTATAATGGCCTGAGTATCTCCGCCTGGAACTCCCTGGATGTGGTCACTGTGGAGCTCTACCCTACAGACAGGAGGTAGCTGCTGCTGTCCGCACAATACACACAGAGTGTGCCTGCAAAGCAAATTATACTGCACCTGCAAAACAGAGTAATACTGCTGTCAAAAATGGAATTATGACACTAACACAGTATGTCATGGGAAAAGTTACAATAGCAATGAAGACCCCTACATGTTATTGCGATAACTTTCTCACCACCTTTCGTTTGTGTTTTGGGTTAGTGTCTGTCCTTTAAGTTCACTTTCTAGCTCTGGGATAGATTTAAGTAAACACAGGACCATTTTGTATTATGTCTACATAATATACACGCACATGTGCATACACATGGACACACGCTTGAAGAAAGTCTTCGTTTCAAATAATCCCATATAGCTCTTCCTGTTTAGAACTCTCAGAATGGCAACCCTGAGATGGAACAGAATTGAAATGAAGTCAAAGAGATGTGTGTAACCCAGAGTCTCCCCACTAATCACACCCCCCCCCCCCCCCACACTGTGTTGCAGATGCACAGGGTTTGGGTTCTGCAACGCCCTCTGCAAGCTGGCAGCCGTGCTGGGGAACATGATTTTCGGGTCGCTGGTGGGCATCACCAAAGCCATCCCCATCCTCCTGGCCTCCTCCGTGCTGGTGTGCGGGGGCCTGGTGGGGCTACGGCTACCGGACACCAGGGCCAACGTCCTCATGTAACGCCTCGCTTCAGCCCCGCCCGGGTGTGGCAGCGGTGCAGAAGGCTTAGAACCACAGAGATATTTCTGTATTTCACAGCTTAGATCACAGAGATATCCCTGTATTTCACTGCTTAAACCACAGAGACCGTTCCTGTATTTCATAGTTTAGACCACAGATATATTCCTGTATTTCGCATATTAGACCACAGAGATATTCTTGTATTTCACATCGTAGACTACAGAGATATTCCTGTATTTCCCAGCATAGGCCACAGAGATATTCCTGTATTTCACAGCTTAGACCACAGATATTCCTGTATTTCCCAGCTTAGACCACAGAGATATTCCTGTATTTCACAGTTTAGACCACAGAGATATTCCTGTATTTCACAGCTTAGACCACAGAGATATTCCTGTATTTCACAGCATAGACCAGAGAGATATTCTCTGCTCTGTGAATCAAAGATGGCGCACCACAGTTACTATGATCAGTTACATAAACCCATCACAACTTTACTTTTCAGTGTATGTTTTGTGGCTTCGTCATAACATTTTAGAGCTCAATGGATCTATGGGGTTGATATGTTCTCTATCTTATTTTTATGATTTCACACATGTCACCAACTGGCTCAACAGAATATTTAAAGAACAACTATAGCAATTCTCTTTTTTATTTTAGATTTGCATATAAGTTACCGATCCACATTATTATCATTTTCTTGGAACAATTATAGTAGACATAGGAAATGAACCCCAGGAAAAGCTGTCGGTTGGATGTGCTGGGCACACACTAAGTAGATGACCTTTGCGAGAGGTCAGTTAATTAAAGGTCAGGTCATTCGGCAAAAAGCTTTAAATGGTTTTATTTTATTCAGAAACGGACTGTAAGTGGAATAATGGCTTGGTTGCTGATGTGATTATTCATGCGCTGCTATTAGGATGGATGTGTGTGAAAAACAAGTGTAAATGAGAAGTCACATCCCCTTAGAGATGTGACAGCATAGCCTGCTGTTCAGTGAAGTGGAATTATGAATCATAAAGATGTACTATTGTACAAAGTACAAAGATGTACTACTGTAAAACTCAACCATCACTATGACTACTGCTTAAAGGACAATGATGATATAAGGCTGCTCAAGTATCAGAAGAGAGAATGGCAGTGTTGAAGTTCCTGACTTTCCCTTTTAAATATCAAAAAAATCTCACTGATTTTTCACTGGAGATGTAATTACTGTGTTTGTTGTTAAAAACGGACATTAGCATTCATTAGGAGCATTAGTTAATTTGCAGCCTGGTGGAGTGCTTTTGTGATTGAGTGAGTTTGTGATTTTGACGATGCATCTGCAACCGTGCCTTCAGGCGTTTTGTGATTTCTGATCATCTTTGACCCCATAGATTCTGTGCTGTGGATTTCTAAGCCTTTTGCACCAGTTTTTAATCCAAGAATAAAAAGGCCATAGAAAAAGAATTGTAACTACTATCATTTTACACGTAAAGCATACATTCAGTGTAGTATATACACCTGCATTAAGTTGCAGATTTCATTATTGGCAATTTAAAAAAAAAAAAACTGTTTACATTTTCTGCTTTGTTGGGCTGGAGTCTACAACATGTAAAAAAGATACAAAAGATTATGCAGTAAACTTATTTCCTGCTGTTTATGTTGGTTCCTTTATTGTACAGTCAAGCTCTACATTAAGGGCTTTATTATAAGTCAAATTTTTATTTGCTGTTCCAGAGAAGACGCTGGAACGCCTTTGGGTTTTTTTTTTGTGGCAGTGACTATATGCCCATGCTGTACATTTTGAAAATTCTGAATGGCCTTTTAAAATGTTGTGCCTCTCCTTCCAGGAGTGATATCACCCCTAGTCCGCAGTATGCTGTTATATACTGTTACATACAGTACACATATATGCGCAAACCATGTGTGTGTGATGTATGGACCCTCGTCAGTGGCTATGGGGAAAAATTAATGCCAATGTTGATGCAGATTTTTTTCAGCATTTAAATACAATGAGCAACTTTATAGATTCTTACATGTAAATTAAATAAATAGATCAACCAATGGGATTTTGAAAGTCTAAGGATTCCTAATGGTTTGTGTTGCCAATTTAAAAATATAAAAACCTTTCATCGCAAATGAAAATGGATCATTGCGTTGCTGGAGTGGTGTAAATTGTTGCTAAAACTAATTTTATCAGTGTGGTTTTTACCTGACTTTATTTCACGTCAGTTTTAAAAACAGGACATCTTACAGCGATCTGAATGAGTATAAATTGCATTGATGAATTCAGATGTAAAATTTCCACAGCGTCCTCCCATTGGTTGTGCATGACAGCCCATTGGATGGACAGTGGACATTTAAAAAATAACTTATTTTACACTGAAAATCGAATCATATCAGTGATGCTACTGGCTACAGATAAAGACCTCTGCCTTCATGTTTTTACACTCCTGTCTGTTGTGTTGCTGTCACTGTCTCTCTGTGCATTGCCTGTCAGTACAACACATTCATAGTGTCTCTGTCCTCTTGTGTGCCTGTAGTTTCTGTGACAATTTAAAAATAATATAATATATAGTAATTCATAAAACTGCCATCAACGTGACACATTGAGATTTATTTAAAGGCCCCATTCATTTCCAGGCTTCCAGTAAGGTACAGTACAAAAGAAGTTTTAATATTTCAGACATTGTAAAGTATGTTGATTGTTGTTAATTATCGGTTGCTCGATTTAATGTGTGCAAATCTGCAACAGCCATATGTTAATTAAAATCATAATTAAAAAAAACTATTAAAACTTGCTTACCAGTGACAAATAAGCCATGCGATTAGGCCAGAGTTATACCAAAGTTGCTCTCTGCTGCTACATTTCAGTAGTGCCATGAAGTCTAAAAAATACTGTTTAATGAATTGGAAAGATTACATCTGTACTGTTATTTTGGTTATAGACTAGTTCTAAAACTTAACCCATAGATGTGCATAGCATTTTAATTTGCCCTTTGCTTTTATCTGCCGAATGTTGCTTTTTTCTTTCTTTTTTTCCATTTGTATGCAGAATGCGTGTGCAATTGTGTGTATGTATGTAAATACTGTATATATTGATACCGTAGTTGTTTTCTGGGGCTGATATGTTCATTATTTGATTTACTGAAGTGTTCATGAGCTTGGGACAGCTTTTGGAACTCCAGGTGCTGCAAGCTTCTTACCTTTTTATCTCCACGTCACTCCGTATCCTAGTCTAACAAAACTTGCATGTGTGTGTTGAACTTTCTTTCATTTGTGTTCTAATTTGTGTTCTCGTATTCTTCTGGAAGAAGAACAAAAATGTTGATTTGGAAAATGTGAATGTATCATTCTTGTAAGGTATCAGGTTTTTTTTTTTTGGGTCATTTTGTTGAAATGAACAAAAACAAAGTGTGTGCTCAGATGTGTCTATGATAGTGAAGGGCATGCAGCCTGTGTGGGAAGACTGTTTGTATGAAATATGTCCTGTACAATATGTGAAGGTGTGTATAAAAGTATTTGCCAAATAGCTATCCTTAAAATTTTAAAAAGGGAAGGCAAAAGATGCAAAGTCAACAAAGGTGGCTGCATTTGTGGTCCACGCCTAATAAATAAAGTTATGTTCTCTATAATAAAAATGGTGCTTTCTTTGTTTTTTTCCCTAGTATGTATTTGTAACCAGAGAACGAGACATGCATTCTGCACTGTCTGAAATATATTTATAAGAGCACTAAAGGTAACTGTTTGGTTCCTGAATTACACAGCAAGGCCATGAAATTATACAAATACATAAAAAAAACACATAGATCTGTATTCGAATGTAAGGAGCTTGTTTACAGAGAAAGGTAAAAATAGCAACAGCATATATTGACTAAATTAATATTAAAATGAAGACACACTACAATGGAGTATATCAGCCAGCTACATAACATCTATTTTAACTATATTAAACATTTGTTAAATGTATTATTTAGTTACTTTTTATTGAAATTGATGATTAAATAATCAATTAAATTAAATTTCCTGGTTTACATGTTTGTCAAAATACTTTATTTGATTGTGGCTCTGCACAATAAGTGCATACACTTCCTGCTGTTTTGATCTGAGGAAATGTGGTTACACTGTGTGCTAAACAAACAGCTTGGCCTGGTACATTGACTGAAGTAACTTTGCACCCTCTAACGGTGAAATGACTGCCGAGGGAGCCACAAATTCAACGAGAACACCGTTTCTTAGACTGCTTCTTCCGGTTGCAACCAATACCTGAAAATCCAGCTAAAGATTTTTGGGAACATTTCATTTTTTGGAAGATCACTGCTGCCAAATCTTCCACTGGTAATTTTTAAGTTGCAATAAAACGTACAATTTTCTACGTCTTCAAGGTCCATGGGAACCCTAGTGATAATAAATGAAATACTCGTGAATAATCTAAAAATAATCTATTAAAAAAATAAAAACGACAGAATTGCATACAAACAAGTTCAAATGTAAAGTACAATGTCACAGTAGTTACTGTAAGACAACTGGAAAACCAAAATTATAGGAATCGCTTGACTGGATAAAAATGGTATTTTATATTAAACGTACAAGTCCTTACAGTAAATCCTGTAAAGTCAAGGTGCTACGCAAACCTATCCGTGCAGAATGCACTGAAGAAAAAACATACACCGCTTTCTGCCACAGAGCAACATACATCAACTTTCTCAGATTCTTACTTGCCTCTAGTGCTTCAAAGAGCAAAACGCCACAACTATATTGATTACTAAACTCTGAGAAAGGATAATTTGGGCCATAATTCTTATTATGCCAAACGAAGCTCTCTTGGACAGCACTGTTTAGATAGAAAGTAGATAGGCCGCCAGGTGGAGCAACGGTCCAATAAGGGTCTGATTCCTTGCGTACACCAAGGTGCAGTCTAGCGTAATTGCTAACGGGGCAGGGAGAGGAAGCGAGTAGCCCATTCTCTCTGTCAATGAGCGAGGCAAAGGTGAATGCAATGCAATGGGAGTAAGGAATTGCGACTGGTAGAAGCGAAAAGTGGCGTAGCGGAGTCGGGTAATAATTTAGAAAACAAGAGACCACAAGGCTAAACTTATTACAGAGGGACAGTTTAAAAAGTTAGGTTGCTACAAACTTAAATCGTGCCACCGGTTCCAGCATAGGTCGCGGCATATTGAAAGAGCAAGCTAACATAAGATAGTTAGCTGGCTGATCTGAAACTTCAAGTGCGCGAAACTGGGGGACTGAAGCAGGATGTACTATGAAGAAAACACGAGCGCACTCAGGCCACGTTATGGATGTAAGTAATTTAAGTGTTACTTATTAATTACAGCACAGTTCCTTTCTTGAGTCAGTGCCTTACCAAATGAAACTTTTCTATGTAATATATGTCTGTATAGCAAGAAACCTAGCTCATTCTCTGGATATAACTGGCACGCATATTTAGGTGATGTTACTGTTAACATTCGCCTAGCGCCTAGCAAGACAACGGACACAAGATTAGTTTGCCATTTATTACGCATGCATTATTTTTTAACCGACGAGCTACAGGTGGTTGGTTTTGTGGGGTCATTGGCCAGCCGAAAGAGCTCGCAATATTTAGTGAAAATAACTGAAAACCTTCGCAGGTGACCCACTGATTTCATTAGCGAACTGGGTCCTACCTTAAACACCTGTTCACTGCACTACAATTTAAAGACCTGTCATACATGTGTGTTTATAGTGTTGTATTTTCTATTTGTCAGGCACCACAAGCAGCCCATATGGCTAACTAGTCGGAGTTGTCTTGATAATGTTGTGCACTGCGTCACGACGTGCGTTAATCTGATTACTAATCCAGTGATTTTTGGTTAAAAATGATGGTTGGATTTTGGGTTGGTTAATCCGCTCAAGAGTCTGTGTTTTTCCACATTTAAAATTGAGCCTCTTCAAGTGGGTGTGGACAGTATAGCGGTATTTATTTTCATCGAAAAAAGTTTCTTCTAGTTAAGTATTAACGCTTCTATTGCTCTTGTAAAACTTTCACCTTTCTGATCAACGAGGAATACAGGTTTTATGGCACGGCACACGTTTCTGCAAAGCAGATTCATACTAATCTGACAAGATGACGTTCTCATCTGTTGCTGTCAGATCAGTTTGATGCTCTATCACATAAATAGGTTTTGTCAGTTGCCAAATATATATATAGCAACTGCCAAAACCTATTTACCTACATAGCTGGTATATATATATATTTGAGTGTTTCAAGATCAGTCTTTTTTTCCCTTTAGTTTTTAGCATATACTTATTTTTGATTATCTGTTTTGCAAGAGACAAAAATCCCTAAAGCTACTTTGGTAGTGGATGGGGTCAAAAATGTCTCAATATGTTTGTATGTCATTGATTGTTGTTTACTAGTATAATATTAACCTTAACCAACTTTGTGAGATCAAATGGAAAAGGGTAAAGGTTCTGTTTGTCAAGGTACTGGGGCCTGTATGACTTCACGTCGCATGAAGCCCAAAATTTCAATAGACAAAGGGGTAAAGGGCATTATTTAGTGCAGTGCAATGGCATATGCTCTGTCCTGTCTTTTTGGGTCTGTGTGTTTTCATACGTAGGCTCAAGTTACTCATTATAGCTGATTTACTCATGGTGCTTTACAATGGAGATGGATCACTCTGCCACACAACATTCGCAAAACAGTACAGAAACCATTAAAACTGTTGATTTAAAAGATTCTCCAGTCTTTTTTCTTTCATGTAATTCTTCTGGCCTTTGTTTTACATAACTCAGGGCTGTGAAAAGCATCTGTTATTTACTGTAGCCCTTGGGGGTTTTCTGTCCATCAGCAGGTCTGGCTGTAGCCTGCCACTCTTCAATGCTAGGCTGTTTACTGTAGCACCCTGTGCCAGCCTCGTCTACTCAATGCAGATAAAAACCTGTGGAGTGCTGTTCACAAGCACAGTTAGAATGGAGTGCATGAGGCACTGTTGGGAGTGGATGGTGTTGCTTATAATCAACGTACCGTTTAGATTAATTTTATGCAAAGCGCCGTTCTATTAATTAGCCTAACGTGGTTGTGCTGTTGATGATGACACGTTATGCATATTATGAAGCTCTCGGCTCGAGTGGTAATGTGCTTGACTCAGTGTTTTCCCACCATGCTTGACTGATCTGCTTTTATGCTGGTGGTGAGGGAGCACACAGCAAAGATCCTTCCTTCCTCATGTTTAATGCCCTGTTTGACATTAAATATAAACTTCTTTTATGGTGTTTAGGCTGGGTAAACTGTAGTAGATTAAACTTTATACATACTATTTGTAGAGATCGTTACCCTCTTGGTCTTGAATTATCACTGAACTATTTTTCAGTGCACGTTGCCCAACCCAGGCCCCTTATGCGTGAAATTAAGCAGGGAGCAACGTGGTCATTTTAGATGTTTATTTGGTTCTAAATAAACCACACGTTCAGTGTACTGATAGATGAAGGCACTGAAGAGTTAGCTATCTGGGACATTAAGTTAGCGGCTGGAGGAAACGTAGCTG
The DNA here is from genome assembly GCF_018555375.3 of Anguilla rostrata. NCBI lineage: Eukaryota > Metazoa > Chordata > Actinopteri > Anguilliformes > Anguillidae > Anguilla > Anguilla rostrata. The sequence continues at coordinate 36,381,716 of NC_057942.1, read as the reverse complement.
CGCAGATGTGTTAGGAGCTGCGCAAGTGTGTTAGGATCTGCGCAGGTGTGTTAGGAGCTGTCCAGGTGTGTTAGGATCTGTGCAGGTATGTTAGAAGCTGCGCAGATGTGTTAGGAGCTGCGCAGGTGTGTTAGGATCTATGCAGGTGTGTTAGGAGCTGCGCAGGTGTGTTAGGATCTATGCAGGTGTGTTAGGAGCTGCTCAGGTGTGTTAGGATCTGTGCAGGTGTGTTAGAAGCTGTGCAGGTGTGTTAGGAGCGGTGTGGCTGCTCTCGAGCGTGCGGTTCACAGCGCGTGCGGCGTCCTCCGCAGACGTGCGGCTGGCGGAACGGCCTTCGCTCGGACAGATGCCTCCAGCTCAAGGACCCCGTCTCTGGCTCTCGCGGGCGCCCTGCCCCTCGCCGCGCTGAGTCAGCACGCTCTTAACGAACAGCCTAATGGCCCTGAGAACGAGAGGGAAGCAGTTAGGGAAAAAATCACAGTTTACCAACCGCTGGGGTCGTCTTCGGTTCATCGGGTTAGTCATTCTTAAGTGAGGAGAGGTTTTGCTGGAGAGCGGAGCAGGCAATACATCAATAAGGAGGAAAGGCTGACAGGGCTGTTTTTTTATTATTAAAAAAAAGCTCAAGATCTAGTGGGCGGAGCGTGACTTTGTTCAAGGATATTTCTGCTCTGTCAAGAACTTAAATGGAATAACACTGTCAAACGAACAGGCTGCAGTCATTTGGGTTTTTATAGCTTATTGAGAATGCAGTGATCTTGTCATTGACAAAGCCACATAATCCAATATGATTTGCATTTGAAAGCTGAAGGAAAAAAGGGATTAAGTTAGACGGTGTAAGTTGGGGCTGGTTCTTGAATAGAGAAGTGCTAGGGTGAAGACTTCAGTATTGTGCAATACAGAGTTATCAGAGGCTGTTTAATGTTTGGTCAAGCAAATTAAACTTACTACAGTTGATAAAGTACAAAGGACCATTTTAACTCCTGAATTAAATGTAACAGTTTCTGGCAGGTGTTGCAGAAGTTCAGTTGTCACATTTTGGTGTACAGGTCTTGTGATTGCCTTCTGTACTTGCCTGAGTACTAACAGGAATCTGACTGTTACCCGCGCCTGGTGCAAGTCAAAAGTGTAGAAAGTGTCAAAAGAGCCAAAAGTGTAATTAACTCTGATTTGACGGTGATGGCAACATTTTCTTATGCATACAAATATTGTGTCCTTTTGTAAAGAGGAGGTGGCTGGACTCGTGTCGATGTGTTTGATACGACCGAACAAAGGCGTGTTCCATTAATCCCCAAAGAGAGTCGTTAGGAAATCCGAGCTTGTTTGGCAGGGAGGAAATTTTGCCACGCTGGGCAATATTGTGATCCTGGCGGAGAGAACCTCCCCTGCACGGGGGTGTGTGTCAGCAGGCTTAATTATTACTGAGTCAATGAAGATAGGAAAACAATTTGCTCATTCAGGCTTAGGCAGAGGGTGAGCCCAGTCCAGATACTCTGGCAGTCTTTTCCCATCTGGGGCTGGAATCTGTTTGTGTTAATAGGTGTTGCCCTGGTCTCTGTATTCCAAGGGTGGCCCACGCATTCCCTTCAAGATTTGGAGTTATTTTCAAAAGGGGGGTGGGGGGGGGGGGGGCATGCAGTATTCAGATTTATTATCTGTAAAGTTGTTGGGAAAAGTGTGCAGTATGGGTTTTGGAGAGACATGCCCAAACACTGCTTTAGCGATTAGCCTGGTGTTGCTGTACAGTACAGAGTGGGAAGAGTGACACGGTTTCTTTCTGTCTGGTACAGCCCCCTTTCCTCACGTTCCTCAACAGCTGAATGTATCCCAGAACACCTTGCTTTCTTAGAGGTCCACTCCTCTGTGTGGTGTGTGTAATCCTGTCTAAACTTGGGTCTTTGTCATTTTTCTTCACTAGTTGCTGCACATTTCAGAGTAGAGTTTGCTTTACCAAAGGAGTGCTGGTAAAGTCCTGATCTGTTCAGCAGAGACTTGCATGAGAGTGTGTGGGGAGTGAGACGCATTGGGCAGCGTGTCAAATGCAGCATTATTTTTATTGGTTTTGAGTAGCCAGCACAAGCTTCACCTTTTTTTGAGGATATTAAGTTCGTACATGAGGTCAGCTGCCTATTGTCTCTGTGGAGCAGGCTAGCTGGCTTGCGCGAAAGAACTTCTTGTAGGAAGCGGTGAAGTAGGCTACATCGCCTCACGTTGATTAGGGGGTCAGCTGTCCTGGCTGCTGCCGGCCCGATGCGTCCACGGGTCACTCGAACGCGCCGCTGACCCCGCTGCTCCTGGCCATTTCAGATTACGCCGCGATCTTCTGCCACAGGGTAGCCTAGCAACCTGCCGTATCTGGGTCAAGATGTGCGCTCAGGGCTGAAGTGCGTGGCGAGTGGTGGGACTGACAGGCCTGTCGGTGCCTGATTCAGAGCCAGCGTACCAGCTTTCAGCCAGCCTGCTTATCCTCAGACCACAGCAATTACTTTTAATGAATAAAATTCTTTTTGCAACACAGTTGTACAAATGACTAACCACATATTTTATTATTTGAGAATTCCACTGTGTGGTTACTGGTCACTCAACAATTACTTGGATTGGCCATTGCAAAATAGTCACCGAGTAAAGGAGAGAAATATTTTAGGCCTTCTCATTAATATTCATGAAGAAGAGAGGATGAATAATTGTAGAATTACAGATAGCGTGGTTGTCTTGCGTTACCCTGAAGTACACACTAAGCTGTTTGACAAAAGCCTTTTTTTGCATCATTTAGCACTGAAAGAACTTTCAGGCAATGCTTAGAAGAACAGTGGTTTTATGATTTCTTTATTTGAACCCATTCTTGGGAACCATGCTGTGTTTAAATATCAAATCATTTTTATCCTAGTACATATTACCATGCAAATAAAAACATAAAAGAACAAACAACTCTTTATATTTGGGTCCTCCTCCAACAACTTTTGGGTTTGACCACATCATGTAATGTATTAATGAGTCCATGAATTTCGGGCTTATTTAATACTAATACCTATTATAATGTTAGATTTACATTTGGGCCACTTACAGATTTAATAAATACAAATAAAGCCCTTTGCTTGCTGCATCCACAGTCACATGAATTCCGAGCAAACAAATTTGGGTCTCTTCATCTTTTAGTATGGAAAATTTATCTTAATTTTAGCGCAATTGTCTGCCAAAGATTTGTCTTGCCGTATTGAAGCCATACTTCTCTTCTGAGCAATCTTCAGGGGAATAGTGTAGATCACTAGGCATTTGTTTAACAGAAAGAAAAAACAATGACATCACATTATAAATCCCATTCACAGTCGCGTCTGGGGTGAGTTCCAGTGCAGTCTCTGGCCTGACGGTGCTGTAGTCATTACCTATGGAGGGAAGAAGGTCACTAGGGGGTTGTTGAGCATGTCCAAATAGACCACAGGAATGTGTCTCACGGGGGATAATCTCATAGTCTGTGGGTCTGTGGGTGGGTTGGGCCAGACAGATTGGCTGGTTCTCTCATCATACTGGAAATGCACACGTGTGTGTTTTTTTTCTTTTTTTCTTTTTTATGGGCAATTGACACACTTCTTTATGCATAGTGTCCACTTCTCGTTGGTCCTTGGTCAGGTCAGAACTTGGGCCTACAGGCAAAAATAAAGATTATTGCAGTGTTTAGCCTGTTTATTGTGTGTGTGTCTGTGTAGCAGAGTAGTAAGCAGTGATAACGTTACGTGTACAGTTAGTGCATTCGGTTTTTATTAGGTCTGTTTCATCCCAAGTGAGGGAAGAACCTCTCTGCAGATCAGTGATGTTATTTTCTGCTTCACCCTGATTCCTGGGTATTCCTCTGCCAAACATAAAGAATCTGCTGACTTGGGGAGTGTGTGTGTGTATGTGTGTATGTGTGTGTGAGAGAGCGAGAGAAAGTGAGTGCGTGTGTGAGTAGTGAGTGAGTGAGTAAGTGTATGTGTGTTAGAGTGTAATGTGTGGATGTGTATGTTGGCTTGGGTATATGACATCTGTGTGTGTATTGCATGCACATAAATGCTGCTGTGAGCCTGGAGGGAGTGGTTGAAGGCTCAGGGGGAGTGGTTAAAGACATAGGGGGAGTGGTTAAGGGTTCAGGGGGAGTGGTCAGAGGCTCAGGGGAGTGGTTAAGGGTTCCGGGGGAGTGGTTAAAGGCCTCAGTCTCTCACCTTACCTGAGCCCCGAGCTGGAGCAGGCCGCTCAGCTGACAGCAATAACCGCGCGGCACTTTATCTTGTCATGAGACCGCTTTAAAAGCGCATTCTCCAGCGCAGCCAAGGCAGCGTTCAGCCAGAAATAAAGCCATTCTGTGGGATTTATGAGACTGAGGGGGGGAGGGGGGGCAGGGGGAGTATGTCATTAGCAGCTGGGGAAAGGGCAGTGCTGTGGAGAAATCCAGAAATCCAGCTCCTAATCCCCCCCCCCAAAAAAAAACCACCTGGCAGGCAAAAGGACCAAAGCTGTCACTGCTCCTCTCCTTCCCCCCCGGTTTCTTCACTGTTGGCCGACATCCTGCCAATAGGATAAATTAGCCCTAATTCCAGTTCGTCTTAATCAGCGCCAACAAACTATTCATTTCCATTAAGTCTGTCTCTAATGAAGTGAGAATTCCTCTTTGTTAGTAATTCATTTCATTTTGGACCCCATTAGCATGTTTTAGTTTCCCTTCACGTCATCTCCTTGTCATGTTTCACCTTAGCAAACCCTGCAACGCCATTGATGTAACTGTGAATTGTTTTATAAGCTGCCTACAGGGCCTACAGCAGGCATGATGTTGTGTACTGTGAGGTGTCTTCATTCCGGCTGCAGTTTCTCTGAGGAAGGAGAAAAGTAAACGGCGTTCGGACGTCACCTCAGAGATGAGCTGGCCTGCCGAGAGAGCCGTGATGAACTCGTATTTATTTTCCCAGGGACTGATCTTCCCCGTGTCTCGCGTTTGTTTTGCAGCCATTGTGGACGACGAGCGGCTCTCTGCTGAGGAGATGGACGAGAGGCGACGGCAGAACATCGCTTACGAGTACCTGTGTCATCTGGAGGAGGCCAAGCAGTGAGTAGCGCAGTGGAGTTTACCTGTGTCACCTATAGAGGAAGCCAAGCAGTGAATAGCGCAGTGGAGTTTACCTGTGTCACCTGGAGGAAGCCAAGCAGTGAGTAGCGCAGTGGAGTTTACCTGTGTCACCTATAGAGGAAGCCAAGCAGTGAATAGCACAGTGGAGTTTACCTGTGTCACCTAGAGGAGGCCAAACAGTGAGTAGTGCAGTGGAGTTTACCTGTGTCACCTATAGAGGAAGCCAAGCAGCGAGTAGCGCAGTGGAGTTTAACTGTGTCACCTGGAGGGACCCAAGCAGTGAGTAGCGCAGTGGAGTTTACCTGTGTCACCTATAGAGGACGCCAAGCAGTGAGTAGCGCAGTGGAGTTTACCTGTGTCACCTAGAGGAAGCCAAACAGTGAGTAGCGCAGTGGAGTTCACCTGTGTCACCTATAGAGGAAGCCAAGCAGCGAGTAGCGCAGTGGAGTTTACCTGTGTCACCTGGAGGGAGACAAGCAGTGAGTAGCGCAGTGGAGTTTACCTGTGTCACCTGGAGGGAGACAAGCAGTGAGTAGCGCCGTGGAGTTTACCTGTGTCACCTAGAGGAAGCCAAGCAGTGAGTAGCGCAGTGGAGTTTACCTGTGTGGTTTGATTGACAGTTGTTCTGACACAGTGCACGGTTTAAGCATATTAGGTTCAACTGATTAGCAGGGGATCGGTGCCAGGGTCAGGGCTCCTGGCCTGACTTCTCGTTCAACGATATATATGGCTGCTCCTGCATCCGTGTCCCACTACTTATACCCTTTTAGTGAAATTCCCACAGTCCTTTGCTCTTTGTAGGCCAGGGAGAAGTAGATACTTCAAAGCCAGGCAGTCTGCTGCTAAATGGTGTTTTTATTGTGGGTGGAAGGGGTGGAACTGAAATTATGAATCCCGCCAGCGAAAGTGCCTAAATGAGCGCGAACGGGTGCTCAGAGCGAGTAGCTGTGCTTTGTTGTTGATCCCTCAGTCTTACAGCACGTAAGCAGATTTGAACGTTTGCTGCTTTGATTTACGGGCCTTGTTTCAGCCGGCTCGTTGCGCGCCCTTTCTTCCTGGTTGCTGCGCGTGATGCGCTTCCTGCCTGTCGCAGCGCAGAGCACCACGGTCTGCAGGCGCACCTGCGGTAAGAGGAAGCGCCTTCCTCCCCGCTCTCAGTTCCACGCTCCGACCGCACGCTTTTCGCCATTCCTCTGCTGTCACACCACAGGGCCGGGTGCAAACTGTGCCGATTCTCATTAGACGTTGAATTAGACGTATGCCAGTGTGGATGTTTTTTTTTCCTCCTTTTGAATAGGTTTAAGATTGAAGTTAATCGTTAATCTTGGTTAAACTGCGCTTGAAAACAGCCTGTACTCTTCCATGCCGGCTCTTTGAAAGCTGATCTTCTGTTGTTGACTTGATTGTTGTGTCAGATTTGGTTCATTTTCGGCTAGGTTAGTCTAAAGACAGGCTTGATGGTGAAGTTGAATATAGGCCTATTTGCTTAACTGAAGTACTCTGTACTTCTTCCATTTCCTGAACTCGATAGTCTAATGCTGAAGTAGTTATTTTTGTAGCCGCAAATAATTTTGTCAGTTTTTATTTGCATTAATGCAGCAGATAGCTAAAGCATGCCATTGTTTCCACATCCATTGTGCCATCACGTGTTAACCAAGGTTTGGGTACCCTACCATGTCCTGACAGAGCACTGTCACTCCCTGGCAGAGTGCTGCCATATCCTGACAGACCACTGCCACTGCCATGTCCTGACAGCGCAATGCCATATGTCCTGACAGACCGCTGTCGTGTCTTGACAGAGGACTGCCATGGCTTTCCCTGCCTGTGGAAAGCTCCTCACAGCCCTGCTGATGACTGCCCCCCCCCCTCTGTTCTGAACTAAAGACCTGTTCCAGGAATCTCCCCGTAAGGGATTAGGATTATACCTCTGGCTACTAATCAGCCTTTTACGGGACAGGGGAGGGGTTTACCATCGCCATGGTATTAGGAGAAGCAGAAAACGAATGTGAGTCTCTGTCAGTCACAGGGGTGATGATGTAGAGGGGGAAACTATAGTGCTTATTTCTTGGCTTAATAATGATCGCAAAATAAATAAATAAACACTGTAAACTGGCCCAGTTTCCCAGAGAAGGCTTAGTCTTTGTCCGGAAACCAGCCCACGGTGTTGTAGTGGTGGGTAGTATTTTTAGTTAGTCTCAGTGCTCGGATCAGTGACATACTGGTGAGTGGTGTTAGGCTGTTGAAGATGACTGTGGTGCTTTCATGTGTGGCCTGTGGTCTCTGGGTTTAAGAGAGCTCTCAGCGTTGACTGCAGGCCACACCCAGCACAGAGCTGTTCCCCTCACAGGATATTAAGAAGGGGACTTTGTACCTGCAGCGCTAAACAAATACCGCTAACCAGCACAGACTTTTTTTTTGATAAGGCTACTTTTCGAAATGTTTTCTGATGCTGACTCACTGGCGGTGTAAGAACAGAGAAAATTCAAAGTCGGATGACGTTGTAGGAAAATGAGTAAAACAGTGCCATTTTCATTTTCATTTTTGAAAATAAATTCCTAGCAGTACATTGGTGTTTGGACGTGTCCCTTGTGATACAGGTCTATTGTTTAAATTAAAAATGAAGACTCCTTTTTTTCCCTCCATATAGACTTTTAACCAATGCAGTGTGCCACAGAAAAATGAAGCTGTCTCACAGGTGAAAGAAGCTACTCTGCATTTACACCCTCCACACTCTGGGCCTTTGTCAGGTGGACTGTTTTCATCCTCACTGTACTTCCCCTGTCCTGTATGGCCACCTCAGTAGGTTCTCAGCCGAGGGCCAGATCAGGGGTATGAGGAGCCAGCCTATAGAGTAGCTTGCATGACTGAAGAAACGACAATCTTCTCATCGCCAATGCTAACATTCAACCGCTGAAGCTGAACGGCAGTGGTTGTGTCCAATCAGAAGAGCCGGCAGTGAGCTCATTAAAAATATACTGCATTTCCTTTCCCCACTACAGAAGTGTGTGCCCTTCTATACTAAGGCATTGAGGTCCACTGTAAATTTAGTTAACCACACGCACGCTTTGCCGTTACTGCAGGAAACAGGAAGAGAGAGGAAGTGAAACTCTGAATATGTCAAATAAGTTCAAAGGTGGGCTGGGCTGGGGGTGTAAAGCAAGCTGTGCCGGTGACACTGGTGTGTTGTGGCTATCAGAAGTAGAACATTTTGTGAGTTAGGTCAAAAAAACATGAGGACTCATGGGAACTTGGCTGACCGTTAACTTTTAGGACGAGCCTGTACCAGTCGTGGTTTTAGGACGAGCCGTGCTGTCCGTCCGGCACGTCGGTGTGATTTTCTCCCTTGTTCAGCAGAGCTGCCAAAGGAAGTTTTGGTTTTGGCAGCTTGTCAAGGCAGAGAAAGGCCTTTGAAAACAGCCACTGCCGTTATTTTCACTTATGTGTGAAGTCTGTGTCATTGTCCTTCTCACTGCGTTGGGTCATTTAGCCCGTGACTCCCAGACATTTTGTTTGTCATCCTCCACTGCCATTTAAAGATATTCCAGACTACCTTTGGGGTTTGAGAGGAAACGTGTCCTTCTGCAGAAGAGGAAAGTGAAGCCATACTCCCAATGGGAAAATGAAGAGAAACTGAGAAACAGAGCCGTTTGCAATGGCTCTGGATCAGGCTGAAACACTCAGTCATTGCTCTACACCACCAGATGACCAACAGTCTGGTTATGATTCTAGCATTAAGATGGAAGTGGTTTGAAAGCAAACCCAGCAAAATGTGTAATTTTACACAAAATAAAAGCATTAATTAAATCATGAAGGTTCTTTGGCAAGAAAGAGGGTAGGATCTTTTACATGTATTAAAGCTGGATTGACTTTTAGATTATTAAATTGATAATTGTAGTGAACTAATTGTGTGTTTTATTTGCTGTTTGTGTTGCGCTGTTGATGGGTTGTGGACATACATATAGGCTACATTTTACATAATGTCTAATGCATTCTGCGCCAAATGACTTAAACTAGCTCATCAAAAAATAAATAAACAAAATAACATCTTTTAACAGTAGCAAAGTTTAAAATTTAGCTTGGGATACAGAAGCACTTGCTGAGTCTTAAAATACATGGCCTGTGTGCTGGGAATAGACTCTTGTTTAATTTCATACGGCAAGGGAACAGATAGCCTATTTGCCGCAGGTTTAAACAATAGCAGGAAAGGGGGGTTTCAGTTAAAAATAATATCATAGAAGCAGTCGGTGAGACATTCGCTGAGGCATTGTTCTGCTCCAGGAAGCGGCTCTTGTCAGGAGCGGGGTTCGGTAGCTTCACCAGGATGTGCCACAGCGTGCCGGACGGTGTTCCTGAGTTTGGCTTATCTGACCACAGATCTGCACTGATGCTGGCTCCCTGTCCAAACTCTCTGAGTCACGTTAGCTCTCCTCTTTCGGTTCTGATAGGATCGTGCACGTTTACTGCTTATTTCGTAAAGCATGGTGCAAAGATATAAATTTTTTTAGGTAAATAAAATAAAAAAATAAAAATAGCATTAGCCTGCAAACTATCCAGAACCATTTGATGCCTTACATGACTCTTGAGTCAATCGTTTTGGAGCACAGCTGTTGGAAAAACAATCAATATCATTAATATTTAGGCTTTTCTGATATTGTCAACAAGGTGATTGTGTTATCTTCCTCCTTAATGATTATCCAGTTGATCTGCTGTGCAAACCATACTTGTTTACAGTTGTTCACGTTAATGGGTGTCAGTGTGTGACAATTCATTTTCCCCCATTACACAATCCTGGTGATCAGCTTTGGCAGTATCCAAACCATCAGCACATAGGCTATTTCACTTTAAACATAAAAGTATCTGTGCATTTGGTTTGTTTGTGAACAAATGTTGCCAAACAATGAAAATATTGTTCTTCCATTGTACAGTGCATTAGTTAAACTTAAATTTGGCATTTGCAGAGTGGTACGCAGGATGCCATTGGTTAACTTGTTAGCAAACTGCTACTTGTATATTACTGTAGGTTAGTTTGCAGATGAAACTATTAAACCGTAATGCAAAGATATTTCTGTCAATGTGCTTGCTAATTATATAATTTCATCAGGTTAATTGTATTAAGTCAAGGCTGCTTCTGATGTCTCCTGATGCTGACTTCATCTATTTGTCATCAGGTTAATTGTATTAAGTCTAGTCTGCTTTAGATGCCTGGTGCTAGGCTACTGGCTGTGTCTAAGGCACATTATACTTACTCCAAATTACTCCAAATGCTATACGCTAAATTAAAATGATTGTTCTTTGGACTTGTCAGCATCTTGGGGAGAGGCTTCATTGTGTGTGTACTCTGTGTTATCTGTGAGGCTGGGAGTAGAGCCTGCCCGTTGTTTTTCATATTATCTGAGTTAAACATGCTGTATCTCTGCTAACGTTGTGTTTGTTGCGTATCTCGTTGGGACTTGAGGTGAACTGAAGGACAGTAGTGCTGGTGAATAAATATCCCCGCCATTTTAGCACATTGTCCTCTGTCCTCTGCACATTGTACTCTGTGTAGAAGTTAATGTAATGGACAGCACCTTCACTCAGCATAGCTGTGCTTACGGGCTGTTCCTCTGATCAGCAAGGACTCCGTCTGTGCTGCTCTCGGCTCTTCCTGCCACTGTTCTTTTCCTCTGTCCTCTGTGAACCTTACAAACTCTCCCGCTAAAGGACTTAACAGTTGCCAAGCCAGGGGATTTAGAACGGTATGGATTATATGGGCTGGTCATGCTAGTTGCATAGCGGTCTGATTTTCTTATTCCATAATCTGTGTCGTTTCCGCCGCAGAACACAATTCGTCATTTTTATTTATTTGAGGCCAGTGCAGGTTAACTTCACCATTGGGAAATTTGAGGCTATTTTAAGGTCTTGTACATTTTGAGATGCTTCCCTGAGGGATGTGTGATTTTCCAGAAAGTAGCCTAGCACTCAGAATAGGAAAGGCAAGAACAGAGGTTTCATCACATCTTCAGGCCTTTGTCCAAAAAACTGCACCGAGGCCCATTTTATTCATTCCCAATGCCAAAACGCAGCCTACTGTAACAAAAGGTTTGCAGCCCACTGCATATTCATGACATTTGGTTCAGGCGTACAGTGAACCTCTAGCACATAGAAATATACAGTATAATACAGAAAGCTGGCACCACCCAGCATTTGCTCCTAGGGTTTTAGTAAGTAGCCTAATAAATACATTTTTAATGAATAATAAACAGGTCTTCCCAAATGTTTCCTGTGACATGACCTCCCCAGGCACCTCTTCCTCCCTCTCTGTCTCTGCCCAACATCCTCAGCTTTGTTAGCTCTTTGTGTTAGTTCAGTTTTGTCAGGTGCTCACATACATCAGACTGACATTTCAGAGAGTGCATATTTCTCCTTACAGATAAATACAGCGGCTGGTGTGGCATCGTCCAACTGGTTATAATGAGCGAGGCTCTCCTTCTTGGCTAGCACAGATTAGACAGCGCCTCTGTTACGACACAATGGATTACTATGAGGCCATGTTAGCAAAGAGTGCGGTGACTTGCAGTGACAATATATTTTATTCTTTGGAGGCTAAAGTAATCAGTGGGTATGAAAACTGTTTCATTTAACGGGTGGTTGTAATGTTGTGAAATGACTAAACCGCTGAGGAAAGCAAAGATCTGAGTTTTTTTGTGATCGTAAACCTGTAGGCTGTGCGATACTCTGGGTATGACCACAGTGTGGCTGACGCCCTCACTTTTTGACTGTCACATGATCTGCCACACTGTAATATCCAGAATAGCCATTTTGTGCATGGATTATTTTCAATCCCATTTTCTATGAAAGATGCAAAAGGGTTTTCAGAATTTGGTCCCACCGAACAGCGATTTCCGCACTAAAGGAGCCAAAACTGCAGTACGGACATCAGGTTTAGGCTACCGTCTGTCCTTTAGTGTTCGGTCCAGTGTCATCCCCCTGTTCAGTTAAGTCATTTAAGGGAACGGAACTATTTCACTGGAGTGCTAATGATGTGAACTCATTACCTTCATTTTGAAAGAGATTGCATGTCTCTTTGTAACTGGGCACCTCTCCTAGTTAAGTTGCCTCTAAAAGCCATTCACTAAATGAAACGGGAGCTAAATCCTCCACAGGCCACTTTCCTGGAGCTGTGCCATTGCAGCTAACCGCCAGCACACAGCCGAGGTTCGAAACCGATGCGGTACAAAGCGACTGCGCCGATGAATACGTTTTAGATTAGCTGCTAGTGTTGGAGCAGGGCTAGGATCACCTGCCCATCATCACACACTCAATAATGTGGACATTTTGCCAATACCGGAGTCATCAGCACGTTGGCTTGTGCACGAAACTGAAAGTGACTCATTTCTGCCTTCGCGTGAGGATGGAAGATTAGTCTTATTTATTATAAAGTGTTATTTTATGTGCTGGGATATCTGAGATGTGCCAAAAAGGCCTCCACAGTTTGATACTTTCTGATGCTAAGCCAGACTATAGTTTTTCTAACACATCAGTGAATGGGTCGCGGCCTATGACGACTGTAGATGTAGATTTTTTGACTGTGCACGCACGTCAGTTCGAACACCCCCTCACCACCAGCTTCCACTGTAGCAATTTGTTGTCTCACAGTTTTTGTGTGAGAGACTCCACCCTGAAACCACAGAATCTTTCAGAATCAGTACCCATATTCCCCATATCTCGTTTGCACGCACAAAACCAGACGACTTCCGGTTTTTGACACACGCCCATGCCACATTACTCTGGGTACAACTCCTCCCTCCCCAGAACGGCGGCATAGTCTCAGGGCATTGGCTGGGTGAATCAGCCGCTTGTGGTCTGTAGAGAGAGGAAGGGTGTTATCCTTGATAATTTTCTGGTTAAGGGAAGATGCATAGAAGGGTGTAGTATTATCATTGCCTTAAAGGGTGGCTGCCTGTATGTTGATCAAGAAGCACAAATACTTCAGGGGATGGTAACATAGCCTATGTCTTATTGAGCCTGCATACTATGCAGCTGATATAATGTTATACACACTATAACATCATATGTAGTTATTGAAATTTGCTTTGGGAATTTTTTGCTATTTGTGTTTTGTTATCAGATATTCATTTTAAATAATATTTAGAAATTAAATTACAGTACATTATCTTATTTGAGGGTGTAATGGATAAGGGCTGGCGCCTGGCTTGTATTACAATAAGTGCCAGGAGTATTTGAGAAATGGATTGCTTTTCATTGCAGTATATAAATCTGTGAAAACAAGCATTGACGCACTAGAAGCGTATTGACCTACCTTGTTAGTTGTTTAAACTATACCCTAGTGTTCCCATGTACATTAGAAAACAAGATCAAGTCTGGAGGGACTTTAGTCAGCTATATTGAAGTCAAGCGCAGATGTACTAACTGGGTTTGTTTGTGCACTTAGATGAATGAGAAATGCAATCAGCCAAGCAGAATTTCCATGAGCAGCTTGGTTTTTAACTAGCCCTACATTCGCCACATTTCATGCATGTAGGATTGCATATCAAACCCAGCGTCCCCAACGCGCACCTTGTTATTTTGTTTGATACGACTAGGCTACAGGCCTTGAGTTTCTAGTGCCAGAGAGTGGCTCGTGGGGCCTTTTAATGAACCAAGGGATGTGCCGGAACGTTGGGTCCGAGCACTGTGGTTTTTCCCCACCCCCCCGCTTTAATTAAATGTGCATCTTTAAGACGGGGTGAACGAGCGCAGGAGTGGAGCGCTAATGGAGGAAAGGTAGGGTAGGGAAAAGAGGAGGGAAAGCAGTGGCAGTAATTAAAGATGTCCCTCAGATTTCATACCAGGGAAGATGGCTGTTTTTATGGCAGAGGCGAGCTGGTATTGAGGGAGAGCTTACTGTACACTGAACTCTAAAACCTCAGAAAGGCAAACTGTCTGGCTGCAATCTTTGCAAAGAACTTAATCTCATTGCGGCAGCCACTTCCTGTATAAATACCAGACCCAACACGATGGAAAAATTGATTTCAGTTTTGATCCACTGTCAGTACAGCGGCGTTCAGATTACTCTCCGAGGCACTGTTTAGGATGGCAACACCCGTCCTTTTCTGTCAGGCGTATTGAAAGAGAGACATTTCCCCCTTAAGAGCTTACGCAGCCAGTTTTGGGACAGATCTTGAACATGGAGACCTCGATGTGGTGGGACACTGTTTTCTGTTGTAGGAGAATTTGCGTGAACTTACAGCGAGACCTACAGGTACTGCTTTCCCAGTTAGCGATGTGCTTCCAAGCCAGTCAAGTGCTGAGGTCAACTTGAAATGGTTAGCAGATTATTAACAGAACTCAGCATGTTTAAAGATTTCTATGGTTTGCATACCATGGATGCCGAACATCCATAATAATAGAATTATGACCTCCCCTGCATTATAAGTACCTCGAAACCCGATGCACTTTAAAAAGATTTAGATTTAGAACCAAAGGTTTATATTGTTTGCCATGATTGTCAGTTGACATTGTGAAACTCGCACTGGCCACTGCAATGTGGAATCTCTTATTAAGCAACTTCTGTCAATTCAGAGGTTTCAGCTCAGTGCACTTAGGGCCTTGTAGTTCTTTAGTTTGGTTGCTGAGGAAACGCAGGTCGCTGATAAGGACACAGCATGAATGGGGAGGCCATGATTTTTGTCACTGTTATCACCGCTCTATCTGACATGTGTCTGTTCCAATACCAGATGTTTGTAATTATTTTCCTTTGATTCATCCTATCAGTTCAAAGAGTCGTCAGTTGAAGTGTCATATTGCACACATGCAGGGGTTTGACCAGTATATGTGCAGACTAGCCTAGTCTGGAATCGCATCAGCCATTTTGAAGTTAGAACGTGTACTGTAAAACAAGAGGACCAAAGCACAAGCTTGCCATTTTGGCTCAAAAGCCCTGTAAGTCTGCCTGTATCAGTACATGCGGTTTTCCCTTCCACTAAAAATCTACATTACAGAGCCAGAAGATTTATAAGCAAGACCTTTAGAAGAACAGGGAACTTCAACCTTTTTTGATCCCCCAGGGACCCCCACCCAGGCTCAAAGGCATTCAGAAGGCACACACCATAAGTTTTATTTCTCAAAATATTCTGCCAAATCTATGCATAGTCTTCACATCATCACAAATCATGTCTGCCCAGTGACCCCCCCTGCAGAAAACTCAGGTTTTAGATCAGGAATATTTCAGTGAACAAAGCCTGATGGCTTACACCAGTCTTAGTGACTTTCCCCCTTTACTGATGCGTTTGTGATGTTTTCATGTTGTGATACAAATCTCCCGTGTTCTAACATGATCCGTTTAGCAGGACTTCCTCCAGGTCTAACCCCATCTAATTTGCTAATAATCTTACCCGGGATGTAATTAGCAGGCTTCTCAGAATCCGGAGACACACTGCGCCTAATCCACCACACAGGTTTTTGATCACAGCCCATAATTAAGAGGGATCATATCTTTCAACTCCATGTTTATTAAACACTGGGTTTTACTGGCTCACTATGTTATCTGCATCCTCCAGTATGTCAGTACTCACTTGTAACGCAAGAGAGTCACCTCTGCACTGTAAAATCTGATGGCTGAACATAATTGTTACAGAAAACATGATCATTAGTCATTTTTATACATAACATTCAGAAAATACCGATTTTTATAAACCCCATAGTCATGATGACAATAAAAATCATAATAACAGTTGGAGCCCCACATTTTTTGTCCAGTGTGCAGGATATAATATGATTTGTGTCTGTCAAACAGTCAGAATATTCAAAAAATATTCCCTTTAAACATTTCAGCCAGAGGGAGGCAATTAATGGAAGGCAAATGCGTACAGTCAGCAACTGTTTGAACTAATACTGGAAACTGTTATGAACTATAACTGGAAACTTAGGAAAGATTTGTTCAAACAAAGTTCTGAGATTTTCCAGCCATATTTGTGGATCTTGGACATTAGCAGGGTTTTCAGCCTGGTTTTGTGTTAGCAGGATCTGGGTGTTTTTGCCTGGTTTTGTGAAGGGCCAGGGATGTGACCTCGCGATAGTAAAATAAAATTGGAGGGGGGAGTGTTTAGTTAAACAGTCAGAGATCAAAAGTCTCAGACGATCTGATACTTTTGGTTTATCATCTGTTAAAATGACCAGGGGCATCCTGTGGGACCAGTGCAGGCGTCTGCAGAGACGGCACCATCAGTGTCTGTTTCTGTGCCTGTTCAGCCAAGATAATGATCTCATCTGGATTCGGAAGGGAGGGGGTGGGGGGGTGCAGA
Organism: Anguilla rostrata; assembly: GCF_018555375.3. NCBI lineage: Eukaryota > Metazoa > Chordata > Actinopteri > Anguilliformes > Anguillidae > Anguilla > Anguilla rostrata. Next base: position 36,365,339 of record NC_057942.1, on the reverse strand, counting down.
CGAACTGTCGACATCTGTCAGTGTGTTGCCAGATGCATTAATATGCACGTTACTCTGCGCAACAAATTACCCTTATTACAAATTACTCATTTCTCATTTCATGCTCTCCGCTAACCTCATCTCCTGAGTCTCTTCTGAATATCATTAGTCAACAAAAAATCTGTATGCAGCGTCTGATCTGCGCATTTCTGAATACAGGGTCTGGGTTTGGACACGCCCCCTGATCTGCACATTTCTGAGTGCCGGGTCTGGGTTTGGACACGCCCCCTGATTTTTGCATTTCTCAATGCTGGATCTGGGTTTGGACACGCACCCTAACCACGGCATTGCATTTTGGGCTCTGGCAGAATGCCTGCTTTCCTTTTCCCCCCAAAGTTTGGCTTCACTGAGCACCTCAGATGCCCAAGACCCCCCATGACTCAGCCAGCGAAACCATGTCCTTCGGTGCTTCTGAGTTTTCTCCAACTCTACAGGCACTCATTCAAACACTACACTATACTGACAGGATAACACACTTACTGTAATATTAGGTAATAGTTGCAGGAAAAAAACTGATTAAAAAATGTTTCGTTAACTTGCAAGCGGTGTTTGTGTTTCTTACTGTACGTGTTTTTGTTGTATTTGTACATGATCATTTACTATGTAAAGATAATCGCAGTATTTGTTTTCTGTGTCTCTTCAGTAATACTTTGTCATCATGCATTTGGCTGCAGCTCTGTTGAACTGTGAATTATGTAAAGGGTTTTGCTCTACGCTCTCCTCTGATGAAGAATTAATGATCCCTTTTAAAACGAGCCCCTGGCGTCATCCCTTTGACATCCCTGAATGAAAACAGAATGTCACCTCCCATTGTGAAGCAGCTTTGTTTTCGGTTTTTTTTCATATTTAGAACGATACACACCATATACAACAAAAATACATAATCTGTGTTTATTTTATCTTAGCTCAGTCTTTTATGACTTGACCATATCGGTCCCTTTTAGAACGTCAAATACGAATGTTATTACGATGTTAATTTTAGATGTTTCAAAAAAAAGATATACAGTATAATTTTTTTGTCTCCTGTCTATAAAAATACTTTCTATGGGCTCATTAAGTGAGGAGGCAATAGTTCAGTTTTGTGTGAGGAGGCTTGAACTGGCTGACTGAAAACTGATTGGGCTGAGCCAGGCCCTGCACTGTACCAAGTGTAGGTGCCTTAACAATGTCCACTTGTCTCAGTGCTAAATGTCACTAAAATTTTAGTTCCCAGCACAGGGTTTCTCGAACTCCTTACGTGCTTGCATTTCAGTCAACAATGTGATGTATCTGCATGCATTCAGGTTGCGTGGCAGTAAAGTTTGAGAACCTGTTTTGTAATAGATTATGTCTGCTGGTTCCCCTGCATTGCATAACTCAAGGGAAAGAGGCATTGCACTGCCTTTGAGTTTAATGATCTTTGTCAATATACACTCTGCACTCTGTTGCTGACAGATCACTGTCTGATTTGTATTGCTGGTAGTCCTTGCATTGTCATTGGCTTTGGCCCTAACCACACAAGTTCTTTGAAGGTAATGCACTAATTTGGGAATTAATAAAATAATTGATATACTGTTTGATGTACACATAGCATGTTCATAATATATATATTTGTTTAATCTGAGATACACAATGAAGTGTAACTCTGTTCAGAATTTAGTGATACGTAGGCTTCTCGTTGGCGTGTGAAGGTTAATTTGGCGCACACACCTACGGTGTATTTCAGTTGGTTAAAAGTAATGGAAGAAGGTGACAATGGACGCATGCAAGATATATTGGCTTGGTGTGCAAGCGTAACATCACTATTGTTAGAAACAATGGCAGAAGGTGAGATATATCGGTTTTGCGTACAAGTGTAACACATCGCTGTTGTAAGATGCTCGGGCGCAACAAAGAACAATGAGTGGACGCACAGCAGCTGCTGGAGTGTGGTGAGCCGTCTTGCTCATTCTTTCCTTAATACAGAATACCCATACAGATAATAGCCCCCTTTGTCGTCTCACAAATCCATAATTGTCTGTTCTGTTTGCGGAAAAGGATACAATGGTAACTCTGTCGCACTAGATTGATGCCATACATCACACAGAGCCAAGCTTTTTTTCAACACGCTGTTACCAAAGAGCTCGTTTATTTTGGAGGAAAACGGGTCGCCGTGCCAATGAAATGCTCCAAAGTTTGCCAGCCTCTTCATCAATCCCAGGTTCAAAGGGACCCGTAGCCTGCCGCTTCCAGTAATGCGAAACCCTGTACCTGCGTCCTGTGAAGAAAACAGAGTCAATATTGGCTTTGGTTGCTGACTTTCAGCACAGAGTGTAGCTGTAGCGCGTAGAGCTTGGTTTGATACTGAGAGATAGAGCTGGTGTTTCAGGAGGTTTATCTTTGCCCACGTGGGATTTTTCCCAGTCCTGCTCCTGCCTGGAGTTCTCAGGAGCAGGGAGGGGGACTGAACGGCTTTACCTGCACGGGCGCGAGCCGCGTAGGGGGGCGGCGCCGAGTACCGGCCAATGAGGGCCCTTAGCCGCGGCTAGCGGGAGCCGCCACGGTAACCGGATGCCGTCGGTGTCAGGCCACAGCGTTCTCGTGGCTGTGAGGTGTGAAAGCCGTGCGCGGTTAGGGATAGAAGGGATCGTCACGTAATCGCCTATTAGCCCAGTTTGTGCTGCCGAATCGGCTCACCGTGCTCGGCCCGCCTCCTGCTGAGGTAAACGTCGGCGCGGCGACGCTCAAACCGCGTACCGCGAAAACGGGCCGAACTCGCAGTTTTCCCAGCATTCAGGCGGGGGGGTTGTGGAGCGGTTCCGTCTCTTTGGACAGATAACTCTGCCGGTGGGACGTGGGGTCAGAGGCCAGGGACAGTCCAAGGCTGCGTTTATTTTTCCTGTGCGTTTCTGTGGTAACAGTTCGACAAATGAGGGAGGGTTACATGATCTCACTTTCAAAAACTGGTCGTTTATTCTATAAATATTTGTAAATGTCATAATCATAATTAATAATTTATGCTGTATCCTGTCAGCATGAAGAGAATCAGAATCATATCACTTGGAACACAACTTTTCCTCTCAGGCTTTATGATCTTTGAACCATAGTTTATGATCTTTGGATCATAGTTTATGATCATTGGATCATAGTTTGATTATGTTAATCAAATTGTGAGCTACGTAACTCTAGTTTAGTACTGACGAGACAGATTTGCTGTCCGTGTCATCGCATGCAGACTAATATATTTCACTTTGCGTTCTACTGAATTGTTTGTATTATTGGTATCTGACAGTCAGATACTGCCGTGACTGCTGTTTTTCAGTGTGTTTCAGCCCCTGAGTGCTTAGTGTAAGTCATTGATTGGCTAAACTGTCAAACACACTTTGTCTCCAAGGCCTTAATTGGCTGCCGATTGAAAGGAAACCATAAAAACTTGCAGACACCGCATGTCCTCCAGGGCTGGAGTTTGACTCCCCCGGTCGGCATGATTATAATGATTGAAGACTCTAACGGCTAACTGACAGACTGTATGAAATCTCAGCCTTGTAGTTACACTCAGGTGGGTGTTTTATATTAATTGCAATCTGTTTTGGCCTGAAGTAGTAACGCTGCCGCAGTCTAAGAAGAAGACGATCAATAAAACATTATGTCATTATCCTTCCGTCCTTTTGCTACAGGGTGAGAGACATGCCAGTTTTCATTTCAACCCTAATTTGGCACACCTGACTCTTCTTCTAATTAGCAGCTCAACCTGATGGCTAGCTGTTGAATGAGGTGCAATTTGTTAGGGCTGGAGTTAAAACCTGCAGGTCAGCAGATCTGCAGGAACAGGGTTGGACAGCCCTTTGCTGGACAATCAGGCATGTGTTTGAGAGTGTTCCGGGGCGTGTTGGTTTGAGAGTGTTCAGGGACGTGTTCCAGAACACGGTCTGATGGCGGTGTCTCTTCCGTCCCCGCTCAGGTGGATGGAGGCCTGCTTGGAGGAGGAGCTCCCGCCCCCCACGGAGCTGGAGGAGGGCCTTCGCAACGGAGTCTACCTGGGCAAACTCGCCACGTTCTTCGCTCCCAAGATGGTGTCCGAAAAGAAGATCTACGACAGAGACCAAGCGCGTTATAAGGTGGGTAAATCAACACCATAACACCTTGCGGGCGTGATTCTCACACACCTTATATCTGACAGAAAGTAGCATTAATAATATTTTTCCTTAAATAACTTTGTATCTGAATTCACGGATGGTGCACTCCCATAGGGGCAGTTTAGTCAAAACTTAACAGAACTTTCCGGAGTTCATCAGGCCTGACGTGAAAATCGGTGAAGCGTTTTGATGGACGTTCCAAAGCCAGCCTACAGGGGAAGCGCGGCTGCTGCACATCTGGAAGTCTGTCTGGAGCCCCACACTGCACAGTGTCAAACAGGAAGCCCTGGGCCCAATCCCATCCCCACCATAGATGTCCCATTTCCTGCAGAGCGCCCCCCCCCCCCAACCCCCCATTGGGGAGCGACGGGGGCGGGAAGGGCAGCCTAGCAGCTGTGCTGACAGCACAGAACCAAACACACACTCTCTCCCAGGACACGAGTCACACACTGCCCGGGAAAAGACCGCTAGCATCCATAGAGAGGGCAGAGGGCAAAGGTCAGAGGTCACGGCAATAATGTGATAAGACCTGGTATATGGGTGACCTGAACAAAGCACTTTATCGTCAGCGTTGTTATAATGACGTGAAAAAGAGCTGAATGCCTGCCCCGTGTCAGTGATTTACTGTACATTTTCCCATGCTGAGTTCATCGTCCTCTCTGGTGTGATTCATTTCTGTTCAAAATGTCTGTCTCTTCACATTTTTTTAACATTATATGACTTCTTCAAGCTATTCATAAAAGTGTTTAGTACTTATTCATGTCCCCTAACCAATATTGCTGTACATACATCAGTCCTTTACATGAAATTAAACCTCTTCAAGAATGGGTATAAAGTGCGCTAATGTTGAATCATGACGTTAATATGCGGAGGAGATAGTGTGGTTCTGCTGTAAGTGTGCTTTGAAATGGAGCATAAAGCAGATGCTTATTTTCCTCTTAAACAGCTTATACTGTGAACCAGTCCCCATAGAAATGATTGATACTTCCAGCCAATGCTTAAGATATTATGTTAATCATAGGGATTTACTCGCATATTATGCAGTATAAATTACATGACTGTGTAAATTACACGGCTTTGCTTACTAAGCAACAGTGTAACTGCAGTAAATTGGCCATTTTCTCATGGACGTCACAAGCTAGCAAGAAGTAACTGCGCAGTCTCCATAGACGCATCACTGATCCTCTTTCTCGTCCCTCTTACTGTTTTTGAGAGATTCAGAAGCTCTTAATCCAGTACAGAGAGCCCCTTAATTCGCAGAAAATCCCTGCTACAGTACAGAAATGACGCTGCTTTTGTTTGAATTGTTTCCAGCGCACGGGACTTCACTTTCGACACACGGACAACACAGTGCAGTGGCTGAGAGCCATGGAGTCTGTGGGACTGCCCAAGGTACAGACCGCCGTCTTCTCCTTAGCTACAGACCGCTGTCTTCTCCTTAGCTACAGACCACCTTCTTCTCCTTAGATACAGACCTCCGTCTTCTCCTTAGCTACAGACCGCCTTCTCCTGAGCGTTCCTCCAGACTGCGGTGTTAGCTATCCTTAGGGTGATGCATGGTTAGCTGCAGCGTTGCACCAGTGGGGGTTGCATTGTTGCCCAGGGGTGTGGGTTTTAGTCAGGTGGGTGTTTCTCAGAGCAGGTCTGTCTGCAGAATGTATGGCGTAGTTCTTCAGTACGCCTCAATTTTTTGTACTTTTTCAAGTACAACTACGTATTTTGAGCTTTTAACTGTGTGAAACATTACCTTTGTAAAATTTAATCGTTGTGATGCTTTAATGGACTCATAACTTGGAGGTGATCTGCTTTTTGCCTAAACCTTCCCATTTAGCTTGAGAATCTGTTAAGTGTTGCTAGGATTGACATAAATGTGCTATTTACAAGAGAAGACAGAAGAAAAGGAGAGAGAAATGCAGGGCTATAGAATGATGCGGAGGCTTACGTCATCTGCGTCGCTTGATCTTAACAAGTCGAAGCGTAGTCATGACATTGTAAATAGCCTGCTGAGCGGACCCCTGCCTGCGTGTGAGCGCAGCTGCGGGCGTAGGGGGTCAGCGCCCGTGTCCAGCCACAGGGCCTGCTGGGAAATGGCGGTCTGGTCTGGCGCGGTCTGGTGGAGGTCCTGAGAGAGAGAGAGCAGCTTGGGGAAACCGGCGGGATCTGGACGACAGTCCTGCAGGAAGCTGCTTTTTCTCACACGGTGTCAGACGCCACAGACGCCGTTAGACCCGCCCAGCCGTCCCGCAGATTAGGGCTCCGCTCCCACGGCACGAACCTGGAGTGATATTCACAGAGACCTCCCCTCACAATCCACACCATACCCTTCATCAGCCCTGGCCCAGAATGGAGCTTGTGTGTGTGTTGCGTGACTCTTGATGTACACTAACTCAACATATCACTGAACTCATAAACTGCACGCGATGCATAATGTATGCCCGTTGAAAGAGATGCTATAAACTAGCATCTGTTGTTATTATGTGTCATGAGTAGATTCTCGTAGGTTTCAGTCCACACCGTATTGAAATGAGGTGAGCAGTGTTTGAGGGACTTGTCAGGCATGTCTGCTTATTGTCACATGACATAAACTAAGAATAGTAATAAATACATCAGCAGTAGTAAAAACAGACTGATGAAATAGTGAAGGATGGCTTAGTTCACTTGCACTCAATGTGGTGTGGAGAAAATTGTTTCAGCTTTTCTTGTCTATTTGAGGCACTCATGTTCATTTATGCATCTATTGTGATCTATGCATATGCATCTATTTTCTGCTTTGAACTATTTAATAAGAAACAGACAGAAATTTCTGCTGTATTCTCAACTCGTTTCTGTATGGTTTGTGGGTCTTTTGCTACATGTTGAGTCCCATTGTATCTCCACCATTTGCACCGGTACATTTTTGTACAGGATTATAAGGATGACATAAAGATCAACAGAATTATAGGGACTAATGTGGTTCATTCACCTTTTCAGATATTCTATCCGGAAACGACTGACGTGTACGATCGTAAAAACATGCCCAGGGTGATATACTGCATACATGCGTTAAGGTAAGACAGTCTTTTTTATGTTAAAAGCAGAATCAGGTGGGAATTTATACATCTAAAATATTGTAAAAAAAAAAAAAATCATGGAACAGGTTTGTGTATGTCCAGGACTTGAACTCAGGCTGCTGTAGGCCGACCCATCAAGCCGATAGGGGGCTTCCTGTCTGCGTTGAGTCATTTCCTGTAAACAGATATGTTTTCCCTTCGCCATTTGTCAAGTGGTGGAACCTGGACTGTTTCATGTCCTCTCTCATTAACAAATGGTGTCTTGAGTCTAGGCTTGAGTAATGTAGTTTCCACGTCACCAGTGCTCCTGTTCCTGGATTTATAAAGCAGTCAAAAGATATATGTGCATAGTTTTTAGACATTCCTACTCTTTGGATGACACACAATAGGCTTAAATCAAACCCACTGATTCTGCTTGTGGACTGGGCTATTGTCCTTGCCGAGGTAGCAGATACAGTTTTTAAGGGAAAAAAGATGCTTCAGGCCCTAACATTTGGCAGAGCCTCTAAGTTAGAAATCTGTTCTGGAATGATGCGGTTCCCAGTAAGTTTCTCAAAATGAAGGAAGTGAAATTCTAATGCAGAACTTCAGTTGGAACTGAGCCTTATGGTCAGGTGAGACCAATTTTTTTTTCTTCTCACTCACCAGTGGTGGGTTTGACACCAGAAGTAGGATGATATTGTTGAACAGCATATGAAATCTCCAGTGAAATATGTAAACCTATACACCTGGTTTTTTGGTTTTTTTTTTTTGCATTTACACATTGTTGGGCTGTTGCTAAAGGCAACACTACGATGCCAGTAATTTTGAAGGGCACGGTATATACAAATAAAATGTGCTCTTTTGCTTTAACAAACACAAGGTGATATGCCTTTTCTGGCTTATCGTGCACCCTCACCCTCACCTCGCCTGTGTAAGACTGAGTCATGTGACTCAGGCCCCGCCTTACATGTAGTATATTTAATGAAGGCATAATAAAATAAAAGGTTGAGCCCAGTCCATGCTGCAGAGTGTCCTTCATGCTCTACATAAAAGTCCAGTAAAGTCCTTGAGCCCATTTAGGCCACGCCTTCAAATTGCTCTGTAGTAAAGTGTACTTGGACACTTTACTCCAGTTAGGTGGCTGCAAATTAAAAGGGTGTGGAGTTATTTGCTTTTATGTCTCAGAAAAAGTGCTTTTTTCCCCCCTGCCAGATAAAAAATGTTCCCAGCATGCTTTGAGCCAGATGGCTGTTTCCAAGTCTCAAACGTTATTATGTGCAGTCATCTGTCAGTTTGAACCTGCTTTTTTTCATTCTACTCCACCATTGAATATCAGTGCATAAGACATCTACCTAAATATACAGAATGACCTGTAAAGGCATAGTTTTATTTAGTTGGTTTCCTTTGTCCATATAAAATAATATGAACAATTAAGAAATTAAAATTAGAAATGACAAAAATTGAAAACCTCTATCTGTAGGGCTTATGAATTATTTTTATGAATTTTTTTCTTTTTTGTTAAGGTAGATCAAATATTATAAAGGTGTTTGTGTAATTTCACAGTTGTGTGCATCCCTTCTCTTTTTTTGCTTTCTCACTGGTGCAGGAGAACAATAGGCGGAGGTCTGTAACGCAGCTGTTGTGTATAGCATTATACTGCCCTGTGTGTGCTCCACTTTTCCCCTCATGATAGGGCATGGGAGATGTGCTGCTGGTGACCTGACAGTAAGCATAAGCTCTTTTGTTCACAGGGCTTATGCGCTAGGTTTACATGCCTGGTTTGTGTGCAAGGTGTGTACAATCGCTCACTTTAACAGGGCCGCATAATCACAAAATGTGTGTTTACCACAATTTGTGCTCTTGCAGTTGTTTGGTAATATACCACCAACATGAAGCTATGATTATACAACTTTTTTGTCAGTGTGTGTGTGGTCTGGTGTGACACAGCAGGAAATATAATCGGTGGTATTTATTCTGACCATCCCATAATTAAATCCATATTGACATCTTGAGTGACTTGAAATGACACAACTCTTGAATGTCCGGGACTCTAAAACTCTTTCAGTTCTCATTTTAATTTTGGAAATGATGCTCGTTTTCTGCTGCGTAAATGCACATTTGAACTCTGAATTGTGTTATTGTTATTGAAAAGTTCAGCAGGTAGTTTTGCACTGGGACCTCGTGTACAGTTTAAAAGTTTGCTTGACCTCTGATTAATTCCGATGAACGATGGGTCACGCGTACCCGGCGGGTGAGATCGTCTGAAACGCTGAGCGTTCGCCCGTCGCGTAAATGGACCCGTGACATTCTAAAGTCCGCTCAAGGCCGCGAATGTGGCGGGAACACGAGCACACGGAACATACGTGTTCTTTGGTTCTTAGGCGCTGAGTTTGCCTCAGCCCACCACTGTGTACAGGATATAATTTCCCGCCTCCATGCAACTCCATATAAATGACGTCGCGAATCGGCTACCGACTTTCTGTCTCAGTTTGCTGCCTGATTGGATTGTGTGAATCTGGGATTCCTGCAGCATTTGACGCTACAGAGCTTGATGTGATGTCAGAGTAGCCTTTAGTTCACTATGCAAGTTCAAACAAGGCCGCTCCTGCATGCCCATATTCACTGTATAAATGACATTGCTCATATCATAAATATGACTGGACCGCGGTGGAGTCTACGTGACTGTGGTGCAGTCGATGCTGAAATGCAATTGTGCAAGCAAATGACCTTTCTAATATTGATCTTTGCAAAGTTGATGCGAGATTCTGTGAAAATCCCAAACAGGCCAAACAAACTGAGAAACACCGCCCTCCGATGGCAGGTAAAACCTGGCGTGCGCTGTGTACAGAACGGGTCCCTGTTGCCCCCAAGTGGGGGATGAGTAGAAAATCTTCTGTGTGTTTAAACAAGACCTGACAGAATGACAGGAAATGCATTACCAGCCTTACAGTTGCTTGTCGGTCAGGTTTGTGTTTTTAAATTTGATTTCTGAATGTTTTTATAGAGCCTTCTGACTCTTCACAGACTTGTAAAAGTTTGACATGTGAAAGATCTTTGTGCCGGTGTCTTCCCGCCAAAAAGAAAAGCGCGGTTGTTTTTTTGTGCTCTGACGGGCCTTCTGAGGAAGTGCTTCCTTCCTCCGCGGGCCGACGGCGCTCGCCGATCTCGTGCTGCCACGCTCTTGGCTGCGCCTCACTTCCTGAACCAACCCCGTGACGCTGGCGACCGTTGCGTCTCTGAAGCTCCGCCGTGCTCTCATTGGTCAGAATAATAACGTCACAGCGCTAGGTTGGACAATAACTGTTATTACAGCGTGCCATATGGTGGAGTGTGGGGGGGAACACGTGGAAATGAAATTAAAAGAAAACATGGGGGCTATTTCCGGAGGTGCCGGAGGGCACGCAGACGTGGGCGTTGGGGCTGGGGGGGTAAGCTTGTGTCCTGAGTCAGATAACGGGCCTAACTAAATTTAACTTAACTAAGCTTCCGTGAACTGGGAGCTCCCTTCAGCCGAGCTGTGTTGCCGCGGTTACCGTCAAGGTTATGCAATTAAACCTTTGTCCTCCCCCACCAGCCAGGCCCGACGGCAGACTCTCAGCATTACAGGCCCGTGTTCTCCCGCTGGGGTCAAAGGTTGCATGCGAGCCCGATAGCTCGCGCTTCGTCACGTAGACGCAAGCGACACACCGCCCCCCCCCCCCCCCAGCCCTTCAATAATTCATACCCATTTACCCACAAACAGAACGGCCCGTTAAATTTTAATGCAGTTTCCACTCACACCCTTGCCAGTCTTGCGTAGGGTCCAAGTGTTCCGATCTTTGTGTCCGCACTGCTGTTCCTGCGCCTGTTTGGTTGTATCTCCGCCCTGTAGCATGGGGTTATATAGCACATATACATTCAGATGGTGGTTGTGAATTATATTTGTGAAAACATCAAATGCTTTGTTTTAAATTTGTTTTAATGTTTTTCCATCTAATAATATTTTAAGAAGGCAACTGTTGAATAAATGCTGTTTAAACGTATGATATTTTTGTTCTTAATTTATTTAACACATTGTTTCAGGAAGAGTTGATTAAAACAGTTTTTTTTTTTAAACATCTTTATATTTGAGCTTTTGATGGGGGCAAGTCTGTTCACGCCTCCCCTCCTCCCTGTCACATCACATTAAGGCCATCTCTCTTTACGTTCTATTTCAGCCTGTACCTGTACAAGCTGGGAATAGCGCCGCAAATCCAGGACCTGCTGGGGAAAGTGAATTTCACAGGTGATCCCCGCACGCTTTCCTACCCACACCACCGCGGCTTCCGTCACGGTTCACCCGAACCGGAGCCCCCCGCGGCCTGGGGGGTTTACGTCTGCGCTTCTGCTCATGATTGATGGCGGCGTTTTTAGGGGGGCGGACCGGTAGCTAAAGGTCGTCAGGAGCCTCGCAGGGCTTACTAAGAGCCGCTGGAAGGAAGGTAAATCAGGAGCCGAAAGCGGCGTTTAGCGAAGGAGCGGCGGCGCGGGCCTAGCGTGAGCCTCGAGGCCTTTCTCTCAGTAATTGAAAATGCTCCGTAATCGTTTCTCCGGCGTGTAAGATTATGATTAATGGATCTCTGTAGGGCTTAATGACAAGTAATTACAAGTTTCTGTGTGTTTTTTTTCTTTTTTTGCCTAATTGAAACAGCTGCTATCGTTGTGTTTTCTGAGTACCGAGTTTGGGTAATTAGCTGTATTCACGGAAATAAGGTCGAGCGTCGTGAAGTTATTGTGTTTGCCCTTGTGGTGTCACAGAAAAAAAAATTGCAGCCTTCGTTGGAGAGATAAGAAATTTCCTGTTCCGAGCGTAGTACATGAATTACGTTTCAGTGAATAAGCACTGATAAGAATACTGATTCACTGTAAACCTGGGACAGGAAGTTTCAAGAAAGTTATCAACTCTTACTTTTAAACAAGCCTCATTTAAGAGTCAGATTTGTCCATTGAAAATATACGTGTGACTGTGCGTTGAGGTGTTTTGCCTTATTTGCGTGTGATTCATTTCACATCCACAGAGGAGGAGATCAGCAATGTGAGGAAAGAGCTGGATAAATACGGGATCCAGATGCCGACCTTCAGCAAGATCGGAGGCATCCTGGCCAATGAGCTGTCCGTGGACGAAGCTGCCCGTAAATAAACCTCTCTCCAATATTTGAATGTTATATTTTACAGTATTATTATCTTCAGCTTCCTATTGCATATCTCTGTTAATACCACAAATTGTGGGCACACCATTGGCCTTTACACGTGAGCCTGTGGGACGGTGGATGGATGGTGGTGCAAACTCTTCAGCAAAGGTTTTGCTTTTGCTTTCGACTGTGGATCGAGTTTGTTTAACTGTCTGTCTTAGAGGCACAAGCACCTCAGTTTTGGGGGACCGAGTTCCCATGGCGATACGAAAGCAGTTACAGTAAATATTCCCCAGCCAAGCCGCCCCCTGTTGCGTCTGCCATTATGCCGCGGTTGACCTGTCTCCCCATTGTTGCCTGGGCAACCAGTGCACGCTGCAGTCATCGCCATCAACGAGGCGATAGACAAAGGTCAGGCGGAGGCCACGATGGCGGCGCTGAACAACCCCAACGCCATGCTGAGGAACACGGAGGCCCCGCTGGCACCGGAGTACCAGCGCACCCTGAGCCAGGCCAAGAGACGCAAGGAGGACAGATCCGCTGGCCAGGTAAGACCCCCGCGCCACGCCGAATATCATAGACCCCCTCCCCCCACCCTGCGCCCAATACCCTGGACCCCCACTCTACGGCAAATACCATGGACCCCCCCCGCGTTGCGCCCAATAGCATAGATCTCCCCCTCACGGTGCGGAAAATACCATGGACCCCCCACCCCTGCACCCAATACCCTGGACCCCCACTCTACGGCAAATACCATGGACCCCCCTACACCGTGCCCAGTGCCATTGGCCGGACTGCAGGACTTGGCCAACATTATATTTACATAATGTTAAGGCTAACACAGATAGTACATTATAAATACATCAGTTCATTTTAAAAAAAGCAACATTTTTGAGAGAGGGACTATTACCATATCTCTAGGCTCATATAGAGACATGCAGAACCTGACGCTGGAGCATCTGTACCCTGTTATAACCGCATTTGATTCCTGATTTGACTGGTTCAACAACACTACATAGTGCTGAAAGTTAGTTTTCCAGTTATTTTGTTTAAATAGACCTGGAAAAGTACCTTTTAGGACCAGGATTGTGGCGCTCCTGAAGTTGAGGCTAGTATCAGTTGCTCAGGCCACAGTGCGGTAATAAATAAACCGCAGCAACCCAAAGTACCGTGGTACAGTGTCAGCTCGTGCTTTATGCACGAAGGAAGGTGCAATTCAATTGAGGTTTTTAGTAATTGAACCATAGCCCTGGTGAAATCCTGTGTTTATTTATGTATGAACCGCATTACCCAATGTCCTCCACTGAGAGAAACGGTTGAGGGGGCGGGAAATTACTCTGCGCGACAAAAACCGCTGCACCAGAACTCCCTGCTGGCGCTTTTTCTGAAGGGCTCGCGTTCCGGAATGCGCCGCGTCAGCCGAAAAAGCGGTAATGGGAAAGCAGCTCCTTCCCCGCGTACGCCGCCCCCGTGGGGACCGGCTGTCCATCACGCTCGATTTCCCAGCGGATCGACGGAAATTAAGCTGACGCTGTTTGTGTTTGCCCTGCTAGGACTCTGCAAGGTTTCTGCTCGCACAGTAAACTCCGCCCGCTTCGTCCTCCTGCAAATCCCTTTCTTTTTTTAAAAGTTACATTACATTACATTTCATTACAGGCATTTATCAGACGCTCTTACCCAGAGCGACTTACACAATTTTTTACGTAGCATTTACATTGCATCCATTTATACAGCTGGATATATACTGAAGCAATTCAGGTTTAAGTACCTGCTACCTTGCTCAAGGGTACAACGGCAGTGTCCTATCCAGGAATCGAACCTATGACCTTTCGGTTACGAGCCCAGTTCCTTACCCACTGTGCTACACTGCCGCCCTATAGTTGAGCATATCCCAAAAATGGTATTTTGATGTCTGAAATGAGCCTTGTGTGTTGTGCAGCAGTGAAGTTAATATTTGATTGTTTTTTCCCTCTTCCTCAGCGCTCTTCTGTTGCGACTGAAGAGAGAGACGTGTACGAGGAGTTACTGACACAGTCGGAAATCCAGACCAATATCGACCTCGTTAACAGTGAGTGTCGCCGTGGTGAATCATTACCTGTCCCCGGACCTTCAGCTGAGCCTGTCCTGCTGCAGGGAGGAGCATTTGAGCCGCTGGCTGCGCTGTACTGCCCCCCTCTGTTCAGGCAGGAGTACTGTTCTGCAGAATGAGATTTGTTTGTGAATAACACGATCAGAAAAGGACCAGGCCCAATCCCTTGTACACATCTGCTCCATCTTAATCACAGTCAGAAATCCTGTTTATGCAGACTTTTGAGGGAAACCGTGACAGGACCAGGTCCCTGTCTGTAATGGACCCCCTCAGCATTGCTTTGCGTAATATCAGTGATTTACGGACAGTACGGCATTGTGGGAATGCAGCCGGGTGCGCCCCCTGACGCGCCTCGTTTCTCCCCCTCCTCCTCTCAGCCCAGGCGGCGGTTGGGCGGGTGAACGAGGCCATCAGTGCCCAGGACGAGGCGGCTCTGCTGGCCGGCCTCAGGCTGCCCGCCCTGGGGCTCCTGGGGGTGCTGGACGCCAACTCCGCCTGGTACCTGGGCCACTTCACCACCTACAGGGAGCAGAACTCTACGGTCAGTCCTCCGCTATCCCACAACCTCCCCTGTTATCATATCCCTATAATTTCATGGGGTTGGCACCTTAGTGTTAGGGCAGGTCTGCTGTTTTTGGAAACGGGTGTGTCTGTTTGTGCAGGACAGTGGCACACCTCTGCGCTTGGAGAAGGAGGAGATCCAGCGCATGGTCAGCTCCTGCAACGACTCCGCTGAGGCGGAGAAACGAAGTACGTCCTCATCGAGCGTTTTACTGCGCTGCGCAGTGCGCTTGGTGTTAAAGCTTAGTGTTAAAACCCATTCAGTCTAAATGTGATTGCTGTGAGTGTCGCGCACATGTTCTAAGATGCCATGATAGAAAATTCTAAAGAATTTCATAAAGAATTAAATTTTTTCCGCTCTCAGAGATGGATGCCGTCGCCGCGATCAACGCGGCCATACGGCGGGGCGATGCGTCCGAAACGGCGGAGGAGCTGATGAACCCGGAGGCGCAGCTGCCCATCGTGTACCAGACCGCCGCCAACCTGTACCAGTCCGAGCTCTTCAGCCTGCAGGCCCAGAACCCGGGGGTGAGGCTTCCGCTGCACAGGCTCAGTAACTGCTACTGTTCACTAGCGTACCCACTGCGCTAACTGTTAACTAGCTTACCCACTGCACTAGCTGTTCATTAGTGTACCCACTGCACTAACTGCTCTCTAGCGTACAAACTGCACTAAAGATTCAGATACCTGCTGGTTTGAGGTCAATGTGATTCAGATACATGCTGGTCTGAGGTCAGTGTGTGATTCAGATACATGCTGGTTTGAGATCTGTGTGTGATTCAGATACCTGCTGGTCTGAGGTCAGTGTGTGATTCAGATACATGCTGGTTTGAGATCTGTGTGTGATTCAGATACCTGCTGGTCTGAGGTCAGTGTGTGATTCAGATACATGCTGGTCTGAGGTCTGTGAGATTCAGATACCCGCTGGTCTGAGGTCAGTGTGTGATTCAGAGACATGCTGGTCTGAGGTCTGTGAGATTCAGATACACGCTGGTCTGAGGTCTGTGAGATTCAGATACCCGCTGGTCTGAGGTCAGTGTGTGCTTCAGATACCCGCTGGTCTGAGGTCAGTGTGTGCTTCAGATACATGCTGGTCTGAGGTCAATGTGTGATTCAGATACCTGCTGGTCTGAGGTCAGTGTGAGATTCAGGTACATGCTGGTCTGAGGTCTGTGAGATTCAGATACCCGCTGGTCTGAGGTCTGTGAGATTCAGATACCCGCTGGTCTGAGGTCTGTGTGCTCGTCTCGCGTGCAGGTGAACCTGGGATACGAGGAGCTGTCGGTTGCCGTGGAGATGCTGTCGGCGGTGGCGGTGCTGAACGAGGTCCTGGACACCAAAGACCCGCAGGGGGTGATCGAGCAGCTGAACGACTCTCCGCTGGGCTTCAGCAACATGGAGCAGGACAACCTGCAGAGGTGAGAGGGACCCTGCTGGGCCTCTGCTTCAGAAATTATGGCAGGTTCAGTTTGTGAGAAATCGACTGTTCTTCTGCAAGGAAAGCTTTAGACCTTGAAAGTTGGCTCGATTCATATGTTTCCATTGATGAACTAACCACTTAGCAACATTTTTAAAATAAATTTTTTGTTGCATGATTCATTGATTTACATGAACCATCGGTGTCATGAAATATCCTAATTCAGAACAATACACTCTAGGTTGTGCGACAACAAGTTTCACCAGCAGAGGGCGCCTGTATATTAATGTTCTTCTGAGTTCTTAAATACTGGATGCGCATTTCAATACAGAACAACATACTTGCAGCAGGGTTTTTGTGGCATTGGTGGTGTTAGCCTGCTTGTGTGTGATGTACGGGGCGTGATGCGATGTGTCCTCAGGTACGCAGACATGCTGATCACTGAGAAAGCCCAGGCCATCTCCCAGGGTCGTGAGTTCCTCACCTGGAACGATGTGCAGAAGAGCATCGACTCCGTCAACACCCAGGTCCACGAGGAGCACGAGAGTACGTGTTTCAATGCTCTCTATGAACACTCCATCAGACGAGCTGTCATAGGCACTGCATAACAGCTTCATAAGCACTACACATACACTGAAAATCACTTCATAAAACCACTTCATCAAACCAACACAAATTATATATATATATATATATTGATACATGACAGTGATATGGTTTAGAAATGTAAAAATCAGTGGTACTTATTTGAATAAAAATGGTAAATGAAACCAAATAATTTCCAACATAATTTTATTAAACTGTTTACATTACAATAATAATACATTTTATTTACATGCATTTACTATTATTATTATTATTATTTACTTTCAAGAAACTCAAAGGCACATTACAGTAGGAACAGGGGAATACAAAAACCCCACAGACCCAGGACAGAACAAGTATAGGGAAAGGAGAGAGAATACAAAAGGATATTAAAGGGGGAAAAATGAACAAAAAATATTTTTCAGCTCTTATTTACACAAATATTTGTCTTTGAAGAAGAGTTCTCTTCTTTGGCACTCATTTTGGAATAAATGCTAATTCTAGCTAACTGGAGGAAATTGATCTCTCTCCTACACTCGTCCATAGCATGATATTTATATTTTTTGAGATAAATTGTTCACCCCAAACAGACGGTCATGGCCTGTGCTATGTCACTGTCTACAGAATAAATAATACTGTGACCTTTTGACTTGGTATGTTTAATGTCACTTGTGAGATTGTATACCATATTATAATCGAATTTCAGTCGGCATAAGTGCTACGCGTGCCTTCTGTGGGCCTTTTATAAGAGGGCTTTTACAGTTTTCATGTCATTTTAAGAACACAAACTCTGTTTACACTTTCATAGCAAGCAAAGAACAATAAACACGCATTCTCAGCTGTTACCAATTAAACGGCTTATTTTTTAGAAGAACAAAAGGTCACCAAATAGAAAAGAGTTAAAGGCTTAAACCGCCTTTGATAAGCATAGTCTGTTTTTAAGCATCGAAATGTCTGTGCCCACACTGAGGTGTTGATTTTGCTTTACCGGCTCAACGTGTCCCTCCAGGAATCTTGGCGATAGCCGAAATAAACGAAGCGCTCAGCACCGGCGACCCGGAGAAGACCCTGTCCGCCCTCCTGCTGCCTACCGCTAAGCTACAGGGAGTCAGGCCTTCCACTGCCAAACACTATCACGACGTGCTGCAGCACGCCAAAGCGCACATTTGTGAGGTGAGTCTGCCAGAAGCCGTCTGTTTCTGAAATTAAAAAAGCCCTCCGGTTTACCTCTCGTCTGGTGTCATTAGAGGCAAACGGGCTTTCTGATCGATGTCTTTCAGACCTTTCGCATAAAAGCCACGTGCAGTAAACGTTTTGGCTGTCACGCAGCAAAACCTGACGTCTTATCCAGTTTAAGTGAATTTATCTCTTATACAGCAATGCGACCCATTGAAAGTCTTCATATTATATCTGTTGTACTACATATTAATATGTTCTAGGAGAGACTCCGCTTATAGCACACTGCTTGATCTGTCACTGAAAGAACAAACTAAATCGATGAAGTAACAGTCCCTTCCTCTGTATATACACGTACCTCCACATTTATGCGGTAGGCGTAAGTCATTTCAAGGTTACACATCGCAACTGAGAGTCTGTCGCAACAAGACTGGAATGTCAGACTTGTCTGTTCCAACACCGAAACCACCCCTCGATGACTCTGCACTCTGGAGCATTGTGGAAAAAGTTGCAGTTTGTGTATCAAATTTAGCATTTGATCAGTGTTTAATGCATACAGCATTCACAAAGGTGACCAGATTAACAGGTGTAAAGTCTGTAGAAATGCACGCATTGTAACAGCAAAGTGAAAATAGTTTGCATTCACATGAAGGCCCTGGACTTGCAGAGGGCTGTCTTGCATTGTTTCCCGTGGCAACCGACGTCAGACATTTCGTGCTGGTTTCCTGTGACACCACTGTCCGGCAGATGCGCTGCAGGTGGTTTCAGATTTACGTGGAAAGACTGATGTTTTTTCCTCTGTACGTCATGAACGTCCGCTTCGACCTTGTGGCCTTTGACATGAGACAAAACAGGAAGGGGTCCAGGCAGCTGTGCAAACCGCACAGACAGACCGCCGCGTTGTAGTAGACGTAGAAGTGGTCCTGGCTGCTGGTGTTCAGCTTGACGTAGTGAGCAAAGTGGATGACGCTGCTGGGCGCGAAGCAGACGGCGAAGATGACGAAGACCAGGGTGCTGGCCTTCATGTAGCTCGCCCAATCGGAGTGCGACTTTCCCAGCTGCCGGAGTATCGAGCCGTAGGTGAAGAGGGTGACCAGGAAGGCCGGGACGAACCCCAGGAACGTCAGCGCCAGCTTGTAGTAGAGCAGGAAGGAGAGCGACGGGTCCTCCAGGGGCAGCACGTCATGGCAGGTGGTGACATTTACCTGGGGGATGCGGTAGGTCTGGCGAATGAGGAGCTCGGGCACCATGGCGACGGCGAAGACGGCCCAGACGGCCAGGCAGGTGCACACGGTGCACTGGTGTTTGGGCAGGCTCTTGTAGGTGTAAGGGTGCACGATGGCCACGTAGCGCTTGACGGCGATGCACGCCAGCGTGTGGATGGAGCAGTAGGCGTTGCCGTAGAAACAGGCGGTCACCACCCGGCAGGCGGCCTCCCCGAACACCCAGTCGTTGCCGGCGAGGTGGTAGTGGACCTTGAAGGCGAGGGTGACGAGGAAGAGGAGGTCGGACACGGCCAGGCTGCAGTAGAGGATGGCCGTGGAGAAGGTCTTGGTTTTGGCGGCGAAAGTCCACAGGATGAACGCGTTGGCGGGGATCCCGATAATCATGGCCAAAATGTAGGCCGCGGGGATTATGCGGGTACTCAGGACCCCATGGAAGTATTCGGCAACATGGACCGTGATCTCCTTCGGCTCCGGCAGGAGGGATGTCAGATCTAGCTCGTTTGAGTTCGTACTAATACTCCTTCCATTGAAGGTTTTGGGAATTAAGATGCCCGAGGCATTTCTTTTTGCTATGCTAGGCTTCTTTCCTGTAAAACACAGAGAGAAATATATATATTTTATCAACGTATGATCAAAGTCCAGTATGCCAGATTCCTGACAATTTCTAAAGGGACTACAGTCTTAGATTTGAAAACTAGCCTGAAATCCTGGACCTTTTCTTCTAAAGGATGAAGAGCAGTAAATTAAGATCTCTATAGTGGTAGTGTTTTCTGTGCAGTACTGTGTACAAACTTTGGCTTCAAGGTTGTACTGTTTATTAGACCATCTCTTCATAAATGTACTGTACGTATAAGCCATTTTCTTTCTTTTCTGTCAGTGAAATATTTAACATGATTTTAGCAGAAGACTGAAGTAGAAAGAAAATGCACCAGAGAGTAAAAACAAATTTCACACCCAGCTGAGTATTTTATTGTGTTTTTGCATACTCTGTGCCTGCCGGTGTGGAAGAGTTTGCAGAGGCTCCAACATTCGCTTCACCGCCCAGAGATAATGCAAACACTGCAAGCTGTTTTGCAGTAATTATTTAAATGCACTCTTACATTTCTGTAATCCCAAAAATCTCCAAAAAACCTTCCTGAGGTCTCTTGACATTATCATTCTTCTCGTGTGATTTGTACCTGAGGCATTATTATTAATTGGTGGCTTTAATCTTTTAGTAGTGCAGGTGTGTAATGGGATGTTATTGCTGTTTTTGTCTGGGTCCCTCTTGCAATTTTAAAGTGTTTAATTGTTCAGTGGTTGATGGTTAAAAAAATTAATTAAATTAAATAAAAGATTGAACCTAATTTCAGCTTGCGACATGTCCTGAGATGAAGCTCATGAACATTTGATTTTCAGTCTTATTTACAATGCCTTATAGAGTTCCAGAGCCTTCCAAAAAAAAAAAAAAAAAAAAACCTTAACAAAATTCTGAACACCAAGGTCTGACTTCTGACTTAATTACTTACCAATAAGAAAGAAAACATGGAAAATAGCAAATAAACTTGACACCATTCTGGTTAAATATCCAGATAATGATATAATCAGTTTTAAAATGAACAATACAAATTATAGGAGTATAATTTAAAAAATAATTATAAAAATAGAACATTGAAAATCTATATTCTGGGCCCTCCCAGCCTTTCAGTGGAACCTAGTTCTTAAAGTTGCCTATAAATTTATTATCAATCCACAAGGATTTAAACTGAAATGTGACAGAAAGTAGAAAAGTGTTATTTTACCTTTTCCTGGGAGTGGTAGGCCCAGCAGCAATAAGGAAATCGGCACCAAGAGCAGGAGTTTTCGCATTGTTTCTTCCTCCTACATTCCAGGCTCGCGCACTGTGCAGTCGACAACAGAAAAGCCGCCGTTAAATGTCGCCCAGAGGTTGTGCGGTTCCAGATCAGGGCGGTGGTCCGTCGCGCGGTCCGGATCCGAAGTCACATGATGTGCGATGATGAAAGCGCGATAAAATCTGCGCGTGTGTGCGGTTGTGACGCGTAGCTCCGTATCCTGCTCTGCAGTGTGTGAGAATGTCTGGCTGCTTTGCCAGGAGCTGAAGTCTGTCCGTGGGTGGGGACTTCCACTTGCTCTGCTGTGACACTCCTACTTCTATGTTTACAGTGTGGTGTATTTTTAATTCAGATCTTGGCTATACATTGTGTGTAGCTGCGTACAGCACAATTGTCCATTTTGGTTTTGTACTTAATTCAATTCCCTCTACATGCCATAATTTTTCCCTTCCTGGAGACTTAATAACCTTTAATGCCCACAGCAGTTAGGGCTCATACCCACACAAACAGAATGTGACAATGCACAGTCATATTGAATGTACTAAACCAGAATGCTTATAATCTCTATGATCAGATGTCGAAATTCAGATTGATTGCCTGTTACTAGCCTGTTAGTCACATTGAATGTGTGAACCAGAGTGCTGGTAATCTCTATGATCAGGGGCTGATGTTCACATTCAGATTGATCACACATTTTACTATATAAAATAACAGTGGAAGTGGACATATCATATCACTAATTTTCCTCATTGCACAACATGCTAACATGCTTTTTCAGGCATTCCTAACTGCCATAGTCTCATTTAAAAAATAAGTGTTCATCATGCGCCATTTTGAGCTTCTGTCTGCTGAAGAAGGGGTTTGTGACTTTGGTCGGTGTGTCAGGAGGAAGGAAACGTTTGGCTGTGGCGGATAAGACAGTTTTTGTGTTGATGACCTCACTACCAGGAGCATACTTCCATCCCTCAAGAATATCTTTCCAAAAGGATTCAAGATGTCTTTTGTGATAAGGGGGCTGTGTAGACTAAGCAAAGCTTTTTGCAGTGTGCTCATTATCAAAGGGTGATCGCATTGTTGTACCCAAACTATTTTTTATTTACCCTCCTGTTTCACAGGAACGCTTTTCTGTGCTTTTGCACTACACACCGTTTGATTTGGATTAAATGGACAATGCATGATTTAGAAAGGAACATACGTATATAAACCTGTACAATAGAAACTTACTGTGTAATGCTCTTAGATGGAATTGTTGAAGAACGAGTTTCTAACACACTTTAAATTTTCCACATTTTCCTGCCTGTCTTGTGTGTTGGTGTAGAGAAAATGGTATTGGTTTTACTGTGTAGTAATTCTTTGTAGATTTTCCTCTATTTACAAAAGGAATTGAATGAATAGGTTTTGCTGCAGTACTGACAAAGAAGGAAATTATATTGGCAAAAAACAACAGGAGACAGTACCAACAAACTAAATGTTTACATTTTTTTTAAATACTTTTTAGAATTTTAAATTGCTATTTTAAGTAGTAGCCACTTCTTGTCTAAAATTAGTCCATCATAGGACATATTTTGCAGTACTTGAAGTACTTAATTACTTGATAAAGAATCAAACATGCAGATAATATCAGTTTTAGTTTACACCTCAGGGTGGGTGATTTATTGTCTTTTCTGTTTTCAAAAAGGATTAACAATTTAAACGTGATTTGATAAGAAGTTTTAAAATGTTTTAAAAAGGTAAAAAGTGGGAGTTTGCAGTTATATTATCCGGAGAGCCGCAGTGTTGTGGGAAATGTGAGTGCCGTTGTAAAAATGCTGTTCATTATGTGCCCATGGCCAGGCTATAGGGCAGCTCAGACATTAGCACTGAGAGTAGATGTGTTCTGTACCCGGGGGCGACTGGTCCTCTAATGTGTTCTGTATCTGGGGGCATGGTCCTCTGATGTGTTCCGTATCCGGGGGCGACTGGTCCTCTAATGTGTTCTGTATCCGGGGGCGACTGGTCCTCTGATGTGTTCCGTATCCGGGGGCGACTGGTCCTCTGATGTGTTCTGTATCTGGGGGCGACTGGTCCTCTGATGTGTTCCGTATCCGGGGGCGACTGGTCCTCTGTGGTGTGTTCCTGCAGAAGTCTGGAGATGAGAGTGCCGTGCTCTGGCTGGATCAGATACAGGAGGGGGTCCACACCGCCAACAAGAACGAGGAGGAGGCCTTCAAGCGTAAGAGACGGCTTATGAACCGCTACACTTATCGGCCCATGCTTATACACCACGCATGGTGCTCTTTGAATGGAATCCAGCCGACTTAACTTGCAGCTGTTGTTCTCACTGGATACAAATCTCCTTATGATTGTTTATAAATTATTATGTGCAGCCAAAGATCACCTCCAGTGAAGCTTCAGCCCTGTTTTGGTGAAGTAAAGTTAATCTGTGCACACAATTAACACAACTTTTCACAATTGACACTGTGACACAACGCCTCTTAGCTGACCGCGGAAGAATGACTTTTTGGGTTTTTGTGCAGTAGAGGACCCACCCACACACCTCTCTCGGAGTAGTCCTTAATATTCAAAGTAATCACTACAGTACAGTTTGGAGTGTTGTAAAAATATCCACTGTGACAAACTAACTGAACATCATTTTGAAATGAAAGAACGGGCCCTACTGTACGTCCCGGAGGAGTCTGTGGTGAAATTTGAGGTGGACATGTAATGACATGTAGCACAACTGTGTTAGAGACTGTGGGCACTACTTATTTAATCATTAACCCTATGGTTTAAATTTAACTCAATGGCACATTTCTGGCATGATGGTACTGCCTTAATGCGTCATGCGCAAAGAATTTTCACTGGACATTGGACTGTAACTGTTCACTATGACGCAGTGTTGTGTCCCCACCCATGCGATAGCATTGGTAATTATTATAATTCTCCAGTTAAGGTTGAATTAACTGTGGCCGATGCAGTAGTGTTAACTTGCTGTTTTGTGTTGCCAGTGGCCGGTGCGGTGGCAGACATTAACCGGGAGGTGTCGGAGGGGGACCCCCAGAGCACCCTGCAGGCCCTGCAGTCCCCCTGCGTCGGTCTAAGAGGGGTGCTAGCCGAATGCGCGGACACCTATCTGTCAGACCTGTCCAAGCAGCAGGCGCTCAACACTACTGAAGGTACCGTCAGCCACTCAGTCACGCCCAGGGAAGATTGAAGGGCCATAGGTCTGACCACTTCATTTTTCTCACTAATGACACCATTGAGGCTCTGTTTCACATTATACACAGAGTTACACAGAAACTGCTTCATACATGAAATAGCCATTCATCCTCACATTGTGTATAGCTGTTATCTCTCATTCAGACTGTCAGCTTTATGTTAATTTTTATTTTTCCTTTTGCAGTAGGCTCCAACGACAGCGTGTGGGTGAAACACTGCATCAAAGACAAGTATGACTTCTTCTACAACTTAGAGAGCAAGGAGGGGACATGGCTGGAGCCGGAGGGCTTTGTGCACTGCAACACTCAGCTGACCAAAGAGCAAATCCAGGTACTGCTGCTGGCTGGTACTGCACAGTGCATGTTCTACCTACTGGGTGAACTAAATGGGCTGTCTGTCAGCTGTCATGAAATTTACTAATTGCGGTTTATGTACTGTGTATAGAGTGTGCTCAGTAGGTCCATTGAATATGCTCTTGTATTGTCTGCTCATATGATGTATGTAGCGTGTGTAGAGTGTGTCCTTTGCATATCGTCCTGTATTGTAAAGTAAATGCTGTAACAGTGACTCTCGGTTCTTCATGACCGCCGCAGAGCATTGTGGGAAGCGTGACGGCTGACTATGACCGCGAGCAGCTGTGGCTGGCCAACGAGCCCCTGATCGTGCAGCTGCAGGCCCGGGTTCGAGGCTACCTGGTGCGGCGGGCTCATTCCGAGAGGCTGGAGTACCTGCGGCGGCAGGAGCCCTCTGTCATCAGGCTGCAGGTGCGAGTCTCGCGGTAGCACAGGGTCTGAGTAACAGGGACGATCCTGTTTTATTTTCCAGGTGTTAAGTCTCATGGGTTTTTGGAGGATTTGGTCATTAGCATGAAAAATTAATGTAAAATAATAGATTATATTATTATAATACATTATAATGGATAATTACAGGACAGAATGTACTAAACTGCAGTTGTGTACTAAGTCAAGCATTAGTGTTGTTTTCATGATGGAAAAAGTTTTTTTTTAGTTTCATGTGAACAGAGCCATTTGTGTTCTAAAACCTATCTGTAAAAAGTTTTACGGTAACATGATGCTCTCAGTCCTTTATTTATTAACCTTCAAATGATGAGCGCTAGTCTGCATAGATATTTTTGACGATGACACAAACAAACAGTGGCAGACCATGATGCTTCCGGCACCTTCTGTTGCTTCCTGCAGGCTTCCTGGAAGGGATGTAAACAGAGGAAGACCTACAAGAACAGACTGAGCGTGCTCCAAAATAACGTAGCTGCTATTGTCAAGGTAATAGACATAAAGTGGGCCTAGTTGCATACACACTGTACAGCAAAAACATTTTTAATAGAACAACAAAAACATTTTTTGAAGTCTCATTATTTATCATATGATTTTCCTTTAAAAGAGGCAATTTTGTCTCTTTACTGTGTCTGCTGTGTATCCATTTAAAATTCACTTATAGTAGTTTTGTATGTCATTGTTCAGTTTTAGTTTCTGGTTTGTATTAGCTTAGCATTAAGTGTGCATTCAGACATTTGACTTCTCAACATACAGATACAGTCATGGGTGAAAATGTGGCGCCTGAGAAGCAGATATTCAAAAAGGATTCAGTTTTTCAAAGAGCACGTAAGTGGTCCTTACCCTTAATTCTCTCTTAATGTTGCAATGAGACATAACGCAACTTAAAGAAACTTAAATATCACACGTCAGTTTTCGGAATGTTGCCCAAATGTGTCGGTCAAACGCTTCTGCAGAAACGTAAATAATTTTTTTATTTTCTTTTTTTGGTGGTCAGGAGAAGGAGATTGTGAAAATACAGGCTTTTCTGAAGGCAAATAAGGCGAGAGAAGACTACAGAACACTGAGTGAGTGAGCCTTCACTGTGAATTCATGATGACGGAACATTTGCCCTTTAGCAACGTTAGGTTTCCAAGGGCCAATAAGATGGATGTTACATTTTTACGGCTGGCTCCAAACGAACAAGCCTGAACCTGGACCTGAATAACGACATCTTCAAGAATGCCTCCAAACAGTATTCCACTGCTCTAGAACAGGCTGATGAAGCACATCAAGAATATCCCTTTCTATAAATCCACACTTCATTGTTTTGCACACTGTACCATGTATGTACTTTATACAGCTGGCCTGTATAAAGTGCTCATTGACTGTTGAGTTTATAACATGCTCCCATGTGCCTGGGAAAGCAATGAGACATAGCCCAATGACAGCCTTTAATCTGTGATATTGTTTTTTCCATGGAAACACTGTTTATTGCTGATTTTGCTTGGGTGTTTTTTCTTAACATGCTTTTTTGAGAAAGCTCATGTATCAACCTGGGAATCGGAAAACCCCTTTAGTTATTTCGACAGAGTGAGGAGATAAAACAGAAACCAGCATACTTCTAGTTCTGAAGGGCCTACTGATGCCTGATTGTAGGGCCCCCCCATTACATTACATTACAGGCATTTGGCAGACGCTCTTATCCAGAGCGACGTACAACGAAGTGTTGCTTTTTAATGAGCTAAAGCAGTGCTGGTGTCTGGCTGTAGGGGGCGCACCCTCCTTTAATGTCCTAAAGCAGTGCTGGTGTCTGGCTGTAGGGGGCACACCCTCCTTTAATGAGCTAAAGCAGTGCTGGTGTCTGTCTGTAGGGGGCACACCCTCCTTTAATGAGCTAAATCAGTGCTGGTATCTGGCTATAGCCCCCCTTCTTTAATGAACTAAAGTAGTGCTGGTGTCTGGCTGTAGGGGGCGCACCCTCCTTTAATGAAATAAAGCAGTGCTGGTGTCTGGCTGTAGGGGGCGCTCCCCGCCCTCTTTAGCAGTGTTGACGGCAGACTGACCCACGGGCCTGTACCCCCACAGCTGGGGCCGAGGACCCCCCGCTGTCGGTGGTGCGGAAGTTCGTGCACCTCCTGGAGCAGAGCAGCCTGGACCTGCAGGAGGAGCTGGAGGTGACGCGGCTGAGGGAGGAGGTGGTGACCATGATCCGCTCCAACCAGCAGATGGAGAAAGACCTCAATCTGATGGACATCAAGATCGGCCTGCTGGTGAAGAACAGGATCACGCTTCAGGTGTGTGTGTGTGTGTGTGTGTGTGTGTGAGAGAGTGAGTGTGTGTGTGTGTGTATGTGTGTGTGCACGCGCAACCACATGTGTGTTTCTGTGTGTGTGTGTGTGTGTGTGTGTCTCTGTGTGTCTGTGTGTTGTTATGACCCGGTCTAGGTCAGACTGTAATGGGAAAAAGGATAAGGGAGAGGGGAGTGGATAATGGGAATGATAACTGCAGACTGACAAGCAACTCTGGTTGTTATCTGCCTGTCCTTAAAAAATAACAAAGGAAAAATAACAAAGAAAAATAACAAAATAGAGTCCCTATGGAAGTACCATGAGCGGAGAGGAAAAATGAGAGGTAAGGTTGAATTGAACAAGTCTGATAAAACACGAAGTCCAGTCAGCAAACAAGCCAGAGGAGCTAGACGAGAATCAGAATTGAGTAGAACAAGTCAATAGTCAAACACAAAATCGAATTAGCAAACAAACCAGAAGGGCTAGACAAGAATCAAAAGTCAAACAAAATATGGTCAAACATGCAAGTAATCGCAATCCACAAATCGAAGAGCTAGTCTCTACTGCTGGTGGATGGCGGCTTTTTCAAACCAAGTAACCAGAGGCTGAAACGGTGAATCTGATGACGAATGGAAGTAACGAGAAAACACACAGGGCAGAATGTAAACACTAAACTTCAGTACGTTTATTTCTTCGATCAAATCTGTTTTTTAGGCCTCTTTCCAGCCGTGCGAACGTATGAGCACGGTTGTTTAGAGATGGTTGCGTAGCGACGGGTGTGATGTCCTCCAGGGTTCACTGACCGCTTATACCTCCCTCTGTGACAGGACGTGGTGTCCCACAGTAAGAAACTGAAGAACAAAAAGAGTAAAGTAAACAAGGACGACATGTCCATGGGGGACAAGCAGGGCATCAAGGGCCTGAGCAAGGGCAAGAGAAGGAAGCTGGAGGCCTATCAACACTTCTTCTACCTGCTCCAGGTGAGTGGCCCACTGACTGTGTACAACCCGGCGAATATGAGGTTTTCCTCGAGGATGAAGCTTTCCTTTACGACGCTGACGGTCCGTGTTACACATCGAATGGATTTAGCCATTGATTTCTGACTCTTCTGTATGCAGACGAATCCCTCGTACCTGGCCAAGCTGATCTTCCAGATGCCCCAGAACAAATCGACCAAGTTCATGGACACGGTGATCTTCACCCTGTACAACTATGCCTCCAACCAACGCGAGGAGTACCTGCTGCTCAAACTCTTTAAGACTGCCCTGGAAGAGGAGATTAAGTGGGTGTCTCTCGGGGTGTGGGATTGGGTGGAAGAGCAGATTAGTGGGTCTGGTGTGGGTGGAGAGGAGATTTAGTGGGTTCTCCAGGGCGTGGGTGGAGGAGTTTAAGTGGTGTTAGGTGGGTTGGTTTTAATGACAGTGCCTGTGCACTGCAGTGAGATCAGTGTGGTGTGAATGTTTCATTTTCGCTTTTTATGAGAAATGGCTCACTCCCTCCCACAGATCCAAGGTGGACCAGCTCCAGGACATTGTGACGGGGAATCCCACGGTCATCAAGATGGTCGTGAGCTTTAACCGCGGGGCCCGTGGTCAGAACGCCCTCAGGCAGCTGCTGGCCCCAGTGGTGAGAGACATCATCCAGGACAAGAGCCTGGGGATCAACACCAACCCTGTGGACGTGTACAAGGCCTGGGTCAACCAGCTGGAATCTGCCACTGGGGAGGCCAGGTGAGCTGGAGACGGAGGGGGATTTTACAGAGGGTCGTTATGACCGCGAGGAGATGATCTGACCAGGCATTCAAGAGCGCAGAATATTTTAATGCTTTTGTAAGATGCCATTTTTGTTTTCTTCTCAGTCTCACTTTGCACTTCAGTGGTGTATCGACCCAGATAGCCAGCGACTCCGGGCCAGATCTGCGCCGATTCTGGCCCGAAGTCTGCACGGCCGGGCGGGGCTCCGCGCAGATCTGGCCCGGAGTCCCTGGCTATGCGGCGATAGGTTATGCTATTTTAGGGAAGTTTTGTTTTTCTTTAAAAATGGAAAAAAAAAAACAAAAGTGATCATATCCTATTCCTAACCCCCATTTTCATATTGTGGTATAGAAGGAATGACATCAAGTGATTTAAACAGCAATATTTTCCACGTTAAATCACTCTAAGGGAGTTTACAGGAGTCCAGGGGCACCGCATGTACTCTATTAGAGTGAAAAGTTTTCTGACAGAGTTGATTTTACGCAGAACATTCGCTGTGTAGATTGTTATTCTTTAGATTGAAGATTCCATAACCTTATTCAGTATATACCGGCAGTAAATATAATATGTGCAAGGACTCATTGTTCGTTCACACGCTACCAAACTCCCATCTTTTTTTGTTTCGCTAGTTACCTCAGTTATCTGGTCGTACGTGGCATTTGACGAAGTCCGGGCAGATGGACTTCGTCAAATGTCTTCCTGCCTTTGTGTCGAGCCGTGTTTGTCGTGTGGTTTCAGCAAACTTCCGTACGAGGTCACCCCCGAGCAGGCGGTGGCCCACGAGGAAGTGAGGGCCAGGCTGGAGACCTCCAGTCAGAACCTGCGCCTGACCACTGATAAAGTGCTCGGCTCCATTGTGTCCTCGCTGGACAACATCCCGTGAGTCCTGCCCAGGATCCCCCGGGGTCCCCGCTCAGCATTGTGTGGATGGGAAAAGACTAATCGCAAAGAATCATTTATGTTTAATCTTTTTAGATATAGAACGGGGGAATAGCACTACAGTAAAGTAAAAAAAAAAACATTTTTCATCACAAAATAAATTGTCTTGTAAGTCTAAGGACTTTGAAATAGATAGCTGAAAAACCTGCGTTTGATTGATGCAACAGTCTTAATTTTGACACTTATATGATTTAAGTTGGAGTAAATGAATCTGATTTGACTCCCCACTAAGGTAAACTTAATGACTGATCGTATGAGCATGACAGTTGGGACCTTTGGGCTATGTTATATTTCAGAATTAGGCTTATTTTGCTCTAGGTTCACTGCAGGTTACTGCTGCCATAATAGTGGAAAGGCATTCATCACTGCATGGAGACCAATAAACAGCTTGTCTTAGACATTCCAGTAAACTGATAAGCCTTTTAAATTGTGTAACATTCTCCTGTTTGGTATGCAGGAATGTTTGAAGTGACTGTTCAGTTTATAAACTGTTGTATTTAAAATTTGGTAATAAAACACCTCTCTCATTACTGGACTGCCAAGGAGTTCCACCAAGGAACATTACTTACCCCAAAATATTTATGCAAGGAAACCCGTTTCAACATCCTCTGTAGATACTGACTCTGTAATTGGATGTCTGCAGCTGCTGTCCACCAGAGGGCACTGCAGTGTCAATTTTTGGACACAGAATGCTGAGTCTTTTCACCCACTCGATTTGTTCTATACCGCACAGCGCATTGTAACGTTTCCAGCTAAATCTAAGTGTTTCTCGTAAAACCACAATGCGTTGGGTGTGCCTGCTTTGTCATGTGCCTTAACTCCACCTCATCAGACTGTGTTTGTTTGCATGTAGCTATGGCATGAGATACATAGCCAAAGTTCTGAAGAATTCACTGCATGAAAAATTCCCAGACGCGACGGAGGATGAGCTTCTAAAGGTACCCGCATCTTTGCCTCTGCCTTTAGTCACGCAGTGGGGAGTTTGAAGAGACAGATGTAGAGGTGCATAAATATAATTTACTGGCTGGAGGAAGACTTGTTAGCCTCACTGGGGGAGATCTATAGTCAGCCTAATTTGTGGGACAGGAGAGTCATCAGCAGTAATTCAGAATTGGAGGCACTATTCCTCAGTGGCCAATACACTTGTGGATCACAAAGTACAGTCACCTCCTGCTGCGTGGGCATTCTGTTCCCTTCCGTCCAAAAATGTGTTCCTTGTTTTGGAATTGTATTAGCGTTTACATACGCCCTCCTCCCCTCCCCAGTCCACATACCATCCTCACATTAATCCAACAAATAGCAACTCCCACCCCCCCATCAAGTACAGTACATGGACCTTGTGACTCCCCAAAAACAAACAAGCCCAGAATAGAGGCGTGTGAATTATGTTGAAAGCCATTAGTCCTAAACACTGTGGTCAAATGTTTGGGTGATTGGTGTTATGGATTTAGCAACCCGACCATAATGTTTATTTTCTTTGATGGATTGCTTCTTACAAAGTGTGGCATAAACATGACTATTTATTTTATGTAGATTCATGCACTTCATGGTCTTGATTATTATTGATTTCTGTCTGTGATAATCGGAACTGTAATCACACTGTGTCTGTGTGTATGTATATAAATATTTTTATTGAACGAAGGTTGGAGTAAACAACAGTTTCCATGTTTAAATGCAGATTGTGGGAAACCTGCTGTACTACCGTTACATGAACCCCGCCATTGTGGCTCCGGACGGGTTTGACATCATCGACATGACGGCGGGCGGGCAGCTACACTCGGACCAGCGCAGGAATCTGGGCTCGGTGGCCAAGGTGCTGCAGCACGCCGCCGCCAACAAGCTCTTCGAGGGCGAGACCGACCACATGGCCTCCATGAACAACTACATTTCCCAGACATACCAAAAATTCAGGTGGGAGAATTTACTAGGTCCCCCTCCCTGTGCATTTGAACTGACACGTTGATAGCAATGCAAAGTAGTGTTTTTCAGACTGTGCTCTGCAAGTATTTCATGTACAAGAGAAAATGAAATAAGAATATTAATAAATTAATTATGTTATGCCATAATATTAAAATATAAAAAACGTACACAAATCTTTAAAATTATGAAAGAGGGAAATCAGTAACATAAATCTGGGAAATCCATCTTTCATATATATGCTTGAAATATGGTCTGCAGTAAAATAACCTTTTAATGCTGCCATTTCCAAGATTCTCTGGGGAAACTCCACAGCATACCAGTGTACAAAATGTGCAAGTAGAAAAGCAGCAACACATGCTAACTGGCAGCGAAAACTGAATTGTGGTTGCACTAATAAAGCTGACTAACATATTCCTGGATGTTCAGCCTTCAGAGTTTGCTCTGAAGCTGATAGGGGAGTTGGAACTTTGAAAGATTTGATGTGAACAGTCTTTTTTTGCTAGGTAACAAACACACATGAAACATACAAACGTATTTTACTGTGCATTGGTTTGCACCATAACCTACAGTCTCTAGTTAATATTTATCTATTAATTATAAATTAATTCTGAAATGTGGACAGACATAAATTTAGGGTTGTGGCCTCAATTCAGTCTCTGCAGTGCAGACTTTTTAAATTCTAGTATTAGATTTAAGGACATTTTATTAATTTCTAACACACTAATTTATGAAATGACCAATGAGAAAGCAGGCTAATTTGACGGCGTGGGAGTGTCATGGAATCCGAAATCCATAAATGGTACCGAATCGCGATTAAACACAGTGAGGATCACTTCTTGAGTTCTGTGCCACAGTTTTTAGTGGCCTAATGACATCACAAGCACACTGTCATTATTTTAATCCTTGACTAACGAATGATAGATGAGCTTCTAGTTAAAAGTCTAAAGCAGCTTATTACATGGAAATACAAGGTTCGATACGAGGAAATACAAGAAACGATGAAATACAAGAAATATAAGGAACGATGGCCTAAAATGACTGAATATGCAGTACGATCACCCTAAAGCCATCTGCAGGTTGAGCATTGAGCGGATTACACTGGAATAAAAAGTGAGGAAACGTCTGTCTTAGTGTCGGGCCATCAGGGAATTCTGGGGCACCGTATGGCCTGAACGGGAATAGGGGTCTTCTTGGAATACCAATAAGCCAACGGGAGTGACTCACGCTTCCTGGAAGTGCATCGGATCACGTGTTCACTTTTTTGCATAACGCACGTCTGTCAGAGCCGTCCAGGGAAGTTTAACTGAACACATAGAGCAGAGAGATGGGGCTGTAATTTGAGCATCTGAATGAGATCCGTCGGCATCTGAGTAAGCGTTTCCTGCAGACAGTAGGGCCTCTCTAGGCTTTCCAGGCCAACATCTGACATCCATAGTAGTGTCACTAAATAACCACACGTTTTGGTGAATGTCTTTCCTGCTGCATGAGTCATTCTAACCAGCTGCAGGATTCAGTCGGATTTTTTGTTTTATTTTCTCTCCCTTGTATTTGTTCTAATTGATTTAACGAAATAATTTAAACATTTACTCCACAATTAATTAATTAATTAATCTATTTAGTCCTACATTTACATTTTCACTTTCACACATTTTATCCTGTTCTCCTTCCTTGTTTGGTAAAGTAATGCCACGATGCGGTATTATTAGTGCATCTTCCCACTGACGTGTTTTTTCCTCGTATTCTAAGACTGCTTTTCCAGGCAGCGTGCGATGTTCCAGAGCCAGAGGAGAAGTTCAACGTGGACGAGTACTCCGACATGGTCACCCTGAGCAAACCCGTCATCTACATCTCCATAGAGGAGATCATCAACACTCACTCAGTAAGACTGGGGTGCTTTCACTGTGGGTGGGCCATGGAACACTGAGGCTGTTTCATATATCAGTTCTATCAATACATTGTGTGGACATGATTATAAAGGAAATTTGCTCATAGAAAAGCTGCAAAAATCTACAATTTTACTTTTAGCCTTATTCATGCCCGAAACAAGCAGATTTTTGTTTGTCAAAGTAAGCCTCTGAATCTGAAATCAGTGCGGATTATCAATGGGGATGCTTCCTCTATCAGGTGGTGAATGAGATGGAAGACTGTTCTCTAATTGGTTAAGATATGATTTAAGGTTGTTCTTTATCAGGTTAAGCGTGTGGCTTGTGTGATGACTGTGGATTTAAGGCTGTTCTTTATCAGGTTAAGCATGTGGCTTGTGTGATGACTGTGGATTTAAGGCTGATCTTTATCAGGTTAAGCGTGTGGCTTGTGCGATGATGTGATGACTGTGATTTAGTTGGTGCTGAAGGGAGAGAGCACAGCATTACAGTGCGTCAGGCCGCTGGGGCAGGGGTGACCCAGCAGGACCGGCCGTGGTAATCGGGACCATACGTGCGTGTGCGGGTGAGGTAACGGCTCTTTGTTTTGGTAGGATGAGTCAGTGGCGGGTTCACGCCCACTCACTCCCAGCACAAAGGAGCGCCCCCCCACCCCCCACTCCCCCGACCCCAGAGCAGGCCCCTCTGTCCTTCTCCCTAGCACTGGGCCCCCTCCGTCTGAGCGCCCCCGCCCCCGGCCCTCCCTCTGAACACAGTCTGTGCACCGGCCCGGCCGCGGTGAAGCTCACAGCTCATTTTTCCCAGGGCAGGAAGTGAGCTCAGAGCCTGCTGGGCTTGAGGGCTGAGCTAGTTCTCATTCCTCTCACATGGAACCATGTGTCCCAGCAAAGCTAGCTCTCACACAGTGGATGTTTACGATGTGTCCCGGACACATTGCAGGCTGTCTTATTCTCAAAGTACACTTGAAATATTGTTTTGTGAAAGTTTTGCATAAAAGTCGTAATTGTGATTCATAGTTGGTTTTTCTATGAAGCGTATTTTTTATCTGTTAAACTGTTTGACAGGTCAAAGATAATAATAATAGTTTGCACTGATCAGAGCCAATGCTTAGTCTGATCAGAGACTTATGGCCTGTTTTTCCTCTAGTTCTGAATGATGATAGACTTTCACACAACTTTTCAACTTTTATAGTTGGACTTTGTTTCAGCGATTAGAGAGCAGCAGTGTGTCGTGTTTGTATTGCATTTACTGCGTCAGGAACGAGTTCAGTCCTGGCATTCAGGAAGTAATTCAGTGCAATTTTGATACAAACAAGATAGACTATGTCCAGTATTGGAATGCACTATCCCTGCTCGTTTCAGGAAACGCTCACAAAAGTGTTCCCTTTTTTTGTTGTGATAACATCCATTTTACACAACAAGACTTGGCTGGCTGTCTGATTAAACAGAAGTTGTTTCTCAGGAGCCGAGCTGTGTTGCTCTAACGATTAGACATTAGCAGAGTAGAATAACAAGGAACATTTTGACTGTCTGCATATTTTGGGGAGTGAATTTCTGCTTCAGTGCCTTAGAATGTCTTGTAAAGGGTAAATGAATCTCATAAACACAGCTCGCTATTAGCAGATCCAACAGTAAGCAGTGTAAGGTTGAACATGCACTCTAGGCATTGTATTTTTGCTATGGTTACCAAAGGTATCCAAATAAGGCAATCTGTGATAATTTATTTGTTGTGATGTGAGTGCTACAGAAAATCTTAATCTGTTATTTACAACGTGCTGAAACCGTGCCAAACCAGCTGCTTTTCTCTCAGCAAATCATTACATCAAACCGTTTTATTTGTCGGCTGGAAGTTTATGATGCTTGTTACCGTGCTAAATGCACAAGCAATGTGCGATTTTTAAAACGGTGTGTTTGTGCCAACCGCAGTATTTCTATGGTGCCTAAGTTGTAAGGTGTCTTCTTTCACTAGACTTAAGGTGAAAGCACAGTTTTGTCTGCTTCGGATAAAGGGCTAGCGCTCTTGCTTTGGTTTCCCTAGCTGGTTCTGGAACATCAGGACGCCATTTCGCCGGATAAGAACGACCTCCTTCACGAGCTGGTGGAGGACCTGGGGGACGTTCCCGACGTGGAGTCTCTGCTGGGTAGGACATTCCCCTCCGCTCCCCGTGGCAAAAACATGCGTCACTTCAACGTGGAAAAACAGACGGGTCAACTGAAATCCCCATGGAGCGTCTGCTGAATCAAAATACGACCCTCCGGGTCATCTGTAATCCCCTTGGGGGGTCTGGTAAATCGAAATAAAAACCTCTGGGTCATCTGTAATTCCTATGGAGGGTCTGGTGAATCGAAATACAAACCTCCGGGTCATCTGTAATCCCTATGGCCGGCTACTGTCTGAAAGTCCAGAAGCTCTTGTAAATGCTGATGCTTTAGGAAAGGCAGTTTATGTTGTAGAGGGAGGAGCACTGCACTGTTTTTACCCCCACATTACTGACAGGCACCCCTGCACTCAGTACCATACCTCCATTGCCCTCGCAAGTAATCAGCATATATACTCTGTACGTTTATGGGGATTAGAGTGCAAAAGTTACCGACGGACTAATCTTGAATGACTAATACGGACTGAATATGTTTGCAGGAATTCAGCTAAATAAGTAGCAGTTTAGTCTCTCTCTCTCTCTTTGCAACCTGGCCCGTTACACTGCTCGCTCGCCCGCTGACTCACGCCGAAAGGTCACCTCAGTTGCTGAACCATCGTTCTCCGGCCGTGTTTTTTTTTCAGGGGAAGGAGCGGTGGACCCCGGCGACCCCAACAAGGAAAGCACACTAAGTCAACTGGCCAAAACGGAAATCTCCCTCACCCTCACCAGCAAGTTTGAGCTGCTGGAGGGCGACGAACAGGACATGAACAGTCTCATGATGAAGTAAGAGTCGCTCGGCCTTCCTCCCTCCGCCCGGTCGTCTCGGCCTTATCTCAAACGCGCCAGCGCTGCATATTTCACGATAAGCCCTCAGGTTATTTCCCAGAAAGCACGCCGTTCGGCTGTTTTTAATCCAGCGTCTCGTCGATGTTTGTATTTGGAAGCAGGTCGCTGAATATTTAAACAACGGGGTTTTTTTGTTACTTGCGTTTAAAAATGTTGAAGCCTTTGTCTGTAAATATAATGGAGCCTTACGCATTGGGGTTGGTGTGTGCCTGACATCGACGTTTTTCTCTTTAAAGGGGCAGCTGACTGTTGTCTCTGTATTTGTGGGCGTGGTTTTAAGTCACTGATTTATTTGGGTTTTTTCCAGTGAAGGTTCTTTTTAAATCGCACGTCGAATCGCAAGCATACATCTACAGGGCCCTCTTAGGTCTTAGAATGGCACAACGTGAAAATTGAATGCACTATAGGCTTATTGTATTTAAGTTATAGTCTGCTATGCTTAATGGTGAAATATTGC
Source organism: Anguilla rostrata (assembly GCF_018555375.3). NCBI lineage: Eukaryota > Metazoa > Chordata > Actinopteri > Anguilliformes > Anguillidae > Anguilla > Anguilla rostrata. The sequence continues at coordinate 36,327,937 of NC_057942.1, read as the reverse complement.
CAATCAAATTTACAGATGACAAGCTGAATCTCACTGTGTGTCGTAACAGTGACGGTCATTGTGTTTTGCGGAGCAGGGGTTCCAAGCACAAAGTCTCCAGTGTGCTGTATCTTCAGGAGAGTGTGTTCGTTTCATTGAAATTAATGTGCCGTGAAACAGATTTTGATTAGCCGCTATTGTTCAAACACTGATTCATGGGCTGAAGGTACACTAAGGGTCGTTCAGTAATCTGCTAAATCAGAGAACAAATGAAGAGTTTTATTATTAATGTAATTCATGTCATACACTTGGGAAATGATCTCATCATTTCTAAGTATTTCAATGCCATCCATGACAAGCTGTGAAGAAACCAGTCGTGTCATTTGTATTCGTGAAAGGATGCATTCAATCATGGAAGGAAGCATCTGTTGCTATTTAGTTATTTTTATTCACGTTAAAATAAAATTGCTGCGGCACATCCTGGCATATTCCTTGTTCCGTACTGGGAGAACTATTACACGATCTAAAAGTCTCTGAGCCATAGGCCCTATAGCTATTCATACCATTGAACTTGTACAAGCAACAGTATACAGTCTTTTTGTTTTGAAAATTTGTCACTTTAGTATCCCTCCACTTGCTTGTTTCCTTGTCGGCTATCTCTAAATGACAGAGCCACGCAGACAGTTAATTTCTCTATCGTTTCCTTGCCTAGATAGGATGTGGTTAGAGGCCAGCTTTATCTGTCTGTTCTCTCCATTTCTGCTCCCTGCGCATTGGGATGTGCCCGAAGTATAATTAGCTGGCAAGTCAGTCATGTGATCTAATATAACCATGATGGATATGTAAGGTGCAATGCACAGGATGCTCATGAAGTCATAAAATTAAATTTGTTACTAATACATGTGGAAATCATCCATCTGAACTGGCCGTTTTCAGAGCATGGAATCATAGACAAGTGCTTGGAAAAAGTGTTTAAATTCTATGAAGAGTGTTTTACCAGAGATGGTCTCTCAAATCCGGGGGATGGGGGGTTGGTGTAACTTTACAAACCAATTTTTAAAGTTATTAACGCACCTGTTAATTTAGACCAAATATACTGTATATATATATTTTTTGGATAATGTGCCCATGGTATTCTGTGTATATGTTTTTAAGAGTTATGTAAATAAGCTCATTTGTTTTTTATAGACTGCATGGATTATTTGAAATTCTCAAGCCAAACCAGGGTCATTCAGGCCAAGGCTGTTGTCCACAGAGCATGACACAGAGAAGGATCTGTGCCTAGCAACAAGGTCGCTGGTCCCCGGTGTCGAGTGAACATCCTGTTGGTGCTCATACTGAAACCGAAGCCCAGCTGTGTTTATCATTGACAGTGAACTGCAGACAAAACAGCTGCTGCATTCCTTCATGGTTTTGAGTTTGAATCCGTAAGCGGTCGGCCCATTTAAACCTTTAACAAGGTCTCTCACAGTGGCCATCTTGTGACCCCAGCAGAATTCACCACACCACTTCCTGACTTCTGAAGACCTAGCATTCCCGCTGTAGCGTTTGAGCCGTATTTAGTCTGGCTCCGAACGTCCAGGAGGAGTGAGACAGGAAGGGGAAATAGAGACAGGAAATGGGAAGTGGAACCGAACAATTGGAGAATTTCCTAATAAACCAAGTTGTACAATAACCCTAAAACGTGGCATATTGTTCAAGTCCTCTCATAGCACAGTTTCCTCTTTTCAGTGCCAGATACAACAAGCACAAAGCACTCTCAGGAGATGGACATCTGACTAACAAAAATTGCAGCTACTTTAAAGTAGTGCTGAACAGAGAGAATATCAGTTTGTGTTATCATTTGTGTCTGGGTGTGACTCGCAAAGAATCATCTGAAAAGTTCAAGTGCTTGCTTCCCCTGTGTGTCTCAGGTGCATCAGTATTTTCCTATTCCCAAGGTCGTAGGTCAGGTATGCTTTCTCAGGGGCAGGGTGTTATATAAAAACAATGTCATCAGTTTTATTTTCAGTTTGGTGCCAACTCTTGTATTTGATGACTAGGATGCAATGCAGGAAACGGTTTGAGAATAACTTTTATCCCACTTGGACTTGTTCCACTGCGATTGTTTTCAATTCGTTCCACCAATGGGTGTGTGTGTGTTTTGCCATCCAATCAGGACTAAGAAGCTGATCGTGGACGTGGTGCGAATCCAGCCGGGGGAAACGCTGACAGACACCCTGGAGACGCCTGCCACGCCCCTTCAGGTGGGTGTCTGGCCCCTCCCCCTAGTTCTCTATTGCCCAATATTAATCGGCTATATTATTGGCTGAGTCTCGCAGACTTTTCCTTTCCGTTGAATGAAAGGATCTCGCATTATGAGAACAGGGAACCTTCTCTGTGGCGTTTCTTAGTGTCCTGATCACAAACGACACTGTGAATGTGTCCGGTGATGCTTTTGTGTCTGAAGCTGACGGCCTCTCTGGGGTCCGCAGGAGTCGGAGCATGCCAAGGTGATCGAGAAGCGGGCGGTCCAGGACGCCAGGACGCCGGACGGGCTGAAGACCAGCCAGTCGGTTCTGGAGGACCGCCAGCTGCCCCTGGAGCAGAAGAAGAGGAAGATCCTGAGGAACCTGCGCACCCTGGAGCAGGCTGGGCGCGTGTCCTCCCAAAACAAGTACCAGGACGTCATCAACGACATCTCCAAGGTAACGGGCCCCCACAAACCACCCTGTGGGTCTCAGTGGGAGATGCGCACCTGAGATTCCTGTGATTTGGGAATCGATAGTTCACCCTCAGAGAAAAAGTCCTATTGTTCCAGTGTCCTCCATCAGAGGATGCTCACTGGTACACGTGTTTTCACACTAGGGTGCATGCTAGTACAGTAATTAACCCCCCCCCCCCCATACCCGGGTGTCACTGTAGCTGTTACGCCTCACCCTACTGTACAGTTGTTTTAAGAGGAATAATTTCATTCCCAGCAGTGCATTCACCAGCTAGCTTCTTCGTTTGATTGACAGGACATCCGGTACCAGAGACGGTACCGGCAGAGACGGAAGGCCGAGTTGGTGAAGCTCCAGCAGACTCTCAGCGCTCTCAACTCAAAAACGGCCTTCTACCAGGACCAGATCAACTACTACGACACCTACATCAAAACCTGCCTGGACAACCTCAACAGGAAGTAAGGGGGCAATGCACAGCAAAGCCCACAACCTGCATACATACTATGAATAACTTCTGAATTTTAAAGACAAAATATTACGTGAATAATTCATTTGTGAGGTACTCTTCAATCTTGTAACCTGTTTTAGAATCATACAGTATTTAGTGTAGGTTTTATGCAGGGTTCTACATGGTACATTTTATAGGAAAAGGTGTTTTCTACCCTTAGTATTTAAATATACTGTAGAAACATTATTTATGAATGAAGGAAAAACATGTGCGCCTATTTTATCCATACCAATTAGCCCTTGTTCTGCCTTGCTAACTCAGGGATGCTGCATGCGTAGCTGAAGACACTAGAATGTGAGATCATAGTGTGTGACGAGAACACTAGAACACTAGAATGTGAGATCATAGTATGTGACGAGAAGGACACAGCATTTATCCATAATTTCCGCGTGTAATGGGCTCATAATCTACAATCAAATTGATGGGTCAGCTACGGTTGGCTTCCCCGTGGCAGTTCACCCAACTGGCAGCAGAGTCCTCGCAGTTTAAACATTCGTTTCTTCTGGGTTGCCATAGGAACGCTCGGAGGTCAATCAAACTGGACAGCAAGGGAGAGGAGAAAGGGAGCAGGAAGTCCAAGCAGCAGTCGCTCAAGTACAACGGGGCACGTCTGCACGAGAAGGGAGTCATCCTGGAAATAGAGGGACTGCAGACCAACCAGTGAGTGTCCAGGGACATTTTGCGAAGAAATGATCATTTGCTATTTGATAGAGATACCGCACTTTGAGACAGGAAGGAAGAGAGCTATTAGAGAGAGCCTCAGCAGGCAGCATTATGCCACTTTGTGCCCAGTCCGGGCTCAGGCCTTTCCTGTTTTGTCCAACCCATTCCAGTCAAAGCAATAATGACAGAGGCCTGGAAAATTTGGGTGGAATTTTCAGCAGGCACAGAGCTGGGGGGGCTCATAAGTACTGGGGTCCTGGGATATTATGTTATCAATTCCTAGAATACATTATATATATTATATATGCCGGTAACTACAATATTTTTTTTGTTGGAACCGTACAAAACGCTCCTGCATGAAAAAGTACTGTGCACTAATGAGTCTTAATCTCTCTGCTGTCATTTTAACTCCTGTAGTTTAACTCTGCTGTAATTTGTTAACTCTTAAGTTCTGTAGGAAATGTACCGAAGCTAGGCACATTTAAACCGAATGTGGAAAAACACATTTTTATTCTGTGTAAGTACGTGTATAAATATGTAGCAATGAAGGCAGGCCTGACTGACTCACTGTAGCCTCGGTGAAGCTCAGATGAACTTCAGATAAGCAGGTTCAATATCGTGTAGCATCCTTTTAAAATGCTAACTTCCTGCTGTATAATATGTGGCTAGTTCTCTTTTTAAAATCTTCTTCAGTTTCTAAAAGGATTATAGCCACAAATAAATTTATAATGAAAACATGTACAGAAAGTTAAAGGTAGAAAATAACAAACCCATAAGTATATTATGCAAATTTAACCTGCAATGCGCTGTGCATTGTCCTTATTTTTTAATAATTGCTTCAAGCCGGGTTACTATAGTTTGTTTTCTAAAACACTGACTTCCCCTTACACTAAATTAATGTTTTATGGGAAAAGAAACTAGCCAGCATAAATGTCTAATGCAATTGCAAGAAAAAAAAACACATTAGTTTTGATACATATAGAGGCTAAATAACGGACCATAACAGTTCAGTTTAGGTTTAGTGTGGGTGAATTGTCTGCTTCTTGTGAAATAATAATTTTAATACTACATTGTTCTGTATTAACATTTGACCTGTAATGACTCTGTTTATTTGGCATGCTTCCATTTACTCTGGATTTTAAGGGCTAAATCCCACCGCTTTAACTGGAATGTGTGCCATTGCACATCCCTTTGACCGTGTCAGAGAAACAGAGGTGTTGATGAACACATCCTATATTTCTATTGTTTATCAGGTTTAAGAACGTCATGTTTGAAATCTCTCCCAGTGAGGAAGTTGGGGACTTTGAGGTAAAAGCCAAGTTTATGGGCGTAGAAATGGAAAAGGTCCAACTGCATTTCCAGGTAAATAACCAGAGTCTCTACGTGTGAACTATCACACACTTTTTTGTTCATATTTATGCTTTGGAAAGTACAACACCAGAAATGCAAGTAAAATATATATTTTTTTATAATTATGGATGCATTTACGATCAGTTGTATTCTAAGAATTGTTTTTTTTTTAACTGTATACCGTACACATGTATTACAAATGCATCAAAGGGTATGTTAGGCATTCCACTAGTACAGATGTACATCTACAAAATGGGTCTTTTGGTCTTCTGCGATAGGCAATATTGAACTTGTGCTTAAAAACAGGACATATTATTTTTTTTTTTTTCTGAATGTGTTCTTACAGGACCTGCTCCAGCTTCAGTATGAAGGCGTGGCGGTCATGAAGATGTTCGACAAAGCCAAAGTCAACGTCAACCTGCTGATATTCTTACTAAACAAGAAGTTCTACGGGAAGTGAAGCTTCTGACCAAAGCACAGTTTAGATTCCAGAACCCCGCCCCCAGACATAACTGTGTGTAAAGCTATGACGGTTTCCATTACCCCAGTTTATGGAGTCGGTTTTCAGAAATGGGGGATAAAATTGGATTGTGCCTTGCCTTGTGTAAAACGAACATGCTTTTTCAGAATTATAACTGGATTCATTTTTTGTCATTTAATTAATAACTGGATTATTTTTTGGGAAGTTGATTGGAATTCATTCCACTCATTACAAAGCAAAAAAAAAAAAAAGGAAAAGTTAACAAATGGTTACTTATATTGTCAATTTTATTGTTGTGGTTTATTTTGTTATCCACTGGGTGATTGTATATGGAATATATATTTTAAGATTATAATTAAAATGACATTTTATATAAAGACGTTATATAAGCAAACAACATTATCACTTGTGAATAAAGATAATAGTGAATTGTTGTAAAATGCACTACTGCCTCAAGGTTGTTTAGGATGTAAAATGGAACATTCCAACCAGACTGGTCACCAGTCGGTTTGCTAAAAGTGTTACCCTGTGCCTTTTTGTGTCAGAGTACTGGGAAGCTATGCATATTTTTAAAACCAGTTCATTAATAACTAGTTCTTCCCAGTCTTTCTTCCTTTTTAAATGCAGTCAGATCACCAATTAACATAATTCCACTGTTTAAAAAAAAAAAAGATGAATAAACTACAAACCTCAATGTACCTGTTAGTGTAATGTCATTTTTTGAAAGATGGCACCCCACTTGAAAAATATTTCAGTATTAATGCCTTTGGTATGTTTGAACCTGACAGCATTATTCACTGTACACCTGTTATGAATGTAATTACCATTCTGTGTTTTCTCAAGGCATTTTATAATGCTACATAATGCTGCAGGCACGCTATTTCAGAGTTCATGTAGTCTTACCGTTTCTCTACGTTTACATTACTTTTATTTAGCCAATGCACTTGTCCATGATGACTTGCCATATAGGAGAAACACAAGTGCATTCACCTGACGATAATGAACAACAGTGCTAGGTTTGACTAACAGCAATCCCACACCTGCGACTAAAGATGCAACTTCACTGAAGTGAAATTCATAGTGCACGTTCACTGTTAACCAGGAACAGTTATAAATACATAGCTACAAGGCTACATCCACAAAAAGCACTGAGAAGAGAAACGCAAAACCATAAACAATATAACCTGGAACCATAAAAATACTATAACGTAAAGGAGTACAAATGGAGGGAGTGCTATGGGATAGGGGTGGGAGGGTAACCAAGCTGCAGTCAGGTGTGTCTTCAGTCTGAGGTCTGTTGCATAGCCAAAACAATCTGTCATTTTGGTCAAATAAATTAACCTAGATTGGGAGTGCAATGCGTAATTTGTAGCGTGGCGTTAGGCTACAGTTGTTATTCTCTACTACATAAAGTACGTACCCACGTTTCAGTCCAAAACAGATATTTTAAAGTAACCCCTTGTAGAGGGTATATGTTTCAGCAAGCCGCAAGAGGCAGCGGACACAGCTTTTACTCAAGTTGTGCGTCTGATAAAACCAAAAACTCTGCTGCTGACATCACTGAAAAGATACGCGCAGCCCGCTGCTCGCGCATTACTCACAGCGTGGGCGTTGACAATTGGGCGGTATGGCAAAGTGAGCAGTTACAATTCGGGGCAGAGGAGATCCTTGTTTTTCGTGTCAGTTCAACTGCAAATTAAAGTTTCCGAATCTCTCATATTACCTATTTGGTGACTGATATATACTAAAAGGAAGTTTTGAAAGGGTGTACTTTGGCCTGTAACTACCATGATTTCAAAAGCAATTATCGCGTTGGCGTTGCTTGGACTGTACCCATCTGCTGCTACATCATTCAATGGTAAGTTTCCGAACAGAAGCTTTTAATTTATTGTCTGGAATATCGCAATTATGGTTGATTATTTGTATAATAACTCCTGGAGTCACTATTGCAGCTAAAATAAAGTATTATAGATAACAATACTGAAAGTAGATACTGAATACTGGATTTCTGTTGTACTTACATCTTATCATAATCAGCTAAAACAGAAACTCGCATGTTGACCATACGACTATTTTACGCATGTCACTGTTCCAGAATACAAGTCTAACACTAGGTCATTGGACATGCACCCAGATGGAGTAACACACTTGACGCTTGCTTCAGAAGCGGTGTTCTGCTTGTTTGTGACGTTCATGAAAACAGTGCAAGTACTGTAGGCTAGCCTATAGAGATTAAGTCACTGTTATTCCTTTAAATTACCCTCAAGTGATTTTGGACAAAATTAGTAACCTGTTTTCCGAAATTATTTAAAAGGAACCATATTTCAAAAAGTTAGAAGTCCTTAATAATTGTGTCTTGTTTGACTAATCCTCTATGCCGTCTTCGCTACAGGAAGTATCAGGACTTTTTCTGGATTTTTCCGGATGGTGACCGATGAGCCGATTGACTACTTTGATGTGCAGGAAGGTAGCGGATCCGGGTTCAGCCCGGATTCCACGAAAGACCACAAGCCACCAGGAGTTAAGCACTATTACGTCTCTAAAGAGGCCTCCGCATATCTGACCGGCTCTCTGGTGACCGCATTCATCCCCACAGTGTACATCCTGATCTTTATCATCAGCGTGCCGCTCAATGGCGCAGCGTTATTCATGTTCGTAAATAAGATAAGGCCCAAAAAACCGGCGGCGATCTACATGCTAAATCTGGCTGTGGCCGACCTGCTGTTCGTGCTGTTGCTCCCCTTCAGGATATCTTACCACTTAAATGGCAGCGACTGGGTGTTTGGGTCGGGGATGTGCCGTGTGGTCACCTCCGCATTCTACTGCAACATGTACTGCTCCATCCTCCTCATGATGTGCATCAGTGTGGACCGCTACCTGGCCGTGGTCTACCCCATCCAGTCGCTGAGCTGGCGCAGCTCGCAGAGTGCGGTGGCGGTCTGCGGGGCCATGTGGATGCTCGCGGTCGCCGGGGTGACGCCCATCCTCCTGTCCGAGCAGCTCATCCACTTGCCCGACCTGGGCATCTCCACCTGCCACGACGTGCTGGACATCAGCCAGCTGCGGGGCTACTACCTCTACTTCTTCCCCATCTTCTGCTCCATCTTTTTCTTCATCCCCCTCGTCTTCACCACCGTCTGCTACCTGCGCATCATCCAGGCCCTCAGAGCCGTCAGCACCGTCAACCCCTCCAAGAAGACGCGTGCCGTCGCCATGGCGATCGTGGTGTTGGCCGTCTTCGTGGTGTGCTTCACGCCGACCAACGTCATCCTGATGGCGCACTATGTTCAGTTCGCGCACAAGCACAGCGACGCATCCTACGTCGCGTACCTGCTGTCCATGTGCATCGGTGCCGTGAGCTGCTGTCTCGATCCGCTCCTCTACTATTTCGGCTCGTCCCAGTGCCAGAAGCAGGTGGCCGGGATCCTGCGGTGTCGGGCCGTCCCGCAGATGGAGCGGAGCACGCAGTCGGGCAGTACCCGGACAAGCAAGATGGAGTCTTTCCAGAGTGAAATGGGGAGCCAGTACAAAAAACTGGTGGCCTGATCGCGATGAGACTCTCATTGACTAATTTTTCTTTTTTTAACTGCGTCCCAGACCTGAATCTGAAGTATGGAACTTATTCAATGCTTTGTATCAGCTCTGTTCTTAGACTATGAGTTTACATTGCAACGCTAGCATGTTAGATTCTCTGTCATCGCTATGGGACAGTGTCACTCCATTTGCATTTACTTTTATAGCTTCTAGTTCGATGAACAGCCTACATAGGGTGGCCTGGGTGAGACAGGAGTGCCATTTTAATATGCTGGCTAAATGCTAGGCCTATTAGACTGCTGTTATGTAAAACTACTCAGTCACAATACGTGATGCACAATAGCCTACATAATGAAGGATTGCCATGTTTTGCTTATTATATAAGAGTAGTTAGTATGTATATTATCAGTGTTATTTTTGGGTCTGGTTACCCTCAATATTTTGTATTCTCACATTTACTTGCCAGTATTAATCATGGATTTAAAATAGTGCTTTTAAATACAAAATATATAGGCTAGGCTGGCCTGCTTAACTAATTCTGTAACAACCTTGGTTGTTAGCTGAATATTTCATTTTCAGTCAGTGTTGGCCTGTTATAAGCATTATTTGGTTTCACTACAAGTTACAAATATGAATATCTCATGTCATCTGTTGTTTAGCTTATGGCCAGCTTGCTTACAATATTAAAATGCAATGTTCAATCATTCTGTGAAAATTGAAAATAATTTCTACTACTTATGTGGTATAAGATTATGTAATAGTTCTAACTTTGAAATAAATTTTTAAAAGATTGCCATTTGTTTTCCTTGATTTTAAGGATTTACAAACACCAATTACCCAATATTATCCAGTATCTTTTTCTGACATGCACAGAATCATTACACAATATTTCACATTTCTATCTTAAAGGGAAAAATAGAAATGAGACTCTTCTGCTTCAAGTAAATAAAATATTCCAGCTTTCTGATAAATGTTCCTGTCCTCTTATTTTTTGCCAGTCATAATAACCTGATTACAGCTTGTTCCTGCAAGGTTTGAAAGTATCTTAACATAAAGTACTTGTTACTCTTATCACAATCACATCGCACATACTACTTGTGCAATATAAATTGATATACACAGCTTATTTTAGTGGATAGAGGGGAGAACACATGGCAATAGTGAAATAGTCAGTCAAACTTAACTCAGGGAAAAAAGAAGGCAACACTTTACATTAAGGTTCCATTAACTAACAGGAGTTAATGCATTAACTAAACTGAAAAGGGCATTAACCAGTCTATTTACATTTATTTGTGTTAACTAAGCCATTTGCAAAGGTAGAATAGGAGATCTATGAGAATAGAAAACTATGTGGTATTCGTGCAAGTGTCACATTAGTCAACAATTTGTTAATGTTAGGAAATACTTCCTTAACTGTTTCCTGTTTGTATATGAAACATTGCTTATGATGACCAAACAAATGATACTTGAATGACGTTAACATGAAGAAAATGGTGCATGATTTCATGTTAACAAATGCTTTAATAGATTAGTTAATTCTTTGTTCAGGTTAGTTGATGCGTTATATCATGTTAGTTAATTGGACCTTATTGAAAAGTGTTACCAAAAATAACAGTGTGGATTTCCATGACTCTGAGAATGATATTGCTAGAGTACAAAAACACTTTGGCAGTGTTTTAGTTTTGAAAATGTTAACTTTTCCTTACTGAATTTCCCATTCAGACCCCCTCTGCCACGCAGTTTGCTTGTATCCAACACTAATACCTGCAAATCATAAAACCAGGAGGAAATTCTGTGTGTGGAGTCTTGGAAAGACTCACAAGCACATAGCCAAGCAACAGGGAAAGAGATTACTGCTCAGGACATGCAGGGCCCTCTCTCCACTTAATATCTGGAGTGGAAAATATTTTTTTAAGGGTAAATATATGTATATTCACAACTTCATCTTTATATTGTTTAAAAGCGGCTGTTACATTTTTTTTCTATAATATATATAATAAGAATATTGTTACATTTGGTGCCCGACATGGGGCTGTATATTTATCAGCAAACAATTATCTGCAAACATAGTCAATAAAAAATATATTATTATTATTATTATTATTATTATTATTATTATTATTATTATAAACATGAAGTACATCCTCAATGTTATTCACATTACATTACATTGAAAACTTACCAAGAACTCACATTGGGTTATGACTCACCAACCTCGAGATGGAGGATTTTGAGATCTGCCATTGTGTAGGTTTTCATTTCAACCCTAATTTGGCACACCTGATTCTACTAATTAGCACCTCAATGAGATCTCTAGCCATTGAATGAGGTGTGCTTTGTTTGGGTTAAAATTAAAACATATAAGACAGTATATCTCCAGTGACAGGGTTGGGAAGCACTGATGTAGATAAAAACCAAACACTCTCATAACACTTTTCTGCTACTCAGCCAGACTGTTTCCATTAATTAATAACTCACAATGAATTATTTGCACAGTGTTTCTCAAACTCGGTCCTGGGGTGCCATTGTGGACTCTGGTTTTTGTTCCAAACTCAAGTGCAATTCCAAAATTTTAACAGGCTGTTAATTTTTCTTAATTGGGTGGTTTACATGTTTAGAGGGATTATTTACCCTCTGAAGCCATATTATTTCAGAAATAGTAATGCATAGTAATAAACAGTTACATAAAAAGAGGTAACAGTTTTTTTTAACTGATCAAATTAAAGACTGAGGGAAAATAGGAGGCTGTTGAACATATGTGTTTATGTTCATTCGTAATTTTTCCCTTAAACGTATTGACACAATGCAGGTTTGGCTCAATATCATGTGCTTTATCTGAAGTTTACATTAGCTACCAAATGGTTAGTTTTTTGTGTTCATACTTTCGCAAATTAGGAGCATATTGATGTGACTTAACATAATGTGATTTAAGAAAGTAAATAATCTCTCTATACGAGAAATACGTAATCAAGAAAAATTAACAGCTTGCTACAATTCTGAGATTGCAATTGTGCTTGGGATGAAGACCAGTATACACAGTGGTAACCCAGGACCGAATTTGAGAACCACTTTAGCATTAGCGGAGTAAAACTGTACGTAGATAATAACCCTTTGAATGTTGTAACAATAAAGTAATGTTGACCTCTAGCGGTGTTCATATGTTAATGCATCCTATGCTTAGATTGTATCTCCAGTTTGAGTACATGGCAAACATCAGGTTCAATAAATGCTCAATTTAACATACAGCTAAATTTTATTTCCCTTTATAATATCGAATTCCAATTGCAATATTTAAATAAAATAAATTAATTGTAATCAAAACCATATATTAGTGTAAAATATAATTAGTCGCAATTTATAACGAATCTCTCTGATTATTTAATGTTTTCATTATTCTTGTTTGTTTACTGAAAGGTAGCGTACTGTTTATTTTAAAGGTTTGACATTTTCCACTGATGCTTTTATTTGGGATTTAATAATGTAGATGGTGACCGATCACATTTGTAATTGCAGATTACGTAGACGTGTGTACATTTTTTGATTCCTTAGCTTTCAAAACGAAACTACTAGATTGGCCTATCGTGTTCAAAAGCACAAGTGAGAGACTTGAAAGACCTGAGATTTGCTTAAAAGCGTTCAGAAGAATCAAACATCTCATTGTTACTAGGACCGGACCTGGAATTATACAGAATGCAATTTGTACATAAAACCTGCACGAGTTATTATTAAGCCTTTTCGAAATATGAGTCTTGCAACTGAGGTACATACGTAAACGTGACGTTGTGCAGGTAACCGGGTTTCTACCTTTTATGGTGAAGGGTGTGCCCTCGAGTTTCGATAAGGAAGAAAATCTGAGGCTCATCAACAAAAGGCTTTACGCAACACCTAGTCGGACATCTGAAGGTAGCTTCGGTGGAGTATACAACTGTTTGCCATGGATTCAACACGTAAATTTAAATTAATTATTTTCCTGCTGTCTGTGCAAATTATAAGTGCGCAAGGTAAGTTCTACTATACGCTGTGTTACTATTTGTTTGGGAGTTTGATGGGGTCACCTTTAAATCTGACGTTGTTCGACGTTCTTGAGAGTAAATGAATAATTTTTTACAATTCTGATTCTTGAATAACGAGTAACGTATTTTACTACAGTACGAACATCGAGTTCTTGTAATACTTTCCAGATCTGACTAAGAGCTTAAGAATATATATTATGTAGGTCATCATAATGCTTTAAACTAGATGATGGTACTCTTTACGTTTAATGCAAAATGGTTGAAGTTCATAACTCCATAAAGTTGTACAGGTTGTACTCGGTAGACCTCTGTGTAAGAGCTCATGTTGCTATGCAGTCCATTGAATTTCTAGAATGTTTGTTTGGTTAGCATTGCTCAGATAAACGTGTTGACTGTGAGAGAGTGTAAACATATCTTCTGTCTAGCTCATGACATGTTGTTTGTTTGTTTCAGTACCGGGTAAAGGACGAGGATTTATAGGAGTGAAGGATCAAAAATCAGACTACGTTGAAGTGGACAAGGTGACCGCTGAAACCCTTCAGGGCAGGCTGACCACTGTCTTCCTCCCTATTATCTACATCATCGTGTTTGCTATCAGTTTACCCCTCAACGGCATGGCCATTTGGGTCTTCCTTTTCCGAACCAAGAAGAAGCACCCAGCAGCCATCTACATGGCCAACCTTGCCCTCTCGGATCTGCTCTTTGTCATATGGATTCCACTAAAGATAGCCTACCATTTCAATGGGAATGATTGGATTTTTGGAGAAGCGCTCTGCAAGGTGTTGGTGGGATTTTTCTATGCTAACATGTACTGTTCCATCCTCTTTATCGCCTGCTTGAGTGTTCAGAGATACTGGGCCATCGCCCACCCCTTGTCCCATCAGAGGAAGAACAATAAGATTGCCACAGGCATTTCCATCGCCATCTGGGTCTTCATCTGGCTGACCACCATCCCTTTGTACCTCTATGAACAGACGGCAAAAATTAAGGACCTGGGCATCACTACCTGCCATGACGTCAACATCATCACCGATCTCGAAAACCCCTTTTCCGATGTGAAGTACCCTTTCTTCTACTTCACCTTCATGTGGGTGTTCGTGTTCCTCATCCCCACTGTGGTGATCATCGTGGCCTACGTCTGCCTCCTCCGGACACTGGGGGACTCCATGATGGACGAAAGCACCACCAAGAACCGCCGCAAGGCCGTCCTCCTGATCATCACGGTTCTGGTGACCTTCCTGGTCTGCTTCGTCCCCAGCAACATCATGCTGCTGATCCACTACTCCCTGCTGAAGAACGGGGTGATGAACAACGGCTACGCCTTTTACATCGTCACGCTCTGCCTGGCCAGCCTCAACAGCTGCCTGGACCCCCTCATCTATTACTATGTGTCCGAGGACTTCAGAGACAACGTGAAAAACACCCTGCTGTGCAGGAGTAGCAGGACTGTCGAGAGGATGAGGGTCTCCTTCAGCTCCATGAAGTACTCCAAGAAGAGCGACGTCTACACGTCATCCAGCGGTACCACCCAGACCAGCACCTGCTGATCGTAGGGACGGAAACCTGAGACTCAGGGAGTTCAGTTTAAGCCCACAGAGACACTGACACGCAGAATCAGGGAGGCCATGTAGATTGTTTCCTGTCTGGTGGAAACGTGTGTATAGAAGGATATTTTAAACTCAGCACGAACACCGCAGAGGGAAAAAAGAAAAAACAACATAAAATGGTGGCTATCTGTATGGTCTGTTTTTCAGGTTTGTTTTGACTGATAAATGTGACAGTGGGTGGAAAAACCAGTGTCGTAATGCTGTTATTTTACACACCTTCAGAACTGTGGTTTGTTTTACTTGGAATTCCAGTTAAAGCCTGCCACTCTCAGAACTTTCCAGCTTGTTGCTTTTAGCTATAGCCAAGTTTCAAGCTGTTACAATGCACCTAAATGACATCATTTGACACCTGGTATTCTCTGTCCTGAAGAAATTAACATTGATATAATGTACACTTGACTTAATTTGCTTTTAATTTGTTTTCATTTGTTTGTATTTTATAATTCTATATTTTGTGTATACAATGTCAGTATTTTAATTATGTTTTTAACATTATTCAAAGTTTAGAATCTGTTTAACATTTGAATGGTTATCAAGCTAAAAATATAGTATTTTTCAATAAAATGATCTGTGATACAAATACCTTCTGAAACTCGCTGTAATGACAATGGCACCATTGTCATTTAATAACTAGAACAGTCACTTGGATAAAGCCACTCTTATTTATGTTTGTCGTAATATGACTCACTAATGCCAATCTCAAGTTGCTATTTTTAACTAGTTTTTTTTTTGGAAAACGTATCGCCTGTAGACCATGGACATGTAAAAAAAATGTCTCTTGATATTCAATAACATGTGACACATATCCACCTAGGTCATTGTTTCTGTTTCAGTCCTGGCAGTATCTCCATGTTCTTGGCTCATACAGTACTTGGTATCTGTTGTGGAATTTAGGTTTCTAGGCTGAGTAAGTTTCGCATCACTCTGGCATGACCCAACTTGTCACGAGCTTTTATGGTTGACCGAATTTCGACAGATGACACTACCTTATATGGAAAAGCCTCTGGGCTTTTTCATCAGGGATACCTCTTGTGCACCGCGAATACTGTCTGGATGATGTCTGCAGGGACTTTACAAGTGAAGAAAATGATTTAAAAAATGATCTCCAACATTAGCTCCTCGATTTAACAATATTTCATGCTCAGAAGGTTTTAGGAATATCACCTTAATTGATTACATTTTTCCAACTGTTATTTGAATGCATCCATTTATGTACAATAATGGAGGTGATTGCCGTTGATTTCACTTATCCATGCCACTGAGCAGAAGTAGTGGAGACTGTGTACAGTTTAATGATGAGGTCACACCCTTGGCTTGTGTAAGGTGAGCTGAATGATAATTACTGAAGTGAAAATGATGGTTTTTAAAAACTAAATACAGTAAGTTAAACTTCAAACCTAGAGGCAGTTCAGGCCTGCCACAAGCACTCTTAACAGTAAGCCTAAACCTACAGTTCAAGCACTTTTGCACTCAGACACAGGAAATGCAAAAATAATCTCTGGCCTGCAATGTGGTTGTGGCAAAATTCAGTCAGGATGTAACTGGCTATAATAAGTGAACCTGACAAAGTGTGTGAACTAAGTTCAGTTTACACCAAGCCAGTTTTCTATCTTGCGTAAGTGAAAATTCCTCCTGTGTGTTGTTTGAAATTCCAACTATTTGTTGCTTAAGGGAGGAGGTCAAATGTCACCTTTTACCCCACCCTAAGTTTCCAAAGGAACATCTAAAAATAATTTTCAGAGTTTACTATTAAAGATTAAACGAGATGGACTGGAGACTAAAATACACTTCACATAGAACAAGTTTATTCTCCACCATCAATTACGTGCTGTGTTGATTATGTAATGGTGTGATTCCATATTGTAGTTACACCTTGTTTAAGCAGATTAAGGAATCTGGAGGAATTATTGCGACTTCCATTTTCACATAGCTGGAAGCGATTTTAAAGAGGCTCTGCAAGTTTAATTTGACCCACGTGTATCTTATCTTTATCTGTACTTTGAATACAGAATAAATAAATCACACATTTTTTGCAGGTATATCAAAAAAGGGCTTTGCATGCTGCTGTTATCTTAAGCTATGTCATATATTCACATGTTTCTTGGATCTCACGTATTGATAAACAAATAGACAAGTTAGCTAATATTTTGAAGGAACAAATTGCAGGTTAAATAACAGCATTAAAAAACTGTTGAGCTAGTTTTAGCATTTCGGCTGAAATGCATTTCTCTGAACGGTGGAATTCCATAGAAGTTTTAGAAACTTTCTTCAGAGTCCCGTCTTAAATGAGGGCACTACTCTTTAAGTGCAAATTTATGTATCTTGTAATGACTTTGCTTCCCTTGGGTTCTGTACTGTATGTGAAAATACTAACAGACGAACACGTCATCAGGTATGCACAGATGGGGCTATGTAAATTATTGTAATAATACATCCCTCCTTTGAAAAGGTACATGCTAGAAAAATTGGTCTGCCACTTATCTCCCTTCCCCCATGCACCCTGGTTTATGTCTGAAGGTGAGACGCTGGAGATTACTGAAATGCCTGTCTTTGTAAAGGACAAAGGACTAACTGGAGTATAGTTGGCCATTGAAGCTGAAAGTCAATACACTAGCGTGGGGGAGGGGGGGTCCCCATTGTGAAGCACCTTTCCCACGCCTGTGAACGTAAATGCAAATGCAGATAAGGTGCAATTAAACCAAGGACAGGCTGAAAACAAACATGCAGCAGCAATCAATTGCACTAAGTTTGTTTAATCTGTCGTCATATCTATAAAATGGCGGACATTGTGGGCTGAACACGAGGGGTGTCTTCTGCTTGTGCTGGGCTAGCTGTCATTTAACAGCAGTTTGTGCTGGTGTTGTTTCCCAGGTCTCTCCATTCTGAATGCTGCTGAGCCAGTTGAGCAGGTTTCTACCTCTTTGTACCTTGACTGTAAAGACGAAATGTACCCTGCTTCATGTATATGTGAGTGGAAATAACTGCCAACAAACAACCGCAATACCGAGCTAGGGGGCTCACCGAACACGCTTCATTTCACTGCTTACTGTTAAGCTAATAATGTTCTTGTGTTCTCAGCTTTAAACAGGAACTGAGAATGAGCTTCTCAAGTTAGCACATTCCATCTCCAAACTGTGATGAACTTCGGCAGATTATCACACAGACAATCAATCAATTTCATCAACTTTGACTTAAAAATGGTTTTTTTCAGAAACCCAGTGTAGTGAGTTTATTGCAGTGATTGCTGAACTCACCAAACAGCATAAAGATAAAAAGATAAATGTTAATTAAATCCAGGCCACTGTGTTTTTGTGATGGTCGTGATAGTGGCGCTGACTACCTGAAACTAGTTTATCTGATCTCTCTTCTAATCTCTCACCTACATTTGAGGAATAACAGTAAGAAGAAATAATAAGAGCTTCTGAATAAGATGGGTATTTAAATAAACAACAATAGACATTTAAAATTAAAATCAGAATTTGTTTAAATCTCTGTGTTCCAGTGTGAGAATTTAACTTGCATCTTTTTTCCTAATGGCTTTGTATTGTCTTCAGTACCCTCGGGGGGTATATTGTAAAGACAAACCCGATATAGGGGTCAGATAATACTACTACACATTATAATGGGTGGGGGATGTGAAGGATTTCTTTCAAATACTATCTATGAAAGCTGATTTATTTTGACAACTTATTACACTATGACGTATAGTCTACACTGAGACATGGACTGCAACAGACACCGTGTTGTCTATAGTAGTTGGGGGAGTATTTAAAGATTGAATAAAAGCTACAAATACATTAAAATATTAAATAATATCGGTATGGTAGCAAGCTTTCATCAAATCATCATAATTTTAAAGCTGCATTTTATTGAAATGGCAGAAAATAACTCTTCAATGATAAAATCAATAATTTAATCAATGTATTGTAAAGTCGTCTTGCCATCTACTGGTAAAGACAACAAAATACCATGTTGTTTCTCATTTTGAAAGCCAGTGTTAGCTTGACGCTTTACCTCTAATTGGTTAAGTTGTGCAGTTAGACATGAATGCATTAACTAATAAAATGTATATATTTAAAATGGTCACATTAATACAGAACAGGGATCAGTGGTAACTTGCAAATAGCTTTGATAAATTTGTTTGATAAATCAGTGGATAAAACACAAATTTAAGTACAGGACCTACTTTATAGTTCAGGCACCATTGTCAGTAATAACAGGTTGGGGCAGCAGAGCAGCGTAATGGTTAGAGAAGTGGAATTCCAATTCTGAAGTTACAGGTGCAGTTCCTATATGGGTCCCTGCTCATATGCTTTAGAAAAAATGTCATATGTCTGACCTGCTTCAGTAAATATGCAGCTGTACAGATGGGGGTTGTGTCATGGTAAAGAATGACAGTTGATCTGGATAAGTGTAATCAATCCCTTAATGGTCAAAAAAAATTTTTTTTTTAAACAGGAAGCCTTGGTAGCTTTTTGTGATTGCTGAACTATGGTGGATTTTTTGGATCTTCATTTTTTAATTTCCATTTTGTTTTCATTCACTAAGTCATACTGTATCTGAACCTTTGTGTAGTGGACCACAAGATCAGCATCTACTGTACGTGTTGAATTTTCCCGTCCAGTTTGTAATGGCAGGTTTCAACACCAGGAGGCAGAAAAGTAACAGAGTGAGCAATCAGGACTGGCTAAGCTTCAGCAATATATGGCCCAGTGTAATAGAACAGACCCAATGCACTAAAGGATGACACTCTAGAGCAGGCATGTCAAACATACGGCCCGCGGGCCGGACCCGGCCCGTTGGATGATTTAATCCGGCCCGGCATAAATTTCTGAGTATGTCAAAAAAAGAAGCGAGTCTCTAGCTTATTTCTATCAAAAGTTATGATTTTTTAAAATAAATACAAACCAAATGCTCCCTCCGGCCGCGGGAGGGCAGTAAATGTGTAAAAGAGCTCACGTCCAGCATGCGGCATTGACACGAGTTAGTACTAAAAATAAACCGGCAATCTTGCTTCACAATTCACCACTACTAAACAAGTTATCGGTCAACACACCCTTCCCAAAATGGCACTGTCAAAAAAAGAAAAGTGGACACGGAGTGCTTCTTTGAGCTACGAGGGAAATTAGACAGTTCATGGAGAAGAAGGGACGCCCAGTAAAGGAACTTAAATGCAAGGAATGGGTGCAGGATCTTGCGTTTATGGTTGATATTACACAACACTTGAATACACTTAACACTACATTGCAGGGCCGTAACAGAGTTGTCACTCAATATTACGACAGCATAAGTGCGTTCAAGATGAAACTGTCACTGTGGGAGACGCAGCTATCCAACGGTGACACCGCGCATTTCTCTTGTCTCACAGCTGTGCGTCCGGAGGCACCAGACCGTCCCGATAATGATTTGGAAAAATATAAAGACAACATAACAGATTTGCTGCGAGAGTTTGAGCAGAGGTTTCAGGTATTCAGTGAACTTGAGAACAAATTTGGCTTTTTTCGCTCGCCATTTACAGTGAAGCCTTCTGATATGCCAGCTGACATTCAACTCGAGCTTATTGACTTGCAGTGCGATTCCGCTATGAAGGATAAATTTGGGTCCGTGGGATTGGATACGTTTTATCAATATCTCGTGCCAGGTTACCCCAAAATAACAGCCATGGCTGCAAAGGTTCTATCCATGTTTGGGACTACTTATCTTTGTGAACAGGTGTTCTCCGTAATGAACAATAATAAAACAAAGCAGCGCTCAAGGTTAACAAATAAACACTTGAATGACATTGTTAAATGTGCTGCTACTCAGGATTTGACACCTAATATCGATACACTTGTGAAGGCAAAAAGATCCCAAGTTTCAGGAGCCAGCAGCAGCAAGTAGACTGCAGGAGTGCAGTAAGAGAGAAAAAAAGTGTGATGACACGAAATTTGTTTGCACTCATGAATACAGATCATTAAAAATAAGATTAATCTGGTTTCATATTAAAGACAATTAATATTGTGCAGTATATTCTCAGCTTCAGTAGGCCCAGCCTAGTAGTTTGATCTGATGTAGTCTAATCTTATTGCCCATGCACGGCTATAACTTTTATTTTGTATTTCTTTTTTATTTATTTCAAAGCAGTATGACAATTAAGGCGAAAATATTTTTTCATAGCTCCCACTTGAGTTTGTTTAGTGTGGTGAGTTGGTTCAGGTGTAAAACTGCATTCACTTAACTGTTAAAATAAACCAGTTGTTAACACATTCACCGCCTAACATGAAATCATTTTTTTTTTCCATTGTTGGTGAATAAATGTGTTGTGCTTAGAAAAGATCCCTTGTCATCCGTGATTATAATATGTAGGGTAGGCTACAAATGTAGGCTGAATGATAAAGCATAGTACTGAAAAACAAAGCTAAATATTTGGAGTTGACATTCTTTTACTGATCCGGCCCACCCGAGAACAGAAAGTCTGGATCCGGCCCCAGAGCCAAACTGAGTTTGACATGCCTGCTCTAGAGAAACTTGAGTCATATGGCTATTGAAGCTGAAACAAGTAACTATTCAATTTATCAAAATATATATTAGAAACATATATATACTTGGTTAAAAAAAATATTACGTATGGAGTTTTATGAATGAAGGTTTGAAAGCTGGACCTTATAGTGCTGCACAATTCACTGAACAACGGTGACCATTGACCAAGGCACAGAAGGTGTGCTTACACATTTACATTTATTCATTTTGCACATGCTCGTACACAAGGAAACTGTAGAACAGTGCATACAATATACAAATATGACTTGTTGTCCAGTATTATATAGAACAGGCCTGGACCGCAGTTGAAACAAAGTAGCATTTGTTAAAACAGTGCCTTAAGGACCTGTCTGTGCATTTTGTGCATTCAAAATGATTATTTTTAAATAGTTGAAAGAAAACAGACTCTTAATAGGAAGAACTGGCTGCAACTCGATAAATGTTCAATGCTCCCCAGCCCCCCATCCCATGGGGAGCTTGCAGTTTCTGATAAAATTCAGCGTTTATTTCATTGTATTCTAGTGCTGGAATAACATGTGATGCACCATGTGTGTAATGATCTCGCCCAATGCACGCTGGGATAGGCTCCAGAAACACGACCCTGCTCAGGATAAGCGTGTATAGATGATGGATGGATGGATGGGTTAATAATTTTCCCTTAAGACAACTTTGAGGTTTTGATTGAACCCTAGGGGTATATGTTACTGTCTCTGATTACAAATTACGATTTTAAACACTTCCACCATACTGAACAAGAATTTTAACAATTTAGCCTTGAAAAATCAAGACCTGAAAAAAAAAGCATGCTAAACTGATGAATCCCGGATTTATTGCAAGGGCAAGGGTTCAAATTAGCATCTTATTTTTATTTTTGTCTCATTCCCAAGTCAACAACATAAAAATGTCTTTCCCTCTCTGTTGCATATTTGTAATCCGAATTCCACACGCATATTAAAACTTAAATCAGTTTTCCATGTGGCCTTAAGTAAAAATGATTTCACAACTCCCAGCGCCATTACATTCCTACGGATGCTAATTTAAAATTTCCCCTGGCTATGTACCAGTGTGATGCTCCAGAAATGTGTTGCTCATAAGCATGATGACTTCAGAAAAAAAAATTCAGTTTTTAAAGACTTGTTGAAATCTGTGACTGTTGAGCCAGGACTGAGAGAAATAGCTGGCCAAGTCAGTAGAGGACTAGCGTGAACATCTGTGATAGATTGTTTATTTTTTAAGGAAATAAATGTTTGGAGACTCGGCGCATGCATTTACCTTAAATGCTGGAGTCCGAATCTAATGTGAATTTAATTGCTGTAAATGGAAATAAGTGTAACATTCAGGGGTAAATCCACAACAACACCTTGCATTTAAAGCAAATATGTTCATTCTGTTGTGCAATTTAACAGTACTCACTATCTTTTCATCAGAGACAGTGCCTGAGCCCTCAGCTCTGCCAAATGTCTTATGTGCATGTCTCAGACAACTACAGGGCTAATTAGTCCACCGAATGTTGATGCTTATGGGGAGACCCATAAACTGTCCTATAGGATGTTGACTGTGGGGTGGACATCCTGTTCACACTGAGCCAATCAGAACCGGGATGATCGGGTGGCTAGTGGGTCCCGGCACACCGACTGGCCTGGTACACCAACATTTTCAAAATCTCTCCTTTGTTCTGTTCTCTGCATCTCTATCTCTGTTCCTGATAAGAACAGACTTCAAGACCCCTGAAAAAGCCAGGCCTTGCCCCTGTGATGAAACTGACATTTTCAAGCTGGATCTTCACTCCTATACCCAGAATGGAAAAGGTCAAGGTTTTGGTTCTAGTGTTCCCTTGGCATCAACATGCAGCCAAAGAATGAGAATACCCATTCCAAATAGGGCAAATAATGCCACCCAGCACTGGGCCAGATGGAGATTTAAATTAACAAAGCTCATATGCACCCCTTAAAATGCAATCCTTGGGCTCCCATGGTGTTCTTTGTCTTCTACATATTTTCACTGATTTGACCTCTGTTTCTATGATCATGATCATTTTCACCTAGCAAAACATGCAGCCCTAAGTACTGAAAACGCTGCGACTGAATTGTTTATGAGTCATAGTAATTTCAGCCTCTATACAAAACTATAACCAGCATATAGCTGTGGTAGCGAGAGGCAAAGACGTGTAATTCCTAGAATGGCAAGCGCAATATTTGATAGAGGGACCGCGTCATTTATAATGAATGGAAATGCGCAGAGAAAGACAAAGGAACGGAAACGGAAGGAAGTGAATGAAATGTAGAATGGCGTAATTACAGTATGGCACCTTTGAGCGCAGACGTTTGTTACAGTAGATTCGGGTGTGATTAATGCGGTATAGCTGCAGGCAGAATGTAGACTGTTCCCATCAGCGTTATTTTACGTTCACCAGAGCAAGCTTCGCTAACCGAGTGGCTAATGAGATTTATCACCCTGTTATATAAGTCTTCGCTGCATTAAAACTAAATCACTCTATAATGCAACATTTTGCCCATTTGTGTGCATTGCTCTAAAACAAGACAGCTGTTGCCATTTATTAAAACATAACATTTGATCACACTGCCAAGTATATGCATCAGGCGGATGCTATCTGCTAACATGTCCTCAACCGGAAAAGGAAAGAACCCTTGTGTCATCATTACAGAGAAATACATCTCAACTCATCAATCCTGATGATGCGCATTCTCAGAGGAAGGGCCTCTTCAAAGGAACATCTGTGATATTTTTTCTAGGTCTTAGGCTCAAAGTGTAAACCTTCAATGATATGTCAGTGACTTAGTTGAATCAGGAGATCATTGTCTAATCTGCTTGTGTCATTTGTTGGATGGACTCCAGTACAACCTAAACATCAGCTTCTGGTTTATAGATATCTCTGAAACAAAACTAGCAGTGGGCACCCAGAGCTTTTCAGGCCACCAAAGCCCTCTCCAGAGTCTCCAGTGTAACTGCCAACTGTCAACACCAAGCAAAGATGTCAATACCACCCATAAATTATTATACGTACTTTGTATACTTGGCAAAGATTATGGAAATAATTTAATCTGATTTACACGGAATTACAGTATATATGTTAATGATTCTACTGAGGGGATCATACTTCAGAACTGTGTTTGTGTATGCAGCGTAGAATTTTAAATTATTGTTTTTAAGATACTGTTTGACAATGACAATTTGTTGGCCTCAGGAATTAATGAAGTAAGGCATGAGGAGATGGATGTATAGATGAACAGAAATGTCAATGATCATATTAATGATAATATTAAAGCGGTCCTGCATCGCTTGAAGGTATAAACAACTAAATAATACAGGTAATGTATGTATCTGTCTGTATCTGAATGAATTGCAACTGCCTGATGTACATTATGAATTCAGCAAGGCTGTATTTAGACAGCCTCTAAGATACTGAGACAAATGCTGTATTTGTGTGTTTTTCTGTTAGAGTTAGAAGCCCGGAAAGCCTGCGATTAGCCTACAAACTATAGTTCAAACCTCCCATTTGCGTCATAGCAGAAAAAAAAGTTCATATAAAAGAATGATTAATAAAGAAATGAATTACACAAATAAATGGCAGGGGAATTCTAAAGAATTGGATAGTCGGTGCAGGAAGCACTGGTAATTAACTCTAAGAGCCTTTTTAATAACATTGTGTTCTTAGCATTTTCCCTATAGCTAAAAATACAAATACATGAAGACAAAAGAGACAATGATAGCTTCAGACATTGACTGAGAAAGCCAGTTCTGAAGTCAGTGAATGAATGAAGTCAAATTTCAATGGAAAGAATTGTGACTCAAGCACTACGTAGACATTTTCTTCCCAGGTAGAGCACTCTTACTGCAGTGTTTGCAATGTCCTTACGTGGTCTTCGCTGGACTGTTGCTGTGTTTTCTACGCTCCCTTGAATGTATGCACATGCATGCATGAGTGTACGTGTGACGCTATTTTTCTAAACATCGAATGGTGACAACATCGAATCAGAAGATATTCCTTGAAGCACATGAGGAGTGTAGGGCCATAGGGCTATGACACTTTATTGGGGGGGTTAGGGAGAAGGGGGGGTCTAGTGCTTGGTCACCCACCAACTGAACACACTAGTGACACAATTGAAAGATATTCACAGGAACTCTTGTAGAATCAAGGTCCAATACTACAGTATCATTCCTGTCGGTCACCCTTCGACATCCTAACACAATACTGATTACAGTACATTAGCAGACATCATTTCTTGCGTACCGTTATAGTGAGCCTATCACCCGCTAATACACACACGGCTGGTGCTACTGTTGAGTCCCAATGCTGCACTTATGCAACATGGTCAAAATGACCTCAAAATAAGGGTTACTTTGTTTTGTTGTACATAAATTGATTATCCACATGTTCCACACACATTTGGCATCCCAATAGAAAATACTGGAGGAAATTTACTTCAAGTGGTGGAAAATCCAGATGTTATGGCAGTCACAGGGGATCTGTTTGGGGAGCCTATGTTGTGTGTGGTCTAGACACTCACTGTTTAACAGCTGAAAATGTTTCCCTACAAACATGTTGCTAAAATATAGTACGGGGCCTTAGGAACTGGTATATGTTGTTCTAAATATACACACAATGATCTCAGAGACCAGTCATGTGATTTCCACCTTGTTTATGACTTATTTCTGTTCACTTGAATTCAATGCAATATGTCGCAGATGAAAGGTAATTCTCCGACCCCAACATCAATTATACATCTATGGATTTGTTATACCATTGAATGTGGTTCACCAGTACCTTTGTATAATATTTGATGTTGACACATACCAAATTGATTAAGCCATCAAGCTTTTCATTACTCAATGCGTTAGAAAGGTTGCATCACATTCGGGACTAATGGGGTGAAGCTGAAGGACTGAAAGGAGAATTGACAGTGGGGGTTTTTAAAAAAGTGTTTTGGAAATTCACATGGTTGTTGTTACCAGTGACTTTGCAATGGATATAAATGAGCAATTGTATGTTTTGAACACTGCATTGTACATTCTGTTCCATAAGATCCACTATGATTAGGCTTACTGAAAGAGCAGCCCCGGGAAACCATATTGCATGCTCGCATGCTCTCATGTAAAATGTCCAAATGACAGAAAAAAGACATTCAAACCAGCATGGGCCACCTTAAACTGATTAAGGGGAGCCACATTCAATGTGCTTCTTAGAGGCTTCCATCAGAAATGTTTATTTTGTGTTCCTGCAAAATGAGATTCACATGAACGTGCTGGTTATGACTAAAGCCAAATTTAATAGAATAGTTGAAGGTCATCCAGATTGCGCTTAAACAAACCAAGCCATTGTGAAAACACAATTGGATGGAACATAATGCAAGATTAATATCTTCACAGCTGAAAGAAATTGCATGTATCAATCTGTCATAAGTGTTTACGATATCAATTAATAACCTAAGCCTAAGAAACGCAAAATGTAAATTCAAATCTAACATTGCTATGATGACCAAATTACAAGGAAAGCAGCCCTGAAACTTTGTTTGGTG
This sequence comes from Anguilla rostrata, assembly GCF_018555375.3. NCBI lineage: Eukaryota > Metazoa > Chordata > Actinopteri > Anguilliformes > Anguillidae > Anguilla > Anguilla rostrata. The sequence continues at coordinate 36,301,044 of NC_057942.1, read as the reverse complement.
GAACAATTGCTATTTTAATACATCTGTCAACATTCCTCCATATTTTGTTATTCTTCACAATGACATCTTATTCTTTGCTCGAAAGCAGTTCAATTAGTTTGGTATATTGTTCTTCCATGTGCGATCCATATAACTAATGTTCACTTCATATTCATATTTCATGTTCATATTTTATATTACCTCTTATATGTATGCAGGCTATTTATAACATAAGAAGACCAAGTCAGTATTTTAAAATTGTGCTTGAACCACTTAGATCACAGTTTGTTGGTTTGAAACATTATTGCATTTACTTCATTAAATAATCTTTTCCCATTAATTGACCGAGAAAGTGAAGCACTCGACGTGTTTGGCCCCGAGAACTTGTACTCAGTAGCCTACTTCATAATGGCATGCCTTCATAAAATACGACAATTTTTTTGTTTACTGAATCGTGAACTCTTTGTCAAACCGACGTCATTTTCAAGGGTTTGCTAATAATAACTACAGTCATATCAATACATTTTATTTTATTTTTTATTTAATAAATCCCGGATTCTATAAAAGGGGCGTTGTGTTATCCGCATCTGTACACTTGCTTGTTGCGCGCTGTAAGGAGAGGTGCCATGTCTGTGAATTTCAGAGTTCAGTTGTATTGCCTTCTTCTCATGCTCTCGGCTCTTAAGGGAGAGGGCAGATACCTACAGGTAAGAATGATCGAACCATATTCCTTTATTTTAGTGCCGTGATACTTTACCATCCAAGAAACTACAGCTAATTTCTTGTAAATCACTTAAATGTGCGCCTTTGCATGAATCGAGTTTGTCAGAGTCATGAAATACTTAATTAGAAGTCGTCATTGAAATGTTGTGGTGGCTACCTTTTGTGTCCGGAGTTCACTATTACCCAAGTGACTTAAAGTCCATGGCCTCAACCTCATAAACCGCACATTACATGCTATCTCTGGGAGATAAAGCCAGGCATTACCTGCTATCTCTGGAATATAAAGCCGCACATTACATGCTGATCTCTTTCGTTCAGCGAGTGCCACAGCGAAGCATGGAAGCTTGACCCATTTTAAATGTTTTCTTTCAGGAAAATGAAGTTACTGCAGAGGGATTATTTTCGCTTCTTAATTCAGAAGTCAAGAGAGAATCATCAACAGATTTTATTTACCGTCGACCGCTACGTAAGTATATAATTTCACTTATAGACAGCCTGTCTGTCATCTCAGGATGTAGAGTATACAACGGTATGCTAAGCATACTTTGGAGTATTTCCACCACACATTTAAGTAATTAGTGCATAACAAACATAATGACAATATCACCATTTCTGTTCAATAAATGATTGGAGGTCTAGGTACAGTACAGAATAGCTGTCACGTAGAAACCTGGAAACCCACAGCCGTGCTTGTCAACGTAAATATGATACATTTGGTGGAAAAATTGAATTGATAATAGAGATGAAATCGCTCTGCAGACGTTACAGAAGAGCTGTGTTTCAATTATTCTAACGAATTCATTAGAATATGTAAGCATCAAATAAAACTAATGTTGCTTGCTGTTGTATGCCACGTGATTGGCCGATGAAGTAAGTGTAGGCTGATGTACAGTATCTCAAAATGTCTTTAGACGTCTCTGAATTTAGTAATGAAAATTGGCAACGTGCCCATGTGCGAAATGAGGTACGTAAAACATGTTAAGAGACACATGAAATCAATGGTACTGTGGCATTACATGAATCAGACGTAGTATAATTGGATGTCAAAGATTGATCAGCTATAATGCAATGCTAACATAAGAATGTAATTGCATCACTGTCTTAATGTGAAAGACAGTGTAAAATTCTCATTTACATTTCTAACAGAGTACTGTTATCTAAAGGCAGAAACACATTTTTGCACATTACTGTGTGGTGGTACTCTAATGCTTTATACGCAATACGTGCCTGTGTATAATTCTCTGACAAAATGCATAGGAGAAAGTGTGTTCATTTGCTTCAGTTGTATCACCATCTTGTGTGTGTGGGTGTGTGTGTGCATGCATGTGCATCTGTGTGTGCAGATACAGAAAAAAATCTATGTAAGTGCACTCTTAAAGAGTACATTTCATAAGGTTAGCATACATCTTTCTGATCTCATAAAACACTGTTAGTGTTGAATGTACACTGTGGATGTGTGGCCGTGTTCAGTTCAGGTAAGAGTGTATGTGTGCATGCTCATGCGTGTGTGTGTATATGTGTGCGTGTGTGTATGTGTATGTATATGTATGAATGTGTGTGTGTGTATGTGCATGCACATGCATGTGTATGTGTGCATGTGCATGTGCATGCACATGCATGTGTGTGTATGTGCATGCACATGCATGTGTGTGTATGTGCATGCACATGCATGTGTGTGTATATGCATGCGCATGCACACATCCATGTGTGTGTCTCAGCAGTGATGACCTGATGTAAGACGCCCCCTGTCTCTCGTCTCAGGATGCCTGGACATGCTGAGCGTGGAGGGCCAGTTCATCTTCAGCGCCGACCGGCCGCAGCTCAACTGCGCCGCCTACTTCATCGCCGAGCCCGGCGAGGTCATCAGCGTGGAGTTCAGCGCCGTGGATATCGACTGCCGCAGAGGGGACTTCCTCAAGGTACACCGCCATCACCGTGGCGCCTCCGCGCCAGCGCCCCTTATATTACAGCAGGATTCAGCGGCGGTCACTGGGGTTACGCCATCAGAAAAGAGCGTTATCACATTATCAATATCATTATTACTATCACTATCACTTTATGAATATCATTATTAATGGCGTTATCACATTCTTAAGATTATTCATAATATCATTATCACAGCATTAATATCGTTTTTAATAGCATTACCACATAATTCATATCATTGGCTGTGGGCACATTTCATCATGAGTGCAGGTGCAAGGCCACAGGAAGCACCTACTATTCCGGTATAATCTGTCCCCGTACCTGTTGTATATACTGACTCCTCATGAGCTGCAGTGGCTATCAGAGATCAGGCTGTGTCTTCGATCCCCCTTCGCTCCCCGTTGTTATTAGGAATATGAAATGTATTCCTTTCACAATTGAGGAGGCTCAGCTAGCTGTAGGAGGGTTTACTTTGTCAGTAGTAATTTTGTCAGTAAGTGGGTATGGCCTGTATTTAATCTAACCGCATTGCAGTTTATACATAATTTCGACTAACTGAAAGCACATGCTGCCGTTGACAGTAATGGGTCACGGTAAATGGTAAATAAGTTAAGGACAACTTGCCAGGCGGTTGGTATGGACTTGAGAGAGGTTTTTCTTGTATCTGCGTTGCAGGTGTTTGATGGGTGGTTCCTGAAAGGGGAGAAGTTCCCCAGCAACGAGGACCACCCCCTCCCTCTGCCCGAGCGATACGTGGACTACTGCGACACGGGCATGCCCAGGAGGGTCGTCCGCTCGTCGCAGAACGTCGCCATGATCTTCTTCCGCGTCCATAGCCCAGAGAGCGGCTTTACCATCACTGTGAGGAAACTCATCAACCCCTTCCGTGAGTCAGCTGCCACTGAGGGCATGTAGTCTGAATCATTTGAACCAATTCACTCTTTTGAGCCATGTGTCATTTAGGGCCACCTCGTTGTGTTCCTTCATTACATTTATTGGATTCACTCGCACCATTCTACACACAGTAAAAGGTTCTGTGTTAAATCAATTCTGACAGAGTATATATGGTCCCAGTTTGACTCATGCAGTATGTACTCTCTCAGAGTTGAATTAACACTGGGCATTTTATCGGGCAGGTCTGGAGAACGTCAGTGTTACGTTCAGGAATTCCAAAAATGCAGTTTGTTCTTTCACTGTGTGTTCTTTAACGACATGTTCTTTTACATTCTCTAGAGAGGGGTATTTTTTCTTGAGTTATTGGGAATTGAATGCTGGGCCCCACTTATGCCTGAAATGTATCCCCGATACAGTTAAAAGCAGTGCCATGCAGATTACAGTACATAACACATTAACCAAACGCTACAATTAACTGAGCAGTTTTTTTCAAAGCTCAAGAGGAAGGTGATTACACCATTTCCCTTTAAGCAGGGAATGTAGAAAATGCACTCCAGTCACCCTTCATTGATATGAGGGAAGCTGGTTAGTGCAATTTTTGCATTAAAATACTTGAATGGGGCGCAGTGTACAAAACATTATGTCAAAGCACTTGGTCTGAATTAGTCAGGTGTGTCTCGCAGTGTTCCCTGCTGTGTGAGCAACTCAAATACACAGCACACGCAATATAAAGGGTGTATATAACTGCTTAGCATTGTAAACTACTGATAAGATTTTAACCCTTTCAAGAGTAGGTTTTTTGGAATGTTTCTTTAAAATTCAGTCAGTCAGCATTCTAGAACTCCATTGTTTTCAATCACCAGTAGTGATTGTGACATCAGCATTAGAATGTTCAATTCTAATTGTAAGAACATTCCAATCATATGTTTGTGATCTTACACCTTTAAAGGGTTAAATAATATTAGCGCGTAGCCGCAGTGTGATGACTTACCTTCACGCCTGCCTTTCACCAGCCTGCAACATCATCTCTCAGACCCGGGAAGGCAGCTTCACGATGGTGATCCCTCACCAGCGCACCAACTGCAGCTTCTCCATCATATATCCGGTGGAAATCCAGATCGAGGAGCTGAGCTTGGGGCGGCTGGGTTCCAATGACGCACCAGTGAAGGTCAGGATCAGCGGGGATTAGCCAGTAGTGCTCATTTCCGAGATGGATCATTGGCGGTCTGCATCTGCTCCGGAAAGGGTCAGACTGATATTGAGTTAGTCATAAACTGGGGTTCTGACTAAGGAAGGGCATTGCGGAGATAGACATCGCTCAACACAGCAGCATGTTCAATGTGAAATCAACTGTGATATAGAACTTTAAACTCTAATAGAGTATTTGTGGATCCCCACTGGACTCCTATAAACTCTTTTAGAGTTCATTCAACACTGGGAATCTTGTGCCACCACCATGAAACAGCAGCTTTACAGTGAGATAGCAGTGGTTAAGCAGTAGGACTTTTGGGAAGGAATTCATGCATTCAGATCTTGGGCCTTGTTGTGGAAGATAAAATGACATGTTATAGTGAGAGGACAGTGTAAGTGTATCATATATCAGATTGAGTAGCTTGTTACTTGCCCACAGTACAGTTGTTACCACAATGATTTATTGTGAAAGCACTCAACTTTCCAAATGGTACTTGGAAACACTTTCACGTTATTTGTATATAATTACTCCTTTCAAGTATAATTACTCCTTTTATAAACCCAAGATAAGAGAATATTAGATAAATGAACTGAGCAAAGCCATTCAAATAAATAAAAGAGAACATGTTGTGCTAATCAAACCACTACGTATGTATCTTGTCCTAGCCAAGCTCCTCATTAAGTTTGAGCTGTTGATCAAATGCTGATCTGGACTTAACATATCTTGGACAGCACTTTGCTATTAATCCTTTGTGAAAGGAGCATCTTGTTGAAGATTTGGATGTACTCATAAGACAGTCCTCAAGGGATGTGACAGAAATCGCAGTGAACTTGATGAGAAGGCTTTGATTTGTCATGGGGTAGTATAACAGAGACTCTCTGTAGCAGAATGGAATTCTTCAGTGCTGTCGGATTCTATGGATAGTTTATGTTCCTCCAGTGCAGTTTGGATTATACCTGTTGCCCCCTCTCTCTCCAGCGGTCAGTCCCTGGGTGTGGCGGGACGGGGGACTTCGTGGAGCTCCTGGGCGGGAACGGCGTGGACACCGCTAAGATGTTTCCCGTGGCCGATATCTGCTATTCCCTAAAAGGGCCTGGTGGGTATAATGGCAGCTGCTGGATTGAACCGAAAAAAATTTAAATCACCAGACACCAACATCACAACACATTTGCGTGGTGGATATTTACCACACTCATGGGTTAAACTCATGAAAGTGTTGAGCTTTCTGTGTCAAACCCAAGTACATGCATTTCTCATAGATTCTTCGCCCGTATCAGTTTCTAATGTTCAGTTCGAAACTGCCCTTGGTTCGAAGCTAGCTGAGTCACTGTTTTGACGCCACCTTTTGGTCCTCATTCCGCATGCGTCTCTGTGTACCTGCAGCCCAGCTGAAGGTCGGATGCGATAACGCCGTCATGAGGCTGGTTTCCAGCGGGAAATTCATCAACCGCGTCACTTTCCAGTACCGCCCACTGGACCACCACGAACTACAGAAGCTCAAAGGAAACGACGTGGAGGATTTCTGTTTCATTGAATGAGTCCCAGAATCATTTGCTGCAAGAAAACAGTTGCTGAATTCCACACAGCCAGGTGAATGAAGCAGAAAGAATTCCCGTTGTTGCTGTGACGTCATTTTTGTTAGAAATTTAGATGCAATTACGCATATAAAATCCCCTCTCCTCAGAACAGATACTGTGTAATTTAATCTTTTTTGTTTGATCTTTGCCAGGCTTATACGAATAATGTCCTTGGCTATTATTTCTTTTCATTTTAATGGCATCTCAGAATTATGCAAATGAAATAAAAATATTAATGTTTATTCATTATTAAAGCACCGTATATTAAGTTGTATATGAAGTTGCTAAGTATTCTGGAATATATACATTTTAAAGTTAAACCTGATTCAACCACTATGAAAAACAGTGTACTTTGACTTTAAAGCACAGGTCCAACTAAACCCACAATATATATCTACAGTACTTAAACAATCAATGGATGGGGATAACTGAAAATGAAATTCAAATTCAAAGTATTTATTTTGTCACGTAAAATATATATATTTTTTGTCTGAGAAGTTCAATAAATGTGCATGTGTGCTTCATACCTTTCTGTTTGTATGAATGAAGGGAAGGGAAATGCAGTATGTTACCTATGTATTTATTTGTATTAAATGTATTAAATGTATTTGTAATAAAAATGGGCTGCATGTCAACATCACTGAAAGCTGATAATCTGTGGAAAACTATTGTTTATGAAAGCAGTGTTGCTATGATTCATTCTGAATATTTTAGTGTTTATAATCCTCTGGCCAACACAATGAGAAACACTTTATTGAATCCCCTGGCTGCTGGCACACCGAACTAATATGTCTTGAGGGTGTCTATTCCCTCAGTCCATTACACTGCTCATTTCTGCTTTATTTCTTGTAAAGAAATGTCTACCACTCACACACAATTTGCTGTGAAAACGGCAGTTAAACAGAAATGCCCATCAAGCTGGCAACAAAAAAACTAATCTCTGGTTAAAATGATTCGGTAATGTTCGTCCAACAGAAAATGGGGAACATTCTATAAATAAAATTAACTACTTTTCTTCCTATGTTCCCATTTTTTGTCTAATTTCATCGTTTTTTTTTTGCACAATATGAGGATACCGTGGGGCCATAAGGCATTGATTTAAAAAAAATGAACGTACGTGAGGAAAATCCAAACAAAATGGATGGCAGAAGACCAGGCCACTGCAGGAGGTCTTGACAGACAGTGGTCGTTTTGTAGCTGCCATTCCCAGCATTTGAAATGCAACGTCGTGAGCGAAAGACACAAATCTTTTTGAGCCGTGGCTTAACGAAAGGCTCGGTGGGTGGAATGGGCGCGTAATCGAATCAGTTCCAGTGTTAATGAATCTCCCCGGGATTGTCATGCACGCATCTGCTGCGCATACAGCCGTGGTGTGGCCGACAAGCTGAATCCACAGGCGAACACGCAACGCTCCCGCAGATATAATCACGTGAAACAGGTTATTGACCTTACTGAGCCCGAGACTCTGGATTTCTTCAGTGGTTGAAAATGCTATCGTTTATCGGTAAAAATAATTTCGCTAATGGGATTAGTGCTCGAATCCTAGCGCTTTTACAGATATTTTCTCTGACATCTTTTGAGACTTGTTTCCTTTTGATCCTTCTTTTGAATTAAATTAATCTCAAATCACTTCACACATGCTTACTCGATTAAGCAATCGTATGCTTTTTTCTCCTCCCTTTCCCCTCCCTCCAGGAAATGTGATTTTCAGTCTTCTTGAGAAAATCAAGAAGACAGGCTGTCATGATTTTGGCTGTATGTTTGGCTGCCCATTGCTCTTTTTCTTGCAAATTAAAATGTTAAAACAAGGTTTGGGGGTGAGCTGTTGGGGGTAACAGACATTAAACACAGTAAGCAGTCTACTTTCCTTATTTTGTTGCTCAGCTTAGCTCCCATATCTCCTGTTATCAGTTGAGTTTACTGTGCAAACCCCCCCCACCACCACCCCCCTCGCCAGCTGCCTGGGTGTTCCTGTTTGCGCTCCTTATCTCCTTTGTCTGGCAGAGACTGCATAAGCAAACTGTAAAATCAGTTACACAGCGTGGCTAGTCTCGACTGTTTATCGCTGGCCGACAGGCGCGAAACATCCCGATCGCCGCTTGAATACACACAAGAGTAAAATTATCGCTGTAAACACTCGACTGCTGTCATCGTGAAAGAGCCGAATCAAAACTGTATATGGGATTTCTGAGAACTAATGGGTGGTTGTAAACGTTCCTAGAATGGTCGCTGAACAAGTTTTCTGTGGATGTTTCAAACACACATTGCACATTGCTTGTACTCAGATGTTTTTGTTTATGATTGTGTACATGATTAATGGGGACATGTAGTAGAGGGGTCATGGATTTCCTTGGCAATGCTCCCACTCACTAGTGGTGTGGTGTTATTCATTGATGCTTTTCTGTACCAGTTCCAGCTCTTTCTGTAACACACGCCCCGAAGTTACTCTAATGCAACAAACTGCTCTGTAGACCTAGAGCTGCCCAGTTTGTTTGGCAATCGCTGTCCACATGATCAGTAGGCTACCTCTCAAGAATTTGGCTATTCCACTGAGCTAAAGCAGACGGAGCATGTGTAAGCCACTTTTTCAAAACAATAATTATGTGACTGCAGAAGCTGAAAATGTTCAATAATTTTGTGATAGCAGACATCATATCTAAAAAGAAATACACGTGTCCTCTACACATACACATACCTAAAATATGCATGCCTAAAACCTCATTTCAGTCACACTTTGTAAGGGCTGAAAGCTATCTACCATGAGCTTTATATAAAAGCTACCCAGCTCATTTCAAAATCTCTTCAATATTTATACAAAATAATAAATCTCTTGAGTCTTCTCACACAACAAGAAAACAAACCACAGAACCAAAATTAATTTTCATAAACCATGATGACAAACAGGAGTTGGCTTCACTTCCAGTCTGTGAAGATGAGTGCTCTCTGATGAACAGAGCGATGACTGTGGGATTGAGGAAACAGCAAATACCACCTGTGGCAGGGCTCGGTTTGAGGGAGGAATTCAGGGCAATTAGAGGACCATGCCTACTGGTTAAGCAGGCACACACACCTGTATTGTGTTACAAATCAGCCCAGAATTTAAAAGTGAATTCTTTCCACAGTAGGCGTCTGAGACCGGGGATCCTCCAAGATCGGGGGAGGGAGGGAGGGAGAGAGAGAGAGAGCAGCAGAGGTCGGCTGAAAAGCAGTTTCTGATTTAATTTATTTTGTCTTTATTGTTTTCATTTTTTCACTTTTACCCAGATCCCGTGAGAGTAATGGGTGAAGGTGTTTATTTTCATGGGGCGAAATACGAGCTCTCAGACAATCTCTAATACCCTACAAGATTTAACACTGGACTTTTACTATATTTTTTCGGCAATACCCTATAGTACCATTTAGTATCCTTATGACATCCTTTGGGTAGTTTAAGGCAGTATAAGAAACTTAAACTATTCAACTATGAAGTCATGGTTTTTTATCAGATGTGAAAACAAAACACAATACAAACCTAAACCTCAGGTAACCTCTCCAAAGCCACCTAGAAGGTCACAGTTATCTGTAGGAAAATGGATGGCAAGACCAGTGGCTTGGCAGTGAAAAAGTTTTGCATGCCTGCCCAGGCAGCGATTAGGACGGTATCTTGCTTAATTAACTGTCAAGATGACTGGAAAGCCAAAAAAGGTTACCCAGATATATTATGAATTATTTATCCTATCCCATCATGCCCAAGAATCTTTCCATTACTAATGCTCTCCATTTCAAAAGTGACCTTCAACTGAAAATATTTGTACAGTTTTTCAACTCAGCATTATAATTCCTTACAGCAAACATGTACTGTAGTGGCTGAATCACCTTAACCATGTTCACTGTAACACACCACTCAAATGAATCAGTAATGACCACATAAATTAAGTTGTTCTAATGGCTTATATTTTTCTGTCAATAGCAACAGTCACACACCAGTATTTTCATGGTATGAATCCTTAAATGCATGGCTAGCCTTCCATGTCAAGGCAAGCAGGTTTTCTCTCCTGCTATCATTCCATATCTCATATTTGTTTGCTTTATGTTTTTACCAAAATGACTTGTTCATATGATTACATGCTGAACCATACAAATAAATAAAAAACCATGTTGGTTTGCTGATGAATGTAGAATTTATATTTAGTTCAGGCAGGAATCAGAGAGTGCCTCAAGGGTGATGATCCAAAAAGCCCCATACATTTCATTTAATCACTTTTACTTACTTACTCACTGACTTGCTTGCTTTTACTTACTTAATTACTTATAATTGTTTGTTGAAAGTCCCGGTTCCCGCAAAACCTGAGCTAATATCCTTAAACAAATATTCTTAAAGAAGTGTAGCAGTACGTTCGAAAAGAAGCCAGTGTCTTTATGCTTGTTAATGCTGACAGTCTATGTACTACATAAGATGAGGTTATCAGTGCATAAAGCTGTGAAAACAGATGAAAGCACAGCATTTAAAACGGCAATTATAGATGAACATATTTGTGTAATTTGCATTTGCATTTAGCCCTTAACCTACACTTGCCTGTTCATGCTTGTAAAACGGAACTATTACATCTTGTTCCAGCGAATCAGGATCTTTGTTCTCCAACATCCATTTTTCCACACCAACCTTATGTTCACTGTACAGTCTACTGTAATGATAACACAAAGTTCACGGTAGGTGATACACAAAACAAGAACTGAACTTTGGGCATGCAAAATTTGGTACAAGCATATTCAATTAGTAAATGTTTAATTTCTTGGAGACTGGAAGATGTCAACAAACCACCCTTATTACCAAAATGTAATGTAAAAAAATGCCAGGGGGCTGGTGTGATTGACAACTCCTTTCTGTTGTCTTTCATACAGAATATCTCCTATAATAGGTCTTTCTGTGACCTCAATAAACACAACTATCCTTAAGCATTATTTTCAGTGACACCAACGGATATGTTATGAAGTTGTTAAGCATATCATTGGTGATTAAATTTAACTGTTTATTCCTCAAGAAAAATAATACACTGCCAGATCTGCAAAAGTGAAAGATCAGTCCATGCTCTTTCTCACAGGAACAGTTATCTCTACTTCCTCAGAATAAAAATAAAATCGTTCTAATTACTACTCAGCTAATGATGAAACATGGTGATTTTTTACATTAGACAATGACAGCGAAAGGAGTATGTTGTTAATTTCTTTTAAAAATATGGTACACAGTATATTACACCTAACATTGATTGATGATGGTGAGTTGTGTAATATTCGGCGGTTCTAATGATTTTGCAGATCAGTAAAATTAAGTTGTGAGCTTCAAAGGGGAATTCAAATATGTTTAGGTATGTTCTAATAGTTATGCAGACTACAAGGGAAAATATATTTAAATAATTAAATCCAAGGCATGCTAGCTGTACGCTCATGTATTTTACTTTTTATATTTTAGTGCTCTCTGCTGGCTAACCAGTGTCATTACCCTGCAAATACAAGGACCAAAGGTTTACAACTTTTTTACAACTTTGTTTTGGTTCAACGCACCTGGTTGGATGTTCCTCAGAGAAAATGTAAAAATCTTTGAAGAACAGTGTTAATTAATATACAGCCAAACTGCTTTCGACAATCTATGATTTCAATTATTTATAATAACAGAAAATTCCACGTGTTCTCAACATGCCACAATGGCTCCACAATGGCTTGCAATCACTCAACAGAGTCAAACAGAAATGACCGTGGCGGCTTTGGCCAAGGCTGCGCTGTAAACATCAAAGATAACTGATGTGACAAGGTGTGCCAAGCCTAATTAGAGTGTGATGCATTGTCCTAGCACACACGGAGGAATGCAACCAATGGAATAATGAATGGAGAGAGGATTCTGAAGTCTGAAGATTCAGCATATGACTGCAAACTGTACCGATTTATTTTCAAAGATGAATGAATGATATGAATGATTCACGTTTCAAATTTATACTCAGGAACTAAAACATAGGAGCTAATTTGCATTGTGCTTAGCTGGCGTGTAAATCTAAAGTTTAAAAATTTAGGCTGCAGAACAGCAATTCAACAACTGGAACAGCTAATTCTTATTTCACAGATTTGAATAGCTGTTCCAGTTGGAATGCAATTCTGTGATATATGGAGTTCTTAACACCAGCTAAGCTCACTGCAATTGACCCAAGGCAGTTGGAAACCACAGCAGGTCATCACCCACCTGAGAGAAATTGTGTATGTCGTGCCACCCATAAGCCCCTCCCTCATTGAGACTCGGGATAATCCCAGGAGCATATCCCAGTGGAGTTAATTGAGTGTTTCAATTAAATTAGTTTTCACAACAGAAATGAACCCACTGACCCCAATGCTAATGTGCAACGTGAGCATGGTTTATGTCTTACATTAAACCACATTAGTCTTTCCGCCTTAAGTAATTTAGCATAAACTAAATTGGCCTCATAATCGAATGGTTTCATACAGCATCATTGCAGTAATTGCTCAAATGAAAATAATGCATTCTTATGTAGTGTTTGAATCAGGACCAATTTTTTTAGTTAGCACTAAGCCAACAGATTAAGTGAAACATCCACAAGAATAATAAACTGAAGCAAATAATATACATCTCTTGTAGAGGGCAATTATCCTTATAAAACAGTCTAATAGTTTTCATTAGTCACAAGTATTCCCAAGGATTTGATAAAGCACTGGTTAAACCCTTGATGTGTAATCATTATCAGGTCATTTGAGTGAAAATTAATTTTTACACCTTGAACAAAATGCCATCTTAGCACTAAACTAGCAAAATGAGACATATTATCAGTTATTTGTGAAACAGCAGGTATGGTAAATGGATCGATGCTAAAATGTCATAAAACTCACAGCCACAGATAGAGTAAACATCCATCAAACAGGAAGCCAAATGTGTATTTATCAACAGTCTTCTTGTGACTATTGCTAATAAAATAGAAAATGTTACCTCCACAAAGAAATCAGCAGTTGTTGTTAGAGGTAACTGGACTTAATTTCACTCATTTAGAAATATATTGCTGAAGTATTATTCATTTCTAGTCTTGTACTATTATAGTTTAATCCGTTATTAAACTGCAAATTTAAATATGGATGCTTGGGCAGTAGGGGTCGCCCTTTCCCACTAAAAAGCAACCCGAGCATGCAGTTCTGTTCATTCCTCTTAAATTTACTGTGGAAGCAACATAACTTTACTCTGTGGAAACTATAGTTGAATACTTATACAATCATGGAGGCAACGTTCATTTCTGGCGTTTTCCTTTTTTCCTCTCTCTTCACTTCATGTTCAGTTTTGCTCAACATGCTGACAGTTTGCAGGTTTGTTTCCACCTTGTGGCAAGAGTTATTACTGTTTTCTAATGCGCAACCTCAGCGTTTTATCTCCCAGCAGTATTGACATACTAAATGTGCTTTTTTGCCTGGGTGAATGTTATCTAACTGAAGAATAATATCATAAGAGAACATGTAATTTTGGCAAGAGATTCCCTGTGAGCACCATGACAGTTTTACTCTCTTGACTAGATGCAGGTTGCTATTTTATGAAATCTATTTTAGGTTTATTAAAGACTTGAATTTACCCTGTGGTTCATCGTAATATAAATGCAACATTGAATAACATAGAATAAAATTATCCTAGACAAACCTGTATTGCTCTATTGCAGTGAAACTGACCAGCAGAAATGTCAAAGATACTGTTTATAAAATGTTTTTTGTTTGCAAGATAATTGATTGTGAGACATTCAGCTTTTTGTACTTTGTGTAACGTGACAATTTGCTGGGAATTGTGCCTGCGGTGTCAAATTTCTTGGGATCAAGTCAAAACTTTCACAAGGCATTTCTGAGGGTTGCGAAGATAAATTAATTTATTTTACATGTTTTGTGGGGGAAAATGCAAGCCTTTCATAAAGGTGTGCTTTGTGCATGTTTTTAAAATTCGGAAACTGACCAGGGCCGTGCCCTCCCGGGCAGCGCCAAGTGCCCTTCAGCCAGTGTGAGTAAAACCAGCCTTCAGTGCCAGGTGTGCAATGCCCGATTAGTGGGCGGGGTCAAAGTCTTCATTAAATCCTTACCTAGCAACAGCTGTGCTCCATCACCACCGCATCCTCTGTGCTCAGGGAGAGCTTGATGTACAGCACTGATGTGTTGAGCTTGTACTGCTTTTGCAGAATAAAAATGAACAATATTTCTTTTTTCTCCATGAGCTATAATGAACATTTTGGTGGGATGACATCGAATGGTGCATACTGCCAAATACTGTGATTGCGTTAAGGATGCAACCTCCACTGCCTGTTTGTCTGGGTATCCTTATTTGTCCTCAGATACAGAACATGACCATAAACTGAATCTGACATTGGCCAATAGATGCCTCTAAATGAGCTAATCACTGCACAGCCACACTTCTGGCAATCATAACTATTTTCCAAACCTACAGTACGTGTGCCGTATGTGAAAGAAGAGACTTCAGGAAATATAATTTTACTACACTGGAAAAATACATAATGGTGAAATAAGTAAAACGAAATTCTCTCGCTGTCTTCTGCACAAATCATTTCCAATAATGTAATTCTGTATAAATGTTATTTCATTTTCAGTTAATTGGATGCAAAATAGTTTCCGGCCATTTTAATGTCATCCCGCCTAAATAATTTTTTCATTTTAGCTAATGGCATGCATTTGCATTATTAATTTTTTCTTGTAGTTTTGAAATGAAAAATTCTGTGTAATTCATGATACATATTTGTACTTTTACCAAATGAAATATCTATCCAGAGAAACACTGTCAATACCTTCTCTTGGTGTTATGTCATTAAAAATTTAAATGTGAAATTATCTGAATCATTGCTGATGAATATGCTCAGTCCCTAGATAAGTCATTCTTAACCAAGGGTCATTTCCAACATCAGCATCTTACAAATAGAAGCTTACAAATTAACTCACTGGGAAACAGGGAACAGCATACTCCACAAAATACAGCAAAGTTGTAGGCTTTATTCCATCTTTACCTAATGAAGGCATCAAACACCTGAGTTCAGAACCCCACATGCCACGCCCTGATAAATCACTCTGGACCAGACAGCCAGCTGCTGAGCCCTCCATAAGCTACCAGAGCATTGCTGTAGGAGACTCTTTCAGGATCATTTTAGATCCAGGAAATATATTTAAACCAAATGAAATCTCTGTCCACACACATCAGCAGTGCCATCGCTTGCTGTCATGCCATTACACACGATCTGTATGCTCTGAAATGTTTCTGTTGAGACATTCTGGCTCCAGGCTTCAGCAATTACTGTTTACCGAGTGCTTTAAATGACTAACCAGGCCTGGAGTCAATTCCCTTTAAATGAGGAAATGAACCGAGATTCTGTTCAATCCTCATGGAACACTGTTGACATTTAGAAATTCATGAATTGGATTTCAGTTAATTTCCTGAACTGACTAAATTGGGACGGGGGGAATTTGCCCCAACCCTATGAGCAACTGGAACAAGAGATATTTTAACCCTAACATTTGTTAGTGGTTATACCACACTGTATTAATGCTCTTATACCAGTGGATTAAAATCGTTGCTACAGTTTTGAGTAGCCTGCCCATTGTTTTTGTTGGTGATCACTCATAATTGAGTAAGACTTTCTTTCAGGAGATTTGAGAGGTCTGATAAAACCGATTCTTCAACCACGAGTCCTGCTGCAGTGGGGGACGGTGTAACTGTTGTCCTGTCATTCTTTCCTCTGTTGCTCCCACTTGTTCGCACCATTTTGTTTCAAATTGTGTGAAACCATCTGCATTTTTTTTTTTTTTTTTTTTTGCAACTGTTAATGAATTCAAATGAAATATGCGCTTTTAACCACCCACCAACAGTGAGGTCACCACAGTCCCTGCCAGAACACTACCCTGACTTACCTCAGTGGTGGGGCGTTTTAGTCAACTCTGCTGAAGGGACCATTAATCTTCCCGGGGGCTGTAATTAGCTGTCCCTCCCAGTTTTTGATTGTATAGACAGAGAGAGATTGTTTGTGAGTCGCCATAGATTTTCTCCACCTCTGCCTTGCTTTGATTACTTTTAATTTAAACCACTGTAATGAGGAGCGATGGATTTTATACTTTTTTTTTTTTGCTAATGAGATTCTTGGGAGTTCTTTGGTGAAGGGATTTAAGTTCAATTTTGATTCTGAACTGTGGCAATTTTTTCATTTTATTTACGATCATAAATCTAGATTTTATAATAATATTAATAGGTTTATGGACAATGATGTGACCAACTTTTGTTTGTTTTAAAAGGACCTAAATTAAGCACTGAAATTGTTCTTTAAGTTCAGTTTTTCTTGGTGTAGAGGTATATGAAATCCCATTTTTGTGAATAAATAAATAAAAATGCATTGATGATATAAATAATAATAAATGCAACAGTATATATAAATGAGTATAACTGTGAAATGATTCGATAATTGAATGAGACTCAACTCTTGAGTCTTATTCAATGTTCACAAAACATTCTTAGATTAAATTTAATTTTCAATTAACTTTTATTTCATGAAACAGTTTTGATTTCAAAATGCTAATTTTTATTATTACATAATGGGACTTTTCCAGATTTCTGAGTAGCTCTTTTTTTAAAACCCTTTTTCCTTTTTTAATTTCACGGCAACATTCCATTTCATAATGACACTTTTATTATAATAAAGCTTTTATTCCATGGTGTGGTCATCTGTCAGTCAACATGAGTGGGGCTGATCCTATTCAGTAATTTGCTAATCCTTTAGTTGGTATCAATGCAATGCTATCGATTAGTTTCTGGATCTGGCAGTACTGCCATGAGATCTCCTGCTAACAAACTTGTATGGCAAAGTTATGCTAGCTTTCAAGCAGCACACTGAACCAACAACAACATGGACGATCTCAACACGCTCTCAGATGTCTTACTTTAGCCGATCAGAGATATAGGAGTGATTTAACAGTCAATGCTATTGAAGCCGAATTCAGGATTTTTAAAAATGCTCATGTGAATTTGGGCCCATCAAAATATAGATAAATATTTATCACATTCTAGGTTTGTGATTTCGTGATTTGGCCGGATGTGTGATCTAGGGATCCTCCATGGACTGAGTCGTTTTCCATTTGGTTTAAATTAGTTGACATTATGATTTAAGGAGATGGGGATATCCAAACTGATGAAGTTTGGATCCTCTTCCAAACTTCCTCCAAGAGAGATGTAGACATGTAGACCATACAAACACAAAACATGGCTCATAGATGGTCCTAATCACACACACACACACACACACACACACACACTGGGATGCATGCATGCACACACACAAACACACACGCGCACACACATGCACGCATGCACACACACACACACACACACACACACACACACACACAGTAGGTTGTAGCCCAGTGTACTGTCGTTAAATATGCTTGTGCTGTGATGCATGTTGGTTTGTACAGCAGTGGCTAAATCTGGACTTTGTGTCTTAGTATTGCAACCTCCTCAGTCACCGTTTTGCACACCCAGACTTGGAGTTCTCTCGCAATTATTGCAAAATTTGCATGTGCATATATCTCACTTGCTAATGAGAGAAAACAACTCTAGTTTTATACAACATCACAACTGCAACAATTCAGTTGCATCCGTTATTGTACCTCTGTACGTACATATATGATTACCTATTTAACTAGAAAAAGAGGATTTTAACTAAAGCGTACTCTTAAAAAAAGACACCAAAACCAAAAAAGAAAGTGACAATAATGACCACTAGAGGGCAGTGCATAACTACAATACATGTCCACAAAGGAAAATATTTCTGTAGGCTACTTGCTGTATCTAATTCAGCATGAGGTCTGAAATTCCTACATTGTACACTTTTACAATAAAATAAACAACGGAATTATGTTTTGCGCCGTTTTTAAAGACATACTGGTGGGTAAGTGCTTACATTGTTAGGTCAATCACGATTCGAAAACTGATCAGCTCTAATGAAATCGTGAAACAAGGAACTAGTAATACGGTAACCGTCATTATATGCAAGCTGAGTTCAATTAGGAAATGGTTTACCGGTTTTACGGGTCCTCCTTCAGCCAGTAGTGGCGGAGCAGGCCTGTGTGATGAATAATTGTGGAATAATAGTGCGTTTGAGCGTTGAGTAAATATTGGGGGATTACCATAACATGACACGCAGGTAACCCGCTTTCGCTGGGGAAAATCCCCCCGCGTGTCTCTGGTGTCTTTTCTCTTTGGATTAAGATGGCATGCGCTTGATGGCTGTGACCTTCATGGTGGCTTAGATCCCGGGCTGGCACTGATTTTTGATTTAGTGTCGATCTGCCGCGCTTGTCAGGGGCTCCAAGGTGCTTTCCATGCGCTAATAGAAAAGCTCAAGGGCAGCTGGGGAGGGGGGGAAGGCTGTGGAACCGTCTACTGTCTGCGGCGCTCCCAGAGCTGTTCTTTCGGAGACCCGAGTTTACCGTCCATTCCGAGTAACGTCGGGGATCGACAAAGGGAGGGCGAGCAAAGAAGGGGAGAGAGATGAAGAGACCGAAAAATAGGAGGAGACAGCCAGGAGATAGAATGCGTGAGGGGGCATAGAAAAGGGAAAGGGAGATGGAAGGAGAACGGAGAGGAGGCTGAAGTGTTTTGTGTACCGAAAGGCATCCATGGTGACAGCTCGCTTGATTTGTTTTATCTTGAAAGTCACTCAGCATTGTCGGCATCTAGGACTCTCGTTCAAACAAAAGAAGAAAGTTCAGCTTGAGCAGCAGAAGATCATGAACAACTCAATGAGTAAATTAAACAACTAGACGTGAGCTCGCCCTGCCCTTTGTTGAAACATAAGTAAAAAATAATATGAAGATCCATTTACCCAAGTTGTTAACCTAGTGATTAATTAAAAATACATCATTATTTAGAATAAAATTTTTTTATTGCTTGTGTTATAAATTAAACTGCATACATTTCTTTCTAAATGTCTGTCCTTCTGCTTTCCTTCTAAATCACTCACAAATCGACTCCTGTTCTCAAACAGAATTCAATTCAATACCTTTTTTGATCTGATTATGTTTGTATCCATCCGTACACTGAAAGAGACGAGCTAGAGGAGAAACAGAGATAAAACCGGACTCCCCACTGGAAAGGACTGAAACGAGGTGTCAGACGATGAACAATGAAAGCCCATCACAGCCATAAGGCCCAATGATATTCCTTCTTACAAAGAAAAAAAATTACTTCTGCAAAGGGGGGAAATTGGGAGGAAAGTGTCCAATATCGCCTGTACAGAAGGAAAACAAATAGTTATTTTGACAGAAGAAGAATTAAGTTATAATTTCGAGAAGAGTCGGTAACACAGATCGATAACAGTGTCCCCCACGCTCACGTCTGCGGGGCCTTGTAAAATTGGGCGACTTGTTTACGAGCAGCAGCCTTTTCTGTCTGTCTAGATCATGTCCCTGCTGTATTTCGCTTTATTTACTTAAGTCTTTGGTTCAATAAAAAAATCATACTTCAGCACAGATTGTGTTTGGAGGCACCTATTTGGAGTCCCTTGTAGGCCCAGTGAATAGAGTGGAGCATCATTAATGATCTTTCATTCATTCCTGGACAGAACAGAATAGAATAGAATGTTCACCTGGGTGGGTACCGTGGTAGGACATGTTGCAAATTTGCTATCAGTTTCTCTGTTAATTTGGTCTGTTTACTGAAAATGCTGAAAACAAATGGCGAGAATGACAAAGGCGCATTTCATAACGATAAGTAATGACACTCAAAATATTGGAAATGTCATTGAAATGTTACATAGCTGGGTTGGTGGCTCAGAAAGAGAAATCCAATACTGAGTGTCTGGATCAATTTGGTGACTATTCCCTCATCTTTCCTTCTGGTTCCATAATAAGGTCTCTCAAATCGGAATCTAACTGAATCAAAGAATATTTGTTAACAGGAGCTCAGGAGCTGTTTTGCTGTTATGAAAATGACAATATCGTACCTTAGAATTAGTGTAATATACATAACAATATCAAAGGCTACTGATTTTTGGGTGTTGGCTTGTTGTCCTTGAGCGATTAATATTATATTGGAGGACAACAGCTAGGTCTCACAGTGCAATAGTTCAAATAGTTGATCACTTATAGACCAGTGCTAGTTCTGCTTAAGTCCTTAGAAACATAGCATTGAAGGTGCACCTTCATCTAAAACTTCTCTTTGAACTTATTTTGCACAAGTTTTAATCAGAATATTTTGAGGTTTCCGCATTAAATGCCATATGTATTTGTGCTATACAACATCATCAACAGTAACAAACATTTTGTGACATCCTTTTGAACATTGCCCTTCCTTTATTGGAAAGACGGCTGCTGAGCATGTTTTTTTAAGCTGGGTTCAGATAGGGGCGTAGACTGAAGATGCCTGGATTTTATTTCTTGTCACTTCAATTCATCATAGCGAAGCGTCGGCAATCAGCTTGTATCCGTCATCTCCGCATAATTATCACGCATCCCCTCAGATGTAAGTCTCAAGACTGCTTTAAAAATGAATCACCCCGCACCTGTAAGACGCTTAATTTTCCCTTCGGAAAACCACGAAAAGCATGAGAACCTACTAGAAATAAACACGGATGCATGTATCATATTAGCTATCAGCATCATTGTCCAATCACATATTAAGACCTGATATTCTTGTCATTAATATTGATAAAGATATTATATCAATTTGATGTTGATTGTGCTGAACTGAAAAAAGTACATGTACACTACATACATAGTATGTATACTATATGTATAGACACAAGCACTAATGGTATAAACTTTCAAGGAAGTGTAAAGGAGACTGGGAATTGGGGCAGATGTTTGGCCTGATGATGAATACTGTAAGACTGGGTGCAAAGCACATGTCACTATGAGAAGCACACAGATACTCAGTACACCTGTGCTGTATCAGTGGACTACCAGTACAGCACATTGAGATGTTACAGTACATAGTGAGCCTCAGGATTCATGTGCTGTATCAATGGACTACCAGAACAGCACATTGAGATGCTACAGTACATTGTGAGCCTCAGTACTCCAGTGCTGTATCAATGGACTGCCAGAACAGCACATTGAGATGCTACAGTACATTGTGAGCCTCAGTACTCCAGTGCTGTATCAGTGGACTGCCAGAACAGCACATTGAGATGCTACACTACGAGCCTGAGAGGGAGCGGTGGGAAGGCACTCTACAAATGAAGGTTCAGTCCAGGGCAAACACAACATTTTCAGATGAGCTCAAAGCCTACAAAAAGCTACGTTGTAACTTAAGCAAAGGTGCATTTTTTTTCTAACCGCAATAGCTACTCCACTTGAGTAGCATACTGAAGCAATATACCATTTGCTCCATTCTTAAATACAACTAATTAATAGTCAACACATACATCAACCATTAACCATTATATGAAATGTGCATAAAGGTAATAAAAAATATATATATTTCCACTTGTGTGACATCCTGTTGCATGTCACACATTTCCAGTGCTCGTTGTGTTTTTATACTGCAGCAACAGGCGGTGATTATGTTACCACGACAGGTGTGGCTTGTGCCAGATTTGAGCTCTGATACTGAGATCAGTATTTCCTCAATTTTCTCTTGTATTTATCTTTCTCTTTAGCAAAATACCGCACGACTCGCTGAAACTCTGCCCATGGTGTTTTATTGAAAATAATGAGGAAAACTGAACGTCTTAATTTACATTTAATACGATCAATAATGATGACTGAATAATTAAATGATGACTGATGGCAAGCACAGGAGGATGTCAGTCAGTTTCATCAGAATAGATTGAAGTCAGTGTCGATGAGTGCTTCGCTGATTAATTCCACTTTAACTAAATTAATAAAACACAGATGTAATTTTTGACCACTGATGGGCACCAGTGCAGTTGATGTATGCAAGTCTTTTTTTGTTTATTTTATAAATGGTGGGGCATGCTATTTGTAAATATACAAAATACTTGCTAATGTGTTTATAGTAGTATGTGTATGTGCATGCCTGTATGTGTATGTGCGTGTCTGGTCTGTAGGATTGTAGGCATAATCAACACAGCATACAGCACCATGTTGTATTCTGGTGAGTGGTTTCTGTGGAATTGATCGTTGAAAGTACATGCAGGACCCCTGGGATGTTTGTTTAGGGTGAGAGACCTGTCACTGCTGCACTGCTCTGACTCCCAGCACCCCTCCCAGGGTGATGTTCAGGAATGTGGACCACACCTGATTCCACTCAGCCCATCAAACACTAGTATGAAGCTTTCTGTTCAGCAGGCATTGCGTGTTGACAACTCTGTGTCCACAGGTGACTAGCAGTGGACTCCAAGCCAAAGTGTTACCCTACTACCCTGTTACATTGGCTCATTGGCTCCTACCCTGTGATGTTGGCTTGTGTCTGTCACTGGGAAGTACTTTTCTCACACAAATAAACTCTAAGAAGACTTTGGCATTGTTTATCCTTAAAGGATTGCACTTCAGATCAAGTACTTGAGTGAATGGCTACCCTTACTGACCATCTAATGCAAGGGTCTGTACCCCTGGTCCTGGAGAGCCACAGGCTCTGCTGGTTTTTGTTGTTCCTCTGCACTTAATCAATCAATTAGAGCAGCTGATTACAGAGTTAACTCACTTCACCTGGTTGCTTTGGTCCGAATTGGGTGCTGATCTTCAGCTGAAAACAAAAACCAGCAGAGCTTGTGGCTCTCCAGGATCAGGGTTACAGACCCCTGATCTAATGGTTGTTGCCTATATTGTTCCAAAAGTCAATATATAGTCAAGCTTGTGAAGTGTGTGTCAAGGAGATTCTAGCTCACTTAAATCCACAAATCTACTGCTTGTTGAAAACAATCTAGCTTTCCAACCAATGTTAATATTGCAATAAAGTAAGAAGATAGCTGCTATGTTTGATTCTCTCTGAAATATTAAACAATATTAGCCGGAGGGGTAATTCTGTTTTACCTTTGAGCAAAGTTCTTACCAGCCGCAGTGTATGTGAATCTCATGTACAACAAAAGCTATGAAAGTCCCCACAAATAATAGCACCTGCACAGTTTGTTCCAGCATAATTTGCTGGTTAGAAGTTAATTTGTTAAAAAAAATGTATTTTAACACATTAAATTGTGAACATTGAGGTTTTACATTTTTTTAGTGTGTGTGTGCATGTGCATATTTTACATTGTGGGCCTTGTAGACACAACAATTTATCCTGTACACATTTTTGTCATGGCTGAGACAAATGATTGATGTATGCACAGAGAAAGATTTCAGGAATGGTGAAGCCCATTAATCAGGCAGGCAGTCTGCACAAGGACTATTCTACTATTCAGCTTCAGGAAGGTGGGTTTTAAAGCTACTTGAGCCAATATAGCAGAGATACCTTTGGATTTCGATTGGCAGCATGAGAAAATCTTAGTTCTTATTCCAGGACATTGCTGTTCAAACTAAAACAAATACAGTATTGTAAAACATAATACATTATAAAGCTTGGTAACATAAAACTGTACTTTTAAACTGCAAAGGGGACCACGTGATTATAAAGTCTCAAAGAAGCTGATTTTGAAAAAAAAAAAAAAAAGAAAGTCACTTGAAAATATTCTGTTTTGTGATGTGTTAGGTGCGGGCTTTCAGGAATTCTAATGCTGTTTGAGATCACTAAAATGAACATTGTGTGAAATAAATAATTTCTACACATTATTACAAATACTGTTATCAATCATCCCAAATGTTTAATGGACACAAACTGAATGTTGGTGTTTGAAATGGTACATATATACGAAGAGATTTTAATGGACATGCATTAATTTGAATCGGACCTTAGATCTAAAATCACCATCTTAGTGGTTAAGCGGCGATATATCCCCTTGTGAAAATCTTGCATACCGCTCTGAGTTGAAGCCTCTGTTTGGAAAAAGCGAACAGTGAACACAGACTCATCTGATTGACTTGGTGTTGCAAATGCATTTTCCGCATCTCACCAATAAGAACCTCCTGGCAAGGAAGTGGTCACAAAGGTGAGTAATCAATTTACCTGGGAGTCTGAACTCCATTAGAAACAGAAACATCTGCTGACAGCTGTGTGGAGGTGGACATCACACACTGAAGGGCCGACAGAAACATCTGTCAGGCTTGGGAAACTCGGAAAGTTTATTTTACCACACTTTACATATCCTAAATAGCCCAGGAGGAGGAACTCCAGAGCCGATTAATCAGAGAAGCAGTATGGTAATCAGTGAAATGTTACTTTGGTTTAATAAAAACCAGAGTTTAAAAATCTGAATATGCCAGAACATGCACAGCCAGGATGTGAAAAAGAGGGTTAACCAATAAACGTTCACGTGTGAAACAAACAGCAATTTCTGAACTCCCAAAATAACTGATAGATTTTTTTTTGAATCTGATTCAATTTCCCTGACTGACTCGCTTGTAAACAGTACACTTGCAATATTTAAAGCGTAAAAAACAAACAAAAAAAACAATTCCAATTTTCTCAGGAGCACGAAGCAAAGAAATGATCTGTCACAAGGATACGCCATTACAGAAGTGAGGTATATTACCATTTGACACTGTGTCTCAATTAGCCTACGCGAGGAAATCTACTGCAGATACTGATTTTCACGAGACACAAAATATACATTTGACTATGGCCTCTATTCGAGAAAACAATTTGAAGAACTGTTATTTTTGTTTTCTTTTTAAATAGCGTATCATGAGTAGAGTGAACAAAGTTACCAAAATGGGGGGAATAAAACAGGGCATTAAAAATTAATGTTCAAACGTGTTTCCAGTTAAAGACTAAGTGCTTTGTGGTTTGACCTGAATGGCAATCGATATCCCGGCCAGAAGACAAATTTTCGCTGTGGCTTACTCTTTCAAAGAAAAAAAAAAAAAGACTAAATTACCCACGATAGCAATACACTACAGCTGCCTTTGAAAATCTTTGTATTGTCCTTATAATAAGCTCTTCCGAAGTGAATAAGTATTTGATTGCTTCTGATGTGATTAATAAACGTCCATTTTCCCCCCTGATATGACATGGTGTTAGCGACAATACAACACATAATGGGCTGAATTCATTTTCTATATACTCCAGGCTGTCTAAATCCAACCATTTAATTAGAGCATTCTTCATCCCTAACTTGGATTTAATTGAGTGAGAGAATGACATTATCGGGCTGCCGATTGCTGTTTCTGGGGCACCGCGCGTGCTCTTTCATTCTCCAATTCACACTGGCGCGCATGGTTTCCGCAAACACAAACAACCCTGTTCGGAACAACAAAGCCAAGGCAGGTTCTCACCCGTTAGCAAGCCGCTCCAATGGCAACCCCCCGTGACAATTTGATGAGGGAAAAGATGCCGATGGAAACATGCCTATAATTAATAGCTAATTGGTTCCGTCCTTTTCGACCTTGTTGCCAGAACGAGCTCAAGTCGTGTGTACAGGTGCCATTTGTTTCCTCAATTTGATGCCCTGGACAATGCCACAAGATTTTCTTCAGTGTAAAACGGGAAAGGAAATGTCATCTCATGCCTCTTTCTTGTAAGTATATAGGTACTTGCTGTATTTATTCATACCATAGCCCAGTTATGGTATAAAAGTTAAGGGACGTTTATGTATTTAATTCCTTTTTAAATGGAGAAGCCTAATACGTGCATGCGCACACATCACTTACGCGAATATGCCCTGCAGAACATGTCGTTCACACTTCACTGGTTATTCACCGAATTCAGAATTTAGGGCAAACAAGTTTCCAGTACAACATTCCTCAAACAGAATTCTAGTAGACGCGATCTTATGAACAATAGGTCACAATTTTCCGCTGCTCTCTCATCAATGTGTGAAAAATTACCTAATGAAGAATGGGTTGCACATTTCCACAAACTAATTAACCCACACGAGAGTGAAACTAATTGTTATATTTGTGTAATATAATTTCACATCTGTTACCTGAATCAAAAAATCTTTATCCTCGTGTTGCATCTTCCTGCTCTGATAAACTTTCACTACCTTTAGCTACAATGCGAATATACGCCAGTGTATTAAAAAAAACACATTGTGGTTTGTTTTAATTTGAAAAGGGATATATCGTTCATTCGTCCTTACAGTGGAAAATGTTTTTTATTTATTTATTTTTTTAACCGTGATCATGATGTCCAAACTTTCATAAATAACACTCTGCTTTGCGAAGAATATGAAAACGAGATATTTGGATTCTGCATATTTAGCGATTCTGAAACAAATTAAATATCATTCAAATGAATAAATTCTACCAATAATTGGGCATCACGTCCTTTAAAACCTGCTCCGGATGATTTAAAATTTTTCAATTATTACGACACTGTTATTTGTTCAACGTAGTTTGATGTATATGAACATTCTACCTGTGATGGAGAAGCACAGGGAAGCTACTGGAACACAGAGAAGAACAACTGTCCATTGTGTCCCGTATGGGAGGTCATTTCGCATAATCTTATTAATCGTGGCAGTTTAAAACCTGTTAAATTGACGAAATGCAATTCTCAGATTTGATAGTAGAGAGGCCCGACTTAAGACCCCATGAATTTTAATATCCAAACAAAGACTAAAACTGAATTTTTTGGGACCAATCTCAAAGTTCACAAATGGCACGGGAATACTTAGGTTGTTTCATATTTGCTATAGGCTTAACACATGTCATATCCACAGTTCATATGATGTTGAATCTGTGAACTATCGCTCCTCCTGGCTATCTAATATATCCGCTTTAATGAAGGCCAGCTTATCGAAAGCTTTTTTTTTCTCTCCTCCGCTTTCAGTGGCTTGATCTCAAGTTGACCCACACAAACTGCCATCAGGGATTCATCAAAAATAGCCCTCCCTCCCCGGACCAATCACGCTCCAAGCTGAACCAGGATCAGCCTCGAGCTTTAGTGGGGTGTCCATTAAAGGTGAGCTTGGGTACCCTTCATATGACTTTCATCCTTTAGACACAAGTTTTCCACCGTGTTTTTCATTTAGGCCTATTTTGTTTTTTATTGTTTATTTCCAACTTGCTCATTGGCAATATTGGCGTTTTTTTTTGCGCTGAAAAAAGGATATTGTCTTAATCCTGTTGATTCATTGTGAATCCTTCTGAAATTGATTTATCTACAACCTAACTCCAACAAATGATTGAATTAGTCTAGAATAATCCTTTATTTATTTATTTTTTTAAATACAATATAAACCTAACTGTATTTACCATTTTATTCATTTTTCATTTATGTTCGCTTGCATTTTTGCACGTCTGATGTAAGGTTTATTTCATAACCTTAAAATGTGATGTATTCAAGGTTAATTAGACTTCCCTATATGTTTTTTTTTTTTTTTAATTTTTTAAATTTTTATTAATGTCACACCCTCATTTATTTCTGCATCAATCTTAATTTTCCTCGTTTTTGCTACTACGTAGTATCAGACCAATTATGCTGGCCTTTTTGAACAGTTCCACTATTGTACGTTCTTACTGTCATTTCTTACTAATCAATTTACATTTATAATTATAGCTTTGCCTTTTCTCCATCATGTGTATTGTGTTATACAAGCCCTTTCAGCAACACTGTTATTACATTTATAATGAGACTTCTCCAGTAACAATGACGATTACATTTGTAAGCATGGAAACAATTACTGACATACTATTATGAGTATAATATTATGATACTGATATTATAATTATAGCGCAAGAAGCCGTTATATTGCCATTGTTATGCTTTACCATAATGACACAGTAGGTCCAGCATGTTTTCTTTCTTGTTAGTTAAACTGAAAGCAACGTGATATACAATCGAGAAAACAACTACAACTATTTTTCAATCCACGTAACAGTGAGTCTCATCTCTTTATAAAAATGACTAAGAACGGCTAGTTTGCTGGACGCATGTTAATGCAGAACTATTTTAAAAAATAAAATTTTTGTGTTCCAGTTTCATACGGTGTTGCTAGCCTTGACCAAAGCAACTGGATACTTTAGAATTTAACCAATGACTCAACGGGCTGAGTATCGTTTGGGATTATATACTATATTCGTTTATTTTACTGTTATAATATGTACATGTATAATTCCGTGATAATATTTACATTTATAATTCACAAGGTAGCCCATACAATCACGATCACAGATGTGCGAAACCATTCTGAAAAACAATGAACAAGAAAAGCCATAGCTACAATTGCAATTTGATTTGTTGTTTGCGCCAACACGATTATTACTCCAACCTTGGAGATGACCAGTGCATCAAATTTGTCAAATCTGAGCATGGTTTATAGAAGGCTATTCGTCACAGCTCTGTTCACACTAGAGACTACGTAACCCGTATGTGCCACAAGCCAAGGTTTTTTTTCTTTAATAGTACAATTCTTCCTCCTAGAAACAACTGCAAATGCTTCTTTCATCAATGGTGTATAATAATGTCATTATTACAGTGACCATAATTGCAGTGTAATATTCACAAGTTTATAATGTACAATTATAAATACAATCAGTTCACCTGGTTTGGAAAGCCTTTCTTTATATTAGAGTAGGCGACGGACAGTTCTCTGTGCTAGCAATTTCATGGTGCCGCGATCTTCGTTTCTTCCTCGCGCTAGCAGGAGGGCCTGTGAATCAAACTGCAATGTTTCATCTTGGGATTTCAGACGAACAAGTAAGATAAAACGGAAAGCACCAGCAAAGACAAAGCGTCATTAGTAATGTGACATATTGAAAATGATTTTATTTATCCATTTACATTAAACTGATATAAACCTGTCCAGGAAACAAAATTATGTGGCTGGTATGGGATCAAACATTTAGGAAACCAAGTTTCAATAATAAGCACAGACAATAAGTTAGAACATATCACAAATCGACCAGAAGGTAACAAGAATGTTTTATCTACACAAAACATCCCATATAACAGGTTAACAAAATGTAATTTTCTTGTTTTAAAATTAATACCTCCCAATGTATTACCTGGTCAGCACATGCAAACAACTATGATGCTTCGCGGATTCTCTCGTTAAATTTTGCCACGTCAAAAAAAGTATTTTGCCCATTCCGGTTGCACATGGGCTATACTTCCGGGATTCACTCACGTGCACTGCTACTTGTACCGCCAGCCCCTCCGTGGGCGCAGTGCAGGTGGACTTAGAAAACGTTTTTTTTTTCTCCATCTGAGTGTAAATCTAACATAATAAGAATAAGTAACTTAAATCAAACACAATGAACATATCTGCTGTTCATCTAATGCAGTGCAGTCACGTCTAATGGAAATCAAAAACGGGACGACCGACGTAAAAAAGAATCAATCAATGAATAAATAAACTCATAATTCCATAAATACATAATGATGGCAATAAATAGATATGTCTTGAAATACGTCGAAGCAAAGTCAAGAGTTGAAAAATCACAAGGACGCCGAAAACGATGTTATAATTCGAAATGATCCTCCACGTCCTAAGCAGATGTGCCTTTCAATTATGCTGCACACACCCAGTCTCCTTTTCTCTCATTTTCACATGAAAAATTTCACATCCTGAGTTGTCTTCCCAGTATGTTATGACGAGATGACAAGAAAAAAAGGCAACATCAGTCGTTCTCATTAGGTGAAACTCATGGAGACCGTGTGCTCCAACGCTTTGCGGCGCAGGGAGGCGATGCTTGTCCCTCTCCAGACGTCACTGTCCGGAGAGCTACAAAGCTGGGGCGAGCCGGTCACATTTGTAGCGCCGGAGAGGGAAGCCGGTACCATGCCAGGGAATGTGGGCTGGTACAGGTGTGACTGGAGCCCTGAGCCGTTAGACGACATGTTGGAAAGGCTCATCGAGTTGGGCGGGGGACCAGCTCCAAGGCTGCACTGGGACAGGGACTGCGCCATCGCCTGTTGCCGGCCCAAAGCGGG
This sequence comes from Anguilla rostrata, assembly GCF_018555375.3. Classification (NCBI taxonomy): domain Eukaryota; kingdom Metazoa; phylum Chordata; class Actinopteri; order Anguilliformes; family Anguillidae; genus Anguilla; species Anguilla rostrata. The sequence goes on along the minus strand of NC_057942.1, from coordinate 36,270,821 downwards.
CGGGAGTTGCAGCTGAGAAACGCCGGGCATTCCGGCTGCGGCCCAGCGGGTATCGTTGGCATGGAAAGAGCAGAGGCTGTCGCCCATCGCCGCTGCTGCCGCGGCAGCAGAAGGGAATTGTGGCATGCCGTGAGTGGGCAACAAGGTGCCCGGAGCTCGGAAAATGTTGGTGGTCTTCTTTCGCTTCTTCCATTTGGCACGTCTATTCTGAAACCAAACCTGAGGTGGGAATGAAGAATAGATTAATTGGATTACTGAGTGCAAAGAAATAAGCTGAGCAAATCAATTTTACCTTCAATTCGTGGATTTACTGTAACACAATAACTTAAAAATGAATACGCGATGTATTCACAGCATAAAACCGAAACTGAATAAACAGTATGCATAAAATCGATCAATACATACTTTGCACAAAGGATAAAATTCGCATCAGCCAAAATCCTAGACATCTGGAAGTCACGTTAAAGTAGGCCGATAGTTGGCTCTACGGCTCCATGCTTAAGGACAATAACGAATGCGCAAGATTAGTTAGTTTATCTATCCTTTTTAGTACCGTCAGCTTGGGAGATATCAAGGTGCTGGTCAGAAGAGACTGGTGTGTTATCAAGAGAATATAATAACTTTATTTTCCCGGGAGAACTTCTTCATTATTATTATTATTATTATTATTATTTGGACATTAATAAAAGCGAAGCACAAATGTCGTGATCAGTCACACATATTGCAAACATAAATACACAAAGATGCTCGCTGCCTGCTTGATATGGCCAGACCTGCTTTGCTGTTCATGGTACTGAGCGTTAGATTACTGGTTAGATCTACAATAAAGATCTCATTACCACCTCTCCGATGATTAATGCGAGGATTTTGTAGGAAATCTGTAACGCGGTATTAAAACTCAAATTCCAGGTTCATTCTGAGCAGCCAGCCGTAGAATCCCAACCAAATTCATTAAACTTGGTGGAAAAGAAAATGCAATTTCTCATTCCATTAAAACAGTTGAATGTACTCTCAGCTCAGCCTCTATTAAGACATGGTAGTTGATAGACCATTTCGATGGAGAAAAGTGTGCTGGCGATTGAACAGGATACGCCAGCAATAAACTATGGTATAAGCCAACATAAAATTGGTATTTCTACAGGATCACTCCTGGCCAATGATTCCTTTATTTCATTTTATGTAAATAAAACATTGAAAGTTAATTAATTCCTGCTAAATATTAATGACCGTATTTATCATACTGCATATGATCTCGAAATTCGCATGTTTTTGACACTGTTGGTTAATAAGCCATCCACTGTTATAAACAATACTGAAATGGCTTTATAATCATGGGTCCGGGTTTATTGCCTTTGAAAATCCCTATATATATATATATATATATATGTGTGTGTGTGTGTGTGTGTGTGTGTGTATAATGACCTTCAAGCCGGCTATCCTAACTAACGGGTTACATGCTCATTCTAACATCTAAGATCTAAATGGTTCAACTGTTATTTTTATACTTACAGCAAATATGAGCTAATCATTTTGATTAAGCTGGGCGATTAAATAAAAAATGTAATCAAATGGCTTTATATTTTTCAATATTACTATTGGATAATAGAATAACAGCTTTATTGACAATATTACTGCACTATACACAACGTTATTGCAATAAGCTATTATACCACCAATGTAGCGCAATGTCCATTAAAAGATCATGTAGCCTATAAGACAAAGCGAAAGGTAATGTCTAAAATGTATGTATACGCATATGTAATATGTACTTCTTTATATTAATATGTGCAGTTGTAACGAAAAATATAATTACAACCCATGCTTAAATGACAAGAAATGTACTCGTATGCTGCCCGCGCAGTCTATGTGCCTCGCGAGTCGGATTGTAACAAACAAACAAAACATCACATCCAAACTCAAAAAGTAATAAATATTTTATGCCATTGCCTATCAAATGAATAATGACAAAATAATATTTAGCTGATGAAATGGTTTCGAGAAACGGTATGCTGTGCGATAGGCCTATACAATGTGTCGCCTATGCAGTGGAATGCATTTAGTTGCAAATATTGTAACAGTATTGCATGAAGCTTTCTGGGGTAGTCTATATATTATAGCCCTGTTTTTTTAAAAGACTTTGTTGCACTTAAACAGGATTCCGAAACATATTGAAATGGTAGCATATTTAGAACAAAACGATCTATTTATTTATTTTAACAGACTGTTTACAGCAAATTTCATGAAATTCAGCACCAAGGCCAGAGCCCGTCCTTAATCGTTCTTCAAACATCGTTCTAAAAATTACTTAACAGGTAGCAAATCTAATCACGGCGAATTGCATATCTTTATTTTCGAAACTATTGCCAAGCCAACAGCCGTACATTTACAGTTTCTTATGGGCATAGCCTAACTGCAGCTTAGAAGTTCGAAACCCAACCAGCAAACCTGGGATTTAAGACTAAAGCTCGAAGCGAAAGGCAGCACAGGCGATAATTCTTCCGGTGTGACAAAATTCATTTTAAAGAATTTCACGAACAGGATTTGGACTTGCGGGTGACGAAGTGATGCGAGGCCTTCAATATAAAATGTGTGCCCTCTGGTTGTTTATTTTAGTTCGACTTAGTACACATACTTTGGATAAGAATGGTGACAAAAGCAATGCACATTTGTAACATTCAGTTACCATTCGGAAACCAGCACTACACGACACAAATTATGTATTTAATAAGCCACCAGTGCGGTCATTATTCTAACACCCCATTTACATATTAACAATGAACAATTAACACGTGGATCGTGTAACTTACTGTATAGCTACTCGCCTATGAAGACGCATACGTCTTGTGACTGTGTCATAACACATGCTAGCAAATTGGTGCGTATACAGTTTCAGACAAGTAAAACACACACCAGACAGATCGAACCAAATTTACCTGCACACGTGATTCCGTAAGACCGATCCTTAATGCCAGTTCTTCCCTCATAAAGATGTCTGGGTAATGGGTTTTGGCGAAGCTTCTTTCAAGTTCGTTAAGCTGGGCAGGAGTAAAACGGGTCCGGTGCCGTTTCTGTTTCTGTTGGCTTTGTTGACTACCTGACTGGTTGGAATTCTGCTGCTGTTGTTGTTTTTCCTGGTCTTTTGTGTTGACCTGCATGCCGGAAGGATTTGATCCAGCATTGTTCATATCGTCTCCAGACAGAAGCGTCGCTCCTTCAACAGCATCGGGACCTGGGGCTATATCGCCCGGATGCCCGGGGTCAGACACCCCAGCTCCTAGTCTACACTTTAACGCCTCCCTGTGTCCTAGAAGCTCCGCCGCGGCATCCTTCATCCCTGCAAAGTAAATGCATATAATGTAATTCAAATTTGTCACGTTTAGTTTGTGTATTTATTTTCATATTATTTGCCGTATTTTCCTAAATAAAAAGAAACCGTTAAAACACAGTTATTCATCCATAAACAATCCACAACATTGGATAATTATATTTATCTACTGCCCCGTCAATGCCTTAAAGCGTTAGTACTCGATCAGTTACAGATATTCATCTGGAAAAGAAAAATGCTTCTTATGAAAGGGCTTCCTGAAAATAAATAGGCTATTAATTTCAGTTTATCTTCATAATGTTTTGTATTTGGTCCATTTTATATATCGTTACATAGGCTACTCAATCCATCTATTCTATATACATGCTTAACTCCATTTGATCACATCAATATCTGAGAACAGGCAAATCAAATTATGATGTAATATAAAATAATTGCTTTCGGCTGAATTAGTTTACTTAAATCAGATTAAGCTAAAACAAGACAGAAATTGTCAATTGCATTTCTTGATTTTGTTAAATGAGAAGTTCCACCAGCTTACAGTAGAGTTGAAGACCGGAGTTTGGTGACGATAACTCACCGAGGCGAGCATCCAGGAGGTCGGCGTGCGATAGCATTGCGCACCGCTCCAGGGCGAAATGCTTTCCAAAAAAACTACGACTTAAAACTATTTAAAAGTATATATAGCCTAAATGAAAGAAAATTCGGTTTGTGTTTAAAAAAGGAGGTCCCTTGCATTATAATGTCCTTTAGAGGGATGGGGAGGCGCTTAATAGTTGAAAGAACCCATGAGCTCCTTCAAATAAGAACCAATCAGAAGCTGGGAAATGCTAGCCTCGCGCGAGCCTCCATCTCCAGCCACTCACACCCACAGTCTTGCACTTACAAGTCTATTTCTCATCATTTTACAATCAGATTTATTAGCTTTCAACCTCAAATTATACCCCTTTAAATGACCTGATCTAATTTCTATAACGACTACAAACCAAACTTAATAAACTCAGTATTCCTTGAATATCTGTTCCAAACTATACGTGATTTAAAGTGTTAATGTTTTAAACGGACCCTCTTTGTAGTGATGTTCGGAAGATTATACAAGTGCAAAATACGCATGCTATATCATTAGGCTACGTTAAAAAATGGTAATTGTGTATTTCAGATTAAGATATGAAGTGGTAAACACAAGCGAATATATTAAGAATGGTCATTTGCACGCTTCTGCGTACATTTCTCGGATTGGAAAAATAACATCACGGTCAGGATTTAGAAATCACAATGCACAATTATCCATATGCTTTGAGTGTGTTGCAATGACAATATCCGGCCCACTGTTATGGTATTCAAATGCTGCCTTTCATAAGCGAAGTGAACCATCTCTAATGTTCTGATTTCTCTGAATCAGCCAACAACAACAAAGTTTAGATTGGTAATATTTTCCTAACCGCAGTCATTTTCAAGATCATTAAGCATTATGCAATTAGAGTCAAATCTATAAGGTTTTATTATAATTATTACAGTAAAATCTGGATAAATTTGTACCAATTTTCTACTGCTTACTTTCCTGTCGAGCCAAGGGGTCTTTTGTGAATCACATCAGCAGAAATTACGTGCATAATTCAGCGGAAAGTCGGCATTGGTTGAACGTGTTTGTTATTCAGGAATTAATAGCACCGAATGTTGAGTGGATCGTAAAAAGCTCACCAAGGCATTTTAAAAAGTTTTTTTTTATTCACAGTGATTGACTTAGTACTTCAGTGGGAATGATTTTCCGTAAACTTTGACTCAATGAAACTTATTTTTCGCTCAAACAAAGCAGACGTCCAGAAATTAGGCTACGGTCCTATCTTTTGGCAAACAGGCCTACCCCTCATACACTAATTAGCAGGTTACACACCGACTCTGGTCATATACGCACACAAAGAGTCACAATTATTTTATACACGGCAAATTGGATTTAGGGGGAAACGCTTAT